>NC_092331.1:44468792-45828104 GCF_036785885.1 Coffea arabica | reverse complement strand
CCGAGAAGTCACAAATTTTCAATTTCTATGATTCATAGATCTTCATAATGTCCCCTTTGATAATATTTCTTGAAATCACTTTAAAACATGACTGCAAACTGTTAACAAATCTTCAAAAACCAATATGATTAACAATAGAAAATGGATATTCGTGCAATATAATTGCTATTGCAAGCTCATTGCGTGACAGTTGTTGATCAAAAACATGATTATGCAATTCTTGTTTGCCATCATCTTTTTACTACTATCCCGGAGTAACATTTGTCTAATGACTTGATTAGGCCTTTTGGCACACCTTTTAAGATGATCATGCAAGTTACTTGTCCCATGAGTACTACCTGTTTTGTAGCTTTTTTTTTTTTAACAATACTTACATACATCCAAATCAACAATATCATCACCTATTTGATAGATTTATGGTATAACATTTGCAGCTTTCATGCTCCTATTTTAATGATACTGGTAAGTATTAAGAGTCATGAATATGTGATGGAAGCTAACCTTTCTAAATGTTTTACTTGTTAAGAAAAAGAAAAAAAGAAATCTCCTATCACATTTATTTCAACAATTGATAGGATACCAACAAGTATAGTGAGATACACTTGCTTCACCAAACAAATATACGTAAGATACGCTCATTTCACTAGACAAGCAATAAAAAAATAAACCCCCCTCCTCCAAACCAATTCGCCAATTTCTTCCCAAGGAAAAATACTGCTACATCATATATTAAATCACTAGTACTACCAATTGAATACCTATTACTAACATGTATACTAGTAGTAGTACTTATTATTAACATGTATACTTATTGCTAGTAGTAGTAACTAGTAAGTATTACTAACATGTATACTTATTGCTAATATAGTAACTAGCAAGTATTACTAACATGTATATATGTATTAGCTACTCGCAATTTTGCCAAAATGGCCAAACAACTCGAATGTGAGGATAATCATCTGCCAAAATTTTATGTAGAGGAACTTTTGATCAAACCACAATGAATGCTCACAAATATGTAATTATTGGTGTAGGACTTATAAACTTGCTTGTGAAAAACACATGCAAATTTGACAGAGAATTAAACTTAAGGTAAAGCGCTAATAATCAAACATGTTATATGCTTTATATGCTAATTAATGAAACTTGGAGAAAAGTTAGCATGTTTTGGCCAATATATTAACTCGTTTTGCATATATTATTACTAGCACTTTGACTTTGTGCAATGCACATATTCATAATTTGAAAGAACAATAAAATATCTGTATAAAAGCTATTTTTTTAGTATCAATTTATATCAAACCGTGTTATTATAAACAAAAGAAAAGGAAAAAATAATAATAATAATTGTTATTTAAATATAGGCTACATTTTTTTCAATAAAAAAGAAAAAGCTACAGGCTACATGTTAAAAGCTATAGCCTACTTTTCTTAAGGCTGTTATATTCCAGGAATCTCCACCTTAATATGGATACATAAACCAAAAAACTGTAAAAGGAAATAACCTCTTAAACACATTCAAAGACCAAGTATCTTAAATCACAAAATTGCGGTTGTTAGTATGCTGCTTTAATTAATTAAATACATATACTAGGAGTATTAAATTGTCACTTGTCACCTCCACCTTAAATACAATTTATAAGTACCTAAAATTAATTGTTGATTCATAACTTCACTTTTTTATTTCAAGTTTGTTTTTAATCTTTAAAACCTTTTAAACAATACAAAAATCATAAGCTTACTTATGACCCCATTCCCCAAAACACACACAGACACCCACACAAAAAATTATGACTGGATTTTTGTACCTTGAATACCACAGGTCACCGGGGTACTATGACGGACGCTACTGGACCATGTGGAAATTGCTTCAATAGCTTTGCTGCTTCAATAGTTCAATTGAAAGAGAGGAACAAATGAATCAAAATATGTTGGGGGTTTGTCAGCTTTGGCTGGCCATTTGGAGATAGAGGAAGAGTGCCAGAGGAAGTAAGGATCACTAAAAAATATATCCTCTCGCTATTTTAGATTGAGGCCGTTTGTTTGCCAGAGGAAGTAGGGAGGTAGAGCCAAAGTGCCTTTTTGGTTGGTTGTTTTTTGAGGAAGTTAGGAAATTGTGAGCCTGTGAATTGTGAGATGTGAAATTATGGTTAGTCAAAAGTCAATAGTCACTGTGTACTAGTTAGTAATTGGAATAGTCACTGCGAATTGTACTAATTAGTAATTGGAATAATTAGTATTAGTAAATTTAGTATAACTAATTAATAAATAATAATATTTATAACTAATAATATGTTTATAACTAATTACATTAAATATTATATTTATTTTTTATTTTTTAATGAGTGGCGGGGCGGGGTTGTGTACCCCTACCCCCTGTCCCGCCCCACCCCCACCCCATTAGCCTCCCGCGGGTACTCGTCCCAATTGCCATCCCTAATGAAGGCAATCCCAGAAAGGCTTCCATTATGTCAATGAAGGTTGCGATGTGAAATTATTGAGGAGCAGGAAGCCCCTTGACAGTTCCCTAACTAAAGGAGGTATCATACTTCCACTTTCCTAGCATTGTCTTTCTGAGTGAATCAAAAAACCAAAAAAAATTCATGGAAATTGTCAAAAAGAAACTACAGTTTGATGATAGTTTCATAGTTAATTCTTCTGGAAAATCTGGTGGATTGGTTTTATTTTGGAAAAATTATGTTAGGATACTAGACATTGAGGCAACTAACTTCTACATAGCTGCACACATATTGGATACAGGAGAAAGATATGAGTGGTGCTTCATTGGTATATATGCAAGTCCAGAAGATGCAACTAGGAGGATGCAGTGGAAGGAACTGAAAAGCAAAGTCAGTGGATGGGGGGAAAATGGATGATGGTAGGAGATTTTAACGATATTACCTCAATTGAGGAGAAATGAGGGGAAGAGTAAGATCAATGGAAAGTTTCCAGGATTTTAGAAACCTTCTAAGTAGCATGGATGCAATTGACTTAGGTAATGAAGGAAAGCCTTGGACTTGGATGGTTCACTGGGAAGGACAGGAAATTAAGCGAAGGCTAGATATAGTAGTAAACATAAACTAGCACCAAGCTTTTGAAAGGACAAAATGTATGCACATTGGAGGCCTCTGACCATTGCTTACTCTTGATTGATACAGGTACAAAGGAAAAGAAGACTGGAGAAAGATTCTATTTTGGTAAAAGATGGGGACAAAATGCTGTAGCTCAAAATCTGATATCAAAAGCATGGTCAGTACAGTAGTAAGGTTCTCCAATGTTCAGGCTAACAAGGAAAATTAAGGAATGCAGGTGGAGCTTAATGAAATGGCAGGAAAAAAATCAGAATGAATTCAGGAAGAGAGATTAAGCAATTGAAACTGCAAATTCAAGAAGGAAAGGAAGGTGACTATAACTAGAACAAAGGGAGAATTGAGGAACTGAAACTGAATTGGGATAGGCATGCAAGGAAGAGGAATCCTTTTGGGCACAAAAGGCTAGATGCAGATAACTTCAAGAGGGTAACAAAAACACAATGTACTTCCATGCAAGGGTGATGACAAAAACGAGAAGAAATAGGATAACATCCTTAGAGAATGAGAAAGGGAAATAGTGTGAATCAGAGCAAGATGTTGAGGATGAAATCTGTGGATTTTACAAAAAAAAACTTTTTACATCTTCTCAACTAATAGAATTTGAAGCTGTCACTAAAGGTGTTCCTCGCACAATCACAAATGAAATGAATACAATGCTGATCAAACCAGTTGAAGAGATGGAGGTGAAAAATGCTTTATTTTCAATGCACCCTAATAAAGCTCCTAGACCAAATGGTATGACCTCTTATTTTTTCCTAAAATTCTGGCATGTAATCAAAAGGATATTGTGATTGCTATCAAAAGTTTCCTGCATAGTAGCCACTTCCTTAAATCTATCAATGAAACTATAGTAACCCTTATCCCAAAAGTGGAGCTCCTATTAATATGTCCCAGTACATACCTATTTCTCTTTGTAATATTTTATATAGGATAATTGCTAAGGTTTTGGCTAATTGGTTAAAGAAAGTCATTCCCAAGTGTATTAACTATGCCCAATTAGCCTTTGTTCCTGGTAGACAAATTCTTGATAATGTCATCTTAGCCCAAGAGATAATCCACTTCATGAAAAATAAGAGAAAAGGCAAGAATGGTTTTATGGTCCTTAACCTTGACATGTCAAAAGCATATGATAGGGTGGAATGATAGTTCTTAGGGAGAATGATGATGAAAATGAGTTTTTGACCAATTTGAATTAGATGGATCATGAGCTGTGTATCTATTGCCTCTTAGTCCTCTAATACAAATGGGCAAAGAACTAGCTATGTCAAGCCTTCCACAGGTCTAAGATAAGGGGACTCTCTTTCCTCTTATCTCTTCTTTATATGTGCCAAAGGAATATCAAACCTAATGAAGCAGAATTTGAACAACAGATTAATTACAGGAGTAAGAATTGAGAGGGGATGCCCTGTGGTGTCTTATCTTCTTTTTGCTAATGATTCTTTGTTCTGTTGTAAGGCTAGTACAAGGGAAGCAAGACAAATGAAAGACATGCTGGCCACTTATGAAGAGACGTTTGGACAGATTATAAATTATGAAAAATCTGCTATATTTTTAGTGCTAACACTTGCAGGAACCTAAGGAAGAAAATCTGCTCAGCACTAGGAAATATGACAAAAGCATGGAGTGGAAAATACCTAGGCCTACCAATGATGATAGGAAGATCTAAACAGCAAGTGTTCGGATACATTAAGGATAGCCTACAAAACAAAATGCAGAACTAGAAGAGGAACCTACTCAAGCATACTGGAAAAGAGGTGATGATTAAGTCAGTTTTCATGGCACTCCCAGCATACACCATGTCATGCTTCATGCTCCCAAAGAATCTATGGAAAGACATATGCAGGATGGTGGCAAGCTTTTGGTGGGAAAAAGGAGGAAAATGTAAGGAAAATACACTGGATTAGTTGGACTAAAATGACCCAAGTTAAAGGCAGAGGGGGACTGAGATTTGGAGACTTGGAATGTTTTAACAAAGCTCTATTGGCAAAGCAACTTCGAAGAATTATCACTTATCCAAACCTGCTAGTCAATAAAGTTTTGAAGTCAAGATACCTTGGGAGAGGCAAAGCTAGAATAGAGAGCCTCCAAAAGCAGCTTCTTGGGGTGTGGAAAAGCTTAATGGGAGGAAAGCAATTGCTAGACAAAGGGACGAGATATAGAGTGGGGGATAGGAGAACTGTGCAAGTGTGGAGAGACAAGTGGATCCCAAGTGATGAGGAAAGAAAGATCAAAACAGTAAGATAGAAAGTGTGCAATATAGAGAATATGGAGGAACTAATACAGGAAGGGGAATGGAATCAGGAGCTGGTAAAAAAGTGGTTTGAAGAAGAAGAAGTGCAGAAGATTCTAGCCATCCCACTGAGCTTGATAGGGGGAAGGGATAGAATGTATTGGAAATATACAACTTCTAGACAGTTCACTGTCAAATCTACATATGCAGCAGAAAGGGAAGGAATTGGATAGCAAGGTGAACTGGAAGACAAGGATGGTACTAACTACCTTCAGCAGAGATCCAGAAGGTGGAAAAGCCTATGGTCATTGCAGATGAAGCACAAACTTAGGTATTCTGTATGGAGATGCTTGTTAAACAGCTTACTAGTAAATGAACAGATACACAAAAAATCAGGGAAGCGAGATGGATTTTGTGATTGTTATGGATAAGAGGAGGAAATAGTGGAACATATACTATTCCTTTGTAAGAAAGTTGAGCTCACATGGAGAATTGCCCCAATAACTTGGGATGGGTTAAATGACATGAGAAATAATTTTGTCAGATGGTGAAAAGAGATATTAGATGCAAAACAGAGGGATAGGGGACAAGAACACATTGCTTTAATTGTAAATATTATGTGGTAGATTTGGAAAGCAAGAAAGAGGAAGATATTCTTGGATGAGGAGGTAGATGCTAGACTCATTGTACAAAAAGCATAGAGAGAGTGGGTAGCATTCATGGATGCCCAGAATAGTGGAGGAAAGGAGTACATTGAACAAATAGGAAACTCAAAGTCAGCAACTTGGAGACCACCTGGTAAAGGAGTGATAAGGATTAACACAGATGCTACATTCTCAATAGGAATGGACAAATATGGATTAGGAGTGCTAGCAAGGGACTAGAAAGGAAGGATACTGAAAGCATGGGCAAAATTTGCAAGGGAAACTAGTGAACCACTGGTGGAGAAAGCTGCAGCAATCAGAATGGGAATAATAAAGGCACGGGAAGCTTATTGGAAGAAAGTAGAGTTTCAATCAGACTGCAAAGCAGTAGTGGAAATGATAATGGAAGAAAACATCAAGGATTCCAGAGTTGCTGTCTTACTAGAGAGGACATACAAAACATGAAAAGTCTATTTGACAAATATACTTTTTCTTTTGTTAATAGACTAGGAAATGGATATGCACACAATATAGCAAAGTTTGTTGTCAAACTTGTTGGAGAAGTAGACTAGGAAGAAAATTTTCCCATGTGGCTGAAAGAGAGCACACAAAAAGACCTTTTGAGCTATGTTTTCAGACTCGGACCGGGGATCGACTTAGCCGATCTTAGAGGTCAGGGGTCAATGTGTTCGATCGTGATTGATAGGAGGTTGAACCGAATGACGTCATAAATACGTCATATATATTAATAATAAATAAACAAAATAATATATAAAATTTATCCTTAAATTAGTGGTTTACAACTTCATTTACATATTTGAATAGTTTAGATTTAGTCCAAAAGGATTCAATTTAAAAAATTTTAAAAATTACAGGTAAAAATGTAACTTGGAAAATATATTAGATTATTCTACACTTTGTTAAAATAATACAGGGCCAAAATGCAATTAACATAAACTTTTAGGGTATTCATCAATGCTAACAATTATAAAATCTAATCCATCTTCTTCCTTATTCTTTCTGGCCGTCAATTCCTCGTCTTACTCCTCTCTCTCTCTCTCTCTCTCTTAATTTTCCTTTTTTCTTCTTCTTTCTCTACACCAAGACAATATCTTTTTCTTTCATGACACACAATAAACAAACATGAAAACTTTCTTTTCTTTTTCCCTCCTCTCTCTTCTCCTTTCTTTTTTCTATTTTTCCTATTTAATATGAAATCTTTCAAGAACTTAAAGAATTTAGAGAATGGAATTTTTCTCTTAATTTGGGTTCCTAATGAAACATTTTAGATTCAATAAAAAGAACAATTCACCTAAGCCATGAATTGATCTCAGATTCAAGCAAAGAAGATGGGAGCTCCTCCTTTTCCTCCATATTCTATAAATGACAGCAGAGTTGAGAAGAAAATGATGTGTGTCCATGGCATAAATCATGCGACGATCTCCAAGTGAATTGATTGACATTCACCATTTCATTTGGATTTTTCGGTTGTTGGAAAGTTGCAGAGGTATGAAACTCTCTACATGGTGAAAGAGTCAAAGGAAAAAAAAATAAACAACCATCAAGATAGAAAATTGGAAAAATCAGGTTCTAGTCGGTTTTGCCGGTTTTCGGTGAGTTTTTGACAACGGGCTTTTGAGGAAGACTCGGACTGGACACTTGGCCGGTTCGCGGGTCCGACCAGTCCGGTCTGAGTTTGAAAACATGGCTTTTGGGTAGTAATCTCGTTGTAACTGAGCTTGTGGTATCAAGTTAGCAAATGAAATATAAAAATGCTTTTGACGAAGAAAAAATCTAATGTGAAATTGTGCCAAGTCCAAAGTGAAAGTTTAGATATAACAAAAGAGGTTTCAAAACTTCTAGATCTAAGAACAGAAATCCAAGAAATTTTAGATCTAACAAGAAAAATAACAAAAAAAAAAGAGAAGAAAACCAACACAAGGCACCAATTTGGCAAATTTAACGCACCAAGTGTATCTACTAATACAAATAAAAAAGAATTAAGCAATCCTTTAGAATTAAAAATTCTAAGTAAGAATAGCTCTTTGTTAATTTTTGCAGAAGTTCTATGTGATATCAAAAAGTATCTTTTAGAATTTGATGCATCTTTTATAATTGTGAAAGTAAATGAGTTAATTGTCATTAATCTAAAGCTTTGAATTGACTTATATTTAGCTTATCAAGGCTCATCCAGTTGAGCTAAAACCAAAATGAGTAAAATATGCAAAAGTAGTTTTCAATTATCTAATGTTGAACCTTTTTATATATTGTGTGCCAGAAGTAAAAATCTGGTCTCAACACCTCAAAACTAGCAAAACTCGTTCCACTTCTTTCCATATCTTAAACCCCTTTTTCCATTTGTTGAGAATTTTAACTGTCATTTCTTCCTTTGGGGTAGGCGTGGAATGGAGAAGGTTAGGCTAGTGTATTCATCCATATGGTTTTTCCAAAGATGATTTTTGTGAGACTGGAGAGGTTTAGCAGCTCTTACAGCTGCTAACCCTCTACAAGTGGGAGATTTTTGTAATGATGTGGGAGATTTTGGACGACTCAATCTATAAGTGGAGTTGTAGATCGGATCTACCCAAATTTTTGTCCTATTTTTAATCTACAAGTTAAATGACGCTGCTTATGATTTAAGCAAGGTGACCTGAGCCTTCTAAATCCAAATTGGCCCTAGAAAAATATGGGTCGGGTTAACTAAGGCCTTTTCCCCCCTAAAATAGGCTCCAGAAAAAAGGGCCTATTTAATTTTTTTAATTTTACCCTTCAATAATTCAAAATTTACTTTCTTAAGCTCGATAAAAAAAATGAGCATGTGCAAGTTATGTGATGGATTACGAGTAAAAAGTTGTCGAAAATCTAGGTTTAAAATTTTCAAATCATTCCATTTTCCCAATTTGATTTTGTAAGATACTTAAAGTTATTATTTTAAAAGTAAATGACAAAAAAATTTATTTAGTGAAATGTGAGGAGTGTTATGAATGAATTTCCCTTTTGCCAAATTGTTATATTGTGCTGTGGAGGAGGAGTAGGTGAACTTTTGTTGGAGAAACTAAATAAACAAAAACTCAATTTCAATCCTAAACTTTTGGTTATTCATTTTTTCACCCTTCATGTTTATAATAAACTTAAATTCATTTTATCCTTTAACAACTTTTCTCCTTATTGAATTTAGATCCATCAATCGAAACGGATCCGTAAAATTTTGTATACAAATTAAGTGGCTCTAAATATATTCAAATATATATAAAAAAAAGATTTAGTAATCAAACAAGATTAATAGAAAAAGCACTGAATAAATAAATTTTAAGTGTTTTAATGGAATCATCAAACACTCTTTAAGTCTTGTACTTTATTAAAGAATTGTATCCTTTTTCTTGTTGAACTTGTGGAAGTTTTTTATATTTTCAAATCGGGCAAAGGGAAAAGTGTGCAAAAATTCTGTGGGCTGCCCACGAAATTTTCAAACTGATAACATAGAAATAAAAATTTTCTTAGAAGCGAGAGGTAGTTCCTCCACGCCAATGTTAATGGTAAGTTTTGGTCCTTTTGACAACTGTAAGATTGTAAGCTGGAAATCATTACAAAACAATTGATATTGCCTTATTGTTAGTTCATATTTAATCATAATATTTATGATTTACACTATCTTATGATGTACAATTTTTCATCTCACAAATTATTATTTGAAAGTAATTTTGCCAACTCATTAAATGTGTATGTTCGAGGAATTTAGCCTATAATAGCTGACTCTACAACTATCTGGTCATTTGTTTTAGAGTAAATCTTATATGCACTGACATTGTATACATTATCACAGTTGGATGCATGATACATGAGTAAAATTTGAATTTTAAATTTAAATTTAGATAAATTGTCACGCATTCAATAATGATAGTGTATACACCGTCAGTGTATAAAAAATTAATTCTTTATTTTATATGGGCCATTTTAAAAGTTGTTGCCCCTTAGGTATTTATCTTTTGTATAATTTTCTAAAAAACAAATAAGTCTATCAATTGTGATCTAGCTATGCATTTTTAGGATTCTTTAAAATAGTTTCTTAAGGGTAGTGATTAACACACATCACTGACTATGATGGTTTATCATTTATAACCTCTTATTCAATGTTTTTGAAAAATTAACACTTAAACTTTATCCAAAAAAAAAAAAACCTAAATCCCATGTAACCTGTGGTCCAAGGACACTCATTAGATTAAACGAAGTTACATGGAATGCCTAGAAAGAAGACAACTTTAGTTACTTTTGGATTCTTCAATTTTTAAAAAACAAGTTTTTCATATACAATGTTACAGTAATATAAAAATAAAAACAACTCTAAAAACATTACATCCATACAATATATCAAAAACAATTCCAAATATACAAAAAAAGAAAAATACCACCACCCATCACTCTCCACCACCACCGCTACCACCTTATCGCCACCACTTCCACACCCACGACCCTCCCTCCTCTCTCCTCTCTCTCTCTCTCTCTCTCCCTATCTTTCTTCCTCTCTCCTCCTCTTCCTTTCTTTCTTTTCCGCTCTCTCCTTCTCCTTCCTCCCTTCTCCCTTCCCTTTCCCCACCCCCCATTCCTGCTCCCCTCCACTGATAGCAACCTTCCTGGTCGTGACCAAATCTGATCACGACCAGAAAGGCCGTGACCTTCTAGCCGTGACTCATGGCTTCTGGTTGCGACCTTTCTGGTAGCGACCAAGAAGGTGGTGGCTAGAGTGGTGACTAGAGTCGCAGTCACCACTCATGATTGGGAGAGGGGTTTGGGGTTGGGAGAAAGGAGGGGGGAGAAAGGAGATGAAAAAGGGAGGAGGAGAAAGAGGAGGAGGAGGAGGGGGAGGAAACAGAGGGGAGGAGGAGAGGAAGAGAAAGGAGAGAGGGGGAAGGAGGACAGAGGGGGTGGTGATGGGTGGTGTAAAATTTAAAAAAAAATCCCAAAAAAGTTGTAAATTATAAACATATCCCAAAATATATTTTAAAAATACCTCTAAAAACAATCCAAAAAAAATCTACAATAAAAGTTTTTGATATACACAACTACAGTAAAGTTTTTGAAAAACATCTTCAAAAACAGCTAATCCAAACTGTGAGGACTCGCAAATTCCTTGTATTTTTCTCAAAAATACCCTTTTATTTGAAAATTAGTATTTATCAAAGGCCACTACCCAAATATTTCACATTAAGTGTAAGTAAACCTAGAAAATAGGGTTTTACGCTTCGATTTTAAGTTTGGAGCGAAATTAGGGTTTTTGCGATTTTTCACCGGATGAATTTTCGGTACAGAGTAAGAATTAATTTGGGGATTAAAAGTGACTTTTAAGTGAGAAATAATATGTGACTAGTGGCAATGATATAAGGTTAGTGAATGGGAAGTGAAAAACCTAGTACGTGAGTTTTTAAGAAAAACGGCGCGATCCGGCGGGTCCCGCGCATTACCGATTGAACGCACTGCTTGACCACCATTTTTCTTACCCAACAAGTTTGTTGACTTTTGCACATAATATCTTCTTATATTGTAGCAGCCTTGACCGAAATTATGAGGCTAGAAATAACAAGAAGGAAAGAGAAAAAAAGAAAGGTGGTGGTGGTGACACTTGTCACCACCTCATGGCCTCTTACCCAAGACTAACCCCAACCATTTAACTCCAACACTTAGCATTTTTCTTCTTCATTTTGGGTGCTGCTGGCCGAGAACAACAAGAAGAGAAACTCCAAGGGAAAATCTTTCATTTCATCTCCAAATCCAACAAATAAGTGAGGAATCGAGCGAAGTAAACCGATTAAACTTGTTTTCTAGTGACTAGCTAGTGAGTTGTGGTGTGATTCTTGAAGGGGAGAGCTTGTGCTACTCTTGGTGACTTTTATTCAAGGTAAGAGAGTTTATCTCTCCAAGTTTCACTTCTAATCTTGTTTAATTAAGCTTAGTAACTTGATTTTATGGTGAGATTATGAATGATGAGCATGTTTTAGTAGTTTTCCCAAATTTATTTGATGAACTAGGGCTTGTGGAAATTCTGCCCAAATGATTGTATGATGTTTGTATGTTGCAATTGAGGTGTTATATGGTGTTTTGGTAGTGATTGGACCAAGAAATTAAGGAAAGATTCACTAGAAACTCAAAATTTCCAAAATCTGGAAAATGGTCCTAACATTCTGTCCGAATTTTTATCTATATGTTAGAGGCTGTTTTGGCCTTAGGTCAAAGAATACAAGTTGTAGAGAATGGCATTTTGTAGGTGCCTACAAAATTTCAACTCAATCGGAGCAACGCAGAACGTGAAAAGTCCAAAATACCCCTACTGTTTTAAGTCTTTCCCAGCAGTCCGTTTCTTCAGTTCAGTCTAGTTTATCATGATTTTTGACCAGGATCCATTCTGATTTAGCTCTGGGACGAAACATGAAAGTTGTAGAGTTCTGAAGTAGCTTGAAAATGCCTCAAAGAAAACCTGATTCGGACTTGTGTACACTGAGTTATGACCATTACAGTGTTCTGCGTTTAAACAGCCGGTGAATTGGTTTCTGGTTTAGTAATCTGAGATTTTGACTAAGTTACATTAGAAACTGGACTAAGTGACCTTCATGAACATTGTAGCCCTGAGTCTTAGCTTCGAAACGGCATAGGTTTCATCTTAATCCGATAAGCGTAGCCTCGAATAAGTTATTTCCGCTTTTATACGTCAAATCTGTCTTTTGGCTATAAGGAATTTATGTTCTTGCTATTGATGCGAATCTTATTATTATGATATTGTGAGCCTATGAAACGGCTCTTGACCTGAATTGCTTATATGTATGATGTTGGGTTGTGTTTGAGAAAAACAATGAAGCCTAAATGGCTGGAAAATTAGGTAAACACAAAGGGCATGCTGCCCGAATTTTTACTCGAGAACTAGAAAACTATATTTTCGACTTGAGTGAAGGTTAAGTACTTAATACTTGAACTAGCGAGGACTTTGGCTATTATGTTTCTTGAGTGTTATACGTTAGGACTTGATTAAACTTGTACCCTTGAGGAAAGCCTAACGACCAATGAAAACTTGAATTTTCTTGTACTTTCAACTCAAGTATTATTTCCAAGCATCTATGTTACAAGATCTTATAATTTGAAAAGCGAGCCAGTTTTCACGAGTGTCTTTCAAATGAATTTCAATTGGTCGATTCTTAATGAACGAAACGTTTAAGTTTCGAATCTTACTCGTGTTACAAAGTTCTCAAACTGAAATTTTCTCGCAGATTTGGACTCCAAACCCGGAGTACCACCTCGGCGTGAGAACTAGAAGTACTTTTGTGGTGAGTGCTTCCAAATATTCGATTGTACTTGTTACGTGTGTTCCCTACTTGACTTGTATGAATACGTGAAAATGAATGATAGGGCAAAGGTGTACTTTACCGCACTTGCCTTAAAATGACTTGTTCTTGCTATTGAAATACTTGACTTGCTTATATGTACTTGAAATATATGACTTGCCTGGAATTCCAGAAACCCTGAGGCTAGTTAATCGAGTCGAGCCGGCAAGGGCCTGGTCGATTAGATAACGAACCCTGGGTCACTAGTTAAGTCGAGTGGAGTGATATCTCCTCGGCGATCCGGTATACTCGAGTATTACCACCCGTGTTTCGTGTGGCGTGCGGGCCCGAAAAAGGGGGTTGATTGGTGGACGGGGATTGGCGTGTAGTGAAGTTTTATTTTGGATTTGTTATTATTTGAAAGTTGACGGAGTGTCGACTACTCATTGATCAAGCTGGAATGGAACCGAGACGTGAATACTGTATCCTTATATATGAGTGCGAACTTGATATTGCTTGACTAGTTGAAGTACTATTTCCCTGATTTTGACTTGTTTACTCGCTATTTCATTATTACTATGTTATTCTTTGCTTTGTTGGGCAATTTGATATTTGGAACTTCACTGGGTTTCGACTCACCCTATTAGTTTGTTTTCCTTACAGGGGTACGAGAGAAGCGTGAGAAGTGTAAAGGCTAGCGTAGCCTAGTTACTTTAGACTTTGTTTTGAATTTTGGTTTTGTACTCGCGCTATTTCTCGAATGGAACATATTGTACTTGGATTGTATACTTTTGAACTAGTTTAAGATATCGAGACTTTGTATCCTGAATTCGATCAATGTAAATTATAAGCTTGAATTGTGAATGTTATCTATGGTTCATGGTTGTGTGCACGTGATTTTAGTGAGTGAGTCCTGGCGAGAGCTGGGCAGGCGGTCCGCCGAACCCTCTGGTACGCCTTAGGGGGAGGTGGGGTCGTCACATGTGGTATCAGAGCTTAGGTCATGACTTGATCTAGGTAGATTGAGTGCTTGATACAATAGGCTAGGGTCTTATCCTTGAGCTTAGCCTTTAGCCTTGATTTCTTCGTGATGCGTACTTACTTTTGCAATGTTATTTGCAAACTTAGGTGATGGCGGATGCTGACGCTACCGGGGGTGCGGGGCCGTCTCAGCCCGTACCTACTGACATACCTTTGGACGCTCCTGCTGGCGAGCCCTATCTGGAGGGGCCCGTTTCACGCGTGATTACGTACTAGGAGGTTCCCGGTGGGCCGGTACAGCGGTGGTCCCCAGCGCGCAAGATCCGGCGCTGCGATTGCTGGAAGACCTACTCCTATCCTGACCGAGTGGTGCTCGCTGTGGACGACGAGCGGAGACGATTGGGTAGCACCAATCGTAGGTGCTATACAGAGATAGATCGCCTTCGAGCTACACTACGAGACCAGGGAGTCCGGATCCGAGAGTTCGAGGCCTCGGTTCTGGAGGAGCAGCAGCGGACCGATGCTTTCCGCGAGCAGGCTCAGACAGCAACTGGACGACTGATGCGAGTGGTGGTACATATACGAGATCGCACTGACCGTGTTTTGACTGAGTGTGAGGCGTTAGTTGATGATGTACTCCAGGACTTGGCCGGAGATGGCCAAGCACCTGTGGCTCCTGCCGTTCCCGATGCTCCTGAGGAGGATCCTGAGGAGGACCCGGAGGAGGAGATGAGTGCGTCTTCAGAGTCAGTTGGGTCGGCGTCTAGCCAGACCACTTGTTAGGTTTGAGGTTTGAGGAGTTTTTGTGGGATAGTTAGGAACATAGTGGCTCGACACGTCTTCTTTTGTTTTTGTTTTAGATGTGTCACGGTGGATGTAAATATCTTTTGTTCTATGTTCCTTGGCTGTGATAGCCTATGACTATGTGACCTGTTGGCCTGTATATATGACTAGTTTGTTATGTAAATAAAGTGCTTGTTTCTTACGTGTTAATTGCCTCTAGTTATCTTGTTGCAACGCGATATATGAGTCGTACCTTACCTTGTTTATATGTTTCTAGTTGGTTAACTCTCAATATGGAAGATAAGAGAGGTCGGACCAAGAAAGCTAACAGAGAACGCGGTTCTAGGCGAGGCCGTGAGGGTGAACAAGAACAGGAAACGGTGCCTGAACTGAGAGAGGAGAGGGAGGCAACGGTTGAGCAGCAACCTGAACCCCAGAATGCCGGGGGAGATCAGGTGGCTACTGCCATCCAACAGATGACTAATATTTTAGCCCGATTGGTGGAGCAACAGGGTCAAGGTCCTGTAAATCAACCTAGGGATCCTGATTTGGGACAAGATAGAGCCTTGGAGAGATTCCAAAAGTTCTCTCCACCTAAATTCTTAGGAGGACCAGACCCGTATGAGGCTGAGAAGTGGTTGGAGGCCATGGTAAATATTTTTGCTGCCCTGAACTATACAGAGGAGAGACAGGTTCAATTTGCTGTATTTCAGTTCGAAGGGCCAGCTAGGGCCTGGTGGAACGTAGTAAGGGCCAAATGGGAAAGAGAAGGAACTGCGTGGACTTGGCTAACTTTGTGCGGGATTTTAACGAGAAATATCTTCCTCCTATCGTCCAGGAGAAACGAGAGGACGATTTCATTAAACTTCGTCAAGGATTGATGAGTGTAACTGAGTATGAGACTCAGTTTACCAAATTGTCTAAATTCGCTCCCGAGCTGATTGCTACGGAGCCAAGGAAAGTACGGAGGTTTATACAAGGGCTAAATGTGGAATTACAGGAAGCCTTAGCGGCAGCCCAGATTAATACGTTTACGGAAGTCTTGGAAAAGGCCCAAAGGATAGAAACTGCTAGGACCCACGTAAAGAATTTCCACGCTAAACGAAAAGGAGGATCTAGTGGAATTCAAGGGTCTGTGCGTAGTGATCAAAATGCACCACCTGCCAAGTCTGGTCGTGGGGCTGGAGGTGGACGGTTTTCGGGTACATTTAGGGGAAATGCCCCGAGAGGAGGTGCCCAAAGGGGAGGCCCAGTTGGTAGAGGACAAGGAAGAGGAATTCCACAGGGAGGCCAGACCTCTACTCCCCGAGTAACATGTGGATACTGTGGAAAACCGAACCATACTGAGGATGAATGTTGGAGAAAGGCTCGGAAGTGCCTAAGATGTGGAAGTACGGAGCATCAGATAGTCAACTGCCCGTTGATTAGTGATACCCAATCGACTGCCAGGTCAAACCCAAAGCCGACCAATGCTGGAGGGGCTAGGTCGAGGGTTCCGGCTAGAGTATATTCGCTGGACCAACAATCCGTGCCTGAACCAACGGAGGTGGTTGAAGGTACGATTCCTATTTTTCACCGGTTAGCCAGAATTTTGATAGATCCCGGTGCTACTCACTCTTTTGTTAATCCTGCGTTTATGCTTGGAATTGATTTGAAAGTTGAAAAGTTACCTTATGACTTAGAGGTAAGAACACCTACGGGTAATCAAATTTTGCTGGCAAATGAGGTGTATAAGAATTGTGATATTTGGGTTGGTGAACGGAAATTGGTAGTGGATCTCATTAATCTAGCCATTAAAGGGTACGATGTTATCCTAGGTATGGATTGGCTAGCTCATTATCATGCTCGGGTAGATTGTAAGATGAAAGTGGTTGAATTTTGTATACCGGGGGAGGCAACACTAAAGTTTGATGTGAGGGGTATGATAGCCTCTTCTGCGCTTATTTCCGGTATAAGGGCTAGGAAATTGCTTAGTCGTGGGGCTCGTGGTTATCTAGCTTTTCTAATTAATACTCCGGGAGAAAAGACTAAGTTGGAAGACATGCCAGTAATTAGTGAATACCCGGACGTATTTCCGGAAGAGTTGGAGTCTTTACCGCTCGAAAGGGAGATTGAATTTAAGGTTGATCTAGTACCCGGAACCACTCCTATTTCTAAAACTCCTTATCGTATGGCACCTGCTGAGCTTAAAGAGTTGAAGGTGCAATTGCAAGACTTGCTAGAACGAGGGTTTATTCATGAGAGCGAGTCTCCGTGGGGAGCTCCAGTGTTATTTGTTAAGAAGAAGGACGGGAGTTTAAGGTTGTGCATTGACTATCGAGGATTGAATGCAGTAACCATTAAGAATAAGTATCCTTTACCCCACATTGATGAGTTGTTTGATCAGTTACAAGGGGCCGTAGTGTTTTCTAAGTTAGATCTGCGACAAGGGTATTATCAGCTGAGAATTAGAAAGGAGGATGTGCCAAAAACGGCATTTAATACTCGATATGGGCATTTTGAGTTCGCAGTAATGCCTTTTGGTTTAACTAATGCTCCAGCGGCATTCATGGATCTGATGCATCGAGTGTTCAAACCTTACTTGAACAGGTTTGTGGTGGTGTTCATTGATGATATCTTAGTGTATTCGAGGTCAAGGGAAGAACATGAACAACATTTACGGATAGTACTACAAACCCTAAGAGAGCACCAACTGTTTGCTAAATTCAGTAAGTGTGAATTTTGGTTGGAAAGTGTGGCGTTTTTAGGTCACATAATTTCAAAAGATGGACTTGCTGTAGACCCGGCGAAAATGGAAGCTGTGGCTAAGTGGAAGCAGCCAGAAAATCCAACAGAGGTGCGAAGTTTTCTAGGCTTAGCAGGGTACTACCGCAGATTTATAAAGAATTTCTCGAGAATTGCAGGGCCCTTGACTAACTTGACTAAAAAGCAGGGAAAGTATATTTGGGATGCTAAGTGTGAAAGTAGTTTCCAAGAGCTTAAGAAACAATTGACTATGGCTCCAGTTTTAGCTTTGCCCAGTGGGAGTGATTGCTATACGGTTTATACCGATGCTTCGAAAGAAGGGCTAGGATGTGTGTTGATGCAGAGTAAGAATGTGATTGCCTATGCATCTAGGAAATTGAAACCTCATGAGCAGAATTATCCGACCCATGATTTGGAGCTTGCAGCTGTAGTATTCGCTTTGAAGAAATGGCGACATTATCTTTATGGTGTAACTTTTGAGGTTTTTACGGATCATAAGAGTCTTAAGTATCTGTTTTCTCAGAAGGAGTTAAATCTAAGACAACGTCGGTGGGTAGAGTTCTTGGAGGACTATGACTGTACAATTAACTATCATCCTGGAAAGGCCAACGTTGTAGCAGATGTTTTAAGCCGAAAAGCTCAATTAGCAAGTTCTTTAGTGAGAGAGTGGAGCCTGTTGGAAGATGTTTGTGAGTGGAAACCCTGTTTAGAATCGAATAGGGTGATTTTTGGAAATATTGAGGTGAAGTCGGCGTTGATGGAACGGATCAAAGAGAGCCAAGTAAAGGACCCAATGATACAAAAGTGGATAGAGAAGGTAGAGAAAGGAGAGTTACCTAATTTCAATCTAAGTCCTGATGGAATCCTGAAGTTTCGAAATCGTGTCGTGGTACCTAGGGATGAGGAATTGAAAAGGGAGATTTTGGAGGAATCACATTGCTCTAGGTATACGGTGCACCCAGGGAATAATAAGATGTACCGAGATCTTAGAAGTTTGTATTGGTGGGAAAATATGAAGGCGGAAATTGCCCAGTTTGTGCAAAAATGTCTTACGTGCCAACAAGTAAAAGCTGAGCATCAAAAGCCGTCAGCTTTGTTACAGCCTTTAGAGATCCCTGAATGGAAATGGGAGCACATAACGATGGATTTTGTGTCAGGATTGCCACGAACACAAAAGGGGCATGATGCAATTTGGGTGATAGTAGATAGATTAACTAAGACTGCACATTTTCTGCCAGTGAACATGAAATATCCTTTGGAGAAACTTGCTAAACTTTATATGGATGAGATAGTAAGATTACATGGGGTACCAGTGAGTATTGTATCGGATAGAGACCCCAGGTTTGTATCCCGATTTTGGCAGAAACTACAAGAGGCTCTAGGGACTAAATTGAGTTACAGTACAGCGTATCATCCACAAACTGATGGACAATCTGAGAGAACTATCCAAACTCTTGAGGATATGCTGAGAGCCTGTATTGTGGATTTTAGAGGAAGTTGGAGCCAATACTTAACTTTAGTTGAGTTCGCGTATAACAATAGTTACCATTCCTCTATTCAAATGGCCCCATATGAAGCATTGTATGGACGAAGATGTCGATCTCCAATCCATTGGGAGGAAGTAGGAGAGAGAAAAGTGATAGATCCGACCACAATACCGTGGGTTGAGGAAGCGTATGAGAAAGTAAAAATGATCCGCCAGAGGCTTCAAACAGCCCGAAGCCGTCAGAAGAGCTATGCTGATCATAGGAGAAGAGACTTGGAGTTTGAAATAGATGATAAGGTGTTTCTTCGAATTACACCATTAAAAGGAAAGATCAGATCAGGAAAAGGGAAAAAGTTGCAACCACGATATATAGGACCTTTCAAAGTACTTCAGCGAATAGGAAAAGTGGCTTATCGACTTGAGCTACCAGCTAGCTTGTCTAGGATCCATGACGTTTTCCATGTTTCTTTGCTTAAGAAATACCATCCGGATCCAACTCACATTTTGCCACTTCAAGATGTTGAACTTGACGAGTCCCTAACCTATGAAGAACGACCTATTCAAATATTGGATCGAAAGGTGAAGGACTTGAGAACCAAGCAAATTCCTTTAGTAAAGGTTCTATGGAAGCATCATGAAGTGGAAGAAGCAACTTGGGAGCTAGAAAAAGACATGCAAGAGAAATACCCCGACCTGTTCATGACTAAAGGTATGAATTTCGGGGTCGAAATTCTTTTAAGGGGGAGAGAATGTGAGAACTCGCAAATTCCTTGTATTTTTCTCAAAAATACCCTTTTATTTGAAAATTAGTATTTATCAAAGGCCACTACCCAAATATTTCACATTAAGTGTAAGTAAACCTAGAAAATAGGGTTTTACGCTTCGGTTTTAAATTTGGAGCGAAATTAGGGTTTTTGCGATTTTTCACCGGATGAATTTTCGGTACAGAGTAAGAATTAATTTGGGGATTAAAAGTGACTTTTAAGTGAGAAATAATATGTGACTAGTGGCAATGATATAAGGTTAGTGAATGGGAAGTGAAAAACCTAGTACGTGAGTTTTTAAGAAAAACGGCGCGATCCGGCGGGTCCCGCGCATTACCGATTGAACGCACTGCTTGACCACCATTTTTCTTACCCAACAAGTTTGTTGACTTTTGCACATAATATCTTCTTATATTGTAGCAGCCTTGACCGAAATTATGAGGCTAGAAATAACAAGAAGGAAAGAGAAAAAAAGAAAGGTGGTGGTGGTGACACTTGTCACCACCTCATGGCCTCTTACCCAAGACTAACCCCAACCATTTAACTCCAACACTTAGCATTTTTCTTCTTCATTTTGGGTGCTGCTGGCCGAGAACAACAAGAAGAGAAACTCCAAGGGAAAATCTTTCATTTCATCTCCAAATCCAACAAATAAGTGAGGAATCGAGCGAAGTAAACCGATTAAACTTGTTTTCTAGTGACTAGCTAGTGAGTTGTGGTGTGATTCTTGAAGGGGAGAGCTTGTGCTACTCTTGGTGACTTTTATTCAAGGTAAGAGAGTTTATCTCTCCAAGTTTCACTTCTAATCTTGTTTAATTAAGCTTAGTAACTTGATTTTATGGTGAGATTATGAATGATGAGCATGTTTTAGTAGTTTTTCCAAATTTATTTGATGAACTAGGGCTTGTGGAAATTCTGCCCAAATGATTGTATGATGTTTGTATGTTGCAATTGAGGTGTTATATGGTGTTTTGGTAGTGATTGGACCGGAAAGATTCACTAGAAACTCAAAATTTTCAAAATCTGGAAAATGGTCCTAACATTCTGTCCGAATTTTTATCTATATGTTAGAGGCTGTTTTGGCCTTAGGTCAAAGAATAAAAGTTGTAGAGAATGGCATTTTGTAGGTGCCTACAAAATTTCAACTCAATCGGAGCAACGCAGAACGTGAAAAGTCCAAAATACCCCTACTGTTTTAAGTCTTTCCCAGCAGTCCGTTTCTTCAGTTCAGTCTAGTTTATCATGATTTTTGACCAGGATCCATTCTGATTTAGCTCTGGGCCGAAACATGAAAGTTGTAGAGTTCTGAAGTAGCTTGAAAATGCCTCAAAGAAAACCTGATTCGGACTTGTGTACACTGAGTTATGACCATTACAGTGTTCTGCGTTTAAACAGCCGGTGAATTGGTTTCTGGTTTAGTAATCTGAGATTTTGACTAAGTTACATTAGAAACTGGACTAAGTGACCTTCATGAACATTGTAGCCCTGAGTCTTAGCTTCGAAACGGCATAGGTTTCATCTTAATCCGATAAGCGTAGCCTCGAATAAGTTATTTCCGCTTTTATACGTCAAATCTGTCTTTTGGCTATAAGGAATTTCTGTTCTTGCTATTGATGCGAATCTTATTATTATGATATTGTGAGCCTATGGAACGGCTCTTGACCTGAATTGCTTATATGTATGATGTTGGGTTGTGTTTGAGAAAAACAATGAAGCCTAAATGGCTGGAAAATTAGGTAAACACAAAGGGCATGCTGCCCGAATTTTTACTCGAGAACTAGAAAACTATATTTTCGACTTGAGTGAAGGTTAAGTACTTAATACTTGAACTAGCGAGGACTTTGGCTATTATGTTTCTTGAGTGTTATACGTTAGGACTTGATTAAACTTGTACCCTTGAGGAAAGCCTAACGACCAATGAAAACTTGAATTTTCTTGTACTTTCAACTCAAGTATTATTTCCAAGCATCTATGTTACAAGATCTTATGATTTGAAAAGCGAGCCAGTTTTCACGAGTGTCTTTCAAATGAATTTCAATTGGTCGATTCTTAATGAACGAAACGTTTAAGTTTCGAATCTTACTCGTGTTACAAAGTTCTCAAACTGAAATTTTCTCGCAGATTTGGACTCCAACTCGGAGTATAACCTGAAAGTGACCAGTAAAAGCACTATATCTTTTGGTGAGTGCTTTCAAATACTGAATTGAACTTGATACTTGTACTTGATACGTGCCAATATGTTTACATGCCACATGCGTGAATTGTTAGGGCAAGAGTGTACTTTATCGCACTTGCCCTTACATGATATATACTTGTTTATTGTTGCAATTGACTTGACATACTTGTTATGATGCGCGCACTTCCTGGAATTCCAGAAACCCTGTGGCAAGTTACTCTAGTCGAGCCGGCAGGGGCTTGGTCGGTTGGGTAACGAGCCCTGGGTCTCTTGCTTTGTCGAGTGGAGTGATATCTTCTCGACTAATTGGTATACTCGAGTATTACCACCCGTGTTTATTGAGGATTTTGGGCCCAATAGGGGGTGTGAATGGTGGACGGAGAGTAGTGTAAGTGGTGTTCTACTGGATTGGCTCCTTTACTTGAAAGTTGACGGAGTGTCAACTACTATGTGATCAAGCCCTGATGATGAATGGAAGTTGGCTCCTGAGAGCCATCCGTATCCTTATGCTTTGGAATGATTATTGTTTATTGGATTATTGTTTCTTCTGAAAACTTTTACACTCGTTCATTTTGAGATTGCTCACTTTTATGAACTCTTCATGCTCGTTACTTTGCTATATCGAAAACTAGTACATATAAATAATGGTCAATTTGCTATTTGGAACCTCACTGGGCTTTAGCTCACACCACGCTATTTGTTTTCCTTACAGGGGGTACGAGTGACGCGTGAGACTTGTAAAAGACTAGCGTAGCCTTTTGTTTTGACTTTTGACTTTTGGTCTTGTACTTGCGCTATTTCTCGAATGGAACATGTTGTACTTGGATTGTATACGTTTTGAACTAGTTTGGTGTATTGAGGCTTTGTGTGACGACCCCACCTCCCCCTAAGGCGTACCAAAGGGTTCGGCGGACCGCCTGCCCAGCTCTCGCCAGGACTCACTCACTGTCTCGATCGAGTCATGTACACACATCCATGAACCATAAATAATATCCGCAATTCAAGCTTATAATTTACATTGATAGAAATCGAGGTACAAAGACTCAATACACCAAACTAGTTCAAAACGTATACAATCCAAGTACAACATGTTCCATTCGAGGAATAGCGCGAGTACAAGACCAAAAGTCAAAAGTCAAAACAAAAGGCTACGCTAGTCTTTTACAAGTCTCACGCGTCACTCGTACCCCCTGTAAGGAAAACAAATAGCGTGGTGTGAGCTAAAGCCCAGTGAGGTTCCAAATAGCAAATTGACCATTATTTATAAGTACTAGTTTTCGATATAGCAAAGTAACGAGCATGAAGAGTTCATAAAAGTGAGCAATCTCAAAATGAGCGGGTGTAAAAGTTTTCAGAAGAAACAATAATCCAATAAACAATAATCATTCCAAAGCATAAGGATACGGATGGCTCTCAGGAGCCAACTTCCATTCATCATCAGGGCTTGATCACATAGTAGTTGACACTCCGTCAACTTTCAAGTAAAGGAGCCAATCCGGTAGAACACCACTTACACTACTCTCCGTCCACCATTCACACCCCCTACTGGGCCCAAAATCCTCAATAAACACGGGTGGTAATACTCGAGTATACCGTTTAGTCGAGGAGATAACACTCCACTCGACATTACAAGTGACCCAGGGTTTGTTATCTAATCGACCAGGCCCTTGCCGGCCCGACTTGATTAACTAGCCACAGGGTTTCTGGAATTCCAGACAAGATATAATTCAAGTACATGTACAACAAGTCAAGTATGATCAATAGCAAGAACAGGTCATATTAGGGCAAGTGCGATAAAGTACACCCTTGCCCTTTCATTCATTGTCATGTAATCACGCAAGTCAAGTAAGAAGCACACATATCAAGTACAATCGGATATTTGGAAGCACTCACCAAAATAGTGCTTCTAGTGCTCGTGTCTGGATGGTACTCCGAGTTGGGAGTCCAAATCTGCGATAAAACTTAATTTGAGAACTTTGAAAATCAACCAAGGTTCGAAACTTAAGCGTTCCGTTCAATAAGAATCAAGAAATTGAAGTTCACTTGAAAAGAGTCGTGAAATAATTGCTCGCTCTTCAAACTGAAAAATTTGATAACATTTTTGCTTGAAGATGACTCTTGAGTCAAAAGTGCAAGTAGAACGGTTTCGTAGTGATTCAAATCGTTTTCCTAAGGGTACAAGTTCGGCCAAATCCTAACGTATAACCCTCGATAAACAAGTGGCAAAGGTCCTCGATAGTTCAAGTGATAATCACTTAACCTTCACTCAAGTCGCAAAGATAGTTTTCTAGACTTCGAGTAAAAATTCGGGCAGCATGCCCTTTGTGTTTACCTAATTTTCAGCCATTTAGGCTTCATTATTTTTCTTCAACAACAACCCAACATCACACATAAAAACAATTCAAGTCAAGAGCCGTTCCATAGGCTCACAATATCATAAAAACAAGATTCACAACAATCACAAGTGCAGAATTTCAACTTAGCACAAGACAGATTTGACGTACAAATGCGGAAATAACATATCCGAGGCTACGCTTATTGGATTGAGGCGTAACCTATGCCGTTTCGAAGCTAACACACAGAGCTACCATGTTCATGAAGGTCACTTAGTCCAGTTTCTAATGTAACTTGGTCAATTTCTCAAATTACTAAACCAGAAACCAATTTGTCGGCTGTTTAAACGCATTACACTGTAACGGACATAACTCAGTGTACAGAAGTCCAAATCAGGTGTTCTTAGAGGCATTTTAAAGCTACTTCAGAACACTACAACTTTCATGTTTTGGTCCAGAGCTAAATCAGAATGGATCCTGGTCAAAAATCGTGATAAACTGGACTCAACTGCTGAAACGGACTGCTGGGAAATACTTAGAACAGTAAGGGTATTTTGGACTTTTCACGTCCTACGTTGCTCCGATTGAGCTGAAATTTTGTAGGCACCTATAAAATGCCATTCTCTACAACTTTTATTCTTTGACATAAGGCCAAAACAGCCTCTAACATACAGATAAAAATTCGGACAGAATGTTGAGACAATTTTCCAGATTTTGGAAATTTTGAGTTTCTAGTGAATCTTTCCTTAATTTCTTGGTCCAATCACTACCAAAACACCATATAACACCTCAATTGCAACATATAAACATCATACAATCATTTGGGCAGAATTTCCACAAGCCCTAGTTCATCAAATAAATTGGGGAAAACTACTAAAACATGCTAATCATCCATAATCTCACCCTAAAATCAAGTTACTAAGCTTAAATTTAACAAGATTAGAAGTAAAACTTGGAGAGATAAACTCTCTTACCTTGAATAAAAGTCACCAAGAGTAGCACAAGCTCTCCCCTTCAAGAATCACACCACAACTCACTAGCTAGTCACTCAAGAACAAGTTTAATCGGTTTACTTTGCTCGATTCCTCACTTATTTGTTGGATTTGGAGATGAAATGAAAGATTTTCCCTTGGAGTTTTTCTCCTTGATGTTCTCGGCCAGCAGCAGCAGAAATGAGGAAGAAATTGGCTAAGTGTTGGAGCTAAATGGTTGGGTTTAGTCTTGGGTAAGAAGCCATGAGGTGGTGACAAGTGTGGTCACCACCACCACCCTTCCTTTTTCTCTTTCTTTCTCTTGCTTTCTAGCCACTAATTTCGGTCCCCTTAGCAGTAATATAAGAAGATATTTTGCTCAATTGTCAATGAGCTTGTAGGGTAAGAAAGTGGTGGTCAAGTGGTGCGTTCAAACGGTAATGCGCGGGACCCGCCGGTTCGCGCCGTTTTTCTTAAAACTCACGTACTAGGGTTTTTACTTCCCATTCACTAACCTTATATCATTGCTACTACTCACATATTATTTCTCACTTAAAAGTCACTTTTAATCACCCAATTTGGTCCTTGCTCCGTACCGAAAGTTCATCCGGCGGAAAATCGCGAAAACCCTAATTTTGCTCCAAACTTGAAACCGAAGAATAAAACCCTACTTTCTAGATTCATTTGCACTTATCATGGAATAATTGGATAGTAGGGCTTTAATAAATGATAATTTTCAAATAAAAGAAATTTTTAAGAAAACGTGAGGAATTTTCCAATTCCAATAATTAAAATTAGGGTTTCAATTAAAATATGAGAGATTTAGGAAAACCGGTTAGTCACAAGTAAACTAGGGTTTTTGGCTACAATATTAGGGTTTCTAGTCTTTTTAAACAAAATTAGGTTTTAAATCAAACCCAAAGAAATACACTTTAATATTTTCTTCACAAACAACCTCCTAATATTCGGGATGTTACAATCTCCCTTCCTTAAAAGAATTTCGTCCTCGAAATTCATACATGCACTTTGAATAATGTAGGGTATTTCTCATATATATTCATTTCCGGCTCCCAGGTCTCACTATAGCCAAAACTTAGGGAAACAATAGAAATCACGAATCGTACCTTCTACTATCTCTGTTGGTTCAGGTACTGCCTGCTGGTTCAGGTACTGCCTGCTGGTTCAAGGCATATGCTCTAGCTGGCACTCTTGGCTTAGTCCCTCCTACACTTGCTTGTTCAGGGTTTAGGCGTGATCTACGGGGACAGGTTGCAAGCTGGTGTTCGGTGCTACCACACCATAAACATTTTCCCGCCTTTCGCCAACAATCACTCTCCACGTGATTGGCCTTCCCACAGTACCCGCAAGGTACTTGAGGGGTTGAGGTCTGACCTCCTTGTGAGGCACCTCTTGCTTGGCCCCAGCCATGCGAAACTCCTCTTGGAGTACTTTCCTTAGCCGTCCTTGAAATTTTCTCACTACCATCTTCTCGACCTATCTTAGAAGGTGGCATATCTAAATCATTTTGTCCTTGCCTTTGACTTCCACCAGGCGCACCTCTCCTTTTTGCATGAAAAGCTCTCACTTGTGCCCTAGCAGTCTCTATCCTTAGGGCCTTCTCTAGAACCTCCGTGAATGTATTAATTTGGACTGCCGCTAAAGCTTCTTGTAACTCCACATTCAGCCCTTGTATAAACCTCCGTACTTTTCTGGGCTCCGTAGCTATCAGTTCCGGAGCAAATTTGGATAACTTTGTAAACTGAGTCTCATACTCAGTTACACTCAATATTCCTTGACGGAGTTTAATGAATTCGTCCTCTCTCCTCTCCTGGACGATGGGTGGAAGGTATTTTTCGTTGAAGTCTCGTACAAAGTTTAGCCAAGTCCATGCAGCTCCTTCTCTCTCCCACTTGGCCCTCACTACATTCCACCAGGCCCTAGCTGGCCCCTCGAACTGAAATACAGCGAATTGGACTTGTCTCTCCTCCGTATAGTTTAGGGCAGCAAAATTATTTATCATGGCCTCCAGCCATTTCTCAGCCTCATACGGGTCTGGCCCTCCTAAAAACTTGGGTGGGGAGAACTTTTGGAATCTCTCCAAAGCTCTATCCTGCCCCATACCGGGGTCCCGAGGTTGGTTTACAGGGGCTTGACCCTGTTGTTCCACTAAACGGGCCAGAATATTAGTCATTTGCAAGATGGCAGTTGCCACTTGATCTCCCCCTGTAGCTTGGGGTTCAGGTTGTGGCTCAACCGTTGCCTCTCTTTCCTCTCTCGATTCTCGTACCGGTTCCTGGGCTTGTCTACCCCCACGGCTACGACTAGGACCGCGTCCTCGATTAGTTCCCCTAGCTTGACTTCTTCTACCCTCCATGGTTCGTAGCGAATCAACTATAACAATATAACCAACTAATCAATAATAGAATATAGCCACTAAGTAACTATATAAATATCAACAGCACAAAACAGAATAATGCAAATCATAAACCCCTCTAAATCATAAAACAAGGCAATACAACACATTCGATCAAAACAAGTCACATAACTTATAGAGCATTAACCCTAGGTATCGCTCAGGCACTACACTTAATCAAGGCTCGAAACACGTGAATAAGAAGATTCTCAAATCCCATGAATATTTTCAATATTTTTCAAGTCCAGACTACTCGCATTCCCTGTGCCTTTGTTTTCACCATCCAAACTTATCCGAATATTACACGAGATCTCAACTGATCGTAAAGATGTCACTCTTTGGTATTCGGGGACAAGAATCCGAAAATATGATAATTCACCACTCAAGCTGGCCAGGCTCAAGAGCAAATCACCCGTATTAGAGATTCCTACCCAACATACATATCTAAGGTTCCCAACAATAGACAATTGTTCCATACTTAACAAGTCAATCCCCACAGCCCGAAAACCCTCTCCCGGCACGAGCTCAATAGGAGCTCTGATACCATCTGTGACGACCCCACCTCCCCCTAAGGCGTACCAAAGGGTTCGGCGGACCGCCTGCCCAGCTCTCACCAGGACTCACTCACTGTCTTGATCGAGTCATGTACACACATCCATGAACCATAAATAATATCCGCAATTCAAGCTTATAATTTACATTGATAGAAATCGAGGTACAAAGCCTCAATACACCAAACTAGTTCAAAACGTATACAATCCAAGTACAACATGTTCCATTCGAGGAATAGCGCGAGTACAAGACCAAAAGTCAAAAGTCAAAACAAAAGGCTACGCTAGTCTTTTACAAGTCTCACGCGTCACTCGTACCCCCTGTAAGGAAAACAAATAGCGTGGTGTGAGCTAAAGCCCAGTGAGGTTCCAAATAGCAAATTGACCATTATTTATAAGTACTAGTTTTCGATATAGCAAAGTAACGAGCATGAAGAGTTCATAAAAGTGAGCAATCTCAAAATGAGCGAGTGTAAAAGTTTTCAGAAGAAACAATAATCCAATAAACAATAATCATTCCAAAGCATAAGGATACGGATGGCTCTCAGGAGCCAACTTCCATTCATCATCAGGGCTTGATCACATAGTAGTTGACACTCCGTCAACTTTCAAGTAAAGGAGCCAATCCAGTAGAACACCACTTACACTACTCTCCGTCCACCATTCACACCCCCTACTGGGCCCAAAATCCTCAATAAACACGGGTGGTAATACTCGAGTATACCGTTTAGTCGAGGAGATAACACTCCACTCGACATTACAAGTGACCCAGGGTTTGTTATCTAATCGACCAGGCCCTTGCCGGCTCGACTTGATTAACTAGCCACAGGATTTCTGGAATTCCAGACAAGATATAATTCAAGTACATGTACAACAAGTCAAGTATGATCAATAGCAAGAACAGGTCATATTAGGGCAAGTGCGATAAAGTACACCCTTGCCCTTTCATTCATTGTCATGTAATCACGCAAGTCAAGTAAGAAGCACACATATCAAGTACAATCGGATATTTGGAAGCACTCACCAAAATAGTGCTTCTAGTGCTCGTGTCTGGGTGGTACTCCGAGTTGGGAGTCCAAATCTGCGATAAAACTTAACTTGAGAACTTTGAAAATCAACCAAGGTTCGAAACTTAAGCGTTCCGTTCAATAAGAATCAAGAAATTGAAGTTCACTTGAAAAGAGTCGTGAAATAATTGCTCGCTCTTCAAACTGAAAAATTTGATAACATTTTTGCTTGAAGATGACTCTTGAGTCAAAAGTGCAAGTAGAACGGTTTCGTAGTGATTCAAATCGTTTTCCTAAGGGTACAAGTTCGGCCAAGTCCTAACGTATAACCCTCGATAAACAAGTGGCAAAGGTCCTCGATAGTTCAAGTGATAATCACTTAACCTTCACTCAAGTCGCAAAGATAGTTTTCTAGACTTCGAGTAAAAATTCGGGCAGCATGCCCTTTGTGTTTACCTAATTTTCCAGCCATTTAGGCTTCATTATTTTTCTTCAACAACAACCCAACATCACACATATAAGCAATTCAAGTCAAGAGCCGTTCCATAGGCTCACAATATCATAAAAACAAGATTCACAACAATCACAAGTGCAGAATTTCAACTTAGCACAAGACAGATTTGACGTACAAATGCGGAAATAACATATCCGAGGCTACGCTTATTGGATTGAGGCGTAACCTATGCCGTTTCGAAGCTAAGACACAGAGCTACCATGTTCATGAAGGTCACTTAGTCCAGTTTCTAATGTAACTTGGTCAATTTCTCAAATTACTAAACCAGAAACCAATTTGTCGGCTGTTTAAACGCATTACACTGTAACGGACATAACTCAGTGTACAGAAGTCCAAATCAGGTGTTCTTAGAGGCATTTTAAAGCTACTTCAGAACACTACAACTTTCATGTTTTGGTCCAGAGCTAAATCAGAATGGATCCTGGTCAAAAATCGTGATAAACTGGACTCAACTGCTGAAACGGACTGCTGGGAAATACTTAGAACAGTAAGGGTATTTTGGACTTTTCATGTCCTACGTTGCTCCGATTGAGCTGAAATTTTGTAGGCACCTATAAAATGCCATTATCTACAACTTTTATTCTTTGACATAAGGCCAAAACAGCCTCTAACATACAGATAAAAATTCGGACAGAATGTTGAGGACAATTTTCCAGATTTTGGAAATTTTGAGTTTCTAGTGAATCTTTCCTTAATTTCTTGGTCCAATCACTACCAAAACACCATATAACACCTCAATTTCAACATATAAACATTATACAATCATTTGGGCAGAATTTCCACAAGCCCTAGTTCATCAAATAAATTTGGGAAAACTACTAAAACATGCTCATCATTCATAATCTCACCATAAAATCAAGTTACTAAGCTTAATTAAACAAGATTAGAAGTGAAACTTGGAGAGATAAACTCTCTTACCTTGAATAAAAGTCACCAAGAGTAGCACAAGCTCTCCCCTTCAAGAATCACACCACAACTCACTAGCTAGTCACTAGAAAACAAGTTTAATCGGTTTACTTCGCTCGATTCCTCACTTATTTGTTGGATTTGGAGATGAAATGAAAGATTTTCCCTTGGAGTTTCTCTTCTTGTTGTTCTCGGCCAGCAGCACCCAAAATGAAGAAGAAAAATGCTAAGTGTTGGAGTTAAATGGTTGGGGTTAGTCTTGGGTAAGAGGCCATGAGGTGGTGACAAGTGTCACCACCACCACCTTTCTTTTTTTCTCTTTCCTTCTTGTTATTTCTAGCCTCATAATTTCGGTCAAGGCTGCTACAATATAAGAAGATATTATGTGCAAAAGTCAACAAACTTGTTGGGTAAGAAAAATGGTGGTCAAGCAGTGCGTTCAATCGGTAATGCGCGGGACCCGCCGGATCGCGCCGTTTTTCTTAAAAACTCACGTACTAGGTTTTTCACTTCCCATTCACTAACCTTATATCATTGCCACTAGTCACATATTATTTCTCACTTAAAAGTCACTTTTAATCCCCAAATTAATTCTTACTCTGTACCGAAAATTCATCCGGTGAAAAATCGCAAAAACCCTAATTTCGCTCCAAACTTAAAATCGAAGCGTAAAACCCTATTTTCTAGGTTTACTTACACTTAATGTGAAATATTTGGGTAGTGGCCTTTGATAAATACTAATTTTCAAATAAAAGGGTATTTTTGAGAAAAATACAAGGAATTTGCGAGTCCTCACAGTTTGGATTAGCTGTTTTTGAAGATGTTTTTCAAAAACTTTACTGTAGTTGTGTATATCAAAAACTTTTATTGTAGATTTTTTTTGGATTGTTTTTAGAGGTATTTTTAAAATATATTTTGGGATATGTTTATAATTTACAACTTTTTTGGGATTTTTTTTTAAATTTTACACCACCCATCACCACCCCCTCTGTCCTCCTTCCCCCTCTCTCCTTTCTCTTCCTCTCCTCCTCCCCTCTGTTTCCTCCCCCTCCTCCTCCTCCTCTTTCTCCTCCTCCCTTTTTCATCTCCTTTCTCCCCCCTCCTTTCTCCCAACCCCAAACCCCTCTCCCAATCATGAGTGGTGACTGCGACTCTAGTCACCACTCTAGCCACCACCTTCTTGGTCGCTACCAGAAAGGTCGCAACCAGAAGCCATGAGTCACGGCTAGAAGGTCACGGCCTTTCTGGTCGTGATCAGATTTGGTCACGACCAGGAAGGTTGCTATCAGTGGAGGGGAGCAGGAATGGGGGGTGGGGAAAGGGAAGGGAGAAGGGAGGAAGGAGAAGGAGAGAGCGGAAAAGAAAGAAAGGAAGAGGAGGAGAGAGGAAGAAAGATAGGGAGAGAGAGAGAGAGAGAGAGGAGAGAGGAGGGAGGGTCGTGGGTGTGGAAGTGGTGGCGATAAGGTGGTAGCGGTGGTGGTGGAGAGTGATGGGTGGTGGTATTTTTCTTTTTTTGTATATTTGGAATTGTTTTTGATATATTGTATGGATGTAATGTTTTTAGAGTTGTTTTTATTTTTATATTACTGTAACATTGTATATGAAAAACTTGTTTTTTAAAAATTGAAGAATCCAAAAGTAACTAAAGTTGTCTTCTTTCTAGGCATTCCATGTAACTTCGTTTAATCTAATGAGTGTCCTTGGACCACAGGTTACATGGGATTTAGGTTTTTTTTTTTTTGGATAAAGTTTAAGTGTTAATTTTTCAAAAACATTGAATAAGAGGTTATAAATGATAAACCATCATAGTCAGTGATGTGTGTTAATCACTACCCTTAAGAAACTATTTTAAAGAATCCTAAAAATGCATAGCTAGATCACAATTGATAGACTTATTTGTTTTTTAGAAAATTATACAAAAGATAAATACCTAAGGGGCAACAACTTTTAAAATGGCCCATATAAAATAAAGAATTAATTTTTTATACACTGACGGTGTATACACTATCATTATTGAATGCGTGACAATTTATCTAAATTTAAATTTAAAATTCAAATTTTACTCATGTATCATGCATCCAACTGTGATAATGTATACAATGTCAGTGCATATAAGATTTACTCTAAAACAAATGACCAGATAGTTGTAGAGTCAGCTATTATAGGCTAAATTCCTCGAACATACACATTTAATGAGTTGGCAAAATTACTTTCAAATAATAATTTGTGAGATGAAAAATTGTACATCATAAGATAGTGTAAATCATAAATATTATGATTAAATATGAACTAACAATAAGGCAATATCAATTGTTTTGTAATGATTTCCAGCTTACAATCTTACAGTTGTCAAAAGGACCAAAACTTACCATTAACATTGGCGTGGAGGAACTACCTCTCGCTTCTAAGAAAATTTTTATTTCTATGTTATCAGTTTGAAAATTTCGTGGGCAGCCCACAGAATTTTTGCACACTTTTCCCTTTGCCCGATTTGAAAATATAAAAAACTTCCACAAGTTCAACAAGAAAAAGGATACAATTCTTTAATAAAGTACAAGACTTAAAGAGTGTTTGATGATTCCATTAAAACACTTAAAATTTATTTATTCAGTGCTTTTTCTATTAATCTTGTTTGATTACTAAATCTTTTTTTTATATATATTTGAATATATTTAGAGCCACTTAATTTGTATACAAAATTTTACGGATCCGTTTCGATTGATGGATCTAAATTCAATAAGGAGAAAAGTTGTTAAAGGATAAAATGAATTTAAGTTTATTATAAACATGAAGGGTGAAAAAATGAATAACCAAAAGTTTAGGATTGAAATTGAGTTTTTGTTTATTTAGTTTCTCCAACAAAAGTTCACCTACTCCTCCTCCACAGCACAATATAACAATTTGGCAAAAGGGAAATTCATTCATAACACTCCTCACATTTCACTAAATAAATTTTTTTGTCATTTACTTTTAAAATAATAACTTTAAGTATCTTACAAAATCAAATTGGGAAAATGGAATGATTTGAAAATTTTAAACCTAGATTTTCGACAACTTTTTACTCGTAATCCATCACATAACTTGCACATGCTCATTTTTTTTATCGAGCTTAAGAAAGTAAATTTTGAATTATTGAAGGGTAAAATTAAAAAAATTAAATAGGCCCTTTTTTCTGGAGCCTATTTTAGGGGGGAAAAGGCCTTAGTTAACCCGACCCATATTTTTCTAGGGCCAATTTGGATTTAGAAGGCTCAGGTCACCTTGCTTAAATCATAAGCAGCGTCATTTAACTTGTAGATTAAAAATAGGACAAAAATTTGGGTAGATCCGATCTACAACTCCACTTATAGATTGAGTCGTCCAAAATCTCCCACATCATTACAAAAATCTCCCACTTGTAGAGGGTTAGCAGCTGTAAGAGCTGCTAAACCTCTCCAGTCTCACAAAAATCATCTTTGGAAAAACCATATGGATGAATACACTAGCCTAACCTTCTCCATTCCACGCCTACCCCAAAGGAAGAAATGACAGTTAAAATTCTCAACAAATGGAAAAAGGGGTTTAAGATATGGAAAGAAGTGGAACGAGTTTTGCTAGTTTTGAGGTGTTGAGACCAGATTTTTACTTCTGGCACACAATATATAAAAAGGTTCAACATTAGATAATTGAAAACTACTTTTGCATATTTTACTCATTTTGGTTTTAGCTCAACTGGATGAGCCTTGATAAGCTAAATATAAGTCAATTCAAAGCTTTAGATTAATGACAATTAACTCATTTACTTTCACAATTATAAAAGATGCATCAAATTCTAAAAGATACTTTTTGATATCACATAGAACTTCTGCAAAAATTAACAAAGAGCTATTCTTACTTAGAATTTTTAATTCTAAAGGATTGCTTAATTCTTTTTTATTTGTATTAGTAGATACACTTGGTGCGTTAAATTTGCCAAATTGGTGCCTTGTGTTGGTTTTCTTCTCTTTTTTTTTTGTTATTTTTCTTGTTAGATCTAAAATTTCTTGGATTTCTGTTCTTAGATCTAGAAGTTTTGAAACCTCTTTTGTTATATCTAAACTTTCACTTTGGACTTGGCACAATTTCACATTAGATTTTTTCTTCGTCAAAAGCATTTTTATATTTCATTTGCTAACTTGATACCACAAGCTCAGTTACAACGAGATTACTACCCAAAAGCCATGTTTTCAAACTCAGACCGGACTGGTCGGACCCGCGAACCGGCCAAGTGTCCAGTCCGAGTCTTCCTCAAAAGCCCGTTGTCAAAAACTCACCGAAAACCGGCAAAACCGACTAGAACCTGATTTTTCCAATTTTCTATCTTGATGGTTGTTTATTTTTTTTTCCTTTGACTCTTTCACCATGTAGAGAGTTTCATACCTCTGCAACTTTCCAACAACCGAAAAATCCAAATGAAATGGTGAATGTCAATCAATTCACTTGGAGATCGTCGCATGATTTATGCCATGGACACACATCATTTTCTTCTCAACTCTGCTGTCATTTATAGAATATGGAGGAAAAGGAGGAGCTCCCATCTTCTTTGCTTGAATCTGAGATCAATTCATGGCTTAGGTGAATTGTTCTTTTTATTGAATCTAAAATGTTTCATTAGGAACCCAAATTAAGAGAAAAATTCCATTCTCTAAATTCTTTAAGTTCTTGAAAGATTTCATATTAAATAGGAAAAATAGAAAAAAGAAAGGAGAAGAGAGAGGAGGGAAAAAGAAAAGAAAGTTTTCATGTTTGTTTATTGTGTGTCATGAAAGAAAAAGATATTGTCTTGGTGTAGAGAAAGAAGAAGAAAAAAGGAAAATTAAGAGAGAGAGAGAGAGAGAGAGGAGTAAGACGAGGAATTGACGGCCAGAAAGAATAAGGAAGAAGATGGATTAGATTTTATAATTGTTAGCATTGATGAATACCCTAAAAGTTTATGTTAATTGCATTTTGGCCCTGTATTATTTTAACAAAGTGTAGAATAATCTAATATATTTTCCAAGTTACATTTTTACCTGTAATTTTTAAAATTTTTTAAATTGAATCCTTTTGGACTAAATCTAAACTATTCAAATATGTAAATGAAGTTGTAAACCACTAATTTAAGGATAAATTTTATATATTATTTTGTTTATTTATTATTAATATATATGACGTATTTATGACGTCATTCGGTTCAACCTCCTATCAATCACGATCGAACACATTGACCCCTGACCTCTAAGATCGGCTAAGTCGATCCCCGGTCCGAGTCTGAAAACATAGCTCAAAAGGTCTTTTTGTGTGCTCTCTTTCAGCCACATGGGAAAATTTTCTTCCTAGTCTACTTCTCCAACAAGTTTGACAACAAACTTTGCTATATTGTGTGCATATCCATTTCCTAGTCTATTAACAAAAGAAAAAGTATATTTGTCAAATAGACTTTTCATGTTTTGTATGTCCTCTCTAGTAAGACAGCAACTCTGGAATCCTTGATGTTTTCTTCCATTATCATTTCCACTACTGCTTTGCAGTCTGATTGAAACTCTACTTTCTTCCAATAAGCTTCCCGTGCCTTTATTATTCCCATTCTGATTGCTGCAGCTTTCTCCACCAGTGGTTCACTAGTTTCCCTTGCAAATTTTGCCCATGCTTTCAGTATCCTTCCTTTCTAGTCCCTTGCTAGCACTCCTAATCCATATTTGTCCATTCCTATTGAGAATGTAGCATCTGTGTTAATCCTTATCACTCCTTTACCAGGTGGTCTCCAAGTTGCTGACTTTGAGTTTCCTATTTGTTCAATGTACTCCTTTCCTCCACTATTCTGGGCATCCATGAATGCTACCCACTCTCTCTATGCTTTTTGTACAATGAGTCTAGCATCTACCTCCTCATCCAAGAATATCTTCCTCTTTCTTGCTTTCCAAATCTACCACATAATATTTACAATTAAAGCAATGTGTTCTTGTCCCCTATCCCTCTGTTTTGCATCTAATATCTCTTTTCACCATCTGACAAAATTATTTCTCATGTCATTTAACCCATCCCAAGTTATTGGGGCAATTCTCCATGTGAGCTCAACTTTCTTACAAAGGAATAGTATATGTTCCACTATTTCCTCCTCTTATCCATAACAATCACAAAATCCATCTCGCTTCCCTGATTTTTTGTGTATCTGTTCATTTACTAGTAAGCTGTTTAACAAGCATCTCCATACAGAATACCTAAGTTTGTGCTTCATCTGCAATGACCATAGGCTTTTCCACCTTCTGGATCTCTGCTGAAGGTAGTTAGTACCATCCTTGTCTTCCAGTTCACCTTGCTATCCAATTCCTTCCCTTTCTGCTGCATATGTAGATTTGACAGTGAACTGTCTAGAAGTTGTATATTTCCAATACATTCTATCCCTTCCCCCTATCAAGCTCAGTGGGATGGCTAGAATCTTCTGCACTTCTTCTTCTTCAAACCACTTTTTTACCAGCTCCTGATTCCATTCCCCTTCCTGTATTAGTTCCTCCATATTCTCTATATTGCACACTTTCTATCTTACTGTTTTGATCTTTCTTTCCTCATCACTTGGGATCCACTTGTCTCTCCACACTTGCACAGTTCTCCTATCCCCCACTCTATATCTCGTCCCTTTGTCTAGCAATTGCTTTCCTCCCATTAAGCTTTTCCACACCCCAAGAAGCTGCTTTTGGAGGCTCTCTATTCTAGCTTTGCCTCTCCCAAGGTATCTTGACTTCAAAACTTTATTGACTAGCAGGTTTGGATAAGTGATAATTCTTCGAAGTTGCTTTGCCAATAGAGCTTTGTTAAAACATTCCAAGTCTCCAAATCTCAGTCCCCCTCTGCCTTTAACTTGGGTCATTTTAGTCCAACTAATCCAGTGTATTTTCCTTACATTTTCCTCCTTTTTCCCACCAAAAGCTTGCCACCATCCTGCATATGTCTTTCCATAGATTCTTTGGGAGCATGAAGCATGACATGGTGTATGCTGGGAGTGCCATGAAAACTGACTTAATCATCACCTCTTTTCCAGTATGCTTGAGTAGGTTCCTCTTCTAGTTCTGCATTTTGTTTTGTAGGCTATCCTTAATGTATCCGAACACTTGCTGTTTAGATCTTCCTATCATCATTGGTAGGCCTAGGTATTTTCCACTCCATGCTTTTGTCATATTTCCTAGTGCTGAGCAGATTTTCTTCCTTAGGTTCCTGCAAGTGTTAGCACTAAAAATATAGCAGATTTTTCATAATTTATAATCTGTCCAAACGTCTCTTCATAAGTGGCCAGCATGTCTTTCATTTGTCTTGCTTCCCTTGTACTAGCCTTACAACAGAACAAAGAATCATTAGCAAAAAGAAGATAAGACACCACAGGGCATCCCCTCTCAATTCTTACTCCTGTAATTAATCTGTTGTTCAAATTCTGCTTCATTAGGTTTGATATTCCTTTGGCACATATAAAGAAGAGATAAGAGGAAAGAGAGTCCCCTTATCTTAGACCTGTGGAAGGCTTGACATAGCTAGTTCTTTGCCCATTTGTATTAGAGGACTAAGAGGCAATAGATACACAGCTCATGATCCATCTAATTCAAATTGGTCAAAAACTCATTTTCATCATCATTCTCCCTAAGAACTATCATTCCACCCTATCATATGCTTTTGACATGTCAAGGTTAAGGACCATAAAACCATTCTTGCCTTTTCTCTTATTTTTCATGAAGTGGATTATCTCTTGGGCTAAGATGACATTATCAAGAATTTGTCTACCAGGAACAAAGGCTAATTGGGCATAGTTAATACACTTGGGAATGACTTTCTTTAACCAATTAGCCAAAACCTTAGCAATTATCCTATATAAAATATTACAAAGAGAAATAGGTATGTACTGGGACATATTAATAGGAGCTCCACTTTTGGGATAAGGGTTACTATAGTTTCATTGATAGATTTAAGGAAGTGGCTACTATGCAGGAAACTTTTGATAGCAATCACAATATCCTTTTGATTACATGCCAGAATTTTAGGAAAAAATAAGAGGTCATACCATTTGGTCTAGGAGCTTTATTAGGGTGCATTGAAAATAAAGCATTTTTCACCTCCATCTCTTCAACTGGTTTGATCAGCATTGTATTCATTTCATTTGTGATTGTGCGAGGAACACCTTTAGTGACAGCTTCAAATTCTATTAGTTGAGAAGATGTAAAAAGTTTTTTTTTGTAAAATCCACAGATTTCATCCTCAACATCTTGCTCTGATTCACACTATTTCCCTTTCTCATTCTCTAAGGATGTTATCCTATTTCTTCTCGTTTTTGTCATCACCCTTGCATGGAAGTACATTGTGTTTTTGTTACCCTCTTGAAGTTATCTGCATCTAGCCTTTTGTGCCCAAAAGGATTCCTCTTCCTTGCATGCCTATCCCAATTCAGTTTCAGTTCCTCAATTCTCCCTTTGTTCTAGTTATAGTCACCTTCCTTTCCTTCTTGAATTTGCAGTTTCAATTGCTTAATCTCTCTTCCTGAATTCATTCTGATTTTTTTCCTGCCATTTCATTAAGCTCCACCTGCATTCCTTAATTTTCCTTGTTAGCCTGAACATTGGAGAACCTTACTACTGTACTGACCATGCTTTTGATATCAGATTTTGAGCTACAGCATTTTGTCCCCATCTTTTACCAAAATAGAATCTTTCTCCAGTCTTCTTTTCCTTTGTACCTGTATCAATCAAGAGTAAGCAATGGTCAGAGGCCTCCAATGTGCATACATTTTGTCCTTTCAAAAGCTTGGTGCTAGTTTATGTTTACTACTATATCTAGCCTTCGCTTAATTTCCTGTCCTTCCCAGTGAACCATCCAAGTCCAAGGCTTTCCTTCATTACCTAAGTCAATTGCATCCATGCTACTTAGAAGGTTTCTAAAATCCTGGAAACTTTCCATTGATCTTACTCTTCCCCTCATTTCTCCTCAATTGAGGTAATATCGTTAAAATCTCCTACCATCATCCATTTTCCCCCCATCCACTGACTTTGCTTTTCAGTTCCTTCCACTGCATCCTCCTAGTTGCATCTTCTGGACTTGCATATATACCAATGAAGCACCACTCATATCTTTCTCCTGTATCCAATATGTGTGCAGCTATGTAGAAGTTAGTTGCCTCAATGTCTAGTATCCTAACATAATTTTTCCAAAATAAAACCAATCCACCAGATTTTCCAGAAGAATTAACTATGAAACTATCATCAAACTGTAGTTTCTTTTTGACAATTTCCATGAATTTTTTTTGGTTTTTTGATTCACTCAGAAAGACAATGCTAGGAAAGTGGAAGTATGATACCTCCTTTAGTTAGGGAACTGTCAAGGGGCTTCCTGCTCCTCAATAATTTCACATCGCAACCTTCATTGACATAATGGAAGCCTTTCTGGGATTGCCTTCATTAGGGATGGCAATTGGGACGAGTACCCGCGGGAGGCTAATGGGGTGGGGGTGGGGCGGGACAGGGGGTAGGGGTACACAACCCCGCCCCGCCACTCATTAAAAAATAAAAAATAAATATAATATTTAATGTAATTAGTTATAAACATATTATTAGTTATAAATATTATTATTTATTAATTAGTTATACTAAATTTACTAATACTAATTATTCCAATTACTAATTAGTACAATTCGCAGTGACTATTCCAATTACTAACTAGTACACAGTGACTATTGACTTTTGACTAACCATAATTTCACATCTCACAATTCACAGGCTCACAATTTCCTAACTTCCTCAAAAAACAACCAACCAAAAAGGCACTTTGGCTCTACCTCCCTACTTCCTCTGGCAAACAAACGGCCTCAATCTAAAATAGCGAGAGGATATATTTTTTAGTGATCCTTACTTCCTCTGGCACTCTTCCTCTATCTCCAAATGGCCAGCCAAAGCTGACAAACCCCCAACATATTTTGATTCATTTGTTCCTCTCTTTCAATTGAACTATTGAAGCAGCAAAGCTATTGAAGCAATTTCCACATGGTCCAGTAGCGTCCGTCATAGTACCCCGGTGACCTGTGGTATTCAAGGTACAAAAATCCAGTCATAATTTTTTGTGTGGGTGTCTGTGTGTGTTTTGGGGAATGGGGTCATAAGTAAGCTTATGATTTTTGTATTGTTTAAAAGGTTTTAAAGATTAAAAACAAACTTGAAATAAAAAAGTGAAGTTATGAATCAACAATTAATTTTAGGTACTTATAAATTGTATTTAAGGTGGAGGTGACAAGTGACAATTTAATACTCCTAGTATATGTATTTAATTAATTAAAGCAGCATACTAACAACCGCAATTTTGTGATTTAAGATACTTGGTCTTTGAATGTGTTTAAGAGGTTATTTCCTTTTACAGTTTTTTGGTTTATGTATCCATATTAAGGTGGAGATTCCTGGAATATAACAGCCTTAAGAAAAGTAGGCTATAGCTTTTAACATGTAGCCTGTAGCTTTTTCTTTTTTATTGAAAAAAATGTAGCCTATATTTAAATAACAATTATTATTATTATTTTTTCCTTTTCTTTTGTTTATAATAACACGGTTTGATATAAATTGATACTAAAAAAATAGCTTTTATACAGATATTTTATTGTTCTTTCAAATTATGAATATGTGCATTGCACAAAGTCAAAGTGCTAGTAATAATATATGCAAAACGAGTTAATATATTGGCCAAAACATGCTAACTTTTCTCCAAGTTTCATTAATTAGCATATAAAGCATATAACATGTTTGATTATTAGCGCTTTACCTTAAGTTTAATTCTCTGTCAAATTTGCATGTGTTTTTCACAAGCAAGTTTATAAGTCCTACACCAATAATTACATATTTGTGAGCATTCATTGTGGTTTGATCAAAAGTTCCTCTACATAAAATTTTGGCAGATGATTATCCTCACATTCGAGTTGTTTGGCCATTTTGGCAAAATTGCGAGTAGCTAATACATATATACATGTTAGTAATACTTGCTAGTTACTATATTAGCAATAAGTATACATGTTAGTAATACTTACTAGTTACTACTACTAGCAATAAGTATACATGTTAATAATAAGTACTACTACTAGTATACATGTTAGTAATAGGTATTCAATTGGTAGTACTAGTGATTTAATATATGATGTAGCAGTATTTTTCCTTGGGAAGAAATTGGCGAATTGGTTTGGAGGAGGGGGGTTTATTTTTTTATTGCTTGTCTAGTGAAATGAGCGTATCTTACGTATATTTGTTTGGTGAAGCAAGTGTATCTCACTATACTTGTTGGTATCCTATCAATTGTTGAAATAAATGTGATAGGAGATTTCTTTTTTTCTTTTTCTTAACAAGTAAAACATTTAGAAAGGTTAGCTTCCATCACATATTCATGACTCTTAATACTTACCAGTATCATTAAAATAGGAGCATGAAAGCTGCAAATGTTATACCATAAATCTATCAAAGTAACCAATTAGACCATCTCTTAGAGACACTAAATAACATGTATGCCATTGCTTTAAATGTTTACCTTTTCACAATGATTGGTAGAATATTTTTCTAGTTTGATAAAATTTACTTCATGCTTGCTGTCCATATATAGGGTTCATGTAAAATTAGTGTTGATCAATCATATTTATCTATTTTGTAGAAGTTTCACAATGGTGAATCGACCAGAAAATCAGTCCAAACAAGGAGATAATTCTCCAACTCCATAATCAATCAATGTGGAGCCAATTGATGTAGAACATCAATCAGAACACACTCAAGAAGAAGAATATGAAGTTGTGGGAGGTAAAAGGAAATTGAAATCAAAAGTGTGGACTCATTTGTTAGAGAAATAGGTGATGATATTGTTGATTTGGATGTATGTAAGTATTGTTAAAAAAAAAAAAGCTACAAAACAGGTAGTACTCATGGGACAAGTAACTTGCATGATCATCTTAAAAGGTGTGCCAAAAGGCCTAATCAAGTCATTAGACAAATGTTACTCCGGGATAGTAGTAAAAAGATGATGGCAAACAAGAATTGCATAATCATGTTTTTGATCAACAACTGTCACGCAATGAGCTTGCAATAGCAATTATATTGCACGAATATCCATTTTCTATTGTTAATCATATTGGTTTTTGAAGATTTGTTAACAGTTTGCAGTCATGTTTTAAAGTGATTTCAAGAAATATTATCAAAGGGGACATTATGAAGATCTATGAATCATAGAAATTGAAAATTTGTGACTTCTCGGAGAAGTTCAAAAGCAAGGTGGCAATTACAACTGATATGTGGACTTCTAACAATACCAAGAAAGGTTTCATGTCCATTACTGCACATTACATTGATGACTCTTGGATTTTACAGTCTCAAATTTCGAGGTATGTTTTTCAAAATTTTAAGACTTAAATTATGTTAATTGATAATGTACATAAGCAAACTATGTCTTTACTTCTTTTTTTTCTATTTCTTAGGTTTGTTTATGTTCTTGTCCCTCATACCAAATATGTGTCGAGTGATATATTGCTATCTTCTTTGATGGATTGGAATGTTGATCGTAAGATATTTACAAATACTTTAGACAATTGTTCCACCAATGATGCTATGATCACTTGTTTATTGTATAAGTTGCATGTGAGTGATTTAATGATAGATGGTTTGGTGCTTCAAATGCGTTGTGTTGCTCATATTCTAAATTTGATTGTAAAAGATGGGTTAGATATGATATAAATGCTATTGAGAAAGTTCGTGATAGTATTGTGTATTGGACTGCTTCTACTGTTAGAATTGAAAATTTTGAAGAAGCTGCTCGTCAATTGCGTATTTCTTGTACTAAAAAATTGTGCTTAGACTATAAAGCCCGTTGGAATTCAACCTTCTTGATGTTGCAAACAGATTTAATTTATAAAGATGTATTTTCACGGGTTAAAGTGCGTGAAAAACATTACACTTGTTTGCCAAGTGATGAGGATTGGATAGTTTGTAATGATATTTGTGTGAAGTTGAAATTGTTCTATCAAGTAACTGAAATATTTTCTGGCACTCGATATCGTATATCTAATGAATTTTTTGCAAAAAGTTGTGATGTCAAGGTATCATTGGCTCAATGAATAAAGAGTTCTAATTGTTTAATAAGAGTGATGGTTGAAAAGATGATGTCAAAATATCAAAAGTATTAGGAAGATTGTAATGTGATACTTGGCATTGCTACGGTTTTAGATCCGAAATATAAAGTGAAATTGATTGAGTATTATTTTCCTATCATTTATGGTATTGAATCTTCCATGAAAATTGAGAAAATTCGCCAAAATTACTATTCTTTGTTGCTTGAATATCAAGTTCGTTCTAGTAAACATATTGTCGGGAGTTCCAATAGAAATGAGCATGTTCTGGGGAGTTCCAATTTGAATGAGGTTAAAATAGATCTCCTTGTTGCTTTTGATCAATTTGTGGCTTCCAATTCATTAGATGTTACTTCTAAGTCGAAATTAGATTTTTATTTGGAAGAAAATTACCAAGAGTTCCAACTTTTGACATTCTTAGTTGGTGGAAAACACATGGGGTTAAGTATCCTAATTTGTAAAAGTTGACTAAATATATTCTAGCTATTCCTGTCTCAAGTGTGGCATCGGCATCTGCATTTAGAACTTATAAAAGATTAATTGGTCCTCATTGATGTAGATTTCATCATAATACCTTGGAAGCATTGATGTGCGCTCGCACTTGGTTATGAAATGAAGTCAATGGTAAATATAAGTTTTAAATTTTAATCTTGAAATAGTATAATTTCTGTAGCATTTTTTATTTCTTAATTATGTGACTACTTGTTTATCTTTTGGCAGTTACTTGCTCTACTTTAGAAGGGAGTTCATATTCCACTTCGTTTGACGAAGAAGATGATATTGATTGTGTTACAGAATATGTTCACAAATTTGATGATGTTGCTCTACTTCACATGTTCATGATGATGTTTGTCATTCTTAATTTTGCTTTTTTATTTGTCATTATTAACTTTTCTTTGTTGTTTGATGATGTTTCAAATTATTTATTGTCAGATTTACAAAGGAAACGGCAAATGTATCGTGACATGTGAAGGAGGAAATTGAAGACTTGATGACTAATTACATGTTTTAATAAAATGATTATTAAAATTCAAAAGTGAAAATTTGATTGTTTTAGTTATATTTATCTCATTCTATTGAATTGTATTCAAATAACTTTTATTTTGTTATTTTTATGAGATTTAATTATGAAATTACAATGGATAGTACTTTAGTCATGTGTTAATATTTTTAGTACTTAATTTTTGACTAAAATTTGATCACAATACAATTATAGGAGACATTTTTATTTGCTCCCGCAGGGGGCAAGGCGGGGCGGGGGTTAGTTGTGGACAACGGGGCGGGGGCGAGGGACCATTAAGCCTCTGTCACCTTTTGCTACATTTCTAGTTGCTGTCCCACCTTCATCACTTTGTTTCCTTTATGTTCCATTGATTCTGTGTCCATTAGCATTTCATTAGATTTATCTCTTTACTTGAACTTTCTTTTTTCTCCCAACTTCTCTTCCCCCATTGGTGAGTTGATTTCAGCTAAATGAGTTCTCATGCTTCTTGAGATTATTTTAAGGCCCCTGGTCTTTTTTCCTAGTACAGTATTCTCATTTGTTGACGCACCTTTCCTTTCCCGTTTATCTTAACTTATACATTGTTTTTGGTTCCTACAACTCTTATGTATTGTTTCTCACTGTCACCCACATTTTACTCATCTTTACTATCTACCACCATTTCTTCTATATTTGTCCTTCCCTATTCCTTTTCCCCCTCAATCATAAAGGTGTCCAATGTTTTTGGCGTCATCTCTTCCTTTTTCCGGTCCTTTCCACCTCTTTTTTTCATTTCTTCCCTTTTTCCTATCCCTTCTCTCATCTCCCTTGCTTCTATCCGTTTTTCCAATTTGTTTTCCTCTTGTTTTTTCCAACTCTCCTCTTTGTTCAGGCTTCTGTATGTTGCCTACTGTGCCTGTTTCCTACCTCCCAGGTTATTTATCTTTGGATACGCCTCTTGTGTTAGCAACTTCAGTTGATTTTGTCCCTTACTAACCTTCTCAGTTGCTTCATTTTCTTCCCTTTTTGCTTCCATAGGCGAAGCCATGATTTTCCCTACTTTGAGCCAAGCTCCATACTACCCATCTCTAAGTGGTGTTCCTGTTTTTTCTTCAAAATTACATGTCTTGTCCCCATGTCCAATTATACCACATTTATAGTAGAAATCTAGGCATTTTTCATACTTGAACTCAGCCCAGACTTTGACACCATTATGTTTCATTGGTATTTCCCTCATGAGAGATTGGACATGTCCACTTCTTCCAGAATCTTCACGTGTTTTCCTTTTTTTCCACCCCTTGATGGTATTATTGCCTCTTTTACCGAGTTGAATATTTCACCAATTTTGAGCCCCGCTGCACCGCACATCTAGTGGATTGGAAGGTGCCACATTTGCATCCATAACATGGAGGAGTTGAACATCTCTTGATTTGTTTCAATTCCTTCCCTCCATGGCTTTAGGACTAGCAGTTGATTATCCAAAAGCCACAGTCTGCCCTCAATGCCTTATCCCTATCCTGTTCCTTCTCAAAGTTGAACTGGAAAACATTTGGCCCCAGTTCAGTTACCTTATTGTTTCTTGGGTATCCCCACACATGGTTGGTTAAAATTCTTCACCCGTATGTAATTTGTCACTTTATCTTCTATGATTCTCCCCACCAAACTGAGTCTACATTCTTCCAAGCTCGTTGCCACATCTCCCCAATTCAGATTTAGTCTTTCAGTCTCTCTTGCCCCCATTAGAGGGCCACTAAGGTGTTCCCTTCACAGTCTTCAAATATCTGATGAAGGTAGATATGAATCCAACCTATTGAAAAAAACGTGAAAAATGCCCAAAATCAAACACCCCACAAGCACCTGTGTGGTTAAAGACAGGATACAATTCTAACAAAAACAGGGCACAAAGGTTTGCTAAGACATAGTTATTGATTCAGACAAAAGACTAAAATGTGCTAAAACGAAATAAAAAGAGATTTAAGGCAAGAATAGTGTTATTTCCCGCAGCTTACACTTCCATGTTTTCCAACTGCTATTCCTCAATTTCTGCATTGAAGATGAGAGAGGAAGAGGCCACCAGACACATTTACTCCATTGGTATAGTTGATTAGTTCGCACTTCCTTGCCACAGGATTTTGGGTTTACTTTCTGGGGAACTATTGTTTTGAATGTTCAAGTTTTGATGAAAACTGGCTTTTGGGATTTGAAATTTGAAATGTTGCTAAAACTCAGACACTTTTTTCCTCCTGCACCAAGGAGAAAGTTCTCAACTAGAGAGAGATGCTCTCACTTAGAGGAGAGAGAGTAGTTTCACATTAGATTTAGATATTTGAAACATGCACATATTTGGCCTGGAGTGATTCATCTCATGTGGAAAGATTTTTTGTGAAACTTTATAGTTCTATTTTTGTTTAATATTTCATACATATGTTGTATCTAGTGATTTTCAGATTTATTTGTATTCATTGCATGTTTAATTATTTTTAGTCATAAATGCATATTTATTGCAATTAAATTACTTTGCTTATATAAAAAGAAAATCTCAAATTTGGTGATTTATTAGTTGATGCCTATGCATTCATTTAATGGAAAATGAGAAAAGTTTCGTGTTTTTTTGGCACAAAACGAACCAGTGATATACTTAATGAGTTCATTAATTAGTTTTTTTAAAAATTTTTATAAAGGAAAAGGGTATGTAAAAACCATTATTGAGCAGTGGATGTTTCTCGTATCCATATGTCGCGCCCCATTTTTTCCAAATAAAAGATGAAAATGAAATGGTGTTAGAAAAATGAGTTTTTGATAAAGAAAAAGGGGCTAAAATGGGACATAGAAAGTGTGATAGTTTGGGCCCAAAATTTAGTCTAAAATGGGTTTTTAAAAAATAGAGTTACCATTTGGTATTGAATTTAAGTGTATCAAGTCACCCAAAATATTTTTTTAAATGAAAACAAATAAAACCCTTTTAGACGACTTTAGATCTTTAAAAACGAGAGAAAAGAGTTCGGAAGTCACGGTTAAAGAAAGAGAAGGCAAAAAATTTGATCGAATGCACCCTTTCAATTTAACCGAGGCTAATTGCGATGTCGCGCCTCATTTTTTGCGATAGAAAATAAATAATGTAAAGTGTTTATAAAAGATGTGATTTTATTTTAAAACAAGTGAAAAAGGACCTAGAATGGGACTTCAAAAAAATGCGACAATTTGGGTCCAAAATTTAGTCTAAAAGGGTTTTTAAGAAAAAGAGGAGTCGCCACTTGGTATTAAATTTTGGTGTACCAAGTCACCCAAAAAATATTTTTTGACAAAAATAAAATAAAACCCTTTTCGACAACTTCAGGTCTTTGAAAAACAAGAGAAAATGGATTCGGGAGTCACGGTTGAAGAAAGGGAAGGCAAAGGTTCGATTAACTCAAACCTAAGGCATCCTTTCAACCTAGTCTAAGCTAGTTGCGAGATTTAGTCAAAATTTTCCTAATCTAACCCTTAATTTTATCACGTTTGGATGTTTCCTACATGGATGCAAATCTAAATTTATAAAAAATATCGAAAGGGATAAAATGTTCATTCAAGGATTTAATTGAACCAATCGCATTAATTGCGAAGGTCAAAATAATTCCTTGAAGGTGTCACGAGTATGCAAATGATGAAATTAAAAGAAAAGAAAAGAAAAGAAATTATATACATAGGTATAAGTGATCGAAAAAAAAAGAAAAAAAGAAATGCAACATAAAGGGTACGGGAGACAAAAACTCGTGATATATTTTTCTTATACAAGGATTAATGGGTATTTAAACTAAAAAGTTATAATCCCCCATTTCCATGTCCAAAAATAATTCTCCTAATATGAACAAGCAAATGAACTAACTTATTCTATGTAGACACCAAATTTTTAGTTCATTTTTATTTGCTAGTTATCATTACTTATTTTTGTCTTCTTTTTATTTTTATCAGAAAAGAGAAAATTACTCACAAAAATATACTTTCATCCTTTAAGTTCAATTTATGAAATTTTGTTGGAAATAGGGAAAATAAAAGGAAATTGAAAAAAAAAAAAAACCGCTAGGCACGCTCGCTGCTTCTCCTTGATATCGTATCAGCAGAAAATAAAGTCGCAGGTTTGTAGCCGCATCTTTTTAGCTATTTTCCTTGTTTCTTTTAGCTCCCTTCGATCATGTTAGTACTGTTACACCTGGCTTTCATCGACAAGCCCAGAAAACAATTCAGAAGTTGTGGCCAATCCGATGGCTGAGAGAGAAACGGTGACCTGAAGCTGTTTATGAACCATCAAGATGAGGTTTTAGGGTGTGGAGCCTGATATAAAAGGGAGCGAAGGGTTTAGAGAAAGAGGGGTAGTGACGGCTGGAAAATCTGAAAAGAGAGGGACCTGTTGGCGGCTGAGGAAAAGAAAGACTGGGGGGGTTTGAGAGGATAGAAGGAGCAGAGAATGGCTAGGGTTTAGAAAAAAAAAAGAAGCAGCTTTGGAGAGGAAAAAGGAAAAGCTCACAGGGGGAAAATCTGGGCAAAAGGGAGAGAACCGAGAGATGGGCTTTGAGGGAGAAAGTCTGAAAACAAGAATGTGAGCAAGAGGGAGCTTCGTGAAACCAGGTAGGGAAGAAAAGCCAGAAAAACGAGAGACAAGGGGCTGAGGGTGGCTAAGAAGAACCAGAAGGCAAGGCAAAGAGTGGAGGAAGGACTTCGGCTGAGGAAAAGCAGAGAACCGGGAGGCAACGGCGGAGAAAAAAACCAGAAAAGCTGGTTGGCGGTTGAAGGTAGAGTAAAGGCTTCATCTTTTGATCACATCAAGCCTCAGTTAAGAACTAAAGGTAACGGTTTTCCACTTTGGAGTTGCTTATGAGTTGTTGGGCTATGTTAGAGTGCTGAAAATTTTTGCCTTTTACACTTTTTTCATCTTCCATGCGGGTTTATTTTGCGAATCTGGTTGGAGCGAAAATTCGTAGGTATAGCTGGGTTTAGGAGAAAGAAGAAGGGCTGTAATCCATGGGTATGGGTTAAGCAAGGTCTCTTTTTGTTTGTTTCCTGATTAAGTGTCGTTGATGTTGTTCCAGTTCCATCAGCTTTCCCGTTGTTTTTCTGCTTTTTCGGTTTACGGCTAATGCGTGGGTTTGACTGGGCTTTGGAGGGGCAGGGATTCCCGTTTAGCTGTGGGGGATATTTTGATGAATCCATGAACCTTTCGTTTGATGTTCATGACTGATCTTTGTGTAGTTGAACAAGCAAAATCCAGAAAAATGGCATAAAACTTTTTGGGCAATTCTGATCGATATCTCCTCTTTGCTGTTTATATGTAGTAAGGTTTTATTGCTGATTTCTTGCTGTTTTCTCTTCCATGTTATTCTTAGTATCTTGCTTGTTGTCTCGGTTGGGTTTTAGAATATTTTCTCGGAGTCCTGAGTCAGGGGTAAGTAGGTGTTTATATCATTTTACATCGTTGCCGTATTTCGGTTAGGATTGGTTGAACCCGTTCCATGGCCTTGCCGCATGTCATGTTTAGGAGCTTTGTTGAATCTTCCTCTCCCTTTTGTTTCAAGTGTTTGTGCTGAAATAAGTTAGGACTTGCATTGAGTCCTTTCTAGGTTATTACCTCGAAGTTTAGAAGAGCCAGGAGTCATCCTCGACCATATTGCAGCTACACGAACAGATTTATTCCTTCTCTTGGGTTGCTGAAGCTTGTTTCTGTTTGTTCAGCTCTTAATATTCGCTGCTATTCCTGGGTCGCATTGGTCCTTTTTCTTATTTTGGGTGTAGCATGATGTAATGGGTGCATAATGGACATGATGTCTTTAACAACAGAAATTTCTCTTCCGCCAGAAACTAGCAAGGAAATTGTGGTTTTGATCTTCCTCATTTTTGTCTTTCATACTCTGTTATGTTCGAACTAGGTAAAACTGCAATGTTTTGATTTGGGTTTTGGATTCATTTACCTATCTCATTGGGATGGCTTGATTGTATATAAGTTGTTTTGCTCATGACAAAAATGAAAGGAGTCAATTTTGTCACTTGAATAAGAAACCGAAAAGCTGCAGAAGTTCTTATTTTCTTCAAAATCAGCATGCCTTCCAGGTCATTTTATTGCATTTCCTTGAGTTCAAAAGCCTACTAGATCTTCCCCCTACATTTGTTTTAAGTCTTTGCATTTTTGTGTTTGAATGACTGGGGTGTTTGAGTTATGTGCATGGATGTTATTTTCGGTCGAATGAGTAAGAAGTTGCAGAACAGTCTTTCGGTTGCAAAAGCTCCTTCTTTGCATGAAATTTGCGTGAGTTTTTTCTAAGATTTGTCTTGATTGAAAGGTGTTTAGACATGTTTAAATTAGAGTTAGTGCAAGTTTGTTTGCTAAAGGTTTTATGGATGAAGCTTTATGGATAGATTACCTTAGCTGCCGAAGTCCTTTTGGGTGTTGCAGAAGCTTGTTGTTTCCTTCGTGATTTGCATGGTTTGCATGAAAAAATGTTTCAATAATTGTATTTCCACTCCTTGGTTTTTGGTTTATACTGCTATGGCCCTAGTAATTGGAAAAACCAATCAAATTGACCCCTCCTTGAACTTTCTTTTCCTTTCAATGGGATCCTTGTTTGATGAATATGAATTGTTTAGTTTGTTTGACTACCTTGAGCGATTCAACTTCATGTTATTTTCATTTCATGCGATTATTTGTTGATTAAAATGATGCCTTGACCTTTTCTTTTATTTTTGGAGGGTAAATTAGTAATTTCACTTCGTTAGGGCATCAACTCAAGGGAGGTATGACTTCTTTTATCTTTTTTGTCTCTCCCCTATGTGATCCAACGTGCTAAGTGAGAATTGCATGTCCACTTTGCTTGCTTTCCTTGCTTTTCCTTGATTCATTCCATTTACTTTTGCTTTTATTAAGTCATTCTTTTATTTATGGGGTATGTGTACACCTCTTGGCTTGTAAAAGATAGGGTTCGGAGAGCATTTTTATTCATTTTTCCTCTTCCCCATTTGTTTTAGTTAGCAAATGTAATAGGTTCATTAGCTTGATTGCTTGCTTTTGTGGCTACGTGTTAAGTTGCTTTCTTAGGCTCTTGCATTTAGTCGAGCATGTTAAGTGTTATGTGCTACGTGTTTATAGGTGATTGGCATGTCTACTTGCTTTCTATAGTCATAGATGAATGCGATGGATGAATGCGTCACCGTGGCTAGTCCAACGCTGGCCATGGTCTTTCCCCTCGAGCTCTCGCAAGTCCAATGCTTGTGAGAAAATTTTAGAAAAAAGCTAGTCCAATGTTAGACCCAATAGGCCGTCCCCTCTCGTTAGTGCATATTTGCATGTTTCATTACATTTCATACATTTTTCTTAGTTTTCTAGCATTTGGCATGCTCCTCCAATCCTTTCCCCTTCATTTTAGGTTTTTGCATCCTCATGCTAGTTATAGGGTATATTTGCTTGAGAGTCCCCTTTCGGTAAAGGAAACGAGCGAGTGTGGCTACAAAATAGCCTTAGCACGCTAGTTCTTCCTTCTAATCAAAGGGAAAATTAAAATCATGAAGATAGAAGTCATTCCAGTACCCGACTTGATGCATTCCTCTAGGATCATGCACCTCCATTTTACCATATCATTTTTTCATCTACATTTTCTCACTACTTATATTTTTTGCTCCACATGCCATGTTCATACACTTTCTCTTCTTTCCCTATCACTTATTTATTTTCTACCGCACAAATTGCACCCAATTGTACTTAGATGCATTTACTACCATTATACCATATTTTGATCCACTTGCACACCTACACCTTCATTTTCTCAATTGGCACACATGCACTTTTCTTACATTTGCAAACATGCACTTTTCTTACATTTGCACACTTGCACTTACATTTGTATTTTTATTTTATTTTATTTTGCATTCCTCTTACATTTTCACACTTGCACTCATATTTGGGTCTTCATTTGCATTACCCGTGACCTCTATGAGAGTTTTCCTTATTGGCCATCACAACTCATGTGATTGGGACCAAAAAGCCTCATAAAAGACATCTTAGATTTAGAATTGCATTTTTTTTCATATCCATTAGTCACATCCAACATGCAACACATATTTTGGGTAGAAGAATTAAGAAAAGAAGGGCTAAATCACGCAACTAGCTTTGGCTAGGATAAGGGAGTGCCTTAGGCTTTGCCTTTGCCTTCTCCCTTATCAAATGTGACCCCCGATCCCTTTTTGTGGTTACGTAGACCTAAGAGTTCTTTAAAAAGGGTTTGTTTACTTTTCTTTCCAAAAAATCACTTTTTGGGTGATTTGGTACACCCTAACTCTATACCAAGTGGCGACTCCATTTTCCATTCAAAAACCCTTTTTGAACTTTGTTTGGCCAAACCGTCGCATTTCACAATCCCCCGACCTTTTATTTTTACACACGTTCACATACATATCCCACACACTACTTTCACATACTCAAAAAGTGGGGCGCGACATTCTACAATTTCTTGAATGAGATGCAATTCTAAATGATATGATTAACACATATAGAGGATAGGGGTAAAATAATAGGGAATATCATGCAAATGAGAAAAGATCCTAAAAATAAAAATATGCATGAAAATGTAATGAATATCACACAAAGCTGAATCTAACGCATGAACAATCTAAGGGTCTTGCGTTGGATTAACCCATTTCTAAAAATCTTTACTAGCGTTGGACTAGCAAGTAAGCGGAGGGGGAAAAGTCACAACTAGCATTGGACTAGTGTGGTGACGTCATGCATTTTTAATACATAAAAAGACAAGTAGGCATAAATTAAAACAAATAAACACATAAGAGCACGTAGCACGTAACACATAAACATAATATCTAGATGCAAAAATCCTAAGGAAAGCGGGTAAGGCACGTAACACATAAGTCACATAAACACACAACCTACCTATTACATCGGGGAGCGCCTAACTACAATCTAAAAGAGGAAATAAAATAAAACAAATCTAATTATCTTATCTATTACATTTTTTAGGTATTTAAATGCCTCTCAATAATTATAAAATTAACTAAAACAAACATAAGAATATTTAAATGAACATTCAAATCAAATAAACAAAGCATATAAAAATATATAAACACATAGGAACATGTAGGAGCACATAGGAGCACGTAATTGACATTGAAATAATAATAGGGGTACCTCCCGTTTGAAGTGGTGACTAAATGGAGTCAAATTACCCTATTTATACTCAAAATGAACAAAAGAATCATGGCACCAATTTAATTGAAAATAATAATAATGATAAAAAAAATACTAAATTAACCTTAACAAGTCAAATGTAAAGAAATTTAAGAACATCTAAAATTACAAGTTAAATATACTCAAAAGTAACATAATTAGTTATTAAAGAAAAGAAACAATTATAATAAAGAGAGTCAAAATTCACTAGGGATTAAATTGCAAAATTGAAAAACTTTTGGGGACAAAAATTATATTTTTCCAAAGTTCAGGGGTTAAAATTAAATGAAAGATGAAATTCAATGATCAAAGTGCAATTAATTTAAAGACCTAAGTGAAAGAAAGTTAAAATGTTTTAGGCTGCAGTGAAACTACTCCAAAGATCAGGGGCTAAAGTGAAAGTTTTGATTTCTGATATGGACAAGAAAAAGGCCATCGGGCCTTTCTTTTATTTTTTGGGCCGAAAACTACTTAAACCCAGCCGAAACCCAAAAGAAATAAGCAGTTCAGCCCCTCCTTTTATCACTCGAGCCCGACTAAAAACATGCATGGGCTCTGACCTTCTAGCCCAACCGAAACCCAAAAGAAATAAACAAAGATCCATTCCCAAAACCCAACGAAAAAATAAACTTAAGCCCATCAAAAAAAAACATTGGCCCATTCCGTTTTTCATTTCTTTCTTTTCTTTCCTTTCTTTTTTCCTTCTCTTCTCCTTCCTCTCGTTTCTTCTTTCTCCTTCTCCGGCAGGGTGAAGCTTCTGGCAGCCATGGCAGTCGTGCCGGCTGCCGCCGGCGAATTTTTTTCAATCACAAAAAATTATCAAAATACACCTCCGCACTCCATTTTTCGCGTAAATTCCATTTCCGGAGTTAGTTTTTACAAAAGATGACCCAAAAGTGGTCAAATGGCCAAAGAACAGCCGCGGTTTTTATTTTTTCAAATCACCCTATCTTTCACCAAAAATTATAAAAAAAATATACCATAACACTCCTTACAACTTATACAATATTACTATGACTTTAATTTGACAAGAAAACAACATAAAAAGACTAGAATAAAGCAAAACAGCCCCTAAAATTCGTTTTTTTCATTTTGGCATTTTCACAAACACTTGACATGCATTCATGTGCCCGTTTCTTTTTTCTTAGTTCTGTGCATGACTTGTCCCAAAAACTCAGCAACCCAACAACCAAAGAAACCAGCAAAAGCAAAAGAAAATTAAACAATGAAGCATGGATTGAATGTGCTAAACAAAACTAAAAATTACCTCAATGTAGGTGGCAATCCCTTGGTTGAAGTTTCTGATGCAAAGCTCCAATTATCCAACCGGTTGCTGCCTTGTTGTGTGCAAATGTGTTGGAAAAAATTTGAGAGAGAGGAGAGCCGAGAGGGAGAGAGGAGTTTTTCTTTTTTTTTTCTTCTTCTTTTCGGTTGAGACAAGAGAGAGAGCCGAGAGAGTTTTTTTTTTTCTTGTGTCTGTTTGTTTCTTGTCTTGTGTCTTTTTTTCTTTTTTCAAGAGAGAGCCGAGAGAGACTTGTAGCCAAAGTGGAGCTTGTGTGTGTGGGAGAGAGCCAAGAGAGGAGGGAGTGTTTTCTTCTTCTTGTTCTGTGAGAGAGAGCCGAGAGATGTCTTGGGAGATAAGGTGGGGAGTTGGTTTTTTCTTTGTGCAAGTGTGCAAGTGCCCAGAGAGCAAAGTGAGGTTGGGAGGGTAAAAGTGGAGAGTTGTTAGTCCAAAAAATGATGGTTTTCATCAAATGACAAGAAAGGTATATAGGAACATGGAGTGTAAAATAGGTTAATAGTGGTTTTGGTGAAACAAAAATGATTATGATATTTATTTATTTTTAATTTTTTTTTTGTTTTTTTGTTTTTTTTTCTTTTTCTTCTAAACAAACCTGCAAAAAAATGAGAAAAATGCACATTAAAATGCAAGAAAATAAATAACTTAATAAATAGAAAAAATTCAAGAAAATATTAAAAATTGACAAAAATTTGGTGTCTACATGCGAGATTGAGTCAAAAATTTTCCTAATCTAATCTATAAACTTATCATATTTGGATGCTTTTATATGGATGCAAATTTAGACCTAAGAGAGTATCGAGAGGAGCGAAATGTCTTTTCAAAATTTAATTGGTGCCAATCAAATTAATTATAATGTCTATGAATGATCTTTTGAAGAGGTCATGAATATGCAAAAGATGATACTCAAAAAAAGAAAATTATGATATATAGATAAATATTCATGATTTAAAAGAGAGGAATGCAACATAACGGATATGAGAAACTAAAATTCATGATTCAATTTTTCTTCTTATAGAGGGGTAACACCGTGCTAAGGCTAAAAAGCAAACAAAACAAAACAAAAAATAAAAGAAACATAAATATAGAAGAAAACATCAAGAACATCAAGAAACTAGAGAAATTCTGACCGAGTTGGTCGGAATCTCATCGGAACCTCTTTTTTCAAACCCTTGAGACCGGATCTTTCATATACGTGAAGCCCACTGCGTTACAAACCCACCCAAATATCAAACAAAATCCAAGACTAAAAAAAATCATGTAAAAACGGAGATCTAAACTCCTTGAACATAAACTCTCATGAACACATTCAAACCCCCTTGCATGAACATCGAATTGAATAAGGAAAAGTTGCGAGTACTTGAGGTTGCTTTCGTTCTAGATTGAATATGTGAGGACTCGCAAAATTTACTTATTTAATTTCCTATTTCTAGCTTATTTAATTATTTATTTGGCCAATTGCCCCGAATATTATTTTCTAATCTTGTTAGACCTAAATACATGGATCTATAGCTTAGTTAGATTTTTAAAGTGATTCGTTTCAAAATTTAATTTCTGAAGGCTCGTTAAGTGAAAATAGTGAATACGCGATTGGAATAAATAATTGAATCGAGGATACAATAAGCTTGAAAAATTGGAAACTTGTACATTAGTCTCAAAATAGGTAATTTTATGTTTAAGTGCTCAATTATTAGTTAGTTATACTATCATTATAAGAATTTCTTAGAAATTTCGCTTCATGCACAAATCAGAAGTATGCATTTTTACGCACGTGATTAATTGAAGGACTTTAGATTTTTATTTTGGGACTACTAAGGGTAAATAATGATGATATGAATGTAAGTGCATCAGAGGTTTAGTGCATTAGTGCAACAAATTTAAGAGGAATCGAGCACAAAACGCGCGCGTACGCGCACTATTTGCGATTGACTTTTGTGCACAAAATACTTAACCATTAAGCTTCCTTTAAGAAGCTAGTTCCATCAGATTTTGCCCTCTCTCTTCCCTCCAAAACAGCCGGCCATCAAGAGCAAAAAGGAACCAAGAAACTCTTCCATTTTCTTTATCAAATCTTGTTTCATTTCTTACACAAATCAACTCAAATTCACACCACACTTAACTAATCACTTGGAGACCACATTAAGCTACAAAAGGGGGCTGCTTTCCATGGTTTTCTTGGGCTAAGGAGGGGCCGAAAATTTCTGTTTGCTCATCAAGAGAGGTAATGGACGATCAACCTTGAAAATCTTGATTTATGGGAGTAGTAGTGCACATATAAGCTCATGCATGCATGTGGGTAGCTTGTTTATGTTGAAAAAATTGTTGTGTGGGCTCTATGAACTCCCACTTGGATTGGATGGACTGATTTGATGAATGATGATGCTATTAATGTTGGTTTAGTGCTTAAATTAGTGGAATAATGTTGGGTTGTTGGTAGAAATTCAAGGAAGATGCAATGAACAAAAGTGACCATTTTACCCCTGCCATGTTCATGCACTTTGGTACGAAATTTTGAGGTTCTAATGACTTTTTTGTGATGTATACATGTTATATGAATGGTGTAGAAAGTTTCATTGAAAAATAACATGATTTGGTTGGTCAATTGTAGTGATTTCAAAGGTTTAGCAAAACTGGAAAATTTTCCTGGATTGCCCAGGCAGTCCTTTTCTTTCGGCCATAACTTTTTACTCTGATGTCAAAATCGAGTACCGTTTGCGGCACTAGAAACTAGACATTTCCAGATTTCCAACGGTATAAAATGCACATCCTGATTCCACATGAGTAATCCGTACCAACCATTTGAACTTGGCTGCCCTGTTTCATTAGTTCCCTGAAAGGCAGAACATGAACTACAACTTGAGGCTCCAATGTGGACTAGTTGTGGACAGATTTTGAAAATGGTTTCTTCTGAGAAATTGTAGCTTTATGAATGTGTTTTCCAAATCCATCAACCACGTCCAATTCCGAGTTGAATTGAGTGATTTGTGGCCATATTTCGAAACTGACTTCTTGGAGGAAAACCCTCCTTTTGGGCAGAATTGTTACTAAACTTGGTTGAGACTTGTAAATTTGAGATTCTTGGTGTTAATCACCTACCAAACCTATCTTGGAATGTTTATTAGACCTTTTATACACCAATGAACCATGTTGAGGGAATTTCCTTGGCCAAATGCTTGAAAACGGAATAACGGAAGTCCAAGGCAGATTTGCCTTGGAACTTCTTGGGACTTTAGCGGTTTTATTAACAGACTTTCCATGCGTATTTTTCTATGAAATTTTACAGCGGAATAGCCCTTATATGGTAGTATAATACTACTAATATTGGTGCCATTCCGAGTCCATTTCGATACTCAAACAAAGTCCCAAAGTTTGTAACTTAAATCTGGAAATTGCCCAAACGTCTCAATTTTTCAGCAACTTTGAGCTACTATAACTTGGTGCTCAAAACTCCGATTCTTGTTCCGCTTTATTTGTTTTAAACTTTGAATGCAACTCTAATTGAGTTTCAAATTTGAAAGGCTAGTTCAAATTCTGTGAATTTCAACGAATTTCCAAAGTTGGCGAAAAATCAAGCCCGAAACTGTCTAGCAAGCTTAAAACAGCGACTTTGAGCCAATTTTTGAATACCTACCATTTGGAATCATGGAAAAGTGTATTCTCAGAACTTTTAGTACTTTGGAAGAAGTTTCCAACGGTACTAAATTTTCCAATTTTGGACTTTCAAAGTGTAAGTTATGAATTTTCCAAAAATTGCCCATAAATTCAATAATTCTTAGCTTTTTCAAAATTTTCGCACGGGAAACATATTCACAGAATCCGGCCGTATATCCGGCCAGTTCTTGGTCAGATAGTTGGTCAGGTTGGTGGTGAAAATTGAAAAAAAAAATTGAGCTGCTCTCTGCCTTGAATCCAGCCAAAAATCCGGCCGGATATCTTGGCCGGATTGTGACGTGGCACTTCTCATTCCGACTTCGGTCGTTCGTTTGGAAAACGATTTTCATGATTTCATATCTACTTACTTCCATCGAATGATTCTAAGGATGAAAGTCGGATTTTCTTGTGTTCATGAACCCTACTTTAAACCCTCGACTTACAAGAAGATTTGTGACCCGTCTTCACGATATTTCTAGGTTGTACATGTGTACGATCTTCCATGATAATGGAAACTTATAAATGATAACTTATTATTAATTGCTCACGCTCGCACGAGGACCTTCAAGAGGATTCTACGGTAGACGCTTGAACTTCAAGTAACATTCTCCTTGGTTGACTTGGTGAGTGTGAAGTGCATGATTACTTGAACTCCTGTGAATTGATACATGCTTACTTGGTATCCATGACTTGAGATTTTGAAAATGGAGACGAGTGTACACTTTATCGCACTCGTTCTCATTTGAAACCAATGACTCATGATTAACTTGTTTGACATGAAATGAATGACCTGCTGGACATGACATGAATGCTTGAATATATCACATGCTTGCTTGACTTGAAATAGTATGCTATGGCTGCATACGTCGCTGGAGTGAATCTCCTCGACACTCAAATGTACATGGGGGACGCCCAAACTCATAGGCCGACCTTGGAACTCGAGCCGGCTTGGGCTTGGTCGGAAACCTTGGTGAGCCATGAGAATGACATGATAAGTTTGATCTATTGAAGAGATCTTGTTTGGCATACTCGTGGAGTATCACCTTATAAATGACGTTCGGGTCCAGTGGGGGGTTGTAAGGTGGACGGACATGAGAAGTAAGTGGAGATCTACGGATTGGAAATACCGACCTGGTTGATGGAGAGTCATCGCGGGAAGGTATACGAATGCCCTGACAAAGCATGTGGAACTTAGCTCTTGAGAGTTACTATATTCTTGAATTGTTTCTGGTTACATTTCATTGAAATTGTTAATTACTCGCACTTTATCATTTGACCTGTTATTTGGGCTTGCTACTTGGACTATGTGCTTGCATGTGTGTTCTTGGCCTCACGAGCGTTTTGCTCACCCTATAGATTTGTTTTCCTTAACAGGATTGGGCATGGTTTGAGATTCGAAGGAACTCCCTTTTGATGTACTTTTGTAATAGGGTTTGCTATGTACTTGACTAAACTTTTGGTTGTTGCATATTTTGGGTTTAAATGTATCTTTTGGAGATCCTGATGTAAGGATTGGATAACTCATGTATCATGAACTTGGGATGTAGTATTTGATATCATCCAAAGAAGTCTTCCGCACTTCTTTACTCTGTCTTATCGTTTTAGAACTATTGTATTAAGCTTGAATGGATATTGTCTTGAGTCCTGGCGAGAGTTGGGCAGGCGTCCCACGGATACCCTTTGGTTTGCCTTAGGGAGAAGTGGGGGTGTCACAGAAGTTAGAAAAACTCAAATGGAAGCGGATTAGTGAGGCTTCAAACGTGATTGCGGAAAACATCAACAATGTCGAAGCAGCAACTTTAGGGCCAAATTCGAAGGGTTTTTGGACGTTGTTTCCAAAAAGTTTCTAAACGAAACTTGCTCTTCCAAGTTCCTAGATTATGCAGAAGTCAAAAACTCCTTGGACGAAGCTGTATCGAGGCCAAAGGGGGCCGGATGACCAGCCTGTTTCTGGAAAATTTTTCCAGAAAAAAGAAAATTTTCTCTCTTTTTTCTACCATTTTTTCTCCCCCCCCCCTTCTCCAGAAACGCCTTCTTTCCTTTTTAAATGGCCCTAAGCTATCAAAACCCTCCTGTCAATGGTGAGGATGAAGTAGGTGTTTGCTAGTGTCTTTTGGGTCATTTGATGGCTTTGTTTCCAGAGAATTCTTCATGATTCTTGTAGAAATGAGGTGGCACTTTGTACTGGTATGCTTGGGGGAAAAGAAAGAGAAGAAATATTCAACTTTGCTATCTTAGAAATTTGCTCCAGCTTCGAGTTTGTTTTTCCCATTTTTTGTTGGAGTAGATGAAGCGCGCGTGCGAAATTTTTTTTTTTTTTTTTTGAAAAACTGCATTTTTCCTTTTTGTTTTCTTTTTTCTCTTTTCCTTCATTTTCCTACAAAAACCAACCAAACAGAAAGATTTTACTTAAAATAAGAATAAAAGGTAAAAAATAAAGATAACAAAAATGAATTATCGCAATTTTGGCGACTACACCATAAAGATAACATTATGAAGTATATGCTAATCGTTCTATAATCACACTAACAAATATAATATAGAAGATTGGGTCTATTTAATGAATGCCCATTGGACACTTATTAAAATATATTTTAGGTGTCGTACTTTTGGAAATATAAGATTAATTAGGGAAAGTAAATAGAAACAAATGAGGGTAGGGAAAATTAAATAGGTAAATTATATAAATGCAAAGGAAGGTAATAATTGTTAGTATGTGTATTTATATGGGAGGTTATGTGATTTTAACTGTATTAACAAGTATCCAATGTGCACCCGTTAGAAAAATCCTAAAAGATTAAAGTCACAAATAAGGCAGATTGTACAGAATTTCAAGTAAAAAAATATTAGAGAACAATAATTGAGAAATTATTTTATAATACAAGTATATCATCTAAAACATCGATAATTTAAGCATATGTACATGATATAGTTTTGGAATGACTATAGTCTCTTAAAAAAAATTAATACATATTACAATGCAAAATATTCTTTAGATTTTGCTAATGTAAATGCATAGGTGTATAGTAATCAAGGGATTATAATAATTTAAATGCATCGATATATAATAATAAATCAAAGTACTTATAACAACTGGGTCGGATTAGTGGTTAAGGAAGGGATCTTAGAGTTTTTCTTGCTCTCAAATTTGGTGTTCGAATCCTTCACCTAACAGTTGAGGGTAGAAAGAGGGTTAAAAAAATCAAAGTATTTATAATTAAACTTCTTTTTTAATTAAATACAATCAAACCATCATCTAACACTAGCACACTTTGTTTATTTTTAAAATTTATATAAAAAAGGGTGTATAATGACCATAGATCACTATAAAAAAAAATCAAAGTACTTATAATTAATCTCCTTTTTTTATTGAATACAATCAAACCATTATCTGATACTGGAACACTTTGTTTATTTTTAAATTTTTATAAAAAAAAAGGGTGTATAATAATCATTATTGAGCAATCGATGTTTTCTTTGTCAATATAGATCACACTATGAAACATACACTAATGGTTCTCTAATCACAATAACAAATATAGTATAGAAAATTAAAGTTGCAAATAATGCAGATTGTATAGAATTTCAATTAAAAGAAGATTAGATATCAATAATTGATTTTATAATTTAAATTATTTTTATTATACAATTATATCATCAAAAAGATCGATAATTTAAGCATTTGTACATGACATAATTTTGGAGTCACCATAATCTCTTAGGAAAAAATAATACTAATTACAATGCAAAATATTCTTTAGATTATAATAACATAAATGTATTGATGCATAGTAAAAAATCAAAGTATTCACAATTAATCTTTTTTTTTCCTATTGAATACAGTCAAACCATTTATGCTAGCATGAAAAGTGTTTAGCTTTTCGGTAAATTTTGTTCTATAGGTTGCTTTTTCCCTATATATTTTGATGTTTGACATATACATTATTTGGTTATGAATGACATAGAATTTTATTCCTTTTAACCTTAATAAACATTTTAAAAAGTTTATTAAGGTTAAAACAAATAAAATTCTACATCATTTTAATTTTCGAAGGATGCTAGATCTTTTCTTACTTTTTTAGTTAAATAAAATTTCAGATTACGTGGTTTGATTATTCATTTATTTACCATTCTCCTTTTTTTATTTCTCAACATCTTGACTCAAAGTACTCATTTCCCCAAAATGCCAAAACTTAAGTACTAGAGTGAAATATAGGGGTGGCAATTTTCGATACGATCCAAAAACACGATTCGAATCTAACACGAAATTAATAGGTATGGGTTTATTCTTCATGGGTTCGGATCAAATTCAGGTCAAACTCGAATGACCCACTAAGCAAATAAGTCAAATTTAGGTCAACAATGGTTGACCCGTTTGACTAGTCTGATATGTTTAATATGTGATTTTATAATTTAATTAATAAATTAGAGGCATAAAATAAATAAAAAGAAAACTAACTAAGGCTATAAATTAGTATTACGAGAACAGAATCATGAATATTATGCAAAAATAAGGTATTTTATTTGTGAAAGTATAGTCGTTTTGTTTTTGTTCATGATTTTATTTTTGTACAAAAAGAAAAATAAAAAAATTACTATGAGATTGGGCTGCAATTTTCTATAGTCTTATGGAAACTCCATTATTGAAAAAAAACCACCATATTCCCAAAGTAAGAAGGTTAAAAAAATAAAAACAAAGTTAAATAAACGGGTTATTCAAGTTAGTGCAGGTAACCTGCTAAATTAACGAGCCGTGTTCGGGTCAAGAAAGTTGACCAATTTAAATTTTCGAATCGGATTTGGATTAACATGTTATTTAGAATACCTGAATAGTGAATAACCAGCCCGTGATCCGACCCCATTGCGACCCCTAGTGAAATGGTCCAAAACTTTGAGGACTAAAACAGTAATTCCTCCTACCATAAATGTGAGAAACTGTGGGAACTGCAAAGACATATAAGCGCCCACTTTCTTATCTCGAAACAAAAACCTTTTCTTTCCCTCTTCTGAAAATCCCCTATTCTTTCAATTTCAGCTCTCTGCTTTCCCTTGACTTTGCTCTTGATTTTTCGTCCAAGCAGAAGAGGAAACAAGAAATAAGGTAATCTATGCTCAGTTAATATGCTACTAGTAGATATCCTTTGATGCTATTGTTCTTTACTGCTCTCACTTGAGCCCAACATTGCATTTATTTGTCAATAAAACAGAAAGATTGAATTTTTATTGTTCCATCAGCAGCAAAAAGATTGCTGTCTTTACAGAGTGCTAAACTTGTGTATGTTTGGTTGAAATCTTGCAGGGTTTTGTGCTAAGTTTACTTAGATGATCAAAAGACTTCAGTTTTAAGCTGATCAGACAATTTTTCCTACTTGAAAAGCAAGAAGGTAGGTCTTCATCTGCTTTTTGTCAAGTTCTTTTATCTTGGAATTGCTAAATTCTATAAAGGGTTTCTGAAAAGTTATGATTTTGATGTACTTTTGTTAAGTATGGATTTAGTTGCTTGAACTTGGATAATTACTAGTTTGTAAGTACTAGCTCAAGTTTTCTTTTTCTTTTTGTCTTTTCAATGAAATGGCGAAGCCAAGAAGCTGGAGTGATGCTCTGGCTTGATGTTTCTTCTTCTGTTGTATCTTTTCCAATTTCTATATTTTTTTCTTGTTTATGTTTATTTTTTCCTGTTAGTTTATAAATTTGAAGATATTGAAAGCAGTTACGAGATTTGTTCTTTAGGTATCTGTTGAATTTCATATTGTGAAACCTAAAGCTGTTTATCTACGAAGTACAACAAGTCTTAGAGGAAAGTTATTTTCTTTATCCAAATCAAAGGCGACATTGGCTAGGTGTTAACTAGTTGTTCTGATGTCATAAATGTGCCATTTTAATTAGTAGCACATGTAAAAAATGTGTACTGGGTTTTTTGATGTATATGCTATGTCAGAAACTTTGATCTATTTTTTCCTTGTACATTTAAGATGTGGTTATGTTGTGTGTGTGTGTGTGTGTGTGTGTATATATATATATTTGTGGTTGTGTTTGTGATGTTTGATGTTGCTGAATGCACCGATGTCTAACCATGGCTAGCATTGCATATGGGTGTTAATGAGCCGAGTCAACTGTACCAAAATTGGAGTGCTCGAGTTGAATTTTCAAAGTCGAGCTCCTAAACTTGTGCTCAAGGTTGATTTGATTAAAAAAGGACAAATTAACTTACTCCACCTCAACTTGAGTAAGCTACAGAACGAGTCAAGGCTTTTTGAGCCTGAGTTCAAGCCTATTGAGCTCAATCATTATGGAATAATGGATTTTAGTTTTACTCAAGAATAGATAGAATAAACTTTTCATGAATTATGAGCTCAACTCAAGTGATGCTCAAGCTGCATTCTAGCTCAACTCAAGCTTGGTCAACTCTGAGTTGAGTTGAGCTGTTGACCAAGCTGGTTGCAGGCAGCTTGCAAGCAACTTGGTCCAACTGCCCCTATTTGCAGTTTCTTATGATTGTTGGTTATAGCAATTATTGGTGTCCAAAATGCTATGCCTGTTTTATGTTGTTTAATAAAACAGTGGCGTTTAGATCTAAATATGTTGTTAAAATGTTTAGTTTAGCTGCAATTCAATAATCTCTTTTAAAGTATCTCTGATTGTGTGTTTTACATTTTACTTTGGAACCTATTTAACATTGTCTCAACTTCATGTCAATGTTGTCGACTCTGTCTACAAATAAGACTTTGTAACCATTCATATTCGTTCAATTCCATGAACTACTGTCCTTGTTGCTCCGTGTTGTTTGGGAACCCAAAATGTTGCTAGAGCTATTAAAAACTGGTACTCTGCTGTCTAAAATAACTGAGTTGATTGAATTGAATGAAGCACATGCTATCTTTTCCTTGTAGCTTTTAGGTCTGTTGAGTAATCTCTGATCATTCTGCATTGAAGAAGCTGACTCTTATTCATGAGGATGTTGGAGTCAATTGTTTGATTTTAGAGACCTCGTTTAACCCATAAACCTGATATTGACGTGTTTAAAAATCCATGACTTTTCCAATCATTCCTGGAGTTCCAGGTACAATGCAAGATGATTTTTTTTCCCTTTAGGATTGTTTCAGAGATTTGACAATCGTTTTCTTTTTCTTGAATTTCTCTCTGATGGGATTTTTTTCCCCTATGGGTATTGACATAATGAAGTTTTTAGTTCCAGATACTGATTAGGAATAGTCCTTTCATTCATGCTTGCGGGTCTTGTAAATAGTAGCATTGATTGAACAAAAGATTCTTTGTGCTCATTTTCTCAGCTCTATGGTGATCTTTCATTGCTGAATCTGTTTGATAGTTTCTAGTGTTGTTCTGCTGAGTGTGTAATCACAGTCCACTTATTTCTAAGCATGGTCTTCAATCTTGATCAATGCTGAGTCCTGGATTATATTGTTTGATCTCATATGATGTACTTGAAAATACCATTGACACTGTGAATCTTGAAGCTCTTAAGTCTTCTTTTGTGCAACAGTTCTGTGCTCTATTGGACCCTGGATAAGTAATGTTTATAATATCAGTTAGAGTTCTTTTAAAATTTGGAGATATGGTAAGCCATATTTATTCTGCGACTTAACGTGTCCTATGATATTCCTATTCTCTTTGGCTAATGGCATCAGTATGATTGTTTGGAAGCAGCAATGTCCTCATGTGTAAATTGTGTATTTGTATCTTTTGAAATCAAAATGAAGCCTGTAAATACTTATTTCTTCATTTATGAGATTTGATCAACCTGCACACAATTGGGCAGGTATACGTACTGCTGTGAATGAGTAAAGTTGATACTGGTTAATTGTTTGTTTCCAGATAAGACATCGGTGCTGTGGAAGGTCCCACATCATGCTCCTTTACAATTAGTGCCTCTGGATGTCTTGCACAAAAGCTATAGGTATCATGTAACGTGGATTGATTACCTTGTTGACGTCTAGTACCTTCATGTATCTTTATTTTTTATTATTGTTATTTTCAGGAAATTTGACATATAGTGTATAGATTTAGCTACTTTTCAGCTGGGCTGTGTTTCCCATGCTTGATGAGTTATATATATGTGCATGTGTATGTATGCATATATGGTCCAGTCTGTGCCTTTTGGATTTTGTGTTCTGGCATTTCTTGAATAACAAGCTGGTTTGCGGTCCAGTCTGTGCCTTTTGGAATTTCTGTTCTTGTATTTATTGAATTATAAGCTGGTTGTCATGATATTTTTTTAATTAGCAAGGATGTGTTTGCTATTGCTAAAATGGTATGAGGTTTATATAGTGCTTTTTGATGTGAATATTCACCTGCTTATCTTTCCTTACTGTAATGCCTGAGTCTAGTATTCTTAGCTGGCATAGCATTTGCATTAATGAAACTGATGGAAATGTAATTGCAACAACAAAAAATCATGGTCACCCAATCATTACTATTGTGGCCAAAGAACTTTTGGTTTTGTCTCTTTAGTAACAAGAAGCCTTGCTTTATAAACTTCACCTCAATATATTATCGAAAGAAACTGTTCTTTTTTTTTTTGTTCTCCAAGTAAATCATTATGATACTTGGCTTGAAATCAAATGAGCACAGCCTAGGGCTTCTCATTGTGAATGCACCCTCCTTGAATTAGATGAAATTTTGTGGAAAGAGGATTGTGTTACAGGAATTGTGCTGCCCAGTCCAGAACAAAATCAATGGAAATGGACTTTTAACATTATAATATGAAGAATAGTCTCTTGTTGATTACCACCATGAAGATCAAGAGCAGATCATTATTGTTTTGTTTTGTTTTTTTATTTTTAGCTACATTATTTTTTCCATGGGTTTCTGGCACTTTTGTAATTTTTCACTTGGATTCATTTTTCACTTGGAATTTAGCCTATAATAGCTGACTCTACAATTATCTGGTCATTTGTTTTGTATGGGCCATTTTAAATGCTGTTGCCCCTTAGGTATTTATCTTTTGTATAATTTTCTAAAAAACAAATAAGTCTACCTATTGTGATCTAGTTATGTAGTTTTAGGATTTCTTTAATGTAGTTTCTTAACCCGACCCATATTTTTCTAGGGCCAATTTGGATTTAGAAAGCTCAGGTCACCTTGCTTGAATCAAAAGCGGTGTCGTTTAACCTGTAGATTAAAAGTGGAAGGTTGTTCTTTCTGCCTATACATACATGTCAGACAACTGCTGAAATTCCCCTGAGAAGCTAAACTCAGATTTCTTATCAAATTAAGCTTTAATTTACACCTGGTTTTCCTGGTTGATTGTCAACTTTTTTCTGGCTATAGATTTTTGTACTTTGTTTGGGCTGTGTGTACAATTCTGATGGCAAGCAATACAAGTTTGGACGAGCGAAGAAAACGGACTCTTGATGCATTGCAAAGAAGGTTTGCTCAAGAAGAAGCAGAGCATGAACTTCAGCAAAAGAAGAGCAAGAAAAGGGTCCAGGAGGGAAAGGATAAAATCCCGTCTGGCATTAGTCATCCCTCTACTGATGCATCGGCCATTGCGGCTCCCTCGAGTTTGTCAGCTAAGAAAGGTCTCTTTCCTTAACGACTATGATTATTAACATTGGTTCTATTATCTGCACAGAATTTTCACTTCAATTTTTTCATTTGCGGTTTTGCGTTGTTGAGATGATAGTTCTAAATATCTACTTGAAAAAGAACGAGTGGAATCTATGGTTGACAGATTGAAAGTTATGATTTGTTCTATGAGTGCTTCTTAATATTTGTTTCAATCCAATTAACCTAATAAGTTAAAGGCTTGTTATTTGTTGGTTATAGTTGCTTTAGTGGTTAACTGAACAAAATTAATGTGCGAGTCTCCCAGCTCTAAAAAGCTGTTTAATTCTTGTCTTCTGCAAAAAGGGTGATAGACATTAAGAATTGTATTAGTCAGTTTTTATTTTATATGTCTAATCACATCACCATTCATGTCCTTGCTGTAGGAAGCATTTCTTTCTCGTCTCATACAAGTAAAGAAGGTACCTTTTTTTGGATTCTCTTTGATCGCGTAAATATTGGAACAATTTATGGAGATGTTTGCTTCTGTATGCGGAAGTGAGGAACATTTTCTTTTTTTATTTTATTTTATTTTTTTTGTGGTTGCCCTTGTGATACATTAACTTAGAAGCAAGTGATCCGGCATACTTTGGACTCTCCAATAGCGTGCAAGAAAATTTGCTTAGAGATGGTGATGAGGTAATTTTCTTGCCATATGTTATATTGAACTCTTTTAATTGCTTCAACCAACAATGTACAGTGAGATTCAGCCAGTAGCTTCATCTCTCTTTTTTTGACACCATGGTATTTTGTTGCAGATTTCTGATAAGCGCTCCATAGTTGATTATCTATTGCACGACCTTTTTCAACATGGTGATGCGGCTGACAAGTACATGCAAGGATCTAAAAGCATAAAAATTGACAATTGGATCCTTCTTGATAACTTTGTCCAAAAAAGTGGAACAGCTGCTGCTGCACGAGTTCGTGCTCTACAAACACATTCCAGAAGATCTAAGAGGCACATGTCTCTGAAGCAACACAAAAAGTGTGGTTCATTTCATTTGCCTCAACAGCTTCGCAAGTCAGTTAACCTTCTCCTCTGATTTTTTAATCGCACACTTAACATATTGGCAATGTTCATTTATCATGTAGTTAAAATTCACTTGGGATGCAGTTGTAGTTCTTTGTATCTTCAGCTTTTCAACTTCTTTTACCTGTATTTGGTGTGATTGAGCACTAAACACGATTCATGTATTTGACCATTATAAATTTCTGTTATCTCCTCTTTATAAATACTACATACTTAAAAAGTTTTAAATTCTGACACGAGTCTCTACTTGCATCTAAATTTTTATTTGCTTTATTGGGCACTCCCAAAGTGTACCTTTTATAGAGTTATGTAAAAGAACCATGATAATTCTCAGTATTACTTGCTCACAGCTGAACTGATATTTTAGTATGGACTCTCATAGCTAAGATAGAACTGGCTGCTTGACTTTGCACCATGCTAAGTCGCATTCCGAATGGAAAAAGTTACTCTGAATTTTGCTTTATTTTGGATAATTGATTGCCATGTATAATTTGTCTAATTGAGATTAATCCTTTGGGCCTGTTTTCTTGAATACCTATGAGCTTTATCTAGTGTTTAGGTTCTGATCGCATCAATATTCTTCTGCTTTTTGTTTCATCATTCCTCTTCTTTCTTGTTCTCTTTTTTTTGTTCTTTAAGCTGACAGTTTAGTCCAGGATGGATTGTTCATCTTCCGTTCCTCTGTTGTTTGTTATTTACATGTCACACAAGATTTCTTGCAAAGTAACAAAGTAGGGATTTTGGAAAAAAATTTGTTGTTTTATTGTCAACGCTCATTATTTCTGTTATTTCATTAATCTTGGTGTTTTAATAGTACCATGATGATTGCACAGCCAAGTATTTGAGTATTCTTCACTATACTGATTTTTCTTTATGACTCACTGCCCTATATATTGCAGCTTTGAACTCTTTAAGCCGATGCATGAAATGTGGAAAAGCTATATAAGTCAGCTTCTGAAGCATGTTGGGTTAGTGTCTTTCATTTCTTACTTTCCTGATTGTGTGCCGACTATGTGCTCAATCCCTCTCGTCAAAAGTGATCTCCTTACTTAACAAATGTCTATAGGTTTATACATTGCAAATATTTTCTGCTCTTAATCTGTGATCATAAATACTGCAGGAAAAATCAATTGGCCCAATGTCTCCTCAACGCGGATTTACATGGTTCTGTCATTTTAGGTAATAAACTGAACTCTAACTGCTCTAGTTCTGTGTAAATTATCAGCCAAATTATGTAGTAAATTGTGCTAAGCGAATGGCTCTTCAATTAACTAGCACCTTATCTATTAATTTCATGGCAGCCTCCTGGTTTGAACTAAATTTGGTTTACTATCTTTGAAAGACGAGAGGAGATTTTAATTACTTTTGAAAAACTAAAAGATTGCCTGCTGTTAGAGAATCATAGTGGCTACCTTAAATGGCTTTAGGTAATGCATCTAAGCATTTGGTAAAGGAAATTTCTGAGTATCTTGACATGGAATATGTGGAAACTCATTATACACCTCCCTGAGTGAATTTTTTATTTTATTTTATTTTATTTAGGCTTGTGTTCAATTTCCATATAATATAGATTTATTACTTGTAATTGTACTTTAACCTTCAAAGAGATGGTTATAACAAAGCAGTGGGTGTTTTTCTATTAGAAAGTATGCCACACTTGAGTTGTAACACACGAGGAAGAAATTTTATAAAAACATTTAATGAATCTGTGGCATATTTTCTATCATGTTGTATTCCAATTGATTAGTTAGTGTTCTGCAGTTGTTGAATGCAAAATAGAAGCCTTACATGGAGTTCATGGTATCATGATTTGCGAAACTGCTGAAACATTTGGAATAATTACAGAAGATAATAAGTTTCAAGGTAATGCGCAATTTCTGTTTTTCTTTGCCCCCTCTATTTTTTTTTTTTTTTAAAGATTGCAATTTTCAGGATTTTCTGTTGGTTGCATTTGCATCTAAGTTATAAGAGTTAACTGTTGTTGAAACTCTCATCTGAATGGTTTAGGGAATGAAACAATCATGAGGAAGTTTTTCTGTGTGTATTTTATTTACATGTCACGTTAGTGGGCTGTGCCTGAGCTTATAATTTATGGTCTGGCTTTTGTTATAAATCTTGCACATGGCTTCAAACTTTTAATCACCAATTATAGATTTCTGAGATCATATATATATCTACAATCCTTACTGTTGTTGGCTTCTTGTTGGATAAAATCCTGTTTTGTTGCACAGTTATGATAAATTGCCTTGAATTAGCTCCTTTTTTTCCCCCTTTTTGTTGTATTAAAGTTAAAACGATGTAGAATATGAATTTGAGTTTATAAGTTATTTTGCGCATGGTTTCAAACAGAATATTTCAATTATAATCAAGTAAATAAGTACCTACTATTTTTACTGTTCTTAGCTTCTCCCTGGATAATTCTCTTTTGTTGATAAAGTTTTGATAAATAGCTCTAAGTTAGCCCTTTTTTTTTTAATGTTCTTTTAAAATGGAGAACATGACTTTTGAGTTCCCAGGTAAATTGACACATTACAGGGACGAATCTGTGACTGATCTGCCAAGTTTGGACAAATCAATATTTGAAACTTTTCTCCCAGTGTAACTCAGTAAGAAAATAAGGCTTGCCTGCTACTTTTGCCAGAACCGTAACTTAACACATTACAAGGACAAACCCGTGACTAATCTGTCAAGTTTGGACAAATTGAGAAAAAAAAAATTTTCTTGAGAAGCAACTTACCAGGAAGATAATGCTTGTCTGGTGCTTAGCTAGAACTATGAACAAATATCGTCTGGTTGCCAAACAAGCATGCTTCTGTTTTCTGATTTCTTTAGCCACATGAGTGGCTCAAAAATTTCGCATTTGAAATGCTTTTCAAAATTACTAGTATGATTTCTAACTGTATCACTTGTATCAATTGCAGTTGTGCCCAAGAAGCTTTCTGTTTTCATGCTCCAAGCTGATAGTTGGAAAATTACACTTCATGGAGACAAACTTACTTCAAGACCTCTGGTCCCTTAATTTGGTTACTCTTAATTTGTTGTGGTAAGCTTCATTTCCTGCATTGAGTATTAGAAGTTTGCTTCTGTTATGTGGCCTTTGTTTCCATTGAGGCTTCAGACTGTTTGGCTATCAGGACGTGCAGTGTGTGGCGTTAATATTTATTACTATAATTGTTCTTTTTTCGTAAATGGTGAAAGGGGTTGTCCAGATGTGTTTTTGGGCGGGGGAAGGGGGAGGGTTCTCATGTTATACATTCTTAGACTGTTGGAGCACAGTGCATTCGTGATTTATGGCTTATGCATGTTGTAACTTGATGTATCACTGAGATGGTTTCTTTGCTTTGGGTCTCTTTTTCTGGTTCTGAGAGGTTGTCTAGTTGTGAGTGAGAGAGCTACGTATATTGAATTATTAGAGAGAGTATATGTTGATTTGCTTATAGTTGTAGACCTACCCTGGCACGAATAAGCAAATATTGTTACCGTAGGCTGAACCAGAGTCATATACTACATCTCCGGGGTCTTCATATGAACTTCTAAGGCTATAATCATAGAATTAAGCTGCTTTAGGAATCCAGAACTACAACGTGACTGTTCTTGTCACTATATAAGTTTTAGTTTTCTTCTGTTCTGATTTGTTGGCCATGTTCATTGTATTTCTTTCATTCTACCATCACATTTTTTTCCTTTTTGTTGGTTTTTATGAACGTCAGAATTTCATAGATTTGTTCCTATATTCGTTTATATTTGTTGGGACAAGTTAATTTGCGTTGTTCTTATTTCTTGTGATACGAGTCAAGCTATGTCATCCGATAAAATTCAAGTCCCACTAGGATTGGTTACGCAAGCTCGAGCAGTTCATTCAGCTTCATCGCAGATGACTTGAGCTTATTGACAATAGGTATTTTGGAAGGAAAACATCTAGTCACTATGGGTCCGTTTGGATCCCTTGTTTTTGGAGCTGTTTTTGAAAAACTGTTTTTCACATTCCAAATGCTACAGTAAATGTGTATTTCCAAAACAACTCCAAAAACACCATATCCAAACATTATATAAAAAACAACTACACATGAATATTTCAATTTGTATATTTCAATTATGTATATTATATATATATTATATTAATATAAATTGAAATATACAAATTGAAAATTATATATATTATATATTATATAAATATTTATATACATTAATATTATACATAATATTGTATATTATACATAATATAATATAATAAACATAATATGTAATTGTACATAAATGTGTAAATATTTATACATAATATATTATGTACATTATATTATAATATATACATTATTAATGCATAATATTATTATGTACATTATTGTGTATAATAATGTATAATAATGTTATGTATAATATTTAATATACATAATATGTAATAATCTAATAATGTATATTACGTATAATATATTATATTATGTATATTATATTATATATATACAATATTATGTATATTATACAAATTGAAAATTATATATTATATATTTATATACTATATATTATATGAATATTTATATAATGAAATATACAATAAATATTACAAATTGAAATATTATATAAACACCATATTTATAATATTATAATATTTATAATTAATATTAATGTATATTATATATATATATTAAATATTTATATATTTATTTATACATATTATAAATATTTTATTTTATTTAAAAAATATTTTTATATATTTATAATATATTTATATGAATATTATACATTATATATATAATATATAATATATATAATATATATTATACATTTATATAAATGTATATTTATACATAATATATATATTAATGTATATTTATAATATACATTTATATTATGTATTATATATAATATAATACATTTATAATACATTTATACATTTATATTAATATACATAATATTAATTTTACATTTATACATAATATTAATACATTTGTATATTTATATTAATTATATTAATACATTTATACATAATATTAATATATATTAATAAAATTATAATTTATACATTTATATAATATTCATTTGTAATTTATACATTTATAATAATATACACTTATACATTTATAAATATATTTATATTATTTATTATATATAATATAATACATTTATATATTTTTATATAAATACATAAATATATTTATTTATAAATGTATTATAAATGCATAAATGTATATTTATATAAAAATATAAAAATTATAAATTATAAATTATACATTTATATAATATTCATTTATAATTTATACATTTACAATAATATACACTTATACATTTATAAATATATTTATATTATGTATTATATATAATATAATAAATTTATAATACATTTATATATTTTTATATAAATATATAAATATATTTATTTATAAATGTATTATAAATGCATAAATGTATATTTATATAAAAATATAAAAATATAAAAATTATAATTTATAAGTTATAATTTATACATTTATAATAATATACACTTAAGTTTTATTTTGGATGCTTTAATTTACAGGATGAAGGTGCATCGTACCTAACATTGGTTTGGGACGTATGCCTTTATAGACTTTTTATGCAAACTGTGCGGACTTAAAAATTTTTGACTCAAAGTCCGTGGATATGACATGTTAACTTTACGGACTTAAGACCTACTGAAATCCGTAACGATAGATTCTAAAAACATCAAATCAATATGGCCAAACTATACAATGTGGCCGACAACTAATAAAAGCTTATATCAACTTTATGACCGACCTATTCATAGATTCTAAAACCATTAAATCAATTTGGCCAGACTATACAATGTGGCCGACAACTAATAAAAGCTTTATCAACTTTATGACCGATTTATACAATATAGCTTTAGACAAGATGGCCGAAAAAATTATCCTTCCATCATATTTTCGATGCTGCTCATTTCTTCTGGTCCCATTGTTTCCCAATAATGATCATCATTATATTCTTCATCTGCTTCGATATCCAAATGCTTTGCTCCTGTGCTCATATAATATCCTTCCAAATATTTTTCAAAAACTTCTGGATAATTGGTACTTATAGTGAAATCTTTTTCTAACTTAAACCTGTATGGGACATATATCTTTTGTACCTTATTTTCATATACTAACCTTATTCCATTTTCCCATTGATATATGAAATGTCTGTAAGCTAATTGGATCATTTTGGCATTTATCAATTGTTCTTTTAATTTTAATGGACATTCCACTAGACTGCTGCTGATTTTCTCTAGTTCTTCTGTCGTTCTCCTTGCTGGTGGTATATTGCTGACTGTAATAATCATTCTATGTATTGCTGATTCTATATCAAAAAGTCCTATCCATTCTGCCGGCGCGGATTTGATATGTACAGTTGCCCACTGTCCATAGTCTAACATTTTTCTGATGAAATATCCGAGATGAGTTCCAAGACAATGAGTATCTTCTGGATTTGTAACAATAATTTTTTCCAGGAATCCGGCATCCATAAGAAATTGTGGTGTTAGAATAACTCTTTCCCCATTTACTCTCAGTATCTTTGGGGATGAATATTTTGATAAGATAATAGTGGCTCTGAGGAAAAAATTACTGAGTGTATGTATACAATGGTTATTTATTTTCTGGTGATCACAGGCTTCTGGATTGTTTGGACAATGTTTTTCTGGGTCTATGAAAAAGGATGGATTTAGTCTAATGGCTGCTGTATTTCTAATTGGATCTTTTGCTATGTCACAGAAATATTGTTGAACTGCTATTAATTTTGAATAATATTAGGCTTAGGCTTTTTGGCTAATAATTTCTTGGATATGTAAAGGGAGGAAACTAAGTAGGTGATATGGTTTAAAGAATATTCTGGGCTTAAGAAATTCAAATGGTCTTTCTGAAATGGGTTTTTCTTTTATAAAAATTGGCTGTTTTATTGGGCCGGATGAAGAACTGGCCATATGAGATGCTGTATAAGACAGCCTTCCTTTGAGCTCCCCAATCTCAGAAATTTGTGAGAGAATAGTATCTCCTTGTGAGCCTGAGATCTTATACATTTCTTTAAGCTGTTCAGTTAAGGATTTTATTTTTTCTTTTTGAGAAAAGTCTTCTTCTTCAAAATTTCTAAACTTTAAATTTAAACTTCTAATAGTTTGTTCCATGCTCTTGCAATGTCTACAAAATTCTATTCTATTTGTGCTATTTTTTTCTAATGCATATTGATAATTTCTACTGCTACTAGGGGCATCTATATTTTGATATACTGGAGCCCTCATGCTATCCATGCTAGCCTTAGGATCTACATAAAATGTTGTTCCTATATTCTGCCTAGCGAATTCTAGTGTTTCATGTATGCTATGAAATGCTTTCCATAAAGGATTACGAAAATGATTTATTTGTTCTATAACGGAAATTCATTTAGAATAGATTCCAGGTGTTTTTCCTTTTACTACTACATAATATGAAAAACTTTGTTTCGGAAGATTGTTAAAATAAAATGCCAAGATATTAAGATTTCTAACTTTATCAGTGCTATTTCTGCTATTCCAGAGGTTATTTAAGATATCCTGTTGGATGTCTTCTAAATTACCTTCTTCTTGACTATGGAAATCTAAGGAAACTAGAAGCCCTTTATATTGAGAGAAATAAGCACCACTTCAATATAAGAATAAAAAGAACTTCTGTAATAAGATTTTTAATAACTTCTAAGAAAGCAATATAGGTATTTAACCGGAGCCTAATAGTCCGGCCATTCCGGGATCCATCTCCCGTTCTTTTGGTATTTAGAGCCAGGCTCATCGTCATGTTAGCTAGCAAGTGAACATGAATCAGAATTGAGCAGATGAAGTATCTTCAATCTGTTCATAAACAAGTGAACATGAATCAGAATTGAGCAGATGAAGTATCTCCAATCTGTTCATAAACAAGTGAACATGAATCAGAATTTCAATATTTTTAAACATAACAAAAACAAAACAATAAATTAAAGATCACTTGTGCAGGTGTTAAATGGGCTGGCTCCAGCAATCCAATTTCAGTAAAAGCTTTGCCGGCCACCTGGTACTGATGATGAAACCTGTAATTCATCATTTCCTCTCTCTCTGACTGATCATCTCTTCACTGCCTATTCACTTCCTCTCCAAGAGCTTCTCTTCATTGAAACATCTGAACTTTGAACAAGTCCTTCATCTCCAGAACCTTCACTTCTTTATCTTCCCTCACAGCCGCTGTCCTTAGATAATCCATTGAAATAATTCTCTATCTTCATCACTGCCATTCGTCCCAGCTTTCAATCCGCAAATCAGCTTTCATTAAGAGCCTTCATGTAAAAGTGCCATTCGTCACTTTCTTGTATTATGGGCGGTTGACCAAATGGGTTTTGTTTGATGAATTCTTCTACGTTATCAGCTTCAGCCAATTTCTTCAAGTGCTGAGCAAATTCTCCTTTAGGATCTGCAAATATTTCTTTTCAAGTTACTTGAATAATTTCAGGTTAATTCAATAATGAAAATCACAAAGCCAAGAAAAATGCTTCTCACCCAGATAATTATCCTTTTCACTTGAAAATGCATAAGATTCGGGGAAGATGGCATTGTATCTCTAAAAAATTCAGCAAAGGAAAAAAATTAGAGCATCATCCAGAACAGAGTACAAGAATATGTCACATAACAAGTATACTTACAGGATTAAGGAATGATTTATATGGAGAATCATCGACTAACAATGTGTTAGACAGACCATATTGCTCAAAATCTTTCCAAACTTTCCTCAAGTCCTTAAACATAATCTTTTTTTCTGAATTTTCTTTAGTTTTGGTTTCGACTACAGTGCAGTGAGCCTGATTCTGCAAAATACAGCAGTATCCAATGGAACATTACATTACCCAAAAATAAGAGACTGATTCTGCAAAATTTTGCTAAGAGACTGATTCTACAAATTCTAATAATGACAAATGAAGTCTCACCCAAACAAACTTCCATTTAAAATGTGACAGATTTTTTATTACACGTTGAACATTATGCCTGGGAAAAAAGAAGAATTGCAGAAAAATAAGGGGGGAAAAAAAGAATGTGTAACATATAAATCAATTAACTAAAATATAGGTCGACACATACCATTGTTTTGATGACCAAATTGCCACATTAAAACATGAGAAGCAGAATTTCAAAAATTCACGGGTATATGGCTTGAATTTAAAGTCATATCTGCCATTGGAATTCTTGGCTAGAATCACCCCATTCAGGTCCAGAATTAGGAGTTTGCTATTTGATGCCTTTCGAGAAGCAGCTCGGGTTATCCTAACAAGTGGCCTTTCAGTTTGCACTGAAAAAAAAAGAATGTTACATAAAGTATTCCTTTAACATTGACTAGTGGATGATAATATTAAAACAAAATGTACCATGTACCATGTCCTGTTTCTACATCCATACCTCCTTGGACCTCAGTCTCCTTTCCCAATTTATTCTCATTCAAAAAGGAAGCATAATTGAAGGGGTCTGCCAGTTTACTCATTGCAATCTCCAAGGCCATAAACTTCCTAGCAATCCTAGCATGAGTCTGATATACAAATATTAGTTGGATGCAATAAACTAGCATGAGTCTGACAACAAGCATTTGTGTACTTACTGATTTAGTAATGTTGGGTGCGCGTCCCATTGCCCAACATTGTATAAATTTCAATGTATAAACACCGCAACTTGATGTATCCTTCTGTCGTGAATTATGATTTACAAGATAAAAAGTCCAGCTCCAATCCTTATTCAAGAATTTATTCAAAATCCATACCTAAGCCTCAAAAAAAAAATTCAAGGGAAAAAAGGTCATCTTACTATATTTCATATTAATATAAGCTGTAATTTAATATAAGCTGTAATTTTTCTTGTAATACCAGAAGATGTATTATTCCATCATAGAATGTTGTGTCATTTTGCAGATGATCAACAATGTAGATTTCTTTTTCCGTGACATGAACGATCATCGGAAACCAATGTGATTTATGAAGTATGGCGAAGAAAATCTGCAATATAAGACAATAAACACTATCTAATAAAAAATTTATCCTATCTTATAATAACCATGAAATGAGTACACAGATGTAAATTAAAATAATTGCTGCCTTCTACTTTATAGATGACAAAGCAATGAAAGTTATTGTATACCTTTTCAGCATTTTTCATTAATTCCTCTAGCTTTTCAAGATGGAAAGCCTTCACAAGGCTTTCTTTTATGGATGGAAATTCTATGACCATATAGTGCTGCAATGAAGTGAATGACAAGCACGAGTCAAATATAAATTTTGCGATTCAGAAAACTATATGTCACATTGTTGATCCTCTGCAAAATGACAACATTCTATGATGGAATAATGCATCTTCTGGTATTACAAGAGAAATTACAGCTTATATTAATATGAAATATAGTAAGATGACATTTTTTCCCTTGATTTTTTTTTTTTTTGGGCTTAGGTATGGATTTTGAATAAATTCTTGAATAAGGATTGGAGCTGGACTTTTTATCTTGTAAATCGTAATTCACGACAGAAGGATGCATCAAGTTGTGGTGTTTATACATTGAAATTTATACAATGTTGGGAAATGGGACGCGCACCCAACATTACTAAATCAGTAAGTACACAAATGCTTGTTGTCAGACTCATGCTAGTTTATTGCATCCAACTAATATTTGTATATCAGACTCATGCTAGGAAGTTTATGGCCTTGGAGATTGCAATGAGTAAACTGGCAGACCCCTTCAATTATGCTTCCTTTTTGAATGAGAATAAATTGGGAAAGGAGACTGAGGTCCAAGGAGGTATGGATGTAGAAACAGAACATGGTACATGGTACATTTTGTCTTAATATTATCATCCACTAGTCAATGTTAAAGGAATGCTTTATGTAACATTCTTTTTTTTTTCAGTGCAAACTGAAAGGCCACTTGCTAGGATAACTCGAGCTGCTTCTCGAAAGGCTTCAAATAGCAAACTCCTAATTCTGGACCTGAATGGGGTGATTTTAGCCAAAAATTTCAATGACAGATATGACTTTAAATTCAGGCCATATACCCATGAATTTTTGAAATTCTGCTTCTCATGTTTTAATGTGGCAATTTGGTCATCAAAACAATGGTATGTGTCAACCTATATTTTAGTTAATTGATTTATATGTTACACCTTCTTTTTTTTCCCCCTTATTTTTCTGCAATTCTTCTTTTTTCCCAGGCATAATGTTCAACGTGTAATAAAAAATCTGTCACATTTTAAATGGGAGTTTGTTTGGGTGAGACTTCATTTGTCATTATCAGAATTTGTAGAATCAGTCTCTTAGCAAAATTTTGCAGAATCAGTCTCTTATTTTTGGGTAATGTTCCATTGGATACTGCTGTATTTTGCAGAATCAGACTCACTGCACTGTAGTCGAAACCAAAACTAAAGAAAATTCAGAAAAAAGATTATGTTTAAGGATTTGAGGAAAGTTTGGAAAGATTTTGAGCAATATGGTCTGTCTAACACATTGTTAGTCGATGATTCTCCATATAAATCATTCTTTAATCCTGTAAGTATACTTGTTATGTGACATATTCTTATACTCTGTTCTGGATGATGCTCTAATTTTTTTCCTTTGCTGAATTTTTTAGAGATACAATGCCATTTTCCCCGAATCTTATGCATTTTTAAGTGAAAAGGATAATTATCTGGGTGAGAAGCATCTTTCTTGGCTTTGTGATTTTCATTATTGAATTAACCTGAAATTATTCAAGTAACTTGAAAAAAAATATCTGCAGATCCTAAAGGAGAATTTGCTCAGCACTTGAAGAAATTGGCTAAAGTTGATAACGTAGAAGAATTCATCAAACAAAATCCATTTGGTCAACCGCTCATAATACAAGAAAGTGACGAATGACACTTTTACATGAAGGCTCTTAATGAAAGCTGATTTGCGGATTGAAAGCTGGGACGAATGGCAGTGATGAAAATAGAGATTATTTCAATGGATTATCTAAGGACAGCGGCTGTGAGGGAAGATAAAGAAGTGAAGGTTCTGGGGATGAAGGACTTGTTCAAAGTTCAGATGTTTCAATGGAGAGAAGCTCTTGGAGAGGAAGTGAATGGGCAGTGAAGAGATGATCAGTCCGAGAGAGAGGAAATGGTGAATTACAGGTTTCATCATCAGTACCAGGTGGCCGGCAGAGCTTTTACTGAAGTTGGATTGCTGGAGCCAGCCCATTTAACACCTGCACAAGTGAACTTTAATTTATTGTTTTGTTATTGTTATGTTTAAAAAAATTAAAATTCTGATTCATGTTCACTTATTTATGAACAGATTGGAGATATTTCATCTGCTAGCCAACATGACGATGAGCCTGGCTATAAATACCAAAAGAACGGGTGACGGATCCCGGAATGGCCGGACTATTAGGCCCCGGTTAAGGACCTATATTGCTTTCTTAGAAGTTATTAAAAATCTTATTACAGAAATTCTTTTTATTCTTATATTGAAGTGGTGTTTATTTCTCTCAATATAAAGGGCTTCTAGTTTCCTTAGATTTCCATAGTCAAGAGGAAGGTAATTTAGAAGACATCCAGCAGGATATCTTAAATAACCTCTGGAATAGCAGAAATAGCACTGATAAAGTTAGAAATCTTAATATCTTGGCATTTTATTTTAACAATCTTCCGAAACAAAGTTTTTCATATTATGTAGTAGTAAAAGGAAAAACACCTGGAATCTATTCTAAATGGATTTTCGTTATAGAAAAAATAAATCATTTTCGTAATCCTTTATGGAAAGCATTTCATAGCATACATGAAGCACTAGAATTCGCTAGGCAGAATATAGGAACAACATTTTATGTAGATCCTAAGGCTAGCATGGATAGCATGAGGGCTCCAGTATATCAAAATACAGATGCCCCTAGTAGCAGTAGAAATTATTAATATGCATTAGAAAAAGATAACACAAATAGAATAGAATTTTGTAGACATTGCAAGAGCATGGAACAAGCTATTAGAAGCTTAAATTTAAAGTGTAGAAATTTTGAAGAAGAAGACTTTTCTCAAAAAGAAAAAATAAAATTCTTAACTGAACAACTTAAAGAAATGTATAAGATCTCAAATTCACAAGGAGATACTATTCTCTCACAAATTTCTGAGATTGGGGAGCTCAAAGGAAGGCTGTCTTATACAGCATCTCATATGGCCAGTTCTTCATCCGGCCCAATAAAATAGCCAATTTTTGTAAAAGAAAAGCTCATTTCAGAAAGACCTTTTGAATTTCTTAAATCCAGAATATTTTTTAAACCATATCACCTACTTAGTTTCCTCCCTTTACATATCCGAGAAATTATTAGCCAAAAAGCCCAAGCCCAATATTATTCAAATGTCATCAAGAATTGGAAAAATCATTTCCAATGTCATTAGTCCGAGAATTCAAAATCAAATGGTGGATAGGATTCAATCAAGAATTTTGTGACCAAAAGAATATATTAAGATTCCTAGAGACTGGAGAAAAACTCAAATGAACCAATCCAAATCAGCAGTCAACCAAAGGAGTCAATTTCCCAACTACTCCACAGAAGAAAGAAAAAGAAAAAAGTTGCTCAACATCAGAAACAACGGCAAATGAATTTTTTATGAAGAAGATGATGCAAAATCCGGAGATGCTCAAAGAATATCTAAATTATTTGCAAAATCAAGACAAGAAAGAAGAAGACAAAAAAGATGAGTCAGCTGGATTGTCATCAGAATCAACTTTTGATCCATTTTGTGGTCCTTGTGCTCAAGACCCGACGGGCTTTTGATAAAGTTGTCGGCCAATTTCCAAGAAGATAAGATAAGAATATCAAAAGAACCAATCAAAAGAAGATAAGGTGTCGGTAGAAAAAGCAAATGAAATTCAAATGAAAGTGTCGGCAATCAAATGAAGATGAAATTCAAAGACGGAAGTCTTTATAAATAGAACTCAAAATCATTTGTGGGGGACATCGAGTTTTGAGTCATCTGAAAATCTCTCTGTAAACCCCTACCTTCTCAGCTTTTATATTTCTTTGTATGCTCTTTTATTCAAGAAGATCAATAACAATTCGAAGTTTGATTTCATCTCAAAGGTTCTGCTATTTAAAGTTTTCGTTGCAAAGACTACTATGATATTCAAGTAATGAAATTCAAATGAGAAAGTCCCGAGCCTCTATAAATAGAAGGAAGATTGCAAACTGAAGGCATCGGCGAATAGATCAGAGAAAAATTTCAGTTTACATCTTATAGTACAAACCTCTTACCTACTCTCACTTACTTCAGACCTACTCTTACCTACTTCAAATTTATACAAGACATAATTTTTCTCTTACCTACTTCAAGTTTATATTGGAAATTTATACAAGACATAATTTTTCTCTTACCTACTTCAAGTTTATATTGGAGTTAGGTTTGAAGTAAGTGAGAGTAGGTAAGAGGTTTGTACTATAAGATGTAAACTGAAATTTTTCTCTGATCTATTCGCCGATGCCTTCAGTTTACATCTTATAGTACAAACCTCTTACCTACTCTCACTTACTTCAAACCTACTCTTACCTACTTCAAACAACTGCTGTACTCTAGCTATTGTCAAGTTTATTCAATAAAAGAATCAAGGATTTATTTTGCTCAAAGCTTCCGTTGTCTACTCAATTTTATTGTAAGTCCAAATATTTATGCTTATTACAAGTTTATATTGCCTGAGTAGAAGTGGTATCAGAGCCAAACTACGACTGCATATTTAGACTTTGAATTTATTACTTTATTTGAATTACGTTTCTATTTCAATTTGGCTAATTCATGCATTTATGCTTATCTATTTTATTAAACTTTTACTGAAATCGTTGGTAAGACTTGATGCCTTGTAAGACCGTTGGTAAGTCCAGGATAGGATGTTCCAAGCATAGTGCTCGGTTGTTCCAGGTTAAGTAAAAATTTAATTAAATATAAAACATGGCTGCATTTCTTAGACAATTTAAAATAGGATCTAATTCAAAGCAAGCTAATATAGTACAAAGTCATGAATATCATATGCCTATAAATAATTCAGATTGGACTATTCCAGAAGAAAAAATAGAACATATTTATAGAATAGGCCCTTTAGATTTCAAAACCGCTTTATCAGTTAAAACTCATGAAGAAACGATATCTATTCAAGAAGAATATCAATCAATTCCATTATTAAATCATAGTACAATTCAAAAATATTTAAGTAAAGGATATCGATATATTCATATAGGTTTAATACAAATTGCTGTAAAACCTTTATTTCATCTAGGAGTAGATGCTCCAATATATTTAGCATTAAGAGACACAAGACTCAAACGATATAAAACTTCTTTATTTTCTATGATTCAAACAAATGTTTGTAATGGACTCATATATTTTAACTGTGCTCCAAATTTTTCAATAGATTTAACTGACCCACATATTCTGAATTCTGTAATAGTAGATATTCATCTACAAGGAAATGAATTTGAAAAACACACAAAGAATTTTGCAATAATATACAGAATATATTATAGACCTTTATCGTCGCATTTAAATCCTAAATTTATAATGATCCCAACACTTAAGGAAGAGACAACTTTATTACAAGTAGACGCAGATAGACCTACAACTTATACACCGAAAAGATTAAAATTGAATGAAATAACTAACTCCTCTTTTGACTCTTCAAAATTAATAGATAAATATCCAAATATAAACATAATGAAAAAAGAAACTATTAAAGATCTTCAAACAGAAATTAATAATCTCAAAATACAAGTAAAACAATTACATAAAGAAATTATAGAGTTAAAAACAAAAGATTTAGAAATAGAAGCAAAATTAACATTATTAGAAAATCAACCTTCAACTTCTAATTCTAAAATAGAAGAAATAAATATATCTGAAAAACCTACAAATGAACTTCAATATATAAATATTATAGAAAGAATGACATTCCAAAAATGGTTTGCTTTAGTAACTATCACAGTAGAAGATTTTAAAGAAACATATGTAGCTCTAATAGATAGTGGAGCTGATACAAGTTACATTAAAGAAGGAATAATTCCAACTAAATATTGTGAAAAAACAAAAGAAAAATTAATGGCAGCAAATGGAGAAAATTTAGAAGTAACATATAAATTTACAAAAGGATCAATATGTAATAATGAATATTGTATTAGACATAATTTTATAATTGTAAAAAATATAAATTGTGATGTAATATTAGGAACACCCTTTTTAATTCAAATATATCCATTTTTTGTAAGCCATGAAGGAATTTCAATAAATATAATGGGAAAAACAATTATATTTAGATTTCTAACCCCAGTAAAACAAAGAGAATTACAGATATTACAAACCTCCTCTATTTATAAAACAATAAATAGTATTACTAAAGTACAACAACAAATAAATTATATTAAAGAAGAAAAATCTTATTTAAAAATTGAAGAACAATTAAAAGAAGAAAAGATACAAAAAAGAATTTTAGAACTAGAAAAATTATTACAACAAGAAGTATGTGCTGACATTCCTAATGCTTTTTGGGATAGAAAACAACATATGGTTGAGTTACCCTACGAAACAGGATTCAATGAGAAAAATATTCCAACAAAAGCTAGACCTATACAAATGAATTTTGAATTATTAGAACTCTGTAAAAAAGAAATAAAAGCATTAATGGATAAAAAATTAATAACCCATTCTAAATCACCATGGAGTTGTGCTGCATTTTATGTCATGAATCAAGCAGAAAAAGAACGAGGAGTTCCAAGATTAGTAATAAATTACAAACCATTAAATAAAGTATTGCAATGGATTAGATATCCAATTCCTAATAAAAAAGATTTGCTTAATAGATTATTTAAAGCAAAAATATTTTCAAAATTTGATTTAAAATCAGGATATTGGCAAATATTAATAAATCCAAAAGATAGATACAAAACAGCATTTACAACACCCTTTGGACATTATGAATGGAATGTAATGCCATTTGGATTAAAAAATGCACCATCAGAATTTCAAAATATAATGAATGACATCTTTAATCCTTACAGTTTATTTAGTATAGTTTATATTGATGATGTATTAATATTTTCTGAATCATTAGAACAGCATTTTAAACATTTAAATATATTCTTAAAAATAGTTAAGAAAAATGGATTAGTAGTTTCTGCACCAAAAATGAAATTATTCCAAACAAAAATAAGATTTTTAGGACACGATATTTACCAATGCACAATCAAACCAATTAATAGAGCTTTAGAATTCACTACTAAATTTCCAGATGAAATAAAAGATAAGAATCAATTACATAGATTTTTAGGATGCTTAAATTATATAGCAGATTTCTTTCCCAAATTAAGACAAGAATGCTCTATATTATTCAATAGATTAAAGAAAAATTCAAAGCCATGGACAGAAGAACATACTCAAAAAATAAGATATTTAAAAGAAAAAATTAAATCTTTACCATGCTTATGTTTACCACATCCTAAAGCATTCATGATAGTTTAAACAGATGCATCAGAATTAGGATATGGAGGAATATTAAAACAAAAATTAGAAGAGTCAAAAGAGGAGTTAGTTAGATTTCATTCAGGAACTTGGTCTGATCCTCAAAAAAATTATTCAACGATTAAAAAAGAAATTTTATCAATAGTTTTATGTATATCAAAATTTCAAGATGATTTATATAATAAAATTTTTTTAATAAGAATAGATTGTAAATCTGCTAAAGAAAATTTTACAAAAAGGTGTTCAAAATATAGTTTCAAAGCAAATATTTGCTAGATGGCAAGCTATTTTATCTGTATTTGATTTTGAAATAGAATTTATCAAAGGAGAAAATAATTCTTTACCAGATTTTCTTACTAGAGAATTCCTACAAGGACATGGATCGTGAATTGGTGACTCCAATTGAAGAACGAGAATATACCAATTATTTGAGAGTTCAAAGGGATTCTCCCAAACTCCAAAACAAAGAAAAAGATATCCAATCCAGAGGATATCAATATTTTGCCCAAACCAGCTATGGCAGACAGAGTATTCCAGCTCATCAAATTCTTAAATATGACACTATATACATTCGAAAAAGCCCTTATGCTACTATCACTCTCCAAGAAAGAGCCTTTCTTATTCAAAGAGAGATTCAGAGAAATACCATTCGAATCAAAGTTATGAAAAAAATTGAGAGAAGTGAGGAATTTATTCAGTATCACAGAAAGCAAAATAAACAATTATCTGACCAACTTAAAGATATTGTTTATTAATATTGCAGGATTATGGATTCAAAAGCAGGAAATTCCCGGCCAAAGACTCCTCAAGATTATGAGATGAGTCTTACTCTTGTTACTCAAAACAGATTCCAACTTTTATCAGATTTTCCAGCATTGACTTACAGTCAAGCTGCTTGCACTCCAACTTCTTCTCAAATAAAACCTCTTCAACAGATTCCAAAGACCCCAGAGAAATCCAATGAAAATACTTATTTTACCAAGCCATTTACTCAACATATCACTTTAACCAAATTTCAAGAAGTACCTTTATATTCTACACTCAATCAAATTACCCAGAGAATCTTTCCTCAAAAGTGTTTTTGGTAACCAGATGATCCTTCAAAAAATTTGGATTATTATGAATTAATTCTTACAGATACTCAATCTGTAGAAATATTTCCAATTCCAGACAGAAAATACCCAAATATGATTAGCCACTCAAAATGCATAATAAAGAAAGTTTGTTCTCCAAATGAATGGACTTCTCTTTATTCTAAAAAATCCTTTTCAGTAAGGTTCATTCCAGATGGATTTACATATCAAGATTATAAAATGGCATGGTATCGTGCTTTCCTTTTTAGATCATTCAATCATTCATGGTTCTTCACGTTCAAAGAAAATTGCAGCAGAGAATTTCCAATTTGGTTCAATCACTGGTGGAAATGGTTTGGCCCACAACCAAAGATATTACCTCCAAATGTGCTTATGGGATTTCAAACGTATCTAAAAAGAGCAAAGGGGGAAGAATATACAAGACCAATTTTATTCCATATGGAGTTCAAAGGCCCGTGGATATTTTGCTAGAGTTTCAAAATTCATCAAGAGCTTGAAAAACCACTTCCAATGTCATTGGTTAGAGAATTCAAAATTAAATGGTGGACAGGGTTCAACCAAGAATTCGGAGATCAAGTAAATGTTATTAGATTCCTAACTACCGGAGATAAACTCAAATGGACTAAACCAACAGCTACTCCAACAACTTTTGTACCCACTACAACAAAGTCTTCACCAACTCCAACCACTACAGCACCAACTCCAACCACTACAGCACCAACTCCAACCACTACTCCAATAAAGAAAGAAAAAGATACCGAAATGGTATCCGAAGCCACTCCAATCATCTTTTTGATGAAAAAGATGATGCCAGATCCAAGGCTACTCAAAGAATATCTGGATTATTTACAAAAGACAGATAAGAAAGAAGAAATCGACAAAATTGACGAGTCAGCATAATCATCCGAATCTACTTTTGATCCATTCGGAGGACCATGCGGACAAGATCCAAACGACTTTTGAGAAAGGAGCCGATCACTTTTGAAAAAGATGTCGGCCACAAATAAAAAGAAGATGAAACTCAAAGGAAGAAGAAATGAAATTCAAATGAGAAAGTCCCGAGCCTCTATAAATAGAAGGAAGATTGCAAACTGAAGGCATCGGCGAATAGATCAGCGAAAAATTTCAGTTTACATCTTATAGTACAAACCTTTTACCTACTCTCACTTACTTCAGACCTACTCTTACCTACTTCAAACAACTGCTGTACTCTATCTATTGTCAAGCTTATTCAATAAAAGAATCAAGGATTTATTTTGCTCAAAGCTTCCGTTGTCTACTCAATTTCATTGTAAGTCCAAATATTTATGCTTATTACAAGTTTATATTGCCTGGGTAGAAGTGGTAGATTCGGATGATTCTGCTGACTCGTCAATTTTGTCGATTTCTTCTTTCTTATCTGTCTTTTGTAAATAATCCAGATATTCTTTGAGTAGCCTTGGATATTGCATCATCTTTTTCATCAAAAAGTCATTTGAAGTGGCTTCGGATACCATTTCGGTATCTTTTTCTTTCTTTATTGGAGTAGTGGTTGGAGTTGGTGCTGTAGTGGTTGGAGTTGGTGAAGACTTTGTTGTAGTGGGTACAAAAGTTGTTGGAGTCATTATAAATTTAGGATTTAAATGCGACGATAAAGGTCTATAATATATTCTGTATATTATTGCAAAATTCTTTGTGTGTTTTTCAAATTCATTTGCTTGTAGATGAATATCTAATATTACAGAATTCAGAATATGTGGGTCAGTTAAATCTATTGAAAAATTTGGAGCACAGTTAAAATATATGGGTCCATTACAAACATTTGTTTGAATCATAGAAAGTAAAGAAGTTTTATATCGTTTGAGTCTTGTGTCTCTTAATGCTAAATAAATTGGAGCATCTACTCCTAGATGGAATAAAGGTTTTACAGCAATTTGTATTAAACCTATATGAATATATCGATATCCTTTACTTAAATATTTTTGAATTGTACTATGATTTAATAATGGAATTGATTGATATTCGTCTTGAATAGATATCGTTTCTTCATGAGTTTTAACTGATAAAGCGGTTTTGAAATCTAAAGGGCCTATTCTATAAATATGTTCTATTTTTTCTTCTGGAATAGTCCAATCTGAATTATTTATAGGCATATGATATTCATGACTTTGTACTATATTAGTTTGCTTTGAATTAGATCCTATTTTAAATTGTCTAAGAAATGCAGCCATGTTTTATATTTAATTAAATTTTTACTTAACTTGGAACAACCGAGCACTATGCTTGGAACATCCTATCCTGGACTTACCAACGGTCTTACAAGGCATCAAGTCTTACCAACGATTTCAGTAAAAGTTTAATAAAATAGATAAGCATAAATGCATGAATTAGCCAAATTAAAATAGAAACGTAATTCAAATAAAGTAATAAATTCAAAGTTTAAATATGCAGTCGTAGTGTGGCTCTGATACCACTTCTACCCAGGCAATATAAACTTGTAATAAGCATAAATATTTGGACTTACAACGAAATTGAGTAGACAACGGAAGCTTTGAGCAAAATAAATCCTTGATTCTTTTATTGAATAAGCTTGACAATAGTTAGAGTACAGCAGTTGTTTGAAGTAGGTAAGAGTAGGTTTGAAGTAAGTGAGAGTAGGTAAGAGATTTGTACTATAAGATGTAAACTGAAATTTTTCTCTGTTCTATTCGCCGATGCCTTCAGTTTGCAATCTTCCTTCTATTTATAGAGGCTCGGGACTTTCTCATTTGAATTTCATTTCTTCTTCCTTTGAGTTTCATCTTCTTTTTATTTGTGGCCGACATCTTTTTCAAAAGTGATCGGCTCCTTTCTCAAAAGTCGTTTGAATCTTGTCCGCATGGTCCTCCGAATGGATCAAAAGCAGATTCGGATGATTCTGCTGACTCGTCAATTTTGTCGATTTCTTCTTTCTTATCTGTCTTTTGTAAATAATCCAGATATTCTTTGAGTAGCCTAGGATCTTGCATCATCTTTTTCATCAAAAAGTCATTTGAAGTGGCTTCGGATACCATTTCGGTATCTTTTTCTTTCTTTATTGGAGTAGTGGTTGGAGTTGGTGCTGTAGTGGTTGGAGTTGGTGAAGACTTTGTTGTAGTGGGTACAAAAGTTGTTGGAGTAGCTGTTGGTTTAGTCCATTTGAGTTTATCTCCGGTAGTTAGGAATCTAATAACATTTACTTGATCTCCGAATTCTTGGTTGAACCCTGTCCACCATTTAATTTTGAATTCTCTAACCAATGACATTGGAAGTGGTTTTTCAAGCTCTTGATGAATTTTGAAACTCTAGCAAAATATCCACGGGCCTTTGAACTCCATATGGAATAAAATTGGTCTTGTATATTCTTCCCCCTTTGCTCTTTTTAGATACGTTTGAAATCCCATAAGCACATTTGGAGGTAATATCTTTGGTTGTGGGCCAAACCATTTCCACCAGTGATTGAACCAAATTGGAAATTCTCTACTGCAATTTTCTTTGAACGTGAAGAACCATGAATGATTGAATGGTCTAAAAAGGAAAGCACGATACCATGCCATTTTATAATCTTGATATGTAAATCCATCTGGAATGAACCTTACTGAAAAGGATTTTTTAGAATAAAGAGAAGTCCATTCATTTGGAGAACAAACTTTCTTTATTATGCATTTTGAGTGGCTAATCATATTTGGGTTTTTTCTGTCTGGAATTGGAAATATTTCTACAGATTGAGTATCTGTAAGAATTAATTCATAATAATCCAAATTTTTTGAAGGATCATCTGGTTACCAAAAACACTTTTGAGGAAAGATTCTCTGGGTAATTTGATTGAGTGTAGAATATAAAGGTACTTCTTGAAATTTGGTTAAAGTGATATGTTGAGTAAATGGCTTGGTAAAATAAGTATTTTCATTGGATTTCTCTGGGGTCTTTGGAATCTGTTGAAGAGGTTTTATTTGAGAAGAAGTTGGAGTGCAAGCAGCTTGACTGTAAGTCAATGCTGGAAAATCTGATAAAAGTTGGAATCTGTTTTGAGTAACAAGAGTAAGACTCATCTCATAATCTTGAGGAGTCTTTGGCCGGGAATTTCCTGCTTTTGAATCCATAATCCTGCAATATTAATAAACAATATCTTTAAGTTGGTCAGATAATTGTTTATTTTGCTTTCTGTGATACTGAATAAATTCCTCACTTCTCTCAATTTTTTTCATAACTTTGATTCGAATGGTATTTCTCTGAATCTCTCTTTGAATAAGAAAGGCTCTTTCTTGGAGAGTGATAGTAGCATAAGGGCTTTTTCGAATGTATATAGTGTCATATTTAAGAATTTGATGAGCTGGAATACTCTGTCTGCCATAGCTGGTTTGGGCAAAATATTGATATCCTCTGGATTGGATATCTTTTTCTTTGTTTTGGAGTTTGGGAGAATCCCTTTGAACTCTCAAATAATTGGTATATTCTCGTTCTTCAATTGGAGTCACCAATTCACGATCCATGTCCTTGTAGGAATTCTCTAGTAAGAAAATCTGGTAAAGAATTATTTTCTCCTTTGATAAATTCTATTTCAAAATCAAATACAGATAAAATAGCTTGCCATCTAGCAAATATTTGCTTTGAAACTATATTTTGAACACCTTTTTGTAAAATTTTCTTTAGCAGATTTACAATCTATTCTTATTAAAAAAATTTTATTATATAAATCATCTTGAAATTTTGATATACATAAAACTATTGATAAAATTTCTTTTTTAATCGTTGAATAATTTTTTTGAGGATCAGACCAAGTTCCTGAATGAAATCTAACTAACTCCTCTTTTGACTCTTCTAATTTTTGTTTTAATATTCCTCCATATCCTAATTCTGATGCATCTGTTTCAACTATCATGAATGCTTTAGGATGTGGTAAACATAAGCATGGTAAAGATTTAATTTTTTCTTTTAAATATCTTATTTTTTGAGTATGTTCTTCTGTCCATGGCTTTGGATTTTTCTTTAATCTATTGAATAATATAGAGCATTCTTGTCTTAATTTGGGAAATAAATCTGCTATATAATTTAAGCATCCTAAAAATCTTTGTAATTGATTCTTATCTTTTATTTCATCTGGAAATTTAGTAGTGAATTCTAAAGCTCTATTAATTGGTTTGATTGTGCATTGGTAAATATCGTGTCCTAAAAATCTTATTTTTGTTTGGAATAATTTCATTTTTGGTGCAGAAACTACTAATCCATTTTTCTTAACTATTTTTAAAAATATATTTAAATGTTTAAAATGCTGTTCTAATGATTCAGAAAATAGTAATACATCATCAATATAAACTATACTAAATAAACTGTAAGGATTAAAGATGTCATTCATTATATTTTGAAATTCTGATGGTGCATTTTTTAATCCAAATGGCATTACATTCCATTCATAATGTCCAAAGGGTGTTGTAAATGCTGTTTTGTATTTATCTTTTGGATTTATTAATATTTGCCAATATCCTGATTTTAAATCAAATTTTGAAAATATTTTTGCTTTAAATAATCTATTAAGCAAATCTTTTTTATTAGGAATTGGATATCTAATCCATTGCAATACTTTATTTAATGGTTTGTAATTTATTACTAATCTTGGAACTCCTCGTTCTTTTTCTGCTTGATTCATGACATAAAATGCAGCACAACTCCATGGTGATTTAGAATGAGTTATTAATTTTTTATCCATTAATGCTTTTATTTCTTTTTTACAGAATTCTAATAATTCAAAATTCATTTGTATAGGTCTAGCCTTTGTTGGAATATTTTTCTCATTGAATCCTGTTTCGTAGGGTAACTCAACCATATGTTGTTTTCTATCCCAAAAAGCATTAGGAATGTCAGCACATACTTCTTGTTGTAATAATTTTTCTAGTTGTAAAATTCTTTTTTGTATCTTTTCTTCTTTTAATTGTTCTTCAATTTTTAAATAAGATTTTTCTTCTTTAATATAATTTATTTGTTGTTGTACTTTAGTAATACTATTTATTGTTTTATAAATAGAGGAGGTTTGTAATATCTGTAATTCTCTTTGTTTTACTGGGGTTAGAAATCTAAATATAATTATTTTTCCCATTATATTTATTGAAATTCCTTCATGGCTTACAAAAAATGGATATATTTGAATTAAAAAGGGTGTTCCTAATATTACATTACAATTTATATTTTTTACAATTATAAAATTATGTCTAATACAATATTCATTATTACATATTGATCCTTTTGTAAATTTATATGTTACTTCTAAATTTTCTCCATTTGCTGCCATTAATTTTTCTTTTGTTTTTTCACAATATTTAGTTGGAATTATTCCTTCTTTAATGCAACTTGTATCACCTCCACTATCTATTAGAGCTACATATGTTTCTTTAAAATCTTCTACTGTGATAGTTACTAAAGCAAACCATTTTTGGAATGTCATTGTAAGTCCAAATATTTATGCTTATTACAAATTTATATTGCCTGGGTAGAAGTGGTATCAGAGCCACACTACGACTGCATATTTAGACTTTGAATTTATTACTTTATTTGAATTACGTTTCTATTTCAATTTGGCTAATTCATGCATTTATGCTTATCTATTTTATTAAACTTTTACTGAAATCGTTGGTAAGACTTGATGCCTTGTAAGACCGTTGGTAAGTCCAGGATAGGATGTTCCAGGCATAGTGCTCGGTTGTTCCAGGTTAAGTAAAAATTTAATTAAATATAAAACATGGCTGCATTTCTTAGACAATTTAAAATAGGATCTAATTCAAAGCAAGCTAATATAGTACAAAGTCATGAATATCATATGCCTATAAATAATTCAGATTGGACTATTCCAGAAGAAAAAATAGAACATATTTATAGAATAGGCCCTTTAGATTTCAAAACCGCTTTATCAGTTAAAACTCATGAAAAAACGATATCTATTCAAGAAGAATATCAATCAATTCCATTATTAAATCATAGTACAATTCAAAAATATTTAAGTAAAGGATATCGATATATTCATATAGGTTTAATACAAATTGCTGTAAAACCTTTATTCCATCTAGGAGTAAATGCTCCAATATATTTAGCATTAAGAGACACAAGACTCAAACGATATAAAACTTCTTTACTTTCTATGATTCAAACAAATGTTTGTAATGGACCCATATATTTTAACTGTGCTCCAAATTTTTCAATAGATTTAACCGATCCACATATTCTGAATTCTGTAATATTAGATATTCATCTACAAGGAAATGAATTTGAAAAACACACAAAGAATTTTGCAATAATATACAGAATATATTATAGACCTTTATCGTCGCATTTAAATCCTAAATTTATAATGACCCCAACACTTAAGGAAGCGACAACTTTATTACAAGTAGACGCAGATAGACCTACAACTTATACACCGAAAAGATTAAAATGGAATGAAATAACTATACCAAGTGAATTTGAAATAAAAAATCCATAAATAGCAAGAACTATTGAACAAACTACTGCAGAAGATATTATAGAAAAACCTGATGGAAATACTTTAATAAGATTTGCTTCATTAAGGGAAAGACCTTGTTCAAGTTACTCATGGTTACCAGCTAGACATTCAAATTATGAATCCACTGAAATAAATTTTCCCATAGAAAATACTTCAACCTTTAAATATAAAACCCCAGTTCCAGAAGTAATAAATCAAAATCAAAAGCAAACAGAATATTCTCCAACACATTCACAAATGAGAGGAGAAATAAATGTTATAAGTAAACCTTATAAAATAAATCATAAATATTTACAAGAAGATTTTGAAGATGAAGAAAATACAGAAAAAAGAATTTGGTTTTTCCAATTAGGATCTGAATACAAGAATAAATTAATAATAGAATGGAAAAATGAATTAGATAAACAAAAATTTGATTTCCCTTTCTTTACATGGCTAACATTTTATATGTCAAAATTAGGAATACATGATATATATAATACATCTCAAATAAATGTTCAAACTAATTTATATAAAAAATGGAAGTTAAAAGACGATCAAATTATAACCTCAATACATCCTCCATTACAAGAAGTAAAAATAAATATAGGACAAGGAGAAGTAATAGCCTCACCTTTTAAAAAGGGTAGGGAAGCTGAATCAAGCACAAATAATACACTAAATTTAGAAGATATTAAAAAAGTATATCAACAAAATAATTATACAAATCAAATTCTTCATACAATATCTCAACATATGGAAATATTAAATACAAAACTAGATACATTAAAGAAACCAGATTTAAAGTTTCCAAATGATATTTCAGCACCACATTTCCAACCTAGAAGTTTGACAAGAGAAAAAGAACAAGAGTTAATCCAAAATATTAATACTCAAAAAATAAATACTACAGATAATATATTAAATAGAATATCACAATCATTACAGACTTTATCCAAGCCTCAAACCCCTAAAATTAATACTATGGACCAGATTATAGAAGAAAATTCAACTGAGGAATTAGAAAGTTCAAGTGAAGAATTAATAAATTCAGATATAGAAGAAAATATATTAGTACCCATAGAAACTCAATTTGAAGAAGAAGGCGATAATCAATTAAATAGAATAAGGAGACAAAGGATAAATAATAATACCAATAAAAATTGGAAAATGATAAGTACAAAAAACTATTATCCAAGACCTAGTCCTCCAGATATTCAATACGAAGAAAGATCAAAATTTCGTACCACTAAATATGATGGAGATTCAATTTATGAATGGAATATAGATGGCAAAGCTGAATATGAAGTATTAAATAATTTGCAAGAAATGGGAATGGCTAGACTTGCTTATATATTAAAAATATTCAAGAGAGAAATATTGCAACATTATTAGTTTCAGGATTCACTGGACAATTAAAAAATTGGTGGGATAATGCTCTAACATTACAAGATAAATTATCAATATTAGAACATACCCAAGAAATTGAAGATGATCAAGGAAATATTCAAATACAATCAGATGCTGCAGAATTCCTAATAGTAACAATAGTAATGTATTTCATAGGAAATCCAAAAGAAGAATTAAATTCAAATAAAACATTTTTAACAAATTTAAGATGTCCTACATTATCAGACTTTAGATGGTATAAAGATATGTTCTTAACAAATGTATTAAGAAGACCAGATTGTAATGCTTCATTTTGGAAAGAAAGATTCATAACAGGATTACCAAGTTTATTTTCACAAAGAATAATGGATAGTTTGCAAAAAGAAATGGGAATAGATGTAATTTCATTTGAGAATATTACTTTTGGACAATTATTTGCATTTGTTAAAAAAGAAGGATTAATGTTATGTTCCGAATTAAGATTACAAATAAAATATGGTTCTAAAACAAAGGAAGTAGGATCATTTTGTGATGCATTTGGAATTAAAAGAATTAAATCACCATCAGCATACAAAAAGAAAGTTAAAAAATATAATAAAAAATTAAAATACAAAAGACCTAAAGAAGATAAACTAGAAAGACCAGAAAGAAAGAGAAAGTTTATTAAAAGAAAAATTGTTTGTTATAAATGTGGAAAAATAGGTCATAAAGCAAACAAATGTAAATTAAAAGAAAAAATTACAGAAATATGTGCAGATGAAGAAGAAATTAAAAATAAATTAATTAATTTATTAATAAATGAAAAAAATCAAAGTTCTGAAGATGATTATTATAATGATATATCAAGTTCAGATAATGAAGAAAATTGTAATTGCACTCCAAAATATATAAATGTTATAACTAAAAAAGAAGATAAAGAATTTTTATTAGACATGATAGAAAAAATAGAAGATCCAATAGCTAAAAAGGAATACTTGGAAAGATTAAAGAGTTTAATCATTCAAGAAGATAAAATGCCAAAAATAATAGAACCTTTTAGTATCTCAAAATTAATAGATAAATATCCAAATATAAACATAATGAAAAAAGAAACTACTAAAGATCTTCAAACAGAAATTAATAATCTCAAAATACAAGTAAAACAATTACAGAAAGAAATTATAGAGTTAAAAACAAAAGATTTAGAAATAGAAGCAAAATTAACATTATTAGAAAATCAAGCTTCAACTTCTAATTCTAAAACAGAAGAAATAAATATATCAGAAAAACCTACAAATGAACTTCAATATATAAATATTATAGAAAGAATGACATTCCAAAAATGGTTTGCTTTAGTAACTATCACAGTAGAAGATTTTAAAGAAACATATGTAGCTCTAATAGATAGTGGAGCTGATACAAGTTGCATTAAAGAAGGAATAATTCCAACTAAATATTGTGAAAAAACAAAAGAAAAATTAATGGCAGCAAATGGAGAAAATTTAGAAGTAACATATAAATTTACAAAAGGATCAATATGTAATAATGAATATTGTATTAGACATAATTTTATAATTGTAAAAAATATAAATTGTGATGTAATATTAGGAACACCCTTTTTAATTCAAATATATCCATTTTTTGTAAGCCATGAAGGAATTTCAATAAATATAATGGGAAAAACAATTATATTTAGATTTCTAACCCCAGTAAAACAAAGAGAATTACAGATATTACAAACCTCCTCTATTTATAAAACAATAAATAGTATTACTAAAGTACAACAACAAATAAATTATATTAAAGAAGAAAAATCTTATTTAAAAATTGAAGAACAATTAAAAGAAGAAAAGATACAAAAAAGAATTTTAGAACTAGAAAAATTATTACAACAAGAAGTATGTGCTGACATTCCTAATGCTTTTTGGGATAGAAAGCAACATATGGTTGAGTTACCCTATGAAACAGGATTCAATGAGAAAAATATTCCAACAAAGGCTAGACCTATACAAATGAATTTTGAATTATTAGAATTCTGTAAAAAAGAAATAATGGAATTAATGGATAAAAAATTAATAACCCATTCTAAATCACCATGGAGTTGTGCTGCATTTTATGTCATTAATCAAGCAGAAAAAGAACGAGGAGTTCCAAGATTAGTAATAAATTACAAACCATTAAATAAAGTATTGCAATGGATTAGATATCCAATTCCTAATAAAAAAGATTTGCTTAATAGATTATTTAAAGCAAAAATATTTTCAAAATTTGATTTAAAATCAGGATATTGGCAAATATTAATAAATCCAAAAGATAGATACAAAACAGCATTTACAACACCCTTTGGACATTATGAATGGAATGTAATGCCATTTGGATTAAAAAATGCACCATCAGAATTTCAAAATATAATGAATGACATCTTTAATCCTTACAGTTTATTTAGTATAGTTTATATTGATGATGTATTAATATTTTCTGAATCATTAGAACAGCATTTTAAACATTTAAATATATTTTTAAAAATAGTTAAGAAAAATGGATTAGTAGTTTCTGCACCAAAAATGAAATTATTCCAAACAAAAATAAGATTTTTAGGACACGATATTTACCAAGGCACAATCAAACCAATTAATAGAGCTTTAGAATTCACTACTAAATTTCCAGATGAAATAAAAGATAAGAATCAATTACAAAGATTTTTAGGATGCTTAAATTATATAGCAGATTTCTTTCCCAAATTAAGACAAGAATGCTCTATATTATTTAATAGATTAAAGAAAAATCCAAAGCCATGGACAGAAGAACATACTCAAAAAATAAGATATTTAAAAGAAAAAATTAAATCTTTACCATGCTTATGTTTACCACATCCTAAAGCGTTCATGATAGTTGAAACAGATGCATCAGAATTAGGATATGTAGGAATATTAAAACAAAAATTAGAAGAGTCAAAAGAGAAGTTAGTTAGATTTCATTCAGGAACTTGGTCTGATCCTCAAAAAAATTATTCAACTATTAAAAAAGAAATTTTATCAATAGTTTTATGTATATCAAAATTTCAAGATGATTTATATAATAAAAAATTTTTAATAAGAATAGATTGTAAATCTGCTAAAGAAATTTTACAAAAAGATGTTCAAAATATAGTTTCAAAGCAAATATTTGCTAGATGGCAAGCTATTTTATCTGTATTTGATTTTGAAATAGAATTTATCAAAGGAGAAAATAATTCTTTACCAGATTTTCTTACTAGAGAATTCCTACAAGGACATGGATCGTGAATTGGTGACTCCAATTGAAGAACGAGAATATACCAATTATTTGAGAGTTCAAAGGGATTCTCCCAAACTCCAAAACAAAGAAAAAGATATCCAATCCAGAGGATATCAATATTTTGCCCAAACCAGCTATGGCAGACAGAGTATTCCAGCTCATCAAATTCCTAAATATGACACTATATACATTCGAAAAAGCCCTTATGCTACTATCACTCCCCAAGAAAGAGCCTTTCTTATTCAAAGAGAGATTCAGAGAAATACCATTCGAATCAAAGTTATGAAAAGAATTGAGAGAAGTGAGGAATTTATTCAGTATCACAGAAAGCAAAATAAACAATTATCTGACCAACTTAAAGATATTGTTTATTAATATTGCAGGATTATGGATTCAAAAGCAGGAAATTCCCGGCCAAAGACTCCTCAAGATTATGAGATGAGTCTTACTCCTGTTACTCAAAACAGATTCCAACTTTTATCAGATTTTCCAGCATTGACTAACAGTCAAGCTGCTTGTACTCCAACTTCTTCTCAAATAAAACCTCTTCAACAGATTCCAAAGACCCCAGAGAAATCCAATGAAAATACTTATTTTACCAAGCCATTTACTCAACATATCACTTTAACCAAATTTCAAGAAGTACCTTTATATTCTACACTCAATCAAATTACCCAGAGAATCTTTCCTCAAAAGTGTTTTTGGCAACCAGATGATCCTTCAAAAAATTTGGATTATTATGAATTAATTCTTACAGATACTCAATCTGTAAAAATATTTCCAATTCCAGACAGAAAAAACCCAAATATGATTAGCCACTCAAAATGCATAATAAAGAAAGTTTGTTCTCCAAATGAATGGACTTCTCTTTATTCTAAAAAATCCTTTTCAGTAAGGTTCATTCCAGATGGATTTACATATCAAGATTATAAAATGGCATGGTATCGTGCTTTCCTTTTTAGACCATTCAATCATTCATGGTTCTTCACGTTCAAAGAAAATTGCAGCAGAGAATTTCCAATTTGGTTCAATCACTAGTGGAAATGGTTTGGCCCACAACCAGAGATACTACCTCCAAATGTGCTTATGGGATTTCAAACGTATCTAAAAAGAGCAAAGGGGGAAGAATATACAAGACCAATTTTATTCCATATGGAGTTCAAAGTCCCGTGGATATTTTGCTGGAGTTTCAAAATTCATCAAGAGCTTGAAAAATCACTTCCAATGTCATTGGTTAGAGAATTCAAAATTAAATGGTGGACAGGGTTCAACCAAGAATTCGGAGATCAAGTAAATGTTATTAGATTCCTAACTACCGGAGATAAACTCAAATGGACTAAACCAACAGCTACTCTAACAACTTTTGTACCCACTACAACAAAGTCTTCACCAACTCCAACCACTACAGCACCAACTCCAACCACTACTCCAATACAGAAAGAAAAAGATACCGAAATGGTATCCGAAACCACTTCAAATGACTTTTTGATGAAAAAGATGATACAAGATCCAAGGCTACTCAAAGAATATCTGAATTATTTACAAAAGACAGATAAGAAAGAAGAAATCGACAAAATTGACGAGTCAGCAGAATCATCCGAATCTACTTTTGATCCATTCGGAGGACCATGCGGACAAGATCCAAACGACTTTTGAGAAAGAAGCCGATCACTTTTGAAAAAGATGTCGGCCACAAATAAAAAGAAGATGAAACTCAAAGGAAGAAGAAATGAAATTCAAATGAGAAAGTCCCGAGCCTCTATAAATAGAAGGAAGATTGCAAACTGAAGGCATCGGCGAATAGAACAGAGAAAAATTTCAGTTTACATCTTATAGTACAAACCTCTTACCTACTCTCACTTACTTCAAACCTACTCTTACCTACTTCAAACAACTGCTGTACTCTAGCTATTGTCAAGCTTATTCAATAAAAGAATCAAGGATTTATTTTGCTCAAAGCTTCAGTTGTCTACTCAATTTCATTGTAAGTCCAAATATTTATGCTTATTACAAGTTTATATTGCCTGGGTAGAAGTGGTATCAGAGCCACACTACGACTGCATATTTAGACTTTGAATTTATTACTTTATTTGAATTACGTTTCTATTTTAATTTGGCTAATTCATGCATTTATGCTTATCTATTTTATTAAACTTTCACTGAAATCGTTGGTAAGACTTGATGCCTTGTAAGACCGTTGGTAAGTCCAGGATAGGATGTTCCAGGTATAGTGCTCGGTTGTTCCAGGTTAAGTAAAAATTTAATTAAATATAAAACATGGCTGCATTTCTTAGACAATTTAAAATAGGATCTAATTCAAAGCAAGCTAATATAGTACAATGTCATGAATATCATATGCCTATAAATAATTCAGATTGGACTATTCCAGAAGAAAAAATAGAACATATTTATAGAATAGGTCCTTTAGATTTCAAAACCGCTTTATCAGTTAATACTCATGAAGAAACGATATCTATTCAAGAAGAATATCAATCAATTCCATTATTAAATCATAGTACAATTCAAAAATATTTAAGTAAAGGATATCGATATATTCATATAGGTTTAATACAAATTGCTGTAAAACCTTTATTCCATCTAGGAGTAGATGCTCCAATATATTTAGCATTAAGAGACACAAGACTCAAACGATATAAAACTTCTTTACTTTCTATGATTCAAACAAATGTTTGTAATGGACCCATATATTTTAACTGTGCTCCAAATTTTTCAATAGATTTAACTGACCCACATATTCTGAATTCTGTAATATTAGATATTCATCTACAAGGAAATGAATTTGAAAAACACACAAAGAATTTTGCAATAATATACAGAATATATTATAGACCTTTATCGTCGCATTTAAATCCTAAATTTATAATGACTCCAACAACTTTTGTACCCACTACAACAAAGTCTTCACCAACTCCAACCACTACAGCACCAAAGTGAGAGTAGGTAAGAGGTTTGTACTATAAGATGTAAACTGAAATTTTTCTCTGATCTATTCGCCGATGCCTTCAGTTTGCAATCTTCCTTCTATTTATAGAGGCTCGGGACTTTCTCATTTGAATTTCATTTCTTCTTCCTTTGAGTTTCATCTTCTTTTTATTTGTGGCCGACATCTTTTTCAAAAGTGATCGGCTTCTTTCTCAAAAGTCGTTTGGATCTTGTCCGCATGGTCCTCCGAATGGATCAAAAGTAGATTCGGATGATTCTGCTGACTCGTCAATTTTGTCGATTTCTTCTTTCTTATCTGTCTTTTGTAAATAATCCAGATATTCTTTGAGTAGCCTTGGATCTTGTATCATCTTTTTCATCAAAAAGTCATTTGAAGTGGTTTCGGATACCATTTCGGTATCTTTTTCTTTCTTTATTGGAGTAGTGGTTGGAGTTGGTGCTGTAGTGGTTGGAGTTGGTGAAGACTTTGTTGTAGTGGGTACAAAAGTTGTTGGAGTAGCTGTTGGTTTAGTCCATTTGAGTTTATCTCCGGTAGTTAGGAATCTAATAACATTTACTTGATCTCCGAATTCTTGGTTGAACCCTGTCCACCATTTAATTTTGAATTTTCTAACCAATGACATTGGAAGTGATTTTTCAAGCTCTTGATGAATTTTGAAACTCCAGCAAAATATCCACGGGACTTTGAACTCCATATGGAATAAAATTGGTCTTGTATATTCTTCCCCCTTTGCTCTCTTTAGATACGTTTGAAATCCCATAAGCACATTTGGAGGTAGTATCTCTGGTTGTGGGCCAAACCATTTCCACTAGTGATTGAACCAAATTGGAAATTCTCTGCTGCAATTTTCTTTGAACGTGAAGAACCATGAATGATTGAATGGTCTAAAAAGGAAAGCACGATACCATGCCATTTTATAATCTTGATATGTAAATCCATCTGGAATGAACCTTACTGAAAAGGATTTTTTAGAATAAAGAGAAGTCCATTCATTTGGAGAACAAACTTTCTTTATTATGCATTTTGAGTGGCTAATCATATTTGGGTTTTTTCTGTCTGGAATTGGAAATATTTCTACAGATTGAGTATCTGTAAGAATTAATTCATAATAATCCAAATTTTTTGAAGGATCATCTGGTTGCCAAAAACACTTTTGAGGAAAGATTCTCTGGGTAATTTGATTGAGTGTAGAATATAAAGGTACTTCTTGAAATTTGGTTAAAGTGATATGTTGAGTAAATGGCTTGGTAAAATAAGTATTTTCATTGGATTTCTCTGGGGTCTTTGGAATCTGTTGAAGAGGTTTTATTTGAGAAGAAGTTGGAGTACAAGCAGCTTGACTGTTAGTCAATGCTGGAAAATCTGATAAAAGTTGGAATCTATTTTGAGTAACAGCAACATATGATAGAATTACCTTATGAAAAAGATTTTAATGAAAAAAATATTCCAACAAAAGCTAGACCAATACAAATGAATTCTGAATTATTAGAATTTTGTAAAAAGGAAATAAAAATATTACTAGATAAAGGATTAATAACTCCTTCAAAATCACCTTGGAGTTGTGCTGCATTCTATGTAATGAATCAAGCTGAAAAAGAAAGAGGAGTTCCAAGATTAGTAATAAATTATAAACCTTTAAACAAAGTTTTACAATGGATTAGATATCCTATTCCCAACAAAAAAGATTTGCTTAATAGATTATTTAATGCAAAAATATTCTAAAAATTATTTATGAAATCAGGATATTGGCAAATATTAATAGATCCAAAAGATAGATACAAAACAGCATTTACAACACCTTTTGGACATTATGAATGGAAAGTTATGCCATTTGGATTAAAAAATGCACCATCAGAATTTCAAAATATAATGAATGATATTTTCAATCCTTATTCTCAAATTCGAAATCATGATACAGTTCATATTAGACACAGCTTTTGGGCTGCAACCACACCAAAAGAACAAGCCTTTCTTCTAAAAAGGCAGATCAATTCAAACATTATATTTAAGAATGTTCTTGAAAAAGCCAATCATCCTCCTGAAGATATTCAGCCAATTTTAATTCGAATTCAACAGCTTAAAGAACAGCTTAACAAGATTATTTGTTAAAATTTTGCAGGATCATGGATTCAAAAGCAGGAAGTTCCAGGCCAAAGACTCCTCAGGATTATGAGATGAGTCTTACCCCTGTAACTCAAAATAGATTTCAACTTTTATCAGATTTCCCAGCATTGACTTATAGTCAGGCTGCTACTCCAATTATTTCTCCAATTAGACCCATTCAACAACTAGCAAAATCCCCAGAAAAATCTCAAGGAAATACTTATTTCACAAAGCCATTTACTCAACATATTACTTTAACCAGATTCCAAGAAATACCCATATACTCTACTCTTCATCAAGTTACTCAAAGGATCTTTCCTCCAAAATGCTATTGGCAACCAGATGACCCTTCAAAAAATCTAGATTATTATGAATTAATCCTTACAGATACTCAATCTGTAGAGATTTACCCCATTCCAGATAAAAAGAATCCAAATATTATTAGTCATTCCAAGTGTATTATAAAGAAAGTTTGTTCTCCTAATGAATGGACTTCTCTTTATTCCAAAAAATCCTTTTCAGTAAACTTTATTCCAGATGGATTTACATATCAAGATTACAAAATGGCATGGTATCGTGCTTTCCTTTTTAGACCATTCAACCATTCCTGGTTCTTCACATTCAAAGATAGTTGCAGCAAAGACTTCCCAATTTGGTTCAATCACTGGTGGAAATGGTTTGGACCCCAACCAGAGATTCTACCACCAAATGTTCTCATGGGATTTCAAACATATCTAAAAAGAGCAAAGGGGGAAGAATATACAAGACCAATTTTATTCCACATGGAATTCAAAGTGCCATGGATATTTTGCTGGAGTTTCAAAATTCATCAAGAACTAGAAAAACCTCTGCCAATGTCATTGGTAAGAGAATTCAAAATAAAATGGTGGACTGGATTCAATCAAGAATTTGGCGATCAAACTAATGTGATCAGATTCCTGACTACTGGAGACAAATTAAAGTGGACAGCTACTACCACTACTCAAAAGGAGACAAGACAGTCAACAATCATTCCAACCACTACACCAACTCCACTCACTCCAAAAAGAGACAAAGAAAAGGTGACGGAAATGGCATCCGAAGAAACAGCCAGTAACTTTTTAATAAAGCAAATCATGCAGAATCCCGAGATGCTGAAAGAATATCTGAATTATTTACAAAAGCCAAAAGAAGAAGACAAAATAGAGGAGCCAGCAGGATCATCAGAATCTACTTTTGATCCTTTTGATGACCCCATCGGTGGACAAAATCCAAACGACTTTTGAAAAAGAATGTCGGCCACCACAAATGAAAGCAAAATTGAAATTCAAATGAAATGCAGAATCGAGCCTCTATAAATAGATTCAAGATTCAGAAGACAGGCATCGGCGAAAAAATATCAGAAGTTGTAATAGACTTGTCTTAGTTTTCCTACTACTCCCACTTACTCTTAGTTCTCCTACTATTCCCACTCACTCTAAAATAACCATTGTACTCAAAGTCTTTGTAGAAGTGGATTTCATCATTACAATAAAGTCTTCAAGGTTGGAATTCATTACAAGCTTCCGTTAGTCACTCAACAATCAAAAGTAAGTCCAACTACTTATGTTTATTGCATTTCAAAACCTGGGAAAGAAGTGGTATCAGAGCCACACCCTTGTTTAATTTGCATACGTATATTTAAACTTTGCATTTACATTTACTTTATTTGAATTACGTTTCTATTTTAACTTGGCTATTTCATGCATTTATGTTACATATTTTATTAAACTTTACTGAAAACGTTGGTAAGACTTGATGCTTTGTTAGACCGTTGGTAAGTCCAGGATAGGATGTTCCAGGCATAGGCTCGGTTGTTCCCGTCTAAGTAAAATTTAATTAAATATTAAGCATGGCTGCATTTCTTAGACAATTAAAAATAGGATCTAATTCAAAGCAAGAAAATGTAGTACAAAGTCATGAATATCATATGCCTATAAACAATTCAGATTGGACAATCCCAGAAGAAAAAATTGAACACATTTATAGAATTGGCCCTTTAGATTTCAACTTAAAATTTGAAAGACAAATTTTTCTCTTACTTAAAAGACAATTTCTAGATTTGATATGTCCTGAGAAAATGAGCTTAACTTGAGATTGTAAAGTCAACTTAAAAAACTAAACATACTGCCAAAAACTAGCCTCATCAACTCTTCAACTTTCATAATACTCATTTTCAAAATCATTATATTTGTTAATTAAGAATTGATTAGAAGTTCAGCCTCCAACTAAACACGAATTTTACATTTTTTTGCCAAATTTAAAAAATTTTGATACATTTACACAAACAATTAGACTATGAAATTTATGTGTACCTATCTCAACCTATGATTTTTCAAAAACATTTGTGAAAATCCTCCTTAAATTCATGAATAAATTCTCAAGTTTTTTAGATTCAAATTAAAATTATATAATGGTTTTATCTTGGAAAATACTTTCAAAAATTAGGTTTTTATGCAAATGGCCACCTACCAACTTTGTTTAAAGGTTTGATAGATTAGGAAACTCAACTTGTTCAATCCAAGAAACATACTTTTAATGACTATTAAATCAAATACATTAAAACCTTAATATTTCAACAGGTTTCTTATCAAGTTTATTGAGAAAATTCAATATTTTACACCATTTCCTTGGTTAAAACTTTGACTTGCATATAATCTGTTATATATGGCTAATTTCAAAATGTAAATTGAAAACCTTACTTAGTCTTGAATTGTGACTTGAAATTTTATATACAAACTCTTGACATACAAATCTATTAATTTGAAAATTTTCACCAGAATAGATCTCTAATTCCCTTAATAAATTGATAAAATATCTTTGCAAAACCCTAATCTTGTTTTCTTGATTTCTTTTTTTTCAAAAACTCCATGTGTTTCTTGTGTTTCTTGCTTATAATTTAGGACTACAAGAACTAGCTAAGTTGACCTCCATAACAAACATGAATTCATAATTTTCTTGAATTCTAAAAAAATAGAAAATTTTACCTCAACTAATTCTCCTACTTTTCATTCTTTTTCCTCACCTAAGCCAACTTGTCCTAGCCTTTTTTTCTTTTGAACCAGGCATATTGTCATGGTAGAGCCACATACAACCAAGCGGGACAATTGACCTCACTTAATTTTGAAAAAAAGCAATTGTTAAGGTTAGAAAATTTGGAAAAATTTTAAGGAAAAATCGTTCAAAATGTCCCTCACATTTTGAAAAATAATTTTTTTATCCCTCACTTTTAAAAGTGTAATTTTACGTTCTTTACAAATTCACGTTGGTTAAATTTGGTCCCTACTTAGGTTACTGATAGGGCTGCAAACGAACCGAACCGTTCGTGAACGGCTCGAGTCGAGTTTGAGCTGGCTCGAGTCGAAATCGAGCTCGAACTCGAGGTCAAGATATTAAGCCCGACTCGCGAGCTCGAGTATATATATATATATTTATTTATTTTAAGTATATATATTTTTTATTTTTTATTTTAATAGTAAAATTACCTATATATCCTTAATATTTTATTATTTATTAAGAAAAAATATTATTTTATTTATTTTTAAAAAAAGAAAAATAATTATTTTTTATTTTTTTGAGCTCGAGCTTGCTCGAATCAAGTCGAGCTCGAGCTTGAAATTGTCGGCTCATCAAGCTCGAGCTCGACTTCGAGTTCACTAAAATTATGTCAAGGCTCGGCTCGATTAAGCCAAAACTTGACTCGGCTTTGCTCGTTTGCAACCCTAGTTACTGACTAGTTTTTGGCCGGAATTCATCACGTGCCTTGCATGTGATCATTTTTTAGGAGCAAAATTATCAAATCAAAATTTACATAATCTATCTATAGTCCCTTATATTCCATAAAATGAATTGTTTCGTCTCTCACATTTCATAAAATAAAATTTTTCATTCCTCACATTTTACAAATAAATTTTTTCATCTCTCATTAACCATATGTACAAATGGTTTTTTTTTAAATCCATATATATATGTATATATCTATTTGATTTCACTTGAACAATACGAATAACATGTTATATATCTCTATTTGATTTCATCTAAACAGACTAATTGTAGTTGTACATATGCTATTCAATAGATATATACATGGGTTTAAATCTAATAATTTTATTTTAAACCCATATACTTGTATATTTGATTTCGCCATGTGAATCGATTCAATATTTGTAGCCTTTTCTGTTTTGGTAATAATTCATTTATTGAGTTGTATAATATGACCATCTAATTAATCAGTGTTAATTCAAATTCTGTAGTCATGCTAACAAATTGCAGTTTATATTGAAATTTATACTCGTTACCTTTAATACCAACATTTGAATGTCTTACCTAATGATTATTTTAAAATTTGAAAGTGTCAATCACTTTCATCTTTTTATCATACTTTTCTTTTGTTTATTTTTCTGTCCAAATTTAATTCGATATAAACACTTAATAATGTTTAAATTAAATGTCTTCTTTGTTTTCAAATTTCGAGTAAAAGGAATGAACATGAGTGAAAAACTAATTATTTTTTTTAAACCCCTGTATATATCTATTTTAATTTCACCTGAACAGTACGTTCAGGCGAAATCAAATAAAGATACATTACATGCTATTTGTATTGTTCAGATAAAATCAAATAGATATATACATTAGTTAAAAATAGTTATTTGTACATATAATCAATGAGGGATGAAAAAATTTATTTTGTAAAATATGAGATATGAAAAATTTTATTTTGTGAAATGTGAGGGACTATGGATGAGATTATGTAAATTTCGATTTGACAATTTTGCCTTTAAAAAATGATCACGTGCAAGTTACGTGGTGGATTCTGACAAAAAACTAGTCAGAAACCTAGATAGCGACCATATTTAATCAATGTGAATTTGTAAGGGATGTAAACGTACACTTTTAAAAGTGAAGGACAAAAAAAGTCATTTTACAAAATGTGAGGGACGTTTTGAACGATTTTTCCAATTTTCAATACTGCTTTTTATTTGCCCCACTATAATCTAACAAATTGTATTTTCTATATATATTGACCCCCTAAACAATTAAAAATTTATAATTGTTACCATTCACAAGAATTTTGGATCTATTTAAAATTAATTATAAAGGTTCTTTTAAGAATAATATCTTTATTCTAAATTCAAATAGAGAGAATAAATTTTAGTCCTAAATTTAAGCATCATATGAATTTTAAAACATATTAAACTTATGAAAAATATATTTAACATAAACATCCATTATTTAACTATACTTTTACTTCATTTTATTCATTGTCAGAGATTGACCTATTCAACCTAGGGTCTTGACTCCACCACTGCATATTATTCTCTCTTTCCTTTTTTCATTTATTCTAAATTTACAAAAAAGAAAAAATTTAAAGGTTCTATCTAAAAAGGATTTATAGAGATTTCTTATTAGACAATAATTTCTTAAGTTTTCGAAACAAAAATTCCAAACCTATTTGTCCTAGAAGTTCTCGAAAATAGCCAATCTATCATTTTCCTTTTTCTAGTTGATTTCCACTCATTTTTTCGCTTGTTCAATTTTTTTTAAAATTTTTTTAAAGCTGGCAACTTTCTTATTTAAAAGAAAACCATTTCTTTTTTTTTGTGCCAAAAACTGCCTTTTTCTTTTCTATTATAAGAAATGCCATTTGATTCTTCTAGAAATTTTTTTCCTTATTTTTTTTTAAAAAATTTTGACAAGATAATTTTATAGAAATTGATTTCCTTAATTAAACAAATTCACACATTTCTAGAAGTGAACCAATAACCTCAAAGTCAACTAGCTAATCTCCTTAACAATTGAGTTGGGTTATGAGGACGACATTTTAACTTTTATACTATGACATTCAAGCCCTTTGAGACAAATAGAATGAATCCACTGTAGAAAGTTGGACTAATTCAAAAGAGGAAATGGGGAAGGGGATAGCTAAATATTATAATCGATTGTTCATTGGTTCCATTAAGACAACTAGAGGGGACATCATCCGAAAAATACTTGAGGGAATCCCAACTACAATCATATGACAAAAGAATGAGATCTTAACCAAACCTATTGAGGAAAGGGAGATAAAGACAGCAGTCTTCTCAATGAACCCCAATAATGCTCCAGGGAATGATGGTATGACAACTCTTTTTTCCAAGTTTATTGGTATGTAATAAAAAATGACAGTGTTAAGACAGTGCAAAGTTTCTTTCATTCAAAATTCATGCAAAAATCCATTAATCACACTATAATATCCCTCATCCCCAAGATCCTTATTCCTACTAATTTGATGCACTATAGACCTGTAAGTTTGTTTTCTGTTCTATACAAAATCATCTCCAAAATATTAGTGAATAGACTCAAACTAGTGTTAGGAAAGTGCATTAGCAAAAATCAGTCTGCTTTTTGTTGCTAGTAGACAGATTCTTGACAATGTAATATTGGCCCATGACTTTCTAACTTTTTTTTTGAAAAATAAAAGAAAATGAAAAGTGGGTTGTATGGTTGTAAAATTTGATATATCTAAGACCTACGATAGAGTTGAATGGAATTATCTAAAAATAATGATGAATAAAATGGGCTTTTGTGAGGCCTGAATCTGTTGGATTATGAACTGTGTATCTACTATTTCCTACTCTTTTGGTATAAATGGTAAAACCAAAGAATTTGTCAAGCCAAGGAGAGGATTGAGGCATGATAATCCCTTGTCACCCTATCTTTTCCTAATTCACTCTGAAGACTTTTCTAGTCTACTCAAAAATGCAAAGGTAAACAAAAAGATGACAAGAATGAAGATCAGCAGAAATGGTCCTTTCCTAGCCCATCTCTTTTTTGCAGTTCATTAATACTATGCAATGCTGAACAGGAGGATGCAAGAGAACTAAAGATAGTTTTGAAGAAATAGGAGTTAACATCAGGCCAACTAATTAATATGGAGAAGTCTTTAGTCTTCTTCAGCAAAAACACTAGCCAAGGAAAGAAACAAGCAATTTGTGATGTACTAGGGAAGATTCAAGCAATCACACAAGGCAAATATCTAGGATTGCCTATGATAATCGCCAGGATCAAATTTGGATTCAAAAGAGACAAAATAAAAAAAAAGAGGGGTCATTGGAAGAATAAGTTACTAAGTCAAGCACGAAAGGAAATGTTGCTCAAGGCAGTAACAATGGCAATCCCAAATTTTGCTATGTCATGTTTCAGGCTCCCTTAGAGGCTCTATAAGGAAATTTGGACTATGATGACTAACTATTGGTGGGGACAAAATAATAAGCAGGATAAACAACACTGGATTGCATGGGAGAAATTCATCAAGGACAAGAAAAAGAAGGATTAAGCTTCAAGGACTTACAGGTATTCAACAAAGCTCTCCTAACAAAACAGATATAGAGGATAATGACAAATCCCAATTTATTAGTGAGTAAAATATTGAAGAGCAAATACTTTCAAGGAGGATCAATACTGTAAAGTAAAGTGCCAAAAAATGCCTTATGGATATAGCAAAGTCTCATGAGTACAAAAGAGGTAATTGGAGAAGGAGGCAAGAAAATGATAGGAAATGGAAGAGGAATTGATATTTGGAATGATAGATGGATCAGCAACAATAACAATGAGAAGAAAAACACATAGAAACTAGAGGGTTGTAGACTTCAAAAAGTTTCAAACCTAATGGTAAAGCACAGGTGGAACAGAGTCTTGATCTTCAAGTCATTTAGCAAAGATGATGTTGAACACATTTTGAACATTCCAATATGTTTGGCAAACAGAGAAGACTACATGGTACAGACACACTGCAGAAATAAACACACTACAGAAATGGACAATGCACGATTTCATCTAGTTACAAATTTCTACAATAAAACATAAACAAAAAGAAGGATAGAAGCGGAATAGGAGAAGGAATGTAACTACCAATAGACAAACAAAAAGCTGTGGAAAATAGAGCAAATTATCCCAGTGGCCACTAAACTTTTGCCATCGTCGAGTTTTGGTCACTCAACTATTAAAAATCTGGTTTTGACCACCAAACTGTATAAAAGGTAGACGCGAGGCCATTCTGTTAGATTTAGTCGTTAACTTCACCGATGTGTCTGTCCGCGCGATTTCCAATACAAAAGATAGGGTCAATTTAGGAAGTCGAAAATATCACTTGCACCTCTTCTTCCTCTCCCATGCATCTGTTCTTCATCTTCCTTGCCTAAACCCAAACATCAAACAATTGACAATCAAAGAAAAACGCAACAACGAAGAATTTTGGGGGATTGAGCGACAGCAGAACGGGTTGACAAACAAGATCTTCATTTCTTGGAATGATGGAGTGGCCCAAGTGGGTGATTAGACCAAGGGGCCAGCATTTTGATCCATCTGATGCATACGGTAAAGTTTTAAAATCCCTAAGTTTGTTTAGTTATCCACATCCCAGAATAGATTGTGTGTTTCATGTATGTATGGGCTACATTTTATCGTTGTTTTGGCTTTTTGCAATAAAGTGTAGAGATTTCATAGTACACTGATTAAAGTATTCTTAATGCTAGAAAAAGGGGTTAATAAATAATTCATTCATTGAATTTGGGTTTACTAGTTTTGACTAAAATTTTAATTTTTTTAACTAATCGCACGTCATGCAGTGCCAGGTTCTTCTCTCTTCACCATACGGATGTATCATGGGAGTAAATTCAATTGGCAAAATTACAGATACATTGATGGGCATGTAGATTATGTTGATTTATGTGATGCGGAAACAATGTCTGTGCATGAAATAAACTACATGGTGGATAAATTAGGGCATTATGGATGTATGGTGTATTACTATGTTGAGCCTGGAAAAGATTTTCGAAGTGGGTTGAAGGAATTATCTACTGATAAAGCCATTATCAGTTTTTGCAATTGGGCTTATAAGTATAAAATCATGGAGGTGTACTGTGACCACAAGTCAAAGAATGAAATCAAGATGATGGCCACAAAGTCCCTTTCTTCTAATCTAGAGCTGAGTAAAAAAGCCGCAGTCACCATCGAGGAACTTGATGAAAATGGAAATGTTATTAGGGAACCTGGATTTGAACTAGTGCCATTTACAAGATCAATTGGCAAGATAGATGTTGGGAACTCTTCTAAAGAGAATGCCTTGAATAATGGGGATGATGGGGATGCAAATGATAGAGGAAATATAGATGGCCAAGTGGAGACTGATACTAATTCGGATAGAGACTGTGATCACTTTAGTGCTGATAGGCATTTCTGTAGGGATGAAGAAATGTTAGAAGAATTGATTGTTGAGGGGCTAAAATCTGGTGTGGATTCTTCAAATACAGAGCAACCTAAATCTTCACAACATCCCAATTCTAATGTTGATTGAAATAATGCTGCACAACAGCAAGAATCAGTTGCAGATGAGCTAGGCAGACAACAACAAACAGCTGGGATGGATCCATGGTCACAACAATCAGGACTTGAAACTGAATTTGAACCTCAGCAGCAGCCTGAGACAAATGAAAAACAACCTACGGATGTGGGAACTGGAAACCAGTAGTCGCGGAGGAAGAAGCAAGTTAGAAGGAGAAGAAACAACAATAGAGCATCAGGAGAAGAGGCAGCTCCTCATTTAGATGATGTCCATGCATTAGATAAAGACACAGTGGTGACTGAGTTGCATAGTGATGCTGGCTCCTCAGATGAAGAGAATGATGATGACTGGAGGAATAGGTATGTTGACTTCAATTCGGAGAGAGATCTAAAAGACCCTAATTTTGAGTTTCACATAGGAATGAAGTTTGAGTCAGCTGAACAGCTAAGATTAGCTATTAGAACATATTCCATCATGAAAGGAAAACCAGTAAAGCCATACACAAATGAAAAAAAAAAGGTTTAGAGCAAAATGCAAACCTCCTTGCCAATGGTTTGTTTATGCTTCAGTTGAGAGAGAACTTGGGACAGCTGATTTGGTTGTCAAGAGCATAAATAATGAGCACACAAACTGCAGTCATGTATGAAAAACAAGAATATTTCTGCTAAGTGGCTTGCAAACAAGTACATGGAGAGGTTTAGATGTAATGTTGAAATGCCTCCAAGATTATTAAGACAAATAGTTGATGAGGACTTCAAAGTTGAAATTTCAAAATGGGTGGCATACAATGCAAAGGCAATTGCTAAAAAGGAGATTCAAGAGAATGCAGAGCAGCAATATAAGGACATATGGAGATATTGTACAGAAATTAAGAGGACACACCCAAATACCACAATGAAAGTTATGTTTATTCCCTTCAGACAACCTGGATGCAACCCAAAATTCATGAGACTTTATTGCTGTTTGGGACCATTAAAACAAGGCTTTCTTGACGGTTGTTGGCCCATTATTGGGGTTGATGGATGCCACATAAAGGCTGAATATCGGGGACAGCTGTTGACTGCTATTGGAGTAGATCCCAACAATGGATGGTGGTCCATTGCTTGGGCAGTGGTTGAGAGGGAAGCAACTAAACAGTGGAAATGATTTTTTGAGCTGCTGAAGAATGACTTGCAGATTGAAAATGGGTACAACTACACCTTTGTTTCTAACCAGCAGAAGGTATTAACTCCTTCCATTTGTATATGCACTGTACACAGATCTGTTTCAATTTACTAATGCCTTTTGTTTGTAATAATGTATAGGGTCTTGATCGAGCATTATCTGAGGTACTACCAAACAGTGAGTACAGATACTGTGTGCAGCACCTGTATAACAACTTCAAGGAGAAACATCGTGGACTTGCCCTGAAGACAAAACTGTAGAACATTGCAGCAAGTACTACTGAGGGACTATTCAAGAAAGCAGCAGCAGATCTGAAAAAATTTGACAAGGAAGCATATGAATGGGTGAAGAAAGCACCACATCCCAGTCATTGGTGTAAGACTTTTTTTTCAGAACATACTTGATGCGATATGTTGGTTAATAATTTGTGTGAAAGTTTTAATGGTCATATCCTTGAAGTTAGGCAGCAGTCAATTATCACAATGTTAGAATCCATTAGGGTATTTCTGATGGAGAGAATACAGAGAAGGACAACTGCAATGGAGAAGTTTGAATTGTCCATTGGTCCACTAATTAAAAAAATAATTGATGATAGAGTGATAGAATCAAGGCAGTGGAGAACCATTTGGAATGCTGTGGATGGATACCAGGTTAGGGGACCAAGGGGGGCCCAGTTTGCTGTTTATTTAAAGAAAAAATTGTGCACATGCAAACTGTGGGATCTATCAGGTATTCCTTGCTGTCATGCTATTGCAGCAATTCACAGAAATAATGGCGACCCCTATAAAGAGGTGTATGACTGCTACAACAGAGATCTGTTTCTAAAAATTTATCAAAATGTTTTGTATCCTATCAATGGACAAGTAATGTGGCCTGAAGCTGATGGGGTGGATCTTGATCCACCAGAAAGGATAGTGCAACCTGGCAGACCTAAGAAGGTCAGGAGAAGAGATCCTACTGAAACTCAAAAGACTGGAAATAGGTTGCGGAGAAAGATAGTCATCCATTGCAGAAAATGTGGTGTTGCCGGCCATAATGCAGCTGGTTGCAAGGTACAGCAACAAGACAATCAACAACAGCAGAATCAGGATAGCGAGGAGCAGGAGCAGAACCAACAGCAGCAGCGTGTTTCTAAGAATATACAGCAGCAACAGCAGAACCAACAGCAGCACCAGAGGCAGCATCAGACCCAACAGCAGCATCAAATGCAGCATCATCAGGCCCAACAGCAGCACCAGAGGCAGCATCAGACCCAACAGCAGCACCAACAACACCAGCAGCAGGATCAATATCAGCAGCAGCAAAATCAGCAACACCAGCAACAGGATCAACATCAGCAACATCAGCAGCAACAGGATCAATATCAGCAGCATCAGCAGCTGCAGGATCAGCAACAGCAGCAGGATCAAGAATATCAGCAGAACCAACAACAACAGCAATTACAATCTGCTGTTGAGGAAAGTGAACGTGCACAACATCGACAGCAGGAAGAAGTTGTATAAAATCAATAACAGTCTCAGAGCCAAGGGGCTCATCAACAAAAGAAGGCAGGAAAACGAAAGTTAACAGATTCAAAAAAGGGACGGATCAACGCCAATTATGCATATTTAGGTAAAGAACCTCCTTTCACTGTTGGAAATTGGAGAAGAAGATGGAGTAGAGCTGGTACTAGAAGAGGAGGAACTTCAGCAACAACTATAAGAGGACAACCAAGAGTCAAAAGAGGATCAACATCTGGAAATTGAAAAGGAAGTAAAGCTATAGCTAGATTGGGACATAATTCAACTACATTTTGCCTTTTTGTATGAAGTTTGTTTTGGATTTGATATGCTGACCTATTACGAACATGGTCCATATGTACAAACAATTTATTTTGTCCAATCTACGCAGATTGTTCTATGTTAATGCAGCACTTCTGTTTAGTTCTTATATCTCTGTCATTGATTGATGAAATTAGTAGAACTGAAATGTGTTGTTTCAAACCTTTTTTGACACCAAATAATAACTATTTATTCATGTGAACAATTCAACTTTTATACATCAAAATATTTATACAGAGAGGTACAAAAGGGGCTTTATAAAGCCATTTGCCCTTTCCCTTTCAATATGCTACCATTACAACCAACTGAGTAGCTATTCTTTAGTGATTTTCAACGATGCCACAAATTTGTAGCATGCCACCAGAATTATCTATTCTCCTAACAAACATTGCTAAGACAACTATTAGCCAAGGTAACACTGCACATCGAATGAGTCGCTTATTGGCTGATTTGTACTTGGCAATTTCAATTTTAAGTGGCTTCATTTTACCCTCCAATTTCACAGCTTTTGCTTCCCACTTTCTTGCAGCTTTTTCAAATTCAACCATTTTTGCCTCCATGCCATTGATCTTTCTGAGTAGACCCGGTATAATCATTGTAGATCGAGCGCACATTTCATCATCTATCCAACCCCAATAGCCACAGCCATCCTTCAAAAAAAAAATTCATTATATTTCTTACACAATAATAAATTAAATATCTAAAAAGATGTTACAAACCTCCCCCAATGCGCATTTGGCAAATCTTCTTCCCGGATTTTGTGCAGTCCATGAAGTTATCATTACTGTTTTCATCCCACAAACACAAGTAGGCAAAATGGGTGCCATCGATGTAGGTGGCATGGATCTTGCTGGCCCGGCTCTTGGTAGCGTTGATCTTGGTCCTACTTTCTTTAATCCAAGTTGGGCTTCTTCCATTTCTTTCTCTTGTAGTTTCTCTCGGATAAGTAATCTTTATTAGCTTTATACAAGAAGAACAAGAAGATCTATTTTCAACTTCCTAAATTAACCCTACCTTTTGTATTGAAAATCATGCAAACGGACAGATCAGCGAAGTTAACGACTAAATCTAACAGAATGGCCTCGCGTCTACCTTTTATACAGTTTGGTGGTCAAAACCAGACTTTTAATAGTTGAGTGACCAAAACTCGACGATGGCAAAAGTTTTGTGGCCACTGGGATAATTTGCTCTGGAAAATATTATGGAAGCTACACATCAAGCAAAAATTTAAGATTTTTGTGTGGAAGTACATTAATAATGGGCCACCAGTTAAAGATCAACTTTTCAAAAGAACACGAAGAGGAGATCCAATTTGTCGTGGCTGTGGGGAAAATGCAGAAATCATAAAGCATGTGCTGTTGCATTGTAGGAATGCAAAAGAGATATGGAAATATGCACCAGTACACTGAGATGGCCTAGAAAACTAGACAGGATGTTTCAAACAATAGTGGAACACAATGATGCAAGCAAGAAACAGAAATAAGGGTGAGGATCACATAGCTCTAACAGTCAATCTATTTTAGCAAATATGGAAAGCAAGGATTGACAGGGTGTTTAACTCATTACACAAAAATCCTTTCAAGGTGAGTGAAATAATAAAAGAGGAATGGTAGGAATATAATGAAGCAAGGCAAAATCAACCAAGAAGAAGTGCAGCAGAAACATTGAGATAGCAAGAAAGTGTCCTAGTCAACCAAACAGATTCTGAGGTTGTGACACTGAAACTAGTAATTTGAACTAAGACAAAATCCAAAACCTTGGGTATTGGGATTATAGCTTCTAATACCTAGAGACAAGGCATTGTAACGTGGTCCTTAAGGGTAAGAGAGTTAGGAAGTAAACTACAAGACAATGCAAAAGCCGTTAGATTTTGCTTGATCAAACCAGTCAAAAGAGGATGGAGGAAAATCAAGATAAAGATTGCTAATAGGAAACTATTGGATCAAATCAAAGCTAGAAGACTTACTGGAAGTGAGATAGCAACAATCTTGGAGGACATCCAAAAAATGACCTCTTGATTTTGAATGTGCTCTTTTGATAGGTTAGATCAGCAATTTGATAGCCTAAGTCATAGATTGAGCAAACTTGCTTAAGTAAACTTCTGTGACATAGAGTGGTCCTATACCACTGCATTGTGCTGATATGCATTTTTGTAAAGAATGGAGCCTTTGCTCCCACATTATATAGTTTTGACAAAATATATAATTGTATAATTGTATATTGTTATAAAAATATAAAAATTATACATTATAAAAATACTCGAAAATATGTTTTAAAAATACATCTAAAAATAATCCATAAAACATCTTCAGTAAAATTTTTTATATAATTTTTGAAAAACAACCCCAAAAATAACTAATCCAAACGGACTTGTATTTGAAAAACGAAATGCTACAGTGCTGTTTTTGAAAAACAATCCAAAAAACAGCTAATCCAAACGGACCTCTAATGTTTTTGAATCTGTAGTTAGATTTTGTAATGCATTAGATATTTTATTTAATAAATTATCTGTATTACTTATCTTTTGAGTACTAATACTTTGTACTAAATCTTGTTCTTTTTCTCTTGTCAGACTTCTAGGTTGAAAATGAGGTGCTGATATATCATTTGGGAATTTTAAATCTGGTTTCTTTAGTGTATCAATTTTTGTATTTAATACTTCCATATGTTGAGATATTGTATGAAGAATTTGATTTGTATAATTATTTTGTTGATAAACTTTTTTAAGATCTTCAAGATTTATTGAATTATTTGTACTTGATTCAGCTTCTCTTCCCTTTTTAAAAGGTGAGGCTATTACTTCTCCTTTTCCTAGATTAATTTTTACTTCTTGTAATGGAGGGTGTATTGATGTTAATATTTGATCATCTTTTAATTTCCATTTTTTATATAAATTAGTTTGAACATTTATTTGTGGAATATTATAAACATCACTTATTCCTAATTTTGATGTGTAAAATGTTAACCATGTAAAGAAAGGAAAGTCAAACTTTTGTTTTTCTATTTATATTTTCCATTCTAATATTAATTTTTCTTTATATTCTGATTCTAATTGAAAAAACCAAATTCTTTTTTCTGTGTTTTCTTCATCATCAAAATCTTCTTGTAAATATTTATGATTTATTTTATATGGTCTATTTATAACATTTATTTCTCCTTGCATTTGAGAATGTGTTGGGGAATAGTCAGATTTATTTTGATTTACCACTTCTGGAATAGGAGTTTTATATTTAAAATTTGATGTACTTTCCATAGGGAAATTAATTTCAGATGACTCATAATTTGAACGTCTAGCTGGTAACCATGAATAAGATGATTCTGGTCTTTCTCTTAATGATGTAAATCTTATTAAAGTACTTCCATCCGATTTTTCTATAATATCTTCAGTAGTTTGTTCTATATTTCTTGCTACTTGTGGATTTTTAATTTCAAATTTACTAGGTATAGTAATTTCATTCCATTTTAATCTTTTTGGAATATATGTAGTAGGTCGATCTGCATCTACTTACAATAAAGCAATAGAACCTTTTAGATATTTTGCTAGTTGTTGAATGGGTCTAATTGGAGAAATAATTGGAGTAGCAGCCTGACTATAAGTCAATGCTGGGAAATCTGATAAAAGTTGAAATCTATTTTGAGTTACAGGGGTAAGACTCATCTCATAATCCTGAGGAGTCTTTGGCCTGGAACTTCCTGCTTTTGAATCCATGATCCTGCAAAATTTTAACAAATAATCTTGTTAAGCTGTTCTTTAAGCTGTTGAATTCGAATTAAAATTGGCTGAATATCTTCAGGAGGATGATTGGCTTTTTCAAGAACATTCTTAAATATAATGTTTGAATTGATCTGCCTTTTTAGAAGAAAGGCTTGTTCTTTTGGTGTGGTTGCAGCCCAAACGCTGTGTCTAATATGAACTGTATCATGATTTCGAATTTGAGAATAAGGAATTGGTTGAATAGTTTTATCGGGATTTTTGACAAAATAGGTAAAGGGTCTATGAGAAATATTTGTGGCTCTTTTTTGAAGAATTGGGTTATCTCGTTCAGCTCGAAGTCTTCGAAGGTATTCTTTGTGAGTTTCACGTTCCATTTCCCTGTAAAAATTCTCTAGTCAAGAAGTCAGGAAGGGAGTTATTTTCTCCTTTAATAAATTCTATGTCGAAATCGAACACAGATAAAATAGCTTGCCATCTAGCAAATATTTGCTTTGAAACTATATTTTGAACATCTTTTTGTAAAATCTCTTTTGCAGATTTACAATCTATTCTAATTAAAAATTTCTTGTTATACAAATCATCTTGGAATTTGGATATACACAAAACTATGGATAAAATTTCTTTTTTAATAGTTGAATAATTCTTTTGAGGATCAGACCATGTTCCTGAATGAAATCTAACTAATTCTTCTTTTGAATTATTTATTTTTTGTTTTAATATTCCACCGTATCCTAATTCTGATGCATCTGTTTCAACTATCATGAATGCTTTAGGATGAGGTAGGCACAAACATGGTAATGATTCTATTTTTGCTTTTAAATATTTTATTTTTTGAGTATGTTCTTCTGTCCAAGGTTTTGGGTTTTTCTTTAATCTATTAAATAATATAGAACATTCTTGTCTTAATTTAGGAAAGAATTCTGCTATATAATTTAAGCATCCTAAAAATCTTTGTAATTGATTTTTCTCTTTTATCACATCTAGAAATTTAGTAGCGAATTCTAAAGCTCTATTTATTGGCTTTATTGTTCCTTGATATATATTATGTCCTAAAAATCTTATTTTTGTTTGAAATAATTTCATTTTTGGAGCAGAAATAACTAATCCATTTTTCTTAACTATTTTTAGAAATATACTTAAATGTTTAAAATGTTGTTCTAATGATTCTGAAAATATTAATACATCATCTATATAAACTATGCTGAATGAACTATAAGGATTGAAAATATCATTCATTATATTTTGAAATTCTGATGGTGCATTTTTTAATCCAAATGGCATAACTTTCCATTCATAATGTCCAAAAGGTGTTGTAAATGCTGTTTTGTATCTATCTTTTGGATCTATTAATATTTGCCAATATCCTGATTTCATATCAAATTTTGAGAATATTTTTGCATTAAATAATCTATTAAGCAAATCTTTTTTGTTGGGAATAGGATATCTAATCCATTGTAAAACTTTGTTTAAAGGTTTATAATTTATTACTAATCTTGGAACTCCTCTTTCTTTTTCAGCTTGATTCATTACATAGAATGCAGCACAACTCCAAGGTGATTTTGAAGGAGTTATTAATCCTTTATCTAGTAATATTTTTATTTCCTTTTTACAAAATTCTAATAATTCAGAATTCATTTGTATTGGTCTAGCTTTTGTTGGAATATTTTTTTCATTAAAATCTTTTTCATAAGGTAATTCTATCATATGTTGTTTTCTATCCCAAAAAGCATTAGGAATGTCTGCACAAATTTCTTTTTTAAATAATTCCTCTAATTCTGATATTCTTTTTTGTATTTTAATATCATTTAGTTGTTCCTCAATTTTTAAATAAGATTTTTCTTCTTTAATATAGCTTATTTGTTGTTGTACTTTGGTAATACTGTTTATTGTTTTATATATCGAAGATGTTTGTAATGTATGTAATTCCTTTTGTTTTATTGGAGTTAAGAATTTAAAGATAACAATTTTTCCCATTATATTTACTGAAATCCCTTCATTACTTACTAAAAATGGATATATTTGAATTAAAAAGGGTGTTCCTAATATTACATCATGATGTATATTCTTTACAATTATGAAATTATGTCTAATACAATATTCATTGTTACATATTGATCCTTTTGTAAATTTATAAGTTACTTTTAAATCTTCTCCATTTGCTGCCATTAATTTTTCATTTGTTCTTTCACAATATTTAGTAGGAATTATTCCTTCTTTAATACAACTTGTATCAGCTCCACTATCTATTAGAGCTACAAATGTTTCTTTGAAATCTTCTACTGTAATTGTTACTAAAGCGAACCATTTTTGAAATGTTATTCTTTCAATAGTATTCAAATATTGAGATTCTTCTACTAATTTTTCTGATATTAATATTTCTTCTGTTTTAGAATTAGAAGTTGAAGGCTGATTACTTATTAATTCTAATTTTGATTCTATCTCTAAATCTTTTAATTTTAATTCTATAATTTCTTGTTGTAATTGTTTTACTTGTATTTTGAGATTATTAATTTCTGATTGAAGATCTTTAGTAGTTTCTTTTTTCATTATATTAATGTTTGGATATTTATCTATTAATTTTGATATACTAAAAGGTTCTATTATTTTTGGCATTTTATCTTCTTGAATAATTAAACTTTTTAGTCTTTCTAAATATTCTTTTTTAGCCATTGGATCATCAATTTTTTCTATTATATCTAATAAAAATTCTTTATCTTCTTTTTTAGTTATAACATTTATATATTTTGGAGTACAATTGCAATTTTCTTCACTATCTGAACTAGAAATATCATTGTAATAGTCATCTTCTGAACTTTTATCTTTTTCATTTATTAACAAATTTATTAATTTATTTTTAATTTCTTCGTCATTTACACAGATTTCTGTAATTTTTTCTTTTAATCTACATTTGTTTGCTTTATGTCCTATTTTACCACATTTGTAACAAACAATTTTCTTTTTAATGAATTTCTTTCTTTTAGTTGGTTCATTTTCCTTAGATTTTATATATCTTGGTTTCTTGGAATATTTTTTAATTCTCTTTTTATATGCTGATGGTGATTTGATTCGTTTAATTCCAAATGCATCACAGAATGATCCTACTTCTTTTTGTTTTGATCCATATTTTATTTGTAATCTTAATTCTGAACATAATATTAATCCTTCTTTTTTCACAAAAGCAAATAATTGTCCAAAAGTAATATTTTCGAATGAAATTACATCTGTTCCCATTTCCTTTTGTAAATTATCCATTATCCTTTGAGAAAATAAACTTGGTAATCCTGTTATGAATCTTTCTTTCCAGAATGAAGCATTACAATCTGGTCTTCTTAATACATTTGTTAAAAACATATCTTTATACCATCTAAAATCTGATAATGTTGGGCATCTTAAATTTGTTAAGAATGTTTTATTTGAATTTAATTCTTCTTTAGGATTTCCTATAAAATACATTACTATTGTTACTATTAAAAATTCTGCAGCATCTGACTGTATTTGAATATTTCCTTGATCATCTTCTATTTCTTGTGTATGATCTAATATTGATAATTTATCTTGTAATGTTAAAGCATTATCCCACCAATTCTTTAATTGTCCAGTAAATTCTGAGACTAATAAAGTTGCAATATTTCTTTCTTGAATATTTTTAATTTTATAGGCTAATCTCGCCATTCCCATTTCTTGCAAATTATTTAATACTTCATATTCTGCTTTGCCATCTATGTTCCATTCATATATTGAGTCTCCATCATATTTAGTTGTTCTAAATTTTGATCTTTCTTCATATTGAATATCTGGAGGACTTGGTCTAGGATAATAATTTTTTGAACTTACCATTTTCCAATTTTTATTATTACTATAGTTCTTTCTTTTTATTCTATTTATTTGATTATTTTCTTCTTCAAATTGATTTTCTATTGGTAAAAGTATATTTTCTTCTATGTCTGAATTTGCTGATTCTTCTGATAAATCTTCTAATTCTTCAGTAGAGTTATCTTCTATTATTTGGTCTAAGGTATTTATTTTGGGTGTTGTTGGTTTTGAATCTGTAGTTAGATTTTGTAATGCATTAGATATTTTATTTAATAAATTATCTGTATTACTTATCTTTTGAGTACTAATACTTTGTACTAAATCTTGTTCTTTTTCTCTTGTCAGACTTCTAGGTTGAAAATGAGGTGCTGATATATCATTTGGGAATTTTAAATCTGGTTTCTTTAGTGTATCAATTTTTGTATTTAATACTTCCATATGTTGAGATATTGTATGAAGAATTTGATTTGTATAATTATTTTGTTGATAAACTTTTTTAAGATCTTCAAGATTTATTGAATTATTTGTACTTGATTCAGCTTCTCTTCCCTTTTTAAAAGGTGAGGCTATTACTTCTCCTTTTCCTAGATTAATTTTTACTTCTTGTAATGGAGGGTGTATTGATGTTAATATTTGATCATCTTTTAATTTCCATTTTTTATATAAATTAGTTTGAACATTTATTTGTGGAATATTATAAACATCACTTATTCCTAATTTTGATGTGTAAAATGTTAACCATGTAAAGAAAGGAAAGTCAAACTTTTGTTTTTCTATTTCTATTTTCCATTCTAATATTAATTTTTCTTTATATTCTGATTCTAATTGAAAAAACCAAATTCTTTTTTCTGTGTTTTCTTCATCATCAAAATCTTCTTGTAAATATTTATGATTTATTTTATATGGTCTATTTATAACATTTATTTCTCCTTGCATTTGAGAATGTGTTGGGGAATAGTCAGATTTATTTTGATTTACCACTTCTGGAATAGGAGTTTTATATTTAAAATTTGATGTACTTTCCATAGGGAAATTAATTTCAGATGACTCATAATTTGAACGTCTAGCTGGTAACCATGAATAAGATGATTCTGGTCTTTCTCTTAATGATGTAAATCTTATTAAAGTACTTCCATCCGATTTTTCTATAATATCTTCAGTAGTTTGTTCTATATTTCTTGCTACTTGTGGATTTTTAATTTCAAATTCACTAGGTATAGTAATTTCATTCCATTTTAATCTTTTTGGAATATATGTAGTAGGTCGATCTGCATCTACTTGTAATAAAGTTGTTTCGTCTTTAAGAGTTGGAGTCATTATGAATTTTGGATTTAAATGTGAAGATAAAGGTCTATAATATATTCTGTATATTATTGCAAAATTCTTTGTATGTTTTTCAAATTCATTTCCTTGTAGATGAATATCTAGTATAACTGAATTTAATATATGAGGGTCTGTTAAATCTATTGAAAAATTTGGAGCACAGTTAAAATATATTGGTCCGTTGCAAACATTAGTTTGAATCATTGATAATAAAGATGTTTTATATCTTTTGAGTCTAGTGTCTCTTAAAGCTAGGTATATTGGAGCATCAACTCCTAAATGGAATAAGGGATTTACAGCAATTTGTATTAATCCAATATGAATATAACGATATCCTTTACTTAAATATTTTTGAATTGTACTATGATTTAATAATTGTATAGTTTGATATTCTTCTTGAATAGATATTGTTTCTTCATGGGTTTTGACTGATAAAGCAGTTTTGAAATCTAAAGGGCCAATTCTATAAATGTGTTCAATTTTTTCTTCTGGGATTGTCCAATCTGAATTGTTTATAGGCATATGATATTCATGACTTTGTACTACATTTTCTTGCTTTGAATTAGATCCTATTTTTAATTGTCTAAGAAATGCAGCCATGCTTAATATTTAATTAAATTTTACTTAGACGGGAACAACCGAGCCTATGCCTGGAACATCCTATCCTGGACTTACCAACGGTCTAACAAAGCATCAAGTCTTACCAACGTTTTCAGTAAAGTTTAATAAAATATGTAACATAAATGCATGAAATAGCCAAGTTAAAATAGAAACGTAATTCAAATAAAGTAAATGTAAATGCAAAGTTTAAATATACGTATGCAAATTAAACAAGGGTGTGGCTCTGATACCACTTCTTTCCCAGGTATTGAAATGCAATAAACATAAGTAGTTGGACTTACTTTTGATTGTTGAGTGACTAACGGAAGCTTGTAATGAATTCCAACCTTGAAGACTTTATTGTAATGATGAAATCCACTTCTACAAAGACTTTGAGTACAATGGTTATTTTAGAGTGAGTGGGAATAGTAGGAGAACTAAGAGTAAGTGGGAGTAGTAGGAAAACTAAGACAAGTCTATTACAACTTCTGATATTTTTTCGCCGATGCCTGTCTTCTGAATCTTGAATCTATTTATAGAGGCTCGATTCTGCATTTCATTTGAATTTCAATTTTGCTTTCATTTGTGGTGGCCGACATTCTTTTTCAAAAGTCGTTTGGATTTTGTCCACCGATGGGGTCATCAAAAGGATCAAAAGTAGATTCTGATGATCCTGCTGGCTCCTCTATTTTGTCTTCTTCTTTTGGCTTTTGTAAATAATTCAGATATTCTTTCAGCATCTCGGGATTCTGCATGATTTGCTTTATTAAAAAGTTACTGGCTGTTTTTTCGGATGCCATTTCCGTAACCTTTTCTTTGTCTCTTTTTGGAGTGAGTGGAGTTGGTGTAGTGGTTGGAATGATTGTTGACTGTCTTGTCTCCTTTTGAGTAGTGGTAGTAGCTGTCCACTTTAATTTGTCTCCAGTAGTCAGGAATCTGATCACATTAGTTTGATCGCCAAATTCTTGATTGAATCCAGTCCACCATTTTATTTTGAATTCTCTTACCAATGACATTGGCAGAGGTTTTTCTAGTTCTTGATGAATTTTGAAACTCCAGCAAAATATCCATGGCACTTTGAATTCCATGTGGAATAAAATTGGTCTTGTATATTCTTCCCCCTTTGCTCTTTTTAGATATGTTTGAAATCCCATGAGAACATTTGGTGGTAGAATCTCTGGTTGGGGTCCAAACCATTTCCACCAGTGATTGAACCAAATTGGGAAGTCTTTGCTGCAACTATCTTTGAATGTGAAGAACCAGGAATGGTTGAATGGTCTAAAAAGGAAAGCACGATACCATGCCATTTTGTAATCTTGATATGTAAATCCATCTGGAATAAAGTTTACTGAAAAGGATTTTTTGGAATAAAGAGAAGTCCATTCATTAGGAAAACAAACTTTCTTTATAATACACTTGGAATGACTAATAATATTTGGATTCTTTTTATCTGGAATGGGGTAAATCTCTACAGATTGAGTATCTGTAAGGATTAATTCATAATAATCTAGATTTTTTGAAGGGTCATCTGGTTGCCAATAGCATTTTGGAGGAAAGATCCTTTGAGTAACTTGATGAAGAGTAGAGTATATGGGTATTTCTTGGAATCTGGTTAAAGTAATATGTTGAGTAAATGGCTTTGTGAAATAAGTATTTCCTTGAGATTTTTCCTTGGTTTCCTGGAATATTTTTTAATTCTCTTTTTATATGCTGATGGTGATTTGATTCGTTTAATTCCAAATGCATCACAGACAACTTTATTACAAGTAGATGCAGATCGACCTACTACATATATTCCAAAAAGATTAAAATGGAATGAAATTACTATACCTAGTGAATTTGAAATTAAAAATCCACAAGTAGCAAGAAATATAGAACAAACTACTGAAGATATTATAGAAAAATCGGATGGAAGTACTTTAATAAGATTTACATCATTAAGAGAAAGACCAGAATCATCTTATTCATGGTTACCAGCTAGACGTTCAAATTATGAGTCATCTGAAATTAATTTCCCTATGGAAAGTACATCAAATTTTAAATACAAAACTCCTATTCCAGAAGTGGTAAATCAAAATAAATCTGACTATTCCCCAACACATTCTCAAATGCAAGGAGAAATAAATGTTATAAATAGACCATATAAAATAAATCATAAATATTTACAAGAAGATTTTGATGATGAAGAAAACACAGAAAAAAGAATTTGGTTTTTTCAATTAGAATCAGAATATAAAGAAAAATTAATATTAGAATGGAAAATAGAAATAGAAAAACAAAAGTTTGACTTTCCTTTCTTTACATGGTTAACATTTTACACATCAAAATTAGGAATAAGTGATGTTTATAATATTCCACAAATAAATGTTCAAACTAATTTATATAAAAAATGGAAATTAAAAGATGATCAAATATTAACATCAATACACCCTCCATTACAAGAAGTAAAAATTAATCTAGGAAAAGGAGAAGTAATAGCCTCACCTTTTAAAAAGGGAAGAAAAGCTGAATCAAGTACAAATAATTCAATAAATCTTGAAGATCTTAAAAAAGTTTATCAACAAAATAATTATACAAATCAAATTCTTCATACAATATCTCAACATATGGAAGTATTAAATACAAAAATTGATACACTAAAGAAACCAGATTTAAAATTCCCAAATGATATATCAGCACCTCATTTTCAACCTAGAAGTCTGACAAGAGAAAAAGAACAAGATTTAGTACAAAGTATTAGTACTCAAAAGATAAGTAATACAGATAATTTATTAAATAAAATATCTAATGCATTACAAAATCTAACTACAGATTCAAAACCAACAACACCCAAAATAAATACCTTAGACCAAATAATAGAAGATAACTCTACTGAAGAATTAGAAGATTTATCAGAAGAATCAGCAAATTCAGACATAGAAGAAAATATACTTTTACCAATAGAAAATCAATTTGAAGAAGAAAATAATCAAATAAATAGAATAAAAAGAAAGAACTATAGTAATAATAAAAATTGGAAAATGGTAAGTTCAAAAAATTATTATCCTAGACCAAGTCCTCCAGATATTCAATATGAAGAAAGATCAAAATTTAGAACAACTAAATATGATGGAGACTCAATATATGAATGGAACATAGATGGCAAAGCAGAATATGAAGTATTAAATAATTTGCAAGAAATGGGAATGGCGAGATTAGCCTATAAAATTAAAAATATTCAAGAAAGAAATATTGCAACTTTATTAGTCTCAGGATTTACTGGACAATTAAAGAATTGGTGGGATAATGCTTTAACATTACAAGATAAATTATCAATATTAGATCATACACAAGAAATAGAAGATGATCAAGGAAATATTCAAATACAGTCAGATGCTGCAGAATTTTTAATAGTAACAATAGTAATGTATTTTATAGGAAATCCTAAAGAAGAATTAAATTCAAATAAAACATTCTTAACAAATAAAATGCCAAAAATAATAGAACCTTTTAGTATATCAAAATTAATAGATAAATATCCAAACATTAATATAATGAAAAAAGAAACTACTAAAGATCTTCAATCAGAAATTAATAATCTCAAAATACAAGTAAAACAATTACAACAAGAAATTATAGAATTAAAATTAAAAGATTTAGAGATAGAATCAAAATTAGAATTAATAAGTAATCAGCCTTCAACTTCTAATTCTAAAACAGAAGAAATATTAATATCAGAAAAATTAGTAGAAGAATCTCAATATTTGAATACTATTGAAAGAATAACATTTCAAAAATGGTTCGCTTTAGTAACAATTACAGTAGAAGATTTCAAAGAAACATTTGTAGCTCTAATAGATAGTGGAGCTGATACAAGTTGTATTAAAGAAGGAATAATTCCTACTAAATATTGTGAAAGAACAAATGAAAAATTAATGGCAGCAAATGGAGAAGATTTAAAAGTAACTTATAAATTTACAAAAGGATCAATATGTAACAATGAATATTGTATTAGACATAATTTCATAATTGTAAAGAATATACATCATGATGTAATATTAGGAACACCCTTTTTAATTCAAATATATCCATTTTTAGTAAGTAATGAAGGGATTTCAGTAAATATAATGGGAAAAATTGTTATCTTTAAATTCTTAACTCCAATAAAACAAAAGGAATTACATACATTACAAACATCTTCGATATATAAAACAATAAACAGTATTACCAAAGTACAACAACAAATAAGCTATATTAAAGAAGAAAAATCTTATTTAAAAATTGAGGAACAACTAAATGATATTAAAATACAAAAAAGAATATCAGAATTAGAGGAATTATTTAAAAAAGAAATTTGTGCAGACATTCCTAATGCTTTTTGGGATAGAAAACAACATATGATAGAATTACCTTATGAAAAAGATTTTAATGAAAAAAATATTCCAACAAAAGCTAGACCAATACAAATGAATTCTGAATTATTAGAATTTTGTAAAAAGGAAATAAAAATATTACTAGATAAAGGATTAATAACTCCTTCAAAATCACCTTGGAGTTGTGCTGCATTCTATGTAATGAATCAAGCTGAAAAAGAAAGAGGAGTTCCAAGATTAGTAATAAATTATAAACCTTTAAACAAAGTTTTACAATGGATTAGATATCCTATTCCCAACAAAAAAGATTTGCTTAATAGATTATTTAATGCAAAAATATTCTCAAAATTTGATATGAAATCAGGATATTGGCAAATATTAATAGATCCAAAAGATAGATACAAAACAGCATTTACAACACCTTTTGGACATTATGAATGGAAAGTTATGCCATTTGGATTAAAAAATGCACCATCAGAATTTCAAAATATAATGAATGATATTTTCAATCCTTATAGTTCATTCAGCATAGTTTATATAGATGATGTATTAATATTTTCAGAATCATTAGAACAACATTTTAAACATTTAAGTATATTTCTAAAAATAGTTAAGAAAAATGGATTAGTTATTTCTGCTCCAAAAATGAAATTATTTCAAACAAAAATAAGATTTTTAGGACATAATATATATCAAGGAACAATAAAGCCAATAAATAGAGCTTTAGAATTCGCTACTAAATTTCCAGATGTGATAAAAGAGAAAAATCAATTACAAAGATTTTTAGGATGCTTAAATTATATAGCAGAATTCTTTCCTAAATTAAGACAAGAATGTTCTATATTATTTAATAGATTAAAGAAAAACCCAAAACCTTGGACAGAAGAACATACTCAAAAAATAAAATATTTAAAAGCAAAAATAGAATCATTACCATGTTTGTGCCTACCTCATCCTAAAGCATTCATGATAGTTGAAACAGATGCATCAGAATTAGGATACGGTGGAATATTAAAACAAAAAATAAATAATTCAAAAGAAGAATTAGTTAGATTTCATTCAGGAACATGGTCTGATCCTCAAAAGAATTATTCAACTATTAAAAAAGAAATTTTATCCATAGTTTTGTGTATATCCAAATTCCAAGATGATTTGTATAACAAGAAATTTTTAATTAGAATAGATTGTAAATCTGCAAAAGAGATTTTACAAAAAGATGTTCAAAATATAGTTTCAAAGCAAATATTTGCTAGATGGCAAGCTATTTTATCTGTGTTCGATTTCGACATAGAATTTATTAAAGGAGAAAATAACTCCCTTCCTGACTTCTTGACTAGAGAATTTTTACAGGGAAATGGAACGTGAAACTCACAAAGAATACCTTCGAAGACTTCGAGCTGAACGAGATAACCCAATTCTTCAAAAAAGAGCCACAAATATTTCTCATAGACCCTTTACCTATTTTGTCAAAAATCCCGATAAAACTATTCAACCAATTCCTTATTCTCAAATTCGAAATCATGATACAGTTCATATTAGACACAGCTTTTGGGCTGCAACCACACCAAAAGAACAAGCCTTTCTTCTAAAAAGGCAGATCAATTCAAACATTATATTTAAGAATGTTCTTGAAAAAGCCAATCATCCTCCTGAAGATATTCAGCCAATTTTAATTCGAATTCAACAGCTTAAAGAACAGCTTAACAAGATTATTTGTTAAAATTTTGCAGGATCATGGATTCAAAAGCAGGAAGTTCCAGGCCAAAGACTCCTCAGGATTATGAGATGAGTCTTACCCCTGTAACTCAAAATAGATTTCAACTTTTATCCGATTTCCCAGCATTGACTTATAGTCAGGCTGCTACTCCAATTATTTCTCCAATTAGACCCATTCAACAACTAGCAAAATCCCCAGAAAAATCTCAAGGAAATACTTATTTCACAAAGCCATTTACTCAACATATTACTTTAACCAGATTCCAAGAAATACCCATATACTCTACTCTTCATCAAGTTACTCAAAGGATCTTTCCTCCAAAATGCTATTGGCAACCAGATGACCCTTCAAAAAATCTAGATTATTATGAATTAATCCTTACAGATACTCAATCTGTAGAGATTTACCCCATTCCAGATAAAAAGAATCCAAATATTATTAGTCATTCCAAGTGTATTATAAAGAAAGTTTGTTCTCCTAATGAATGGACTTCTCTTTATTCCAAAAAATCCTTTTCAGTAAACTTTATTCCAGATGGATTTACATATCAAGATTACAAAATGGCATGGTATCGTGCTTTCCTTTTTAGACCATTCAACCATTCCTGGTTCTTCACATTCAAAGATAGTTGCAGCAAAGACTTCCCAATTTGGTTCAATCACTGGTGGAAATGGTTTGGACCCCAACCAGAGATTCTACCACCAAATGTTCTCATGGGATTTCAAACATATCTAAAAAGAGCAAAGGGGGAAGAATATACAAGACCAATTTTATTCCACATGGAATTCAAAGTGCCATGGATATTTTGCTGGAGTTTCAAAATTCATCAAGAACTAGAAAAACCTCTGCCAATGTCATTGGTAAGAGAATTCAAAATAAAATGGTGGACTGGATTCAATCAAGAATTTGGCGATCAAACTAATGTGATCAGATTCCTGACTACTGGAGACAAATTAAAGTGGACAGCTACTACCACTACTCAAAAGGAGACAAGACAGTCAACAATCATTCCAACCACTACACCAACTCCACTCACTCCAAAAAGAGACAAAGAAAAGGTGACGGAAATGGCATCCGAAGAAACAGCCAGTAACTTTTTAATAAAGCAAATCATGCAGAATCCCGAGATGCTGAAAGAATATCTGAATTATTTACAAAAGCCAAAAGAAGAAGACAAAATAGAGGAGCCAGCAGGATCATCAGAATCTACTTTTGATCCTTTTGATGACCCCATCGGTGGACAAAATCCAAACGACTTTTGAAAAAGAATGTCGGCCACCACAAATGAAAGCAAAATTGAAATTCAAATGAAATGCAGAATCGAGCCTCTATAAATAGATTCAAGATTCAGAAGACAGGCATCGGCGAAAAAATATCAGAAGTTGTAATAGACTTGTCTTAGTTTTCCTACTACTCCCACTTACTCTTAGTTCTCCTACTATTCCCACTCACTCTAAAATAACCATTGTACTCAAAGTCTTTGTAGAAGTGGATTTCATCATTACAATAAAGTCTTCAAGGTTGGAATTCATTACAAGCTTCCGTTAGTCTCTCAACAATCAAAAGTAAGTCCAACTACTTATGTTTATTGCATTTCAATACCTGGGAAAGAAGTGGTATCAGAGCCACACCCTTGTTTAATTTGCATACGTATATTTAAACTTTGCATTTACATTTACTTTATTTGAATTACGTTTCTATTTTAACTTGGCTATTTCATGCATTTATGTTACATATTTTATTAAACTTTACTGAAAACGTTGGTAAGACTTGATGCTTTGTTAGACCGTTGGTAAGTCCAGGATAGGATGTTCCAGGCATAGGCTCGGTTGTTCCCGTCTAAGTAAAATTTAATTAAATATTAAGCATGGCTGCATTTCTTAGACAATTAAAAATAGGATCTAATTCAAAGCAAGAAAATGTAGTACAAAGGCATGAATATCATATGCCTATAAACAATTCAGATTGGACAATCCCAGAAGAAAAAATTGAACACATTTATAGAATTGGCCCTTTAGATTTCAAAACTGCTTTATCAGTCAAAACCCATGAAGAAACAATATCTATTCAAGAAGAATATCAAACTATACAATTATTAAATCATAGTACAATTCAAAAATATTTAAGTAAAGGATATCGTTATATTCATATTGGATTAATACAAATTGCTGTAAAGCCCTTATTCCATTTAGGAGTTGATGCTCCAATATACCTAGCTTTAAGAGACACTAGACTCAAAAGATATAAAACATCTTTATTATCAATGATTCAAACTAATGTTTGCAACGGACCAATATATTTTAACTGTGCTCCAAATTTTTCAATAGATTTAACAGACCCTCATATATTAAATTCAGTTATACTAGATATTCATCTACAAGGAAATGAATTTGAAAAACATACAAAGAATTTTGCAATAATATACAGAATATATTATAGACCTTTATCTTCACATTTAAATCCAAAATTCATAATGACTCCAACTCTTAAAGACGAAACAACTTTATTACAAGTAGATGCAGATCGACCTACTACATATATTCCAAAAAGATTAAAATGGAATGAAATTACTATACCTAGTGAATTTGAAATTAAAAATCCACAAGTAGCAAGAAATATAGAACAAACTACTGAAGATATTATAGAAAAATCGGATGGAAGTACTTTAATAAGATTTACATCATTAAGAGAAAGACCAGAATCATCTTATTCATGGTTACCAGCTAGACGTTCAAATTATGAGTCATCTGAAATTAATTTCCCTATGGAAAGTACATCAAATTTTAAATATAAAACTCCTATTCCAGAAGTGGTAAATCAAAATAAATCTGACTATTCCCCAACACATTCTCAAATGCAAGGAGAAATAAATGTTATAAATAGACCATATAAAATAAATCATAAATATTTACAAGAAGATTTTGATGATGAAGAAAACACAGAAAAAAGAATTTGGTTTTTTCAATTAGAATCAGAATATAAAGAAAAATTAATATTAGAATGGAAAATAGAAATAGAAAAACAAAAGTTTGACTTTCCTTTCTTTACATGGTTAACATTTTACACATCAAAATTAGGAATAAGTGATGTTTATAATATTCCACAAATAAATGTTCAAACTAATTTATATAAAAAATGGAAATTAAAAGATGATCAAATATTAACATCAATACACCCTCCATTACAAGAAGTAAAAATTAATCTAGGAAAAGGAGAAGTAATAGCCTCACCTTTTAAAAAGGGAAGAGAAGCTGAATCAAGTACAAATAATTCAATAAATCTTGAAGATCTTAAAAAAGTTTATCAACAAAATAATTATACAAATCAAATTCTTCATACAATATCTCAACATATGGAAGTATTAAATACAAAAATTGATACACTAAAGAAACCAGATTTAAAATTCCCAAATGATATATCAGCACCTCATTTTCAACCTAGAAGTCTGACAAGAGAAAAAGAACAAGATTTAGTACAAAGTATTAGTACTCAAAAGATAAGTAATACAGATAATTTATTAAATAAAATATCTAATGCATTACAAAATCTAACTACAGATTCAAAACCAACAACACCCAAAATAAATACCTTAGACCAAATAATAGAAGATAACTCTACTGAAGAATTAGAAGATTTATCAGAAGAATCAGCAAATTCAGACATAGAAGAAAATATACTTTTACCAATAGAAAATCAATTTGAAGAAGAAAATAATCAAATAAATAGAATAAAAAGAAAGAACTATAGTAATAATAAAAATTGGAAAATGGTAAGTTCAAAAAATTATTATCCTAGACCAAGTCCTCCAGATATTCAATATGAAGAAAGATCAAAATTTAGAACAACTAAATATGATGGAGACTCAATATATGAATGGAACATAGATGGCAAAGCAGAATATGAAGTATTAAATAATTTGCAAGAAATGGGAATGGCGAGATTAGCCTATAAAATTAAAAATATTCAAGAAAGAAATATTGCAACTTTATTAGTCTCAGGATTTACTGGACAATTAAAGAATTGGTGGGATAATGCTTTAACATTACAAGATAAATTATCAATATTAGATCATACACAAGAAATAGAAGATGATCAAGGAAATATTCAAATACAGTCAGATGCTGCAGAATTTTTAATAGTAACAATAGTAATGTATTTTATAGGAAATCCTAAAGAAGAATTAAATTCAAATAAAACATTCTTAACAAATTTAAGATGCCCAACATTATCAGATTTTAGATGGTATAAAGATATGTTTTTAACAAATGTATTAAGAAGACCAGATTGTAATGCTTCATTCTGGAAAGAAAGATTCATAACAGGATTACCAAGTTTATTTTCTCAAAGGATAATGGATAATTTACAAAAGGAAATGGGAACAGATGTAATTTCATTCGAAAATATTACTTTTGGACAATTATTTGCTTTTGTGAAAAAAGAAGGATTAATATTATGTTCAGAATTAAGATTACAAATAAAATATGGATCAAAACAAAAAGAAGTAGGATCATTCTGTGATGCATTTGGAATTAAACGAATCAAATCACCATCAGCATATAAAAAGAGAATTAAAAAATATTCCAAGAAACCAAGATATATAAAATCTAAGGAAAATGAACCAACTAAAAGAAAGAAATTCATTAAAAAGAAAATTGTTTGTTACAAATGTGGTAAAATAGGACATAAAGCAAACAAATGTAGATTAAAAGAAAAAATTACAGAAATCTGTGTAAATGACGAAGAAATTAAAAATAAATTAATAAATTTGTTAATAAATGAAAAAGATAAAAGTTCAGAAGATGACTATTACAATGATATTTCTAGTTCAGATAGTGAAGAAAATTGCAATTGTACTCCAAAATATATAAATGTTATAACTAAAAAAGAAGATAAAGAATTTTTATTAGATATAATAGAAAAAATTGATGATCCAATGGCTAAAAAAGAATATTTAGAAAGACTAAAAAGTTTAATTATTCAAGAAGATAAAATGCCAAAAATAATAGAACCTTTTAGTATATCAAAATTAATAGATAAATATCCAAACATTAATATAATGAAAAAAGAAACTACTAAAGATCTTCAATCAGAAATTAATAATCTCAAAATACAAGTAAAACAATTACAACAAGAAATTATAGAATTAAAATTAAAAGATTTAGAGATAGAATCAAAATTAGAATTAATAAGTAATCAGCCTTCAACTTCTAATTCTAAAACAGAAGAAATATTAATATCAGAAAAATTAGTAGAAGAATCTCAATATTTGAATACTATTGAAAGAATAACATTTCAAAAATGGTTCGCTTTAGTAACAATTACAGTAGAAGATTTCAAAGAAACATTTGTAGCTCTAATAGATAGTGGAGCTGATACAAGTTGTATTAAAGAAGGAATAATTCCTACTAAATATTGTGAAAGAACAAATGAAAAATTAATGGCAGCAAATGGAGAAGATTTAAAAGTAACTTATAAATTTACAAAAGGATCAATATGTAACAATGAATATTGTATTAGACATAATTTCATAATTGTAAAGAATATACATCATGATGTAATATTAGGAACACCCTTTTTAATTCAAATATATCCATTTTTAGTAAGTAATGAAGGGATTTCAGTAAATATAATGGGAAAAATTGTTATCTTTAAATTCTTAACTCCAATAAAACAAAAGGAATTACATACATTACAAACATCTTCGATATATAAAACAATAAACAGTATTACCAAAGTACAACAACAAATAAGCTATATTAAAGAAGAAAAATCTTATTTAAAAATTGAGGAACAACTAAATGATATTAAAATACAAAAAAGAATATCAGAATTAGAGGAATTATTTAAAAAAGAAATTTGTGCAGACATTCCTAATGCTTTTTGGGATAGAAAACAACATATGATAGAATTACCTTATGAAAAAGATTTTAATGAAAAAAATATTCCAACAAAAGCTAGACCAATACAAATGAATTCTGAATTATTAGAATTTTGTAAAAAGGAAATAAAAATATTACTAGATAAAGGATTAATAACTCCTTCAAAATCACCTTGGAGTTGTGCTGCATTCTATGTAATGAATCAAGCTGAAAAAGAAAGAGGAGTTCCAAGATTAGTAATAAATTATAAACCTTTAAACAAAGTTTTACAATGGATTAGATATCCTATTCCCAACAAAAAAGATTTGCTTAATAGATTATTTAATGCAAAAATATTCTCAAAATTTGATATGAAATCAGGATATTGGCAAATATTAATAGATCCAAAAGATAGATACAAAACAGCATTTACAACACCTTTTGGACATTATGAATGGAAAGTTATGCCATTTGGATTAAAAAATGCACCATCAGAATTTCAAAATATAATGAATGATATTTTCAATCCTTATAGTTCATTCAGCATAGTTTATATAGATGATGTATTAATATTTTCAGAATCATTAGAACAACATTTTAAACATTTAAGTATATTTCTAAAAATAGTTAAGAAAAATGGATTAGTTATTTCTGCTCCAAAAATGAAATTATTTCAAACAAAAATAAGATTTTTAGGACATAATATATATCAAGGAACAATAAAGCCAATAAATAGAGCTTTAGAATTCGCTACTAAATTTCCAGATGTGATAAAAGAGAAAAATCAATTACAAAGATTTTTAGGATGCTTAAATTATATAGCAGAATTCTTTCCTAAATTAAGACAAGAATGTTCTATATTATTTAATAGATTAAAGAAAAACCCAAAACCTTGGACAGAAGAACATACTCAAAAAATAAAATATTTAAAAGCAAAAATAGAATCATTACCATGTTTGTGCCTACCTCATCCTAAAGCATTCATGATAGTTGAAACAGATGCATCAGAATTAGGATACGGTGGAATATTAAAACAAAAAATAAATAATTCAAAAGAAGAATTAGTTAGATTTCATTCAGGAACATGGTCTGATCCTCAAAAGAATTATTCAACTATTAAAAAAGAAATTTTATCCATAGTTTTGTGTATATCCAAATTCCAAGATGATTTGTATAACAAGAAATTTTTAATTAGAATAGATTGTAAATCTGCAAAAGAGATTTTACAAAAAGATGTTCAAAATATAGTTTCAAAGCAAATATTTGCTAGATGGCAAGCTATTTTATCTGTGTTCGATTTCGACATAGAATTTATTAAAGGAGAAAATAACTCCCTTCCTGACTTCTTGACTAGAGAATTTTTACAGGGAAATGGAACGTGAAACTCACAAAGAATACCTTCGAAGACTTCGAGCTGAACGAGATAACCCAATTCTTCAAAAAAGAGCCACAAATATTTCTCATAGACCCTTTACCTATTTTGTCAAAAATCCCGATAAAACTATTCAACCAATTCCTTATTCTCAAATTCGAAATCATGATACAGTTCATATTAGACACAGCTTTTGGGCTGCAACCACACCAAAAGAACAAGCCTTTCTTCTAAAAAGGCAGATCAATTCAAACATTATATTTAAGAATGTTCTTGAAAAAGCCAATCATCCTCCTGAAGATATTCAGCCAATTTTAATTCGAATTCAACAGCTTAAAGAACAGCTTAACAAGATTATTTGTTAAAATTTTGCAGGATCATGGATTCAAAAGCAGGAAGTTCCAGGCCAAAGACTCCTCAGGATTATGAGATGAGTCTTACCCCTGTAACTCAAAATAGATTTCAACTTTTATCCGATTTCCCAGCATTGACTTATAGTCAGGCTGCTACTCCAATTATTTCTCCAATTAGACCCATTCAACAACTAGCAAAATCCCCAGAAAAATCTCAAGGAAATACTTATTTCACAAAGCCATTTACTCAACATATTACTTTAACCAGATTCCAAGAAATACCCATATACTCTACTCTTCATCAAGTTACTCAAAGGATCTTTCCTCCAAAATGCTATTGGCAACCAGATGACCCTTCAAAAAATCTAGATTATTATGAATTAATCCTTACAGATACTCAATCTGTAGAGATTTACCCCATTCCAGATAAAAAGAATCCAAATATTATTAGTCATTCCAAGTGTATTATAAAGAAAGTTTGTTCTCCTAATGAATGGACTTCTCTTTATTCCAAAAAATCCTTTTCAGTAAACTTTATTCCAGATGGATTTACATATCAAGATTACAAAATGGCATGGTATCGTGCTTTCCTTTTTAGACCATTCAACCATTCCTGGTTCTTCACATTCAAAGATAGTTGCAGCAAAGACTTCCCAATTTGGTTCAATCACTGGTGGAAATGGTTTGGACCCCAACCAGAGATTCTACCACCAAATGTTCTCATGGGATTTCAAACATATCTAAAAAGAGCAAAGGGGGAAGAATATACAAGACCAATTTTATTCCACATGGAATTCAAAGTGCCATGGATATTTTGCTGGAGTTTCAAAATTCATCAAGAACTAGAAAAACCTCTGCCAATGTCATTGGTAAGAGAATTCAAAATAAAATGGTGGACTGGATTCAATCAAGAATTTGGCGATCAAACTAATGTGATCAGATTCCTGACTACTGGAGACAAATTAAAGTGGACAGCTACTACCACTACTCAAAAGGAGACAAGACAGTCAACAATCATTCCAACCACTACACCAACTCCACTCACTCCAAAAAGAGACAAAGAAAAGGTGACGGAAATGGCATCCGAAGAAACAGCCAGTAACTTTTTAATAAAGCAAATCATGCAGAATCCCGAGATGCTGAAAGAATATCTGAATTATTTACAAAAGCCAAAAGAAGAAGACAAAATAGAGGAGCCAGCAGGATCATCAGAATCTACTTTTGATCCTTTTGATGACCCCATCGGTGGACAAAATCCAAACGACTTTTGAAAAAGAATGTCGGCCACCACAAATGAAAGCAAAATTGAAATTCAAATGAAATGCAGAATCGAGCCTCTATAAATAGATTCAAGATTCAGAAGACAGGCATCGGCGAAAAAATATCAGAAGTTGTAATAGACTTGTCTTAGTTTTCCTACTACTCCCACTTACTCTTAGTTCTCCTACTATTCCCACTCACTCTAAAATAACCATTGTACTCAAAGTCTTTGTAGAAGTGGATTTCATCATTACAATAAAGTCTTCAAGGTTGGAATTCATTACAAGCTTCCGTTAGTCTCTCAACAATCAAAAGTAAGTCCAACTACTTATGTTTATTGCATTTCAATACCTGGGAAAGAAGTGGTATCAGAGCCACACCCTTGTTTAATTTGCATACGTATATTTAAACTTTGCATTTACATTTACTTTATTTGAATTACGTTTCTATTTTAACTTGGCTATTTCATGCATTTATGTTACATATTTTATTAAACTTTACTGAAAACGTTGGTAAGACTTGATGCTTTGTTAGACCGTTGGTAAGTCCAGGATAGGATGTTCCAGGCATAGGCTCGGTTGTTCCCGTCTAAGTAAAATTTAATTAAATATTAAGCATGGCTGCATTTCTTAGACAATTAAAAATAGGATCTAATTCAAAGCAAGAAAATGTAGTACAAAGGCATGAATATCATATGCCTATAAACAATTCAGATTGGACAATCCCAGAAGAAAAAATTGAACACATTTATAGAATTGGCCCTTTAGATTTCAAAACTGCTTTATCAGTCAAAACCCATGAAGAAACAATATCTATTCAAGAAGAATATCAAACTATACAATTATTAAATCATAGTACAATTCAAAAATATTTAAGTAAAGGATATCGTTATATTCATATTGGATTAATACAAATTGCTGTAAAGCCCTTATTCCATTTAGGAGTTGATGCTCCAATATACCTAGCTTTAAGAGACACTAGACTCAAAAGATATAAAACATCTTTATTATCAATGATTCAAACTAATGTTTGCAACGGACCAATATATTTTAACTGTGCTCCAAATTTTTCAATAGATTTAACAGACCCTCATATATTAAATTCAGTTATACTAGATATTCATCTACAAGGAAATGAATTTGAAAAACATACAAAGAATTTTGCAATAATATACAGAATATATTATAGACCTTTATCTTCACATTTAAATCCAAAATTCATAATGACTCCAACTCTTAAAGACGAAACAACTTTATTACAAGTAGATGCAGATCGACCTACTACATATATTCCAAAAAGATTAAAATGGAATGAAATTACTATACCTAGTGAATTTGAAATTAAAAATCCACAAGTAGCAAGAAATATAGAACAAACTACTGAAGATATTATAGAAAAATCGGATGGAAGTACTTTAATAAGATTTACATCATTAAGAGAAAGACCAGAATCATCTTATTCATGGTTACCAGCTAGACGTTCAAATTATGAGTCATCTGAAATTAATTTCCCTATGGAAAGTACATCAAATTTTAAATATAAAACTCCTATTCCAGAAGTGGTAAATCAAAATAAATCTGACTATTCCCCAACACATTCTCAAATGCAAGGAGAAATAAATGTTATAAATAGACCATATAAAATAAATCATAAATATTTACAAGAAGATTTTGATGATGAAGAAAACACAGAAAAAAGAATTTGGTTTTTTCAATTAGAATCAGAATATAAAGAAAAATTAATATTAGAATGGAAAATAGAAATAGAAAAACAAAAGTTTGACTTTCCTTTCTTTACATGGTTAACATTTTACACATCAAAATTAGGAATAAGTGATGTTTATAATATTCCACAAATAAATGTTCAAACTAATTTATATAAAAAATGGAAATTAAAAGATGATCAAATATTAACATCAATACACCCTCCATTACAAGAAGTAAAAATTAATCTAGGAAAAGGAGAAGTAATAGCCTCACCTTTTAAAAAGGGAAGAGAAGCTGAATCAAGTACAAATAATTCAATAAATCTTGAAGATCTTAAAAAAGTTTATCAACAAAATAATTATACAAATCAAATTCTTCATACAATATCTCAACATATGGAAGTATTAAATACAAAAATTGATACACTAAAGAAACCAGATTTAAAATTCCCAAATGATATATCAGCACCTCATTTTCAACCTAGAAGTCTGACAAGAGAAAAAGAACAAGATTTAGTACAAAGTATTAGTACTCAAAAGATAAGTAATACAGATAATTTATTAAATAAAATATCTAATGCATTACAAAATCTAACTACAGATTCAAAACCAACAACACCCAAAATAAATACCTTAGACCAAATAATAGAAGATAACTCTACTGAAGAATTAGAAGATTTATCAGAAGAATCAGCAAATTCAGACATAGAAGAAAATATACTTTTACCAATAGAAAATCAATTTGAAGAAGAAAATAATCAAATAAATAGAATAAAAAGAAAGAACTATAGTAATAATAAAAATTGGAAAATGGTAAGTTCAAAAAATTATTATCCTAGACCAAGTCCTCCAGATATTCAATATGAAGAAAGATCAAAATTTAGAACAACTAAATATGATGGAGACTCAATATATGAATGGAACATAGATGGCAAAGCAGAATATGAAGTATTAAATAATTTGCAAGAAATGGGAATGGCGAGATTAGCCTATAAAATTAAAAATATTCAAGAAAGAAATATTGCAACTTTATTAGTCTCAGGATTTACTGGACAATTAAAGAATTGGTGGGATAATGCTTTAACATTACAAGATAAATTATCAATATTAGATCATACACAAGAAATAGAAGATGATCAAGGAAATATTCAAATACAGTCAGATGCTGCAGAATTTTTAATAGTAACAATAGTAATGTATTTTATAGGAAATCCTAAAGAAGAATTAAATTCAAATAAAACATTCTTAACAAATTTAAGATGCCCAACATTATCAGATTTTAGATGGTATAAAGATATGTTTTTAACAAATGTATTAAGAAGACCAGATTGTAATGCTTCATTCTGGAAAGAAAGATTCATAACAGGATTACCAAGTTTATTTTCTCAAAGGATAATGGATAATTTACAAAAGGAAATGGGAACAGATGTAATTTCATTCGAAAATATTACTTTTGGACAATTATTTGCTTTTGTGAAAAAAGAAGGATTAATATTATGTTCAGAATTAAGATTACAAATAAAATATGGATCAAAACAAAAAGAAGTAGGATCATTCTGTGATGCATTTGGAATTAAACGAATCAAATCACCATCAGCATATAAAAAGAGAATTAAAAAATATTCCAAGAAACCAAGATATATAAAATCTAAGGAAAATGAACCAACTAAAAGAAAGAAATTCATTAAAAAGAAAATTGTTTGTTACAAATGTGGTAAAATAGGACATAAAGCAAACAAATGTAGATTAAAAGAAAAAATTACAGAAATCTGTGTAAATGACGAAGAAATTAAAAATAAATTAATAAATTTGTTAATAAATGAAAAAGATAAAAGTTCAGAAGATGACTATTACAATGATATTTCTAGTTCAGATAGTGAAGAAAATTGCAATTGTACTCCAAAATATATAAATGTTATAACTAAAAAAGAAGATAAAGAATTTTTATTAGATATAATAGAAAAAATTGATGATCCAATGGCTAAAAAAGAATATTTAGAAAGACTAAAAAGTTTAATTATTCAAGAAGATAAAATGCCAAAAATAATAGAACCTTTTAGTATATCAAAATTAATAGATAAATATCCAAACATTAATATAATGAAAAAAGAAACTACTAAAGATCTTCAATCAGAAATTAATAATCTCAAAATACAAGTAAAACAATTACAACAAGAAATTATAGAATTAAAATTAAAAGATTTAGAGATAGAATCAAAATTAGAATTAATAAGTAATCAGCCTTCAACTTCTAATTCTAAAACAGAAGAAATATTAATATCAGAAAAATTAGTAGAAGAATCTCAATATTTGAATACTATTGAAAGAATAACATTTCAAAAATGGTTCGCTTTAGTAACAATTACAGTAGAAGATTTCAAAGAAACATTTGTAGCTCTAATAGATAGTGGAGCTGATACAAGTTGTATTAAAGAAGGAATAATTCCTACTAAATATTGTGAAAGAACAAATGAAAAATTAATGGCAGCAAATGGAGAAGATTTAAAAGTAACTTATAAATTTACAAAAGGATCAATATGTAACAATGAATATTGTATTAGACATAATTTCATAATTGTAAAGAATATACATCATGATGTAATATTAGGAACACCCTTTTTAATTCAAATATATCCATTTTTAGTAAGTAATGAAGGGATTTCAGTAAATATAATGGGAAAAATTGTTATCTTTAAATTCTTAACTCCAATAAAACAAAAGGAATTACATACATTACAAACATCTTCGATATATAAAACAATAAACAGTATTACCAAAGTACAACAACAAATAAGCTATATTAAAGAAGAAAAATCTTATTTAAAAATTGAGGAACAACTAAATGATATTAAAATACAAAAAAGAATATCAGAATTAGAGGAATTATTTAAAAAAGAAATTTGTGCAGACATTCCTAATGCTTTTTGGGATAGAAAACAACATATGATAGAATTACCTTATGAAAAAGATTTTAATGAAAAAAATATTCCAACAAAAGCTAGACCAATACAAATGAATTCTGAATTATTAGAATTTTGTAAAAAGGAAATAAAAATATTACTAGATAAAGGATTAATAACTCCTTCAAAATCACCTTGGAGTTGTGCTGCATTCTATGTAATGAATCAAGCTGAAAAAGAAAGAGGAGTTCCAAGATTAGTAATAAATTATAAACCTTTAAACAAAGTTTTACAATGGATTAGATATCCTATTCCCAACAAAAAAGATTTGCTTAATAGATTATTTAATGCAAAAATATTCTCAAAATTTGATATGAAATCAGGATATTGGCAAATATTAATAGATCCAAAAGATAGATACAAAACAGCATTTACAACACCTTTTGGACATTATGAATGGAAAGTTATGCCATTTGGATTAAAAAATGCACCATCAGAATTTCAAAATATAATGAATGATATTTTCAATCCTTATAGTTCATTCAGCATAGTTTATATAGATGATGTATTAATATTTTCAGAATCATTAGAACAACATTTTAAACATTTAAGTATATTTCTAAAAATAGTTAAGAAAAATGGATTAGTTATTTCTGCTCCAAAAATGAAATTATTTCAAACAAAAATAAGATTTTTAGGACATAATATATATCAAGGAACAATAAAGCCAATAAATAGAGCTTTAGAATTCGCTACTAAATTTCCAGATGTGATAAAAGAGAAAAATCAATTACAAAGATTTTTAGGATGCTTAAATTATATAGCAGAATTCTTTCCTAAATTAAGACAAGAATGTTCTATATTATTTAATAGATTAAAGAAAAACCCAAAACCTTGGACAGAAGAACATACTCAAAAAATAAAATATTTAAAAGCAAAAATAGAATCATTACCATGTTTGTGCCTACCTCATCCTAAAGCATTCATGATAGTTGAAACAGATGCATCAGAATTAGGATACGGTGGAATATTAAAACAAAAAATAAATAATTCAAAAGAAGAATTAGTTAGATTTCATTCAGGAACATGGTCTGATCCTCAAAAGAATTATTCAACTATTAAAAAAGAAATTTTATCCATAGTTTTGTGTATATCCAAATTCCAAGATGATTTGTATAACAAGAAATTTTTAATTAGAATAGATTGTAAATCTGCAAAAGAGATTTTACAAAAAGATGTTCAAAATATAGTTTCAAAGCAAATATTTGCTAGATGGCAAGCTATTTTATCTGTGTTCGATTTCGACATAGAATTTATTAAAGGAGAAAATAACTCCCTTCCTGACTTCTTGACTAGAGAATTTTTACAGGGAAATGGAACGTGAAACTCACAAAGAATACCTTCGAAGACTTCGAGCTGAACGAGATAACCCAATTCTTCAAAAAAGAGCCACAAATATTTCTCATAGACCCTTTACCTATTTTGTCAAAAATCCCGATAAAACTATTCAACCAATTCCTTATTCTCAAATTCGAAATCATGATACAGTTCATATTAGACACAGCTTTTGGGCTGCAACCACACCAAAAGAACAAGCCTTTCTTCTAAAAAGGCAGATCAATTCAAACATTATATTTAAGAATGTTCTTGAAAAAGCCAATCATCCTCCTGAAGATATTCAGCCAATTTTAATTCGAATTCAACAGCTTAAAGAACAGCTTAACAAGATTATTTGTTAAAATTTTGCAGGATCATGGATTCAAAAGCAGGAAGTTCCAGGCCAAAGACTCCTCAGGATTATGAGATGAGTCTTACCCCTGTAACTCAAAATAGATTTCAACTTTTATCCGATTTCCCAGCATTGACTTATAGTCAGGCTGCTACTCCAATTATTTCTCCAATTAGACCCATTCAACAACTAGCAAAATCCCCAGAAAAATCTCAAGGAAATACTTATTTCACAAAGCCATTTACTCAACATATTACTTTAACCAGATTCCAAGAAATACCCATATACTCTACTCTTCATCAAGTTACTCAAAGGATCTTTCCTCCAAAATGCTATTGGCAACCAGATGACCCTTCAAAAAATCTAGATTATTATGAATTAATCCTTACAGATACTCAATCTGTAGAGATTTACCCCATTCCAGATAAAAAGAATCCAAATATTATTAGTCATTCCAAGTGTATTATAAAGAAAGTTTGTTCTCCTAATGAATGGACTTCTCTTTATTCCAAAAAATCCTTTTCAGTAAACTTTATTCCAGATGGATTTACATATCAAGATTACAAAATGGCATGGTATCGTGCTTTCCTTTTTAGACCATTCAACCATTCCTGGTTCTTCACATTCAAAGATAGTTGCAGCAAAGACTTCCCAATTTGGTTCAATCACTGGTGGAAATGGTTTGGACCCCAACCAGAGATTCTACCACCAAATGTTCTCATGGGATTTCAAACATATCTAAAAAGAGCAAAGGGGGAAGAATATACAAGACCAATTTTATTCCACATGGAATTCAAAGTGCCATGGATATTTTGCTGGAGTTTCAAAATTCATCAAGAACTAGAAAAACCTCTGCCAATGTCATTGGTAAGAGAATTCAAAATAAAATGGTGGACTGGATTCAATCAAGAATTTGGCGATCAAACTAATGTGATCAGATTCCTGACTACTGGAGACAAATTAAAGTGGACAGCTACTACCACTACTCAAAAGGAGACAAGACAGTCAACAATCATTCCAACCACTACACCAACTCCACTCACTCCAAAAAGAGACAAAGAAAAGGTGACGGAAATGGCATCCGAAGAAACAGCCAGTAACTTTTTAATAAAGCAAATCATGCAGAATCCCGAGATGCTGAAAGAATATCTGAATTATTTACAAAAGCCAAAAGAAGAAGACAAAATAGAGGAGCCAGCAGGATCATCAGAATCTACTTTTGATCCTTTTGATGACCCCATCGGTGGACAAAATCCAAACGACTTTTGAAAAAGAATGTCGGCCACCACAAATGAAAGCAAAATTGAAATTCAAATGAAATGCAGAATCGAGCCTCTATAAATAGATTCAAGATTCAGAAGACAGGCATCGGCGAAAAAATATCAGAAGTTGTAATAGACTTGTCTTAGTTTTCCTACTACTCCCACTTACTCTTAGTTCTCCTACTATTCCCACTCACTCTAAAATAACCATTGTACTCAAAGTCTTTGTAGAAGTGGATTTCATCATTACAATAAAGTCTTCAAGGTTGGAATTCATTACAAGCTTCCGTTAGTCTCTCAACAATCAAAAGTAAGTCCAACTACTTATGTTTATTGCATTTCAATACCTGGGAAAGAAGTGGTATCAGAGCCACACCCTTGTTTAATTTGCATACGTATATTTAAACTTTGCATTTACATTTACTTTATTTGAATTACGTTTCTATTTTAACTTGGCTATTTCATGCATTTATGTTACATATTTTATTAAACTTTACTGAAAACGTTGGTAAGACTTGATGCTTTGTTAGACCGTTGGTAAGTCCAGGATAGGATGTTCCAGGCATAGGCTCGGTTGTTCCCGTCTAAGTAAAATTTAATTAAATATTAAGCATGGCTGCATTTCTTAGACAATTAAAAATAGGATCTAATTCAAAGCAAGAAAATGTAGTACAAAGGCATGAATATCATATGCCTATAAACAATTCAGATTGGACAATCCCAGAAGAAAAAATTGAACACATTTATAGAATTGGCCCTTTAGATTTCAAAACTGCTTTATCAGTCAAAACCCATGAAGAAACAATATCTATTCAAGAAGAATATCAAACTATACAATTATTAAATCATAGTACAATTCAAAAATATTTAAGTAAAGGATATCGTTATATTCATATTGGATTAATACAAATTGCTGTAAAGCCCTTATTCCATTTAGGAGTTGATGCTCCAATATACCTAGCTTTAAGAGACACTAGACTCAAAAGATATAAAACATCTTTATTATCAATGATTCAAACTAATGTTTGCAACGGACCAATATATTTTAACTGTGCTCCAAATTTTTCAATAGATTTAACAGACCCTCATATATTAAATTCAGTTATACTAGATATTCATCTACAAGGAAATGAATTTGAAAAACATACAAAGAATTTTGCAATAATATACAGAATATATTATAGACCTTTATCTTCACATTTAAATCCAAAATTCATAATGACTCCAACTCTTAAAGACGAAACAACTTTATTACAAGTAGATGCAGATCGACCTACTACATATATTCCAAAAAGATTAAAATGGAATGAAATTACTATACCTAGTGAATTTGAAATTAAAAATCCACAAGTAGCAAGAAATATAGAACAAACTACTGAAGATATTATAGAAAAATCGGATGGAAGTACTTTAATAAGATTTACATCATTAAGAGAAAGACCAGAATCATCTTATTCATGGTTACCAGCTAGACGTTCAAATTATGAGTCATCTGAAATTAATTTCCCTATGGAAAGTACATCAAATTTTAAATATAAAACTCCTATTCCAGAAGTGGTAAATCAAAATAAATCTGACTATTCCCCAACACATTCTCAAATGCAAGGAGAAATAAATGTTATAAATAGACCATATAAAATAAATCATAAATATTTACAAGAAGATTTTGATGATGAAGAAAACACAGAAAAAAGAATTTGGTTTTTTCAATTAGAATCAGAATATAAAGAAAAATTAATATTAGAATGGAAAATAGAAATAGAAAAACAAAAGTTTGACTTTCCTTTCTTTACATGGTTAACATTTTACACATCAAAATTAGGAATAAGTGATGTTTATAATATTCCACAAATAAATGTTCAAACTAATTTATATAAAAAATGGAAATTAAAAGATGATCAAATATTAACATCAATACACCCTCCATTACAAGAAGTAAAAATTAATCTAGGAAAAGGAGAAGTAATAGCCTCACCTTTTAAAAAGGGAAGAGAAGCTGAATCAAGTACAAATAATTCAATAAATCTTGAAGATCTTAAAAAAGTTTATCAACAAAATAATTATACAAATCAAATTCTTCATACAATATCTCAACATATGGAAGTATTAAATACAAAAATTGATACACTAAAGAAACCAGATTTAAAATTCCCAAATGATATATCAGCACCTCATTTTCAACCTAGAAGTCTGACAAGAGAAAAAGAACAAGATTTAGTACAAAGTATTAGTACTCAAAAGATAAGTAATACAGATAATTTATTAAATAAAATATCTAATGCATTACAAAATCTAACTACAGATTCAAAACCAACAACACCCAAAATAAATACCTTAGACCAAATAATAGAAGATAACTCTACTGAAGAATTAGAAGATTTATCAGAAGAATCAGCAAATTCAGACATAGAAGAAAATATACTTTTACCAATAGAAAATCAATTTGAAGAAGAAAATAATCAAATAAATAGAATAAAAAGAAAGAACTATAGTAATAATAAAAATTGGAAAATGGTAAGTTCAAAAAATTATTATCCTAGACCAAGTCCTCCAGATATTCAATATGAAGAAAGATCAAAATTTAGAACAACTAAATATGATGGAGACTCAATATATGAATGGAACATAGATGGCAAAGCAGAATATGAAGTATTAAATAATTTGCAAGAAATGGGAATGGCGAGATTAGCCTATAAAATTAAAAATATTCAAGAAAGAAATATTGCAACTTTATTAGTCTCAGGATTTACTGGACAATTAAAGAATTGGTGGGATAATGCTTTAACATTACAAGATAAATTATCAATATTAGATCATACACAAGAAATAGAAGATGATCAAGGAAATATTCAAATACAGTCAGATGCTGCAGAATTTTTAATAGTAACAATAGTAATGTATTTTATAGGAAATCCTAAAGAAGAATTAAATTCAAATAAAACATTCTTAACAAATTTAAGATGCCCAACATTATCAGATTTTAGATGGTATAAAGATATGTTTTTAACAAATGTATTAAGAAGACCAGATTGTAATGCTTCATTCTGGAAAGAAAGATTCATAACAGGATTACCAAGTTTATTTTCTCAAAGGATAATGGATAATTTACAAAAGGAAATGGGAACAGATGTAATTTCATTCGAAAATATTACTTTTGGACAATTATTTGCTTTTGTGAAAAAAGAAGGATTAATATTATGTTCAGAATTAAGATTACAAATAAAATATGGATCAAAACAAAAAGAAGTAGGATCATTCTGTGATGCATTTGGAATTAAACGAATCAAATCACCATCAGCATATAAAAAGAGAATTAAAAAATATTCCAAGAAACCAAGATATATAAAATCTAAGGAAAATGAACCAACTAAAAGAAAGAAATTCATTAAAAAGAAAATTGTTTGTTACAAATGTGGTAAAATAGGACATAAAGCAAACAAATGTAGATTAAAAGAAAAAATTACAGAAATCTGTGTAAATGACGAAGAAATTAAAAATAAATTAATAAATTTGTTAATAAATGAAAAAGATAAAAGTTCAGAAGATGACTATTACAATGATATTTCTAGTTCAGATAGTGAAGAAAATTGCAATTGTACTCCAAAATATATAAATGTTATAACTAAAAAAGAAGATAAAGAATTTTTATTAGATATAATAGAAAAAATTGATGATCCAATGGCTAAAAAAGAATATTTAGAAAGACTAAAAAGTTTAATTATTCAAGAAGATAAAATGCCAAAAATAATAGAACCTTTTAGTATATCAAAATTAATAGATAAATATCCAAACATTAATATAATGAAAAAAGAAACTACTAAAGATCTTCAATCAGAAATTAATAATCTCAAAATACAAGTAAAACAATTACAACAAGAAATTATAGAATTAAAATTAAAAGATTTAGAGATAGAATCAAAATTAGAATTAATAAGTAATCAGCCTTCAACTTCTAATTCTAAAACAGAAGAAATATTAATATCAGAAAAATTAGTAGAAGAATCTCAATATTTGAATACTATTGAAAGAATAACATTTCAAAAATGGTTCGCTTTAGTAACAATTACAGTAGAAGATTTCAAAGAAACATTTGTAGCTCTAATAGATAGTGGAGCTGATACAAGTTGTATTAAAGAAGGAATAATTCCTACTAAATATTGTGAAAGAACAAATGAAAAATTAATGGCAGCAAATGGAGAAGATTTAAAAGTAACTTATAAATTTACAAAAGGATCAATATGTAACAATGAATATTGTATTAGACATAATTTCATAATTGTAAAGAATATACATCATGATGTAATATTAGGAACACCCTTTTTAATTCAAATATATCCATTTTTAGTAAGTAATGAAGGGATTTCAGTAAATATAATGGGAAAAATTGTTATCTTTAAATTCTTAACTCCAATAAAACAAAAGGAATTACATACATTACAAACATCTTCGATATATAAAACAATAAACAGTATTACCAAAGTACAACAACAAATAAGCTATATTAAAGAAGAAAAATCTTATTTAAAAATTGAGGAACAACTAAATGATATTAAAATACAAAAAAGAATATCAGAATTAGAGGAATTATTTAAAAAAGAAATTTGTGCAGACATTCCTAATGCTTTTTGGGATAGAAAACAACATATGATAGAATTACCTTATGAAAAAGATTTTAATGAAAAAAATATTCCAACAAAAGCTAGACCAATACAAATGAATTCTGAATTATTAGAATTTTGTAAAAAGGAAATAAAAATATTACTAGATAAAGGATTAATAACTCCTTCAAAATCACCTTGGAGTTGTGCTGCATTCTATGTAATGAATCAAGCTGAAAAAGAAAGAGGAGTTCCAAGATTAGTAATAAATTATAAACCTTTAAACAAAGTTTTACAATGGATTAGATATCCTATTCCCAACAAAAAAGATTTGCTTAATAGATTATTTAATGCAAAAATATTCTCAAAATTTGATATGAAATCAGGATATTGGCAAATATTAATAGATCCAAAAGATAGATACAAAACAGCATTTACAACACCTTTTGGACATTATGAATGGAAAGTTATGCCATTTGGATTAAAAAATGCACCATCAGAATTTCAAAATATAATGAATGATATTTTCAATCCTTATAGTTCATTCAGCATAGTTTATATAGATGATGTATTAATATTTTCAGAATCATTAGAACAACATTTTAAACATTTAAGTATATTTCTAAAAATAGTTAAGAAAAATGGATTAGTTATTTCTGCTCCAAAAATGAAATTATTTCAAACAAAAATAAGATTTTTAGGACATAATATATATCAAGGAACAATAAAGCCAATAAATAGAGCTTTAGAATTCGCTACTAAATTTCCAGATGTGATAAAAGAGAAAAATCAATTACAAAGATTTTTAGGATGCTTAAATTATATAGCAGAATTCTTTCCTAAATTAAGACAAGAATGTTCTATATTATTTAATAGATTAAAGAAAAACCCAAAACCTTGGACAGAAGAACATACTCAAAAAATAAAATATTTAAAAGCAAAAATAGAATCATTACCATGTTTGTGCCTACCTCATCCTAAAGCATTCATGATAGTTGAAACAGATGCATCAGAATTAGGATACGGTGGAATATTAAAACAAAAAATAAATAATTCAAAAGAAGAATTAGTTAGATTTCATTCAGGAACATGGTCTGATCCTCAAAAGAATTATTCAACTATTAAAAAAGAAATTTTATCCATAGTTTTGTGTATATCCAAATTCCAAGATGATTTGTATAACAAGAAATTTTTAATTAGAATAGATTGTAAATCTGCAAAAGAGATTTTACAAAAAGATGTTCAAAATATAGTTTCAAAGCAAATATTTGCTAGATGGCAAGCTATTTTATCTGTGTTCGATTTCGACATAGAATTTATTAAAGGAGAAAATAACTCCCTTCCTGACTTCTTGACTAGAGAATTTTTACAGGGAAATGGAACGTGAAACTCACAAAGAATACCTTCGAAGACTTCGAGCTGAACGAGATAACCCAATTCTTCAAAAAAGAGCCACAAATATTTCTCATAGACCCTTTACCTATTTTGTCAAAAATCCCGATAAAACTATTCAACCAATTCCTTATTCTCAAATTCGAAATCATGATACAGTTCATATTAGACACAGCTTTTGGGCTGCAACCACACCAAAAGAACAAGCCTTTCTTCTAAAAAGGCAGATCAATTCAAACATTATATTTAAGAATGTTCTTGAAAAAGCCAATCATCCTCCTGAAGATATTCAGCCAATTTTAATTCGAATTCAACAGCTTAAAGAACAGCTTAACAAGATTATTTGTTAAAATTTTGCAGGATCATGGATTCAAAAGCAGGAAGTTCCAGGCCAAAGACTCCTCAGGATTATGAGATGAGTCTTACCCCTGTAACTCAAAATAGATTTCAACTTTTATCCGATTTCCCAGCATTGACTTATAGTCAGGCTGCTACTCCAATTATTTCTCCAATTAGACCCATTCAACAACTAGCAAAATCCCCAGAAAAATCTCAAGGAAATACTTATTTCACAAAGCCATTTACTCAACATATTACTTTAACCAGATTCCAAGAAATACCCATATACTCTACTCTTCATCAAGTTACTCAAAGGATCTTTCCTCCAAAATGCTATTGGCAACCAGATGACCCTTCAAAAAATCTAGATTATTATGAATTAATCCTTACAGATACTCAATCTGTAGAGATTTACCCCATTCCAGATAAAAAGAATCCAAATATTATTAGTCATTCCAAGTGTATTATAAAGAAAGTTTGTTCTCCTAATGAATGGACTTCTCTTTATTCCAAAAAATCCTTTTCAGTAAACTTTATTCCAGATGGATTTACATATCAAGATTACAAAATGGCATGGTATCGTGCTTTCCTTTTTAGACCATTCAACCATTCCTGGTTCTTCACATTCAAAGATAGTTGCAGCAAAGACTTCCCAATTTGGTTCAATCACTGGTGGAAATGGTTTGGACCCCAACCAGAGATTCTACCACCAAATGTTCTCATGGGATTTCAAACATATCTAAAAAGAGCAAAGGGGGAAGAATATACAAGACCAATTTTATTCCACATGGAATTCAAAGTGCCATGGATATTTTGCTGGAGTTTCAAAATTCATCAAGAACTAGAAAAACCTCTGCCAATGTCATTGGTAAGAGAATTCAAAATAAAATGGTGGACTGGATTCAATCAAGAATTTGGCGATCAAACTAATGTGATCAGATTCCTGACTACTGGAGACAAATTAAAGTGGACAGCTACTACCACTACTCAAAAGGAGACAAGACAGTCAACAATCATTCCAACCACTACACCAACTCCACTCACTCCAAAAAGAGACAAAGAAAAGGTGACGGAAATGGCATCCGAAGAAACAGCCAGTAACTTTTTAATAAAGCAAATCATGCAGAATCCCGAGATGCTGAAAGAATATCTGAATTATTTACAAAAGCCAAAAGAAGAAGACAAAATAGAGGAGCCAGCAGGATCATCAGAATCTACTTTTGATCCTTTTGATGACCCCATCGGTGGACAAAATCCAAACGACTTTTGAAAAAGAATGTCGGCCACCACAAATGAAAGCAAAATTGAAATTCAAATGAAATGCAGAATCGAGCCTCTATAAATAGATTCAAGATTCAGAAGACAGGCATCGGCGAAAAAATATCAGAAGTTGTAATAGACTTGTCTTAGTTTTCCTACTACTCCCACTTACTCTTAGTTCTCCTACTATTCCCACTCACTCTAAAATAACCATTGTACTCAAAGTCTTTGTAGAAGTGGATTTCATCATTACAATAAAGTCTTCAAGGTTGGAATTCATTACAAGCTTCCGTTAGTCTCTCAACAATCAAAAGTAAGTCCAACTACTTATGTTTATTGCATTTCAATACCTGGGAAAGAAGTGGTATCAGAGCCACACCCTTGTTTAATTTGCATACGTATATTTAAACTTTGCATTTACATTTACTTTATTTGAATTACGTTTCTATTTTAACTTGGCTATTTCATGCATTTATGTTACATATTTTATTAAACTTTACTGAAAACGTTGGTAAGACTTGATGCTTTGTTAGACCGTTGGTAAGTCCAGGATAGGATGTTCCAGGCATAGGCTCGGTTGTTCCCGTCTAAGTAAAATTTAATTAAATATTAAGCATGGCTGCATTTCTTAGACAATTAAAAATAGGATCTAATTCAAAGCAAGAAAATGTAGTACAAAGGCATGAATATCATATGCCTATAAACAATTCAGATTGGACAATCCCAGAAGAAAAAATTGAACACATTTATAGAATTGGCCCTTTAGATTTCAAAACTGCTTTATCAGTCAAAACCCATGAAGAAACAATATCTATTCAAGAAGAATATCAAACTATACAATTATTAAATCATAGTACAATTCAAAAATATTTAAGTAAAGGATATCGTTATATTCATATTGGATTAATACAAATTGCTGTAAAGCCCTTATTCCATTTAGGAGTTGATGCTCCAATATACCTAGCTTTAAGAGACACTAGACTCAAAAGATATAAAACATCTTTATTATCAATGATTCAAACTAATGTTTGCAACGGACCAATATATTTTAACTGTGCTCCAAATTTTTCAATAGATTTAACAGACCCTCATATATTAAATTCAGTTATACTAGATATTCATCTACAAGGAAATGAATTTGAAAAACATACAAAGAATTTTGCAATAATATACAGAATATATTATAGACCTTTATCTTCACATTTAAATCCAAAATTCATAATGACTCCAACTCTTAAAGACGAAACAACTTTATTACAAGTAGATGCAGATCGACCTACTACATATATTCCAAAAAGATTAAAATGGAATGAAATTACTATACCTAGTGAATTTGAAATTAAAAATCCACAAGTAGCAAGAAATATAGAACAAACTACTGAAGATATTATAGAAAAATCGGATGGAAGTACTTTAATAAGATTTACATCATTAAGAGAAAGACCAGAATCATCTTATTCATGGTTACCAGCTAGACGTTCAAATTATGAGTCATCTGAAATTAATTTCCCTATGGAAAGTACATCAAATTTTAAATATAAAACTCCTATTCCAGAAGTGGTAAATCAAAATAAATCTGACTATTCCCCAACACATTCTCAAATGCAAGGAGAAATAAATGTTATAAATAGACCATATAAAATAAATCATAAATATTTACAAGAAGATTTTGATGATGAAGAAAACACAGAAAAAAGAATTTGGTTTTTTCAATTAGAATCAGAATATAAAGAAAAATTAATATTAGAATGGAAAATAGAAATAGAAAAACAAAAGTTTGACTTTCCTTTCTTTACATGGTTAACATTTTACACATCAAAATTAGGAATAAGTGATGTTTATAATATTCCACAAATAAATGTTCAAACTAATTTATATAAAAAATGGAAATTAAAAGATGATCAAATATTAACATCAATACACCCTCCATTACAAGAAGTAAAAATTAATCTAGGAAAAGGAGAAGTAATAGCCTCACCTTTTAAAAAGGGAAGAGAAGCTGAATCAAGTACAAATAATTCAATAAATCTTGAAGATCTTAAAAAAGTTTATCAACAAAATAATTATACAAATCAAATTCTTCATACAATATCTCAACATATGGAAGTATTAAATACAAAAATTGATACACTAAAGAAACCAGATTTAAAATTCCCAAATGATATATCAGCACCTCATTTTCAACCTAGAAGTCTGACAAGAGAAAAAGAACAAGATTTAGTACAAAGTATTAGTACTCAAAAGATAAGTAATACAGATAATTTATTAAATAAAATATCTAATGCATTACAAAATCTAACTACAGATTCAAAACCAACAACACCCAAAATAAATACCTTAGACCAAATAATAGAAGATAACTCTACTGAAGAATTAGAAGATTTATCAGAAGAATCAGCAAATTCAGACATAGAAGAAAATATACTTTTACCAATAGAAAATCAATTTGAAGAAGAAAATAATCAAATAAATAGAATAAAAAGAAAGAACTATAGTAATAATAAAAATTGGAAAATGGTAAGTTCAAAAAATTATTATCCTAGACCAAGTCCTCCAGATATTCAATATGAAGAAAGATCAAAATTTAGAACAACTAAATATGATGGAGACTCAATATATGAATGGAACATAGATGGCAAAGCAGAATATGAAGTATTAAATAATTTGCAAGAAATGGGAATGGCGAGATTAGCCTATAAAATTAAAAATATTCAAGAAAGAAATATTGCAACTTTATTAGTCTCAGGATTTACTGGACAATTAAAGAATTGGTGGGATAATGCTTTAACATTACAAGATAAATTATCAATATTAGATCATACACAAGAAATAGAAGATGATCAAGGAAATATTCAAATACAGTCAGATGCTGCAGAATTTTTAATAGTAACAATAGTAATGTATTTTATAGGAAATCCTAAAGAAGAATTAAATTCAAATAAAACATTCTTAACAAATTTAAGATGCCCAACATTATCAGATTTTAGATGGTATAAAGATATGTTTTTAACAAATGTATTAAGAAGACCAGATTGTAATGCTTCATTCTGGAAAGAAAGATTCATAACAGGATTACCAAGTTTATTTTCTCAAAGGATAATGGATAATTTACAAAAGGAAATGGGAACAGATGTAATTTCATTCGAAAATATTACTTTTGGACAATTATTTGCTTTTGTGAAAAAAGAAGGATTAATATTATGTTCAGAATTAAGATTACAAATAAAATATGGATCAAAACAAAAAGAAGTAGGATCATTCTGTGATGCATTTGGAATTAAACGAATCAAATCACCATCAGCATATAAAAAGAGAATTAAAAAATATTCCAAGAAACCAAGATATATAAAATCTAAGGAAAATGAACCAACTAAAAGAAAGAAATTCATTAAAAAGAAAATTGTTTGTTACAAATGTGGTAAAATAGGACATAAAGCAAACAAATGTAGATTAAAAGAAAAAATTACAGAAATCTGTGTAAATGACGAAGAAATTAAAAATAAATTAATAAATTTGTTAATAAATGAAAAAGATAAAAGTTCAGAAGATGACTATTACAATGATATTTCTAGTTCAGATAGTGAAGAAAATTGCAATTGTACTCCAAAATATATAAATGTTATAACTAAAAAAGAAGATAAAGAATTTTTATTAGATATAATAGAAAAAATTGATGATCCAATGGCTAAAAAAGAATATTTAGAAAGACTAAAAAGTTTAATTATTCAAGAAGATAAAATGCCAAAAATAATAGAACCTTTTAGTATATCAAAATTAATAGATAAATATCCAAACATTAATATAATGAAAAAAGAAACTACTAAAGATCTTCAATCAGAAATTAATAATCTCAAAATACAAGTAAAACAATTACAACAAGAAATTATAGAATTAAAATTAAAAGATTTAGAGATAGAATCAAAATTAGAATTAATAAGTAATCAGCCTTCAACTTCTAATTCTAAAACAGAAGAAATATTAATATCAGAAAAATTAGTAGAAGAATCTCAATATTTGAATACTATTGAAAGAATAACATTTCAAAAATGGTTCGCTTTAGTAACAATTACAGTAGAAGATTTCAAAGAAACATTTGTAGCTCTAATAGATAGTGGAGCTGATACAAGTTGTATTAAAGAAGGAATAATTCCTACTAAATATTGTGAAAGAACAAATGAAAAATTAATGGCAGCAAATGGAGAAGATTTAAAAGTAACTTATAAATTTACAAAAGGATCAATATGTAACAATGAATATTGTATTAGACATAATTTCATAATTGTAAAGAATATACATCATGATGTAATATTAGGAACACCCTTTTTAATTCAAATATATCCATTTTTAGTAAGTAATGAAGGGATTTCAGTAAATATAATGGGAAAAATTGTTATCTTTAAATTCTTAACTCCAATAAAACAAAAGGAATTACATACATTACAAACATCTTCGATATATAAAACAATAAACAGTATTACCAAAGTACAACAACAAATAAGCTATATTAAAGAAGAAAAATCTTATTTAAAAATTGAGGAACAACTAAATGATATTAAAATACAAAAAAGAATATCAGAATTAGAGGAATTATTTAAAAAAGAAATTTGTGCAGACATTCCTAATGCTTTTTGGGATAGAAAACAACATATGATAGAATTACCTTATGAAAAAGATTTTAATGAAAAAAATATTCCAACAAAAGCTAGACCAATACAAATGAATTCTGAATTATTAGAATTTTGTAAAAAGGAAATAAAAATATTACTAGATAAAGGATTAATAACTCCTTCAAAATCACCTTGGAGTTGTGCTGCATTCTATGTAATGAATCAAGCTGAAAAAGAAAGAGGAGTTCCAAGATTAGTAATAAATTATAAACCTTTAAACAAAGTTTTACAATGGATTAGATATCCTATTCCCAACAAAAAAGATTTGCTTAATAGATTATTTAATGCAAAAATATTCTCAAAATTTGATATGAAATCAGGATATTGGCAAATATTAATAGATCCAAAAGATAGATACAAAACAGCATTTACAACACCTTTTGGACATTATGAATGGAAAGTTATGCCATTTGGATTAAAAAATGCACCATCAGAATTTCAAAATATAATGAATGATATTTTCAATCCTTATAGTTCATTCAGCATAGTTTATATAGATGATGTATTAATATTTTCAGAATCATTAGAACAACATTTTAAACATTTAAGTATATTTCTAAAAATAGTTAAGAAAAATGGATTAGTTATTTCTGCTCCAAAAATGAAATTATTTCAAACAAAAATAAGATTTTTAGGACATAATATATATCAAGGAACAATAAAGCCAATAAATAGAGCTTTAGAATTCGCTACTAAATTTCCAGATGTGATAAAAGAGAAAAATCAATTACAAAGATTTTTAGGATGCTTAAATTATATAGCAGAATTCTTTCCTAAATTAAGACAAGAATGTTCTATATTATTTAATAGATTAAAGAAAAACCCAAAACCTTGGACAGAAGAACATACTCAAAAAATAAAATATTTAAAAGCAAAAATAGAATCATTACCATGTTTGTGCCTACCTCATCCTAAAGCATTCATGATAGTTGAAACAGATGCATCAGAATTAGGATACGGTGGAATATTAAAACAAAAAATAAATAATTCAAAAGAAGAATTAGTTAGATTTCATTCAGGAACATGGTCTGATCCTCAAAAGAATTATTCAACTATTAAAAAAGAAATTTTATCCATAGTTTTGTGTATATCCAAATTCCAAGATGATTTGTATAACAAGAAATTTTTAATTAGAATAGATTGTAAATCTGCAAAAGAGATTTTACAAAAAGATGTTCAAAATATAGTTTCAAAGCAAATATTTGCTAGATGGCAAGCTATTTTATCTGTGTTCGATTTCGACATAGAATTTATTAAAGGAGAAAATAACTCCCTTCCTGACTTCTTGACTAGAGAATTTTTACAGGGAAATGGAACGTGAAACTCACAAAGAATACCTTCGAAGACTTCGAGCTGAACGAGATAACCCAATTCTTCAAAAAAGAGCCACAAATATTTCTCATAGACCCTTTACCTATTTTGTCAAAAATCCCGATAAAACTATTCAACCAATTCCTTATTCTCAAATTCGAAATCATGATACAGTTCATATTAGACACAGCTTTTGGGCTGCAACCACACCAAAAGAACAAGCCTTTCTTCTAAAAAGGCAGATCAATTCAAACATTATATTTAAGAATGTTCTTGAAAAAGCCAATCATCCTCCTGAAGATATTCAGCCAATTTTAATTCGAATTCAACAGCTTAAAGAACAGCTTAACAAGATTATTTGTTAAAATTTTGCAGGATCATGGATTCAAAAGCAGGAAGTTCCAGGCCAAAGACTCCTCAGGATTATGAGATGAGTCTTACCCCTGTAACTCAAAATAGATTTCAACTTTTATCCGATTTCCCAGCATTGACTTATAGTCAGGCTGCTACTCCAATTATTTCTCCAATTAGACCCATTCAACAACTAGCAAAATCCCCAGAAAAATCTCAAGGAAATACTTATTTCACAAAGCCATTTACTCAACATATTACTTTAACCAGATTCCAAGAAATACCCATATACTCTACTCTTCATCAAGTTACTCAAAGGATCTTTCCTCCAAAATGCTATTGGCAACCAGATGACCCTTCAAAAAATCTAGATTATTATGAATTAATCCTTACAGATACTCAATCTGTAGAGATTTACCCCATTCCAGATAAAAAGAATCCAAATATTATTAGTCATTCCAAGTGTATTATAAAGAAAGTTTGTTCTCCTAATGAATGGACTTCTCTTTATTCCAAAAAATCCTTTTCAGTAAACTTTATTCCAGATGGATTTACATATCAAGATTACAAAATGGCATGGTATCGTGCTTTCCTTTTTAGACCATTCAACCATTCCTGGTTCTTCACATTCAAAGATAGTTGCAGCAAAGACTTCCCAATTTGGTTCAATCACTGGTGGAAATGGTTTGGACCCCAACCAGAGATTCTACCACCAAATGTTCTCATGGGATTTCAAACATATCTAAAAAGAGCAAAGGGGGAAGAATATACAAGACCAATTTTATTCCACATGGAATTCAAAGTGCCATGGATATTTTGCTGGAGTTTCAAAATTCATCAAGAACTAGAAAAACCTCTGCCAATGTCATTGGTAAGAGAATTCAAAATAAAATGGTGGACTGGATTCAATCAAGAATTTGGCGATCAAACTAATGTGATCAGATTCCTGACTACTGGAGACAAATTAAAGTGGACAGCTACTACCACTACTCAAAAGGAGACAAGACAGTCAACAATCATTCCAACCACTACACCAACTCCACTCACTCCAAAAAGAGACAAAGAAAAGGTGACGGAAATGGCATCCGAAGAAACAGCCAGTAACTTTTTAATAAAGCAAATCATGCAGAATCCCGAGATGCTGAAAGAATATCTGAATTATTTACAAAAGCCAAAAGAAGAAGACAAAATAGAGGAGCCAGCAGGATCATCAGAATCTACTTTTGATCCTTTTGATGACCCCATCGGTGGACAAAATCCAAACGACTTTTGAAAAAGAATGTCGGCCACCACAAATGAAAGCAAAATTGAAATTCAAATGAAATGCAGAATCGAGCCTCTATAAATAGATTCAAGATTCAGAAGACAGGCATCGGCGAAAAAATATCAGAAGTTGTAATAGACTTGTCTTAGTTTTCCTACTACTCCCACTTACTCTTAGTTCTCCTACTATTCCCACTCACTCTAAAATAACCATTGTACTCAAAGTCTTTGTAGAAGTGGATTTCATCATTACAATAAAGTCTTCAAGGTTGGAATTCATTACAAGCTTCCGTTAGTCTCTCAACAATCAAAAGTAAGTCCAACTACTTATGTTTATTGCATTTCAATACCTGGGAAAGAAGTGGTATCAGAGCCACACCCTTGTTTAATTTGCATACGTATATTTAAACTTTGCATTTACATTTACTTTATTTGAATTACGTTTCTATTTTAACTTGGCTATTTCATGCATTTATGTTACATATTTTATTAAACTTTACTGAAAACGTTGGTAAGACTTGATGCTTTGTTAGACCGTTGGTAAGTCCAGGATAGGATGTTCCAGGCATAGGCTCGGTTGTTCCCGTCTAAGTAAAATTTAATTAAATATTAAGCATGGCTGCATTTCTTAGACAATTAAAAATAGGATCTAATTCAAAGCAAGAAAATGTAGTACAAAGGCATGAATATCATATGCCTATAAACAATTCAGATTGGACAATCCCAGAAGAAAAAATTGAACACATTTATAGAATTGGCCCTTTAGATTTCAAAACTGCTTTATCAGTCAAAACCCATGAAGAAACAATATCTATTCAAGAAGAATATCAAACTATACAATTATTAAATCATAGTACAATTCAAAAATATTTAAGTAAAGGATATCGTTATATTCATATTGGATTAATACAAATTGCTGTAAAGCCCTTATTCCATTTAGGAGTTGATGCTCCAATATACCTAGCTTTAAGAGACACTAGACTCAAAAGATATAAAACATCTTTATTATCAATGATTCAAACTAATGTTTGCAACGGACCAATATATTTTAACTGTGCTCCAAATTTTTCAATAGATTTAACAGACCCTCATATATTAAATTCAGTTATACTAGATATTCATCTACAAGGAAATGAATTTGAAAAACATACAAAGAATTTTGCAATAATATACAGAATATATTATAGACCTTTATCTTCACATTTAAATCCAAAATTCATAATGACTCCAACTCTTAAAGACGAAACAACTTTATTACAAGTAGATGCAGATCGACCTACTACATATATTCCAAAAAGATTAAAATGGAATGAAATTACTATACCTAGTGAATTTGAAATTAAAAATCCACAAGTAGCAAGAAATATAGAACAAACTACTGAAGATATTATAGAAAAATCGGATGGAAGTACTTTAATAAGATTTACATCATTAAGAGAAAGACCAGAATCATCTTATTCATGGTTACCAGCTAGACGTTCAAATTATGAGTCATCTGAAATTAATTTCCCTATGGAAAGTACATCAAATTTTAAATATAAAACTCCTATTCCAGAAGTGGTAAATCAAAATAAATCTGACTATTCCCCAACACATTCTCAAATGCAAGGAGAAATAAATGTTATAAATAGACCATATAAAATAAATCATAAATATTTACAAGAAGATTTTGATGATGAAGAAAACACAGAAAAAAGAATTTGGTTTTTTCAATTAGAATCAGAATATAAAGAAAAATTAATATTAGAATGGAAAATAGAAATAGAAAAACAAAAGTTTGACTTTCCTTTCTTTACATGGTTAACATTTTACACATCAAAATTAGGAATAAGTGATGTTTATAATATTCCACAAATAAATGTTCAAACTAATTTATATAAAAAATGGAAATTAAAAGATGATCAAATATTAACATCAATACACCCTCCATTACAAGAAGTAAAAATTAATCTAGGAAAAGGAGAAGTAATAGCCTCACCTTTTAAAAAGGGAAGAGAAGCTGAATCAAGTACAAATAATTCAATAAATCTTGAAGATCTTAAAAAAGTTTATCAACAAAATAATTATACAAATCAAATTCTTCATACAATATCTCAACATATGGAAGTATTAAATACAAAAATTGATACACTAAAGAAACCAGATTTAAAATTCCCAAATGATATATCAGCACCTCATTTTCAACCTAGAAGTCTGACAAGAGAAAAAGAACAAGATTTAGTACAAAGTATTAGTACTCAAAAGATAAGTAATACAGATAATTTATTAAATAAAATATCTAATGCATTACAAAATCTAACTACAGATTCAAAACCAACAACACCCAAAATAAATACCTTAGACCAAATAATAGAAGATAACTCTACTGAAGAATTAGAAGATTTATCAGAAGAATCAGCAAATTCAGACATAGAAGAAAATATACTTTTACCAATAGAAAATCAATTTGAAGAAGAAAATAATCAAATAAATAGAATAAAAAGAAAGAACTATAGTAATAATAAAAATTGGAAAATGGTAAGTTCAAAAAATTATTATCCTAGACCAAGTCCTCCAGATATTCAATATGAAGAAAGATCAAAATTTAGAACAACTAAATATGATGGAGACTCAATATATGAATGGAACATAGATGGCAAAGCAGAATATGAAGTATTAAATAATTTGCAAGAAATGGGAATGGCGAGATTAGCCTATAAAATTAAAAATATTCAAGAAAGAAATATTGCAACTTTATTAGTCTCAGGATTTACTGGACAATTAAAGAATTGGTGGGATAATGCTTTAACATTACAAGATAAATTATCAATATTAGATCATACACAAGAAATAGAAGATGATCAAGGAAATATTCAAATACAGTCAGATGCTGCAGAATTTTTAATAGTAACAATAGTAATGTATTTTATAGGAAATCCTAAAGAAGAATTAAATTCAAATAAAACATTCTTAACAAATTTAAGATGCCCAACATTATCAGATTTTAGATGGTATAAAGATATGTTTTTAACAAATGTATTAAGAAGACCAGATTGTAATGCTTCATTCTGGAAAGAAAGATTCATAACAGGATTACCAAGTTTATTTTCTCAAAGGATAATAGAAGAATCTCAATATTTGAATACTATTGAAAGAATAACATTTCAAAAATGGTTCGCTTTAGTAACAATTACAGTAGAAGATTTCAAAGAAACATTTGTAGCTCTAATAGATAGTGGAGCTGATACAAGTTGTATTAAAGAAGGAATAATTCCTACTAAATATTGTGAAAGAACAAATGAAAAATTAATGGCAGCAAATGGAAAAGAAGTAAAGACATAGTTTGCTTATGTACATTATCAATTAACATAATTTAAGTCTTAAAATTTTGAAAAACATACCTCGAAATTTGAGACTGTAAAATCCAAGAGTCATCAATGTAATGTGCAGTAATGGACATGAAACCTTTCTTGGTATTGTTAGAAGTCCACATATCAGTTGTAATTGCCACCTTGCTTTTGAACTTCTCCGAGAAGTCACAAATTTTCAATTTCTATGATTCATAGATCTTCATAATGTCCCCTTTGATAATATTTCTTGAAATCACTTTAAAACATGACTGCAAACTGTTAACAAATCTTCAAAAACCAATATGATTAACAATAGAAAATGGATATTCGTGCAATATAATTGCTATTGCAAGCTCATTGCGTGACAGTTGTTGATCAAAAACATGATTATGCAATTCTTGTTTGCCATCATCTTTTTACTACTATCCCGGAGTAACATTTGTCTAATGACTTGATTAGGCCTTTTGGCACACCTTTTAAGATGATCATGCAAGTTACTTGTCCCATGAGTACTACCTGTTTTGTAGCTTTTTTTTTTTTAACAATACTTACATACATCCAAATCAACAATATCATCACCTATTTCTCTAACAAATGAGTCCACACTTTTGATTTCAATTTCCTTTTACCTCCCACAACTTCATATTCTTCTTCTTGAGTGTGTTCTGATTGATGTTCTACATCAATTGGCTCCACATTGATTGATTATGGAGTTGGAGAATTATCTCCTTGTTTGGACTGATTTTCTGGTCGATTCACCATTGTGAAACTTCTACAAAATAGATAAATATGATTGATCAACACTAATTTTACATGAACCCTATATATGGACAGCAAGCATGAAGTAAATTTTATCAAACTAGAAAAATATTCTACCAATCATTGTGAAAAGGTAAACATTTAAAGCAATGGCATACATGTTATTTAGTGTCTCTAAGAGATGGTCTAATTGGTTACTTTGATAGATTTATGGTATAACATTTGCAGCTTTCATGCTCCTATTTTAATGATACTGGTAAGTATTAAGAGTCATGAATATGTGATGGAAGCTAACCTTTCTAAATGTTTTACTTGTTAAGAAAAAGAAAAAAAGAAATCTCCTATCACATTTATTTCAACAATTGATAGGATACCAACAAGTATAGTGAGATACACTTGCTTCACCAAACAAATATACGTAAGATACGCTCATTTCACTAGACAAGCAATAAAAAAATAAACCCCCCTCCTCCAAACCAATTCGCCAATTTCTTCCCAAGGAAAAATACTGCTACATCATATATTAAATCACTAGTACTACCAATTGAATACCTATTACTAACATGTATACTAGTAGTAGTACTTATTATTAACATGTATACTTATTGCTAGTAGTAGTAACTAGTAAGTATTACTAACATGTATACTTATTGCTAATATAGTAACTAGCAAGTATTACTAACATGTATATATGTATTAGCTACTCGCAATTTTGCCAAAATGGCCAAACAACTCGAATGTGAGGATAATCATCTGCCAAAATTTTATGTAGAGGAACTTTTGATCAAACCACAATGAATGCTCACAAATATGTAATTATTGGTGTAGGACTTATAAACTTGCTTGTGAAAAACACATGCAAATTTGACAGAGAATTAAACTTAAGGTAAAGCGCTAATAATCAAACATGTTATATGCTTTATATGCTAATTAATGAAACTTGGAGAAAAGTTAGCATGTTTTGGCCAATATATTAACTCGTTTTGCATATATTATTACTAGCACTTTGACTTTGTGCAATGCACATATTCATAATTTGAAAGAACAATAAAATATCTGTATAAAAGCTATTTTTTTAGTATCAATTTATATCAAACCGTGTTATTATAAACAAAAGAAAAGGAAAAAATAATAATAATAATTGTTATTTAAATATAGGCTACATTTTTTTCAATAAAAAAGAAAAAGCTACAGGCTACATGTTAAAAGCTATAGCCTACTTTTCTTAAGGCTGTTATATTCCAGGAATCTCCACCTTAATATGGATACATAAACCAAAAAACTGTAAAAGGAAATAACCTCTTAAACACATTCAAAGACCAAGTATCTTAAATCACAAAATTGCGGTTGTTAGTATGCTGCTTTAATTAATTAAATACATATACTAGGAGTATTAAATTGTCACTTGTCACCTCCACCTTAAATACAATTTATAAGTACCTAAAATTAATTGTTGATTCATAACTTCACTTTTTTATTTCAAGTTTGTTTTTAATCTTTAAAACCTTTTAAACAATACAAAAATCATAAGCTTACTTATGACCCCATTCCCCAAAACACACACAGACACCCACACAAAAAATTATGACTGGATTTTTGTACCTTGAATACCACAGGTCACCGGGGTACTATGACGGACGCTACTGGACCATGTGGAAATTGCTTCAATAGCTTTGCTGCTTCAATAGTTCAATTGAAAGAGAGGAACAAATGAATCAAAATATGTTGGGGGTTTGTCAGCTTTGGCTGGCCATTTGGAGATAGAGGAAGAGTGCCAGAGGAAGTAAGGATCACTAAAAAATATATCCTCTCGCTATTTTAGATTGAGGCCGTTTGTTTGCCAGAGGAAGTAGGGAGGTAGAGCCAAAGTGCCTTTTTGGTTGGTTGTTTTTTGAGGAAGTTAGGAAATTGTGAGCCTGTGAATTGTGAGATGTGAAATTATGGTTAGTCAAAAGTCAATAGTCACTGTGTACTAGTTAGTAATTGGAATAGTCACTGCGAATTGTACTAATTAGTAATTGGAATAATTAGTATTAGTAAATTTAGTATAACTAATTAATAAATAATAATATTTATAACTAATAATATGTTTATAACTAATTACATTAAATATTATATTTATTTTTTATTTTTTAATGAGTGGCGGGGCGGGGTTGTGTACCCCTACCCCCTGTCCCGCCCCACCCCCACCCCATTAGCCTCCCGCGGGTACTCGTCCCAATTGCCATCCCTAATGAAGGCAATCCCAGAAAGGCTTCCATTATGTCAATGAAGGTTGCGATGTGAAATTATTGAGGAGCAGGAAGCCCCTTGACAGTTCCCTAACTAAAGGAGGTATCATACTTCCACTTTCCTAGCATTGTCTTTCTGAGTGAATCAAAAAACCAAAAAAAATTCATGGAAATTGTCAAAAAGAAACTACAGTTTGATGATAGTTTCATAGTTAATTCTTCTGGAAAATCTGGTGGATTGGTTTTATTTTGGAAAAATTATGTTAGGATACTAGACATTGAGGCAACTAACTTCTACATAGCTGCACACATATTGGATACAGGAGAAAGATATGAGTGGTGCTTCATTGGTATATATGCAAGTCCAGAAGATGCAACTAGGAGGATGCAGTGGAAGGAACTGAAAAGCAAAGTCAGTGGATGGGGGGAAAATGGATGATGGTAGGAGATTTTAACGATATTACCTCAATTGAGGAGAAATGAGGGGAAGAGTAAGATCAATGGAAAGTTTCCAGGATTTTAGAAACCTTCTAAGTAGCATGGATGCAATTGACTTAGGTAATGAAGGAAAGCCTTGGACTTGGATGGTTCACTGGGAAGGACAGGAAATTAAGCGAAGGCTAGATATAGTAGTAAACATAAACTAGCACCAAGCTTTTGAAAGGACAAAATGTATGCACATTGGAGGCCTCTGACCATTGCTTACTCTTGATTGATACAGGTACAAAGGAAAAGAAGACTGGAGAAAGATTCTATTTTGGTAAAAGATGGGGACAAAATGCTGTAGCTCAAAATCTGATATCAAAAGCATGGTCAGTACAGTAGTAAGGTTCTCCAATGTTCAGGCTAACAAGGAAAATTAAGGAATGCAGGTGGAGCTTAATGAAATGGCAGGAAAAAAATCAGAATGAATTCAGGAAGAGAGATTAAGCAATTGAAACTGCAAATTCAAGAAGGAAAGGAAGGTGACTATAACTAGAACAAAGGGAGAATTGAGGAACTGAAACTGAATTGGGATAGGCATGCAAGGAAGAGGAATCCTTTTGGGCACAAAAGGCTAGATGCAGATAACTTCAAGAGGGTAACAAAAACACAATGTACTTCCATGCAAGGGTGATGACAAAAACGAGAAGAAATAGGATAACATCCTTAGAGAATGAGAAAGGGAAATAGTGTGAATCAGAGCAAGATGTTGAGGATGAAATCTGTGGATTTTACAAAAAAAAACTTTTTACATCTTCTCAACTAATAGAATTTGAAGCTGTCACTAAAGGTGTTCCTCGCACAATCACAAATGAAATGAATACAATGCTGATCAAACCAGTTGAAGAGATGGAGGTGAAAAATGCTTTATTTTCAATGCACCCTAATAAAGCTCCTAGACCAAATGGTATGACCTCTTATTTTTTCCTAAAATTCTGGCATGTAATCAAAAGGATATTGTGATTGCTATCAAAAGTTTCCTGCATAGTAGCCACTTCCTTAAATCTATCAATGAAACTATAGTAACCCTTATCCCAAAAGTGGAGCTCCTATTAATATGTCCCAGTACATACCTATTTCTCTTTGTAATATTTTATATAGGATAATTGCTAAGGTTTTGGCTAATTGGTTAAAGAAAGTCATTCCCAAGTGTATTAACTATGCCCAATTAGCCTTTGTTCCTGGTAGACAAATTCTTGATAATGTCATCTTAGCCCAAGAGATAATCCACTTCATGAAAAATAAGAGAAAAGGCAAGAATGGTTTTATGGTCCTTAACCTTGACATGTCAAAAGCATATGATAGGGTGGAATGATAGTTCTTAGGGAGAATGATGATGAAAATGAGTTTTTGACCAATTTGAATTAGATGGATCATGAGCTGTGTATCTATTGCCTCTTAGTCCTCTAATACAAATGGGCAAAGAACTAGCTATGTCAAGCCTTCCACAGGTCTAAGATAAGGGGACTCTCTTTCCTCTTATCTCTTCTTTATATGTGCCAAAGGAATATCAAACCTAATGAAGCAGAATTTGAACAACAGATTAATTACAGGAGTAAGAATTGAGAGGGGATGCCCTGTGGTGTCTTATCTTCTTTTTGCTAATGATTCTTTGTTCTGTTGTAAGGCTAGTACAAGGGAAGCAAGACAAATGAAAGACATGCTGGCCACTTATGAAGAGACGTTTGGACAGATTATAAATTATGAAAAATCTGCTATATTTTTAGTGCTAACACTTGCAGGAACCTAAGGAAGAAAATCTGCTCAGCACTAGGAAATATGACAAAAGCATGGAGTGGAAAATACCTAGGCCTACCAATGATGATAGGAAGATCTAAACAGCAAGTGTTCGGATACATTAAGGATAGCCTACAAAACAAAATGCAGAACTAGAAGAGGAACCTACTCAAGCATACTGGAAAAGAGGTGATGATTAAGTCAGTTTTCATGGCACTCCCAGCATACACCATGTCATGCTTCATGCTCCCAAAGAATCTATGGAAAGACATATGCAGGATGGTGGCAAGCTTTTGGTGGGAAAAAGGAGGAAAATGTAAGGAAAATACACTGGATTAGTTGGACTAAAATGACCCAAGTTAAAGGCAGAGGGGGACTGAGATTTGGAGACTTGGAATGTTTTAACAAAGCTCTATTGGCAAAGCAACTTCGAAGAATTATCACTTATCCAAACCTGCTAGTCAATAAAGTTTTGAAGTCAAGATACCTTGGGAGAGGCAAAGCTAGAATAGAGAGCCTCCAAAAGCAGCTTCTTGGGGTGTGGAAAAGCTTAATGGGAGGAAAGCAATTGCTAGACAAAGGGACGAGATATAGAGTGGGGGATAGGAGAACTGTGCAAGTGTGGAGAGACAAGTGGATCCCAAGTGATGAGGAAAGAAAGATCAAAACAGTAAGATAGAAAGTGTGCAATATAGAGAATATGGAGGAACTAATACAGGAAGGGGAATGGAATCAGGAGCTGGTAAAAAAGTGGTTTGAAGAAGAAGAAGTGCAGAAGATTCTAGCCATCCCACTGAGCTTGATAGGGGGAAGGGATAGAATGTATTGGAAATATACAACTTCTAGACAGTTCACTGTCAAATCTACATATGCAGCAGAAAGGGAAGGAATTGGATAGCAAGGTGAACTGGAAGACAAGGATGGTACTAACTACCTTCAGCAGAGATCCAGAAGGTGGAAAAGCCTATGGTCATTGCAGATGAAGCACAAACTTAGGTATTCTGTATGGAGATGCTTGTTAAACAGCTTACTAGTAAATGAACAGATACACAAAAAATCAGGGAAGCGAGATGGATTTTGTGATTGTTATGGATAAGAGGAGGAAATAGTGGAACATATACTATTCCTTTGTAAGAAAGTTGAGCTCACATGGAGAATTGCCCCAATAACTTGGGATGGGTTAAATGACATGAGAAATAATTTTGTCAGATGGTGAAAAGAGATATTAGATGCAAAACAGAGGGATAGGGGACAAGAACACATTGCTTTAATTGTAAATATTATGTGGTAGATTTGGAAAGCAAGAAAGAGGAAGATATTCTTGGATGAGGAGGTAGATGCTAGACTCATTGTACAAAAAGCATAGAGAGAGTGGGTAGCATTCATGGATGCCCAGAATAGTGGAGGAAAGGAGTACATTGAACAAATAGGAAACTCAAAGTCAGCAACTTGGAGACCACCTGGTAAAGGAGTGATAAGGATTAACACAGATGCTACATTCTCAATAGGAATGGACAAATATGGATTAGGAGTGCTAGCAAGGGACTAGAAAGGAAGGATACTGAAAGCATGGGCAAAATTTGCAAGGGAAACTAGTGAACCACTGGTGGAGAAAGCTGCAGCAATCAGAATGGGAATAATAAAGGCACGGGAAGCTTATTGGAAGAAAGTAGAGTTTCAATCAGACTGCAAAGCAGTAGTGGAAATGATAATGGAAGAAAACATCAAGGATTCCAGAGTTGCTGTCTTACTAGAGAGGACATACAAAACATGAAAAGTCTATTTGACAAATATACTTTTTCTTTTGTTAATAGACTAGGAAATGGATATGCACACAATATAGCAAAGTTTGTTGTCAAACTTGTTGGAGAAGTAGACTAGGAAGAAAATTTTCCCATGTGGCTGAAAGAGAGCACACAAAAAGACCTTTTGAGCTATGTTTTCAGACTCGGACCGGGGATCGACTTAGCCGATCTTAGAGGTCAGGGGTCAATGTGTTCGATCGTGATTGATAGGAGGTTGAACCGAATGACGTCATAAATACGTCATATATATTAATAATAAATAAACAAAATAATATATAAAATTTATCCTTAAATTAGTGGTTTACAACTTCATTTACATATTTGAATAGTTTAGATTTAGTCCAAAAGGATTCAATTTAAAAAATTTTAAAAATTACAGGTAAAAATGTAACTTGGAAAATATATTAGATTATTCTACACTTTGTTAAAATAATACAGGGCCAAAATGCAATTAACATAAACTTTTAGGGTATTCATCAATGCTAACAATTATAAAATCTAATCCATCTTCTTCCTTATTCTTTCTGGCCGTCAATTCCTCGTCTTACTCCTCTCTCTCTCTCTCTCTCTCTTAATTTTCCTTTTTTCTTCTTCTTTCTCTACACCAAGACAATATCTTTTTCTTTCATGACACACAATAAACAAACATGAAAACTTTCTTTTCTTTTTCCCTCCTCTCTCTTCTCCTTTCTTTTTTCTATTTTTCCTATTTAATATGAAATCTTTCAAGAACTTAAAGAATTTAGAGAATGGAATTTTTCTCTTAATTTGGGTTCCTAATGAAACATTTTAGATTCAATAAAAAGAACAATTCACCTAAGCCATGAATTGATCTCAGATTCAAGCAAAGAAGATGGGAGCTCCTCCTTTTCCTCCATATTCTATAAATGACAGCAGAGTTGAGAAGAAAATGATGTGTGTCCATGGCATAAATCATGCGACGATCTCCAAGTGAATTGATTGACATTCACCATTTCATTTGGATTTTTCGGTTGTTGGAAAGTTGCAGAGGTATGAAACTCTCTACATGGTGAAAGAGTCAAAGGAAAAAAAAATAAACAACCATCAAGATAGAAAATTGGAAAAATCAGGTTCTAGTCGGTTTTGCCGGTTTTCGGTGAGTTTTTGACAACGGGCTTTTGAGGAAGACTCGGACTGGACACTTGGCCGGTTCGCGGGTCCGACCAGTCCGGTCTGAGTTTGAAAACATGGCTTTTGGGTAGTAATCTCGTTGTAACTGAGCTTGTGGTATCAAGTTAGCAAATGAAATATAAAAATGCTTTTGACGAAGAAAAAATCTAATGTGAAATTGTGCCAAGTCCAAAGTGAAAGTTTAGATATAACAAAAGAGGTTTCAAAACTTCTAGATCTAAGAACAGAAATCCAAGAAATTTTAGATCTAACAAGAAAAATAACAAAAAAAAAAGAGAAGAAAACCAACACAAGGCACCAATTTGGCAAATTTAACGCACCAAGTGTATCTACTAATACAAATAAAAAAGAATTAAGCAATCCTTTAGAATTAAAAATTCTAAGTAAGAATAGCTCTTTGTTAATTTTTGCAGAAGTTCTATGTGATATCAAAAAGTATCTTTTAGAATTTGATGCATCTTTTATAATTGTGAAAGTAAATGAGTTAATTGTCATTAATCTAAAGCTTTGAATTGACTTATATTTAGCTTATCAAGGCTCATCCAGTTGAGCTAAAACCAAAATGAGTAAAATATGCAAAAGTAGTTTTCAATTATCTAATGTTGAACCTTTTTATATATTGTGTGCCAGAAGTAAAAATCTGGTCTCAACACCTCAAAACTAGCAAAACTCGTTCCACTTCTTTCCATATCTTAAACCCCTTTTTCCATTTGTTGAGAATTTTAACTGTCATTTCTTCCTTTGGGGTAGGCGTGGAATGGAGAAGGTTAGGCTAGTGTATTCATCCATATGGTTTTTCCAAAGATGATTTTTGTGAGACTGGAGAGGTTTAGCAGCTCTTACAGCTGCTAACCCTCTACAAGTGGGAGATTTTTGTAATGATGTGGGAGATTTTGGACGACTCAATCTATAAGTGGAGTTGTAGATCGGATCTACCCAAATTTTTGTCCTATTTTTAATCTACAAGTTAAATGACGCTGCTTATGATTTAAGCAAGGTGACCTGAGCCTTCTAAATCCAAATTGGCCCTAGAAAAATATGGGTCGGGTTAACTAAGGCCTTTTCCCCCCTAAAATAGGCTCCAGAAAAAAGGGCCTATTTAATTTTTTTAATTTTACCCTTCAATAATTCAAAATTTACTTTCTTAAGCTCGATAAAAAAAATGAGCATGTGCAAGTTATGTGATGGATTACGAGTAAAAAGTTGTCGAAAATCTAGGTTTAAAATTTTCAAATCATTCCATTTTCCCAATTTGATTTTGTAAGATACTTAAAGTTATTATTTTAAAAGTAAATGACAAAAAAATTTATTTAGTGAAATGTGAGGAGTGTTATGAATGAATTTCCCTTTTGCCAAATTGTTATATTGTGCTGTGGAGGAGGAGTAGGTGAACTTTTGTTGGAGAAACTAAATAAACAAAAACTCAATTTCAATCCTAAACTTTTGGTTATTCATTTTTTCACCCTTCATGTTTATAATAAACTTAAATTCATTTTATCCTTTAACAACTTTTCTCCTTATTGAATTTAGATCCATCAATCGAAACGGATCCGTAAAATTTTGTATACAAATTAAGTGGCTCTAAATATATTCAAATATATATAAAAAAAAGATTTAGTAATCAAACAAGATTAATAGAAAAAGCACTGAATAAATAAATTTTAAGTGTTTTAATGGAATCATCAAACACTCTTTAAGTCTTGTACTTTATTAAAGAATTGTATCCTTTTTCTTGTTGAACTTGTGGAAGTTTTTTATATTTTCAAATCGGGCAAAGGGAAAAGTGTGCAAAAATTCTGTGGGCTGCCCACGAAATTTTCAAACTGATAACATAGAAATAAAAATTTTCTTAGAAGCGAGAGGTAGTTCCTCCACGCCAATGTTAATGGTAAGTTTTGGTCCTTTTGACAACTGTAAGATTGTAAGCTGGAAATCATTACAAAACAATTGATATTGCCTTATTGTTAGTTCATATTTAATCATAATATTTATGATTTACACTATCTTATGATGTACAATTTTTCATCTCACAAATTATTATTTGAAAGTAATTTTGCCAACTCATTAAATGTGTATGTTCGAGGAATTTAGCCTATAATAGCTGACTCTACAACTATCTGGTCATTTGTTTTAGAGTAAATCTTATATGCACTGACATTGTATACATTATCACAGTTGGATGCATGATACATGAGTAAAATTTGAATTTTAAATTTAAATTTAGATAAATTGTCACGCATTCAATAATGATAGTGTATACACCGTCAGTGTATAAAAAATTAATTCTTTATTTTATATGGGCCATTTTAAAAGTTGTTGCCCCTTAGGTATTTATCTTTTGTATAATTTTCTAAAAAACAAATAAGTCTATCAATTGTGATCTAGCTATGCATTTTTAGGATTCTTTAAAATAGTTTCTTAAGGGTAGTGATTAACACACATCACTGACTATGATGGTTTATCATTTATAACCTCTTATTCAATGTTTTTGAAAAATTAACACTTAAACTTTATCCAAAAAAAAAAAAACCTAAATCCCATGTAACCTGTGGTCCAAGGACACTCATTAGATTAAACGAAGTTACATGGAATGCCTAGAAAGAAGACAACTTTAGTTACTTTTGGATTCTTCAATTTTTAAAAAACAAGTTTTTCATATACAATGTTACAGTAATATAAAAATAAAAACAACTCTAAAAACATTACATCCATACAATATATCAAAAACAATTCCAAATATACAAAAAAAGAAAAATACCACCACCCATCACTCTCCACCACCACCGCTACCACCTTATCGCCACCACTTCCACACCCACGACCCTCCCTCCTCTCTCCTCTCTCTCTCTCTCTCTCTCCCTATCTTTCTTCCTCTCTCCTCCTCTTCCTTTCTTTCTTTTCCGCTCTCTCCTTCTCCTTCCTCCCTTCTCCCTTCCCTTTCCCCACCCCCCATTCCTGCTCCCCTCCACTGATAGCAACCTTCCTGGTCGTGACCAAATCTGATCACGACCAGAAAGGCCGTGACCTTCTAGCCGTGACTCATGGCTTCTGGTTGCGACCTTTCTGGTAGCGACCAAGAAGGTGGTGGCTAGAGTGGTGACTAGAGTCGCAGTCACCACTCATGATTGGGAGAGGGGTTTGGGGTTGGGAGAAAGGAGGGGGGAGAAAGGAGATGAAAAAGGGAGGAGGAGAAAGAGGAGGAGGAGGAGGGGGAGGAAACAGAGGGGAGGAGGAGAGGAAGAGAAAGGAGAGAGGGGGAAGGAGGACAGAGGGGGTGGTGATGGGTGGTGTAAAATTTAAAAAAAAATCCCAAAAAAGTTGTAAATTATAAACATATCCCAAAATATATTTTAAAAATACCTCTAAAAACAATCCAAAAAAAATCTACAATAAAAGTTTTTGATATACACAACTACAGTAAAGTTTTTGAAAAACATCTTCAAAAACAGCTAATCCAAACTGTGAGGACTCGCAAATTCCTTGTATTTTTCTCAAAAATACCCTTTTATTTGAAAATTAGTATTTATCAAAGGCCACTACCCAAATATTTCACATTAAGTGTAAGTAAACCTAGAAAATAGGGTTTTACGCTTCGATTTTAAGTTTGGAGCGAAATTAGGGTTTTTGCGATTTTTCACCGGATGAATTTTCGGTACAGAGTAAGAATTAATTTGGGGATTAAAAGTGACTTTTAAGTGAGAAATAATATGTGACTAGTGGCAATGATATAAGGTTAGTGAATGGGAAGTGAAAAACCTAGTACGTGAGTTTTTAAGAAAAACGGCGCGATCCGGCGGGTCCCGCGCATTACCGATTGAACGCACTGCTTGACCACCATTTTTCTTACCCAACAAGTTTGTTGACTTTTGCACATAATATCTTCTTATATTGTAGCAGCCTTGACCGAAATTATGAGGCTAGAAATAACAAGAAGGAAAGAGAAAAAAAGAAAGGTGGTGGTGGTGACACTTGTCACCACCTCATGGCCTCTTACCCAAGACTAACCCCAACCATTTAACTCCAACACTTAGCATTTTTCTTCTTCATTTTGGGTGCTGCTGGCCGAGAACAACAAGAAGAGAAACTCCAAGGGAAAATCTTTCATTTCATCTCCAAATCCAACAAATAAGTGAGGAATCGAGCGAAGTAAACCGATTAAACTTGTTTTCTAGTGACTAGCTAGTGAGTTGTGGTGTGATTCTTGAAGGGGAGAGCTTGTGCTACTCTTGGTGACTTTTATTCAAGGTAAGAGAGTTTATCTCTCCAAGTTTCACTTCTAATCTTGTTTAATTAAGCTTAGTAACTTGATTTTATGGTGAGATTATGAATGATGAGCATGTTTTAGTAGTTTTCCCAAATTTATTTGATGAACTAGGGCTTGTGGAAATTCTGCCCAAATGATTGTATGATGTTTGTATGTTGCAATTGAGGTGTTATATGGTGTTTTGGTAGTGATTGGACCAAGAAATTAAGGAAAGATTCACTAGAAACTCAAAATTTCCAAAATCTGGAAAATGGTCCTAACATTCTGTCCGAATTTTTATCTATATGTTAGAGGCTGTTTTGGCCTTAGGTCAAAGAATACAAGTTGTAGAGAATGGCATTTTGTAGGTGCCTACAAAATTTCAACTCAATCGGAGCAACGCAGAACGTGAAAAGTCCAAAATACCCCTACTGTTTTAAGTCTTTCCCAGCAGTCCGTTTCTTCAGTTCAGTCTAGTTTATCATGATTTTTGACCAGGATCCATTCTGATTTAGCTCTGGGACGAAACATGAAAGTTGTAGAGTTCTGAAGTAGCTTGAAAATGCCTCAAAGAAAACCTGATTCGGACTTGTGTACACTGAGTTATGACCATTACAGTGTTCTGCGTTTAAACAGCCGGTGAATTGGTTTCTGGTTTAGTAATCTGAGATTTTGACTAAGTTACATTAGAAACTGGACTAAGTGACCTTCATGAACATTGTAGCCCTGAGTCTTAGCTTCGAAACGGCATAGGTTTCATCTTAATCCGATAAGCGTAGCCTCGAATAAGTTATTTCCGCTTTTATACGTCAAATCTGTCTTTTGGCTATAAGGAATTTATGTTCTTGCTATTGATGCGAATCTTATTATTATGATATTGTGAGCCTATGAAACGGCTCTTGACCTGAATTGCTTATATGTATGATGTTGGGTTGTGTTTGAGAAAAACAATGAAGCCTAAATGGCTGGAAAATTAGGTAAACACAAAGGGCATGCTGCCCGAATTTTTACTCGAGAACTAGAAAACTATATTTTCGACTTGAGTGAAGGTTAAGTACTTAATACTTGAACTAGCGAGGACTTTGGCTATTATGTTTCTTGAGTGTTATACGTTAGGACTTGATTAAACTTGTACCCTTGAGGAAAGCCTAACGACCAATGAAAACTTGAATTTTCTTGTACTTTCAACTCAAGTATTATTTCCAAGCATCTATGTTACAAGATCTTATAATTTGAAAAGCGAGCCAGTTTTCACGAGTGTCTTTCAAATGAATTTCAATTGGTCGATTCTTAATGAACGAAACGTTTAAGTTTCGAATCTTACTCGTGTTACAAAGTTCTCAAACTGAAATTTTCTCGCAGATTTGGACTCCAAACCCGGAGTACCACCTCGGCGTGAGAACTAGAAGTACTTTTGTGGTGAGTGCTTCCAAATATTCGATTGTACTTGTTACGTGTGTTCCCTACTTGACTTGTATGAATACGTGAAAATGAATGATAGGGCAAAGGTGTACTTTACCGCACTTGCCTTAAAATGACTTGTTCTTGCTATTGAAATACTTGACTTGCTTATATGTACTTGAAATATATGACTTGCCTGGAATTCCAGAAACCCTGAGGCTAGTTAATCGAGTCGAGCCGGCAAGGGCCTGGTCGATTAGATAACGAACCCTGGGTCACTAGTTAAGTCGAGTGGAGTGATATCTCCTCGGCGATCCGGTATACTCGAGTATTACCACCCGTGTTTCGTGTGGCGTGCGGGCCCGAAAAAGGGGGTTGATTGGTGGACGGGGATTGGCGTGTAGTGAAGTTTTATTTTGGATTTGTTATTATTTGAAAGTTGACGGAGTGTCGACTACTCATTGATCAAGCTGGAATGGAACCGAGACGTGAATACTGTATCCTTATATATGAGTGCGAACTTGATATTGCTTGACTAGTTGAAGTACTATTTCCCTGATTTTGACTTGTTTACTCGCTATTTCATTATTACTATGTTATTCTTTGCTTTGTTGGGCAATTTGATATTTGGAACTTCACTGGGTTTCGACTCACCCTATTAGTTTGTTTTCCTTACAGGGGTACGAGAGAAGCGTGAGAAGTGTAAAGGCTAGCGTAGCCTAGTTACTTTAGACTTTGTTTTGAATTTTGGTTTTGTACTCGCGCTATTTCTCGAATGGAACATATTGTACTTGGATTGTATACTTTTGAACTAGTTTAAGATATCGAGACTTTGTATCCTGAATTCGATCAATGTAAATTATAAGCTTGAATTGTGAATGTTATCTATGGTTCATGGTTGTGTGCACGTGATTTTAGTGAGTGAGTCCTGGCGAGAGCTGGGCAGGCGGTCCGCCGAACCCTCTGGTACGCCTTAGGGGGAGGTGGGGTCGTCACATGTGGTATCAGAGCTTAGGTCATGACTTGATCTAGGTAGATTGAGTGCTTGATACAATAGGCTAGGGTCTTATCCTTGAGCTTAGCCTTTAGCCTTGATTTCTTCGTGATGCGTACTTACTTTTGCAATGTTATTTGCAAACTTAGGTGATGGCGGATGCTGACGCTACCGGGGGTGCGGGGCCGTCTCAGCCCGTACCTACTGACATACCTTTGGACGCTCCTGCTGGCGAGCCCTATCTGGAGGGGCCCGTTTCACGCGTGATTACGTACTAGGAGGTTCCCGGTGGGCCGGTACAGCGGTGGTCCCCAGCGCGCAAGATCCGGCGCTGCGATTGCTGGAAGACCTACTCCTATCCTGACCGAGTGGTGCTCGCTGTGGACGACGAGCGGAGACGATTGGGTAGCACCAATCGTAGGTGCTATACAGAGATAGATCGCCTTCGAGCTACACTACGAGACCAGGGAGTCCGGATCCGAGAGTTCGAGGCCTCGGTTCTGGAGGAGCAGCAGCGGACCGATGCTTTCCGCGAGCAGGCTCAGACAGCAACTGGACGACTGATGCGAGTGGTGGTACATATACGAGATCGCACTGACCGTGTTTTGACTGAGTGTGAGGCGTTAGTTGATGATGTACTCCAGGACTTGGCCGGAGATGGCCAAGCACCTGTGGCTCCTGCCGTTCCCGATGCTCCTGAGGAGGATCCTGAGGAGGACCCGGAGGAGGAGATGAGTGCGTCTTCAGAGTCAGTTGGGTCGGCGTCTAGCCAGACCACTTGTTAGGTTTGAGGTTTGAGGAGTTTTTGTGGGATAGTTAGGAACATAGTGGCTCGACACGTCTTCTTTTGTTTTTGTTTTAGATGTGTCACGGTGGATGTAAATATCTTTTGTTCTATGTTCCTTGGCTGTGATAGCCTATGACTATGTGACCTGTTGGCCTGTATATATGACTAGTTTGTTATGTAAATAAAGTGCTTGTTTCTTACGTGTTAATTGCCTCTAGTTATCTTGTTGCAACGCGATATATGAGTCGTACCTTACCTTGTTTATATGTTTCTAGTTGGTTAACTCTCAATATGGAAGATAAGAGAGGTCGGACCAAGAAAGCTAACAGAGAACGCGGTTCTAGGCGAGGCCGTGAGGGTGAACAAGAACAGGAAACGGTGCCTGAACTGAGAGAGGAGAGGGAGGCAACGGTTGAGCAGCAACCTGAACCCCAGAATGCCGGGGGAGATCAGGTGGCTACTGCCATCCAACAGATGACTAATATTTTAGCCCGATTGGTGGAGCAACAGGGTCAAGGTCCTGTAAATCAACCTAGGGATCCTGATTTGGGACAAGATAGAGCCTTGGAGAGATTCCAAAAGTTCTCTCCACCTAAATTCTTAGGAGGACCAGACCCGTATGAGGCTGAGAAGTGGTTGGAGGCCATGGTAAATATTTTTGCTGCCCTGAACTATACAGAGGAGAGACAGGTTCAATTTGCTGTATTTCAGTTCGAAGGGCCAGCTAGGGCCTGGTGGAACGTAGTAAGGGCCAAATGGGAAAGAGAAGGAACTGCGTGGACTTGGCTAACTTTGTGCGGGATTTTAACGAGAAATATCTTCCTCCTATCGTCCAGGAGAAACGAGAGGACGATTTCATTAAACTTCGTCAAGGATTGATGAGTGTAACTGAGTATGAGACTCAGTTTACCAAATTGTCTAAATTCGCTCCCGAGCTGATTGCTACGGAGCCAAGGAAAGTACGGAGGTTTATACAAGGGCTAAATGTGGAATTACAGGAAGCCTTAGCGGCAGCCCAGATTAATACGTTTACGGAAGTCTTGGAAAAGGCCCAAAGGATAGAAACTGCTAGGACCCACGTAAAGAATTTCCACGCTAAACGAAAAGGAGGATCTAGTGGAATTCAAGGGTCTGTGCGTAGTGATCAAAATGCACCACCTGCCAAGTCTGGTCGTGGGGCTGGAGGTGGACGGTTTTCGGGTACATTTAGGGGAAATGCCCCGAGAGGAGGTGCCCAAAGGGGAGGCCCAGTTGGTAGAGGACAAGGAAGAGGAATTCCACAGGGAGGCCAGACCTCTACTCCCCGAGTAACATGTGGATACTGTGGAAAACCGAACCATACTGAGGATGAATGTTGGAGAAAGGCTCGGAAGTGCCTAAGATGTGGAAGTACGGAGCATCAGATAGTCAACTGCCCGTTGATTAGTGATACCCAATCGACTGCCAGGTCAAACCCAAAGCCGACCAATGCTGGAGGGGCTAGGTCGAGGGTTCCGGCTAGAGTATATTCGCTGGACCAACAATCCGTGCCTGAACCAACGGAGGTGGTTGAAGGTACGATTCCTATTTTTCACCGGTTAGCCAGAATTTTGATAGATCCCGGTGCTACTCACTCTTTTGTTAATCCTGCGTTTATGCTTGGAATTGATTTGAAAGTTGAAAAGTTACCTTATGACTTAGAGGTAAGAACACCTACGGGTAATCAAATTTTGCTGGCAAATGAGGTGTATAAGAATTGTGATATTTGGGTTGGTGAACGGAAATTGGTAGTGGATCTCATTAATCTAGCCATTAAAGGGTACGATGTTATCCTAGGTATGGATTGGCTAGCTCATTATCATGCTCGGGTAGATTGTAAGATGAAAGTGGTTGAATTTTGTATACCGGGGGAGGCAACACTAAAGTTTGATGTGAGGGGTATGATAGCCTCTTCTGCGCTTATTTCCGGTATAAGGGCTAGGAAATTGCTTAGTCGTGGGGCTCGTGGTTATCTAGCTTTTCTAATTAATACTCCGGGAGAAAAGACTAAGTTGGAAGACATGCCAGTAATTAGTGAATACCCGGACGTATTTCCGGAAGAGTTGGAGTCTTTACCGCTCGAAAGGGAGATTGAATTTAAGGTTGATCTAGTACCCGGAACCACTCCTATTTCTAAAACTCCTTATCGTATGGCACCTGCTGAGCTTAAAGAGTTGAAGGTGCAATTGCAAGACTTGCTAGAACGAGGGTTTATTCATGAGAGCGAGTCTCCGTGGGGAGCTCCAGTGTTATTTGTTAAGAAGAAGGACGGGAGTTTAAGGTTGTGCATTGACTATCGAGGATTGAATGCAGTAACCATTAAGAATAAGTATCCTTTACCCCACATTGATGAGTTGTTTGATCAGTTACAAGGGGCCGTAGTGTTTTCTAAGTTAGATCTGCGACAAGGGTATTATCAGCTGAGAATTAGAAAGGAGGATGTGCCAAAAACGGCATTTAATACTCGATATGGGCATTTTGAGTTCGCAGTAATGCCTTTTGGTTTAACTAATGCTCCAGCGGCATTCATGGATCTGATGCATCGAGTGTTCAAACCTTACTTGAACAGGTTTGTGGTGGTGTTCATTGATGATATCTTAGTGTATTCGAGGTCAAGGGAAGAACATGAACAACATTTACGGATAGTACTACAAACCCTAAGAGAGCACCAACTGTTTGCTAAATTCAGTAAGTGTGAATTTTGGTTGGAAAGTGTGGCGTTTTTAGGTCACATAATTTCAAAAGATGGACTTGCTGTAGACCCGGCGAAAATGGAAGCTGTGGCTAAGTGGAAGCAGCCAGAAAATCCAACAGAGGTGCGAAGTTTTCTAGGCTTAGCAGGGTACTACCGCAGATTTATAAAGAATTTCTCGAGAATTGCAGGGCCCTTGACTAACTTGACTAAAAAGCAGGGAAAGTATATTTGGGATGCTAAGTGTGAAAGTAGTTTCCAAGAGCTTAAGAAACAATTGACTATGGCTCCAGTTTTAGCTTTGCCCAGTGGGAGTGATTGCTATACGGTTTATACCGATGCTTCGAAAGAAGGGCTAGGATGTGTGTTGATGCAGAGTAAGAATGTGATTGCCTATGCATCTAGGAAATTGAAACCTCATGAGCAGAATTATCCGACCCATGATTTGGAGCTTGCAGCTGTAGTATTCGCTTTGAAGAAATGGCGACATTATCTTTATGGTGTAACTTTTGAGGTTTTTACGGATCATAAGAGTCTTAAGTATCTGTTTTCTCAGAAGGAGTTAAATCTAAGACAACGTCGGTGGGTAGAGTTCTTGGAGGACTATGACTGTACAATTAACTATCATCCTGGAAAGGCCAACGTTGTAGCAGATGTTTTAAGCCGAAAAGCTCAATTAGCAAGTTCTTTAGTGAGAGAGTGGAGCCTGTTGGAAGATGTTTGTGAGTGGAAACCCTGTTTAGAATCGAATAGGGTGATTTTTGGAAATATTGAGGTGAAGTCGGCGTTGATGGAACGGATCAAAGAGAGCCAAGTAAAGGACCCAATGATACAAAAGTGGATAGAGAAGGTAGAGAAAGGAGAGTTACCTAATTTCAATCTAAGTCCTGATGGAATCCTGAAGTTTCGAAATCGTGTCGTGGTACCTAGGGATGAGGAATTGAAAAGGGAGATTTTGGAGGAATCACATTGCTCTAGGTATACGGTGCACCCAGGGAATAATAAGATGTACCGAGATCTTAGAAGTTTGTATTGGTGGGAAAATATGAAGGCGGAAATTGCCCAGTTTGTGCAAAAATGTCTTACGTGCCAACAAGTAAAAGCTGAGCATCAAAAGCCGTCAGCTTTGTTACAGCCTTTAGAGATCCCTGAATGGAAATGGGAGCACATAACGATGGATTTTGTGTCAGGATTGCCACGAACACAAAAGGGGCATGATGCAATTTGGGTGATAGTAGATAGATTAACTAAGACTGCACATTTTCTGCCAGTGAACATGAAATATCCTTTGGAGAAACTTGCTAAACTTTATATGGATGAGATAGTAAGATTACATGGGGTACCAGTGAGTATTGTATCGGATAGAGACCCCAGGTTTGTATCCCGATTTTGGCAGAAACTACAAGAGGCTCTAGGGACTAAATTGAGTTACAGTACAGCGTATCATCCACAAACTGATGGACAATCTGAGAGAACTATCCAAACTCTTGAGGATATGCTGAGAGCCTGTATTGTGGATTTTAGAGGAAGTTGGAGCCAATACTTAACTTTAGTTGAGTTCGCGTATAACAATAGTTACCATTCCTCTATTCAAATGGCCCCATATGAAGCATTGTATGGACGAAGATGTCGATCTCCAATCCATTGGGAGGAAGTAGGAGAGAGAAAAGTGATAGATCCGACCACAATACCGTGGGTTGAGGAAGCGTATGAGAAAGTAAAAATGATCCGCCAGAGGCTTCAAACAGCCCGAAGCCGTCAGAAGAGCTATGCTGATCATAGGAGAAGAGACTTGGAGTTTGAAATAGATGATAAGGTGTTTCTTCGAATTACACCATTAAAAGGAAAGATCAGATCAGGAAAAGGGAAAAAGTTGCAACCACGATATATAGGACCTTTCAAAGTACTTCAGCGAATAGGAAAAGTGGCTTATCGACTTGAGCTACCAGCTAGCTTGTCTAGGATCCATGACGTTTTCCATGTTTCTTTGCTTAAGAAATACCATCCGGATCCAACTCACATTTTGCCACTTCAAGATGTTGAACTTGACGAGTCCCTAACCTATGAAGAACGACCTATTCAAATATTGGATCGAAAGGTGAAGGACTTGAGAACCAAGCAAATTCCTTTAGTAAAGGTTCTATGGAAGCATCATGAAGTGGAAGAAGCAACTTGGGAGCTAGAAAAAGACATGCAAGAGAAATACCCCGACCTGTTCATGACTAAAGGTATGAATTTCGGGGTCGAAATTCTTTTAAGGGGGAGAGAATGTGAGAACTCGCAAATTCCTTGTATTTTTCTCAAAAATACCCTTTTATTTGAAAATTAGTATTTATCAAAGGCCACTACCCAAATATTTCACATTAAGTGTAAGTAAACCTAGAAAATAGGGTTTTACGCTTCGGTTTTAAATTTGGAGCGAAATTAGGGTTTTTGCGATTTTTCACCGGATGAATTTTCGGTACAGAGTAAGAATTAATTTGGGGATTAAAAGTGACTTTTAAGTGAGAAATAATATGTGACTAGTGGCAATGATATAAGGTTAGTGAATGGGAAGTGAAAAACCTAGTACGTGAGTTTTTAAGAAAAACGGCGCGATCCGGCGGGTCCCGCGCATTACCGATTGAACGCACTGCTTGACCACCATTTTTCTTACCCAACAAGTTTGTTGACTTTTGCACATAATATCTTCTTATATTGTAGCAGCCTTGACCGAAATTATGAGGCTAGAAATAACAAGAAGGAAAGAGAAAAAAAGAAAGGTGGTGGTGGTGACACTTGTCACCACCTCATGGCCTCTTACCCAAGACTAACCCCAACCATTTAACTCCAACACTTAGCATTTTTCTTCTTCATTTTGGGTGCTGCTGGCCGAGAACAACAAGAAGAGAAACTCCAAGGGAAAATCTTTCATTTCATCTCCAAATCCAACAAATAAGTGAGGAATCGAGCGAAGTAAACCGATTAAACTTGTTTTCTAGTGACTAGCTAGTGAGTTGTGGTGTGATTCTTGAAGGGGAGAGCTTGTGCTACTCTTGGTGACTTTTATTCAAGGTAAGAGAGTTTATCTCTCCAAGTTTCACTTCTAATCTTGTTTAATTAAGCTTAGTAACTTGATTTTATGGTGAGATTATGAATGATGAGCATGTTTTAGTAGTTTTTCCAAATTTATTTGATGAACTAGGGCTTGTGGAAATTCTGCCCAAATGATTGTATGATGTTTGTATGTTGCAATTGAGGTGTTATATGGTGTTTTGGTAGTGATTGGACCAAGAAATTAAGGAAAGATTCACTAGAAACTCAAAATTTTCAAAATCTGGAAAATGGTCCTAACATTCTGTCCGAATTTTTATCTATATGTTAGAGGCTGTTTTGGCCTTAGGTCAAAGAATAAAAGTTGTAGAGAATGGCATTTTGTAGGTGCCTACAAAATTTCAACTCAATCGGAGCAACGCAGAACGTGAAAAGTCCAAAATACCCCTACTGTTTTAAGTCTTTCCCAGCAGTCCGTTTCTTCAGTTCAGTCTAGTTTATCATGATTTTTGACCAGGATCCATTCTGATTTAGCTCTGGGCCGAAACATGAAAGTTGTAGAGTTCTGAAGTAGCTTGAAAATGCCTCAAAGAAAACCTGATTCGGACTTGTGTACACTGAGTTATGACCATTACAGTGTTCTGCGTTTAAACAGCCGGTGAATTGGTTTCTGGTTTAGTAATCTGAGATTTTGACTAAGTTACATTAGAAACTGGACTAAGTGACCTTCATGAACATTGTAGCCCTGAGTCTTAGCTTCGAAACGGCATAGGTTTCATCTTAATCCGATAAGCGTAGCCTCGAATAAGTTATTTCCGCTTTTATACGTCAAATCTGTCTTTTGGCTATAAGGAATTTCTGTTCTTGCTATTGATGCGAATCTTATTATTATGATATTGTGAGCCTATGGAACGGCTCTTGACCTGAATTGCTTATATGTATGATGTTGGGTTGTGTTTGAGAAAAACAATGAAGCCTAAATGGCTGGAAAATTAGGTAAACACAAAGGGCATGCTGCCCGAATTTTTACTCGAGAACTAGAAAACTATATTTTCGACTTGAGTGAAGGTTAAGTACTTAATACTTGAACTAGCGAGGACTTTGGCTATTATGTTTCTTGAGTGTTATACGTTAGGACTTGATTAAACTTGTACCCTTGAGGAAAGCCTAACGACCAATGAAAACTTGAATTTTCTTGTACTTTCAACTCAAGTATTATTTCCAAGCATCTATGTTACAAGATCTTATGATTTGAAAAGCGAGCCAGTTTTCACGAGTGTCTTTCAAATGAATTTCAATTGGTCGATTCTTAATGAACGAAACGTTTAAGTTTCGAATCTTACTCGTGTTACAAAGTTCTCAAACTGAAATTTTCTCGCAGATTTGGACTCCAAACCCGGAGTACCACCTCGGCGTGAGAACTAGAAGTACTTTTGTGGTGAGTGCTTCCAAATATTCGATTGTACTTGTTACGTGTGTTCCCTACTTGACTTGTATGAATACGTGAAAATGAATGATAGGGCAAGGGTGTACTTTACCGCACTTACCTTAAAATGACTTGTTCTTGCTATTGAAATACTTGACTTGCTTACATGTACTTGAAATATATGACTTGCCTGGAATTCCAGAAACCCTGAGGCTAGTTAATCGAGTCGAGCCGGCAAGGGCCTGGTCGATTAGATAACGAACCCTGGGTCACTAGTTAAGTCGAGTGGAGTGATATCTCCTCGGCGATCCGGTATACTCGAGTATTACCACCCGTGTTTCGTGTGGCGTGCGGGCCCGAAAAAGGGGGTTGATTGGTGGACGGGGATTGGCGTGTAGTGAAGTTTTATTTTGGATTTGTTATTATTTGAAAGTTGACGGAGTGTCGACTACTCATTGATCAAGCTGGAATGGAACCGAGACGTGAATACTGTATCCTTATATATGAGTGCGAACTTGATATTGCTTGACTAGTTGAAGTACTATTTCCCTGATTTTGACTTGTTTACTCGCTATTTCATTATTACTATGTTATTCTTTGCTTTGTTGGGCAATTTGATATTTGGAACTTCACTGGGTTTCGGCTCACCCTATTAGTTTGTTTTCCTTACAGGGGTACGAGAGAAGCGTGAGAAGTGTAAAGGCTAGCGTAGTCTAGTTACTTTAGACTTTGTTTTGAATTTTGGTTTTGTACTCGCGCTATTTCTCGAATGGAACATATTGTACTTGGATTGTATACTTTTGAACTAGTTTAAGATATCGAGACTTTGTATCCTGAATTCGATCAATGTAAATTATAAGCTTGAATTGTGAATGTTATCTATGGTTCATGGTTGTGTGCACGTGATTTTAGTGAGTGAGTCCTGGCGAGAGCTGGGCAGGCAGTCCGCCGAACCCTCTGGTACGCCTTAGGGGGAGGTGGGGTCGTCACACAAACAGAGCTAATTCTCCTCTTTATGTCTTTGACTTCAAAATAAAAAAGAGTTACTCAGCAATAAAACATTCTTTCTACTCAACCGCATGCTATGTAAGTCCATTTTTAAGTTCCTAACTCCTTAGTGAACCAATTAATATATCAATGAAGTACAAAAGTTTACATGATAAAAGTACAAATGTTTTTTATCATGTAATCAAACTACATACCAGATAAGTAAAAAATTTAAGTAGGAAGATTAAACATAACAATCACACCACAGCTTATTTGAATCCATCAGTTGTGACAAATACAAGTTTTTTTTTTTTTTTTTTTACCTTAGGGTGTCCTAACCTTAGGGCTAGACTAATTTCCTAAAACTGTGTAGAGTTTTGCCTCAAGGATATACAACAAGTCAGCATATAGGATTAATCACGGGATCTGCTGGTAACTATTAGATTACAGAACCCGTCGAACTACCCGTGGGGGCTGACAAATGCAAGTTCATTAATTTGATTAAATTTGCATCCACACCTAAAGCCTTCATAAAAAATAGTAATTAAATCACACGAACGCAGCTTTAGAATGAAATAAGTTCCATTGTCGAATGTCAATAACCTCAATGCATCAATATTATCTAGAGCACGAAAAGGGCAGGAAAAAGCACCACATTAACAAAAAACTATCAAAATTACATGCCCCAAATTTTCTTCCATATGCTAAAATTAACAAATAATAGTTAATATGGCGACAACTCACTCGAGTGCACCATTTACGTGATAAATAATTAAATGTCTTTTCTTCTAACACCACTGTCAATGGATTTTTAGAAAAATCCAAGTACAAGAATTTTTGGTGTCTATTTACAATTTCAGGGACATCTTCTTGGCCAAATCATTTTTCTTTTTTGCTTATTTCACATAAATGACCAATATTTCATTTACATGCATCATCACAGCTCCTTGTGAGATTAGAGAAGTTACAAGAAGGTAGATTGTGAGATGTGATGCACTATCCCCAAATGGTCGTATTCTGACTTCTTAGTGAGTAAAATACATCAGAGAAATCCCATTTTAACTGAAACAGTAGTAAATTAGCAGGACAGGGTGACAATGTTGGAACTTGTGAATCCACTTTACATCTTAAAGCACAACATTTTTGGTCTCTTCACTCCAGTTAAGAAAAGCCACAAAAAATGGATATGCTGCTGCATTCAGCAGAAACTCTCAAGTAAAATAATCTATCAGAAAAATGATAACTATGTGTTGATTAAAGATACGTTTATCGAATCATCTAACAGATATGTTTAAGGAATCATCTAACACTGTTAGCACATTACAGACAAATCAAAAGAAGCACTCATTGTCCCCAAATGTGCCTTTTAATAAATGCCAGGAAAAGTTGTTAAACTGGGGTGTCTTCAGGGTAACTTCTGTGACCCAGAAAGAAAAAAGAAAGGGAAACAAAATGCAATCCAACTACTTTCTGTTGGGATATCAAGTGTGAATCAATATCTCACATCGGAAAGAGATGAGTAGAATGAGGAACATATAAGTGGGAATGATTCATAGACCCAATGCCTTAAGGTTTTGGGTTGGATGTGGTGTCAAGCCCATGGTTGTGGTTCTCATTCTAACTCATGGTTAAATTCTCCCCGAGTTTGGCTCTCTCAGAGCCCAACAAGTGGTATCAGAGCCGATGATTCGGCTGGGCAGTGACTCTAGGATAAAAAGCCAGTGGAAGTGGTAAGGCGTGGTTTGGATAAGAGCAGGAAAAAAAAATCATGCAGACCTACAGTGAGGCAAGGGCATGTGGGCTCTTGAGCAAGAATCGTACACTCCAGATTGAAGTGGGTTTGATGGAGTGGATGGTCTAGGGAGAGAGGTCCGATGTGGAAGAGATTCACAATTGAGGGGGAGATTGTTGGGATATCAAGTATGAATCAATATCCCACATCAGAAAGAGATGAGTAGAATGAGAAACATATAAGTGGGAATGATCCATAGATCCAATGCCTTAAGGTTTTGGGTTGGATGTGGTGTCAAGCCTATGGTTGTGGTTCCCATTCTAACTCATGGTTAAATTTTCCTCGAGTTTGGCTCTCTCAGAGCCCAACACTTTCATACAATTGTTTCAATTAACAGGACAGCCAAAAAAAAAAAAAAAAAAAATCTTTTCCTGCAGAAATTTCCCTTTAACAAGCAAGTCCTTCAAGTCATTTATTTAAGAACCAACTCTATAGAAATACAGGAGAAGAAACAGCATGCATGTTCATGTTCAAACCATTCCATGTGTCAACAACAATTATGTAAGACTATTTCTCGTCTTTATGAAAGTTAAATCGGTGCAGCAATCGAGGATGGAAGTTGGACTGTCCTAAATGACAAAAACAATTTGTCATTACCACACAAACCAGCTCCATACATGGACGTTTACCTCTCAGGAACAGCACAACTTGTGCATGGTCAACTGCCTTAACATCCACAGGGTATATTTTAACTGATCCGTAGGTTAGCAGCTACACCTACAGTGAAATTCTGAAGCTGCATATCGCAGTGCATGAATACCTGGAAGTTTGCTTGTCTGAGCTAGCCGTTCCATTTTGATGCTGATGGACCACAGAAATGAGGCCCTCTCTTAAAAAAGAAATTTTATCCATAGTTTTGTGTATATCCAAATTCCAAGATGATTTGTATAACAAGAAATTTTTAATTAGAATAGATTGTAAATCTGCAAAAGAGATTTTACAAAAAGATGTTCAAAATATAGTTTCAAAGCAAATATTTGCTAGATGGCAAGCTATTTTATCTGTGTTCGATTTCGACATAGAATTTATTAAAGGAGAAAATAACTCCCTTCCTGACTTCTTGACTAGAGAATTTTTACAGGGAAATGGAACGTGAAACTCACAAAGAATACCTTCGAAGACTTCGAGCTGAACGAGATAACCCAATTCTTCAAAAAAGAGCCACAAATATTTCTCATAGACCCTTTACCTATTTTGTCAAAAATCCCGATAAAACTATTCAACCAATTCCTTATTCTCAAATTCGAAATCATGATACAGTTCATATTAGACACAGCTTTTGGGCTGCAACCACACCAAAAGAACAAGCCTTTCTTCTAAAAAGGCAGATCAATTCAAACATTATATTTAAGAATGTTCTTGAAAAAGCCAATCATCCTCCTGAAGATATTCAGCCAATTTTAATTCGAATTCAACAGCTTAAAGAACAGCTTAACAAGATTATTTGTTAAAATTTTGCAGGATCATGGATTCAAAAGCAGGAAGTTCCAGGCCAAAGACTCCTCAGGATTATGAGATGAGTCTTACCCCTGAAATTCAAATGAAATGCAGAATCGAGCCTCTATAAATAGATTCAAGATTCAGAAGACAGGCATCGGCGAAAAAATATCAGAAGTTGTAATAGACTTGTCTTAGTTTTCCTACTACTCCCACTTACTCTTAGTTCTCCTACTATTCCCACTCACTCTAAAATAACCATTGTACTCAAAGTCTTTGTAGAAGTGGATTTCATCATTACAATAAAGTCTTCAAGGTTGGAATTCATTACAAGCTTCCGTTAGTCTCTCAACAATCAAAAGTAAGTCCAACTACTTATGTTTATTGCATTTCAATACCTGGGAAAGAAGTGGTATCAGAGCCACACCCTTGTTTAATTTGCATACGTATATTTAAACTTTGCATTTACATTTACTTTATTTGAATTACGTTTCTATTTTAACTTGGCTATTTCATGCATTTATGTTACATATTTTATTAAACTTTACTGAAAACGTTGGTAAGACTTGATGCTTTGTTAGACCGTTGGTAAGTCCAGGATAGGATGTTCCAGGCATAGGCTCGGTTGTTCCCGTCTAAGTAAAATTTAATTAAATATTAAGCATGGCTGCATTTCTTAGACAATTAAAAATAGGATCTAATTCAAAGCAAGAAAATGTAGTACAAAGGCATGAATATCATATGCCTATAAACAATTCAGATTGGACAATCCCAGAAGAAAAAATTGAACACATTTATAGAATTGGCCCTTTAGATTTCAAAACTGCTTTATCAGTCAAAACCCATGAAGAAACAATATCTATTCAAGAAGAATATCAAACTATACAATTATTAAATCATAGTACAATTCAAAAATATTTAAGTAAAGGATATCGTTATATTCATATTGGATTAATACAAATTGCTGTAAAGCCCTTATTCCATTTAGGAGTTGATGCTCCAATATACCTAGCTTTAAGAGACACTAGACTCAAAAGATATAAAACATCTTTATTATCAATGATTCAAACTAATGTTTGCAACGGACCAATATATTTTAACTGTGCTCCAAATTTTTCAATAGATTTAACAGACCCTCATATATTAAATTCAGTTATACTAGATATTCATCTACAAGGAAATGAATTTGAAAAACATACAAAGAATTTTGCAATAATATACAGAATATATTATAGACCTTTATCTTCACATTTAAATCCAAAATTCATAATGACTCCAACTCTTAAAGACGAAACAACTTTATTACAAGTAGATGCAGATCGACCTACTACATATATTCCAAAAAGATTAAAATGGAATGAAATTACTATACCTAGTGAATTTGAAATTAAAAATCCACAAGTAGCAAGAAATATAGAACAAACTACTGAAGATATTATAGAAAAATCGGATGGAAGTACTTTAATAAGATTTACATCATTAAGAGAAAGACCAGAATCATCTTATTCATGGTTACCAGCTAGACGTTCAAATTATGAGTCATCTGAAATTAATTTCCCTATGGAAAGTACATCAAATTTTAAATATAAAACTCCTATTCCAGAAGTGGTAAATCAAAATAAATCTGACTATTCCCCAACACATTCTCAAATGCAAGGAGAAATAAATGTTATAAATAGACCATATAAAATAAATCATAAATATTTACAAGAAGATTTTGATGATGAAGAAAACACAGAAAAAAGAATTTGGTTTTTTCAATTAGAATCAGAATATAAAGAAAAATTAATATTAGAATGGAAAATAGAAATAGAAAAACAAAAGTTTGACTTTCCTTTCTTTACATGGTTAACATTTTACACATCAAAATTAGGAATAAGTGATGTTTATAATATTCCACAAATAAATGTTCAAACTAATTTATATAAAAAATGGAAATTAAAAGATGATCAAATATTAACATCAATACACCCTCCATTACAAGAAGTAAAAATTAATCTAGGAAAAGGAGAAGTAATAGCCTCACCTTTTAAAAAGGGAAGAGAAGCTGAATCAAGTACAAATAATTCAATAAATCTTGAAGATCTTAAAAAAGTTTATCAACAAAATAATTATACAAATCAAATTCTTCATACAATATCTCAACATATGGAAGTATTAAATACAAAAATTGATACACTAAAGAAACCAGATTTAAAATTCCCAAATGATATATCAGCACCTCATTTTCAACCTAGAAGTCTGACAAGAGAAAAAGAACAAGATTTAGTACAAAGTATTAGTACTCAAAAGATAAGTAATACAGATAATTTATTAAATAAAATATCTAATGCATTACAAAATCTAACTACAGATTCAAAACCAACAACACCCAAAATAAATACCTTAGACCAAATAATAGAAGATAACTCTACTGAAGAATTAGAAGATTTATCAGAAGAATCAGCAAATTCAGACATAGAAGAAAATATACTTTTACCAATAGAAAATCAATTTGAAGAAGAAAATAATCAAATAAATAGAATAAAAAGAAAGAACTATAGTAATAATAAAAATTGGAAAATGGTAAGTTCAAAAAATTATTATCCTAGACCAAGTCCTCCAGATATTCAATATGAAGAAAGATCAAAATTTAGAACAACTAAATATGATGGAGACTCAATATATGAATGGAACATAGATGGCAAAGCAGAATATGAAGTATTAAATAATTTGCAAGAAATGGGAATGGCGAGATTAGCCTATAAAATTAAAAATATTCAAGAAAGAAATATTGCAACTTTATTAGTCTCAGGATTTACTGGACAATTAAAGAATTGGTGGGATAATGCTTTAACATTACAAGATAAATTATCAATATTAGATCATACACAAGAAATAGAAGATGATCAAGGAAATATTCAAATACAGTCAGATGCTGCAGAATTTTTAATAGTAACAATAGTAATGTATTTTATAGGAAATCCTAAAGAAGAATTAAATTCAAATAAAACATTCTTAACAAATTTAAGATGCCCAACATTATCAGATTTTAGATGGTATAAAGATATGTTTTTAACAAATGTATTAAGAAGACCAGATTGTAATGCTTCATTCTGGAAAGAAAGATTCATAACAGGATTACCAAGTTTATTTTCTCAAAGGATAATGGATAATTTACAAAAGGAAATGGGAACAGATGTAATTTCATTCGAAAATATTACTTTTGGACAATTATTTGCTTTTGTGAAAAAAGAAGGATTAATATTATGTTCAGAATTAAGATTACAAATAAAATATGGATCAAAACAAAAAGAAGTAGGATCATTCTGTGATGCATTTGGAATTAAACGAATCAAATCACCATCAGCATATAAAAAGAGAATTAAAAAATATTCCAAGAAACCAAGATATATAAAATCTAAGGAAAATGAACCAACTAAAAGAAAGAAATTCATTAAAAAGAAAATTGTTTGTTACAAATGTGGTAAAATAGGACATAAAGCAAACAAATGTAGATTAAAAGAAAAAATTACAGAAATCTGTGTAAATGACGAAGAAATTAAAAATAAATTAATAAATTTGTTAATAAATGAAAAAGATAAAAGTTCAGAAGATGACTATTACAATGATATTTCTAGTTCAGATAGTGAAGAAAATTGCAATTGTACTCCAAAATATATAAATGTTATAACTAAAAAAGAAGATAAAGAATTTTTATTAGATATAATAGAAAAAATTGATGATCCAATGGCTAAAAAAGAATATTTAGAAAGACTAAAAAGTTTAATTATTCAAGAAGATAAAATGCCAAAAATAATAGAACCTTTTAGTATATCAAAATTAATAGATAAATATCCAAACATTAATATAATGAAAAAAGAAACTACTAAAGATCTTCAATCAGAAATTAATAATCTCAAAATACAAGTAAAACAATTACAACAAGAAATTATAGAATTAAAATTAAAAGATTTAGAGATAGAATCAAAATTAGAATTAATAAGTAATCAGCCTTCAACTTCTAATTCTAAAACAGAAGAAATATTAATATCAGAAAAATTAGTAGAAGAATCTCAATATTTGAATACTATTGAAAGAATAACATTTCAAAAATGGTTCGCTTTAGTAACAATTACAGTAGAAGATTTCAAAGAAACATTTGTAGCTCTAATAGATAGTGGAGCTGATACAAGTTGTATTAAAGAAGGAATAATTCCTACTAAATATTGTGAAAGAACAAATGAAAAATTAATGGCAGCAAATGGAGAAGATTTAAAAGTAACTTATAAATTTACAAAAGGATCAATATGTAACAATGAATATTGTATTAGACATAATTTCATAATTGTAAAGAATATACATCATGATGTAATATTAGGAACACCCTTTTTAATTCAAATATATCCATTTTTAGTAAGTAATGAAGGGATTTCAGTAAATATAATGGGAAAAATTGTTATCTTTAAATTCTTAACTCCAATAAAACAAAAGGAATTACATACATTACAAACATCTTCGATATATAAAACAATAAACAGTATTACCAAAGTACAACAACAAATAAGCTATATTAAAGAAGAAAAATCTTATTTAAAAATTGAGGAACAACTAAATGATATTAAAATACAAAAAAGAATATCAGAATTAGAGGAATTATTTAAAAAAGAAATTTGTGCAGACATTCCTAATGCTTTTTGGGATAGAAAACAACATATGATAGAATTACCTTATGAAAAAGATTTTAATGAAAAAAATATTCCAACAAAAGCTAGACCAATACAAATGAATTCTGAATTATTAGAATTTTGTAAAAAGGAAATAAAAATATTACTAGATAAAGGATTAATAACTCCTTCAAAATCACCTTGGAGTTGTGCTGCATTCTATGTAATGAATCAAGCTGAAAAAGAAAGAGGAGTTCCAAGATTAGTAATAAATTATAAACCTTTAAACAAAGTTTTACAATGGATTAGATATCCTATTCCCAACAAAAAAGATTTGCTTAATAGATTATTTAATGCAAAAATATTCTCAAAATTTGATATGAAATCAGGATATTGGCAAATATTAATAGATCCAAAAGATAGATACAAAACAGCATTTACAACACCTTTTGGACATTATGAATGGAAAGTTATGCCATTTGGATTAAAAAATGCACCATCAGAATTTCAAAATATAATGAATGATATTTTCAATCCTTATAGTTCATTCAGCATAGTTTATATAGATGATGTATTAATATTTTCAGAATCATTAGAACAACATTTTAAACATTTAAGTATATTTCTAAAAATAGTTAAGAAAAATGGATTAGTTATTTCTGCTCCAAAAATGAAATTATTTCAAACAAAAATAAGATTTTTAGGACATAATATATATCAAGGAACAATAAAGCCAATAAATAGAGCTTTAGAATTCGCTACTAAATTTCCAGATGTGATAAAAGAGAAAAATCAATTACAAAGATTTTTAGGATGCTTAAATTATATAGCAGAATTCTTTCCTAAATTAAGACAAGAATGTTCTATATTATTTAATAGATTAAAGAAAAACCCAAAACCTTGGACAGAAGAACATACTCAAAAAATAAAATATTTAAAAGCAAAAATAGAATCATTACCATGTTTGTGCCTACCTCATCCTAAAGCATTCATGATAGTTGAAACAGATGCATCAGAATTAGGATACGGTGGAATATTAAAACAAAAAATAAATAATTCAAAAGAAGAATTAGTTAGATTTCATTCAGGAACATGGTCTGATCCTCAAAAGAATTATTCAACTATTAAAAAAGAAATTTTATCCATAGTTTTGTGTATATCCAAATTCCAAGATGATTTGTATAACAAGAAATTTTTAATTAGAATAGATTGTAAATCTGCAAAAGAGATTTTACAAAAAGATGTTCAAAATATAGTTTCAAAGCAAATATTTGCTAGATGGCAAGCTATTTTATCTGTGTTCGATTTCGACATAGAATTTATTAAAGGAGAAAATAACTCCCTTCCTGACTTCTTGACTAGAGAATTTTTACAGGGAAATGGAACGTGAAACTCACAAAGAATACCTTCGAAGACTTCGAGCTGAACGAGATAACCCAATTCTTCAAAAAAGAGCCACAAATATTTCTCATAGACCCTTTACCTATTTTGTCAAAAATCCCGATAAAACTATTCAACCAATTCCTTATTCTCAAATTCGAAATCATGATACAGTTCATATTAGACACAGCTTTTGGGCTGCAACCACACCAAAAGAACAAGCCTTTCTTCTAAAAAGGCAGATCAATTCAAACATTATATTTAAGAATGTTCTTGAAAAAGCCAATCATCCTCCTGAAGATATTCAGCCAATTTTAATTCGAATTCAACAGCTTAAAGAACAGCTTAACAAGATTATTTGTTAAAATTTTGCAGGATCATGGATTCAAAAGCAGGAAGTTCCAGGCCAAAGACTCCTCAGGATTATGAGATGAGTCTTACCCCTGTAACTCAAAATAGATTTCAACTTTTATCCGATTTCCCAGCATTGACTTATAGTCAGGCTGCTACTCCAATTATTTCTCCAATTAGACCCATTCAACAACTAGCAAAATCCCCAGAAAAATCTCAAGGAAATACTTATTTCACAAAGCCATTTACTCAACATATTACTTTAACCAGATTCCAAGAAATACCCATATACTCTACTCTTCATCAAGTTACTCAAAGGATCTTTCCTCCAAAATGCTATTGGCAACCAGATGACCCTTCAAAAAATCTAGATTATTATGAATTAATCCTTACAGATACTCAATCTGTAGAGATTTACCCCATTCCAGATAAAAAGAATCCAAATATTATTAGTCATTCCAAGTGTATTATAAAGAAAGTTTGTTCTCCTAATGAATGGACTTCTCTTTATTCCAAAAAATCCTTTTCAGTAAACTTTATTCCAGATGGATTTACATATCAAGATTACAAAATGGCATGGTATCGTGCTTTCCTTTTTAGACCATTCAACCATTCCTGGTTCTTCACATTCAAAGATAGTTGCAGCAAAGACTTCCCAATTTGGTTCAATCACTGGTGGAAATGGTTTGGACCCCAACCAGAGATTCTACCACCAAATGTTCTCATGGGATTTCAAACATATCTAAAAAGAGCAAAGGGGGAAGAATATACAAGACCAATTTTATTCCACATGGAATTCAAAGTGCCATGGATATTTTGCTGGAGTTTCAAAATTCATCAAGAACTAGAAAAACCTCTGCCAATGTCATTGGTAAGAGAATTCAAAATAAAATGGTGGACTGGATTCAATCAAGAATTTGGCGATCAAACTAATGTGATCAGATTCCTGACTACTGGAGACAAATTAAAGTGGACAGCTACTACCACTACTCAAAAGGAGACAAGACAGTCAACAATCATTCCAACCACTACACCAACTCCACTCACTCCAAAAAGAGACAAAGAAAAGGTGACGGAAATGGCATCCGAAGAAACAGCCAGTAACTTTTTAATAAAGCAAATCATGCAGAATCCCGAGATGCTGAAAGAATATCTGAATTATTTACAAAAGCCAAAAGAAGAAGACAAAATAGAGGAGCCAGCAGGATCATCAGAATCTACTTTTGATCCTTTTGATGACCCCATCGGTGGACAAAATCCAAACGACTTTTGAAAAAGAATGTCGGCCACCACAAATGAAAGCAAAATTGAAATTCAAATGAAATGCAGAATCGAGCCTCTATAAATAGATTCAAGATTCAGAAGACAGGCATCGGCGAAAAAATATCAGAAGTTGTAATAGACTTGTCTTAGTTTTCCTACTACTCCCACTTACTCTTAGTTCTCCTACTATTCCCACTCACTCTAAAATAACCATTGTACTCAAAGTCTTTGTAGAAGTGGATTTCATCATTACAATAAAGTCTTCAAGGTTGGAATTCATTACAAGCTTCCGTTAGTCTCTCAACAATCAAAAGTAAGTCCAACTACTTATGTTTATTGCATTTCAATACCTGGGAAAGAAGTGGTATCAGAGCCACACCCTTGTTTAATTTGCATACGTATATTTAAACTTTGCATTTACATTTACTTTATTTGAATTACGTTTCTATTTTAACTTGGCTATTTCATGCATTTATGTTACATATTTTATTAAACTTTACTGAAAACGTTGGTAAGACTTGATGCTTTGTTAGACCGTTGGTAAGTCCAGGATAGGATGTTCCAGGCATAGGCTCGGTTGTTCCCGTCTAAGTAAAATTTAATTAAATATTAAGCATGGCTGCATTTCTTAGACAATTAAAAATAGGATCTAATTCAAAGCAAGAAAATGTAGTACAAAGGCATGAATATCATATGCCTATAAACAATTCAGATTGGACAATCCCAGAAGAAAAAATTGAACACATTTATAGAATTGGCCCTTTAGATTTCAAAACTGCTTTATCAGTCAAAACCCATGAAGAAACAATATCTATTCAAGAAGAATATCAAACTATACAATTATTAAATCATAGTACAATTCAAAAATATTTAAGTAAAGGATATCGTTATATTCATATTGGATTAATACAAATTGCTGTAAAGCCCTTATTCCATTTAGGAGTTGATGCTCCAATATACCTAGCTTTAAGAGACACTAGACTCAAAAGATATAAAACATCTTTATTATCAATGATTCAAACTAATGTTTGCAACGGACCAATATATTTTAACTGTGCTCCAAATTTTTCAATAGATTTAACAGACCCTCATATATTAAATTCAGTTATACTAGATATTCATCTACAAGGAAATGAATTTGAAAAACATACAAAGAATTTTGCAATAATATACAGAATATATTATAGACCTTTATCTTCACATTTAAATCCAAAATTCATAATGACTCCAACTCTTAAAGACGAAACAACTTTATTACAAGTAGATGCAGATCGACCTACTACATATATTCCAAAAAGATTAAAATGGAATGAAATTACTATACCTAGTGAATTTGAAATTAAAAATCCACAAGTAGCAAGAAATATAGAACAAACTACTGAAGATATTATAGAAAAATCGGATGGAAGTACTTTAATAAGATTTACATCATTAAGAGAAAGACCAGAATCATCTTATTCATGGTTACCAGCTAGACGTTCAAATTATGAGTCATCTGAAATTAATTTCCCTATGGAAAGTACATCAAATTTTAAATATAAAACTCCTATTCCAGAAGTGGTAAATCAAAATAAATCTGACTATTCCCCAACACATTCTCAAATGCAAGGAGAAATAAATGTTATAAATAGACCATATAAAATAAATCATAAATATTTACAAGAAGATTTTGATGATGAAGAAAACACAGAAAAAAGAATTTGGTTTTTTCAATTAGAATCAGAATATAAAGAAAAATTAATATTAGAATGGAAAATAGAAATAGAAAAACAAAAGTTTGACTTTCCTTTCTTTACATGGTTAACATTTTACACATCAAAATTAGGAATAAGTGATGTTTATAATATTCCACAAATAAATGTTCAAACTAATTTATATAAAAAATGGAAATTAAAAGATGATCAAATATTAACATCAATACACCCTCCATTACAAGAAGTAAAAATTAATCTAGGAAAAGGAGAAGTAATAGCCTCACCTTTTAAAAAGGGAAGAGAAGCTGAATCAAGTACAAATAATTCAATAAATCTTGAAGATCTTAAAAAAGTTTATCAACAAAATAATTATACAAATCAAATTCTTCATACAATATCTCAACATATGGAAGTATTAAATACAAAAATTGATACACTAAAGAAACCAGATTTAAAATTCCCAAATGATATATCAGCACCTCATTTTCAACCTAGAAGTCTGACAAGAGAAAAAGAACAAGATTTAGTACAAAGTATTAGTACTCAAAAGATAAGTAATACAGATAATTTATTAAATAAAATATCTAATGCATTACAAAATCTAACTACAGATTCAAAACCAACAACACCCAAAATAAATACCTTAGACCAAATAATAGAAGATAACTCTACTGAAGAATTAGAAGATTTATCAGAAGAATCAGCAAATTCAGACATAGAAGAAAATATACTTTTACCAATAGAAAATCAATTTGAAGAAGAAAATAATCAAATAAATAGAATAAAAAGAAAGAACTATAGTAATAATAAAAATTGGAAAATGGTAAGTTCAAAAAATTATTATCCTAGACCAAGTCCTCCAGATATTCAATATGAAGAAAGATCAAAATTTAGAACAACTAAATATGATGGAGACTCAATATATGAATGGAACATAGATGGCAAAGCAGAATATGAAGTATTAAATAATTTGCAAGAAATGGGAATGGCGAGATTAGCCTATAAAATTAAAAATATTCAAGAAAGAAATATTGCAACTTTATTAGTCTCAGGATTTACTGGACAATTAAAGAATTGGTGGGATAATGCTTTAACATTACAAGATAAATTATCAATATTAGATCATACACAAGAAATAGAAGATGATCAAGGAAATATTCAAATACAGTCAGATGCTGCAGAATTTTTAATAGTAACAATAGTAATGTATTTTATAGGAAATCCTAAAGAAGAATTAAATTCAAATAAAACATTCTTAACAAATTTAAGATGCCCAACATTATCAGATTTTAGATGGTATAAAGATATGTTTTTAACAAATGTATTAAGAAGACCAGATTGTAATGCTTCATTCTGGAAAGAAAGATTCATAACAGGATTACCAAGTTTATTTTCTCAAAGGATAATGGATAATTTACAAAAGGAAATGGGAACAGATGTAATTTCATTCGAAAATATTACTTTTGGACAATTATTTGCTTTTGTGAAAAAAGAAGGATTAATATTATGTTCAGAATTAAGATTACAAATAAAATATGGATCAAAACAAAAAGAAGTAGGATCATTCTGTGATGCATTTGGAATTAAACGAATCAAATCACCATCAGCATATAAAAAGAGAATTAAAAAATATTCCAAGAAACCAAGATATATAAAATCTAAGGAAAATGAACCAACTAAAAGAAAGAAATTCATTAAAAAGAAAATTGTTTGTTACAAATGTGGTAAAATAGGACATAAAGCAAACAAATGTAGATTAAAAGAAAAAATTACAGAAATCTGTGTAAATGACGAAGAAATTAAAAATAAATTAATAAATTTGTTAATAAATGAAAAAGATAAAAGTTCAGAAGATGACTATTACAATGATATTTCTAGTTCAGATAGTGAAGAAAATTGCAATTGTACTCCAAAATATATAAATGTTATAACTAAAAAAGAAGATAAAGAATTTTTATTAGATATAATAGAAAAAATTGATGATCCAATGGCTAAAAAAGAATATTTAGAAAGACTAAAAAGTTTAATTATTCAAGAAGATAAAATGCCAAAAATAATAGAACCTTTTAGTATATCAAAATTAATAGATAAATATCCAAACATTAATATAATGAAAAAAGAAACTACTAAAGATCTTCAATCAGAAATTAATAATCTCAAAATACAAGTAAAACAATTACAACAAGAAATTATAGAATTAAAATTAAAAGATTTAGAGATAGAATCAAAATTAGAATTAATAAGTAATCAGCCTTCAACTTCTAATTCTAAAACAGAAGAAATATTAATATCAGAAAAATTAGTAGAAGAATCTCAATATTTGAATACTATTGAAAGAATAACATTTCAAAAATGGTTCGCTTTAGTAACAATTACAGTAGAAGATTTCAAAGAAACATTTGTAGCTCTAATAGATAGTGGAGCTGATACAAGTTGTATTAAAGAAGGAATAATTCCTACTAAATATTGTGAAAGAACAAATGAAAAATTAATGGCAGCAAATGGAGAAGATTTAAAAGTAACTTATAAATTTACAAAAGGATCAATATGTAACAATGAATATTGTATTAGACATAATTTCATAATTGTAAAGAATATACATCATGATGTAATATTAGGAACACCCTTTTTAATTCAAATATATCCATTTTTAGTAAGTAATGAAGGGATTTCAGTAAATATAATGGGAAAAATTGTTATCTTTAAATTCTTAACTCCAATAAAACAAAAGGAATTACATACATTACAAACATCTTCGATATATAAAACAATAAACAGTATTACCAAAGTACAACAACAAATAAGCTATATTAAAGAAGAAAAATCTTATTTAAAAATTGAGGAACAACTAAATGATATTAAAATACAAAAAAGAATATCAGAATTAGAGGAATTATTTAAAAAAGAAATTTGTGCAGACATTCCTAATGCTTTTTGGGATAGAAAACAACATATGATAGAATTACCTTATGAAAAAGATTTTAATGAAAAAAATATTCCAACAAAAGCTAGACCAATACAAATGAATTCTGAATTATTAGAATTTTGTAAAAAGGAAATAAAAATATTACTAGATAAAGGATTAATAACTCCTTCAAAATCACCTTGGAGTTGTGCTGCATTCTATGTAATGAATCAAGCTGAAAAAGAAAGAGGAGTTCCAAGATTAGTAATAAATTATAAACCTTTAAACAAAGTTTTACAATGGATTAGATATCCTATTCCCAACAAAAAAGATTTGCTTAATAGATTATTTAATGCAAAAATATTCTCAAAATTTGATATGAAATCAGGATATTGGCAAATATTAATAGATCCAAAAGATAGATACAAAACAGCATTTACAACACCTTTTGGACATTATGAATGGAAAGTTATGCCATTTGGATTAAAAAATGCACCATCAGAATTTCAAAATATAATGAATGATATTTTCAATCCTTATAGTTCATTCAGCATAGTTTATATAGATGATGTATTAATATTTTCAGAATCATTAGAACAACATTTTAAACATTTAAGTATATTTCTAAAAATAGTTAAGAAAAATGGATTAGTTATTTCTGCTCCAAAAATGAAATTATTTCAAACAAAAATAAGATTTTTAGGACATAATATATATCAAGGAACAATAAAGCCAATAAATAGAGCTTTAGAATTCGCTACTAAATTTCCAGATGTGATAAAAGAGAAAAATCAATTACAAAGATTTTTAGGATGCTTAAATTATATAGCAGAATTCTTTCCTAAATTAAGACAAGAATGTTCTATATTATTTAATAGATTAAAGAAAAACCCAAAACCTTGGACAGAAGAACATACTCAAAAAATAAAATATTTAAAAGCAAAAATAGAATCATTACCATGTTTGTGCCTACCTCATCCTAAAGCATTCATGATAGTTGAAACAGATGCATCAGAATTAGGATACGGTGGAATATTAAAACAAAAAATAAATAATTCAAAAGAAGAATTAGTTAGATTTCATTCAGGAACATGGTCTGATCCTCAAAAGAATTATTCAACTATTAAAAAAGAAATTTTATCCATAGTTTTGTGTATATCCAAATTCCAAGATGATTTGTATAACAAGAAATTTTTAATTAGAATAGATTGTAAATCTGCAAAAGAGATTTTACAAAAAGATGTTCAAAATATAGTTTCAAAGCAAATATTTGCTAGATGGCAAGCTATTTTATCTGTGTTCGATTTCGACATAGAATTTATTAAAGGAGAAAATAACTCCCTTCCTGACTTCTTGACTAGAGAATTTTTACAGGGAAATGGAACGTGAAACTCACAAAGAATACCTTCGAAGACTTCGAGCTGAACGAGATAACCCAATTCTTCAAAAAAGAGCCACAAATATTTCTCATAGACCCTTTACCTATTTTGTCAAAAATCCCGATAAAACTATTCAACCAATTCCTTATTCTCAAATTCGAAATCATGATACAGTTCATATTAGACACAGCTTTTGGGCTGCAACCACACCAAAAGAACAAGCCTTTCTTCTAAAAAGGCAGATCAATTCAAACATTATATTTAAGAATGTTCTTGAAAAAGCCAATCATCCTCCTGAAGATATTCAGCCAATTTTAATTCGAATTCAACAGCTTAAAGAACAGCTTAACAAGATTATTTGTTAAAATTTTGCAGGATCATGGATTCAAAAGCAGGAAGTTCCAGGCCAAAGACTCCTCAGGATTATGAGATGAGTCTTACCCCTGTAACTCAAAATAGATTTCAACTTTTATCCGATTTCCCAGCATTGACTTATAGTCAGGCTGCTACTCCAATTATTTCTCCAATTAGACCCATTCAACAACTAGCAAAATCCCCAGAAAAATCTCAAGGAAATACTTATTTCACAAAGCCATTTACTCAACATATTACTTTAACCAGATTCCAAGAAATACCCATATACTCTACTCTTCATCAAGTTACTCAAAGGATCTTTCCTCCAAAATGCTATTGGCAACCAGATGACCCTTCAAAAAATCTAGATTATTATGAATTAATCCTTACAGATACTCAATCTGTAGAGATTTACCCCATTCCAGATAAAAAGAATCCAAATATTATTAGTCATTCCAAGTGTATTATAAAGAAAGTTTGTTCTCCTAATGAATGGACTTCTCTTTATTCCAAAAAATCCTTTTCAGTAAACTTTATTCCAGATGGATTTACATATCAAGATTACAAAATGGCATGGTATCGTGCTTTCCTTTTTAGACCATTCAACCATTCCTGGTTCTTCACATTCAAAGATAGTTGCAGCAAAGACTTCCCAATTTGGTTCAATCACTGGTGGAAATGGTTTGGACCCCAACCAGAGATTCTACCACCAAATGTTCTCATGGGATTTCAAACATATCTAAAAAGAGCAAAGGGGGAAGAATATACAAGACCAATTTTATTCCACATGGAATTCAAAGTGCCATGGATATTTTGCTGGAGTTTCAAAATTCATCAAGAACTAGAAAAACCTCTGCCAATGTCATTGGTAAGAGAATTCAAAATAAAATGGTGGACTGGATTCAATCAAGAATTTGGCGATCAAACTAATGTGATCAGATTCCTGACTACTGGAGACAAATTAAAGTGGACAGCTACTACCACTACTCAAAAGGAGACAAGACAGTCAACAATCATTCCAACCACTACACCAACTCCACTCACTCCAAAAAGAGACAAAGAAAAGGTGACGGAAATGGCATCCGAAGAAACAGCCAGTAACTTTTTAATAAAGCAAATCATGCAGAATCCCGAGATGCTGAAAGAATATCTGAATTATTTACAAAAGCCAAAAGAAGAAGACAAAATAGAGGAGCCAGCAGGATCATCAGAATCTACTTTTGATCCTTTTGATGACCCCATCGGTGGACAAAATCCAAACGACTTTTGAAAAAGAATGTCGGCCACCACAAATGAAAGCAAAATTGAAATTCAAATGAAATGCAGAATCGAGCCTCTATAAATAGATTCAAGATTCAGAAGACAGGCATCGGCGAAAAAATATCAGAAGTTGTAATAGACTTGTCTTAGTTTTCCTACTACTCCCACTTACTCTTAGTTCTCCTACTATTCCCACTCACTCTAAAATAACCATTGTACTCAAAGTCTTTGTAGAAGTGGATTTCATCATTACAATAAAGTCTTCAAGGTTGGAATTCATTACAAGCTTCCGTTAGTCTCTCAACAATCAAAAGTAAGTCCAACTACTTATGTTTATTGCATTTCAATACCTGGGAAAGAAGTGGTATCAGAGCCACACCCTTGTTTAATTTGCATACGTATATTTAAACTTTGCATTTACATTTACTTTATTTGAATTACGTTTCTATTTTAACTTGGCTATTTCATGCATTTATGTTACATATTTTATTAAACTTTACTGAAAACGTTGGTAAGACTTGATGCTTTGTTAGACCGTTGGTAAGTCCAGGATAGGATGTTCCAGGCATAGGCTCGGTTGTTCCCGTCTAAGTAAAATTTAATTAAATATTAAGCATGGCTGCATTTCTTAGACAATTAAAAATAGGATCTAATTCAAAGCAAGAAAATGTAGTACAAAGGCATGAATATCATATGCCTATAAACAATTCAGATTGGACAATCCCAGAAGAAAAAATTGAACACATTTATAGAATTGGCCCTTTAGATTTCAAAACTGCTTTATCAGTCAAAACCCATGAAGAAACAATATCTATTCAAGAAGAATATCAAACTATACAATTATTAAATCATAGTACAATTCAAAAATATTTAAGTAAAGGATATCGTTATATTCATATTGGATTAATACAAATTGCTGTAAAGCCCTTATTCCATTTAGGAGTTGATGCTCCAATATACCTAGCTTTAAGAGACACTAGACTCAAAAGATATAAAACATCTTTATTATCAATGATTCAAACTAATGTTTGCAACGGACCAATATATTTTAACTGTGCTCCAAATTTTTCAATAGATTTAACAGACCCTCATATATTAAATTCAGTTATACTAGATATTCATCTACAAGGAAATGAATTTGAAAAACATACAAAGAATTTTGCAATAATATACAGAATATATTATAGACCTTTATCTTCACATTTAAATCCAAAATTCATAATGACTCCAACTCTTAAAGACGAAACAACTTTATTACAAGTAGATGCAGATCGACCTACTACATATATTCCAAAAAGATTAAAATGGAATGAAATTACTATACCTAGTGAATTTGAAATTAAAAATCCACAAGTAGCAAGAAATATAGAACAAACTACTGAAGATATTATAGAAAAATCGGATGGAAGTACTTTAATAAGATTTACATCATTAAGAGAAAGACCAGAATCATCTTATTCATGGTTACCAGCTAGACGTTCAAATTATGAGTCATCTGAAATTAATTTCCCTATGGAAAGTACATCAAATTTTAAATATAAAACTCCTATTCCAGAAGTGGTAAATCAAAATAAATCTGACTATTCCCCAACACATTCTCAAATGCAAGGAGAAATAAATGTTATAAATAGACCATATAAAATAAATCATAAATATTTACAAGAAGATTTTGATGATGAAGAAAACACAGAAAAAAGAATTTGGTTTTTTCAATTAGAATCAGAATATAAAGAAAAATTAATATTAGAATGGAAAATAGAAATAGAAAAACAAAAGTTTGACTTTCCTTTCTTTACATGGTTAACATTTTACACATCAAAATTAGGAATAAGTGATGTTTATAATATTCCACAAATAAATGTTCAAACTAATTTATATAAAAAATGGAAATTAAAAGATGATCAAATATTAACATCAATACACCCTCCATTACAAGAAGTAAAAATTAATCTAGGAAAAGGAGAAGTAATAGCCTCACCTTTTAAAAAGGGAAGAGAAGCTGAATCAAGTACAAATAATTCAATAAATCTTGAAGATCTTAAAAAAGTTTATCAACAAAATAATTATACAAATCAAATTCTTCATACAATATCTCAACATATGGAAGTATTAAATACAAAAATTGATACACTAAAGAAACCAGATTTAAAATTCCCAAATGATATATCAGCACCTCATTTTCAACCTAGAAGTCTGACAAGAGAAAAAGAACAAGATTTAGTACAAAGTATTAGTACTCAAAAGATAAGTAATACAGATAATTTATTAAATAAAATATCTAATGCATTACAAAATCTAACTACAGATTCAAAACCAACAACACCCAAAATAAATACCTTAGACCAAATAATAGAAGATAACTCTACTGAAGAATTAGAAGATTTATCAGAAGAATCAGCAAATTCAGACATAGAAGAAAATATACTTTTACCAATAGAAAATCAATTTGAAGAAGAAAATAATCAAATAAATAGAATAAAAAGAAAGAACTATAGTAATAATAAAAATTGGAAAATGGTAAGTTCAAAAAATTATTATCCTAGACCAAGTCCTCCAGATATTCAATATGAAGAAAGATCAAAATTTAGAACAACTAAATATGATGGAGACTCAATATATGAATGGAACATAGATGGCAAAGCAGAATATGAAGTATTAAATAATTTGCAAGAAATGGGAATGGCGAGATTAGCCTATAAAATTAAAAATATTCAAGAAAGAAATATTGCAACTTTATTAGTCTCAGGATTTACTGGACAATTAAAGAATTGGTGGGATAATGCTTTAACATTACAAGATAAATTATCAATATTAGATCATACACAAGAAATAGAAGATGATCAAGGAAATATTCAAATACAGTCAGATGCTGCAGAATTTTTAATAGTAACAATAGTAATGTATTTTATAGGAAATCCTAAAGAAGAATTAAATTCAAATAAAACATTCTTAACAAATTTAAGATGCCCAACATTATCAGATTTTAGATGGTATAAAGATATGTTTTTAACAAATGTATTAAGAAGACCAGATTGTAATGCTTCATTCTGGAAAGAAAGATTCATAACAGGATTACCAAGTTTATTTTCTCAAAGGATAATGGATAATTTACAAAAGGAAATGGGAACAGATGTAATTTCATTCGAAAATATTACTTTTGGACAATTATTTGCTTTTGTGAAAAAAGAAGGATTAATATTATGTTCAGAATTAAGATTACAAATAAAATATGGATCAAAACAAAAAGAAGTAGGATCATTCTGTGATGCATTTGGAATTAAACGAATCAAATCACCATCAGCATATAAAAAGAGAATTAAAAAATATTCCAAGAAACCAAGATATATAAAATCTAAGGAAAATGAACCAACTAAAAGAAAGAAATTCATTAAAAAGAAAATTGTTTGTTACAAATGTGGTAAAATAGGACATAAAGCAAACAAATGTAGATTAAAAGAAAAAATTACAGAAATCTGTGTAAATGACGAAGAAATTAAAAATAAATTAATAAATTTGTTAATAAATGAAAAAGATAAAAGTTCAGAAGATGACTATTACAATGATATTTCTAGTTCAGATAGTGAAGAAAATTGCAATTGTACTCCAAAATATATAAATGTTATAACTAAAAAAGAAGATAAAGAATTTTTATTAGATATAATAGAAAAAATTGATGATCCAATGGCTAAAAAAGAATATTTAGAAAGACTAAAAAGTTTAATTATTCAAGAAGATAAAATGCCAAAAATAATAGAACCTTTTAGTATATCAAAATTAATAGATAAATATCCAAACATTAATATAATGAAAAAAGAAACTACTAAAGATCTTCAATCAGAAATTAATAATCTCAAAATACAAGTAAAACAATTACAACAAGAAATTATAGAATTAAAATTAAAAGATTTAGAGATAGAATCAAAATTAGAATTAATAAGTAATCAGCCTTCAACTTCTAATTCTAAAACAGAAGAAATATTAATATCAGAAAAATTAGTAGAAGAATCTCAATATTTGAATACTATTGAAAGAATAACATTTCAAAAATGGTTCGCTTTAGTAACAATTACAGTAGAAGATTTCAAAGAAACATTTGTAGCTCTAATAGATAGTGGAGCTGATACAAGTTGTATTAAAGAAGGAATAATTCCTACTAAATATTGTGAAAGAACAAATGAAAAATTAATGGCAGCAAATGGAGAAGATTTAAAAGTAACTTATAAATTTACAAAAGGATCAATATGTAACAATGAATATTGTATTAGACATAATTTCATAATTGTAAAGAATATACATCATGATGTAATATTAGGAACACCCTTTTTAATTCAAATATATCCATTTTTAGTAAGTAATGAAGGGATTTCAGTAAATATAATGGGAAAAATTGTTATCTTTAAATTCTTAACTCCAATAAAACAAAAGGAATTACATACATTACAAACATCTTCGATATATAAAACAATAAACAGTATTACCAAAGTACAACAACAAATAAGCTATATTAAAGAAGAAAAATCTTATTTAAAAATTGAGGAACAACTAAATGATATTAAAATACAAAAAAGAATATCAGAATTAGAGGAATTATTTAAAAAAGAAATTTGTGCAGACATTCCTAATGCTTTTTGGGATAGAAAACAACATATGATAGAATTACCTTATGAAAAAGATTTTAATGAAAAAAATATTCCAACAAAAGCTAGACCAATACAAATGAATTCTGAATTATTAGAATTTTGTAAAAAGGAAATAAAAATATTACTAGATAAAGGATTAATAACTCCTTCAAAATCACCTTGGAGTTGTGCTGCATTCTATGTAATGAATCAAGCTGAAAAAGAAAGAGGAGTTCCAAGATTAGTAATAAATTATAAACCTTTAAACAAAGTTTTACAATGGATTAGATATCCTATTCCCAACAAAAAAGATTTGCTTAATAGATTATTTAATGCAAAAATATTCTCAAAATTTGATATGAAATCAGGATATTGGCAAATATTAATAGATCCAAAAGATAGATACAAAACAGCATTTACAACACCTTTTGGACATTATGAATGGAAAGTTATGCCATTTGGATTAAAAAATGCACCATCAGAATTTCAAAATATAATGAATGATATTTTCAATCCTTATAGTTCATTCAGCATAGTTTATATAGATGATGTATTAATATTTTCAGAATCATTAGAACAACATTTTAAACATTTAAGTATATTTCTAAAAATAGTTAAGAAAAATGGATTAGTTATTTCTGCTCCAAAAATGAAATTATTTCAAACAAAAATAAGATTTTTAGGACATAATATATATCAAGGAACAATAAAGCCAATAAATAGAGCTTTAGAATTCGCTACTAAATTTCCAGATGTGATAAAAGAGAAAAATCAATTACAAAGATTTTTAGGATGCTTAAATTATATAGCAGAATTCTTTCCTAAATTAAGACAAGAATGTTCTATATTATTTAATAGATTAAAGAAAAACCCAAAACCTTGGACAGAAGAACATACTCAAAAAATAAAATATTTAAAAGCAAAAATAGAATCATTACCATGTTTGTGCCTACCTCATCCTAAAGCATTCATGATAGTTGAAACAGATGCATCAGAATTAGGATACGGTGGAATATTAAAACAAAAAATAAATAATTCAAAAGAAGAATTAGTTAGATTTCATTCAGGAACATGGTCTGATCCTCAAAAGAATTATTCAACTATTAAAAAAGAAATTTTATCCATAGTTTTGTGTATATCCAAATTCCAAGATGATTTGTATAACAAGAAATTTTTAATTAGAATAGATTGTAAATCTGCAAAAGAGATTTTACAAAAAGATGTTCAAAATATAGTTTCAAAGCAAATATTTGCTAGATGGCAAGCTATTTTATCTGTGTTCGATTTCGACATAGAATTTATTAAAGGAGAAAATAACTCCCTTCCTGACTTCTTGACTAGAGAATTTTTACAGGGAAATGGAACGTGAAACTCACAAAGAATACCTTCGAAGACTTCGAGCTGAACGAGATAACCCAATTCTTCAAAAAAGAGCCACAAATATTTCTCATAGACCCTTTACCTATTTTGTCAAAAATCCCGATAAAACTATTCAACCAATTCCTTATTCTCAAATTCGAAATCATGATACAGTTCATATTAGACACAGCTTTTGGGCTGCAACCACACCAAAAGAACAAGCCTTTCTTCTAAAAAGGCAGATCAATTCAAACATTATATTTAAGAATGTTCTTGAAAAAGCCAATCATCCTCCTGAAGATATTCAGCCAATTTTAATTCGAATTCAACAGCTTAAAGAACAGCTTAACAAGATTATTTGTTAAAATTTTGCAGGATCATGGATTCAAAAGCAGGAAGTTCCAGGCCAAAGACTCCTCAGGATTATGAGATGAGTCTTACCCCTGTAACTCAAAATAGATTTCAACTTTTATCCGATTTCCCAGCATTGACTTATAGTCAGGCTGCTACTCCAATTATTTCTCCAATTAGACCCATTCAACAACTAGCAAAATCCCCAGAAAAATCTCAAGGAAATACTTATTTCACAAAGCCATTTACTCAACATATTACTTTAACCAGATTCCAAGAAATACCCATATACTCTACTCTTCATCAAGTTACTCAAAGGATCTTTCCTCCAAAATGCTATTGGCAACCAGATGACCCTTCAAAAAATCTAGATTATTATGAATTAATCCTTACAGATACTCAATCTGTAGAGATTTACCCCATTCCAGATAAAAAGAATCCAAATATTATTAGTCATTCCAAGTGTATTATAAAGAAAGTTTGTTCTCCTAATGAATGGACTTCTCTTTATTCCAAAAAATCCTTTTCAGTAAACTTTATTCCAGATGGATTTACATATCAAGATTACAAAATGGCATGGTATCGTGCTTTCCTTTTTAGACCATTCAACCATTCCTGGTTCTTCACATTCAAAGATAGTTGCAGCAAAGACTTCCCAATTTGGTTCAATCACTGGTGGAAATGGTTTGGACCCCAACCAGAGATTCTACCACCAAATGTTCTCATGGGATTTCAAACATATCTAAAAAGAGCAAAGGGGGAAGAATATACAAGACCAATTTTATTCCACATGGAATTCAAAGTGCCATGGATATTTTGCTGGAGTTTCAAAATTCATCAAGAACTAGAAAAACCTCTGCCAATGTCATTGGTAAGAGAATTCAAAATAAAATGGTGGACTGGATTCAATCAAGAATTTGGCGATCAAACTAATGTGATCAGATTCCTGACTACTGGAGACAAATTAAAGTGGACAGCTACTACCACTACTCAAAAGGAGACAAGACAGTCAACAATCATTCCAACCACTACACCAACTCCACTCACTCCAAAAAGAGACAAAGAAAAGGTGACGGAAATGGCATCCGAAGAAACAGCCAGTAACTTTTTAATAAAGCAAATCATGCAGAATCCCGAGATGCTGAAAGAATATCTGAATTATTTACAAAAGCCAAAAGAAGAAGACAAAATAGAGGAGCCAGCAGGATCATCAGAATCTACTTTTGATCCTTTTGATGACCCCATCGGTGGACAAAATCCAAACGACTTTTGAAAAAGAATGTCGGCCACCACAAATGAAAGCAAAATTGAAATTCAAATGAAATGCAGAATCGAGCCTCTATAAATAGATTCAAGATTCAGAAGACAGGCATCGGCGAAAAAATATCAGAAGTTGTAATAGACTTGTCTTAGTTTTCCTACTACTCCCACTTACTCTTAGTTCTCCTACTATTCCCACTCACTCTAAAATAACCATTGTACTCAAAGTCTTTGTAGAAGTGGATTTCATCATTACAATAAAGTCTTCAAGGTTGGAATTCATTACAAGCTTCCGTTAGTCTCTCAACAATCAAAAGTAAGTCCAACTACTTATGTTTATTGCATTTCAATACCTGGGAAAGAAGTGGTATCAGAGCCACACCCTTGTTTAATTTGCATACGTATATTTAAACTTTGCATTTACATTTACTTTATTTGAATTACGTTTCTATTTTAACTTGGCTATTTCATGCATTTATGTTACATATTTTATTAAACTTTACTGAAAACGTTGGTAAGACTTGATGCTTTGTTAGACCGTTGGTAAGTCCAGGATAGGATGTTCCAGGCATAGGCTCGGTTGTTCCCGTCTAAGTAAAATTTAATTAAATATTAAGCATGGCTGCATTTCTTAGACAATTAAAAATAGGATCTAATTCAAAGCAAGAAAATGTAGTACAAAGGCATGAATATCATATGCCTATAAACAATTCAGATTGGACAATCCCAGAAGAAAAAATTGAACACATTTATAGAATTGGCCCTTTAGATTTCAAAACTGCTTTATCAGTCAAAACCCATGAAGAAACAATATCTATTCAAGAAGAATATCAAACTATACAATTATTAAATCATAGTACAATTCAAAAATATTTAAGTAAAGGATATCGTTATATTCATATTGGATTAATACAAATTGCTGTAAAGCCCTTATTCCATTTAGGAGTTGATGCTCCAATATACCTAGCTTTAAGAGACACTAGACTCAAAAGATATAAAACATCTTTATTATCAATGATTCAAACTAATGTTTGCAACGGACCAATATATTTTAACTGTGCTCCAAATTTTTCAATAGATTTAACAGACCCTCATATATTAAATTCAGTTATACTAGATATTCATCTACAAGGAAATGAATTTGAAAAACATACAAAGAATTTTGCAATAATATACAGAATATATTATAGACCTTTATCTTCACATTTAAATCCAAAATTCATAATGACTCCAACTCTTAAAGACGAAACAACTTTATTACAAGTAGATGCAGATCGACCTACTACATATATTCCAAAAAGATTAAAATGGAATGAAATTACTATACCTAGTGAATTTGAAATTAAAAATCCACAAGTAGCAAGAAATATAGAACAAACTACTGAAGATATTATAGAAAAATCGGATGGAAGTACTTTAATAAGATTTACATCATTAAGAGAAAGACCAGAATCATCTTATTCATGGTTACCAGCTAGACGTTCAAATTATGAGTCATCTGAAATTAATTTCCCTATGGAAAGTACATCAAATTTTAAATATAAAACTCCTATTCCAGAAGTGGTAAATCAAAATAAATCTGACTATTCCCCAACACATTCTCAAATGCAAGGAGAAATAAATGTTATAAATAGACCATATAAAATAAATCATAAATATTTACAAGAAGATTTTGATGATGAAGAAAACACAGAAAAAAGAATTTGGTTTTTTCAATTAGAATCAGAATATAAAGAAAAATTAATATTAGAATGGAAAATAGAAATAGAAAAACAAAAGTTTGACTTTCCTTTCTTTACATGGTTAACATTTTACACATCAAAATTAGGAATAAGTGATGTTTATAATATTCCACAAATAAATGTTCAAACTAATTTATATAAAAAATGGAAATTAAAAGATGATCAAATATTAACATCAATACACCCTCCATTACAAGAAGTAAAAATTAATCTAGGAAAAGGAGAAGTAATAGCCTCACCTTTTAAAAAGGGAAGAGAAGCTGAATCAAGTACAAATAATTCAATAAATCTTGAAGATCTTAAAAAAGTTTATCAACAAAATAATTATACAAATCAAATTCTTCATACAATATCTCAACATATGGAAGTATTAAATACAAAAATTGATACACTAAAGAAACCAGATTTAAAATTCCCAAATGATATATCAGCACCTCATTTTCAACCTAGAAGTCTGACAAGAGAAAAAGAACAAGATTTAGTACAAAGTATTAGTACTCAAAAGATAAGTAATACAGATAATTTATTAAATAAAATATCTAATGCATTACAAAATCTAACTACAGATTCAAAACCAACAACACCCAAAATAAATACCTTAGACCAAATAATAGAAGATAACTCTACTGAAGAATTAGAAGATTTATCAGAAGAATCAGCAAATTCAGACATAGAAGAAAATATACTTTTACCAATAGAAAATCAATTTGAAGAAGAAAATAATCAAATAAATAGAATAAAAAGAAAGAACTATAGTAATAATAAAAATTGGAAAATGGTAAGTTCAAAAAATTATTATCCTAGACCAAGTCCTCCAGATATTCAATATGAAGAAAGATCAAAATTTAGAACAACTAAATATGATGGAGACTCAATATATGAATGGAACATAGATGGCAAAGCAGAATATGAAGTATTAAATAATTTGCAAGAAATGGGAATGGCGAGATTAGCCTATAAAATTAAAAATATTCAAGAAAGAAATATTGCAACTTTATTAGTCTCAGGATTTACTGGACAATTAAAGAATTGGTGGGATAATGCTTTAACATTACAAGATAAATTATCAATATTAGATCATACACAAGAAATAGAAGATGATCAAGGAAATATTCAAATACAGTCAGATGCTGCAGAATTTTTAATAGTAACAATAGTAATGTATTTTATAGGAAATCCTAAAGAAGAATTAAATTCAAATAAAACATTCTTAACAAATTTAAGATGCCCAACATTATCAGATTTTAGATGGTATAAAGATATGTTTTTAACAAATGTATTAAGAAGACCAGATTGTAATGCTTCATTCTGGAAAGAAAGATTCATAACAGGATTACCAAGTTTATTTTCTCAAAGGATAATGGATAATTTACAAAAGGAAATGGGAACAGATGTAATTTCATTCGAAAATATTACTTTTGGACAATTATTTGCTTTTGTGAAAAAAGAAGGATTAATATTATGTTCAGAATTAAGATTACAAATAAAATATGGATCAAAACAAAAAGAAGTAGGATCATTCTGTGATGCATTTGGAATTAAACGAATCAAATCACCATCAGCATATAAAAAGAGAATTAAAAAATATTCCAAGAAACCAAGATATATAAAATCTAAGGAAAATGAACCAACTAAAAGAAAGAAATTCATTAAAAAGAAAATTGTTTGTTACAAATGTGGTAAAATAGGACATAAAGCAAACAAATGTAGATTAAAAGAAAAAATTACAGAAATCTGTGTAAATGACGAAGAAATTAAAAATAAATTAATAAATTTGTTAATAAATGAAAAAGATAAAAGTTCAGAAGATGACTATTACAATGATATTTCTAGTTCAGATAGTGAAGAAAATTGCAATTGTACTCCAAAATATATAAATGTTATAACTAAAAAAGAAGATAAAGAATTTTTATTAGATATAATAGAAAAAATTGATGATCCAATGGCTAAAAAAGAATATTTAGAAAGACTAAAAAGTTTAATTATTCAAGAAGATAAAATGCCAAAAATAATAGAACCTTTTAGTATATCAAAATTAATAGATAAATATCCAAACATTAATATAATGAAAAAAGAAACTACTAAAGATCTTCAATCAGAAATTAATAATCTCAAAATACAAGTAAAACAATTACAACAAGAAATTATAGAATTAAAATTAAAAGATTTAGAGATAGAATCAAAATTAGAATTAATAAGTAATCAGCCTTCAACTTCTAATTCTAAAACAGAAGAAATATTAATATCAGAAAAATTAGTAGAAGAATCTCAATATTTGAATACTATTGAAAGAATAACATTTCAAAAATGGTTCGCTTTAGTAACAATTACAGTAGAAGATTTCAAAGAAACATTTGTAGCTCTAATAGATAGTGGAGCTGATACAAGTTGTATTAAAGAAGGAATAATTCCTACTAAATATTGTGAAAGAACAAATGAAAAATTAATGGCAGCAAATGGAGAAGATTTAAAAGTAACTTATAAATTTACAAAAGGATCAATATGTAACAATGAATATTGTATTAGACATAATTTCATAATTGTAAAGAATATACATCATGATGTAATATTAGGAACACCCTTTTTAATTCAAATATATCCATTTTTAGTAAGTAATGAAGGGATTTCAGTAAATATAATGGGAAAAATTGTTATCTTTAAATTCTTAACTCCAATAAAACAAAAGGAATTACATACATTACAAACATCTTCGATATATAAAACAATAAACAGTATTACCAAAGTACAACAACAAATAAGCTATATTAAAGAAGAAAAATCTTATTTAAAAATTGAGGAACAACTAAATGATATTAAAATACAAAAAAGAATATCAGAATTAGAGGAATTATTTAAAAAAGAAATTTGTGCAGACATTCCTAATGCTTTTTGGGATAGAAAACAACATATGATAGAATTACCTTATGAAAAAGATTTTAATGAAAAAAATATTCCAACAAAAGCTAGACCAATACAAATGAATTCTGAATTATTAGAATTTTGTAAAAAGGAAATAAAAATATTACTAGATAAAGGATTAATAACTCCTTCAAAATCACCTTGGAGTTGTGCTGCATTCTATGTAATGAATCAAGCTGAAAAAGAAAGAGGAGTTCCAAGATTAGTAATAAATTATAAACCTTTAAACAAAGTTTTACAATGGATTAGATATCCTATTCCCAACAAAAAAGATTTGCTTAATAGATTATTTAATGCAAAAATATTCTCAAAATTTGATATGAAATCAGGATATTGGCAAATATTAATAGATCCAAAAGATAGATACAAAACAGCATTTACAACACCTTTTGGACATTATGAATGGAAAGTTATGCCATTTGGATTAAAAAATGCACCATCAGAATTTCAAAATATAATGAATGATATTTTCAATCCTTATAGTTCATTCAGCATAGTTTATATAGATGATGTATTAATATTTTCAGAATCATTAGAACAACATTTTAAACATTTAAGTATATTTCTAAAAATAGTTAAGAAAAATGGATTAGTTATTTCTGCTCCAAAAATGAAATTATTTCAAACAAAAATAAGATTTTTAGGACATAATATATATCAAGGAACAATAAAGCCAATAAATAGAGCTTTAGAATTCGCTACTAAATTTCCAGATGTGATAAAAGAGAAAAATCAATTACAAAGATTTTTAGGATGCTTAAATTATATAGCAGAATTCTTTCCTAAATTAAGACAAGAATGTTCTATATTATTTAATAGATTAAAGAAAAACCCAAAACCTTGGACAGAAGAACATACTCAAAAAATAAAATATTTAAAAGCAAAAATAGAATCATTACCATGTTTGTGCCTACCTCATCCTAAAGCATTCATGATAGTTGAAACAGATGCATCAGAATTAGGATACGGTGGAATATTAAAACAAAAAATAAATAATTCAAAAGAAGAATTAGTTAGATTTCATTCAGGAACATGGTCTGATCCTCAAAAGAATTATTCAACTATTAAAAAAGAAATTTTATCCATAGTTTTGTGTATATCCAAATTCCAAGATGATTTGTATAACAAGAAATTTTTAATTAGAATAGATTGTAAATCTGCAAAAGAGATTTTACAAAAAGATGTTCAAAATATAGTTTCAAAGCAAATATTTGCTAGATGGCAAGCTATTTTATCTGTGTTCGATTTCGACATAGAATTTATTAAAGGAGAAAATAACTCCCTTCCTGACTTCTTGACTAGAGAATTTTTACAGGGAAATGGAACGTGAAACTCACAAAGAATACCTTCGAAGACTTCGAGCTGAACGAGATAACCCAATTCTTCAAAAAAGAGCCACAAATATTTCTCATAGACCCTTTACCTATTTTGTCAAAAATCCCGATAAAACTATTCAACCAATTCCTTATTCTCAAATTCGAAATCATGATACAGTTCATATTAGACACAGCTTTTGGGCTGCAACCACACCAAAAGAACAAGCCTTTCTTCTAAAAAGGCAGATCAATTCAAACATTATATTTAAGAATGTTCTTGAAAAAGCCAATCATCCTCCTGAAGATATTCAGCCAATTTTAATTCGAATTCAACAGCTTAAAGAACAGCTTAACAAGATTATTTGTTAAAATTTTGCAGGATCATGGATTCAAAAGCAGGAAGTTCCAGGCCAAAGACTCCTCAGGATTATGAGATGAGTCTTACCCCTGTAACTCAAAATAGATTTCAACTTTTATCCGATTTCCCAGCATTGACTTATAGTCAGGCTGCTACTCCAATTATTTCTCCAATTAGACCCATTCAACAACTAGCAAAATCCCCAGAAAAATCTCAAGGAAATACTTATTTCACAAAGCCATTTACTCAACATATTACTTTAACCAGATTCCAAGAAATACCCATATACTCTACTCTTCATCAAGTTACTCAAAGGATCTTTCCTCCAAAATGCTATTGGCAACCAGATGACCCTTCAAAAAATCTAGATTATTATGAATTAATCCTTACAGATACTCAATCTGTAGAGATTTACCCCATTCCAGATAAAAAGAATCCAAATATTATTAGTCATTCCAAGTGTATTATAAAGAAAGTTTGTTCTCCTAATGAATGGACTTCTCTTTATTCCAAAAAATCCTTTTCAGTAAACTTTATTCCAGATGGATTTACATATCAAGATTACAAAATGGCATGGTATCGTGCTTTCCTTTTTAGACCATTCAACCATTCCTGGTTCTTCACATTCAAAGATAGTTGCAGCAAAGACTTCCCAATTTGGTTCAATCACTGGTGGAAATGGTTTGGACCCCAACCAGAGATTCTACCACCAAATGTTCTCATGGGATTTCAAACATATCTAAAAAGAGCAAAGGGGGAAGAATATACAAGACCAATTTTATTCCACATGGAATTCAAAGTGCCATGGATATTTTGCTGGAGTTTCAAAATTCATCAAGAACTAGAAAAACCTCTGCCAATGTCATTGGTAAGAGAATTCAAAATAAAATGGTGGACTGGATTCAATCAAGAATTTGGCGATCAAACTAATGTGATCAGATTCCTGACTACTGGAGACAAATTAAAGTGGACAGCTACTACCACTACTCAAAAGGAGACAAGACAGTCAACAATCATTCCAACCACTACACCAACTCCACTCACTCCAAAAAGAGACAAAGAAAAGGTGACGGAAATGGCATCCGAAGAAACAGCCAGTAACTTTTTAATAAAGCAAATCATGCAGAATCCCGAGATGCTGAAAGAATATCTGAATTATTTACAAAAGCCAAAAGAAGAAGACAAAATAGAGGAGCCAGCAGGATCATCAGAATCTACTTTTGATCCTTTTGATGACCCCATCGGTGGACAAAATCCAAACGACTTTTGAAAAAGAATGTCGGCCACCACAAATGAAAGCAAAATTGAAATTCAAATGAAATGCAGAATCGAGCCTCTATAAATAGATTCAAGATTCAGAAGACAGGCATCGGCGAAAAAATATCAGAAGTTGTAATAGACTTGTCTTAGTTTTCCTACTACTCCCACTTACTCTTAGTTCTCCTACTATTCCCACTCACTCTAAAATAACCATTGTACTCAAAGTCTTTGTAGAAGTGGATTTCATCATTACAATAAAGTCTTCAAGGTTGGAATTCATTACAAGCTTCCGTTAGTCTCTCAACAATCAAAAGTAAGTCCAACTACTTATGTTTATTGCATTTCAATACCTGGGAATTACCAGCTAGACGTTCAAATTATGAGTCATCTGAAATTAATTTCCCTATGGAAAGTACATCAAATTTTAAATATAAAACTCCTATTCCAGAAGTGGTAAATCAAAATAAATCTGACTATTCCCCAACACATTCTCAAATGCAAGGAGAAATAAATGTTATAAATAGACCATATAAAATAAATCATAAATATTTACAAGAAGATTTTGATGATGAAGAAAACACAGAAAAAAGAATTTGGTTTTTTCAATTAGAATCAGAATATAAAGAAAAATTAATATTAGAATGGAAAATAGAAATAGAAAAACAAAAGTTTGACTTTCCTTTCTTTACATGGTTAACATTTTACACATCAAAATTAGGAATAAGTGATGTTTATAATATTCCACAAATAAATGTTCAAACTAATTTATATAAAAAATGGAAATTAAAAGATGATCAAATATTAACATCAATACACCCTCCATTACAAGAAGTAAAAATTAATCTAGGAAAAGGAGAAGTAATAGCCTCACCTTTTAAAAAGGGAAGAGAAGCTGAATCAAGTACAAATAATTCAATAAATCTTGAAGATCTTAAAAAAGTTTATCAACAAAATAATTATACAAATCAAATTCTTCATACAATATCTCAACATATGGAAGTATTAAATACAAAAATTGATACACTAAAGAAACCAGATTTAAAATTCCCAAATGATATATCAGCACCTCATTTTCAACCTAGAAGTCTGACAAGAGAAAAAGAACAAGATTTAGTACAAAGTATTAGTACTCAAAAGATAAGTAATACAGATAATTTATTAAATAAAATATCTAATGCATTACAAAATCTAACTACAGATTCAAAACCAACAACACCCAAAATAAATACCTTAGACCAAATAATAGAAGATAACTCTACTGAAGAATTAGAAGATTTATCAGAAGAATCAGCAAATTCAGACATAGAAGAAAATATACTTTTACCAATAGAAAATCAATTTGAAGAAGAAAATAATCAAATAAATAGAATAAAAAGAAAGAACTATAGTAATAATAAAAATTGGAAAATGGTAAGTTCAAAAAATTATTATCCTAGACCAAGTCCTCCAGATATTCAATATGAAGAAAGATCAAAATTTAGAACAACTAAATATGATGGAGACTCAATATATGAATGGAACATAGATGGCAAAGCAGAATATGAAGTATTAAATAATTTGCAAGAAATGGGAATGGCGAGATTAGCCTATAAAATTAAAAATATTCAAGAAAGAAATATTGCAACTTTATTAGTCTCAGGATTTACTGGACAATTAAAGAATTGGTGGGATAATGCTTTAACATTACAAGATAAATTATCAATATTAGATCATACACAAGAAATAGAAGATGATCAAGGAAATATTCAAATACAGTCAGATGCTGCAGAATTTTTAATAGTAACAATAGTAATGTATTTTATAGGAAATCCTAAAGAAGAATTAAATTCAAATAAAACATTCTTAACAAATTTAAGATGCCCAACATTATCAGATTTTAGATGGTATAAAGATATGTTTTTAACAAATGTATTAAGAAGACCAGATTGTAATGCTTCATTCTGGAAAGAAAGATTCATAACAGGATTACCAAGTTTATTTTCTCAAAGGATAATGGATAATTTACAAAAGGAAATGGGAACAGATGTAATTTCATTCGAAAATATTACTTTTGGACAATTATTTGCTTTTGTGAAAAAAGAAGGATTAATATTATGTTCAGAATTAAGATTACAAATAAAATATGGATCAAAACAAAAAGAAGTAGGATCATTCTGTGATGCATTTGGAATTAAACGAATCAAATCACCATCAGCATATAAAAAGAGAATTAAAAAATATTCCAAGAAACCAAGATATATAAAATCTAAGGAAAATGAACCAACTAAAAGAAAGAAATTCATTAAAAAGAAAATTGTTTGTTACAAATGTGGTAAAATAGGACATAAAGCAAACAAATGTAGATTAAAAGAAAAAATTACAGAAATCTGTGTAAATGACGAAGAAATTAAAAATAAATTAATAAATTTGTTAATAAATGAAAAAGATAAAAGTTCAGAAGATGACTATTACAATGATATTTCTAGTTCAGATAGTGAAGAAAATTGCAATTGTACTCCAAAATATATAAATGTTATAACTAAAAAAGAAGATAAAGAATTTTTATTAGATATAATAGAAAAAATTGATGATCCAATGGCTAAAAAAGAATATTTAGAAAGACTAAAAAGTTTAATTATTCAAGAAGATAAAATGCCAAAAATAATAGAACCTTTTAGTATATCAAAATTAATAGATAAATATCCAAACATTAATATAATGAAAAAAGAAACTACTAAAGATCTTCAATCAGAAATTAATAATCTCAAAATACAAGTAAAACAATTACAACAAGAAATTATAGAATTAAAATTAAAAGATTTAGAGATAGAATCAAAATTAGAATTAATAAGTAATCAGCCTTCAACTTCTAATTCTAAAACAGAAGAAATATTAATATCAGAAAAATTAGTAGAAGAATCTCAATATTTGAATACTATTGAAAGAATAACATTTCAAAAATGGTTCGCTTTAGTAACAATTACAGTAGAAGATTTCAAAGAAACATTTGTAGCTCTAATAGATAGTGGAGCTGATACAAGTTGTATTAAAGAAGGAATAATTCCTACTAAATATTGTGAAAGAACAAATGAAAAATTAATGGCAGCAAATGGAGAAGATTTAAAAGTAACTTATAAATTTACAAAAGGATCAATATGTAACAATGAATATTGTATTAGACATAATTTCATAATTGTAAAGAATATACATCATGATGTAATATTAGGAACACCCTTTTTAATTCAAATATATCCATTTTTAGTAAGTAATGAAGGGATTTCAGTAAATATAATGGGAAAAATTGTTATCTTTAAATTCTTAACTCCAATAAAACAAAAGGAATTACATACATTACAAACATCTTCGATATATAAAACAATAAACAGTATTACCAAAGTACAACAACAAATAAGCTATATTAAAGAAGAAAAATCTTATTTAAAAATTGAGGAACAACTAAATGATATTAAAATACAAAAAAGAATATCAGAATTAGAGGAATTATTTAAAAAAGAAATTTGTGCAGACATTCCTAATGCTTTTTGGGATAGAAAACAACATATGATAGAATTACCTTATGAAAAAGATTTTAATGAAAAAAATATTCCAACAAAAGCTAGACCAATACAAATGAATTCTGAATTATTAGAATTTTGTAAAAAGGAAATAAAAATATTACTAGATAAAGGATTAATAACTCCTTCAAAATCACCTTGGAGTTGTGCTGCATTCTATGTAATGAATCAAGCTGAAAAAGAAAGAGGAGTTCCAAGATTAGTAATAAATTATAAACCTTTAAACAAAGTTTTACAATGGATTAGATATCCTATTCCCAACAAAAAAGATTTGCTTAATAGATTATTTAATGCAAAAATATTCTCAAAATTTGATATGAAATCAGGATATTGGCAAATATTAATAGATCCAAAAGATAGATACAAAACAGCATTTACAACACCTTTTGGACATTATGAATGGAAAGTTATGCCATTTGGATTAAAAAATGCACCATCAGAATTTCAAAATATAATGAATGATATTTTCAATCCTTATAGTTCATTCAGCATAGTTTATATAGATGATGTATTAATATTTTCAGAATCATTAGAACAACATTTTAAACATTTAAGTATATTTCTAAAAATAGTTAAGAAAAATGGATTAGTTATTTCTGCTCCAAAAATGAAATTATTTCAAACAAAAATAAGATTTTTAGGACATAATATATATCAAGGAACAATAAAGCCAATAAATAGAGCTTTAGAATTCGCTACTAAATTTCCAGATGTGATAAAAGAGAAAAATCAATTACAAAGATTTTTAGGATGCTTAAATTATATAGCAGAATTCTTTCCTAAATTAAGACAAGAATGTTCTATATTATTTAATAGATTAAAGAAAAACCCAAAACCTTGGACAGAAGAACATACTCAAAAAATAAAATATTTAAAAGCAAAAATAGAATCATTACCATGTTTGTGCCTACCTCATCCTAAAGCATTCATGATAGTTGAAACAGATGCATCAGAATTAGGATACGGTGGAATATTAAAACAAAAAATAAATAATTCAAAAGAAGAATTAGTTAGATTTCATTCAGGAACATGGTCTGATCCTCAAAAGAATTATTCAACTATTAAAAAAGAAATTTTATCCATAGTTTTGTGTATATCCAAATTCCAAGATGATTTGTATAACAAGAAATTTTTAATTAGAATAGATTGTAAATCTGCAAAAGAGATTTTACAAAAAGATGTTCAAAATATAGTTTCAAAGCAAATATTTGCTAGATGGCAAGCTATTTTATCTGTGTTCGATTTCGACATAGAATTTATTAAAGGAGAAAATAACTCCCTTCCTGACTTCTTGACTAGAGAATTTTTACAGGGAAATGGAACGTGAAACTCACAAAGAATACCTTCGAAGACTTCGAGCTGAACGAGATAACCCAATTCTTCAAAAAAGAGCCACAAATATTTCTCATAGACCCTTTACCTATTTTGTCAAAAATCCCGATAAAACTATTCAACCAATTCCTTATTCTCAAATTCGAAATCATGATACAGTTCATATTAGACACAGCTTTTGGGCTGCAACCACACCAAAAGAACAAGCCTTTCTTCTAAAAAGGCAGATCAATTCAAACATTATATTTAAGAATGTTCTTGAAAAAGCCAATCATCCTCCTGAAGATATTCAGCCAATTTTAATTCGAATTCAACAGCTTAAAGAACAGCTTAACAAGATTATTTGTTAAAATTTTGCAGGATCATGGATTCAAAAGCAGGAAGTTCCAGGCCAAAGACTCCTCAGGATTATGAGATGAGTCTTACCCCTGTAACTCAAAATAGATTTCAACTTTTATCAGATTTCCCAGCATTGACTTATAGTCAGGCTGCTACTCCAATTATTTCTCCAATTAGACCCATTCAACAACTAGCAAAATCCCCAGAAAAATCTCAAGGAAATACTTATTTCACAAAGCCATTTACTCAACATATTACTTTAACCAGATTCCAAGAAATACCCATATACTCTACTCTTCATCAAGTTACTCAAAGGATCTTTCCTCCAAAATGCTATTGGCAACCAGATGACCCTTCAAAAAATCTAGATTATTATGAATTAATCCTTACAGATACTCAATCTGTAGAGATTTACCCCATTCCAGATAAAAAGAATCCAAATATTATTAGTCATTCCAAGTGTATTATAAAGAAAGTTTGTTCTCCTAATGAATGGACTTCTCTTTATTCCAAAAAATCCTTTTCAGTAAACTTTATTCCAGATGGATTTACATATCAAGATTACAAAATGGCATGGTATCGTGCTTTCCTTTTTAGACCATTCAACCATTCCTGGTTCTTCACATTCAAAGATAGTTGCAGCAAAGACTTCCCAATTTGGTTCAATCACTGGTGGAAATGGTTTGGACCCCAACCAGAGATTCTACCACCAAATGTTCTCATGGGATTTCAAACATATCTAAAAAGAGCAAAGGGGGAAGAATATACAAGACCAATTTTATTCCACATGGAATTCAAAGTGCCATGGATATTTTGCTGGAGTTTCAAAATTCATCAAGAACTAGAAAAACCTCTGCCAATGTCATTGGTAAGAGAATTCAAAATAAAATGGTGGACTGGATTCAATCAAGAATTTGGCGATCAAACTAATGTGATCAGATTCCTGACTACTGGAGACAAATTAAAGTGGACAGCTACTACCACTACTCAAAAGGAGACAAGACAGTCAACAATCATTCCAACCACTACACCAACTCCACTCACTCCAAAAAGAGACAAAGAAAAGGTGACGGAAATGGCATCCGAAGAAACAGCCAGTAACTTTTTAATAAAGCAAATCATGCAGAATCCCGAGATGCTGAAAGAATATCTGAATTATTTACAAAAGCCAAAAGAAGAAGACAAAATAGAGGAGCCAGCAGGATCATCAGAATCTACTTTTGATCCTTTTGATGACCCCATCGGTGGACAAAATCCAAACGACTTTTGAAAAAGAATGTCGGCCACCACAAATGAAAGCAAAATTGAAATTCAAATGAAATGCAGAATCGAGCCTCTATAAATAGATTCAAGATTCAGAAGACAGGCATCGGCGAAAAAATATCAGAAGTTGTAATAGACTTGTCTTAGTTTTCCTACTACTCCCACTTACTCTTAGTTCTCCTACTATTCCCACTCACTCTAAAATAACCATTGTACTCAAAGTCTTTGTAGAAGTGGATTTCATCATTACAATAAAGTCTTCAAGGTTGGAATTCATTACAAGCTTCCGTTAGTCTCTCAACAATCAAAAGTAAGTCCAACTACTTATGTTTATTGCATTTCAATACCTGGGAAAGAAGTGGTATCAGAGCCACACCCTTGTTTAATTTGCATACGTATATTTAAACTTTGCATTTACATTTACTTTATTTGAATTACGTTTCTATTTTAACTTGGCTATTTCATGCATTTATGTTACATATTTTATTAAACTTTACTGAAAACGTTGGTAAGACTTGATGCTTTGTTAGACCGTTGGTAAGTCCAGGATAGGATGTTCCAGGCATAGGCTCGGTTGTTCCCGTCTAAGTAAAATTTAATTAAATATTAAGCATGGCTGCATTTCTTAGACAATTAAAAATAGGATCTAATTCAAAGCAAGAAAATGTAGTACAAAGGCATGAATATCATATGCCTATAAACAATTCAGATTGGACAATCCCAGAAGAAAAAATTGAACACATTTATAGAATTGGCCCTTTAGATTTCAAAACTGCTTTATCAGTCAAAACCCATGAAGAAACAATATCTATTCAAGAAGAATATCAAACTATACAATTATTAAATCATAGTACAATTCAAAAATATTTAAGTAAAGGATATCGTTATATTCATATTGGATTAATACAAATTGCTGTAAAGCCCTTATTCCATTTAGGAGTTGATGCTCCAATATACCTAGCTTTAAGAGACACTAGACTCAAAAGATATAAAACATCTTTATTATCAATGATTCAAACTAATGTTTGCAACGGACCAATATATTTTAACTGTGCTCCAAATTTTTCAATAGATTTAACAGACCCTCATATATTAAATTCAGTTATACTAGATATTCATCTACAAGGAAATGAATTTGAAAAACATACAAAGAATTTTGCAATAATATACAGAATATATTATAGACCTTTATCTTCACATTTAAATCCAAAATTCATAATGACTCCAACTCTTAAAGACGAAACAACTTTATTACAAGTAGATGCAGATCGACCTACTACATATATTCCAAAAAGATTAAAATGGAATGAAATTACTATACCTAGTGAATTTGAAATTAAAAATCCACAAGTAGCAAGAAATATAGAACAAACTACTGAAGATATTATAGAAAAATCGGATGGAAGTACTTTAATAAGATTTACATCATTAAGAGAAAGACCAGAATCATCTTATTCATGGTTACCAGCTAGACGTTCAAATTATGAGTCATCTGAAATTAATTTCCCTATGGAAAGTACATCAAATTTTAAATATAAAACTCCTATTCCAGAAGTGGTAAATCAAAATAAATCTGACTATTCCCCAACACATTCTCAAATGCAAGGAGAAATAAATGTTATAAATAGACCATATAAAATAAATCATAAATATTTACAAGAAGATTTTGATGATGAAGAAAACACAGAAAAAAGAATTTGGTTTTTTCAATTAGAATCAGAATATAAAGAAAAATTAATATTAGAATGGAAAATAGAAATAGAAAAACAAAAGTTTGACTTTCCTTTCTTTACATGGTTAACATTTTACACATCAAAATTAGGAATAAGTGATGTTTATAATATTCCACAAATAAATGTTCAAACTAATTTATATAAAAAATGGAAATTAAAAGATGATCAAATATTAACATCAATACACCCTCCATTACAAGAAGTAAAAATTAATCTAGGAAAAGGAGAAGTAATAGCCTCACCTTTTAAAAAGGGAAGAGAAGCTGAATCAAGTACAAATAATTCAATAAATCTTGAAGATCTTAAAAAAGTTTATCAACAAAATAATTATACAAATCAAATTCTTCATACAATATCTCAACATATGGAAGTATTAAATACAAAAATTGATACACTAAAGAAACCAGATTTAAAATTCCCAAATGATATATCAGCACCTCATTTTCAACCTAGAAGTCTGACAAGAGAAAAAGAACAAGATTTAGTACAAAGTATTAGTACTCAAAAGATAAGTAATACAGATAATTTATTAAATAAAATATCTAATGCATTACAAAATCTAACTACAGATTCAAAACCAACAACACCCAAAATAAATACCTTAGACCAAATAATAGAAGATAACTCTACTGAAGAATTAGAAGATTTATCAGAAGAATCAGCAAATTCAGACATAGAAGAAAATATACTTTTACCAATAGAAAATCAATTTGAAGAAGAAAATAATCAAATAAATAGAATAAAAAGAAAGAACTATAGTAATAATAAAAATTGGAAAATGGTAAGTTCAAAAAATTATTATCCTAGACCAAGTCCTCCAGATATTACTTAAAATGAATTGATAATTTCCTTGAATCAACAAAATAATATCCTCCAGATATTATTAAAGAATAGGTTGGAAAGTGGTATATCAACAAAATAATTATACAAATCAAATTCTTCATACAATATCTCAACATATGGAAATATTAAATACAAAACTAGATACATTAAAGAAACTAGATTTAAAGTTTCCAAATGATATTTCAGCACCACATTTCCAACCTAGAAGTTTGACAAGAGAAAAAGAACAAGAGTTAATCCAAAATATTAATACTCAAAAAATAAATACTACAGATAATATATTAAATAGAATATCACAATCATTACAGACTTTATCCAAGCCTCAAACCCCTAAAATTAATACTATGGACCAGATTATAGAAGAAAATTCAACTGAGGAATTAGAAAGTTCAAGTGAAGAATTAATAAATTCAGATATAGAAGAAAATATATTAGTACCCATAGAAACTCAATTTGAAGAAGAAGGCGATAATCAATTAAATAGAATAAGGAGACAAAGGATAAATAATAATACCAATAAAAATTGGAAAATGATAAGTACAAAAAACTATTATCCAAGACCTAGTCCTCCAGATATTCAATACGAAGAAAGATCAAAATTTCGTACCACTAAATATGATGGAGATTCAATTTATGAATGGAATATAGATGGCAAAGCTGAATATGAAGTATTAAATAATTTGCAAGAAATGGGAATGGCTAGACTTGCTTATATATTAAAAATATTCAAGAGAGAAATATTGCAACATTATTAGTTTCAGGATTCACTGGACAATTAAAAAATTGGTGGGATAATGCTCTAACATTACAAGATAAATTATCAATATTAGAACATACCCAAGAAATTGAAGATGATCAAGGAAATATTCAAATACAATCAGATGCTGCAGAATTCCTAATAGTAACAATAGTAATGTATTTCATAGGAAATCCAAAAGAAGAATTAAATTCAAATAAAACATTTTTAACAAATTTAAGATGTCCTACATTATCAGACTTTAGATGGTATAAAGATATGTTCTTAACAAATGTATTAAGAAGACCAGATTGTAATGCTTCATTTTGGAAAGAAAGATTCATAACAGGATTACCAAGTTTATTTTCACAAAGAATAATGGATAGTTTGCAAAAAGAAATGGGAATAGATGTAATTTCATTTGAGAATATTACTTTTGGACAATTATTTGCATTTGTTAAAAAAGAAGGATTAATGTTATGTTCCGAATTAAGATTACAAATAAAATATGGTTCTAAAACAAAGGAAGTAGGATCATTTTGTGATGCATTTGGAATTAAAAGAATTAAATCACCATCAGCATACAAAAAGAAAGTTAAAAAATATAATAAAAAATTAAAATACAAAAGACCTAAAGAAGATAAACTAGAAAGACCAGAAAGAAAGAGAAAGTTTATTAAAAGAAAAATTGTTTGTTATAAATGTGGAAAAATAGGTCATAAAGCAAACAAATGTAAATTAAAAGAAAAAATTACAGAAATATGTGCAGATGAAGAAGAAATTAAAAATAAATTAATTAATTTATTAATAAATGAAAAAAATCAAAGTTCTGAAGATGATTATTATAATGATATATCAAGTTCAGATAATGAAGAAAATTGTAATTGCACTCCAAAATATATAAATGTTATAACTAAAAAAGAAGATAAAGAATTTTTATTAGACATGATAGAAAAAATAGAAGATCCAATAGCTAAAAAGGAATACTTGGAAAGATTAAAGAGTTTAATCATTCAAGAAGATAAAATGCCAAAAACAATAGAACCTTTTAGTATCTCAAAATTAATAGATAAATATCCAAATATAAACATAATGAAAAAAGAAACTACTAAAGATCTTCAAACAGAAATTAATAATCTCAAAATACAAGTAAAACAATTACAGAAAGAAATTATAGAGTTAAAAACAAAAGATTTAGAAATAGAAGCAAAATTAACATTATTAGAAAATCAAGCTTCAACTTCTAATTCTAAAACAGAAGAAATAAATATATCAGAAAAACCTACAAATGAACTTCAATATATAAATATTATAGAAAGAATGACATTCCAAAAATGGTTTGCTTTAGTAACTATCACAGTAGAAGATTTTAAAGAAACATATGTAGCTCTAATAGATAGTGGAGCTGATACAAGTTGCATTAAAGAAGGAATAATTCCAACTAAATATTGTGAAAAAACAAAAGAAAAATTAATGGCAGCAAATGGAGAAAATTTAGAAGTAACATATAAATTTACAAAAGGATCAATATGTAATAATGAATATTGTATTAGACATAATTTTATAATTGTAAAAAATATAAATTGTGATGTAATATTAGGAACACCCTTTTTAATTCAAATATATCCATTTTTTGTAAGCCATGAAGGAATTTCAATAAATATAATGGGAAAAACAATTATATTTAGATTTCTAACCCCAGTAAAACAAAGAGAATTACAGATATTACAAACCTCCTCTATTTATAAAACAATAAATAGTATTACTAAAGTACAACAACAAATAAATTATATTAAAGAAGAAAAATCTTATTTAAAAATTGAAGAACAATTAAAAGAAGAAAAGATACAAAAAAGAATTTTAGAACTAGAAAAATTATTACAACAAGAAGTATGTGCTGACATTCCTAATGCTTTTTGGGATAGAAAACAACATATGGTTGAGTTACCCTATGAAACAGGATTCAATGAGAAAAATATTCCAACAAAGGCTAGACCTATACAAATGAATTTTGAATTATTAGAATTCTGTAAAAAAGAAATAAAGGCATTAATGGATAAAAAATTAATAACCCATTCTAAATCACCATGGAGTTGTGCTGCATTTTATGTCATTAATCAAGCAGAAAAAGAACGAGGAGTTCCAAGATTAGTAATAAATTACAAACCATTAAATAAAGTATTGCAATGGATTAGATATCCAATTCCTAATAAAAAAGATTTGCTTAATAGATTATTTAAAGCAAAAATATTTTCAAAATTTGATTTAAAATCAGGATATTGGCAAATATTAATAAATCCAAAAGATAGATACAAAACAGCATTTACAACACCCTTTGGACATTATGAATGGAATGTAATGCCATTTGGATTAAAAAATGCACCATCAGAATTTCAAAATATAATGAATGACATCTTTAATCCTTACAGTTTATTTAGTATAGTTTATATTGATGATGTATTAATATTTTCTGAATCATTAGAACAGCATTTTAAACATTTAAATATATTTTTAAAAATAGTTAAGAAAAATGGATTAGTAGTTTCTGCACCAAAAATGAAATTATTCCAAACAAAAATAAGATTTTTAGGACACGATATTTACCAAGGCACAATCAAACCAATTAATAGAGCTTTAGAATTCACTACTAAATTTTCAGATGAAATAAAAGATAAGAATCAATTACAAAGATTTTTAGGATGCTTAAATTATATAGCAGATTTCTTTCCCAAATTAAGACAAGAATGCTCTATATTATTTAATAGATTAAAGAAAAATCCAAAGCCATGGACAGAAGAACATACTCAAAAAATAAGATATTTAAAAGAAAAAATTAAATCTTTACCATGCTTATGTTTACCACATCCTAAAGCGTTCATGATAGTTGAAACAGATGCATCAGAATTAGGATATGTAGGAATATTAAAACAAAAATTAGAAGAGTCAAAAGAGAAGTTAGTTAGATTTCATTCAGGAACTTGGTCTGATCCTCAAAAAAATTATTCAACTATTAAAAAAGAAATTTTATCAATAGTTTTATGTATATCAAAATTTCAAGATGATTTATATAATAAAAAATTTTTAATAAGAATAGATTGTAAATCTGCTAAAGAAATTTTACAAAAAGATGTTCAAAATATAGTTTCAAAGCAAATATTTGCTAGATGGCAAGCTATTTTATCTGTATTTGATTTTGAAATAGAATTTATCAAAGGAGAAAATAATTCTTTACCAGATTTTCTTACTAGAGAATTCCTACAAGGACATGGATCGTGAATTGGTGACTCCAATTGAAGAACGAGAATATACCAATTATTTGAGAGTTCAAAGGGATTCTCCCAAACTCCAAAACAAAGAAAAAGATATCCAATCCAGAGGATATCAATATTTTGCCCAAACCAGCTATGGCAGACAGAGTATTCCAGCTCATCAAATTCCTAAATATGACACTATATACATTCGAAAAAGCCCTTATGCTACTATCACTCCCCAAGAAAGAGCCTTTCTTATTCAAAGAGAGATTCAGAGAAATACCATTCGAATCAAAGTTATGAAAAGAATTGAGAGAAGTGAGGAATTTATTCAGTATCACAGAAAGCAAAATAAACAATTATCTGACCAACTTAAAGATATTGTTTATTAATATTGCAGGATTATGGATTCAAAAGCAGGAAATTCCCGGCCAAAGACTCCTCAAGATTATGAGATGAGTCTTACTCCTGTTACTCAAAACAGATTCCAACTTTTATCAGATTTTCCAGCATTGACTAACAGTCAAGCTGCTTGTACTCCAACTTCTTCTCAAATAAAACCTCTTCAACAGATTCCAAAGACCCCAGAGAAATCCAATGAAAATACTTATTTTACCAAGCCATTTACTCAACATATCACTTTAACCAAATTTCAAGAAGTACCTTTATATTCTACACTCAATCAAATTACCCAGAGAATCTTTCCTCAAAAGTGTTTTTGGCAACCAGATGATCCTTCAAAAAATTTGGATTATTATGAATTAATTCTTACAGATACTCAATCTGTAAAAATATTTCCAATTCCAGACAGAAAAAACCCAAATATGATTAGCCACTCAAAATGCATAATAAAGAAAGTTTGTTCTCCAAATGAATGGACTTCTCTTTATTCTAAAAAATCCTTTTCAGTAAGGTTCATTCCAGATGGATTTACATATCAAGATTATAAAATGGCATGGTATCGTGCTTTCCTTTTTAGACCATTCAATCATTCATGGTTCTTCACGTTCAAAGAAAATTGCAGCAGAGAATTTCCAATTTGGTTCAATCACTAGTGGAAATGGTTTGGCCCACAACCAGAGATACTACCTCCAAATGTGCTTATGGGATTTCAAACGTATCTAAAAAGAGCAAAGGGGGAAGAATATACAAGACCAATTTTATTCCATATGGAGTTCAAAGTCCCGTGGATATTTTGCTGGAGTTTCAAAATTCATCAAGAGCTTGAAAAATCACTTCCAATGTCATTGGTTAGAGAATTCAAAATTAAATGGTGGACAGGGTTCAACCAAGAATTCGGAGATCAAGTAAATGTTATTAGATTCCTAACTACCGGAGATAAACTCAAATGGACTAAACCAACAGCTACTCTAACAACTTTTGTACCCACTACAACAAAGTCTTCACCAACTCCAACCACTACAGCACCAACTCCAACCACTACTCCAATACAGAAAGAAAAAGATACCGAAATGGTATCCGAAACCACTTCAAATGACTTTTTGATGAAAAAGATGATACAAGATCCAAGGCTACTCAAAGAATATCTGGATTATTTACAAAAGACAGATAAGAAAGAAGAAATCGACAAAATTGACGAGTCAGCAGAATCATCCGAATCTACTTTTGATCCATTCGGAGGACCATGCGGACAAGATCCAAACGACTTTTGAGAAAGAAGCCGATCACTTTTGAAAAAGATGTCGGCCACAAATAAAAAGAAGATGAAACTCAAAGGAAGAAGAAATGAAATTCAAATGAGAAAGTCCCGAGCCTCTATAAATAGAAGGAAGATTGCAAACTGAAGGCATCGGCGAATAGAACAGAGAAAAATTTCAGTTTACATCTTATAGTACAAACCTCTTACCTACTCTCACTTACTTCAAACCTACTCTTACCTACTTCAAACAACTGCTGTACTCTAGCTATTGTCAAGCTTATTCAATAAAAGAATCAAGGATTTATTTTGCTCAAAGCTTCAGTTGTCTACTCAATTTCATTGTAAGTCCAAATATTTATGCTTATTACAAGTTTATATTGCCTGGGTAGAAGTGGTATCAGAGCCACACTACGACTGCATATTTAGACTTTGAATTTATTACTTTATTTGAATTACGTTTCTATTTTAATTTGGCTAATTCATGCATTTATGCTTATCTATTTTATTAAACTTTCACTGAAATCGTTGGTAAGACTTGATGCCTTGTAAGACCGTTGGTAAGTCCAGGATAGGATGTTCCAGGTATAGTGCTCGGTTGTTCCAGGTTAAGTAAAAATTTAATTAAATATAAAACATGGCTGCATTTCTTAGACAATTTAAAATAGGATCTAATTCAAAGCAAGCTAATATAGTACAATGTCATGAATATCATATGCCTATAAATAATTCAGATTGGACTATTCCAGAAGAAAAAATAGAACATATTTATAGAATAAGTCCTTTAGATTTCAAAACCGCTTTATCAGTTAATACTCATGAAGAAACGATATCTATTCAAGAAGAATATCAATCAATTCCATTATTAAATCATAGTACAATTCAAAAATATTTAAGTAAAGGATATCGATATATTCATATAGGTTTAATACAAATTGCTGTAAAACCTTTATTCCATCTAGGAGTAGATGCTCCAATATATTTAGCATTAAGAGACACAAGACTCAAACGATATAAAACTTCTTTACTTTCTATGATTCAAACAAATGTTTGTAATGGACCCATATATTTTAACTGTGCTCCAAATTTTTCAATAGATTTAACTGACCCACATATTCTGAATTCTGTAATATTAGATATTCATCTACAAGGAAATGAATTTGAAAAACACACAAAGAATTTTGCAATAATATACAGAATATATTATAGACCTTTATCGTCGCATTTAAATCCTAAATTTATAATGACTCCAACAACTTTTGTACCCACTACAACAAAGTCTTCACCAACTCCAACCACTACAGCACCAAAGTGAGAGTAGGTAAGAGGTTTGTACTATAAGATGTAAACTGAAATTTTTCTCTGATCTATTCGCCGATGCCTTCAGTTTGCAATCTTCCTTCTATTTATAGAGGCTCGGGACTTTCTCATTTGAATTTCATTTCTTCTTCCTTTGAGTTTCATCTTCTTTTTATTTGTGGCCGACATCTTTTTCAAAAGTGATCGGCTCCTTTCTCAAAAGTCGTTTGGATCTTGTCCGCATGGTCCTCCGAATGGATCAAAAGTAGATTCGGATGATTCTGCTGACTCGTCAATTTTGTCGATTTCTTCTTTCTTATCTGTCTTTTGTAAATAATCCAGATATTTTTTGAGTAGCCTTGGATCTTGCATCATCTTTTTCATCAAAAAGTCATTTGAAGTGGCTTCGGATACCATTTCGGTATCTTTTTCTTTCTTTATTGGAGTAGTGGTTGGAGTTGGTGCTGTAGTGGTTGGAGTTGGTGAAGACTTTGTTGTAGTGGGTACAAAAGTTGTTGGAGTAGCTGTTGGTTTAGTCCATTTGAGTTTATCTCCGGTAGTTAGGAATCTAATAACATTTACTTGATCTCCGAATTCTTGGTTGAACCCTGTCCACCATTTAATTTTGAATTTTCTAACCAATGACATTGGAAGTGATTTTTCAAGCTCTTGATGAATTTTGAAACTCCAGCAAAATATCCACGGGACTTTGAACTCCATATGGAATAAAATTGGTCTTGTATATTCTTCCCCCTTTGCTCTCTTTAGATACGTTTGAAATCCCATAAGCACATTTGGAGGTAGTATCTCTGGTTGTGGGCCAAACCATTTCCACCAGTGATTGAATCAAATTGGAAATTCTCTGCTGCAATTTTCTTTGAACGTGAAGAACCATGAATGATTGAATGGTCTAAAAAGGAAAGCACGATACCATGCCATTTTATAATCTTGATATGTAAATCCATCTGGAATGAACCTTACTGAAAAGGATTTTTTAGAATAAAGAGAAGTCCATTCATTTGGAGAACAAACTTTCTTTATTATGCATTTTGAGTGGCTAATCATATTTGGGTTTTTTCTGTCTGGAATTGGAAATATTTCTACAGATTGAGTATCTGTAAGAATTAATTCATAATAATCCAAATTTTTTGAAGGATCATCTGGTTGCCAAAAACACTTTTGAGGAAAGATTCTCTGGGTAATTTGATTGAGTGTAGAATATAAAGGTACTTCTTGAAATTTGGTTAAAGTGATATGTTGAGTAAATGGCTTGGTAAAATAAGTATTTTCATTGGATTTCTCTGGGGTCTTTGGAATCTGTTGAAGAGGTTTTATTTGAGAAGAAGTTGGAGTACAAGCAGCTTGACTGTTAGTCAATGCTGGAAAATCTGATAAAAGTTGGAATCTATTTTGAGTAACAGGAGTAAGACTCATCTCATAATCTTGAGGAGTCTTTGGCCGGGAATTTCCTGCTTTTGAATTCATAATCCTGCAATATTAATAAACAATATCTTTAAGTTGGTCAGATAATTGTTTATTTTGCTTTCTGTGATACTGAATAAATTCCTCACTTCTCTCAATTCTTTTCATAACTTTGATTCGAATGGTATTTCTCTGAATCTCTCTTTGAATAAGAAAGGCTCTTTCTTGGGGAGTGATAGTAGCATAAGGGCTTTTTCGAATGTATATAGTGTCATATTTAGGAATTTGATGAGCTGGAATACTCTGTCTGCCATAGCTGGTTTGGGCAAAATATTGATATCCTCTGGATTGGATATATTTTTCTTTGTTTTGGAGTTTGGGAGAATCCCTTTGAACTCTCAAATAATTGGTATATTCTCGTTCTTCAATTGGAGTCACCAATTCACGATCCATGTCCTTGTAGGAATTCTCTAGTAAGAAAATCTGGTAAAGAATTATTTTCTCCTTTGATAAATTCTATTTCAAAATCAAATACAGATAAAATAGCTTGCTATCTAGCAAATATTTGCTTTGAAACTATATTTTGAACATCTTTTTGTAAAATTTCTTTAGCAGATTTACAATCTATTCTTATTAAAAAAAATTTTATTATATAAATCATCTTGAAATTTTGATATACGTAAAACTATTGATAAAATTTCTTTTTTAATAGTTGAATAATTTTTTTGAGGATCAGACCAAGTTCCTGAATGAAATCTAACTAACTCCTCTTTTGACTCTTCTAATTTTTGTTTTAATATTCCTCTATATCCTAATTCTGATGCATCTGTTTCAACTATCATGAATGCTTTAGGATGTGGTAAACATAAGCATGGTAAAGATTTAATTTTTTCTTTTAAATATCTTATTTTTTGAGTATGTTCTTCTGTCCATGGCATTGGATTTTTCTTTAATCTATTGAATAATATAGAGCATTCTTGTCTTAATTTGGGAAAGAAATCTGCTATATAATTTAAGCATCCTAAAAATCTTTGTAATTGATTCTTCTCTTTTATTTCATCTGGAAATTTAGTAGTGAATTCTAAAGCTCTATTAATTGGTTTGATTGTGCCTTGGTAATTATCGTGTCCTAAAAATCTTATTTTTGTTTGGAATAATTTCATTTTTGGTGCAGAAACTACTAATCCATTTTTCTTAACTATTTTTAAAAATATATTTAAATGTTTAAAATGCTGTTCTAATGATTCAGAAAATATTAATACATCATCAATATAAACTATACTAAATAAACTGTAAGGATTAAAGATGTCATTCATTATATTTTGAAATTCTGATGGTGCATTTTTTAATCCAAATGGCATTACATTCCATTCATAATGTCCAAAGGGTGTTGTAAATGCTGTTTTGTATCTATCTTTTGGATTTATTAATATTTGCCAATATCCTGATTTTAAATCAAATTTTGAAAATATTTTTGCTTTAAATAATCTATTAAGCAAATCTTTTTTATTTGGAATTGAATATCTAATCCATTGCAATACTTTATTTAATGGTTTGTAATTTATTACTAATCTTGGAACTCCTCGTTCTTTTTCTGCTTGATTCATGACATAAAATGCAGCACAACTCCATGGTGATTTAGAATGGGTTATTAATTTTTTATCCATTAATGCCTTTATTTCTTTTTTACAGAATTCTAATAATTCAAAATGCATTTGTATAGGTCTAGCCTTTGTTGGAATATTTTTCTCATTGAATCCTGTTTCATAGGGTAACTCAACCATATGTTGTTTTCTATCCCAAAAAGCATTAGGAATGTCAGCACATACTTCTTGTTGTAATAATTTTTCTAGTTCTAAAATTCTTTTTTGTATCTTTTCTTCTTTTAATTGTTCTTCAATTTTTAAATAAGATTTTTCTTCTTTAATATAATTTATTTGTTGTTGTACTTTAGTAATACTATTTATTGTTTTATAAATAGAGGAGGTTTGTAATATCTGTAATTCTCTTTGTTTTACTGGGGTTAGAAATCTAAATATAATTGTTTTTACCATTATATTTATTGAAATTCCTTCATGGCTTACAAAAAATGGATATATTTGAATTAAAAAGGGTGTTCCTAATATTACATCACAATTTATATTTTTTACAATTATAAAATTATGTCTAATACAATATTCATTATTACATATTGATCCTTTTGTAAATTTATATGTTACTTCTAAATTTTCTCCATTTGCTGCCATTAATTTTTCTTTTGTTTTTTCACAATATTTAGTTGGAATTATTCCTTCTTTAATGCAACTTGTATCAGCTCCACTATCTATTAGAGCTACATATGTTTCTTTAAAATCTTCTACTGTGATAGTTACTAAAGCAAACCATTTTTGGAATGTCATTCTTTCTATAATATTTATATATTGAAGTTCATTTGTAGGTTTTTCTGATATATTTATTTCTTCTGTTTTAGAATTAGAAGTTGAAGGTTGATTTTCTAATAATGTTAATTTTGCTTCTATATCTAAATCTTTTGTTTTTAACTCTATAATTTCTTTCTGTAATTGTTTTACTTGTATTTTGAGATTATTAATTTCTGTTTGAAGATCTTTAGTAGTTTCTTTTTTCATTATGTTTATATTTGGATATTTATCTATTAATTTTGAGATACTAAAAGGTTCTATTATTTTTGGCATTTTATCTTCTTGAATGATTAAACTCTTTAATCTTTCCAAGTATTCCTTTTTAGCTATTGGATCTTCTATTTTTTCTATCATGTCTAATAAAAATTCTTTATCTTCTTTTTTAGTTATAACATTTATATATTTTGGAGTGCAATTACAATTTTCTTCATTATCTGAACTAGATATATCATTATAATAATCTTCTTCAGAACTTTGATTTTTTTCATTTATTAATAAATTAATTAATTTATTTTTAATTTCTTCTTCATCTGCACATATTTCTGTAATTTTTTCTTTTAATTTACATTTGTTTGCTTTATGACCTATTTTTCCACATTTATAACAAACAATTTTTCTTTTAATAAACTTTCTCTTTCTTTCTCTTTCTTTCTCTTTCTTTCTGGTCTTTCTAGTTTATCTTCTTTAGGTCTTTTGTATTTTAATTTTTTATTATATTTTTTAACTTTCTTTTTGTATGCTGATGGTGATTTAATTCTTTTAATTCCAAATGCATCACAAAATGATCATACTTCCTTTGTTTTAGAACCATATTTTATTTGTAATCTTAATTCGGAACATAACATTAATCCTTCTTTTTTAACAAATGCAAATAATTGTCCAAAAGTAATATTCTCAAATGAAATAACATCTGTTCCCATTTCTTTTTGCAAACTATCCATTATTCTTTGTGAAAATAAACTTGGTAATCCTGTTATGAATCTTTCTTTCCCAAATGAAGCATTACAATCTGGTCTTCTTTTTTTTTTTTTTTTAATTGAATATGATCTTTATTGGCAATGAAAAGAGAAAATACACAGACCGTGTGACTAACCTATCCTGAGACCGTACAGACTCTCACATACGGAGTTGACAGCCTATCTAACTGCAAAAGAGTCCGAACTTTAGAAGGGAGAGCTATTTCACTCAAGAAGCGGGCATCCGCTCGTAGATCCGACGAGGCCAACGCGTCGGCAACCGCATTTGCTTCTCTGAACGTGTGAACCAACGACACCCCCAATTTTGCCACCAAGCTCCGAATATGCCTAATCGTGTTACATAACGGCCAGGAAGACGTCATCTTAGAGGACACGAGATGCACTAAAGTACTAGAATCCACTTCCGCTATGACCCCCGTGAGATTGCTATCCTGGCAATAACGAAGACCCTCCAGCAAAGCCAACGCCTCTGAGGAGAGAGCGTCTTTCTCTCCAAACTCCTTATAAAATGCAAACACTAAATTACCCTCAGCCGAGCGCACCACCCCTCCACCACTTGAACGCCCGCGTACCACACTAGCATCAGTGTTGAGTTTCACCGCCTGCCCTGTAGGTTTTGCCCAAGGAAAGGCACGAAGCTGTACCAATTTTCCCTTGACCTTACCGAACTTCACCCAGTCACAATCTGTGTCCCCTTTGAAAAACTCGAACTTGAGCAGCCCCCCCTGCCCAACTGCTCGACAAATGCGCACACCTGGTCGATTACCTGATCTGACGACATACTCACCCCCTCAAAGCGGGCCTTGTTACGGCCCTTCCAAATAAACCACAAGATTAAAAGAGGGAGAATGACACGAATATGATTCTGTGAGACAAACCGGTGAGACAAGAGCCAACATGATAGTCTCGATGCCACCCCACTCCCCTGGACTACCAGCCCAAAGCGGCAGGAGAAGTGCCGCCAGACCCTGCTCGCTAAAGGTCCCGAGACAAAAAGATGGTGTCCCGTTTCTGGAGCGAGGCCACAACAGTAACACTTTGACCTCAATCCTCTCCCTTGAAGGAGATCATCCAAGGGGAGCCAACCACGCAACAACCTCCACGCCAAGAAGGATACCTTCAGGGGGACCACCGAGCTCCAGACCAATGAATCAACAACCGATCGATTGTGCGTTGAGCGAAGAACGTCCCAAGCTGAAGATACAGTAAAGCTCCCCGAAGGTGACGCCGCCCAAATCATCTGGTCTTGCATATTGGGGAATATTCGCAGCTCCATGACCTTCGACACTAAGTGCCCCAGAAGAAGCCGTCTGAGCCACTGCTCATCCCAACCATCAGAAAGAAAAAATTCCCCTACCAACCTGTGAGACTTAGGGCCTGGCACCAAGCTAGCGAGCGGAACATCAGTGCACCACCTGTCCTGCCAGAAGTCAACTAAGCCCTCCCCCAGACACCACCGGATATTCCCCTCCGCAAACCCCCTCACCTCTACCAACCGGCGCCAAAATGGGGACGGGCGGTCAACTGAAACTAGAAGAGGATGCCCCCCTCTGACATACTTGACGTGCATGAACTCTGCCCAAATGGACGCCCGTTCCCGCAACTTCCACTAGAGCTTACAAGAGAAAGCCTTTGTGACGTCCTCAAAGGAGCGAAACCCCAGGCCCCCTTCCTCGACCGGACGGCAAACCTTATCCCACGCCGCCCAGTGGGTCCGTTTGCTATCAATAGAGGTATCCCACAAAAAAGCATTGCACACTCGGCCTAAACGCAGCAGCACCGCCTTCGGGGGTTGGAGCACCTGGAGTAAGTAGACTGGAAGGGAACACAGGACACTTCATAAAAGGACCATCTTCCCCCCCATAGATAGCATCTTTGAGCTCCAATGGTATAGCTTTTGGCGAACCTTGCCCAGTAACGCATCAAACGCTGCACATGTAACCCTGCCGCGAATCAGCGGCACCCCTAGATACCTGAACGGAAACCCCTGGCACTGGTACCCTAGGGTCGTGCTAACAAGGGTCCGCTGGGTGTCCGTCACCCTGGCCGATGCGTAAAAGGCACTCTTAGCAATATTCACCTTCTGGCCAGAACAACTTTGGTAGAGCTGCAAAAAATCCTTAAGGGACACCAACGCGTCCTGCGAGCACCGAGTAAAGATGATCATATCATCCGCAAAGGCTAAATACGGCACTTTCGACCCAGCAGATACAAAGTATCTACTGTCCTTGGAATCAAAAAGCCTTTGCAGCCCTCTCCCAAGAAAATCCGCCACGAATAAGAAGAGCACAGGAGAAAGAGGGTCACCCTGTCGCACCCCCTGATATGACTTCACAAAGCCCGTTGGTTCCCCATTAACTAGGATCGAGAACCAAGTGTTAGAAAACGTTCGAAAGAGCAAATCCACTACTACCTCTTCAAACCCATACTGCCTGAGCAAAAAAAGTAAAAACGACCAGTCAACCCGATCATATGCCTTCTCCATGTCGAGCTTCAAAATCAAATTCGGGTCAATCAACCTCCTATCCAAGTCTAAAATCAGCTCCTGGGCCAATAGAACATTGTCCACTATCCCACGCCCTGGAACAAACCCTGTTTGCCATGGTGAAATGAGCTTCGGGAGGAGCTTACTGATCCTGACCGCCAATATCTTAGACACAACCTTAGAACTTACATTACAAAGACTAAGAGGCCGAAACTCCCGCCAGTGGGATGCACCGTCCACCTTTGGGATGAGCACCACCATAGAATGTGACCAGCTCCTGGGTTGCTCCATACCCTGAAAGAAGTCCTGGATAGCCATAAGCAAGTCATCCTTAACCATGTCCCAGCAGCTTTGAAAAAATCCTGCTCCAAACCCATCCGGACCCGGAGCGCTCTGGGTGTCCATTCCAAACACTACCTCATGGATTTCCTCCATCGTAGGAAGCTGTTTCATGATCTCGTTATCCTCCTGGGTGACTCTAGGAACCTCAAAAGGCAGCTCAGTGAGGGGCTGCACCTGGCGGTTGGATGCAAACAAGTCCGAAAAATAGGATATCGCTGAGTTCTTAATCTCCTGCAGGTCTTCGTGCCATCCCCCCTCCTCTTTCCTAATACGGGAAATGAAATTCGAGTTTCGACGCTGACGGACCCAAGAGTGAAAAAATGCAGTATTAGCATCCCCCGCCTGTAACCATTTAATACCTGCCTTCTGATGCCAAAACTCACACTCTATAGAAAGTGCCCGATTGTATCTCGCTCTGGCCTCATGAAGATGAATCTTTGACTCCTCACTTCTAACCAAATCGTACTCCGCCTCCGTCTGTTTTAGCTCCTGTTCCGCCTCCGCCACCTTAGAAGAAACATTACCAAACACAACACGGTTCCATTGCTTCAATGCATCTCGCACTGCTTTGAGCTTGTTGTACCATCCCCATGCCAGAGAATCTGGTCTTCTTAATACATTTGTTAAGAACATATCTTTATACCATCTAAAGTCTGTTAATGTAGGACATCTTAAATTTGTTAAAAATGTTTTATTTGAATTTAATTCTTCTTTTGGATTTCCTATGAAATACATTACTATTGTTACTATTAGGAATTCTGCAGCATCTGATTGTATTTGAATATTTCCTTGATCATCTTCAATTTCTTGGGTATGTTCTAATATTGATAATTTATCTTGTAATGTTAGAGCATTATCCCACCAATTTTTTAATTGTCCAGTGAATCCTGAAACTAATAATGTTGCAATATTTCTCTCTTGAATATTTTTAATTTTATAAGCAAGTCTAGCCATTCCCATTTCTTGCAAATTATTTAATACTTCATATTCAGCTTTGCCATCTATATTCCATTCATAAATTGAATCTCCATCATATTTAGTGGTACGAAATTTTGATCTTTCTTCGTATTGAATATCTGGAGGACTAGGTCTTGGATAATAGTTTTTTGTACTTATCATTTTCCAATTTTTATTGGTATTATTATTTATCCTTTGTCTCCTTATTCTATTTAATTGATTATCGCCTTCTTCTTCAAATTGAGTTTCTATGGGTACTAATATATTTTCTTCTATATCTGAATTTATTAATTCTTCACTTGAACTTTCTAATTCCTCAGTTGAATTTTCTTCTATAATCTGGTCCATAGTATTAATTTTAGGGGTTTGAGGCTTGGATAAAGTCTGTAATGATTGTGATATTCTATTTAATATATTATCTGTAGTATTTATTTTTTGAGTATTAATATTTTGGATTAACTCTTGTTCTTTTTCTCTTGTCAAACTTCTAGGTTGGAAATGTGGTGCTGAAATATCATTTGGAAACTTTAAATCTGGTTTCTTTAATGTATCTAGTTTTGTATTTAATATTTCCATATGTTGAGATATTGTATGAAGAATTTGATTTGTATAATTATTTTGTTGATATACTTTTTTAATATCTTCTAAATTTAGTGTATTATTTGTGCTTGATTCAGCTTCCCTACCCTTTTTAAAAGGTGAGGCTATTACTTCTCCTTGTCCTATATTTATTTTTACTTCTTGTAATGGAGGATGTATTGAGGTTATAATTTGATCGTCTTTTAACTTCCATTTTTTATATAAATTAGTTTGAACATTTATTTGAGATGTATTATATATATCATGTATTCCTAATTTTGACATATAAAATGTTAGCCATGTAAAGAAAGGGAAATCAAATTTTTGTTTATCTAATTCATTTTTCCATTCTATTATTAATTTATTCTTGTATTCAGATCCTAATTGGAAAAACCAAATTCTTTTTTCTGTATTTTCTTCATCTTCAAAATCTTCTTGTAAATATTTATGATTTATTTTATAAGGTTTACTTATAACATTTATTTCTCCTCTCATTTGTGAATGTGTTGGAGAATATTCTGTTTGCTTTTGATTTTGATTTATTACTTCTGGAACTGGGGTTTTATATTTAAAGGTTGAAGTATTTTCTATGGGAAAATTTATTTCAGTGGATTCATAATTTGAATGTCTAGCTGGTAACCATGAGTAACTTGAACAAGGTCTTTCCCTTAATGAAGCAAATCTTATTAAAGTATTTCCATCAGGTTTTTCTATAATATCTTCTGCAGTAGTTTGTTCAATAGTTCTTGCTATTTATGGATTTTTTATTTCAAATTCACTTGGTATAGTTATTTCATTCCATTTTAATCTTTTCGGTGTATAAGTTGTAGGTCTATCTGCGTCTACTTGTAATAAAGTTGTCGCTTCCTTAAGTGTTGGGGTCATTATAAATTTAGGATTTAAATGCGACGATAAAGGTCTATAATATATTCTGTATATTATTGCAAAATTCTTTGTGTGTTTTTCAAATTCATTTCCTTGTAGATGAATATCTAATATTACAGAATTCAGAATATGTGGATCGGTTAAATCTATTGAAAAATTTGGAGCACAGTTAAAATATATGGGTCCATTACAAACATTTGTTTGAATCATAGAAAATAAAGAAGTTTTATATCGTTTGAGTCTTGTGTCTCTTAATGCTAAATATATTGGAGCATCTACTCTTAGATGGAATAAAGGTTTTACAGCAATTTGTATTAAACCTATATGAATATATCGATATCCTTTACTTAAATATTTTTGAATTGTACTATGATTTAATAATGGAATTGATTGATATTCTTCTTGAATAGATATCGTTTCTTCATGAGTTTTAACTGATAAAGCGGTTTTGAAATCTAAAGGGCCTATTCTATAAATATGTTCTATTTTTTCTTCTGGAATAGTCCAATCTGAATTATTTATAGGCATATGATATTCATGACTTTGTACTATATTAGCTTGCTTTGAATTAGATCCTATTTTAAATTGTCTAAGAAATGCAGTCGTAGTGTGGCTCTGATACCACTTCTACCCAGGCAATATAAACTTGTAATAAGCATAAATATTTGGACTTACAATGAAATTGAGTAGACAACGGAAGCTTTGAGCAAAATAAATCCTTGATTCTTTTATTGAATAAGCTTGATAATAGCTAGAGTACAGCAGTTGTTTGAAGTAGGTAAGAGTAGGTTTGAAGTAAGTGAGAGTAGGTAAGAGGTTTGTACTGTAAGATGTAAACTGAAATTTTTCTCTGATCTATTCGCCGATGCCTTCAGTTTGCAATCTTCCTTCTATTTATACAGGCTCGGGACTTTCTCATTTGAATTTCATTTCTTCTTCCTTTGAGTTTCATCTTCTTTTTATTTGTGGCCGACATCTTTTTCAAAAGTGATCGGCTCCTTTCTCAAAAGTCGTTTGGATCTTGTCCGCATGGTCCTCCGAATGGATCAAAAGTAGATTCGGATGATTCTGCTGACTCGTCAATTTTGTCGATTTCTTCTTTCTTATCTGTCTTTTGTAAATAATCCAGATATTCTTTGAGTAGCCTTGGATCTTGCATCATCTTTTTCATCAAAAAGTCATTTGAAGTGGCTTCGGATACCATTTCGGTATCTTTTTCTTTCTTTATTGGAGTAGTGGTTGGAGTTGGTGCTGTAGTGGTTGGAGTTGGTGAAGACTTTGTTGTAGTGGGTACAAAAGTTATTGGAGTAGCTGTTGGTTTAGTCCATTTGAGTTTATCTCCGGTAGTTAGGAATCTAATAACATTTACTTGATCTCCGAATTCTTGGTTGAACCCTGTCCACCATTTAATTTTGAATTTTCTAACCAATGACATTGGAAGTGGTTTTTCAAGCTCTTGATGAATTTTGAAACTCCAGCAAAATATCCACGGGACTTTGAACTCTATATGGAATAAATTGGTGACTCCAATTGAAGAACGAGAATATACCAATTATTTGAGAGTTCAAAGGGATTCTCCCAAACTCCAAAACAAAGAAAAAGATATCCAATCCAGAGGATATCAATATTTTGCCCAAACCAGCTATGGCAGACAGAGTATTCCAGCTCATCAAATTCCTAAATATGACACTATAGACATTCGAAAAAGCCCTTATGCTACTATCACTCCCCAAGAAAGAGCCTTTCTTATTCAAAGAGAGATTCAGAGAAATACCATTCGAATCAAAGTTATGAAAAGAATTGAGAGAAGTGAGGAATTTATTCAGTATCACAGAAAGCAAAATAAACAATTATCTGACCAACTTAAAGATATTGTTTATTAATATTGCAGGATTATGGATTCAAAAGCAGGAAATTCCCGGCCAAAGACTCCTCAAGATTATGAGATGAGTCTTACTCCTGTTACTCAAAACAGATTCCAACTTTTATCAGATTTTCCAGCATTGACTTACAGTCAAGCTGCTTGTACTCCAACTTCTTCTCAAATAAAACCTCTTCAACAGATTCCAAAGACCCCAGAGAAATCCAATGAAAATACTTATTTTACCAAGCCATTTACTCAACATATCACTTTAACCAAATTTAAAGAAGTACCTTTATATTCTACACTCAATCAAATTACCCAGAGAATCTTTCCTCAAAAGTGTTTTTGGCAACCAGATGATCCTTCAAAAAATTTGGATTATTATGAATTAATTCTTACAGATACTCAATCTGTAGAAATATTTTCAATTCCAGACAGAAAAAACCCAAATATGATTAGCCACTCAAAATGCATAATAAAGAAAGTTTGTTCTCCAAATGAATGGACTTCTCTTTATTCTAAAAAATCCTTTTCAGTAAGGTTCATTCCAGATGGATTTACATATCAAGATTATAAAATGACATGGTATCGTGCTTTCCTTTTTAGACCATTCAATTATTCATGGTTCTTCACGTTCAAAGAAAATTGCAGCAGAGAATTTTCAATTTGGTTCAATCACTGGTGGAAATGGTTTGGCCCACAACCAGAGATACTACATCCAAATGTGCTTATGGGATTTCAAACGTATCTAAAAAGAGCAAAGGGGGAAGAATATACAAGACCAATTTTATTCCATATGGAGTTCAAAGTCCCGTGGATATTTTGCTGGAGTTTCAAAATTCATCAAGAGCTTGAAAAACCACTTCCAATGTCATTGGTTAGAGAATTCAAAATTAAATGGTGGATAGGGTTCAACCAAGAATTCGGAGATCAAGTAAATGTTATTAGATTCCTAACTACCGGAGATAAACTCAAATGGACTAAACCAACAGCTACTCCAACAACTTTTGTACCCACTACAACAAAGTCTTCACCAACTCCAACCACTACAGCACCAACTCCAACCACTACTCCAATAAAGAAAGAAAAAGATACCGAAATGGTATCCGAAGCCACTTCAAATGACTTTTTGATGAAAAAGATGATGCAAGATCCAAGGCTACTCAAAGAATATCTGGATTATTTACAAAAGACAGATAAGAAAGAAGAAATCGACAAAATTGACGAGTCAGCAGAATCATCCGAATCTACTTTTGATCCATTCGGAGGACCTTGCGGACAAGATCCAAACGACTTTTGAGAAAGGAGCCGATCACTTTTGAAAAAGATGTCGGCCACAAATAAAAAGAAGATGAAACTCAAAGGAAGAAGAAATGAAATTCAAATGAGAAAGTCCCGAGCCTGTATAAATAGAAGGAAAATTGCAAACTGAAGGCATCGGCGAATAGATCAGAGAAAAATTTCAGTTTACATCTTATAGTACAAACCTCTTACCTACTCTCACTTACTTCAAACTTACTCTTACCTACTTCAAACAACTGCTGTACTCTAGCTATTGTCAAGCTTATTCAATAAAAGAATCAAGGATTTATTTTGCTCAAAGCTTCCGTTGTCTACTCAATTTCATTGTAAGTCCAAATATTTATGCTTATTACAAATTTATATTGCCTGGGTAGAAGTGGTATCAGAGCCACACTACGACTGCATATTTAGACTTTGAATTTATTACTTTATTTGAATTACGTTTCTATTTTAATTTGGCTAATTCATGCATTTATGCTTATCTATTTTATTAAACTTTTACTGAAATCGTTGGTAAGACTTGATGCCTTGTAAGACCGTTGGTAAGTCCAGGATAGGATGTTCCAGGCATAGTGCTCGGTTGTTCCAAGTGAAGTAAAAATTTAATTAAATATAAAACATGGCTGCATTTCTTAGACAATTTAAAATAGGATCTAATTCAAAGCAAGCTAATATAGTACAATGTCATGAATATCATATGCCTATAAATAATTCAGATTGGACTATTCCAGAAGAAAAAATAGAACATATTTATAGAATAGGCCCTTTAGATTTCAAAACCGCTTTATCAGTTAAAACTCATGAAGAAACGATATCTATTCAAGAAGAATATCAATCAATTCCATTATTAAATCATAGTACAATTCAAAAATATTTAAGTAAAGGATATCGATATATTCATATAGGTTTAATACAAATTGCTGTAAAACCTTTATTCCATCTAGGAGTAGATGCTCCAATATATTTAGCATTAAGAGACACAAGACTCAAACGATATAAAACTTCTTTACTTTCTATGATTCAAACAAATGTTTGTAATGGACCCATATATTTTAACTGTGCTCCAAATTTTTCAATAGATTTAACTGACCCACATATTCTGAATTCTGTAATATTAGATATTCATCTACAAGGAAATGAATTTGAAAAACACACAAAGAATTTTGCAATAATATACAGAATATATTATAGACCTTTATCGTCGCATTTAAATCCTAAATTTATAATGACCCCAACACTTAAGGAAGAGACAACTTTATTACAAGTAGACGCAGATAGACCTACAACTTATACACCGAAAAGATTAAAATGGAATGAAATAACTATACCAAGTGAATTTGAAATAAAAAATCCACAAATAGCAAGAAATATTGAACAAACTACTGCATAAGATATTATAGAAAAACCTGATGGAAATACTTTAATAAAATTTGCTTCATTAAGGGAAAGACCTAGTTCAAGTTACTCATGGTTACCAGCTAGACATTCAAATTATGAATCCACTGAAATAAATTTTCCCATACAAAATACTTCAACCTTTAAATATAAAACCTCAGTTCCAGAAGTAATAAATCAAAATCAAAATCAAACAGAATATTCTCCAACACATTCACAAATGAGAGGAGAAATAAATGTTATAAGTAAACCTTATAAAATAAATCATAAATAAATCATAAATATTTACAAGAAGATTTTGAAGATGAAGAAAATACATCTTTAAAGTCCATATGGAGTTTTCATTTTAAAAAAAAACCAAATATGATTAGCCACTCAAAATGCATAATAAAGAAAGTTTGTTCTCCAAATGAATGGACTTCTCTTTATTCTAAAAAATCCTTTTCAGTAAGGTTCATTCCAGATGGATTTACATATCAAGATTATAAAATGGCATGGTATCGTGCTTTCCTTTTTAGACCATTCAATCATTCATGGTTCTTCACGTTCAAAGAAAATTGCAGCAGAGAATTTCCAATTTGGTTCAATCACTGGTGGAAATGGTTTGGCCCACAACCAGAGATACTACCTCCAAATGTGTTTATGGGATTTCAAACGTATCTAAAAAGAGCAAAGGGGGAAGAATATACAAGACCCCATTCAGGTCCAGAATTAGGAGTTTGCTATTTGATGCCTTTCGAGAAGCAGCTCGGGTTATCCTAACAAGTGGCCTTTCAGTTTGCACTGAAAAAAAAAAGAATGTTACATAAAGCATTCCTTTAACATTGACTAGTGGATGATAATATTAAAACAAAATGTACCATGTACCATGTCCTGTTTCTACATCCATACCTCCTTGGACCTCAGTCTCCTTTCCCAATTTATTCTCATTCAAAAAGGAAGCATAATTGAAGGGGTCGGCCAGTTTACTCATTGCAATCTCCAAGGCCATAAACTTCCTAGCAATCCTAGCATGAGTCTGATATACAAATATTAGTTGGATGCAATAAACTAGCATGAGTCTGACAACAAGCATTTGTGTACTTACTGATTTAGTAATGTTGGGTGCGCGTCCCATTGCCCAACATTGTATAAATTTCAATGTATAAACACCACAACTTGATGTATCCTTCTGTCGTGAATTATGATTTACAAGATAAAAAGTCCAGCTCCAATCCTTATTCAAGAATTTATTCAAAATTCATACCTAAGCCTCAAAAAAAAAAAAACCAAGGGAAAAAAGGTCATCTTACTATATTTCATATTAATATAAGCTGTAATTTAATATAAGCTGTAATTTTTCTTGTAATACCAGAAGATGTATTATTCCATCATAGAATGTTGTGTCATTTTGCAGAGGATCAACAATGTAGATTTCTTTTTCCGTGACATGAACGATCATCGGAAACCAATGTGATTTATGAAGTATGGCGAAGAAAATCTGCAATATAAGACAATAAACACTATCCAATAAAAAAATTATCCTATCTTATAATAACCATGAAATGAGTACACAGATGTAAATTAAAATAATTGCTGCCTTTTACTTTATAGATGACAAAACAATGAAAGTTATTGTATACCTTTTCAGCATTTTTCATTAATTCCTCCAGCTTTTCAAGATGGAAAGCCTTCACAAGGCTTTCTTTTATGGATGGAAATTCTATGACCATATAGTGCTGCAATGAAATGAATGACAAGCACGAGTCAAATATAAATTTTGCGATTCAGAAAACTATATGTCACATTGTTGATCCTCTGCAAAATGACACAACATTCTATGATGGAATAATGCATCTTCTGGTATTACAAGAGAAATTACAGCTTATATTAAATTACAGCTTATATTAATATGAAATATAGTAAGATGACCTTTTTTCCCTTGATTTTTTTTTTTTTTGGGCTTAGGTATGGATTTTGAATAAATTCTTGAATAAGGATTGGAGCTGGACTTTTTATCTTGTAAATCATAATTCACGACAGAAGGATGCATCAAGTTGTGGTGTTTATACATTGAAATTTATACAATGTTGGGCAATGGGACGCACACCCAACATTACTAAATCAGTAAGTACACAAATGCTTGTTGTCAGACTCATGCTAGTTTATTGCATCCAACTAATATTTGTATATCAGACTCATGCTAGGATTGCTAGGAAGTTTATGGCCTTGGAGATTGCAATGAGTAAACTGGCAGACCCCTTCAATTATGCTTCCTTTTTGAATGAGAATAAATTGGGAAAGGAGACTGAGGTCCAAGGAGGTATGGATGTAGAAACAGGACATGGTACATGGTACATTTTGTCTTAATATTATCATCCACTAGTCAATGTTAAAGGAATGCTTTATGTAACATTCTTTTTTTTTTTCAGTGCAAACTGAAAGGCCACTTGCTAGGATAACTCGAGCTGCTTCTCGAAAGGCTTCAAATAGCAAACTCCTAATTCTGGACCTGAATGGGGTGATTTTAGCCAAGAATTCCAATGACAGATATGACTTTAAATTCAGGCCATATACCCATGAATTTTTGAAATTCTGCTTCTCATGTTTTAATGTGGCAATTTGGTCATCAAAACAATGGTATGTGTCGACCTATATTTTAGTTAATTGATTTATATGTTACACCTTCTTTTTTTTTCCCCCTTATTTTTCTGCAATTCTTCTTTTTTCCCAGGCATAATGTTCAACGTGTAATAAAAAATCTGCCACATTTTAAATGGGAGTTTGTTTGGGTGAGACTTCATTTGTCATTATCAGAATTTGTAGAATCAGTCTCTTAGCAAAATTTTGCAGAATCAGTCTCTTATTTTTGGGTAATGTTCCATTGGATACTGCTGTATTTTACAGAATCAGGCTCACTGCACTGTAGTCGAAACCAAAACTAAAGAAAATTCAGAAAAAAAGATTATGTTTAAGGACTTGAGGAAAGTTTGGAAAGATTTTGAGCAATATGGTCTGTCTAACACATTGTTAGTCGATGATTCTCCATATAAATCATTCCTTAATCCTGTAAGTATACTTGTTATGTGACATATTCTTGTACTCTGTTCTGGATGATGCTCTAATTTTTTTCCTTTGCTGAATTTTTTAGAGATACAATGCCATCTTCCCCGAATCTTATGCATTTTTAAGTGAAAAGGATAATTATCTGGGTGAGAAGCATCTTTCTTGGCTTTGTGGTTTTCATTATTGAATTAAGCTGAAATTATTCAAGTAACTTGAAAAGAAATATCTGCAGATCCTAAAGGAGAATTTGCTCAGCACTTGAAGAAATTGGCTGAAGTTGATAACGTAGAAGAATTCATCAAACAAAATCCATTTGGTCAACCGCCCATAATACAAGAAAGTGACGAATGGCACTTTTACATGAAGGCTCTTAATGAAAGCTGATTTGCGGATTGAAAGCTGGGACGAATGGCAGTGATGAAAATAGAGAATTATTTCAATGGATTATCTAAGGACAGCGGCTGTGAGGGAAGATAAAGAAGTGAAGGTTCTTGGGATGAAGGACTTGTTCAAAGTTCAGATGTTTCAATGGAGAGAAGCTCTTGGAGAGGAAGTGAATGGGCAGTGAAGAGATGATCAGTCCGAGAGAGAGAAAATGGTAAATTACAGGTTTCATCATCAGTACCAGGTGGCCGGCAGAGCTTTTACTGAAGTTGGATTGCTGGAGCCAGCCCATTTAACACCTGCACAAGTGAACTTTAATTTATTGTTTTGTTATTGTTATGTTTAAAAAAATTAAAATTCTGATTCATATTCACTTGTTTATGAACAGATTGGAGATACTTCATCTGCTCAATTCTGATTCATGTTCACTTGTTTATGAACAGATTGGAGATATTTCATCTGCTAGCCAACATGACGATGAGCCTGGCTCTAAATACCAAAAGAACGGGTGACGGATCCCGGAATGGCCGGACTATTAGGCTCCGGTTAAAAACCTATATTGCTTTCTTAGAAGTTATTAAAAATCTTATTACAGAAATTCTTTTTATTCTTATATTGAAGTGGTGCTTATTTCTCTCAATATAAAGGGCTTCTAGTTTCCTTAGATTTCCATAGTCAAGAGGAAGGTAATTTAGAAGACATCCAGCAGGATATCTTAAATAACCTCTGGAATAGCAGAAATAGCACTAATAAAGTTAGAAATCTTAATATCTTGGCATTTTATTTTAACAATCTTCCGAAACAAAGTTTTTCATATTATGTAGTAGTAAAAGGAAAAATACCTGGAATCTATTCTAAATGGATTTCCGTTATAGAAAAAATAAATCATTTTCGTAATCCTTTATGAAAAGCATTTCATAGCATACATGAAGCACTAGAATTCGCTAGGCAGAATATAGGAACAACATTTTATGTAGATCCTAAGGCTAGCATGGATAGCATGAGGGCTCCAGTATATCAAAATACAGATGCCCCTAGTAGCAGTAGAAATTATTAATATGCATTAGAAAAAGATAACACAAATAGAATAGAATTTTGTAGACATTGCAAGAGCATGGAACAAGCTATTATAAGTTTAAATTTAAAGTGTGGAAATTTTGAAGAAGAAGACTTTTCTCAAAAAGAAAAAATAAAATCCTTAACTGAACAACTTAAAGAAATGTATAAGATCTCAAACTCACAAGGAGATACTATTCTCCCACAAATTTCTGAGATTGGGGAGCTCAAAGGAAGGCTGTCTTATACAGCATCTCATATGGCCAGTTCTTCATCCGGCCCAATAAAACAGCCAATTTTTGTAAAAGAAAAGCCCATTTCAGAAAGACCATTTGAATTTCTTAAGTCCAGAATATTCTTTAAACCATATCACCTACTTAGTTTCCTCCCTTTACATATCCAAGAAATTATTAGCCAAAAAGCCCAAGCCCAATATTATTCAAATGTCATCAAGAATTGGAAAAATCACTTCCAATGTCACTAGTCCGAGAATTCAAAATCAAATGGTGGATAGGATTCAATCAAGAATTTTGTGACCAAAAGAATATATTAAGATTCCTAGAGACTGGAGAAAAACTCAAATGGACCAATCCAAATCAGCAGTCAACCAAAGGAGTCAATTTCCCAACTACTCCACAGAAGAAAGAAAAAGAAAAAAGTTGCTCAACATCAGAAACAACGGCAAATGAATTTTTTATGAAGAAGATGATGCAAAATCCGGAGATGCTCAAAGAATACCTAAATTATTTGCAAAATCAAGACAAGAAAGAAGAAGACAAAAAAGATGAGTCAGCTGGATTGTCATCAGAATCAACTTTTGATCCATTTGGTGGTCCTTGTGCTCAAGACCCGACGGGCTTTTGATAAAGTTGTCGGCCAATTTTCAAGAAGATAAGATAAGAATCTCAAAAGAACCAATCAAAAGAAGATAAGGTGTCGGTAGAAAAAGCAAATGAAATTCAAATGAAAGTGTCGGCAATCAAATGAAGATGAAATTCAAAGACGGAAGTCTTTATAAATAGAACTCAAAATCATTTGTGGGGGACATCGAGTTTTGAGTCATCTGAAAATCTCTCTGTAAACCCCTACCTTCTCAGCTTTTATATTTCTTTGTATGCTCTTTTATTCAAGAAGATCAATAACAATTCGAAGTTTGATTTCATCTCAAAGGTTCTGCTATTTAAAGTTTTCATTGCAAAGACTACTCTGATATTCAAGTAAGGTTCATATACCCTACTCAATTTTATGACAATTTTATGCCTGGGTTGGTTCTGGTATCAGAGCCATACCGATGTTATATAAATACTACTGATTGTTTAGAATTATATCTTGTCTTAAAATTCTAATTTATGCATCCATATTAAATATATCATTTATGAATTTATCTTAGCATTGGTAAGACCTAAAAACCCTTGTAAGCCGGTTGGTAAGTCCAGGATAGGATGTTCCACGCATAGGATCGGTTGTTCCTGATAAGATAAAAAGATTAAATAAGATATTAAACATGGCCGCATTCCTTAGACAATTAAAGATAGGATCTAGTTCAAAACAACCAAGTATAGTTCAAAGTCATGAATATCATATGCCCGTAAATAATTCAGATTGGACCATTCCCGAAGAAAAAATAGAACATATTTATAGAATAGGACCCTTAGATTTCAAAACAGCTTTATCAGTTAAAACCCATGAGGAAACAATATCTATTCAAGAAGAATACCAATCAATTCCATTACTGAATCATAATACAATTCAAAAGTATCTTAGTAAATGATATAGATATATTCATATAGGCTTAATTCAAGTTGCGGTTAAACCATTATTCCATTTAGGAGTAGATGCACCTATATATTTAGCTTTAAGAGACACTAGACTCAAAAGATATAAAACATCACTTTTATCTATGATTCAAACAAATGTATGCAATGGACCCATTTATTTTAATTGTGCTCCAAATTTCTCAATAGATTTAACAGATCCACATGTTTTGAATTCAGTCATATTAGATATTCATTTACAAGGTGATGAATTTGAAAAACATACAAAGAATTTTGCTGTAATTTATAGAATGTATTATAGACCATTATCCTCACAACTGAATCCTAAATTTATTATGACTCCAACTTTAAAAGATGAAACAACACTATTACAAGTTGATGCTGACAGACCAACTACATATACTCCAAAAAGATTAAAATGGAATGAAATTACAATACCTAGTGAATTTATAATTCAGAATCCGCAAGCACCAAGAAGTATAGAGCAAACAAATCCAGAAGATATTATAGAAGAACCTGATGGAAAAGTTTTGCTAAGATTTTCTTCATTTAGGGAAAGACCTTCCACTTCAAGCCATTCTTGGATACCAGCTAGAAGATCTAGTTATGAATCCACGGATACAAATTTTCCTGTAGAAGGTACTTCAACATTCAAATTTAAAACTCCTGTTCCAGAGGTAATTAATCAAAATCAATCAGATTATTCTCCAACACACTCCCAGATGAAAGGAGAAATAAATGTAATAATTAAAGAATACAAAATAAATCATAAATATTTACAAGAAGATTTTGATGATGAAGAAAATATAGAAAAAAGAATTTGGTTTTCACAATTATCCTCTGAATGTAAAGAAAAATTAATATTAGAATGGAAAAATGAATTAGAAACAAGAAAGTTTGATTTTCCTTTCTTTACCTGGTTATCATTCTATATTTCAAAAATAGGAATAGATGATGTATATAATACTCCTCAAATAAATGTTCAAACTAATTTATATAAAAAATGAAAATTAAAAGACGATCAAGTAATAACGTCAATACATCCTCCATTACAAGAAGTAAAGATTAATATAGGACAAGGAGATATAATTGCATCCCCTTTCAAAAAAGACAGAGAAGTTGAGGCAAGTAGTAGTAGTAATAATATAAATTTAGACGACATTAAAAAATTATATCAGCAAAATAATTATATGAATCAAATTCTTCATACTATATCACAACATATAGAAGTAATAAGTACAAAGATAGATAGTATTCAGAAACCAGTAACAAAATTCCCTAATGATATTTCAGCACCTCATTTTCAACCTAGAAGTTTAACTAGAGAAAGGGAACAAGAATTAATTCAAAGTGTCAATACTCAAAGAATAAATAATACTGATAATATATTAAATAGAATATCTCAAACATTGCAAAGTTTAACAACAGAAGCCCAAACTCAAACTTCTAGAGTAAATACTTTAGATAGTGTAAAAAATAAAGAAATATCATCAGAAGAATCAAGTGAATCAGAAAGCGACGAAGATGTAATTTCACCAATAGAAGATCAATTTAAAGAAGAAGGAAATAATCAAATAAATAAAATAAGAAGAAGAAGAATTTATAATAAAAATAATAATAAAGAATGGAAAATGGTAAGTACAAAGAATTATTATCCAAGACCCAACCCTCCAGATATTCAATATGAAGAAAGATCAAAATTTCGTACCACTAAATATGATGGAGATTCAATATATGAATGGAATATAGATGGCAAAGCAGAATATGAAGTATTAAATAATTTACAAGAAATGGGAATGGCTAGACTAGCTTATAAAATTAAAAATATTCAAGAAAGAAATATTGCAACATTATTAGTTTCAGGATTTACTGGACAATTGAAAAATTGGTGGAATAATGCTTTAACATTACAAGATAAATTATCAATATTAGATCATACGCAAGAAATTGAAGATGATCAAGGAAATATTCAAATACAATCAGATGCTGCAGAATTTTTAATCGTAACAATAGTAATGTATTTTATAGGAAATCCAAAAGAAGAATTAAAATCTAATAAAACATTTTTAACAAATTTAAGATGTCCAACATTATCAGACTTTAGATGGTATAAAGATATGTTTTTAACTAATGTATTAAGAAGACCAGATTGCAATGCTTCATTTTGGAAAGAAAGATTCATAACAGGATTACCAAGCTTATTTTCACAAAGAATAATGGATAATTTACAAAAGGAAATGGGAACAGATGTTATTTCATTCGAAAATATTACTTTTGGACAATTATTTGCTTTTGTGAAAAAAGAAGGATTAATATTATGTTCAGAATTAAAACTTCAAATTAAGTATGGATCAAAAACAAAAGAAGTAGGATCATTTTGTGAAGCATTTGGTATAAAAAGAATTAAATCACCATCAGCATATAAAAAGAAAAGTAAAAGGGATAAAAAAATATCTAAGATATAAAAAATCTAATAAAGATAAAAATTATGAAGAAAAGAAAAGTAGAAAATTCTATAAAAAGAAAATAGTTTGTTATAAATGTGGGAAAGTAGGACATAAAGCAAATAAATGTAAATTAAAAGAAAAATTAAATGAAATCTGTGCAGAACTCGATGAGAAGGTAGGGGTTTACAGAGAGATTTTCAGATGACTTCAAACTCGATGTCCTCTACAAATGATTTTGAGTTCTATTTATAAAGACTTCAGTCTTTGAATTTCATCTTCATTTGATTGCCGACACTTTCATTTGAATTTTATTTGCTTTTTCTACCGACACCTTATCTTCTTTTGATTGGTTCTTTTGAGATTCTTATATTATTTTCTTGGAAATTGGCCAACAACTTTATCAAAAGTCCGTCGGGTCTTGAGCACAGGGACCACCAAATGGATCAAAAGTTGATTCTGATGACGATCCAGCTGACTCATCTTTTTTGTCTTCTTCTTTCTTGTCTTGATTTTGCAAATAATTTAGGTATTCTTTGAGCATCTCCGGATTTTGCATCATCTTCTTCATAAAAAATTCATTTGCCGTTGTTTCTGATGTTGAGCAACTTTTTTCTTTTTCTTTTCATAATAATCCAAATTTTTTGAAGGATCATCAAGTTGCCAATAACACTTTTGAGGAAAGATTCTTTGAGTAAGCTGATTGAGTGTAGAATATAATGGTACTTCTTGGAATCTGGTTCTTGTAATATGCTGATGAAATGGCTTTGTAAAATAAGTATTTTCAGTGGATTTTTCTGAGGGTTTTTGAATTTGTTGGACTGGTCTCTTTTGAGAGGAAATTGGAGTACAAATGGCTTGACTGTAGGTTAAAGCTGGAAAATCTTGTAATATTTGAAATCTATTTTGAGTTACTGGAGTAAGACTCATCTCATAATCTTGAGGAGTCTTAGGTCTAGAACTTCCTGCTTTTGAATCCATATTCCTGCAAAATTAATAAACAACATCTTTAAGTTGGTTAGATAATTGTTTATTTTAATGTTGAAGAAATGCCTCATTTCTTCCTGCTCTTCGTAGGACTTGAATTCTAATAGTATTTCTTTGAATCTCTCTTTGGATGAGAAAAGCTCTCTCCTTTGGTGTAAGGGTTGTGAAATGGCTTTGCTGAATATATACTGTATCATGTTTGGAAATTTGATAGGCTGGAATGTTTTGTCTTCCATTATTGGTTTGAATTAAATATTGATATCCTCTGGATTGAAGAACTGCTTCTTTGTTTAAGAGTTTAGGAGAATCTCTTTGGGTTCTTAGGTAATTTGTATATTCTCGATCAGTTCTTTGGGCCATCATTTCACGATCCATGTCCTTGTAAAAATTCTCTAGTAAGAAAATCTGGTAATGAATTGTTTTCTCCTTTAATAAATTCTATATCAAAATCAAAAACAGATAAAATAGCTTGCCATCTAGCAAATATTTGTTTAGAAACTATGTTCTGAACATCTTTTTATAAAATCTCTTTTGCAGATTTACAATCTATTCTAATCAAAATTTTTTTATTATATAAATCATCTTGAAATTTTGATATGCATAAAACTATTGATAAAATTTCCTTTTTAATAGTTGAATAATTCTTTTGAGGGTCAGACCATGTTCCTGAATGAAATCTAACTAATTCTTCTTTTGATTCTTCTATTTTTTGTTTTAATATACCCCCATATCCTAATTCTGATGCATCCGTTTCAACTATCATGAATGCTTTAGGATGTGGTAAACATAAACATGGTAATGATTCAATTTTTTCTTTTAAATATTTTATTTTTTGAGTATGTTCTTCTGTCCAAGGTTTTGGGTTTTTCTTTAATCTATTAAATAATATAGAGCATTCTTGTCTTAATTTAGGGAAAAAATCTGCTATATAATTTAAACATCCTAAAAACCTTTGTAATTGATTTTTATCTTTTATCTCATCTGGAAATTTGGTGGCAAATTCTAAAGCTCTATTGATTGGTTTTATTGTTCCCTGATATATATTATGTCCTAAAAATCTTATGTTTGTTTGGAATAATTTCATTTTTGAGGCTGAAATTACTAGCCCATTTTTCTTGATTATTTTTAAAAATATATTCAGATGCTTAAAATGTTGTTCCAATGATTCAGAAAATATTAACACATCATCTATATAAACTATGCTAAAAGAGCTATAGGGATTAAAAATATCATTTATTATATTTTGAAATTCTGATGGTGCATTTTTTAATCCAAATGGCATTACGTTCCATTCATAATGACCAAAAGGTGTTGTGAATGCTATTTTGTACCTATCTTTTGGTGTTATTAATATTTACCAATATCCTGATTTTAAATCAAATTTTGAAAATATTTTTGCCTTAAATAATCTATTGAGCAAATCTTTTTTATTAGGAATTGGATATCTGATCCATTGTAAAACTTTATTTAATGGTTTATAATTTATAACTAATCTTGGAACTCCTCTCTCTTTTTCAGCTTGATTCATGACATAAAATGCAGTACAACTCCAAGGTGATTTTGAAGGTGTTATTAATCCTTTATCTATTAATGTCTTTATTTCTTTTTTACAAAATTCTAATAAATCAGAATTCATTTGTATTGGTCTTGCCTTAGTTGGAATGTTTTTTTCATTAAATCCTGTTTCGTAGGGTAGTTCTATCATATGTTGTTTTCTATCCAAAAAAACATTAGGAATATCTGCACAAATTTCTTTTTGTAATAGTTCTTCTAATTCTGAAATTCTTTTTTTGCATTTTACTTTCTTTTAATTGTTCTTCAATTTTTAAATAAGATTTTTCTTCTTTTATATAATTTATTTGTTGTTGTACTTTAGTAATACTATTTATTGTTTTATAAAAAGAAGATGTTTGTAATGTTTGTAATTCTCTTTGTTTTATTGGAGTTAGGAATTTAAAGATAATAGTTTTTCCCATTATATTTATTGAAATTCCTTCATGACTTACAAAAAATGGGTAAATTTGAATTAAAAAAGGTGTTCCTAATATTATATCATGATTTATATTTTTCACAATTATAAAATTATGTCTAATACAATATTCATTGTTACATATTGATCCTTTTGTAAATTTATATTTTACTTGTAAATTTTCTCCATTTGCTGCCATTAATGTTTCTTTTGTTCTTTCACAATATTTAGTAGGAATTATTCCTTCTTTAATACAACTTGAATCAGCTCCACTATCTATTAAAGCTACGTATGTTTCTTTAAAATCTTCTACTGTAATGGTTACTAAAGCATACCATTTTTGAAATATCATTTTTTCTATAGTATTCAAATATTGAATTTCATCTGTTGGTATTTCTGATATACTTATTTCTTCTGTTTTAGAATTGGAAGTTGAAGGTTGATTTTCTATTAATGTTATTTTTGCTTCTATTTCTAAATCTTTTGTTTTTAATTCTATAATTTCTCGTTGTAATTGTTTTACTTGTATTTTGAGATCATTAATTTCTATTTGAAGATCTTTAGTGGTTTCTTTTTTCATTATATTTATGTTTGGATATTTATCTATTAATTTCGAAATACTAAAAGGTTCTATTATTTTTGGCATTTTGTCTTCTTGGATAATTAGACTTTTTAATCTTTCTAAATATTCTTTTTTAGCTACTGGATCATTTATTTGTTCTATTATGTCTAATAAAAATTCTTTATCTTCTTTTTTAGTTATAACATTTATATATTTTGAAGTGTTAGAGCAATTACAATTTTCTTCACTTTCTGAACTAGATATATCATTATAATAATCATCTTCAGAACTTTGATCTTTTTCATTTATTAATAAATTTATTAATTTATTTTTAATGTCTTCTTTTTCTGCACAAATCTCCGTAATTTTTTCTTTTAAATTACATTTGTTTGCTTTATGACCTATTTTTTCACATTTATAACAGACAATTTTGTTTTTAATAAATTTTCTCTTCTTTTCTGGTTTATCTTCTTTAGATTTTTTATATCTTATTTTCTTATTATATTTTTTAACTTTCTTTTTATATGTGGATGGTGATTTAATTCTTTTAATTCCAAATGCCTCACACCTATAAGTTTTTGGCTGTGTGAATAAGCATGAAAGATCACCACCTTTAGTTGGAATAAGTACGGAATCAGGTTGTAAGTCTTTAATCAAAACTGAAAAATTTTGGACAGCTTTACAACCTACAAAAACAAAATAACCTTCAACTTGAAACAAATTTGAAATTGGGTAAAGAAGTAATGGTACATCATCAACTAAATGGTAAGAAGGTATAGAACAAGTTTTAAGTGTGAAAACTCCCTTTGCCACTTCATTATTCCTTCCACCAATTGATTCTACTTGAGAAGGCATTCTAGCCTTTGACACTTTCCTTCAAAATCTGCATAAGAAGTACAAGTGTTAGGATGGAAATTATACTGAAAAGAAGGTAAAGATGATGAATGAACCATAGGTAGCAAATGAGAGTCAAAATTTGGAATTCTCCCTTCATGGTAGGTTTGACTTGATTCCCCTTTGGTATGGACAGATTTGAATTGAAATTGTTCCATGAGATGATTCCAAATAGATTCAATTCCTAAAAGACAAACTCCATGGAAGCTAGTGAATTGTACAAGTGACTTTGGAATGGAGCACGGCATGACTAACTTCACTTGACTTTGTTTAATCTGCACAAATGAAGAAACACTAAATAAAGCAAAGGTAAGTTCGTTAGAAAAACAATAAGCCCTCACATTTTTGCTCAAAATCGGCTCACTTTCTCTTTTTTCTTCCTTTTTACCACTCATCTCATCAAAATTTTCCATCTCTTTATCTAGCTTAACGCCCTCGATTGTTTTCTCATTATTAACCTCCTCAACAAATGGTTCAATAGGATGAGATACTTCTTTGTTGGGAATAGGGTCAACTACCTCCTTCTTAGAAAACTCACTTTGATAGCATCCATTTGACTCTATTTGTTTTTGGTGTAGAAGACGTTGATATGTCTCCCAAAATGACTCCTCATGAGGTGATTCAACTCTAGGTTTAGGCCTAAAAAATGTTGAATGAACCTTCTTATCACCTCTTGTATAAACCGGCTTTAAAGAGGTAGATTGCATGGAACCCCTCCTCTTAAGAGATTCGTTCTCTTGCTGGGGTTTACGTTTGTGTTCCCTCGCTCCTCTTTGGCTTTTCCTTGATCGAAATGAGGTATTAGAATGATATATCTTATCATCCGCATCATGATCAGCATTCTGAACACTCGAAACCCTATTGTGTGTATTTTCGGTACTTCGCATCTCAATGGCAGCCAATCTGTCTAATAATTGTGTCATTACAACTTCATGTCTCTTCGCTTGTTTTCGAAGAGCTTGGAGCACCAGTTTGAGTGATACGTCGGTTTCAGACGGCTCAGGCATGTTCCCTTCTTGAGAAATATTGTCAAACCTGCAAAACAAGTGTATCCTAGTCTATCTTGCAAAGCACTCGTGTATCACTAAAGGAAAACACACTCACTCTCAATTTTCCTTCTCAAAATTCTTAAAACAACTCAAACTCTCAAAAATTTCAGAATTAATTACCCTATAAGCAAGTAATAAGACACAAAGCAGAATTTTGAAAATCCTAGAAAAACTCTACCCGAAGCTGGAATTTTTTTTTTAACTGCTGTTTTTGTTGAATTTCTGGTCAGTATTTTGGAGGGTAAGTGGTGCTTTTGGGGTGCTCAAATAACGCAAGAACCAGTCCTCAAATTTCAGTCAAATCGGTTAGCAAAAGCTATCTCAACCGATTTTAGAAACTCAAGAATTCAAAGGCGATTTGGCTAAGGTGTTTGCGGCGGTTTAGGTTTGGTTTTGGAAACTGATTTGGGGGGTGTTTAGGGTCTGGTTAAGTCGCTTGGGGTTGTTGGAATTCAATTAAGATTGGGAACTCAAGAATTGGAAACCAATCAAGATTTGACGACTCAAGTTTTGGGAAACCAATCAAGATTTGGAGACTAATCAAGAATTGGAAACTCAAGATTTGGGATACTTGATTTCCTTTGTGTGAGAGCCGATTCCTTCTCTTCTTCATTTTTTTTTTGTTCTTTTTTTTTTTTTTTTACTTCGGCTCTTCAAGGAACACAAATTCAGGTCACACCAACAAGTTCAAGAAAAACGGATGAAAGGTTATGCAAATTCCAAGAAGACCCTAGTTCTTGATTTATTGTTCAAGAACTTTCAAAACAAGATTTAGTGGTTCAAGAACTTCAAGAATTTTGTTCAAGGAGCTCAAGAACTTTCCCAAATTACGTTGTGGTGTTTAGGGTTTGCAAGAACAACAACCAATATTCAAGAAATAGGCAAAACAGAATTTCAGCAATACTCAAAAGAAAATTCCAGCAATACTCTAGCAACTTGGACACTAAAACAATATAAGGTACGTGACTCTTTTTTTTTTTTTCTTTAAACCCTAACAACCCAAACACAAGTATAACAGACTCAAGAAAGAAATTTGGTTAGAAAACACAAAAAAAACAACACCCAAACAGATTTTTTTTTTTACTCGGATGAACAGTAACGTGAACAGTACGCTACAGTATGCTGAACAGTAATCGCTACAGTAATGATGAACAGTACTGGGTACAGTATTTTTTTTTTTTTTGACAAAAGACACAAACTAACAAGATATGAACAATTTCAATTAAAAGAGAATTAACCTGATGCTCTGATTACCAACTGAAGAGCAACCCTAGGGGAAGACCCTCCTAGAACCTCCCAACCTTGTAATTATCAGAGTTGGATCTTTTCTCCCAACAGAAATTGAACTCGATTGTTCTCATGAACTCAAGACCTCTGACACACAAACGTAATCAGCAACCTTAAGCAAATAAGGATGGATGAAGCGACACCACGATTAGGGATCAAGCTAATCGATAAAGTCTGATTTGAATCCTAAGCTATGAACTCAAGAATTCAAGAGTAAGTTCGATTAAGAACTTGAAGGAAAATTCCTCACGATTTCTGGTTGTAATAATCTGTGTTTTCACGCATACAATAGGTGCCTTTTATAGGCTAAAACTAGGGCAAATCCGGCCCACATAAACCTGGAATAGAAATTCGGTCCGCATAAAGAGCTAGCTCTTTAAGGCTTCTCGATAAGGCCCAATAAGTAATAAAATACTCAACTACTAACAACTACTAAACTAGGCAGTCTTAAGACAACTACCAACTAAGCTAACACGTATGAGATCATTCTTTCACTTCAAACGTACAAGTGAACAAGGTAACTTCATGGTCCATCAAATCTTCAAACTTAGTTTCCTCCTTGCTTGTATGGTGAATGATCAAGGCTCGTAAAGCTTCCTTCACTTTCTTGGATCTTGATCTTGTCATCGGATGACCAATGTTGACCAAAGGATTCTTGACTCAAGATTGAAGTTATTGCACACCCGCATCCGCATCAATTATTGTTACCAAAATGGATTTATTATTGTTTCAGCCAAAGGAGGAACTAAAGCCGTTAATGGGAAAATGAGTACCGTCATCTTATAACGGAGGATAGGCAGAAAATAGCTGGTGTTTTATTCAGAAATGTTTTTATTTGTATTTTATCCCTTAAATTAAATTGTGTATGGAACAATGGGTACTCTTTTGTTGTAATGGAGGAATGCCGTAAACAGCTGGTATTTTCTTCGAAAACGATTGCATTGTTATTCGACCCACAACTAAATGTATTTGTATAAGGGAAAATGAGTACCCTGTTGTTCTAATGGCGAAAACACATAAAAAGATGGTATTTTATTGGAAAAATCATTGTTATTATTGTATTCAGAAAAACATGTCTGTCTACGGAAATGGGTACTCTGTTCTCATATTCCTACCGAACCCGTCCACAGCTGGTCTTCTACAGCGGAGTAGTGCAATTCAAAAATATGCATGCGATTTGGTTCTTCTAATTTTTCCAAATAAAAATTTAGATGCAGTGCCAACTATGACTTATTATCGCACTAACCTAACTTAGGCTCACTAATGATACAGTTCGTTAACCGTAGTCCGCAAAAGGATGCCTGAAACAGGTCAAACTGCTCTTAACCACTCAGTCGATGCACTGCAAGCTCCTCCATTTAAACTCAGGTCCGTCATCCATATCTCCTCCTATAAGAGCTTCACACAACTAAACTTCTTCCTTGCATGCCCATTCACCCCCGCATTGGTTTCGCATAACAGCCTTCGCTATTGCATGCCGCTTCAGCTTCATACAACCACCTTTTATAAGTTTCGCATCGTTCTTTACCACCTGTAACATGTAACTAGACGAAAGATTCGCTTCGTTCTATATGTTCTAACCCCTGAACCGACCAGCCTCCTCGTAACATAATCCTTTTCCAGACTGACTCATGGCACTTGGACGACTTCCTAAAATACATGTCCTGAACAACGGAGGCATGATCGGCTACTTTCAAGATGAGGTCTTACCACTTCACGACATTGGAGTGATGTGGATAGTTGAGGAAGCGCTGGTTCGGTTAGATAGGTTTCCCGGAGCGGAGTTTCCGCAGTCGATGCTGGTGTCTTGCATCCCCGTTCGCAACCCCATTCGCATTCTCGTTTATGTGTAGGTTTTTAAACGATAGGGGGTAAGGTGTCTTTTCACATTCTCGAGTGTTTGCGGGTTGAGGTTAAGTCCAAGGTTCGCCTCATAAAATTAGGGATCCGAGTGTTACTCCGCGTACCAACTTGGTTTCTTCGTCTAGATCCAAGAGCTACGTGGGATACTAGTTCATACCTCCGGGCGAGTTCGTATCATCTTGTGTCTCTGACTTTGATAAATTTGTGACGTAAGTGGGTATTTTCCACCATGCTGTTGCCAAGGAGAGATTGGCAGTTCCATGCTACCTGCGTAATGATGCATCCTTTCCCGAGCTCTGGCATCTTGGTCAATTTCTGAGCCCAACCAGAGTGCAAAGGGGAAGGTACATATCTTATTCCTGGCCTAACTGCCATATGTGCCTTTTGCTCTGAAGAGAGTGATTTTTTCAAATAAGCTCCTTCTCATGTGTTGTTACCTGGCTTTTACTATTAGAGAAGCAGCAGATATGTGAAGTAAATCCGAAGTTGACTTCTATGCAAAAGTTTTACTTATTTTGGTCTGCTAGTACTTGAATAAGTATTGGGAAAAAGAGGTGACTGCAAAGCAGAAATTTACACAACTTTTGTCCAATTTGTAGCAGGTAAATTGCTCTGGGGCATATTTTGAGAATATGGATCTCCATAGAAAACCAGAACAGTTTTCCAACTTTTGCAAAGTGCTCTTTCTGTCCTTTGATATTTTGTTATCCAAGTGTGTAGAATGTAGATGATGGCTTTTCCGAAAGAGTAGCAATATCTAATCTAATCTAATCTAAAATATATAAAAGGGGGAACGACCATTAGCTACAGTGCAGCCATGGGCCGGTTTCCACGGTAATTCGGATGACTTCATGGGGTATTTTGGTCTTTCCAATGTGGCATAAAGGTCAAATTTGTGGCTCTTGAATTTTCTGATATTGACTTTGCATTTTCTTTCTCTATAATGCCCTTGGTGGTCAGGTTTTGCCCGTAAATTTGGAGACTTGTGTGTCCGTTTATTAATGTTTGGTTAGCCTTTCTTGTAATTGTGACCATGTTTGTGCCCTTTTATTGTTCTTTTCCTTAACCTTATCGGGATTACCCGATGGGGTGGAGCTCGAGGAGTCAGAAATGCCCATTTTTCCTCTCCTTTCTTCATCGTTGTCTTACTCTTCAGCTCATCTTCCCATCAATCAGCCTCTTATTTGTCTCATCTTCTTCCTCTTTTCTTTTCTTGGTTTTTTTTTTTTTTTGGATTCTGACCGAGAGCAACAACAAGAACACAATGGTCTGGACCTTTTTTTCCTTGTAAGACTCTTTTTCTTTCTTATCATCAAGACTTCTCTAGCCTTTTGGATTTTTTGGAGGGTTTACCAGTCGAATTTTAACATATAAAAATATGTATATATTTGTGATGTTGCAGGTCCAAAAATTTGGAAATGTCTTCCAACATTCAGCATCCTGATGAAAGTGAGATTGTGTAAATTTTTTTCCCAGGTGTAGAAGAAATTAGAGTATTACGGGTCTCCTCCGGCCTCAAGAGGGTTAAGGTTGGACTTGCATTTTTTCTCTCTCGACTTTGTTCTCTATATATTTTTTTAGTTTTTTCTTTCCTGTTATTTTGGCCATGTTTGTGGCTCTTATATTGTTCCTTTCATTTTCTTTATCGTAATAATACATCTAACCAACTCGATATAGAAAATGGCAAACAAAAGCACGAGAACGGAAAGCCAGCGGTCCAAGCAGAAAAGATTTTTTTTTTTTTTAAAGTGAGGATGCGATGCTGTGATTTCACTTTGAAAGTGTGAGAGCATTATAATTCATACCATCTGTGGTGCAGAAGAAATCAGAGTATCAAGAGTCTCCTCCGGTCTCAAGATCCTTAAGGTTGGAGCCAGATTTTCTGTTTCTATACAGACATTATTACGATGTATTGGGGATGATGACAGTCTAATTTTTCGTTTGACGAATGTTTAATCTATAGGCATTTAAATGATTGTTTGTGCAACATTTCATATGCTTTTACCCTTGCACCACTCTAATGATCTATCCCCAGTTCTTTCCCTTTCCCTCCCATTAAAGGAGCGGTCCACCATTTGAAACCCCTCCATAAACAACCACGGCTATGAATATCACTTGAGAAGTTTCACATTTACCGGGCGAAAAAAAAACAAAAGCAAAAGAAAGAGTAGAGGTTCCATGAACTATTGCCTCTGTTTCTTTTTCTTTGATTCATTCTTCAATTGTTAAATGTCAACTGTTGCGATGTATTCATTTGTCTAGGTTTCTATTTTGATGGATTTTGAGGTTTTGTAGGCAGATTAGAGTTTTATTGATTCTTAGTATGCTGAAGGATGCTTCTTCTGAAGTTACCTGTGTTGTGATATTATAATTCTATACCCTTTTTTTTTCCTGTGGTTTACTTGACATTTCTGATTTGCTCACTCCAATGCTTAAATTCTATACAATATTCAGGTTATAATGATAGCTGGAGCATCTAGATATCTCGAGCCTTTTCAATTTCAACATTTTATTAAGGTATCCTCAATTTGTTGCATTATTACTTCTTTTTTAAGGGATTCAAAATAAGTCTTGGTCTCATTACTATCTGCAAAGTTCTGCTTTTTGTGAAAATGGTTATTTTTTTTTTTCATTTGTATGGCATCTTTAATTGAATTACACATGAAGTATAGAGAAATTCAACTAGCAAGAAAATAAAGTTTTTAGAAAATGTCAAAAATGGGTCAAATTTAGGAAAATTATATATGTGATGAATATCATTGTTAAGTTGTTAAGCTTAAAATGACTTATAAATCTCAACTTATTCAACCGTTGTTGTAAATCTCAGACTCTTAAAATATGTGTTGCTAAGTTATCTACATTTTCAAAACACAACTTTGTCAAATCCAGCATAAACCTTTCTGCATTTCATGAAGTATAATGACATAAAGGAGGGGTTGTGCTAACATTTCTCTTAATTATTTAAGTACTTTGCACAAACAGTATTAACATGGTTGAAAACATAGTTATATTAGTATTAACATATCCAAACACTACTAAGACAAACTGCAAATGAAACTTTGAAAACAAATTGACTTGAGTTCTTATCCTATGTTTAGAATTCTTTTTCTGTGGTTTATATCCTCAGCAATTAAACGCTTGCATATTGTATAAGCAAGTGCAAGATTTACTATAATCCCAAAAATGTGTCCTTTTCTTTTGGATCGACTTTCCTTTTTTTTTTTTTCTAATAAATCTAACGCATTCTTTCTTCTTTTGGCTATCTACATTGAATTCTTCTAATGTTACAATTGCAAAGCTTTATAAACATGTTAAGAAAAATATTTTTTTCCCTTTTTTTTCATTATGGAAACACCAAATCTCCTTAATTTTTATTTATTGCTTTAGGGAATGTTATCCTTGAATGTCGCACTAATATTGCACCAAATATTCATCCAAGTTATTTTTTAGAAAAACATTTACAAGAATTCTTACTTTTATCGCCTGTCAAGGGTTTTTTTTTTTTTTTTAATTCCTTTACCCAGCTTATCTGATTTGATTTTTTTTTTTTGTTTTTGTGGATAAATAAGGTGGAAGAAAAGGATGCCTGCAGCAAGTGATAAGTGACTATGATATAGGCTTTGAGATTCAACTCTCATAACACTTCAGTATTTGTGTTCACTTGTAGCTTTTCTAATATTGTTTGATTTTTAATTGTAGTAATACCCTTTCATATTACAGCAATCATTTGAAAATTAGGTTTATGGCATTTTGTAGTCTGATTCATGTCTCACAAGCTAGGACATATTTGTTAAAAGGACAAATCTAAGATCAGCTTACACCATCGTATTTCTAGCTGAAACAAAATGTCAATAGACAATCACTATATTTAGAAATGCTTTTGTAGAAAGGATCTACCTTTGAACCGACTGTCATCACATTTAATTGAATAAAAGGTCCATATATATCTACAAGTATGCAATTTGCAATTCTGCAGATGGCCATTTGCGCATAAAAAATATAAGCCCTAGACGTCTAACTCCCTGGCTTCGTCACTAGTTTAATTCTAATGTGGTAACATAAATTACAAATAGTTTTGGAGCAAAAGAAATAGTCTGCTCTTAAGTTCATTTACTCTAAAACCATCTCTAGTTTTAGTTCATAGTACCTCGTGAAATTTAAATAACAAATCCTCATTTTCTGATTTTCCATTTGTACCACAAAATTATTACTTGTCTTTTGGGTTATAATCTGCTTGAAGCTTGATACCAAGTGTATGAGATCTTACAGTTGACACTGGCCAATATGCTGAACCTGGTTGTACACGCTTCGTTGACTAGTGCTTCCCATGACTAATGATGATAAAGGGATAAAATTGCCCTTCTCAAGTCAGTCAAATACTATCAAAAGATGATTTTGGAGGGGAGGAATAGTTATTTTCTTTGGAATATGAAAATTTAAATTGTGACAACATAGTATAAGTCTCCTATTGGTCTTCTTCTTAAATGAGTTTCATGCATACACCATAAGGTTCATGTTTCATGCATGGACCATACTTCATTGAGGACAGAGAAATGAATGAAGAGGGAAGAAAGTGGAAATGGAGCATGACTTGTATCAGAATTTATGTATCAATGGATGTCCTTATAGTTACAGCATTTAATACCAATTAATACCAGAAGAGTTTGTGATGTTTAATTTATGCAACGTATCCGTGGGATTCAGGTAATTGATATCAATGACTGAAGCCTCAATAGCTAATCTACAGCATAGCTAAATGGAACTACTAATATTTTGCGGGATAATTTCAAAAACATCTCCTGAGGTTTCTGGTTATTTCACTGGCCTTTCTCTAAATTTTGAAAATTACATTAATTTCTTTTGAGGTTTATTATTTTGTAACATTTATGTCCATCTAATAATTAAAAAAATGAGATTAGGAGAGAGATAATAATATGATTTTTCCATTGCTTCTCATTTACTAAATTGTTTAATTAATCTAGTACCAACCCAAACATTAAAAAAAATGCTTTTGTTTTCTTTTTATTATCAGGGGTTAAATCATATATGGCATTAAAAATAATATATCATTCTACATATTTCACTTGATGTAAGATTCAAATTATTTTTTTTAGTTATAAATTCATCGCCAAACATGATTAACAACAAATAATTAAAAAAAATGCAATTAAAATATTACAAAGATTGAAGTTTAACATCATAAAAATCTTACCAACTAATTTTAATATGTTGACAAGAATATTTATGATGTTAAAGTTTGTTTTTTGTAATACTTTGGTTGCAAATTTTTTGATTATTTGTTGTTGATCATGTTTGACAATGGTAGATAATTGAAAAAAATAATTTGAATTTTGTATTAAGTGAAAAAAATAAAATGATATACTATTTTTTATGTTATATGTGATTTGATCCCTAATGATAAACAACAAATTTTACTGTTTTTCTTTAATGTATGTGTTGGTATTAAATTAATTCAATAATGTAGTAGATGAGGAGCAATAATGCAAACATATTATTTTCTCTCTCATAATATCACTTTTTAATTATTGATTGGGCCTAAATGTTACAATATAATTAATCTCAAGAGAGGTTAGCGTAATTTTGAAAACTTGGAGGGGGGCCAGTGAAATAGTCAAGGGAGGTTTCTGAAATTATCACATATTTTGCACTAAAAATACTCTCGTAAAGCAACCCTTTTAAGAAAAGAAATGGATTAGAAGTATTTTTTTTTTTGAATTTATGAATTTCAATAACTAAATGCGATATGGTTGCGAAAAAGGTATTTCTAAATAGCAGTAGACATTCATTAATACACCTAACTTACCATATGAATACATATAATTACAATTATTACACCTCTTTGTGTTGCTGTCTCAAATTAATTACATTTATAAAAAAAAAACACTCGAATACCCTTCCTAACGGGTGCCTAATTAGCCAAACCATTGTAAAATTTGCACTACAACTTTACACCACAAAAAGGAAAATATCTTGTTTAGCATTTATTTTATGTCGAGCATTAGTTTAGTCAACAATTTATTGATTCTGCACCAAGTCTCAAGTACTCATTGACCACCAACTAATTACTAGAGCTTAAAATATTAATGTTTGCCAAGGAAAGAACCTGGCCTCGTAAGACAAAAATAGAATAGATAGGACAGAAATTTAAACCCCAGTCTACAAGCATTGGTTCCCCTTAGGTAGAGTGTGTGTGTGTGTGTTTCTACAGATTGCTGAGGAGGGGGGGGGGGGGGGGGGTCTACAAGCATTGGTCCTCTAAAGACTATTTTCCACTGTTGTTGCCATGCTTTGCGGGTATGGTTCCTCAAGTCCAACATGTACAGTTGCCTCCAGGCCCTCCACAATCCACATGCTTGGGAAAAGAAAAAATATATTATTTTGTATGGGTGAAATTTATATTAATAAAAACTTTGCCATATTAAAAGTAAATTATAAGTGTTGATGTAATACAATAACAAGTTGCTTCATTGTTCTTTGGGAATTTAATACTGTTATTGATAAACAAAATCATCATAAAATATCTATTCCTCTGTTAAGTGAGTCAAAAGTGTCATTTTCTGATAGCAAGATATCTATTCTCTGTAGTATTTTTTTTGTTATTCTCATTAAAGTATTGTTTATTACCTAAGTTTGTTACTTGATTTCAAAGACAAATCATATAGAGTTATCCAAATTGGAAGAAATCTATGGTGGCAATAGAGCCAGAAAAAAAAATATTCATTTGGATAAATTAAATGATTTGCCAATCAGTACGTAGTAAAGACAAAAATACATGATGATTATCAGGATAATATGTGTGCCAAATTGATTATCTACAAGAAGGACCATAGCAACCGCAGGATTATAATTACCCACAAATGAAGTTTAGAAAGCCTAGAGTTGATTTCTTGAAGATTGGTTTAATATATATGGTTATAGCATATAGCAAACTGAAGTTGTTGCTTTAGCTGTGTACATACTTTCGTATGAAAATTGAATTTGAAAGCAAACTAATGTTGTTGCTAAAGCAATCATCACACTTTGTACCCCAAATTCATCATCTTATACATCCACACACTCAAAGCTTCTAAGTTCTAATTGACCATCACTTCAATGAGTTTGCGACGTACCGTTTAAGAATTCAAGGTTAAGAAATCCAATTGATAAACATACCAACCGAATGCCTAGGTAGTTTAACCGTTAATTATTGGTGATAACATAGATAATGGATTTAACTTAAGTTTCTTGTGATACACAAGTGAACTCCTTATCAAGCATCAAAGTAGCCCTGTCAATCGAATCATTTGAGTTGGATTTTAATAAACTCAAACTCGGCTCATATAGTTGATATCACTTTTGGACTTTGATTTAGGAGTTTTGGGTTGATTTGATATCACAAAAATTTGAGCTGTAAGCCGAATTCGGGTTTAGCCCAAACTCATTTATTGTTCCTTAATTTTTTTAATATAATTATTTTAACTATTAAGTTCTAAATCTAATTTAACATTGATAGAACCACAGTGTTAAAACTATATAGGGACTAGTAATAGTTATTAAAAGGTACATAAACCAAGAATTTTTCAACAATATAGTTCAAAGTACATGAAAATAATAATAAAACATAATCAACAATCACTACATACATATATATATATATATATATATATTGATATATAATTCAGAAGTATAAAGTATTAATATTATAGATTTAGATATATAATTATATATACCAAAATATGAATATGATATATATACACACACACATATAGATTAAAGGGTTGGAGAAACTTTGTTATAGACATTTCTATACATTGAATGTACTCTACAGATAGAAGAATACGTAGAGTTGATCATAGTAAAATAAGAAATTGAAAGATTTCGTTGGATTTGTTCGTTTGGAAATTTCCCGAAAAGCTAATCATAGGTTCTTCTCTCCATCGGAACAATAGGGCCGTTATGCTCATTACTAAACTTATTGAAAAGATGAAATATAACCGAGGTATATCTTTTTGATCCAAGGATGACTCAATCATCAGAAGAGGAATTAGGCCAAAAATTAGGCCCTAAATCAAGTTTGAGCTTACTAAAATCCAAACTCAACTCACATTTAATTCGAATCTAATATTTAGGTTCAAATGCAACCCGACTCCATGAAAGGTTAGGCTTATCGAGTTTTTTTTCGAGCTGAGTGTGCAGGTTCGGGTTGATTCCGACCTCATTGACAGTCCTACCTCAAAGTTCTTTGATTCGCTTACTTTAGTGGCCATTGCCACAGGTGTTCAAAGTAGTGAACAACTAAATGGAGTTCGCCTGTTTGGATAAAAGATTATTTGAAATAATATTGTGGTAATTTTTATGATATGATGTATGTAAAATGAAAAGGCAATCCCCTACAAATAAATTCAAAAACTGATGAACTTAGATGTGTGTCTTCCCTAGTAGTAAAGGGGAGTATTATTAACTAGATTACTAGAAATTATTCAGCACGAATTACTTTACCAAATTTTGTGGGAAACTCCTTAGGGACTCCATAAGATTGGATGTTACAGCATGGAAAGCTAATTTATGTTTGACCTTATTAACAACTTACCAAATGGGCCAAAAAGATCAAGTTCTTTTTGGCTTATTCTCCTTCAATCTTAACTTTCGCTTAAATCTTATCCATTTCAAAGGAAACGCAGATTTCCCAAACTTCCAGCACATGTATAAACCGAACAATTAAAGTAAACTAAGGTATGCTACGCTGATTAGTTTTGAATCTCAAGATAACAGCTTCTTTAATCTTAAGAGAGGTGTGGTACTTCTGAGAAAATGACCTAAATAGTCCCTCTACTCTTTTGTTAAGGTCAAAATAGTCTCTTAATTTTATTCTTAACCAATTTAGTCCTTTAATTTTTTTTCGTAACTAATTTAAATTGTGAGAAACTGCTATAAAAACTATGTTGATTTTCAACAAACTCTAACAAGAATATCAAAACAATTATTGAAAAATCTCCAATATTTAGCTCTCGATCTGATCCAATTCTTTGTAATTTCCCCGACTAATTTTGGTTTTATTAATTTTATGAAAAGTTTTAGATGGTTTTTCCATTTTCCTCCCACTTTGACTAGTTTTGAATGGAAAAGACCTATTGGCTACAATAGAATATTTGAAGAACTAAATTGACTAAAAGTAAAATTCATTAACAAACTCGGCTTTCAGCCTTTCACAAAATAGTCACAAAATAGTCTAGGGACTATTTAGTTCATTTGCTCGGTAGTTATGGTTAAGGCTATCAATGAGTCAGGTTTGGACCCAGATCCGATAATTTTTTTCGGGTATGGATTAAGAATAATTTTGGTATCCATACCCGTACCCGTTTACTCTAACAAAAAAGCGGGTCAATTATGAAATATAGGATTCCGACCCATATTCAACCAAAACTCGAACAATACATTAATAATTATAAAATATAAATATTTCTAAATATATTCTTTTACTAAATTAACAAAAGTATTTTTTTTTACCAAATTAACCATATCCCAAATGAAGCATCTAAGAAATTAGAATTTGAAAGAGGCAAACTTGTTTGACCAGAAATATATTCATCACAAGTTGCATATAAGTACTTTTTGCTAAATATCTTGGGATCATGTTGGACTTTTTTGCTAACATGGATAAAAAAATAAATAAATGATACATGTTGGGTCTTTTTTTTTTTGGGTAGATCTGACCTCGACCCAAGACCCATCGGATCTAGTTCCAGAATTTTAATTACAAGATCCATCAGGCATATGGATCGATTCTGGGTCCAACACATCGAACCGTTGACAGGCCTAGTTATAGTGATTCACAGGTCCCAAGTCCCAACACCTGAACTTCTAGCAGTATAGTGGACGCACCAGAGAGGGAGGGACCAGTGAGAAAACAAAACGAGATGGATCCATTCCGCAAGAGGCTGCCGAAGCTCTTTCTTCAGAGTCATAAATGCCATCTCTCCTATGAAAACTCCTCATCAACAAAAATGATAGGGTCAATTAAACTAAAACCTAATTGAAAGAGGGTGCGTTTCACCTTGCTTCCTGTGATCTAAAATAACACGTACTTCACTTTGATATGAATTATAACTTGGCCACATTTCAAATAATTCATAAAAATTTGAGAGTTGATGAAATAATCCCTTTGCTTTTAAGAGTTTAGAGGGAAATAATTCAATTTGCATAAGAGTAGAGAAATTATAAAGAGCGATTAGATTATAGAAGTTGATGCCACTCATTGCACCCCCATCGTAGTTATTAACCATTAAGATGATTTTGTCGGTGAAATTTTTAATAAGAAAATAGTCAATCCTCCTAGCCTTTTTTCTTGTCATAGCGACTTCAAAATATTTAAAAAATTGAGAAAGACTTAAAAGGAAAAATTAAATGATGGAATATTTTGAGGATGCCTAGCCCTTCACAAAATTCTCCCAAACAACCCTAATGCCATATGGCAACATTTATTAAATGAAATGTTTCTAGTGTTAGCAAACTATGAAATCCATTCAAAAAAAAAAAAAAAAAACTATGAAATCAACATGAATTTTTTAAATTAAAATTTTACATTTAATAAAAAATCCTACCCTAATGGATTTACACGCATTGACCTCAAACTAATAGGAAACTATATAAAAATCAATTAAGTTTTAAAATTATCATGAACCATCTAAGTGTAAACACCAAATCAATCAAGAAAATCATTAGAACGATACGAATATCTCTATATATTTGGAATGGAGGGGGCAAACTGAAATTACCCCTCACTTTCAGGGAGGTCTAGCATAATTAATCGTAAAAGCCAAATCCTTATTTTTACCAGCCTTGGAAATCGGCCCGTGAATGGGCCACCACATCCACGAGCGTACTTTTGTCTTGCTGACAAAATCCGTAAATTTCTGATTGGAGCGTGCTATGGCGAGTGACTCAAGCGCGTGGGAAATCACTCTCTCCCAGCTCCATCTAAACAGTGCAAAGGATGAGCCAAAATTATAAACAAAACAAAAACAACTGAGCAGTGATAGTGAAAGAAGCCCAAGGAGTGAACTAAATGCAGCAGTAGTGACATTGGGAATTGCACAGCAGCAGCAGCAGTTGCACTGCACCACCACCCTTCAGTTTTCTCACACACTCACACACTAACGTTATAGGGTTTGCTTATCTCTGCAGTTTCTACTTTCTTGAAACTCAGGGGAACCCAAAAAAGAAAAAAAAAAGCCGCATTTTGTCCTGTTTTTTTGGCCTTTCAAGTAAGTTCTCAAGCTGTTAATCTCTTTTCTATTTTCCCTGTTTAGTTACTGGAAATGCTCCGTTTCTGTAGTTGAAACTTGCTAGTTGATTGAGTTCCAGGGAGGAAACGTGAGTTTTCCATATGGGTGGGAGCAATGGGGGTTCCTTTTCATGATATTTCAGTTTTCTGTCCATTCCCTTGTTTTGCGGTTTTGGGTTTCTGTCTTTTTGAGGGTGGGGTAAATGGGGTTGGTTTCTCCATGTGCTGGGCTAGCTGCTTGTTTGTATCCCTCCAAAGCTCTCCAGTTTTGGAGGATATCTATTACTTCTTTTGTCCCATTAAAAGTGTTGTATTTTAAAACGTAAGTAGGATTTTCACTGGGTGCTTGTGAAAGGCAAGAACAGAGGCATTGGTGGTGTAGTTTTCCATATCTAGGCTAGCTGCTTGTTTGTATCCCTCCAAAGCTCTCCAGTTTTGGAGGATATCTATTACTTCTTTTGTCCCATTAAAAGTGTTGTATTTTAAAACGTAAGTAGGATTTTCACTGGGTGCTTGTGAAAGGCAAGAACAGAGGCATTGGTGGTGTAGTTTTCCATTTTTTTTTTGGAGTCAGAGCAGGTAATTGAATTTTTTTTTTGTCTTTAGATCTTAGTTTGTTAGCTAGACAAAGCAAAATATCAATGATGCTTGATGGGTTTTTCTTTATTTCTTTATTTTTTATGTTTCAATGCCTGTTGTCTCTTGTTATCTTTCCTGCTATTGTTTTCTGTCCTGTTTCCAGGATGTGATTTATGGGTTGAGTGAGAATTTTCTCCTGATTTCCTTATTTTCTGGCAATTTGATACAGCAAAGAAGGAAGAAAATTAAATAAATGATCTTATACAGTTTCTATCAGCGACGTCAATTTCTTGTTAGAAGAAAAGCTATGTTTGTCCCAGCGAAAGCAGTTTTTTTTTTCTCATTATTTACAAATTTTTCCCTGTAAGTGATGTGGGTTCTTCGATCTTGATTTTGCTTAACGTTAATGATGAATACAAAAAGTATCTCTCTTATTTTTTTCAGTTATGTTAATATTTTATCTTTTTGTTGAAAGTCATGTTTGGTTTCTCTAGTTAATAGTAAGACTTTATGCAGAAATGTGGGTTGGAAGAGTCGTTTTCTTAATTATGATGATGCTATAGTTAAAGAGTCTAAGCAGAGGAGTAAAAACGAAGTAAAAGAAAAAAAGAAGTGAAAGGATGCCAACATAATCATATTTGTTGTTTTCTTCCATCTATCCCATTCTTTTTTCGCTTTACTTTTTTAGTCATTTTCTTCTGTTGGAGGTTTGGTTGGTGGGAGTAGTGGAGGTGGTTTCTATGGAGTTTCTTTGAAGGGATTATTGTGTTTGGTTGTTTATTTCTTGGCTTTGCTTGCTCACACTTGAATATGGACTAAAGGTTGGGTATCCTTGAAGAACAATTTTATTTGTCTGTATTCAGATTTATGTGTATGAGAGTTCTTTCTGAGCAAAGGTTTTCTTCTGAACTGTTATAGGTGCATTGGGTCTGGTGGGCCTTTGAAGAAGTTCCTTTGTTTGCCATATTCTTCCTCCACTGTACTGTAGAGTTACTTAATATGCAGACACCAAAAGGAAGGTACTTTGTCATTACTAAGGTTTTGGGGCTATCATACTCTGCTTTGACTTTACTAGTCTTCCTCTGCAAATCTGTCAAAATCTTTGTTTTCTTGTCCCTTAAGATCTGCAAATAACTAATTACATCCTAGGACTTATACAACCAAAACTTCAATATTAATTTCTACTAGCTGCATAAACCTGATACACTCTCTTCTTCTTTTTTTTAAAACATTGCGTATTTAGTTGATAGCAACATGCATTGTCTTTGATAGATAGCGCATTATGCAGCTGCACTATGATTAATGTACTGTTTAATGTTTCACTGCAGATTCCCAGTTAGCATTAGCTAAAAATTTGCATATATCCTTTCACTAAATTTTCATCTTTGAATGTGCCCAAGCATTTAGAGCTGTGCACCGTATCAGTAAATTATTTAATTGTTTCATGAGAAATATATCATTTATCAACATTATTTTGTTCTGAGTTGTCCATGATATGTCTTCTTTCTTGCTTTTGATAATTTCACCTCATAAACTCTGAGAACAGGACTAGTTCTTCAGAACTGCCTCAGAAAACATCTCCAGCCACTCCTCGGACAGCTCAGAAGCTCAAAACTCCTGGATCAGAGGCAGACTCAGTTTCAACTTCAAACTCAGCCGGGAGGATGTCAAAAGAAAGAAGTCCTAAAGTTGTTGATCGCAGGTCTCCTCGAAGTCCAGCAACTGAGGTACTTAACCTTAACCATTTTGGCAGATTGATCAGATACTTCTAGATAGTTGATGCATATTGAAGTTCAGTTTTTGCTCTCAAAATTTCACAGTTTATGTGGTCTGTATCCACATTCAAAATAAAGCTGATGCATAGTTTAAGAGTTGGTGCAAAAAGTCTGTGCCAGCATTTTAAACAATTTACTTGTCCCAGTTAGATATGAATTGCTGTCAGATAGTTCCCTCTCCACCTCATGGCACAGTGAATTGTATTATCCTTTTTATTTACCTTACATCTGGTAGAGATAGATCCTATAAGGATAGTTGCATGCTGTTTGTAGCTTGTCATTTATAACCAATTTGCGTTTCTTTTCTTTATCTGATTGCCTTTCTTAATCAACTTTCTGTCTTAAGGCATTAATGGTATTTGAATTAAGTGTTCGAATATCTGCCAATTTTGTGCCATTTCAAATCTTTTGGCATCTTGTGCTTTCTTGTGTTTCTTTGTCTGTTCTTGGTGGATGCTTTTCCTCCAGTACTTTGTCTACCATACATCTGATGGGATTATTTACCTTTAATCTATGTGTAACAAACTGCCCCTTCCTCAGAAGAAACGGACAACTAGAGTTAGTGATTTGGAAACTCAGCTTGCCCAGCTCCAAGAGGAACTGAAGAAGGCAAAAGACCAATTAAGCTCATCTGAATCAAGGAAGAAAAGGGCCCAGCAGGAGGCTGAGGAGGCTAAAAAGCAACTTGAAGCCATGTCAGAGAAGCTTGAAGAGTCTGAGAAGCAGTTGCAGGAGCTATCGGATTGTGAGGAAGCTCGGGTGCAAGAGTTGCGCAAGATCTCACAGGATAGAGATCGGGCATGGCAGTCGGAACTTGAGGCTATCCAAAAGCAACACTCTATGGATTCTGCTGCTCTAGCTTCTGCCATGAATGAAATTCAGAAGCTTAAAATGCAACTTGAAAGGGTAGCTGAATCTGAAGCAGCTCAAGCTAGGCATGCTGAATCAGCTCATGCTGATGTTCAGAACTTAAGAATGGAACTTACAGAAACTCTTGCGCTGGTAGATGAAATAAAGGCTCAGTTAAATGACAGCAAAGAATCTGAAGTTCGGGCAATGGAAGAAGTAAGTAAAGCTCAAATGCAGCTGGAGGAAGCAAAGGCCACGGAGGACACGCTTCGCTCAGAAGGTCTCAGAGCTGAGGAGGCTTACAAGTCCTTGGCCTTGAAGTTAGAACAATCAAAGATGCAAGTCAATTCTTTGGAGGAACTTGTTAGTAGACTGCAGGCTGATGTTAACAAAAGGAGCAATGACTCATCAGCTTCTTCAGGTGATGTTGAAATTGCAAGGGAAAAAGAAGGAGCTGAGAAGTCAGAACAGCTTAAAGTTGAGCTCAATAGTATAAAACTTGAGGTAGGTCATTTGAGAGCTGCATTAGAGGCATCTGAAAGAAGATATCAAGAGGAATACATTCAAAGTACCTTGCAGATTAGAAGTGCATATGAACTGGTTGAGAAGACAAAGTCTGAATCATGTCAGAGAGAGGCTGAATTGGAGGCTAGGTTGAAGGTTGCAAGAGCTGATGTTGAAGAGTTAAAGAAAAGACTAATGGATAAAGAAACTGAATTAAAGAACACTGCAGAGAAGAATAAAGGGCTAAATGGAAACGTAGAGAGAGACCAGTGTATTCAACAAGAACTTGGAACTGAACTGAAGAAATCTGAATCAATCGTGGAAGCCCTGAAAGCAAGTCTGATGGATAAGGAGACAGAGTTACAGAGTGTTGCTGAGGAGAATGAAATGCTGAAGTTGGAAATTAAAAACAGAGAGCTAGAAAGAAGTAAATTGAATGATGAAGCTCTTGCTTTAGTGGAAGCTGCCAGGGCCACAGAGCAAGAGGCCCTATCGAAGCTCAGTTATCTGACAGATGAAGCAGATCAAAGTAGTAGAAAGACAGCAAGGGTTACCGAGCAGCTGGATGCTGCACAGGCTGCAAACTCCGAAATGGAAGCTGAATTGAGGAGATTAAAGGTGCAGGCAGACCAGTGGAGGAAAGCTGCTGAGGCTGCTGCCACAATGCTTTCAACAGGTAATAATGGTAAATTTGTGGAGAGGACAGGTTCTTTGGACTATCACACTCTTGGAGGAAAGTTGAACTCACCTTATTCAGAAGACTTGGATGATGACTCACCCAAGAAGAAGAACAGCAATATGTTGAAGAAGATAGGTGTCCTGTTGAAAAAGGGTCAGAAATAGCTTCAAGCTTTTCCAGGTTGCGTCTGTTGCTGCACCAATTATTTATTTATTATTTTACCTTGCCTGAAATTTCTTCACGGAATTATATCTTTTACATTTCTTTCCTTGCAGACATGTCAGCCAGTATCTACAGAACCTCGTGTTGCAACTGCTGATGTTCCTGAACTTCATTGGAGTTGCAATAGCTCATAAGCAGACATTGTATAGTATGTAAAAGTTGACCATCACCAGAAGCAACAATATTGCTAAGTTGCCTGTACGGCCATTTACTGTTGGATGCAAGAAGATTTGTAATATCATTTACCAAGCTATTTTGTTCAAGGCAGGCAATCTGCTGATTTATTTTCATCTTTTGGGTGATGCTAGAGTTTGCCTGATCTATTGACTCGAGCAATTTGGTACATTTTCCAGAAATTTCAGATTTTACTCAGCAAATGTTTAATTTGCATCCTTAAAGGTATCTTACTGCCTAGTTCTTTGTACTTGAACCTTTATTGAAATTCTACATGGCATTACATGACTTGTTCCCCCTTCATGTACCAGAGGTTCAAACTATTATAACCATTCACATGTAAGGGTGTCAATTGGGTTTTTTGAGCTGGGCATTAGGAAGTCCAAGTTTGGCTCACAAATTATATGGATTTTTGGGTTTTGGACTTTTAGGCTTTAGGCTCATATTAAAAGGTTCAATTTCAGCTTACACTATTATATGAGGTTTGGACTCAAATTAAGCTTGTTCAAACTCATAATTAAATACATAATTATATATAATATATATGTTAAAAATATGAATTGTTACAAATTTATATATAAATCAAGTCATTAGCATTTTACGTCGTAATATGCATAATTATCAATTATAAATATTATATATATTTTACATATATAATTATACTCATATATGAGCTGAATTTTAATCAATATGAGCCTAGTATGACTCAAACTCGCCTCATATTTAATTTAGGTATAATATTTAAGCTCAATCTCTGTTCAAACGAATTAAAACTTAGATTCAGCAAGTTTTTTTGAGCTCAACCTTGTTGAAGTCCCATTCACATGGATACACTAGCCTAACCCCCTCCAATCCACTCCCACCCCAAAGGAAGAAATGGCAGTAAAAATTCTCAACAGATGGAAAAAGGGACTTAAGATGTGGAAAGAAGAAGTGGAACGAGTTTTGTTAGTTTTGAGGTATTGAGACCAGATTTTTACTTCTGGCATACAATGTATAAAAAGGTTTTACACGAGATAATTGAGAACTATTTTTGCTTATTTTACTCATTTTGGTTTTAGCTCAACTGGATAAGCTAAATATAAGTCAATTCAAAGCTTTAAATTAATGACAATTAACTCACATACTTTCACAATTATAAAAGATGCATCAAATTCTAAAAGATACTTTTTGATATCACATAGAACTTCTGCAAAAATTAACAAAGAGCTATTCTTACTTTTCTTAGAATTTTTAATTCAAAAAAATTGCTTAATTTTTTTTTATTTGTATTAGTAGATACACTTGGCGCATTACTCATGGTTTTTACAATACATGATAATTAAATTTGCCAAATTGGTGCCTTGTGTTGGTTTTTTTTTTGTTATTTTTCTTGTTAGATCTGAGATTTCTTGGATTTCTTTTCTTTTATCTTGAAGTTTTGAAACCTATTCTATTATATCTAAGCTTTCACTTTGGATTTGGAGCAGTTTCACATTAGATTTAGCAAGTGAAAACATGCACATATTTGGCCTGTATTGATTCATCTCATGTGGAAAGATTTTTTGTGAAACTTTATAGGTCTATTTTTATTATTTTTTCATAGATTTGTTGTATCTAGTGATTTTCAGATTTATTTGTATTCATTGCATATTTAATGTATTTTTGGTCATTAATGCATATTTATGGCAATCAAATTACCTTCCTTATATATGAAAAGAAAATCTCAAATTTGGTGAATTATTAGTTGATGCCTATGCATTCATTTAATGGAAAATAAAAAAAGCTTCTTGCCTTTTTTTTGGCACAAAACTAACAAGTGAAATACTTAATGAGTTCATTAATATTTTTTAAAATTTTTATAAAGTAAAAGGGCTTGTAAAACCCATCATTGAGCCCTTGATGTTTCTTGTATCCATAAGGATCTAATTATGAAGTATATGCGAACAATTCTCTAATCACATAAACAAATATAGTATAGAAGATTAAAGTTACAAATAAAGCATATTGTATAGAATTTCAAGCAAAAAAGATTAGATATCAATAGCTGACTTTATAATTTAAATTATTATTATAATACAAGTATATCATTGAAAAGATCAGTAATTTAAGCACATGTACATGATATAATTTTAGAATCACTATAGTCTCTTAAAAAAAATAGCACATATTACAATACAAAATATTCTTTAGATTATAATAATGTAAATGCATCGATGTATAGTAACAAAGAGATTATAATAATATAAATACATCAGTATATAATAATAAATCAAAATGCTTACAACCATTTAAATTGGTTCAGTGGTCAGGGAAAGACTCTTAGAATCTTTCCTGCCGTCAGATTTAGTGTTTAGATAGTAGAAGGTGGGAAGGACATGGGAGACTTATAAAAATGACCACTATAAGAAAAATCAAACTACTTATAATTAATCTTCTTTTTCAACATAAGTAGATAACGTGCCAATATCATTCGGCCAAAAGTTTCGTCGTTCTCTCAGGTGCCGCGCATGTGGGTTGGCAGCATTATGTTGTTCGCGCATGGCGCGACGGGTTCCGCTCTGTTATAGTCTTCTCTTCTGGCAATAGCCTATGTGCCTCCTGCTGCGTTGTCTGCCGCATTGATAGACTTGTTTCTCTATCTGGCGGTATCCCATGCCCCTTCTTTCCACTACCTTCTCTCTCTCTCCTTCTTTTGGACAATATTGCTCTGTTTCTTATCCGGCTGTTCTGAGCCCTGCTACAAGAGGTTCTCTTCTTACCACGCAAGGAGCATCGATCCTCAGTCTCTCGCGTTCTCTGGGTTGCAGTGGTCCAACCGTTTGGTTCTCTTTCTCCTCCTCCATTGTAAGTTTTCTTCTTCTTACTTTCCGGTTAGGTGCAGAATTCACTGTGAGATTTCTCTGTGAGTTATAGCCTGAAGTTGATATTTTTGTTCTTTGTTCTTTGTTTCCCTTTTTGAACTGCGCAAAGGTCATCGAACCTCTGTCTCTCGCGTTCTTTGGGTTGCAGTAGTCTAGATCAGCTGCCATCCGTTCGCTTCTCCTCCTCATCCTCCTCCGTTGTACGTTTTCTTCTTCTTCCTTTCCGGTGAGGTGCGGCAGGGGTGTGCAAAATTGAAAAATTTCGATTTACCGACCGGGAATTTTCGAAATCGGTAATTCGGAATTCGGCACTGAAATCGGAATTTCCGATTTCGAATTATGCGAATTTGGTTCGAATTCGGTAATGGAGTTTTTGAAATCGGAAATCGAAATCGAAATCGAAATTTCCAATTTCAATTTCATTTTATAATACATATATTAATATTTATTTATTTATATATAATAATATTTTTTATTTCAATTTCGTTTTATAATATGTATATTAATATATATTTATGTATATAATAATATTTTAATAATATATTTATATATAATAATATTTTTTATAATATATGTAATATAAAATTTATATTATATAACAATACATCTAACAAAAAAGAAAAAAAAGGAAAAAAGTTCCCAAATTCGGTGAATTTGGAATTTACCGAATTCCGAATTGAATTCGGAATCGAAATCGAAATCGGAACTGGTGAATTCGAAATCGAAATTGGTCGGTAATTCCTATACCAAAATTTCGAAAAATTCCGAATTCAAACTTCCGAATTACCGAATTCAAATTCGATGCACACCCCTAAGGTGCGGTCTTCGTTGTGAGTTTTCTCTGTAATATTTTTTGTTCTTTGTTTCCCTTCTCGAATATCTTCTATTCTGCTCTCGGCAGAGGTACTCTCTTGCTCTTGTTGAGCTGTGTGTTTGGATTTTCTTCCCTTCTACTTGCACTGTGTTTGGTTTGGTGGTTCCACTGTTTGGTCTACATGGGTTTGATATTGGCCTGTGTTCCTGAAGGCCCCTATGGTGGCTCACTCAGAAACACGAAAAATGTCGACCATGCGTAGTTATACGTTTTGTCATGTGATAAGTATTTGTCTTGTGGGTTCTCTAAAAACTATTCTCGTTTACATGGGTTTGATATTGGCCTGTGTTCATGAAGGCCCCTGTGGTGTCTCACTCAGAAACACGAAAAATGTCTACCATGCATAGTTGTATGTTTTGTCATGTGATAAATTTTGGTCTTGCGTTCTCTAAAAACTATTCTCGTCTGTTCGTCAACAAAATGAACTCTGTTGTGCTTTGTTCCAGACGTTACGGTTAGGGATCTGCTTTAGAGTAGTGTTGACTCATTCATAATTTTTTTTTTCTTGTCTTCTCTATATAATATGTGTTGAATGCATTTTTTTGCGTTGCTTCTCTTTTGTTTGTTCCATAGCAGTTCCCTTTGCTTTTGATCCTGTTAGCAAAACCTAGGACCTGTCTTTAGCACGTTTTTTAGCATTGGATTCTCCCTCGGTTCTAAAACTGATTTCCATTTTTGCCTTTTTAGCTGACCATGGAGCCTTTACATGTGTCCGAGATCCATAGTTCCCTACCCCAGTGGACTTCTGTGATCTAGGTCATAGAGGCATCTCCCCCTAAAACTACCCATGCAGACCGTGCGTCAAGAGTTTATCGCCGCTTTGTCTTTGCTGATTCGCACGTACGCATTGTTTACTTACCTGTACTCTTCTTCTGCTTGTTTCTTGCTTTGCTTCTGTGTGTTTTTTATTTGTTTCTTTCGTTTTGTGGTGGATAAGGTGTGAAGGTTTCTGCTGTTGCCATTGACGCTTAAGAATACAGTCTGATGTGTTGTGATTTATTAGAAAACTGAACATGTAATCTGAAAAGTAGAATGCAGCCAGTTGTTCTGTCTCTCTGGAACAAGTTTGTTGAGTCTAGAGGCAAGATTCTTATGCAACTGTTAAAAAAGAGGCCAGTTCTTATTTGCCGCAGGCTCAAAGTTGTCTCTTATAATGGTATTGCTACTTCGCTTGCTTGTCAATTTGTATATGTGCTAGCATATTTCATTGTCTTTTCTGATCTTATAGTACCTTGCATTCCTCTCTCTTGCAGGAATTGCACTCTCCACTAGAAACGATTCGGTGCTTCTCATTGATCCACCTGTTGGAGATGCAAGCCAGTTGAAAAATTGGTTAGTCTGAAATATTTCTCTTCACTTTCTGGCTATTCCAGACTTATCAAATCGTATATTGTATCTGCTAATTGTGTACTTGCTTTTATCTTCTATCGAAGGGCAATGAGGAATGAGAGCCAGTTTGCTACGCTGGTTCAGGAAAAAACGTATAACATGCATAGTCCAACGTATAACATGCATAGTCCGAGTATGTTTCATCAGTCAAAACACAAGTTTTGTACGATACAGGCTGTTCTAGCAAATCAGAAGGTCCTTATATTAAATTATTTGCAAAGCTTTTAGAAACCAGAAAATTTGCCGTTCATTATAGTTTTTATTTGGATGTTTACAGCTCTCGTGGGTGAAAGCTCGTTTCTGTTTCCAAAACATATTCCACAAATATTGGTATATGTCTTGTGTTAAGTGTCATCGTCAGACATCGGCCAATTATGGGCACACTTTTACCTGCAATCACTGTAATGAAAGGCAGACTGCGACCCTAAGGTAAGCTATATATTCCTGTTTATTGAACATGAATCTTTACTGTGGAAGCATTTCCTATTTTTTTTTCATGGTGTTTATCCTTCGAACTAGGTGTCGCTTTGATGTTGATCTCATTGATGATACCGGCGTTATGACAGCCTCTGTATTTGGTGAATTAGCTGAACAATTACTTGGAATTTCTGCAGTTGCGGCAATGGATTTTTATAACAGGTTTATATTTCACTGCATAAACTGATGCTCTACTATGTAAACCAGAACGTCCATATTATGAAACCCTTTGTTGCTGCTTCTTACATAGCCATTTTGTTTAATTGATTCTTAGAACGAAGAATTCCCACTCGAACTAACCCATGACACATTGAAGTCGAAGACATTCATTGCTCAAGTTAAGCCTAGAAACACCAAAGATGATGGGACTTATCAGCGCTATACGATTGTTTATTACTTTGAGGACAACAAAGACTATGAACTTCTTGAGGAACAACCCCTGAGTAGTTCTCAGGTGGCCAGTCAGCTTTCTGTAGCTGATACTCCAGATTGTTGCTAAATACTTAGCCGTATACTTATTTAAATACTCATGCACGATTCTTTTTATGATAACTCTTTGATTGGTTTATTGCATAGAAAAACCATGCTTTTTTTCCAAGAACTAGCTCTGCTTTGATAGGAAGCAAAATGTTTCTGAAGCTGAAAGTCAATCTTTTGCAGTTAACGTTTCAGGTGTCTCCTATCCCTTCCAGTAATCCCTATTTTCCATCTTTGTTGGGTATTCTTTAAAGATAAGTTTGCTTCCTGTATAGATAAGCCGTGTGGTTTCTCAAAGACACGCGTTTGCCTTGCAAAAAGAATGGAGCTCAGCGAGGAAGCCGAAGGCACTATATCAGAATCTTGTGATATTGCGAGCAGCAAAAAGCCAAGGAATGCTTGATCTGCTTGTCCTCATCAGAAGGTCTTTTGTCGTTACTCTTGCTGCTGTGTATGCCTATCTAGGCATACACTTTTATTAGATACTTTATCATAATCCTGTGATTTCACAGGTAGCACAAAAACAAGTAATGCTTGATCTATTAGTCCTTATAAGAAGGTCTTTTGTCATTACATTTCCTACTTTTGTCCAATGGTCTTTTGTCATTGTATTGTCTACTGTGTAAACTTAGTTTACTTGGCTCTGTTGTCGATGGTCTGTCACTAGGAGCGTATTGAAGACATTTAAGCCGCTTTATGTATGGCCTATTTCCAGCTTATCTATCTACCATATGTTATTATGCTTATTTTTCCTTATTTGATCGCTGAGCTAAAGGCACAGCTTTCTGAGAATCAATTGCATTGAATTTCATATACTTGCGTCCAGAGATATAATGTTCCTGCAGCTGCTCCCAGCAATAAAGCCTCTTTAAAGCAATGCACACCTAACGTTTGCTAGCCAATAGAATTGCCCTTTTTCTACCAGCTTCATTGATTATAATCCTGCACCTTTTCCACCCTGCTGATCATGAACGTCTATAAAGTGCCTAATCCTGCTTTTATCTTTTGATAGACCACATTCCATGTAATCTTTCACATACCAAATTTCCTCCTTGCTCTTGACTCTTTTATGCATATTGCTCTTTCCATTCCGTCATGCCAATGGCCAAACCCAAAAACCCTTTCAAAAAGTGGAAAGCAGTATATCTCAGAGACAAAATTCGACACTACCTTTGCACCTTCGGTGGCTGTCAAGTTCACGCCGCAACTGTTATCCAATCATATCAAGGAAAAGCATTCTATTCTCCCAAGAGGAGTTTCTTTAAAGCCTATCCAATGGTTTTAAAATACATGGGTGAACCCTCGCTGTACTCTCTTGCCTCAGTTGAATAGTGGTTGCAAAATATCATTGATATTTGTTCTGAAGCTTTTGCACCAAACCGTGCGTTCCTTGCTTTCTTATGGCATACATGCGATTCGTTGCTTGTGATGATAAATTATAGTTCTTCTGCTCTTTATATTTTTTTAGATTGCCATGCGCCTTTGATGAACAAAGTTCCAAAAGGAAATCCGTGGTGTTACATTATGATGTGTTCGAATCTGCAGAAACAAGTTTCGTATATTATCTTGTAAAAAAGAATAGGGAAAAAAAATGCTATAGCTTGTACCCTTTCCCTAACATCTACATTTTCTTCTCCCCCCTCCCCCCCACAGAAAATTCCCGGTTCTATTTTCAAATCAGCTTGCTTCAAAAACGGCCAAATTATGAAGTTATTCCATGGAATCGCTGTTTGGCATGTAACAATCAATGATGGGTGCTTTGAACAAGGCTGGGAATCCTATAGCACAGATAACCTGATTCACAAATATGACTTGCTTTTCCTGCAATGTAGAGGGAATTTAGCTTGCGATGCGCTGGCTTTTGGCACAACACAAATCCTCACATTGATGCCATGGACACTGCCTTTGCCAATGGTGCCAAATTATCAAAAAAACCAACCAGGAAATTATTCTCTTCTGCAGTCTTTCTCCTTATTTTGCTTTATAGCATTCATGTTCGTTAAAGGCAATTGATTTTCATGTAGATTCTGCGGTTGTCGAAAACTCGAACCGTATTACATCATCCATACATCCATTCTTCGGCCATAATCTGGCGGCATTTACTACTTTCTACCAATTTTATACTAGATGCCATAGATACACGTTGGTGAGCATACAACTTTCTTTTTTTTTGGATTTTTTTTCCCTGTTAGTCATATCTTATACTTGGTTATTAACAGACCCTTCCACAATATATAACCCCGGGATTACATGAAGCCAAAACTCCAACTACCAATATCGCTAGTGGACACTGAACATATAGTCTTGGAATAACCGCGGCAACATTTGATCAAAATTGGAGCACGTTCTTTGCAGACCATGAACTTCGAGATGGCGAAGTTCTTCTCTTCATTCCACAATCCAAATCCTGTTTTTCCATCATCATCATCTTCAACCTGTTATTTCTCAGATGTCCTTCAACGTTTCTAAAAAAACCTTGTATGCCTTAATCAGCTTTGAACCGTTGTTTTACAGCTTTACTGTTAACTCCGTTTTCCTTATTTTCCTATTTATATCGCCTTTCTTACACTATATGTTCAGTCTGTTCATGCAGCATTCAAGCTCATCATACTGAGCTGGGCATTCACACTTTTATTCCTACCACGCAGCGCGCGGTTCTTGCCTCCTAGCTTTGTTGAATACAATCAAACCATCATTGGATACCAGAACACTTTGTTTATTTTTTAATTTTTATAAAAGGAAAAGGTATATAATAACCATTATTGAGCAATCGATGTTTCTCGTGTCAATAAAGACCACACTTTGAAGCATACACTAATAGTTCTCTAATCACAATAAAAAATATAGTATAGCAAATTATAGCTACAAATAATGCAGATTGTATAGAATTTCAATTAAAAAAGATTAGATATCAATAATTGACCTTATTATTTAAAATATTTTTTAATACAAGTATATTAGCGAAAAGATCCATAATTCAAGCATTTGTACATGATGTAATTCTGGAATCTCTATAGTCTCTTCAGAAAAATTAATACAGATGACAATGCAAAATATTCTTTAGATTATAATAACGTAAATGCATCGGTTTATAGTAATAAATCAAAGTATTCACAATTAATCTTTTTCCAATGAAATGTGTTTAGCTTTTTGGTAAGTTTTGTTCTATGGGATGCTTTTTCCCTATACATTTTAATGTTTGACATGTACATTATTTGGTTATGAGTGACATAGAATTTTATTTCTTTTAACCTTAATAAAGATTTTATAAATTTTATTAAGGTTAAAAAAAATAAAATTCTACGTCATTTTAATTTTCGAAGGGTGCTAGATCTTTTCTTACTTTTTTGGTTAAATAAAATTTCAGATTACGTGGTTTGATTATTCACTTATTTATCATTCTCCTTTCCTTATTTCTCAACATCTTTACTTTTAAAGTACTCATTTCACCAAAAAGCCAAAAATAAATACTAGATTGAAATAGTCCAAAACTTTGAAGACTAAAATAGTAATTCCACCGACCATAAATGTGAGAAACTGTGGAAACTGCAAAGACATAAATAAGCGCCTGCTTTCTTATCTCGAAACAAAAACCTCTTTTCTTTCCCTCGTCTGAAAATCCCCTCTTCCTTCAATTTCAACTCTCTGCTTTCTCTTGACTTTGCTCTTGATTTTTCGTCCAAGCAGAAGAGGAAACAAGAAATAAGGTAATATGCTACTAGTAGATATCCTTTGATGCTGTTGTTCTTTACTGCTCTCACTGGAGCCCGACATTGCATTTATTTGTCAATAAGACGGAAAGATTGAATTTTTATTGTTCCATCAACAGCAAAAAGATTGTTGTCTTTACAGAGTGCTAAACTTGTGTATGTTTGGTTGAAATCTTGCAGGGTTTTGTGCTAAGTTTACTTAGATGATCAAAAGACTTCAGTTTTAAGCTGATAAGACAATTTTTCCTACTTGAAAAGCAAGAAGGTAGATCTTCATCTGCTTTTTGTCAAGTTCTTTTATCTTGGAATTGCTAAATTCTATAAAGGGTTTCTGAAAAGTTATGATTTTGATGTACTTTGGTTAAGTATGGAGTTAGTTGCTTGAACTTGGATAATTACTAGTTTGTAAGTACTAGCTCAAGTTTTCTTTTGTCTTTTTGTCTTTTCAATGAAATGGGGAAGCCAAGAAGCTGGAGTGATGCTCTGGCTTGATGTTTCTTCTCCTGTTGTATCTTTTCCAATTTCTATATTTTTTCTTGTTTTTGTTTAATTTTTCCTGTTAGTTTCTAAATTTGAAGATGCTGAAAGCAGTTACGAGATTTGTTCTTTATGTATCTGTTGAATTCCATATTGTCAAGCCTAAAGCTGTTTCTCTACGAAGTACAACAAGTCTTAGAGGAAAGTTATTTTCTTTATCCAAATCAAAGGCAACATCGGCCCAGTGTTAACTAGTTGTTCTGATGTCATAAATGTGCCATTTTAATTAGTAGAACATGTAAAAACTGTGTACTGGGTTTTTTGATGTATAGGCTATATCAGAAATTTTGATCTATTTTTACCTTGTACATTCAAGATGTGGTTACGTTTTGTATATATATTTGTGGTTGTGTATATGATGTTTGATGTTGCTGAATGCACTGATGTCTAACCATGGCTAGTATTGCATATGGGTGTTAACGAGCTGAGTCAACTGTACCAAAATTGGAGTGCTCGAGTTGAATTTTCAAAGTTGAGCTCCTGAACGTGTACTCAAGGTAGATTTGATTAAAAAAGGAAAAATTAACTTACTCCACCTCAACTTGAGTAAGCTACAGAATGAGTCAAGGCTTATTGAGCCTGAGTTCAAGCCTATTGAGCTCGATTATTATGGAATAATGGAATTCTCAAGAATAGATAGAATAAAACTTTTCATGAATTATGAGCTCAACTCAAGTGATGCTCAAGCTGCATTCTAGCTCAACTCAAGCTTGGTCAACTCTAAGTCCAGTTGAGCTGTTGACCAAGCTGGTCGAAAGCGGCTTGCAAGCAACTTGGTCCAACTGCCCCTATTCGCAGTTTCTTATAATTGTTGGTTATAGCAATTATTGGTGTCCAAGACGCTATGCCTGTTTTATGTTGTTTAATAAAACAGTGGCATTTAGATCTAAAAATGTGGTTAAAATGTTTAGTTCAGCTGCAATTCGATAATCTCTTTTAAAGTATCTATGATTGTGTGTTTTGCATTTTACTCTGGAACCTATTTAACATTGTCTCAACTGCATGTCAATGTTGTCCACTCTGTCTATAACTCAGACTTTGTAACCATTCATATTCGTTCAATTCCGTGAACTACTGTCCTTGTTGCTCCGTGTTGTTTGGGAACCCAAAATGTTGCTAGAGCTATTAATAACTGGTACTCTGCTGTCTAAAATAACTGAGTTGATTGAATTGAATGAAGCACGTGCTGTCTTTTCCTCGTAGCTTTTAGGTCTGTTGAGTAATCTCTGATCATTCTGCATTGAAGAAGCTGACTCTTATTCATGAGGATTTTGGAGTCAATTGATTGATTAATCTTGAAAAGGAGTCTTCTTTCAATTTCTTACCTTTTTCAAACACTGATAACTCATAAATGTTCTTATCTGTACCTGTAATATTTAAATAGAATACTTCTTATCCAGTTCAAGTCATTCCTTGTTATAACCCTAGAGACCTAGTTCAACCCATAAACCTGATATTAACGTGTTTAAAAATGCATGACTTTTCCAATTATTCCTGGAGTTCCAGGCACAATTCAAGATGATTTTTTCCCCTTTAGGATTGTTTCAGAGACTTGACAATCATTTCTTTTTCTTGAATTTCTCTCTGATGGTTTTTTCCCCCCTATGGGTATTGACATAATGAAGTTTTTAGTTCCAGATACTGATTAGGAATTCTGAGTCCTTTTATTCATGTTTGTGGGTCTTGTAAATAGTTGCATTGACTGAACAAAAGATACTTTGTGTTCATTTTCTCAGCTTTATGGTGATGTTTCATTGCTGAATCTGTTTGACAGTTTCTAGTGTTCTTATGCTGAGTATGTGATCACAGTCCACTTATTTCTAAGCATGGTCTTCAATCTTGATCAGTGCTGAATCCTGGATTATATTGTTTGATCTCATATGATGTACTTGTAAATACCATTGACACTATCAATCTTGAAGTTCTCAAGTCTTCTTTTGGAGATATGGTAAGCCATAGTGATTCTGTCGTGTCCTATGATATTCCTATTCTCTTTGGCTAATGGCATCAGTAATGTCCTTGTGTAAATTGTGTATATGTATCTTTTGAAATCAAAATGAAGCCTGTAAATACTTTTTTCTTCATTTATGAGATTTGATCAACCTTCATACAATTGGGCAGGTATACATACTGCTGTGAATGAGTAAAGTTGATACTGGTTAATTGTTTGTTTCCAGATAAGACATTGGTGCTATGGGAGGACCCACATCATGCTCCTTTACAACTAGTGCCTCTGGATGTCTTGCACAAATTTGAAATTGTGCAACAGCATGTTGGAGCCATAGGTATCATGTGGCGTGGATTGATAACCTTGTTGATGTCTAGTAGCTTTCATGTATCTTTATTTTTTATTATTGTTATTTTCAGGAGATTTGATATATAGTGTCTAGCTAAAGATTTAGCTACTTTGCAGCTGGGTTGTGTTCCCCATGCTTGATGAGTTATATATATGTGCGTTTGTATGTATGCATATATGGTCCAGTCTGTGCCTTTTGGATTTCTGTTCTGGCATTTCTTGAATAACAAGCTGGTATGCGGTCCAGTCTGTGCCTTTTGGATTTTCTGTTCTTGCATTTATTGAATTATAAGCTGGTTGTCATGGATTTTTTTTTTTATTAGTAAGGATGTGTTTACTTAGTAAGGATGTGTTTAATTATAAGCTGGTTGTCATGGATATTTGTTGAGATATGCCAACTTTTCCTACAGATTTTGTTAGATTATGTTTGGTATCAAAATAATTTAGTTATTAGAAGAATAAGGATATTTGTTAACCAAATATCATGTTGGTTTGTTAACAAATATTTTTGCTAAGATTTGCTAGTAGAAGAAGATTATATTTTCTTGAGACTTTTAGGATAATTGTTAACTGGATATTTTGCTAGTTTGTTTCATGTAATCACTATAAATAGTGAGTTGATGAATGAATAACACAAGCTTATCTTCAGCTTCAATACAAGTCTTTTATAAGCTTTTTTTCGCAACACTAAGGTGATGTTTCTTAGTTTATGCCCCAAAAAACCAACAATATTTTTTTAATTAGTAACGATGTGTTTGCTATCACTAAAATGGTATGAGGTTTATATAGTGCTTTTTTATGTGAATATTCACCTGCTTATCTTTCCTTACTGTAATGCCTGAGTCTAGTGTTCTTAGCTGGCACTGCATTTGCATTAACAAATCTGATGGAAATGTAATTGCAGCACCAAAAAATCATGGTCACCCAATCATTACTATTGGGGCCAAAGAACTTTTGGTTTTGTCTCTTTAATAACAAGAGGCCTTGGTTTATAAACTTCACCTCAATGTATTATCAAAAGAATTTTTTTTTTTGTTATCCAAGTAAATCCTTATGATAATTGGCTTGAAATCAAATGAGCACAGCGTAGTGCTTCTCATCATGAATGCACCCTTCTTGAATTAGATGAAATTTTGTGGAAGGAGGATTGTGTTACAGGAATTGTACTGCCCAGTCCAGAACAGAGTCAATGGAAATGGGCTTTTGACTTTATAATATGGAGAATAGTGTCTTGTTGATTACCACTATAAAGATCAGGAGTAGATTATTATTATTATTATTATTATTATTATTTAGCTACATTGTTTTTTCCATAGGTTTCTGGGTCTTTTGTAATTCTTCACTTGGATGCATTTTATTTTATTTTGTTGTTTAACCTCTTTTTTCGGGCACAGGATGGAGTTTGGTTGGTGAGGGAAGTGAAGCAACCAAAAAAATATTAATTTGAAATTAGAACTTATGGAAAAGTGGTCCAACTTTTTGTGTTTGTTTAAGAGTTGACACTGTCAATTGTTTGAGTTTAATTTTTCCCAGTAGATGGATTATCTTTACTAGAGGATGAAATTTCTTTCCTATTTGCTATTTTCTATCTTCATTTCTTTCACAAGATTTACAATCCAAGCCAAGGAATAGTACCTTTTGGAAATCCTTTTTCCCATTGCCAACCAATTTTCTTTTGGTAACCAAACAAGAGCGGATGTAACCTAACATTGGAATACCATGCAGTTTTGCTCGATTTCCTTTCCCCACTGGATTGCTGGAACCAAACAGGGCCTTGCTGGTTGATCGGTCGGTCGGTGGGTCGGTGGGAATAGTGGGATATAGTTTGACATAAATCTTATTCAGAATTGTCCATTTCCATCCTCATCTGTCATTGTCATTATTTGCAAGTGTCATCTCAACTTTCCAAGTGCTTGCTACGGAGCTAGCTGCAGTCTTTTTTCCTTTCAAGGTTGAAAACTTTTGGAGTGGCTCTGGAAGAAAAAAAGCTGTATGACTAAGAGTCCTCCCTCTTCTATCACTTGTAGATGTCTTTGCCTTTGTTCTTTACTGTAGTTGTTGTCCTGCAAAAGAAATATATCTGCTCAGTATTTGACTTACAGCCCTCGTGCCAACCCACCAGGTAAAGTCTATCCTTTCTCCGCATCTTATTTCCTTCTCGTGGATTGAATTGCCTATCTGCACATCCTTGCTTGCTGCAGTTTCCCTGTTGCTTTTGGTGTCAATGACATTACAATCTGGTGCAACTTTTCCCTTCCACATTTTGAAAATCTTTTTCTGATGATATCCCAGAAAAAATCTCCTATTTTTAGACTGTTATCTTGAAAAAAGGGCAAGGGAGGGGGGGGGGGGGGGAAGAGAGAGAGAGAGAGTGGATTATCTGTATTTCTGCTTTCATGAGTTGTGGTCGCACTGCTTCAGTGGCTTTAGGTTCTGTCATTTTTTTCTCATCCTTCCTTTTTCCCCTTCCTTGAATGTTTTATATGCATGGTTTTTGGTTTGAACAATTATCATGTTGTCCTTGGAAAATTTGCAGAGAGAGAGTGTTGTCCTAATTACCATTTGGACAACAAAAGTTGTTTAAAAAATTCCTTGTATTCTTATGGTTTGGGCTCAAGTTCTTTTTCTTTGTTGAAAAGAAAATCAATTTGATATTCTACTGCTTAACATATCCTAATTCATCAGCAACAATCTCTCATCAATTAATCGCAGAACCAAATTGGTCTACATGTGAAATTTTCTCCTCTGTTGTGCTTTCAACATGTCCTTTTTCCATTTACCAAGTATACACATTTAGAATTTTAAGATTTTTGCCTAGTGTAGCATGTGTGATGGGGGTGAGAGCTATATAAAACTGTTAGTCAGTTGGAGGACATTCCAGAAGCAACTCTAATGGCATTAACCAGTTTCCTAGTAATGATGCTCATTGTATGTTTCCTTCATGCTTTGATGCAGCTCATCTTTTAACGCTTCCTTAGATCCTTGCTGATTGGAGAACTTGTGTGCGCCATATTGGGTCTAATAAAATTACGGTTATGGCTTCAAAGGATCTTTGGGCTAAAATTCAAGACCATGGGACAGCTCTTGATGAGAAGAAGACGCGAATCAGGTGCAATTATTGTGGAAAGGTTGTCAGTGGGTTTAGTCGCCTTAAGTACCACTTAGGAGGAATCCGGGGTAATGTGGTTCCTTGCGTGCAAGTTCCTAACAATGTGATGGAAGTATTTCGAGATGAGTTACTTGAAAAGAATACAGGAAATGTCAGTAGGGAAGTTGGGGAACTTTGTTCCCCTAACCTCCCTTCAAGGAGAAACTCATTGCCTCGTCCAAATTCTGCAGAGCCTTATCATCCAGGGCGTACAAAAACTTCTGGCATGGGAAGTGAAAAACGGCGGAAGATTGCTGCACCATCTGAAAACCATGAATCTCTGTCAGCCTCTGGTACCAATATGACACTTGGTTCTCAATCAGCTGCGAGTAACCAATGTTCCTCTTCAAGGGAATTTCAGAAGCTGATAGGTAGATTCTTCTATGAAACAGGAATTGACTTGGATGCTGCAAGATGTCCTAGCTTTCAGAAAATGATGAATGCGAAGTTTGGTTCTGAACATACAGCATACCCGATTCCTAGCTCTGAGGATTTAAGAGGGTGGATCCTGCAGGAATCAGTGGAAGAGATGCAACAGTATGTGAGAGAGATTAAGAGTTCATGGATGAAGACAGGGTGTAGCATCTTGTTGGATGGGTGGGAAGAGTTGACAGGTCGGAAACTTCTGAATGTTCTAGTGGCCTGCCCAAAAGGTACAATTTACATTCGATCTGCAGACATTTCTGGGTTTGATGAGGAGGGCAGTTGCATGCTGGAATTCCTGGATGATGTCCTCAAGGAAGTTGATGTTCAGAATGTAGTCCAAATCATTGCAAACTCCAAGTCATCCTGGATGGAGACTGTTGGCAAACTGGTGATGGGAAAATACAAGACACTTTTCTGGACAGTTTGTGCTTCTTATTGTCTAGAACTTATGTTGGAGAAAATGGGGACAATGAAAAAGGTTAAAGAGACAATAGATAAGGCAAAAACTATCACAAGATTTGTGCATAGCCATGCAACTGTTCTGAAACTTCTGCGAAGTCACACTTCCATCAAGTACTTGGTTAGACAATCCAAGTTCAAGTTGACAGAGCCTTTCTTAACTCTTGAGAATATGGTCTCTGAACAAGAGAACTTGCAGAACATGTTTCTTTCGTCTGCTTGGAAGGCCTCGAGATGGGCTTCCTCAATGGAAGGAAAAATAGTGGCTGACTTGGTGGCTGATTGCTCGTTTTGGACTGGAGCAGAATTGGTTGTTAAGGCGACCATACCACTTGTGCGTGTTATAGACTTGATAACAAAGAATAATAACCCACAATTGGGTAATATATATGAGATAATGGATCAGGCCAAAGAAACAATCAGAGAGGAACTCAGTGACAAGGAATCTACATACATGCCATTTTGGAAGGCAATTGATGACATCTGGAATGGACGTTTACATAGCCCTCTCCATGCTGCAGGGTATTTCTTGAATCCGAAGTTATTTTATGTTAATGATTTCTATACAGATTCAGAAATTACCAGCGGCCTTCTGTGCTGTATTGTACGTTTGGTTGAAGATCCTGGTTGTCAAGATATGATAAGTTTGCAGATTGAAGAGTATCGTGCAGCAAAGGGTAATTTTGGTCAAGGAAGTTCGGATCTGCAGTCTTCTCTAGGTGATATTATACATACTTCACCTTTAATAATTAATCATCTAGTCCAAATTTAGTTATTCTGATTTATGTATTTGTTTCAGAAAGCTGGTGGTTCAAGTATGGAAGTGGATATCCTCAGTTGCAGCAACTTGCTATTCGAATCTTAAGCCAGACATGTACTGGTGGCACAAAATATAATCTGAAGAGGAGCTTGGCTGAGAAGTTACTCACTACAGGGAGGAACCCAATAGAGCAAGAGAGGCTGGCTGCAATGGTATTTGTGCATTATAATCTACAACTTCAAAATTTCAACCTAGGTATAGCAAATGACTTAGCAAGTGAAGACATTGACCCGATGGATGACTGGCTAGTTGACAGATCACAACCTGTTCTGACTCAGAGAGACCAAGAGAGAGATGAATTTACATGGAAGGAGCTGGATTGTGGTTACACAATAAATGGCAGAGTGGAAGGTAATTCTGGATATTCTAAGTTTCATCCTAAAAAAGAGCCCCATTCAATTTGAGTTTTGGACAGGCAAAATTGATTGCAGAACTCTTAATGGCCCTCAACATCGGTCTGTGTACTTGTCTGTTGTGTTCGTTTATGTCTAGTTTAGTTTAGCATCTTTTAAAGATATAGGCCTGTAATAGGTTTAAATCATCAGCATTTTTGTAATGCACATCCTTGGCAAATTTGAGAGGCAGATTATCGGGCCTGTCTTTTCGGGACCAAGATTGCTGCTTCAGAACTTCTCGTGTGGTAGTAACAGAAGGCAGTTGGCTATTGTGCACTAAAAGGTGAAAAATCATATACTGTTTCACATGTTGTAGTAAACAAAATAATGTTGGAATTTGGAAGCTTTGGCTAATGGCTAATAGTTTGATTGCATAGGTATATTATATATGTTTTAACATGCTAGTCGTTTTGTTTTCATACAGTTTGAAAGATAAGGAAGCCTTGGTAGTAATTACTTTGCAGTGACTTTGCAAGCCAGAAAACAGCTTGAATGATCTTTGTTCCTTTCAGTATGTTTAGTGATTATGGTTACATGTTTAGCGAATGATCTTGGTTCTTGGGATGAAACTAGTGCTTGATGATTTGGAGGATGAAGAGGTGTTTTTTAAGTGAGAGAGAGCGGTGGTTGAAATGGAGATATATTTGGTCTGGATTGTTCCTTTTAGTGAACTTTTGAATGTGCATGAAGAGTCTTACTTCTTACTCTCTTCTCAGAATGTGCAGATTCTCCGAGTCAAGAGTGCTTCATCCTAGGGGTTTGATTTTGATCATGGAACTACACTTTATCCTTTGCTACTTGGATGCAGAGACTGGACACCCACGTCCCATTGGTTCCTTCTAATACTCTGTTTCCTATGGAATAATATATGATTGCCAGAATGTACCATTGTAGAATAATAAACTGTTCAATATCTCGAGTGCTAACATCTGTAAATGAGCATTTCCAATGTAGATAGTAGTTACTTTAGGTTGACCCTTATGAAACTTTTGCAGATTGAGTCACATGATCAAGATCAAGATGCTATCATCGAGGGCCTCAACCATTAGTTATTTGGTGTTCTGGTTCACAAAGAAGAAATGTCAAGATTGCACCATTCATTTCATTTTTTTTTCATTTTTTATTTTTAATTTTAAACCATCAGTTAATGGTAATAGTTCACAAAGAAGAAATGTCATGAATTTCATCATTCATCTTTCTTTTCTTTATTTTATTTTATTTTTTTTAAAAAAAAGGCCTAAAGTGGATAGATGGACTGTTTCTTATCACATAATTTAGCTATTACTCAAGTCAGAAAGACAATAATGTAATTGCTTTTATTGAAGTATTTGTTTAACTTTAAAATACGAAAGAATATCCAGTGCAGCAACAAGTCCACTACATGTATTCTATAACATGAATCATCAAGGGGTAATGAGACTGAAAATAACCAAAATTAAAATCTAAAATTCATGAATTTAAAGATTGGTTGAAAATTAAAGGGTAATCTGGCTTTAGTTTGTGGGCGCAAATCCAAAATTAGAGGGTTTATTTTAAGTCTCAGAAAGTTTATAAGATTGTAATGTCCATCACGTTAGGGCCTATTCTCTATTGCTTCAACCTTTTGTTTTTCTCCCATAGGCCAACAAATCATGAAAGGTCTCCAAGACTTAACTTAGTTTATACATAGATTAATCAAGTGATCGTGAGATTCTCGGATCGACTCTCGAGCCCTCTCCTTTTTGGCTCTCCCTTGTAATGCTTGGAATTTCTCAATTAATTTCAACAATAAATTATGAAAATCTAATAAAATTTATTTTCAAATATTTGGAGAAAAGCTACAATTATTTTTGAAAGAACCAATGAGCTATTGTGTGTAATCATCTTTTTTCGACTTAAAATAAGTGATTTGAAAGGACGAAGTAGAAGTTAACAAAGGAATCTGTAGTACATCTATCTATATCTATTTATATCTATCTATCTTTACTCTACCATATAAAAGTGCCTTGAGTTTTAGTTAGTTAGGCGTGTAAGCAAAATTTGGTCTTAATTGTTTTGATACCAAAACTACCCTGCTCTCCAATAATTAGATACATTTTACTATATTTTAATGAAAATCAATAAAAAATGAAACATCCTTTTGAGTAATGGTGAATTAAGAATTTAATACTCATATTAAAAGATAGTCTCATAACTGAAATAGCACTATGGATCATTTACAAGTCAACATTAACAATAAACCAAAAAAACTTACCAAAACTAAAACAAAAAAATGATAAAATGATACAAAAATGACAAAATATTATCCAAAAAATTGAAAATTCAACTCAAATGTCATAAAAGAGAAAATTAAGGTAGTTTGAATACAAATACATAATTATAGATATTTTGGTACCAATAGTACCACCAGTCTTAGCTAGACTAAAGTATTAATAGAGTTGGCCTTAGTTTTTGTTGATGCCCAAAGTACTTTCCATAATAAGCCACATGTATTTGCAAAAAATGAACAAAAAATAAAAGGCCAAAAGTATATAGAGAGGCAGTTTGTTAACACATAATATAGCTACTCAACTCAGAAGCTGATGTAATGCCTTTATTTATCATGGAATAAAGTTTCACTATACCCAAAAAAAAAAAATCCAATAACGATTAGTGATTATTGACATAAAATTAGAGTCAAGTTTTCAAATTTGAAAATTGACAAAAAAGTAAAGGGTAATGAGGGTTTTGTTTGTTGCCACAATCACCAAAATCACATGTTATCCTTGAAGTTTTTTTTCCTTTTTTTTTTTTAACTCTTCTATTCCTCCTCACATCCTTCCTATCTCCAATTGACACATGTTCGAACCTTGAATCTGACAGCGAGGAGAACTCTAAAAGCCTTCCCCTACCTATTAGGCCGACACCAATGGTTGGTTCCTCATCCTTGAAGTTGATTATGAAAATACCAATACATTTCTTTTTCAATATTTGGAAAGAGCTCCCATTATTTTTAAAGAAGATAAGGGACTATTGTGCATAAGCATCCTTTTCCAACTTAAACTCAGTTATTAAACAAGTCGAAAAGTAAACTTAATAAAAAATTAAACCTATAGTACAATATCTGGAGAAAATCTTACTAACCTCAGGATTCATTTTGAGATGTAAATCCTACTAAACTTGGATTATGGTGTAACAACTCATACTCTCGAGTCTCAATCTCTTGCGATTTAAATTCAATCCATTGTTCTTGCATTTTTGCCCCTCTTAACTCTGATGCAAAACCGGGAAGCATAATAGGTGGGGAAATAAGAAAATGTTCAATACTTCAATGTTTCAATTTAGGAGGAATGCTATATCTTAATGAGCTTCAAAAAAAAAATCTTTTAATGGAAGAAGGATGAGATTTAAAAAGCGGAAAGGGTGTATCTTAATGAACTTGATGCCCTAACACCACCAAGTAAAGTGGACTCATTAGTGGTGTCCAGCAGTTGATTAGAGAATTTAGAGTTTCCCAAAAGATAACCAGTTCAGTCATTTTGATGGCCATCCATTTGCCAACTTAAGAGTTGTCTAATTTCAAAATTTGCACATCTCAATTGCAGAGTTAGGAATTTAAATGAAATGCTTTAATTGGAAACAAAGTGAAATCAGCCAATTAAAGGATACACAACTGATCATCCAGATTCATGTAACTGCTAAGCTCCAAGTGTTCGTCTCATTTTTTTTTCGAATGGTTGAATGGTAATACAAACCGGTCTTTTCCATTTTAGCTCCCGATGGCAATGATCAAAATGTTATGAAGTATAATTGAATGGATCATGCTTATAAAGTGAAGAAGAAAGTGGATTAAAAGAATGAAACAGAACACTCTCTTGCAGGAAGAACTCATTAAGAGAAACAGGAGATATTTTCTGCAATGTTTACACCCACATACACCGATGTACACGATGATGTCCTGGATTATCAATTGATGATGACACTCTGATCATTTCCGATTTCCTCCTGTTTTTCTTTGACTGTCTGGGCTGAAGTGCAAGAAGAAGGAGTGCAATTGTGCAACTCAATCCTCTGCAGTGTGGGTATATCCCCTAAGCAAGAAGGCATTCACAATTTGAGTATCTCAAGACAAGGGAGGTGATCCTCCGAGTCTGAGGCATTCCAATGTGCAATGTCCAAAGTCTTTAGCTTCAAGACTTTGAGTTAAGAAACTCTTCTTCTTTCATGTCCTATCTTTTCCCCAGAAAGGAAACAGCTGATAATATGAGAACCTCAAGATTAGGCAATTTCCCAATGGTTGAAATTGTACTCCATGGTAAAGGAAAATTTGCGAGCTTCAACTTCTTAACAGTTGACAGTTTGTGGAAAGTAGAATTCACAATGATAATGAAGTAATTGGCCACAGTAGAGCACTTTGAGTGACTCAAGTCGAGTGAGGAAGTCCAAAATCGGAAAACGATTGCAATTGGAAGTATGATCTCGTGAATCCAGAAATCTGCTACTCAGCTTTTGAAGGTTGGGTAAGAATCTCATTGTCTTCTCAATAGCTTTATCGAAGAATAAACATGGCATTGAAAGAGTCTGTAAGCAATTAAATCTGAATTCTGAAGAATTACTCCATGAATTCTTGATTATACAATGGCAAAGTGCAAGACCCATCTATTTTGAGATGCCTCAATCTCAACAAGTTCCAAATAGTGTCAAGCAATTGCATTCTATTATATGCTCTCACTAGAAGAGTTTCCAGCTTCTGCAGGTTGCTTATTTCCCTTGGCATACTTGTTGAGGAAGTGCGAATGGATAAGAATCTTAAAAGAACCAACTAGGATATGCAATAAGTAAAGTGTCACAGGACAAGCTGGAGTAGCGTGTAGCAGTCACGGTGTCGTTCTATTCATTTAACATAATTAGTTGTAAACTGTGTCGTTTTACTTATTTAGAAGAATTAGTGGTACCGTGTCGTTTTCATAATTGTCACGTAGCAAGGTTGTTAGAAAGGAATTTTCAGGAGTTGGTTCATGCAGCATTCGGTTATGTGCAACATGCAGGCATTGCATGCAACCTTCAGGCATTAGTATTAAGTAGTGGACTCTGCACCGAGAAAAAACAGACTTTTGATTGATTTGTAACAGATTTCTTGAGTGAAAGGAATAGTTCCTTCCTCTGCGAATTCATCTACCATCTTTTCATTTCTTCCTCTCCACCTTGATTCACGTCTTCATTTCTGTCCCCTCAAGCTGAACCCCGATATTTCTGCCAAGAAGCCACTGGGAATAGCTTGGGTTGGTGACAATTGGCATCAGAGCAAGTCGATCTTGTGGCAATGGCGGAAACTAGAAGTAAAATTTCAGAAGAGAATGTCAAGAGATTGGATAGAGAAGTCACAGATTTGGGAGTAGTGGTTAAGAACTTTGGAGGGTCAGTAGGGGATCTGCATGCTAAGTATGACAGTCTGATGAGCATGATGGCTCAAATGTCACAGGATTTTAAGAATTTCGCCAAGGAAAAACAACCCTTGGGAAACTCTCAGAGGTCTGGGAACGGTCAAGGCTCTCAGTCACAAGGGTCTGGAGTGAATCTGGGGGAAAATTCTGGCGGAAGTTTAAATGGAAGTCCAGGAGGAAGCTTGAATAGGAGTGATAAATAGAACGAAACAATCCTTCACATCTAAAAAAAAAACTAATTTGGTCTGGCAACGTATTTTAGATCAAATTTTTGACTTGAAAATGTACATCCAAATCACATACTCAAATTTCGAGAGGCAAAATATGAACAAAAATAGCATTCTCTTGAAAACAACCTTCAACCACCACTTCTAGGAGAAGAGGGAATGGATGGCAAGAGGTTTTTTTTTTAGGAAAATATTAATTTTCCTATTATTTGCCACTTGAAAATATGAGCACTTGACTTGGACGTGCAATTTTTTTACTAGAATTTTGGATAGAAATAAGTTGTTAGACAAAATTTATTCATTTGTAATATGTGGTGGACTATTTTGCATCATTTTATAAACAAGAGACCAAAAAAAGTATAAATTAACCCCATCAACTGCACTTTTGCATTTGCTCTACCAAGTGCAAAGAATCCGATACTACATCTCTACTATCCCAAGGATTCGAGGCACTATATATTCTAGACATTGTAAAAGTTTGTCTCAAGTCCAATCCCGTCCATTTAATTTTTAGATCAAACTTACTATTAATTGCATCTTCCAATTGATGTTCCTATCAATTCCGTCCATTTAATTCTAGATCAAACCTATCACTAGTTGCACCTTGCAATTGATGTTGCCATTGTAGAGGCCCTATCCATCTAGTTTGGACTCTTGGGAATACACCATACAACTTATAACAAATACACATCATGAAAATTAAAACAACAAATATGGATAGTTATTAATATCCACAGTAAAAGTTGTGTTTCGATACGTTATTGTTTTTAGTATCTAAACTTGTTGATATTCTATACACATCTATTATATTAATATATACATTTTTTTGCTGTATTCATTGCCAAAAGGAGATATTGGGCCTCCCAAATTGTGGCATACTAGAACTAGTCCATTTTGGACCGGTGTATGGCAATGTTTTGAAATCCGGACTAATAAATGAATTAAATAAGCTTCTGATTCATGGTTTAACCAATTTGATCAATTCAATTCCAGTTTAATGATATTGAAAATTTTTTATTATTTTAATATTTAATTACTTGGACAAAATTCATAAATAAAAAATATTTAATGAAAAAACCAGTTCAAAGACCAGCTCTTGATAGGATTTGATTGATTCATTTGACTTTCTAAATTAAATATAGAATCAGACTGAAACCATAATCAGTTCATGACGCAATTGATCAAGATAAAATCGAGATACATCTATATTAATATAATTCCAAAATCACTGAGGTCCAATTTCTCCAAAACTAACGAACTAGGCTTCATGGATTTTGTGATCAAGAATCTGCAAGAGCTGTTATGTTCAAATGCTGATTCAATTCTTCAGCTGCAGTATCAAATGGAGATGGTTCTTGGAAGTATATTATCTCTCAGAGAAATTTTTTTTGAAATTGGGGAACTTTTCTGAGAACAGGAGGAGCAGAGAGACCCTTGGATACGTTTCAAAGACATTGTATACCAGACTGAATTTGTCATTGATTCATTTATTGCCAGAAGTGGTCATCTTTGGGAATGGAAAATGGGTCTGTTTGATGTCCTGCAACAGATTAAGATTGTCAGTAGAGAGGTGAATGCTATTAAAATCAAAAGGACTACCAACATTCAAGTCCTCAAATTTCCAATGAACCTTGGTGGTTTTTCTTCTCTGGCTAGTTCAGAAAATTTTGTTGGATTGCGAGGTCCCAACCATGAAGCTGGAAATGAAACATAGAAGCCCATTGGTCATGTGTAGTTTTTTGTTGATATAAGTGAAAAAGATCGCGGACCAACTCACTAATGATTTCGCAGGGTTGTGCATACTCTCGATTATGGGAATGCCTGGCATTGGTAAAACAACACTAGGCCAATATATGAAAATCCTTTGGTTCCCTTATGCTTTCATGCTCATGCAAGGGGTCACGTCAGTCATGCATATGAAAAGAGAAGACTGTTGCTTGAAATTTTATAGCTAGTTTGTGGGGAAACTGACCAAGTATGGAAAATGGAGGTTGAAGATTTAGCTCCAAAGTTGTATCAAAGTCTCAAGGGCAAGAAGTATTTCATCTTCTTGGATGATTTGTGGGATATTAAACCATGGAATGATATAAAAGCCTCTTTCCCAGATGATGAGAGAGGTAGTAGAATTATGTTCACAAGCAGATTTCAACATATTGCTTTGGAAACTGGATGCATGAGCATGACTTGCCCTTTTAATCCAATATCAGAATCTAGGACCTAGGAATTGTTGCAAGTCAAGCTATTTGGAAAAGAAAGATGCCCTCAAGAACTTCTTAAAGTTGGACAGAAAATTGCAGCAGAATGCAAAGGTCTGACTCCTGCTGTGGATCTGACAGCTATGATGGCAAGAAACACAACACTTTGGGGACAAATTGCTAATAGTTTAAATGCACACCTTCTTGAACATCAAGACAGACGGTGTATGCACATACTGGAACTTAGTTACAACCAGTTACCAGACCATCTGAAACCGTGCTTTTTCTATTTTGGGGCATTCCTTGAGAACAGAAAAGTGCCAACAAATAATTTGATCCTGTTATGGATTGCAGAAGGATTTCTTCAACTGCAAAAAAATGATGAAGGAAGTTCAGAGGATATAGCTCGAAATTACTTCAATGATCTAATTGCCAAAAGCCTTGTAATAGATTCCAAAAAGGATCCTTCAATGGAGGAAAGCAAGCCGTGTTCATGATCTACTACATGATTTTGTGCTGGCAAAAGCCAAAGAAGAGTGCTTCTTGCAGCAGCATACATGTCTTGATTCCAAGGATTCGTCTGGTCATGCCCAGACATTGTATGAGCCATACCATCTTTGCATCTATTCTTATTGGGAGTGCTTCAAAGCATCAAAGCCTTTTGGCCCACGTCTCCGCTCGTAGTATCATCAGCCCTTTTGCATTCTTGCCCGTTTGAGAACTTCAAACTTCTCAGGGTGCAGGATCTTTCAGGCATCCATGTTGACTTTATGTCACCAACTCAAGCTGTTCCCAATGGCTTCTTGGCAGAAGTATCGGGGTTCAGCTTGAGGGGACAGAAATGAAGACGTGAATCAAGGTGGGGAGGAAGAAATGAAAAGATGGTAGATGAATTCACAGAGGAAGGAACTATTTCTTTCACTCAAGAAATCTGTTACAAATCAATCAAAAGTCTGCTTTTTCTCGGTGCAGAATCCACTACTTAATACTAGTGCCTGAAAGTTGCATACAATGCACAAGATTTGTAAAATCGGGATCTTACGTAGGATCGATTTTAGTTTCATAGAATCGGATCGTAAGATCGTAAGATTCCACCAAAAGTTCCTAAATTTACTAAATTAATGAATTTGAAATTGATATACCATTTTGTACCTTCTAAAAGATATCAAATAAATAAATTACTCATAAATATATAACATTTTTTACTAACAATCTGACAAGTAATAAAGAAGAGAACATAAACCTGTTATCTATCATGATTTCAAATCTTAAAACCAAATGCTTTATAGTTTACGCAATCATAATTTCAAATATAAAATAATTATCAACCTCCAATGATGAAATCTAAACACATGGCTGCCATCTAAGCAATGACATCTCCATTGCCAAAAGATACTTTTTCAGAAACAATAAATTTCTCACTGCACAACCAGATTGATAGGGTTGTACAGCCCATAGAATCTTACTGTAAGGGACCTCATGCTAAAGAGTGGATGCACAATTGAACCACATTCAGTCGATCAAGACATAAACCACATCAAATTGATCTAGCCAGGGGCGTTTTGTGCTTATTGAGAGAGTGTATGTCAGTCACCTGATGCATACATAGCCTAATTGTAGACTTGGAGGGGGGAATTAAAATAGCTGTCTAGGACAGTCCCAATAAATCTGAACTCTCAATCAGTGCACCTCAGTTGGAGACAAACCTGTTGGGATGCCTTGAATCAGGTCTTCGATCCATGGCGACTCGACTATGTTGCGTTTCGCTGAGCTGTTTGGGGTAACGCCTTGGCTGGGGGGCCCGGGAGGCAGCGTTGCCCCTGGTGGGGGTTCGGGGGCAACGCCCCCAAAGCTTACGGTATATATAAGTTACCGTGTCTGTTTTATTTTGGGTTTTGGTTCTGGACCTATTTTTGGGTCCGGTCCGTTTAGTTGTTTGGTTGTATATATATACACCTTATATATACACATTCGTTCCAAACCCTAATAGAAATCTGATTTCCCCTAAAACTGTTCTACTGTTCTTGTTTGTTCACTTGTTTTGTTGCATCTGGTATAACAAAACCATTGGAGGGTGTAACAAGAAAGTCACAAGATTCTGGGCCTATATCTGAATTTTGAATTAATGACCATTTTACTAATAACTTCAGAGATTAACAACATCGGTTGCAACATGGAGAGTTCTCACTTTTTAATTGTTTGCACATCATCAGACTTCAGGTAACATACATCGGTGCTTTTTTTGACTTTTTGAGCAAAAATTGTTAAAACATTGCAATTAAAGGCTGCAATTCTTTGATAAATTACAAGCCTACCCCAAATGTTTTCATTTACTTGCAAAATGGAGTCTCGTATTTCACATATTAGCAAAATTTTGTAGGATCGCTGTAGGATCGTAGGATCGTATGATTCTATACGATCCTACCGATCCTACTCGATTTTATGATTGATTAATGCAATTTGCGATTCTGAATGCGATCCGGATCGATTTTGATTATCTAGATCGTACGATCCTACGATCCTACGAACCGGATCGCGATTTTGACAACCATGGCAATGCATGCATGTTGCACATAACCGAATGCTGCATGGACCAACTCCTGAAGATTTCTTTCTAGCAACCTTGCTACGCGACAATTATGTAAAACGACACCGTACCACTAATTCTGCTAAATAAGTAAAACGACACAGTTTACAACTAATTATGTTAAATGAATAGAACGACACCGTGACTGCTACACCTTACTCCAGCTTGTCCTGTGACATCTTCCCGCCCTTAACTGCAACCTTGTCCTCAAGGTTCAAAGTCTGGAAATGCAGCGCATATGAATTCAGCATCTTCCCAGGTAGCATTAGATGGAGAAGAATTGAACCATTGGACCAACCATTGCACTGCCGTACTATTCTTCCTCTTGACCATTCGCCTGTCTAAGACTGCCATTGGTTGGACCTTCAACTGCCATTCTTCATCCGAATATGGTAATGCTGTACTAGGAACCACTTCTTCTCCTACCTTCTTCTTTAACAGTGACACATGGCAAACAGGATGAATTTTCGAGTCTTCTGGCAATTTCAACTTATAAGCGACAGCTCCAATCCTTTCAATCACCTGATATGGTCCGTAGTATTTCGCAGCAAGTTTCATGTTCTTTCTAAGAGCCATAGAGATTTGTCTGTAAGGCTGTAACTTTAAGAATATCCAGTCTCCTACAGCAAATGTCCTTTCTGATATCTTGTTGTCTACATACTGCTTCATTATCGCTTGAACTTGCTCTAGATTATCCTTAAGCAATCTCTCCATGCCTTGCCTGTTCTGTACATAGTATTCTAAGGCTGCTACGTTGGTTTGAAGATATGGTCCAATGGTCACCTGTGGGGCCTTGAACCCGTAAAGAGCTTCAAAAGGGGTCATCTTAATGGAGAAGTGGTATGAAGTGTTATACCACCATTCTGCAAAAGCCAACTACTGGTGCCAGGACTTGGGTTTCTAATGAGCCATGCACCTCAAATACATTTCCACACACTGATTCACTCTCTCGCTCTGTCCATCACTTTGAGGGTGATACGCAGAACTGAAATGTAGTTTAGACCCCAAGAACCGAAAAAGTTCCTGCCAAAATTGACTTGTAAACGCTTTATCTCTATCAGACACTATACTTTGAGGAATTCCATGCAGCTTACAGACATCATGAAGGAAGAGTTTGGCCACACCAACAGCACTAATTGGGTGGGATAGACTTTGGAAATAGCTATACTTGGTCAACCGGTCAACTACAACCATGATCACATTTTTTCCTTCAGATTTTGGAAGCCCCTCTATGAAATCCATGGTAACATGGCTCCAAGAGTACTGAGGAACTGGGAGGGGTTGCAACAGCCCAAGACAAGCGACATTTTCGTGCTTGCATCTGCTACAGACATCACACTCTTGCACCATTTTTCTGATATCCTCCAGCATGTGTGGCCAGTAGAAGAACTGTTTAGCTCTTAGGTAGTAGGTTTGTATTCCAGAATGCCCTCCTGTGTAAGAAGCATGGATTGCCTGGATTACCTTCCTTTTTATGTCTCCTCGTCCTCCAATATAGATTTTCCCCTTATACTTCAATATACCATTTTGGTAGCTATACTCAGAGTTCTCAGCAGGTGCCAACAATAAGCTTTGAATTTTAGTTTGTACATCTGCATTCTCGCTGTAGCTATCAATAACTTCTTGCAACCAAACTGGTGTCACGGTGGATAATGCTGCACATTCCGTTTGATCCACCCCTCTCCTAGACAATGCGTCAACCACTACATTCTCAGCTCCCTTCTTAAACTGTATCTCGTAACTCAACCCAAGCAATTTAGTCAGCCATTTTTGATGCAAGGGAGTAGTGATCCGTTGCTCCAGTAAGAACTTCAAACTCTGGTGATCAGTTTTTAGGACAAAGTGATGGCCCTCTAAATAATGCCTCCATTTGTTAATAGCAGTTACCATAGCTAGTAATTTATTCTCATATATGGACATCCCTAGGTGCCTTGGTCCTAGAGCTTTGCTCAGATAAGCCAATGGTCTTCTTCCCTGCATTAGAACTGCCCCAATACCCCCATAACAAGCATCCGTTTTCACCACAAATGGCTTGGTGAAATTTGGAAGTGCTAGCATAGGAGTTGAACTCATAGCTAGTTTGAGTAGTTCAAAAGCTTCCTCTGATGCCGTAGTCCATATGAAACGATCTTTCTTGAGCATATCAGTCAGAGGCTTAGCGATGGCTACATAAACCCTGACAAACTTCCTGTAGTACCCTGTCAACCCCAAAAATCCTCTCATCTGTTTTACCGATGTGGGTTTTGGCCAATTAGTCATGCACTTGATTTTATTGTTGTCCGCAGCTGCCCCCTCCGAGCTAATAATGTGGCCAAGGTATTCTAATTTTGGCTGTGCAAATGAACACTTACTTCTTTTTGCAAATAGCTGATGAGCTCTTAACCTCTCCAGAACTTCTTCAAGATGCTGCTTGTGTTCCTCTAAACTTCTGCTGTAGACTAAAATATCGTCAAAAAACACAAGTACAAATTTCCTCAATTCCTGTTTAAATACCTCATTCATCAAGCTCTAGAAAGTAACTGGAGCATTATTCAGGCCAAATGGCATGACTTTAAATTTGTACAAGCCTTCATGGGTTCTGAAAGCTGTCTTGAAAATATCCTTGCCTCTCACCCTTATCTCATGATAACCAGCCCTCAAATCAATTTTGGTGAAGTATTTTGCCCCATATAATTCATCTATGAGTTTGTCAATTAAAAGCATAGGATATTTGTCTTTGATAGTCAGCTCGTTCAGGTGCCTATAATCTACACAGAATCTCTAGCTTTCATCTTTTTTCTTGACCAACAAAATGGCCGAAGCAAATGGGCTATTGCTAGCCTGGATAATCCCATTTTCCAGCATTTCCTTAACTAGTCTCTCAACTTCTGCTTTCTGAATGTAAGGGATCTTATATGGTCTCAACTTGAAGGGTTGAGCGCCCTCTTTGAGAATGATCTGATGGTCATGGGACCTTGGTGTGGGTAGACCCTTAGGTTCTGCAACGACATCTTCAAATTTAGCTAGCAATTCCACAACTTCGTTAAGGACAGGTTCCTCTTCCCCTGGTTGGCTCTCTGAAGTCGCACATATACACCCCAAAACCCCATAAGTGTGCTTCCTGAATCACTGTTTTGCCTTACTACCTTCAACAAGCTCACTTCCCCATCACAGCTACCACTACTTAGCGTTACTGTCTGACCATTCTTGTTGAACTGAATGAATAGTGAGTTGAAGTCAAAAACTACTGGGCTATATTTCCTTAACCAGTCTACTCCAATCACCATATCACTCCCCCTAGCTTCAATGTCCTCACCTGGTGCTGGAACTCCAATACACCCATTCTCCAGATCAAAGGGTTACAAATGAACCTACTATACAACTTTGTGCTATCAGCCATAGTTACTCCCAGGGGTTTAGTAGGCATCAGTTTGCACTGTAATTGCTTTGCAAGTCCTTTATCAATGAAGCTGTGAGTGCTACCACTATCGATGAGGATAGATATTTCCCTATTCTTAATAAAGCCCTTAATCCTAATAGTTTTAAAGCTCACATTACCAGACAAGGCATTCAAGGAAATTTCAATTTGTTCATCATTCTCTAACAGTTGACCCTGGTCATCTAGACCTTCCTTCTCTACTACTTGTATCAAGTACTCTTCGGAGTAAGATTCATCAGTTAAGATGAAATTAATATGTCTAAATTGGCAAACATAACCCGGGGTATATTTCTCATTGCATTTGTAGCACAACCCAAGCTCCCTCTTAGTTTGAAAGTCCTTTGGCGAAATTTGTTGGTTGGGTAGTTCTGGAGTTTTTGAAGGAATAGAAGAAGAAGGGAACGAGTTAAATTTGTTGGAGTTTAAGGCTGAGTGGGTTGTGTTTTTCTGGGCAGGAAGTGTATTGGAAGATGGCTTGGTCATTGGTTTGGAGTATCGATTAATGGCAGTGACAGTGATTTCTTGTTGGGTTGCAATTCTATGGCCGAGATCAAGGTATTTGGTTTTAGCATCTTCACCATGGACTTAATTTCTGCTTTTAATCCACTAGTGAAAACAACAACATAATATGATTCAGACATGTGAGGGAGAGAAGCCATTACCAGGGCTTTGAGCTATTCGAACTTTTCCACATACTCTTCTACAGTTCCCCTTTGCTTGATTTTACTGAATTCTTCCACAACATTCCTGGGGTTCTTTTTCCAAGTCTTCTACAAATTTCAGTGGCTAACATCCCCCATGGAAGGTCGTCCCTCCCTGCTTGAAATCCGTGGAACCATGTATCCGCTCTCTTTTTCAAGTACATTTCAGCGATAGGGACCTTCTGGTTCTCTGGGATCTGATGAATGTGGAAGTATTTCTGAGCCTTCCTCACCCATTCCTGGGATCTTTTGCTTTCAAAGCTTGAAAACTCAATCTTGGGCAGTCTTTGTCCACACCTCAGGATTTGCTTTATGGGGGATTATTTTGCTTCATTGTACGATGTTGGATTGTGGTGGATTCCAATATCAAATTAATGGATTAAATCCACTAATAAAGGAGACAAATGAAAAATTTTATTACACTCAAAATGTATACAATAACAACACTCATAAAATAAACTTATACTAGACACTACTAAATTGAGCCTTATTATTGGGAATATTTGTTTTAATTTTTTTAGAACCTTACTCTTGAGAAATCTGCTCAAACACTCATTTAACAACTGTGTTCGTTTATTTTCCTTTCTTTCTCTTGAGCTCTGATGCATTCAACTGAAAAGTGAACCCCTATTTATACTAGTAAAACCCTGACATGTAGCTGCAATTTTTCTCTTCTCATTAATGCATAGCTCTCTAAAAATCTATTGAAGATCACGGCTAGAACGGCTTCTCAATTTGAGCGTGATATAGCAGCAATAGATTCTCACAGTCACGCCGTGAAAATGGACTTTTACAATTGTCCATTCTTCCATGTCAGAAAACTACTACACTATTGTACTTTGCTTGTGGTAAATGCATATGGTTCAATGGTGGGATTTAGCATTAAAGTCAATGATGACTTTCAACCCAACCTCTCAGCATTGACTTTTCACGTAGTCATATCAAGAATCTCTCAAAACTTCATGAACTTGGAAGGATTCAAACTCTTTGTGAATATATCAGCAACTTGTTCATCTATGTTGACATACTTCAAGTCAATTTCTCCTTGCAACACCTTCTCTCGAACAAAATGATACTGAACTTCAACATGCTTTGTTCTCACATGAAATGCTGGATTTTCAGCCATGCGAATAGCTGACTAGTTGTCGTAGTATAACTGAACTGGGTAATCAATTGGTTGGTGTAAGTCCTTCATGAGTTGCACTAACTACGTCCTTTCCTGTGCTGTTGAAGCTACTGCTCTATACTTTGCTTTTGTATTGGATAATGACACTGTCGATTGTCACCTTACTACACCAAAAAATTTTGATTAATCCAAAGTTGAACATATAACCTGCAGTTGACCTCCTTGTATCATGAACACCCGCATAGTCTGCATAACAATATCAAGTCACTTTGCAAGTTTCTCCTTTCTTGTACAATAGACCATAATGAATGGTCCCTTTAATATGTCTCAAAATTCAACGCATAGCTTCCAAGTGTGTTTCTTTGGATTTTGCATGAATCTACTCTCGATCCCAACTGCATATGATATGTTAGATCTAATCAAAGTGAGATAAATTAAACTACCTACTAACTATTTGTACATGGTAGTATCGTCAAGGTCTTTACCCTTAGTAGAGCAATATCTGGCATTGATCTGCATTGCAGTTGAGATTGGTTTATACTCGAGCATCCCAAATTTCTTCAATAAATCTTTGGCATACTTATTTTGGCACAAAAACAAACCTTCATTGGTCTTATCAACTTCAAGACCCAGAAAATGTTTGGAAGCGCACAGACAAGTTTACTTTAGTTCATTGAATTTCTTCATCATCATCACTTGTAATGATTAGATGATCAACATACACAAGGATAATAACTAACCTTCCACTGATAGCTTTCACGAACAAAGTGAAATCTATAGGTGCCACAAAATATCCACTTTGAAGCAAGAACTCAACTATCTTGCCATACCATACCCCAGGTGCTTGATTTAATCTATATAAAGTTTTCTTCAGTTTGCATACGTAACTTGGTCGGACCATGTCTTCATACCCTTTTGGTTGATCCATATAGATCTCCTGATCTAGCTCTCCATGAAAGAAAACATTTTTTACATCTATCTTCCAAGCTTCCATGACTTGTTGGCTACAACTGCAGATAGAACTCAAACCGTGGTCAGCTTTGCCATTGGACTAAATGTTTTATCATAATCCTGCCCATATTTTGAGAAAATTCATGAGCAATGAGACGTGCTTTGTATCTCTCAACTGAGCCAACTGGATGAATCTTAACATTATAGACCCATTTGCAAGAGATAGGTTTAACATCTCTTGGTCTTGAAACAAGATCCCAAGTCTCATTTTGGTTGAATAGTAAGTAGATGGTTCAACTACTTCGTCATCTTCTGTCAAAGCTGCATTGGCATACTTAAGATTTGGCTTTATCTGTCTAGTTGATCTCTGGAGTTGTATAAAAGAATTATCATTGCCTTCAATCTTCTTGAACTGGCTTGGGCTTTTACCTTCTAGGGTTAGATCATGTACTCTTGTTTGCTAAAGACTTTTGCTCTTCTCAAGTGAACGAATATTGATTATGTCTTCAGCTCTCTCTTGATCTGTTTCTAGTTTGTTGGTTTTAAGTTGATCAGCAGATCTCTCGTGTAGCTTCTCTTCTAACTCTTGTAAGTCTAGCAACAACATTCCCTAGGGTGACCACCAAGATGATGCCTCAATGAATACTACATTTTGTGAGACATAGCATTTTCCAGTCGTGGGTTTATAACATTTCCAACCTTTCCGATGATTATCATAGCCCATGAATATATAATGAATGGACTTCTTATCGAATTTGGTTCGAAGATGACCTGGCACAAAAACATAACAAACACACCAAATACGCTAAAGTGAGTAACATTAGGTTTAACATTCCATAGTTTCTCAATTGGAGAAATAAAGCCTAATTTAGACTGAGGTAGTTTGTTGGTCACATGGACTACCGTCTTTATGAACTTGGCTCAAAACGTAGAGATACATTTTTGGAATGTAGCATGCTCTTGCAGATCTCTGCAAGATGTCTGTTCTTCTACTCAACTACTCCATTTTGCTGAGACATATTAGGACAAGTCAGTTGTCGTCTTATCTTGGACTCCTGCAAGAATCTGGTGAACTCATTTAATGCGCATTGAGATTTGTTGTCTGTGTGTAGGAATGTTATATTCCGGCCTACTTCTTTCTCGACTTTGTCCTTGAACTCTTTAAACTTGTTTAAAGCTTCTGACTTTTCCTTCATAAAATTAGCCTAAACACATCTAGAAAATCATCAATAAGGGTAATCATATATCTCATACCACTGATGGATGGTTCCTTTACTCGTCCAAACACATCTGAATAACTTAGTTCTAGAGGCACATTGGCTTTGAACTTTGACTCTTCATATGGAACTTGATGAGCATTTCCCTCCTAGCAACCTACAAAAAATAACGTCTTCTCGGATATCTAGTTGAAGAAGTCCACTAAGCATCAACTTCATCATCATGATCTTTAACTTGTGATAACTAATGTGCCCCAGTCTAGCATGCCACATATCAATTGTCTCGTTCTTTCTCCTCTTATCAATATAGGTTTCTTGAACTAACAAGTAACATCACATATACTAACTCCAGTCGTCTTTCTTGCATCGTTGGTGTACCTGTAACTTTTAGATGTCAATACACCTTGACATCATCGGGTCCAAACAACACGTAGTTACCAGACACTGTTAGTTAAGAAGCCAATAGTAAATTATTCTCTATTCTAGGTACGTGGTAGATGTGCTGCAACTCTACTTACTGAGAGTTGTATCAAGGTAGTATCATCGTATTACTAATATAAGTAATTGGTAATTGGAATTATAAGTTGTCACCACCACTCGGTTGCCTTTGTACTCTGTCAAATCTTTTAGTTTTTCTTTGTCTCCAATCATATGGTTAGAACAACCGGAGTCAATAATCCAATCATCAATATGGTTGATAGGTATAGTACTCACCATTGTAAAAGCGAGCTTTTCTTGTAATTCAGTAGTGCAACAAAATGTGAACTTTTCTACTGCAAAGGATACTTGGACATCTCAATCTTCATCATCCTTATTTACCTTTTTGGAGGATGTAGCAGCATTATCTTCTATTGGTGGGGATCTACAAAATTTTGCATGATGCCATTTCTATCGTAGTTGTAGCATTCATCAGTTCGCCATTTCTAGTTGGCTTGAGACCATTGATGCCTTCTATTTTGGTCATCTGCTCTTTGACCTTGGCCAGTTCCTCCTTAATTGTTTCTTTTCCACTTCTTCTGCTACCATAGGCCCTGCTTGCTATTTGAGTTATTTTGGTTATTCGCTAGTTTCCTATTTCTAACCTGAGATCCTCCTTTTCTCGTAAAGAGAGCTTTTTCTTCTTCTTTAATAGATACTTTAGACATATAGCTTTCTAAAGTTTTCTCGTTGGCAAGTAAACTTTCCAACTCATTTAAGGTTGACTTCTTGGCCCAACCATGAGTGGCAATAATAAGACCCTTGTATAATGGTCTTAGACCATGTACAATAATTCTCCACATTTTGGTCTCTATGATTGCATTTTGGGAATCCAATCTGGATATTTCATCACAAATTGATATTACTTTGAAGAAATATTAACCTACTACTCCCTCCGTCCCATTTTATTTGTCAAGGATTCTATTATTTGTCATGACTTTAAATGGCAAATAAATTATCACTAACTTACCTATTTTACCCTTCTAGTACATTAAAGTTAGAACATTGGAACTTGGGTAATAAAGGTAATAAATGCTCAACAGTCAACAAGTTCCTAATTACATTTGCAAACTAACGTTTGCAAACTAGGAAAGAATTTTTCTTCCTTGTCGTAAAGTTTCAAGGGGAAAAAAAAAAGGAAATGATAGATCTAGAACAAATTTCACATAAATATTTCTTGCGTCCTTGGAGAAATTAGTCTCAAAAAACACATTATTCTTGGAGATGAACAAGTGCCTCTCTTACAACATCAACATCACAACTTACTTGAACAGGAAGAGCTCTATCATGCATCATTCTACTCTTACTGATATGATGGATCTTGTAATTATTTCCTCCAAGAACTCTTATCACTTCAGCCATACATGATTGCAATGACAGAAAAACATTATTCAAACTTTCACTAGAGAGTTCCATAAAAGCTTTTTCTACAGTAGCAACAAGTTCATCAATATCTTTTGGTGCTTCTTGATATTGAAGTGATTGTATTGCTCTGAAAAATTCAAGATCTAAGATGTTAAGATCTGGACTATTTGGTGGTTGAAAACACAAGTGAAAATCAAAACCATCTCTTGTAGCAGCAGCAAGAAATTTGTCATCATCAACATCAATGTGTGGTTTTGTATTGTCTTGCTGAATATAGATCGTAGTAGAAGCAAAATGTGGCCACTTTGAATGAATTTTAGGAAGCACTCTTTCAATTAGAATTGACCTCATCACATCCTTTGTTACTGATATGATTGGCTTTATCTCCAATGTCCCAATAACTCTATTTTACTATTACACTTTGTTGGTTCTTTGTATATCAAAGGAAAAATTCGAATCTTTCCGAAAAATTCTGACTCAGTAGTTGCATCATATCGGGGTCGTGCAATAGCAGTCAAAAACATCACCTTAGTGATAAATCTCTTGTTTTACACATTTGCAACAGCTCGGGTTCATCAGGAAGAAGATAATAATGCTCAGAAGTTTTAGATAGATAAAATCATTTTTCATCTATATGAACAAAATTAAACATATCTTGAAATAATAGGTTGGTGTATAGTGTACTTGTCTCGATCATCGAAAGACAAAATCTCAACCTCTCTTTTTTGTTATCAACTATAAGATGAGGTTTAACAGCATTAGTGTAAGGTTTGATCACTCCTTCCTTTATTCGCCGATGAAGTGTTGATTTAGGAATATTCAAAACTTTGGCCATGGACTGGATGTTGGTTTGACGATGTAATGAAATTTCACGAACACAAGTAGAGTTGATTACAACACGTTTTCTGCCAACTTTACCCAAAAGTTTGTAAGAAAGATCGACTCTATTGGTAGTTGCAAGTGATTCTTGAGCTTGTTTCCAAATTCACATTGTGGCTCGTATTGATGCCGAGAAAGAGCTTACAACATCCTTAAATGTGTCTTTTTTCAATTTTTCATCTTGACTGTACTTTAATAGAGTCTAAAAAATAGCTCTCTGTTCATATGGTAATCGAGTTCTTGACACACATTGATTTGGATTTATAATAGGGTTGTTAGAATCCATGTTGATTAAGGAGAGAAAAAGTAGGAGATGATTAAGGAAATAATCAAGGATCAGTTTATTTTGAAAGCGTTGTAGATAGGAAAGAAAATTTTAGTGGAGTGATTTTATGAAGTTAGTTGATGAGAATTCTAGTTTTCTTCTCTATGGCTTTCCTATTTTTACCGTAAGTTTAAAAGTGCTAATGTCAAGATTTTGATTTCCTGTAATTGTTTTGGCACCAAAATTTTCCATCAATCCCGCCAATCTCAAGATTTTGATTTCCCATAATTATTTTGTTACCAAAATTTTCCTTCAATCCCGCCAATTTTAAAATTTCATTTTTAAGTGTTCATTAAAATTTAAACTTGGTGTATTAATGTAACATAGGTAGATGTGTCTTTTAACATTCTGAACCCACTATTAATTGAGGGATAATTTGGGAAAGAAATTTTTTTCCAGCTCATAAGATTTGGTCAACTGCACTTTTCCTTAAACTATGTCTAAATTTGACCATGACAAATAAAATGGGACGGAGGAAGTATCATATTTTGTTGAGAAATAAACAGTAATTCATTTTCAAACTTTTGAAGTTTCACATCATTGGTCTTTGTAAAAAGTGTCGTGAGTGTGTCCTATGCCTCCTTTGATGTCTTAGCATCTTTGATCCGGTGTAGTAAATCATTTTCCACAACTATTGTCAAAGCATACACAGTTTTGCCAACTTTAACTTTCCACTTTTTAAGCCGATCTGCCTCTGTTGGCGGTGTTATGTCATCTCTACCAACAACGACCCACAAATCATATTCAAGCAAGTAGAACTTCATACGAGTACTCCAGGATCCTTAGTTGTTGGAATTAATACTTAATTTATCAGTATTTCCAATTGAGATAGCAAACTCTGCAATAGTTAATTTTTGTGACTTGTGTGGTATCAAAAAATTTCATAGTTTTGCACTGTGCTTTTGGAGAATCTTGTCTCATATCGACCCAATGGGGTGTACTTGCAAAATAAAGATTTTATCAAGAGTAAGTCCAGAATAGTTACATTTGTTCTAATTTTATCAGAGTCTCACTCTTGAGAAATCTGTTCAAACACTCACTTAATAATTGAGATCGTTTATTTTACTTTCTTTCTCTTGAATTCTGATGCATTCAATTGAAGAAATAAATCCCTATTTAAACTAGTAAAGCCCGATATGCAGCTTCAATTTTCCGCTTCTCATTGATGCGTAGCTCCCTAAAAATCTGCTGAACATCACAACTAGGCTAGCTTCTCAATTTGGGCATGACACAATAGTAAAAGTTTCCCACGTTCACGCTATAAAAATGGACTTTTACAATTGTTCATCCGTCCATGTCAGACAATTACTATACTATTGTAGTTTGCTTGTGGTAAATATATATGCTCAATGGTGGGCCTTGGCATTAAAGTAAGTGATGACTTTCAACATAGTATATAACTTTTAAGAACTCAAAAAATTTGTTGTAAAATCTAATGGATTTAACTAGTTTTTAAACAACTGTTTTTGTCTTTCAAAACTACAGTAAATTCCAAAAACAACTTCAAAACAATTCCAAAAATAACACTTAAAAAAATCCCACATTTCACCACTACCACCCACCACCCTCCACTACCACTACCACCACCTTTCCCTTCCTTCTCTCCACTCCTTCTCTCTTTCTCCTTCCGCCCTCCTTCTCCCTCTCCTTCCCCTCCCCTGTCACCCTTTTTCCCCCATTCCACCACCTCCTAAATCCCCCCCTATCTTTGCTGGTCACGACCAGATAGGCTGCAACCGGATCTTATTTGATCATGATTGCGACCAATGCTAGTCACAACCAAATCTGAGATGGAAGGAGGGGGTCTGGGGGTTAGGATTGGGAAGGGGGTGGAGGGAGAAGGGAGAAAAGGAAGGAGAGAGAGAGGAAGGATGAGAGAGAAAGGAAAAGAAGAGAGGAGGAGGAAGAGTCGAGAGAGAGAAGGAGAAAGAGGGAGAGAGAGAAGAGAGGAGGGAAAAAAGGGAAAGGATGGTAGCGGTAGAGGGAGAGAGGGAGAGAGAGAGGAGGGAGGAGGGAGAAAGAGGGAAGGGATGTAATCGGTGGGTGGTGTAAACTTGTTAAAAATACCCCAAAAAATTCATAAATTCCAAAGATACCCCAAAATTCATTCAGAAAACCTCCCTTAAAATACTTCGAAAATACTCCCAAAAACATTTACAGTATCTCATATATACAGTTATAGTAAAATTTTTGAAAAATATCCCAAAAAGGTAATCCAAATGGAGGCTTAAAAATGTGTAGTAGTGCATCCCTTTGATTTAGAGGTGGGAACTACTATTTCTAGCATTTTGGCCTAGTTGAGTCCTTCCTTAGATAGCTTAAAGTAAGAGTAGTATAGGAGTTGACGATTGATAAAAAAAAATTGCTGTTTCTTTTTATATTCATGCATGCACTAAATAAATACACATACCCGCCTGTTGATGATCTCTTATTTTGTCATCAGAGAAAAACAGACTGCATCTTTGCTTTCAGTTTTCTATCAATGAATAAAAGATTGTAATCTTTTTCCACAATTTTAAACTTCTGTGCGTCTGGTTGCATTTGTACCGGTTTAATGCTGAATTTATTCAAAGAATCAATAGACTTCAGTTCATCATGTAATTTTTCCTGCCCCAAGAACAAAAAGAGAGAAGAGGATACGTATTAATGAGCTATCTATCAAAGTTCTTTTACCTCAGAATTGCTAAGTTCTTTAATGGGTTTTTGAAAAGTTATGATTTTGGGGTAGTTTTGCTAGTTTAGTGTTAGCTGCTTGAAAGTACAAAGTTACCACTTGGGTTTATCTGCCTACATAAAATATAGTACTATTCTATTTTATCTAAAAAAAGAAGTTTGGGAAGGTGAATTGATGCTCTGCCTCAATGTTCCATATTCTGTCGTATGTTTTCTGTTTTCAACAGTTTCTGGGTTTTTCCCGGTAGCAAATTTTCAAATATAAAGACATTCAAAAACCCGAATTAACGTGGGAGTTTTTCTTTAAGGATGACCACAATCTGATCATTTCCCAATTCCTCCTGTTCTTCCTTCATTGTCTGGGCTGAAATCCTGGCAGCGGAAGTGCAGTTTTGCAACTCAATCCTCTGCAGTATGGATGTGTCCCCAAGAACTAGGACGGAACTCCACAAGTCAGTAGCAATACTTCACCACTAGTGTGTCAAGGCAAGGGAGGTGATCCTCTATGCATTCCAATTTGCAATGCTCAACCATTCTAACTTCAATAATATGAGCAATGAGAAGAATCATATACTGGATATTTCCTAAATTTAAAGATAGCCTGAAAATTAAGGGGTAATGAGAATTTAGTCTGGTGGTGTAAGTTACCAAAATTTGAGGCTTTAGTTCAAGTCCAAAAAAGGTGTATGAGATAGTAGTAGAGTCCAATGTGTTACGGATTACTCTCAATTTTCAATTTTTTTTTCAAGGAGTGCTCCTCTCTGTTACTTGTACACTTTTTTTCTTTTCCCTATCTTGCCCATAAGTTGATCACTCTCAGAATTAGAGACGCATTTTGATTTTCATACCTTTTATTAGCAGTGCCGCGTTGTGATTTTTGAACGTCCAGTTCCCATCTTTGCATAACAGACTCATTGGAGGAGTGGATAACACTAGGCTGCATACGAGTAGAGGTGCTGGCACGTCGATCGCGAGCAGTTTGAGATCGAGTTCAAAGATACTTAGTTCGTCATCTTGTGAATCAGTTTGATTATATCTATAATTTTTTATTTTAATAGTGAAATTATGTATATATTCATAATATTTTATTATTTGTTAAGAAAAATTACTATTTTATTCATTTTTTAAAAATAAAAAAATTAATTTTTTTAAACATCGAGCTCGAATTCAACTCGATTCAAATTTGAAGTCGAGCTCAAGTTCGAACTTTACTTTGAGAACTCGTCAAGTTTGAACTTAGTAAAACTAAGTTGAAATTCGACTCAATTAGATCAAAATTCGATTCGATTCGACTCGTTTGTAACTCTAAATAACACGCACAAACGAAAGCCATGCAGTCATGATGTTGTTACTTGTGCTTCTAAATTTCTTTTCAAATCAGAATTTATTTTATGATCCCACGTGAATGATTTAACCTATTGTTTAAAACTTTATAAGGCCATGTTCGGAAGTTCAAAATAATAAAAAGTTATGTGGCCCCAATTTTGGAAAAATGAAAAAGGTGAAACATGGCATTAATAATAAACAAAGCTAATACATATAATCTTCAGTATTTGGAAGAAGCTGATACATATATACTCTCTGTTGTGGAGTATTGTTGAAGAAGAAAATGCATAATAAAATAAAATAAAATAAAATGGAACACCTTTTAGAAGGAAGAATTCATTAGGATCAGTAGAGTTTATCTCTGCAATGTACATCATCAAGCAGATTAATGTAAATGACGATTGTATACTAGACTTCATAGGGAACCCTCCACGATCCCTCAAACTTAAAAGTGAACTCAAACTGGTCATTTCCCATTTCCTTCTGTTTTTCTTTCACTGTACGGGCTGAAATCCAAGCAGAGCGGGTGCAATTTTGCAACTCAATCCTCTGTAGTGTGGGTATATCCCCCAAACAAAGAGGGATCTCTATAAGTGCATAACATTTCTTCACCACAAGTGTCTCAAGGCAAGGGAGGTGATCCTCTGAGGCATTCCAATGTGCAATGTCCAACGACTCCAACTTCAAGAACTTGAGTTTAAGAAATTCTCCTTCTTTCATGTCCCATGTTTTACCCTCAAAGGAGGCATGCAACAGTTTGAGAACTTCCAGATTAGGCAGTTTCCCAATGGCTGATACTGCACTCCATGGCAAACGAAACTTTGATAACTTCAACTTCTTAAGATTGTGGGGAAAGTTGAATTCACAAGGATGACGAACCACCTGACCACCGTAAACCACATGGAGTGATTCAAGTTGAGTGAGAAAGTCCAGAACTGGAAACCGATTGCAATTGAAAGAATGATCCCATGAATCTAAAAATATGCAACTCAGCTTTCGAAGGTTGGGTAGGCCTCTCATGGTCTTCTCAAGATCTTCATGGAAAAATAAACATGGTGTTGAAAGAGTTTGTAAGCTATTGAACTTGAAGGTTTTCTCCATGAATTCTTGATTATACCGTGGCAAAAAGCAATGCCAATCTATTCTGAAATGCCTCAATCTCACCAATTTCCAAACAGTGTCGGGCAATTGAATACCCTTGCGTGATCTTAGTAGTAAAGTTTCCAGGTTTTGGAGGTAGCTGATTTCCCAGGGGATCCTTGTTGAGGAAGTGCAAACAGATAAGAATCTTAAATGAACCAACTGGAATATGCAAGGAGTAAGGTCGACAATGGTGCCTGAAAGATCGAGCACCCTGAGAAGTTTGAAGTTCTCAAAGGGGCAAGAACATGAGAAATCAGAAGACAATAGAGAGCGGAGGCGTGGGCCGAAAGGCATTGATGCTTTGAAGCATTCCCATTCTGAATAGATGCACAGACGGTATGGCTCATACAATGTCTGGACATGAGAAGACACATGTCTGGAATGAGCACATGTTTGCTGCTGGAAAAAACACTCTTCTTTAGCTTTTGCCAGAGCAAAATCATGCATTAGATCATGAACACAGCTTGCTTTCACTCCATTGGAGGATCCCCTTTTGGAATCTATTACTAGGCTTCTGGCAATTAGATCATTCAAGTAACTCCTAGCTACATCCTCTGGGCTTCCTTCATCACCATTTTGCAGTTTAACAAATCCTTCTGCAATCCATAACCACATCAGCTTACTGGTTGGAACTTCTCTGTTCCCAGGAAATGCTCCGAAGTAAAGAAAGCTCGGTTTCAAATGGTCTGGTAACTGGTTGTAACTAAGTTCCAGTATGTGCATACACCGTCCGTCTTGATCTTCAAGAAGGTGTGTATTTAGACTATTTGCAACTTGTGCCCAGCATTCATTTTTGCTTGCCATCGTTCTCAGTAATCCAGCTATCAGATCTGCTGCAAGAGTTAGGCCTTTGCATTCTGCTGCAATTTTCTGTCCAACTTTGACAAGTTCTGGAGGGCAACTTTCTTTTCCAAATAGCTTGATTTGCAGTAACTCCCAGGTCCTAGAATCTGATATTGGAGTAAGAGGATAAGTCACGGTATTCATTCCTGTTTCCAGAGCAATATTCTGAAATCTGCTTGTGAACATAATTCTACTACCTTTCTTATCATCTGGGAAACAGGCTCTCATATCATTCCATGGCCTAAGATCCCACAGATCATCCAAGAAGATGAAGTACTTTTTGCCCTTGAGACTTTGATACAACTTTTCAGCTAAATCATCATCATTCCTTCCACATACTTGGTCAGTTTCCCCACAAACTTGCTGTAGAATATCAAGCAACAATCTTCTCTTTTGACACGCATGACCAACGTGGCACCTTGCACGAGCATGAAAGCATAAACGAACGAAACGATTTTCATATATTGAATTGCCTAGTGTTGTCTTGCCAATGCCAGGCATTCCCACAATGGAGAGTATACACAAGTCTTTGCACTTACTAGTAAGTTGCTCTCTTATCTTTTTCTCTGCATCAACAAAAAGGTCCACGTGACCAATGGGCTTCTTTGTTTCATTTCCAACCTCATAGCTGGGATCCTGCAGTGCACCAGAATTTCCTGAATTTTCCAGAGAAGATACACAACCAAGATTTTTGAGGACTGTAGTGTCAGTTGTCCTCGTAATTTTAATAGCATTGACCTCACTCCTGATCATATGAATCTGTTCCATGATATCAAACAGCCCCAATTTCCAATCCCAAAGATATCCACTTCTGGCAGTAAATGAATCAATGACAAATTCGGTATGGTATACAATGTTTATGAACTGCAGCCATAGGTCTCTCTCTTCTTTCTGCTCTGCAAACAATGCTTTAATTTCAAAAACATCTTCTCTGAGGGATAATATACTTCCAAGAACCGTCTCCATTTGATGCTGCAGCTGAAGAACTGATGAACCAGCTTTTGAACTTAGCAGCTCATGCAGATTCTGGATCACAAAGTCCATGAAGCCCAGTTCATTGGTTCTGGGGAAATTTGACCTTAGTGATTTGGCAATTATTTCATCGTATACATCCCTGGCCTCTTGCTTGATATCCTCGATCTCTTGAAACAAATCAGCAACCGTCAGATTCAGTACCTCAGCCATTTCTTTACTTATATCAGTGTCATAAGGCGTATAAATAGCATATGCTGCGTGAAAGAGCAAATCTTTGATGTGCAACAGTACATTATTAGCTTTCTCATTGCTCTGATTGTACTGCGAAGCTGATGGATCGAACAGATAATCTCTCATGATCTGTAGCTCCTTATGCAAAGCTTCAATTTGATCTATTACAGATCTCCTGAAACTTGCCTTCACTTTTGATAGATCTATCACGTGGCCAAGGAGACTATAGAGAAAGTGCAGAACAGTTTCATCCACCAAAATGGTATCTTGTAGCGATGACTCTAATGCTTTCAGGGCTTTGATATAAATCTCTCTCACATTTGGCTGAAAAGGTTTAATCTTCTGTACCACACAAGAAACTTCACCCTTCATCTCGTTCACAATGTCAACATCCATCTTGCTCTCTTCAGTACACAAGAACAAGATACATGCTGTACTGTAAGCCACAGCTCCAGCATGTGTCAAGAGATCTTTCAATATCTCATCTTTATTGCACCAAATTTCTGTAACCCGAAGAAAATTTCTTAGATACCTCAAATCCTCTTCAAGCTCTTCCATTTGTTTACTTAGACGAAGAAATGACTGAACCTTCCAGCTGAGTAGATTTTCCATTTTCTCCAGAAGCATATGAATAAGCTCAATCATTGCATTTGCTGTGGAACAAGTGGATCTTCTTGATTTTGAAACTAGTGCACAAATTTGCCTGATGTGCGGAATAGCCATATCAAGCTTCTTTATGACACCAGAAATGATACCACACAACTTCTCTTGGAGGGTCCAACATTTCCCTTTTGACAGAATGAAGTTTTTAGTAGCATGATAAAGCACCTGATTTATATGCCAAAGGTGGACTTGCAAATTCTTGTCATCAGTGTGCCACTTCCTTTTGGGGCTGAAGAAGGCTTCAAGCAGGATCATCTTGAGTCTGAGAGTTTGGAATTTATCCTTCACTGAAATGTCTAATTTCCAATGGGTCTCAAACCACTTCAAGAAACTCAGTGTTTCGGCACAATAATTGGAAGACTTGGAAAGCGTAGCCATCTCTAACTCTTCTCTCCCTTTTGTTCACTCTAATCAATTGCAGTAGAAAACTGTTGAAGCATGAACTGTACTGCTTTAACAATTTGGCTATGGCTAACCAATGTTTCTAAACCTGGATTGGTAAGTGAATTAAATAAGCTTTTAGGTCATGGTTTAACTATAGTACAATAGTCAGGGTCAAGGAATAATTTTTTAATATTTTTTTTTTGAATTAAGAAATCTTAATAGTGCTAAATTGTCAAAAAAGAGGGAAAATGTAGTGGCCAACCTGTTCAATCTTTTGAGATTTACTAGTTTTGACTAGATTAGCCGGTCTTTGACTGTATTTGATTTTTTTTTTCCGTAAGTTTAATATACAATCAAACCAGTATCATGGTCGGGCCCTGGTTCAACCTACCAAACCGACAGGTTCGACTGGGTTTCTAAACACCATGTATAACCAATGTTTTTAAACTCGGACCGGCCAGTGAATCGGAGAGGGGGCGGTTCACAGTCCGACCGGCCGGTTCAACGGTTCAACAGTTTTTTTTTTTTTTTTTTTACTTCACAGGTCTTCACTCTATAGTCTACACTAGAACTTGACGGCTAATGTACAATCTAACATGGTTATTAATAACTTAAGTCCCTAAAATACATTCACCAATATAACTTAAAAGTTAAATCTAAATTTAAGTTGAGAGAATATGATAGGTTGTAATTTTATCATTTATTTTATAATTAATTTCCCCTATTACTTAACCCAATGTGAATTAATTATTAGATTCTACTCACTTTTCATAATTTGCATTTATTTCAGGGAGTAGAATAAAAATGTCACAATCAAAGCCAATTTGACGGTCATCGGGAAAGAGTTCAAATAGCAGGCAATCAAGGGCATTCTTGGAACAAGGAGATGCATGACCTTTTTTGGTAATTTTGACCGAAGATAGCAACCACAAAAAGGGAAAAGAAAGCAAACCTCAGAGTCTTCTTTTTCTCTCGTGCGGCGGACGCCGCACAGGAGGAGTAAGCACTTAGATAGGAAATATAGGAATTGCAGAGGAGAGCTGGCTTTAGTCTTAGTCTTTTCGTCTTGTAGCTTAGCCGCAGTTGTTGACTTTTCTTCTTAGTTTTTGTTAGCTAGTTTTTTTTTCTTACGTATGAAGATTGCTGAGGAGCTTAGCTTTTGTCTTTGATTCTGCCTATTCAATTTCTCTTCTCCGAATGTCGGACAAAAGCGAACACACTCAGTGGACTCTCGTAGCTTCCTTTCTTTATTGAATAGACGAATTGAATTCACCCAGCTTCCCAATTGATGGCCGCAGCCTTTGCTACAATTTCTGGTGGGTTTAGTTCAGCAATTATGAACTAATTTTCCAATTCTAGTCAAGGAGCAATGAAGGCTCTGGATTGTCTGAAAATCGTGAGATCGATTTAATTTAATTTTTTTCCTTTATTTATTGATATTCGCATATTCCTTAGTTACAGTGCTCATGATTGTTTAATTAATTGATTGTCTTGGATCCAGATAATTAGTTAATTCGATAATTTATTGTCAATTGGGACGTTAAATCCGTAATTGTTTAATTGTCCTGAGATAGTGACAACTGGCACGATTAGGTTCGTGTCAGGGGGGATACGCGGGCTAATCTAAAATAACCCTGGTAGTGCGTTATTTGGTTAGAATAGGGCTAATCTAAAATAACCCTGGTAGTGCGTTATTTGGTTAGAATAGGGCTCCTCTAATACGTAAGGCAATTGGAAAATTAAATCTTACGGGCGTACCTAGGATTATTTCTTAATTAGAGCAGTGATTAACGGGCGTACCTTGATCACCGACACAGTAAGGAGGGGTTGACTGTCATCGCTTGTTTGGCAGTTATAACCTATTTATCAGTAAATAATTGGAATTGCCTTTGCTTATCGATGATCAATTAGGTGAACCATTGCTGAAGTTATTCCTTGGCTAGATCCTTAATTATCACTCATTTGATTTTAGTAATTGGTTATTTAATTTTTAGTAGTTTCTTAGATTTTAGTTGAATTGCTTAAATTGTCACCCCTGAGATAAAAACATCCCCCTTTGTCACTGTGAATTTAAAAAGAAACAATTACTCCCAGTCCCTGTGGATTCGACCCTGCTTACCGCTATCTACAGAAATTAATTTTAGTTTGAGCAGGTTTTATTATTGCACAGGCTTCGACACCCTGTCAGAATAATAAATTTTTTAAAAGTTATACATGAAACCTGAAATAATAAATATAACTAAAATATCATAATTCACTCCAAGTTTTCATAAATTTATTACAAACATTAATAGATATAGTCCAAATGTTCATCAATTATCACAAACAAAAATACAAAAATAAATAAAATAAATGTTAACATTCTTTCACAATTCTAAAAAAGTTCATAAAAAAGTTCAACTCATATTCAAGGCAAACAATTTGAATAACAAACTTCCATCATTGGCATGACAAGGCAACAGCATCCCCTTCACAATTTCATCAATTTAACCTGAAAAAATTAGGGTAAAATACACGGAACTCCCCTATGGTTTCGCGAAAAGACACATTACCCCCCTATCGTTTAGAAACATACACATAAACACCCTAAACTTCATAACTAAAGTGGAAATTGACTTCTTAACCGGCTGAGTTACCAGCTGCAGGTCGAATACCCAAAATACCCTCATTTATAATAGAGAGGGAGAGAGAATCAAGAACTGACTCTCTCTCGTTCATCCTGTGTAAGAAAAAAAAACCCTAAAACAAGGGATTTGTATACTCAATTGTTGCTGAAATATCATGAATCTGAGTTGAAAACAGCGTGGCTGCCTTTCGGACATGAATTGGTTGATCCTAAAGGGTTCCTGAGAAGCTGGAACAACAGTGGTATTGGAGCTTGTTCGGGTGGCTTGGCCGGGATTAAATGTGCTCGGCGACTAGTAATTGTAATCCAGCTTCCCTGGAAAGGTCTAGGTGGTCGAGTAACTGAAAAAATTGGGCAGCTGCAAGCTCTCAGAAAGCTTAGCCTCCACGATAATGCAATTGGTGGTGCAATTCCTTCCTCGTTGGGGCTTTTGCCTAACCTCAGAGGTGTTCAATTATTCAATAATCGATTTTCTGGTTCAATCCCACCTACACTTGGTTTGAGTCCCCTTCTTCAATCACTAGATTTCTGTAACAACTCCCTCTCTGGAACTATTCCAGCTACTCTTGCCAATTCAACCAGGCTCTTTAGGCTTAATTTTAGCTACAACTCTTTGTCTGGTTCAATTCCCACCAGCCTTACTCAATCGCAATCGCTGATTTTTCTTGCTCTAGAGCACAACAATCTCTCTGGTTCCATTCCTGACTCTTGGGGTGGAAATGTGAAGGCCCTCTATCAACTTCAGTCCCTAACACTTGGTCACAATTCATTTTCTGGGACAATTCCAGCTTCTCTTGGCAACTTAAGTGAGCTCCAAGAGATTTCACTCAGTCATAACAACATGGCTGGATTGATACCCAATGAAATTGGAAGACTATCTAGGCTTAGAACACTTGATTTCTCATATAATGCACTCAATGGGAGCTTACCTGCCGCTCTTTCCAATTTATCAAACCTTGTAGTTTTGAACTTGGAAAGCTACCATCTTGACCACCAAATTCCTGCAGCTGTAAACAAACTACAGAAACTATCTGTTCTCAACTTGAGAAATAACCAATTTGCTGGTCCTATTCCAGCAACAGTTGGGAACATTTCTTTCCTGACACAAGTTGATTTATCTCAAAACAAGTTTAGTGGAGAGATTCCAGCATCTATAGGTGATTTACCTAATCTTAGTTCCTTTAATGTGTCTTACAACAATCTGTCCGGTCCTGTTCCAACTAAGCTTGCTCAAAAGTTCAATGCAAGCGCCTTCGTGGGCAATCTTGAGCTATGCGGATACAGTGCATTAACCCAATGTCCAATACCACCCTCTCCGGGCCCATCAACTCCACCAGAATCTCCAGCAAAGAAACATCATAGACTGAGCACTAAAGACATTATTCTCATCGCAGCTGGGGCTCTCCTCATCTCCGGAGAAAAAGGCACTCCTCCAACTGCAGGTGAAGTTGAAGCAGCTGGAGAAGCAGGAGGAAAGATTGTCCACTTTGATGGACCCATGGTTTTTACAGCAGACGATCTGTTGTGTGCCACAACAGAGATCATGGGTAAGAGCACTTATGGAACAGTATATAAGGCAACATTGGAGGATGGCAGTGTTGCTGCAGTGAAGAGATTTAGAGAGAAGATTACAAAAGGACAAAGGGAATTTGAAACTGAGGTTAATATACTGGGGAAGATCAGGCATCCAAACCTTTTAGCGATGAGGGCTTATTATTTAGGTCCGAAAGGTGAAAACTTCTCCGTAGATCTTCTCCCTTTTTCCTTTCACTCTTTGATAGCTTGAAATCTCTTCTCCCCTGATATGTCACTTCAATATAGCAACTGAAGGGTAACTTGGGAATGAAACTCAAGATCTTTTCAAAAGAATCTCGCATACCCATCATCAGTAGGTCGTTCAGCCGGTTATAGGTCTATTTCCACTTTAGTTATGAAGTTTAGGGTGTTTATGTGTATGTTTCTAAACGATAGGGGGGTAATGTGTCTTTTCGCGAAACCATAGGGGGGTTCCGTGTATTTTACCCAAAAAATTAAAAAGCTTATTACAAAAAATATAAATCTAATTGGTGAAGCTAAAAAAAAAGCTCTGGAGTCTCGTCTAAAGATAATAGCGTGATAATCTTGTCGTGGATATTAGGATGTGGAAGGATTACGAAGAAAAATTAAAAAAAAAAAATCAAGAGGAGAATTGGAGTCTGGAGAAGCCAAGGAATGGAGGAAGTGAAGCCGAGGAAACTGAAATGATGTGCAGTCTGCACTTTACTAGGTCTTTTAGGGTTTTTTTTATTTAATCTGATTTTAGTTTTTTGGTTAAGTTAAGTAAAATTCTACACAACAAAAGCTTGTCATTCGGTTGTAGTTTAGTGGTAAGCGTACCTTATTATGGTCATGGAGACTAGAGTTCGAATCCCAGCAGTCTTATTCTTGTCATTGTTTTGAATTTGAGGTTATTGTTTCAAAATTTGAGAATCGCGGTTTACGGTTCACACGGTTTCCAGCGGTTTTCCACTAGCTTCCGGGTTTGATACTGGACCGGACCGTGTGCCATGGCTGGTTCGCGGTCGAACCGGCCGGTCCGGTCCGGTTCTGAAAACATTGTGTATAACTCTTATCTCTCTTTTTGTCACCTATTTTATTTTCTCCCTCTCTGTCACTCTAATCAGTTGCTATGCTAAAGTTTTTTCTTCTTGAGCCTTACAGGCTCAGCAGCTTGGCTGGTGAGATGTAATATTTTAGGGTAATTGAAATTTTGCGCCCTTGAACTATTATAGATTATCAATTCGCTCCTCTAAGCCATTAATATTAAGGCAAAATACACTTTATCCCCATATGATTTAGTGATTTTCACATTACTCCCATATAGTTTCAAAAGGTATATATAATCTCTTTATAGTTTGAATTAAAATATCAAAATGATGAAATTTGCATTTCATAACGGAAGCAACTAAAATGTCAAAAGTACCTCTATATAAAGTTGAAAATTATTTATTAACCACGGGAGATTATGTATATATTTTGAAAATTATAAGGGAGTTATATGGTACTCCCTCCGTCCCACTTTGATAGTCCTGTTTTCCTTTTTCGTCTGTCCCAAATTGTAGTCTACTTTCCAATTGAAAAATGTAGTTGTATTTTAATTTTCCTAAAATACCCTTATTCAATGTAAGTTGTTGTTACTATAAACCTACCCCATTTAATGAGAGTTGACTCTTTTTTTACCATCAATTCAAGTTCCCATAAAGTTGTACTCTAATTAATGTGAGGGCATTTTAGGAAAATAGCTACCTAAATTGATTGTTCCAACAAAGTTAACTACTTTTTCTTAAACTGTGTGAAAAAAGAACTAGAACTATCAAAGTGGGATGGAGGGAGTAAAACATAAAACCATACGGGGTTAGAGTGTTATGCATATTATATGTATATATTTTGATCATTTTAGTTATTTTAGTTTTTTAAGAAGGGTAATTTCGACATTTTTATGAGTTCTGTTACAAATAATCATTTACATCACTTTGACACTTTAATCCAAATTATGAAGGGGTTATATATAACTTTTGAAATTATAGAGGAAATGTGAAACCTTGCTAAATCATGCCATCAATTAGTAACTCACTGTTCAAATCAATTAAAAAATCGACAAATTTTGATAGTATCTTTGAGTAAAAAGATTTTAGAATCAGTAAATGAAGAAAAGAATTTTAGAAAATTATGCAAATTGGGGACACTAAAGTCTTTGAAAAACAGTGAGAATTGATTCTCTATTTTTAGTACTTCCATACGTCTAGTAAATTGTGCTAGCAACTACTATTTTAATGCGTCTCCTAAAGAGATAGTAGTAGAAAGAGTCCTAAATCCTAAAGTGAATTGAATAAGCTTTTAGGTTATGGTTTAACTAGTTCAATGGTTAGGGTCATGGAACAACCTTTTCTTTTTTTTGAATTAAAAAAAAAGAGAGAAAATTGTCAAAATCTGATTAGTGCAAAATTGTCAAAAAGAGAGAAAATTTAGTGGCCAAACGGTTCAATCTTTTGGAATTTACCAGTTTTGACTAGATTAACCGGTCTTTGACTGGATTTAATTGCTTTTTTTGTTCTAAGGTTAATATACAATCAAACCAGTATTCAGGTGGGACTCTGGTTCAACCCGCCAAACTGACATGTTTGACCAGATTTCAAACACTATATATAACTCTTATCTCCCTCTTTGTTAACTATTTTCATTCTCTCTCTCTCTCTATCGGTCTAATCATTTTTTATTTTCTCTTATCACTCTAATCAGTTGCTATAGTAAAGTTTTTTCTTCTTGAACATTATAGGCTCAGCCGCTTGGCTGGTGAGATGCAGTATTTTCGGGTAATTGCAAATTTGCACCCTTGAACTATTATAGATTATCAAATTGCACCCTAAGATCTTTTTTTTTTAATTATTTTTTGATATGTGGAAGGTTTTAAATTCAGAATTTCCTACTTACAATCCTCCTCGTCTTAACACCCAACCTAACTCTCTCCTAATTCGCATCTTAAGCTATTAATATTAATATTAATTCATGACTATCTTGTAACGCACTGTTCAAATCCATTAAAAAATCGATAAATTTTGATAACTGTTTTTGAATGCAAAGACTTAGTATCAGTAAACTAAATGAAGAGAAGAAATTTAGAGAATTATGCAAATTGTGGACACTAAAGTCTTTAAAAATAGTAGTGAGAGTTGATTCTCTGTTTTTATTCAATTGGTACTCCCGTGCGTCTAGTAAATTGTGGTAGCAATTACTACTATTTTAATGAGCCTCCCAAAGAGACAGTAGAAAGAGTCCTAAATCCTATGTAATATTTATTTGGGGGAGGGAACATGATGAAGGTTCCGAGGAAATGGTAGCATATGCCACGCACTTTATTGCTGGAAGGCAGTAACAATGGTGCATGATTCCTGGCCCAGCGGAATTGATCTATACCTTATCCTGTCTTACTCTAAAATAATAAGGGAAATTTGGGGCACATGCGGACAAGCCAGTTGGAAGTTTTGACTGAAGGGGATTAGGGTTGAACTTGAACTCGGGTATGTTTAATTACCCTAGACTTAGATTTAAGGGTATTTTGCTCTTGATGTCATTTCAGGTTTTTCATATTGGTGGGCTTGGAGGGGATGGGGGGTGGGGTGTCCGGCTGGGGGGATGGGCTGGGATGGGATTTGGGTTGAATTCGGGTATGTTTGGTTACCCTAACATTAAGGTTATTTTGCTCTTTTGTCACTTTATTATATATAACAATGTGTTGGGGGCAAAGTTTCAATCTGCTGGTGGTTTTGTTTAGGGATGCCACTTGTGCACTTGCGCATTTAAGCCAGGGTATATTGGCAGTCCCATAGTTATTTTTTCAATGGGTCTTTAGGCATTCCATTTTCCCGAAAAAAAAAAGTTTCAATTTTATATACCGTGTCACAAGGGAAAAAAGTTTCAATTTTATATATTGTGTCATGAGTTTTTCATATCGGTAATTACTTTTTGTTTTTTATACCTTCTGTCTCTCCTTATATTCAATTGTTAGGCCTTGACCCTGAAATTGATAGCGAGAAGAACTCTAAGAGCTCTCTCCTGACTAGTAAGCTGACTCTAGTGTTTATCAGTAATTACTCTTTTGACTCTCAAAAAGTGTAAAACTAATTTCCTCAAAACTCTTGTTTTTGTTTTTTCCTTCATGAATCTAAGTACTTCATGTTAGCTTTCTGCACCAGTCCTTTACTTCTTTTTCCTCTCTTTTACTAATGAGTCTTTTGGGATTACTGTTAAGAAAAACGTTTGGAATGTGAATGTGTTATTTTTGATGTATGAAGTCAAATGATGTTATAAAGTAACTCGGGCGTTTTGTTAAATTTTTTTCTTCCTTTTATTATTTGTTACTTTTTTGTTTTTGGGCTTTTGAAGATCTTAGAGTAGGATTTTTTTTCCCCCCTTTTTGGAGTCAAAGATAGACTCTAAGGCTTACGAGGGAGAAGGGGAAAAGGGAAGGATGAAATTGGAATTGGAACATTGGGGAGTCTTGAATGTGCATGAGCTTCTTCCTTGAGGTTTCATTTTGGTTATATGGAAGTGGACATTGGATGCAAAAGTGGACACCCTCATCTCATAGGTTCCTTCTAATGCTCTCTCTGTTAGGAAAATTTCGATCCCTAGAAATGAAGCATTATAGAGTGTTAAACCTTCTAATATTTCTTCAGTCTATATATTAAATCGGTTTGACTAACAAGTGCTTATTAAATACTCGATAAGAAAGAGCTCAACTGTTAGTTTTTTTTTTAAAAAATTTCTTTTTGAATAGTGTAGTTAGTTTAGAGAAAATATCATAAGATGATGCAATAAATATAAGCGTGTATTTAGATAGTAACTTACATGTGGTTTAGGTATCTCATTAACAAATCCATATTAGATTTAGGTTAGCCCTTATGAAACTTTTCCATATGGATATAGGGGCTGTTCGTTAGCACATTATTTAGCTACTCAACACAGAAGCTTTGTTTATCATGGAATGAAAAGTTTTACCTACTCCAGAAAAGAAAAAATCCAATAAGGATTAGTGATTATGACGTAAAATCAGAATCTATATCCAAATCCAAAATAATTATTGAAGCATTTAATTACTTAAAAGGAGAAAATACCCAGAACAGCTTGATATCAATAATTATTAGTAGAAAATTTTCAAATTTGAAGTTTGCCTGAAAACTCTGGATAGTAGAATATTTCGAATAATTTTTTGAACAAAATGCTATAACATTTTTTTGATGTGTTATATACCAGATAAAAAGATGGTTAGAAAATGTATTGATGATACAATCAAATAAAATTTGAAAAATAATCTAGTGTCCAAACAAAGTAAAATAATAAGGCTTTAGTCTAATGGTACCATAGCCAAAATTACATGCTTTAGATTTAGGTTCCAGTTGCAAATAATGCATGAAGTAATAGCAGTATCCAATATGTTAAGGCTTACTCCGTTTGTTTTTTTTGTTTTTTTTTTTTTTCCAAACGTTAAGGCTTACTCCGTTTACTCTACATTTTCTTCCTTTAAGTTGTTTATGAAAATGCCATACATTTCATTTTCAATATTTGGAACGGGCTTCAATTACTTTAAAGAATCTAAGGGCTATTCTGCATAATCAACTTTTTTTTTCAACTTATTAAACAATTTGAAAGGAGAAAACTAATAAAAAATAAAATCTATAGTACAATATATAACGACTTGTCACATTATTCAATATCCGAAGAGAATCTTACTCTATATATGTTGGGGTCAAAGCTTATGGTCCTTTAGGGGTGCCTTTTGAGACGTAAATGCTACTAACCTCATAGTATGATTGAAAAATTCAGGATTACTGCTCTCGCAAGTTTTATTTCAAATTAGTTGGGAGAAAAATAGTTATTTTTAAATTTTTTTTTACATCATAATCTCAGTCATTCATATCTTACATTGGATCTCTACTTATTTACAGCCCCTCGGATGAAATGGTCTGAAATGTGAGGCCCATGATCCAAAAAACTCAATCTCAATCTCTTGTGACTGTTGTGAGTCCCTAATTATTTAAATCCATCATTTACAATAATCTTGCACTTTTGCTCATCTAAACTTCGATGCGTAGCTGAGAAACATACGAGTAAGTTTTTTATATATTGTCAATCTATATATATATATATATTAAATACTAGCAAGTTTAGATCAATGTTATATAGCATAAATTCAAATTTAAAAATTCAAATCATACATAATGTGGCATACATATGTCGCTATTAGTATAAAAAAATCACTATACTATCAACGCATAAAATTTAATCCAAAACTATAGTAGATCAGGAATTAAGAAGCATCTAATATTTCCAATCTATCAATTTAAAGAGTAATGGTGTATCGCGAAGGAATTGATGCACAAGTCCACCAACCAAAGCGGATTGCTTGGGGGCGTCCAGCAGTTGAGTAGAGAATTAGAGATCGCTCAAGGGAGCCGGCCAGTTCATTCATTTCGATGTCCATCCACAGGACAACTTATAAGTTGTCTAATCTCAAAATTTGCACTTCTCAATTGCATAGTTAAAAATTTGAATGAAATGCTTTAATTGGAAAATGAATGAAATCAGCCAATTATGAGACACTACTGATCATCCAGATTCATGCAACTGGTATGCTTCAAGTGTTAATCAGATTTTTTTTTTTTTTTATTCGAATGGTTGAATGGTATAACAAATCCATCTATTCCATTTTTAGCACCAGATAGGAAAAGTCAATCTGTTGTGAGGTATAATTGAATGGATCATGCTTATAAAGTGAAGAAAGTGGACAAAAGAACAAAATGGAACACCCAATTGAAAGAAGAATTCATTAGGAGAAACAGGAGACAATTTCTGCAATCTACATTACAACACATGAACTACTATGATGAATTTGATAATTTTCTAGGCTGATATTATGATAATATACATAACCTAGGCTATTGATGACAACAATCTGGTCATTTCCCATTTCCTCCTATTCTTTCACTCTCTGGGCTGAATCCCCTGCAACTCAATCCTCTGCAGTGTGAGTATGCCCCCTAAACCAGGAGGGATCTCAACAAGTTGGTGGCAGTTCTTCACAACTAGAGTCTCAAGGCAAGGGAGATGATCCTCTGAGGTATTCCAGTGTGCAACGTCTTCAAGAATTTGAGTTTAAGGAATTCCCCTTCTTTCATTTCCCATGTTTTCCCTTTAAAGGAAGCATCTGATGATTTAAGAACCTCAAGATTGGGCAGTTTCCCAATGCTTGAAATGGCACTCCATGGCAACTGAAATTCTGATAGATTCAACTTCTTAATATTTTGTGGAAAGTTGAATTCAAAAGGATAATGAAGCAACTGACCGTGGTTAACCACATTGAGCGACTCAAGTCGAGTGAGGAAGTCCAAAACAGGCAAAAAGTTGCATTTGGAAGAAAAATCCTGTGAAACCAGAAATATGCAACTCAGCTTTCAAAGGTTTGGCATGGCTCCCAAGGTCTTCCCAATATCTTTATGGTCATGGAAAAACAAACGTGGTGTTGAAAGAGTTTGTAAGCTATTAAACTTGAAGGCCTTCTGCCTGAATTCTTGATTATACAATGGAAAATATCAAAACCAATCTATCCTCAATAGCCTCAATCTCACCAGTCTCCAAATAGTGTTGGGCAATTGCATTCCTCGACATGATCTCACTAGTAAAGTTTCCACGTTTTGGAGGTTGCTTATTTCCCAGGACATCTTTGTTGAGGAAGTGCAAACAGATAAGAATCTTCAATAAACTAGCTGACATATGAGAGGAGTGAATCCAACGTTGATGTGCAAAATATCCAGCACCCTGAAAAGTTTGAAGCTCTCAAACGGGCAAGAACATGAAAAGTCAGAAGACACTAGAGAGCGAAGACGTCGGCCAAAAGGCTTTGATGCAAAGACAGTATGGCTCGTACAATGTCTGGGCATGAGAAGACAAATGATCAGAATGAACACATGTTTGCAGCTGCAAAAAGCACTCTTCTTTAACTGTTGCCAGAGCAAAATCATGCAATAGATCATGGACGCAGCTTGCTTTCACTCCATCGGAGGATACGCTTTTGCAACCTGTTACAAGGCTTCTGCCAATTAGATCAGTCAAGTAGCTCCCAGCGACATCCTCTGAGCTTCCTTCATCATCTTTTTGCAGTTGAACAAATCCTTCTGCAATCCATAGCCACATCAACTTATTTGTTGGCGCTTCTGTGTTCCTAGGAAATGCTCTGAAATAAAGAAAGCATGGCCTCAAATGGTCTGGTAACTGCCTGTAACTAAGTTCCAGTATGTGCATACACCGTCTGTCTTCATCTTCAAGAAGGTTTGTGTTTAAACTATTTGCAACCTGTGCCCAGCATTCTGTATTACTTGCCTTCTTTCCCAGTAGTCCAGTTACCAAATCCACAGCAAGAGTTAGGCCTTTGCATTCTGTTGCAATTTTCCAACCAACATTGACAAGTTCTTAAGGGCACCTTGCTTTTTCCAAATAGCTTGACTTGCAGTAACTCCCAGGTCCTACTATTTGATAGTGGGTTAAGAGGATATGTCACGCTCTTGAATCCTGCTTCTGAAGCAATATTTTGAAATCTGCTTGTACTTCTACTGCCACTCTTATCGTCTGGGAAAGAGGCTTTCATATCATTCCATGGTCTAATATCCCACAAATCATCCAAGAAGATGAAAAACTTTTTTCCCTTGAGACTTTGATACAACTTTTAAGCTAAATCTTCATCCTCCATTGTCCATACTTGGTCAGTTTTCCCGCAAACTTGCAGTAAGATTTCAAGCAACAATCTTCTCTTTTCATATACGTGACTGACATGACACCTTGCATGAGCATCAAAGCATAAGGGAACCTAAGGATTTTCATATATCAAATTGCCTAGTGTTGTCTTACCAATGCTAGGCATTCCCACAATCGAGAGTATGTACAACTCTGTGAAACCATTAGTAAGTTGCTTCTTTATCTTTTTTGCTTCATCAGCAAAAAGCTCCACATGGCCAATGGACTTCTTTGTTTCATTTCCAGCCTCATGGTTGGGACCTTGCAATCCAACAAATTTCCTAACCAGCTAGAGAAGAAAAACCACTAAGGTTCATTGGAAATTTGGCGACTTGAGTGTTGGTAGTCCTCTTGGTTTTAATAGCATGCACCTCTCTGCTGATAATCTTAATCTGTTGTAGGATATCAAACAGCCCCAATTTCCATTCCCAAAGATGACCACTTCTGGCAATAAATGAATCAATGACAAATTCAGTCTGGCATACAATGTCTTTGAAACGTAGCCAAGGGTCTCTCTGCTCCTCCTGTTCTCGGAAAAGTTGTTCCCCAATTTCAAAAAAATCTTCTCTGAGAGATAATACGCTTCCAAGAACCATCTCCATTTGATACTGCAGCTGAAGAATTGAATCAGCATTTGAACTTAGCAGCTCTTGCAGATTCTTGATCACAAAATCCATGAAGCCTAGTTCATTAGTTTTGGAGATTTTGGAATTATATTACTATAGACGTATCTCGATTTTATCTTGATAACCTCTATCTCTAGCAGCAAATCGGCAATTCTAAGATTCAGCTCCCCAGCCATTTCTTCAGGAATATCACTGTCATAAGATGCATAAATAGCATATGCTGCACGACAGAGCACTATTTTGATGTGCAAAAGTAGATGGCTCACTTTCTTAATTTTCTGAGTGTATTGCGAAGCTGATGGATCAAAGAGATAACAACTAATAATTTGCAGCTCCTCATGCAATGCTTCGATTTGATCCATTACAGATCTCTTGAATCTTGCCTTCACATTTGATAGCTCTATCATATGGCGAAGAAGAGTATAGAGAAAGTGCAGAACAGGTTGTTCCACCAAAATGATATCTTGCAGTGATGATTCTAAAGCTTTGAGGGCTTTGATATAAATCTCCCTCACATTTGGCTGAAAAGGCTTGACCTTTTGTACTAGACGAGAAATTTCATCCTTCATCTCATTTACAATATTATCATCCATCTTGCTTTCTTCACAACACAAGTACAAAAGACATGCCGCTAGATTCTAACATCTTATTCAATATACAAGTTCATTTGCCCTTCTGGCCACCACGTAAACCCGAGAAATATCCTTGAGGATTTGCCTCAAATCCGGCTCTTGAAATGTATGAGCCACCACCACCAGGTGCTTTCATATATCCACCGCCAGCACCAACACTGCCGCTGCCTTTAGACGAACCACCGCCACCGGAGCTTCCTTTCCCTCCTCCGTTGCCTCCACTACCTTTGGCTCCTCCTCCAGAACTCCCACCTTGACCCATTTTGAAGTTGCTCTTTAGCTAACAAGTTTGAAACAATTCATATACCAGTATAGCACTAAACTGCTCGCGGATGGATCATTATGCCAAGACTGGTCAGTTTTTATAGGCAAATTTTGATAAGAAGTGAGGCAAAGGCTGTCTTCGAATCATCAACTCCATTAAGAAGCAAAAATTTTGTGATAGCCCAAATTAATGTAATGCATGCATGTTGAGAATACTTGGACTACTCGAATTGAATTCTGTAGGATGGTAAATTTAACTCGAATTCTGTAGCATAATAAATTTAGTTCATGGACCCTAGATACTGGGGATCTGGGGTGGGAGAGAAGTAAAAAATAGTACTCTCTCCGTTCAATAAGATAGGTCCATTTTTCTTTTGTGTTTATCCTAAATTATAGGTTAATTTTTTTTTGAAGTGTAGGTTAGTATATGGATTTACTGCTATATCCATAGTTAAATTGTATCTTAATTAGTAAGTATGCTATTTTATTAGTCAATCATTTTACTATAAATAATAAATTAAATAGTGTAACACTAAAACAAAGTATTAATAGGGGGGCATATAAGAAAGGTACTAAGCAAAAATGATTACATTAACTATTCTTCTTAATCTGTGTGAAAGTGGAATGAGTCTGTTAGAGGAAATTGTATAAACAAACAAACAAAAGTAATTTGAAAGTAGGATGGCGACTTGATTTTCTTAAGATTGTTTTATTTTGATTTAAGATGTTTATCATTGATTCAACTGTAGCTATTTTTGTGGTTTTGTCAATAATCTTCAGGTCTAGCTTAAAAAGGGTGAAAATTCATTTTGATAATCTGTTTTTGGTCCTTTAAAGTTGACCAAATTGTCAATTCAACCCTTAAATGTTATTACATCATAGTTAAGCCCTCCAATTCGAAATTTTGTTCCAAATGATCCCTTCCATCAATTTATGTCTCAAAGTGAAACCCTACTAACTTCAAGAAGTTTGAAGCAATTAATCTCCAAGTTAAATGAGTTAAGAATGATAAAGTGTTGCTCTTCCAATAAAAAAAAAAAAAAAAAAAGTTAATCTGCCATCTCAAATCTTTCAAAGCTGATCAAAAGAGCACTCACTATCTTTTTCCTTTGTATCTCATTAAAGCCAAAGTTGCTAGGAATTCAGTATACCACTTAAGTTTGACGAAATTTTAATTAATAAACACATATGAATTGACACAAAGCGTCATTTGGATTGAAATTTCCAGTTTTAAGTGTTTAGTTGAACTGGTAAGTTGGTCTATTTTAGAAGGCCAAATTCAAATTCACCTTTCTTTTTTTTTTAATGCACCCAATCCAATTCATGGTCAAGAATAGAGTGCACAGAAAGATCACTCGGGTAGTAACGCTTTTATAACAAACCTTATGTTAGCAAGCTAGAAATGAAATTAAATACTGCTTTTGACAAAAAAGAAAAAAAGCGGCAAGGAATAAATTATGATGTTTCCGCTATGGCACTATTTTCGTCTAGATATTCAGGATCCTTTATTAGTTGAAACCGAGAAGCTTTGAGGCAAAAATTAATTATTGCTTTTTGATTAAAGCTTTTTTTTGGTATTATTTGAGATTATAGCTGATATATATATAATCAAAGGCCTCCTTCAAAAGGCCCCTTGAAATGCAAGTGACCCTTCCAGCCGTGTCGCGAAGTATTGTTGGATTTTTGGTACAGAATGTACGAAGATTTTGTTTTTGTTTTTTAGTTTTTATCTATAACCCTCTTGATAAGAATGAACATCGCCTTATTAGCTCTGATGGTAGAAATTGAGGAAGAACATACCTGTAAACCGTGTTCAATTTGTGTGCATTTGGCTTCGAAATAGTTATTGGTTATTCGGCCTTAAGAAAATGTGGGGACTATTTAATGCAAAAGAATGCTTTTAAAACCACAAATTAACTAAATGGGGTTGAACACAAAACCGGTAGTTTAATACTTCAATATATTATCTCCATTGATCCAAATTTTAGAGTTGATGAAAGTACATAAATAGTCAACATTTTTATTTATCTTTGGGTAAAATACACTAAACCCCCTTGTGGTTTGGGTTATTATCATAAAGCCTCCTCATTGTTTGAAAACCCCCAAAGAACCCCCTTGTGATTTGGACTAATTTGGACAATGAACGGAAATCATCTAATTTGACGGAAAATATGAAATTCCTATATTAACCTTGTTTCAATCTATACTAAAAGTTAGTTCAAGATTCACATAAGATTTAAAAACTTTTTCACTTCATTTGAGAATAAAGAAACATCAAGTGGCTCATTTGAAAATTTTAAAACTTATCATCTTCTCCAAATCTCCACTTTTTTCTTCAACAACAGTAGAACAGCCACCAATTACCACAGCCACCATTCAACTGAAAACCTATTCTCCTTCAACTCAGCCTCCATCACCGCATCCACCTCAATCGAGCCCATGTCCGCTGGCGTCACAGCCGATAACACCCCTCCCAAACCATTATCCGAACCTAGAGTCGCAGCTGCAGCGGAAGCAAAAGCTGAAGTTGAAGGTGCGTCCAGATCGAAGGAGGCTTTGGCAATGAGAAGCTCCGGTAGTGCTGGTGTACGTAGACTGGAGGGTCTGAATTTGACTGGGAACTAGAAACTTCCGGTGAGGAACGAAGTTGAGGATCTTGAAAGGGATGCGAAATTGGGGAAAGTTGGTGAGGAGGTGGAAATGGATAAATTAATAGATTGTGACATTTTCCGGTGAGGTTTCACTAATTAAGGTGGCCGTTGATGGAGTTGAGCTTACGCCCGGAGATTGCAGGTGCGTGACGTAATAGCTAAAAATGGGAGAGACAAGGATGAAGAGAGTTAGGGTGGAGTCGTACCAAAGAAAATAGGGGAGCGTGTGAGTATATGTTTGTTACTAATTTGGAGGGCGGAGAAAACGAGGTGAGGGAGGCACGAAGCTTTGAAGTTTCAGTCTGGAATTTGGGTGGAAATTGGGAAACTGTATTTGTGCCAAATTTCAGTTCAATGATAATAAAGTCCATCTGTATCACCGCAAATTGGAAATTGGGAAACTGTATTTGTGCCAAATGATAATAAAGTCCATCTGTATCGCTGCCTTCAGTTCCAAGCCCGGCACTGAAACTTCAAACCCACCTGGTAGCGCCGGAGTTATATTACTGAGCAGAGAGTAAATTCACTAAAGGCGGTGCCGGAGTAATATTACTGAGCAGAGAGTAAATTCACTGGAATTTGGGTGAAGTTTCAGTGCCATATTCCACATGCCAAACCCACCTGGTAGCGCCGGAGGAGGAGGATTTGTCCCGCCCAGCAGCCCCCGAGTTTACAACTAAATTCATCTGCTACAGTGATGGAAGTGTACGAATCAATCTATCAATGATAATTTTTGATGCTTCAATTGCCATGGTAACCGCCTTCATCGTCATCTTCAACACCATTGGGTCTTAGATTTCATCTAAATTCATGAAATTTCTACTCTAGATGGTTCAGGAGAAAGAAAAAAAAAGGAAGAACAAAGAAAAAAAGAAAAGAAAAGAAAAGAAAAGAGAACATAAAATTATCACATTACCCTTGATGTATTGTTATCACACTCGCTTGTCAAGCGTGTGTAATTCACTTTCCGTCAAATTGGATGATTTCCGTCCATTGTCCAAATTAGTCCAAACCATGAGGGGGTTCTTTGGGGGTTTTCAAACAATGAGGAGGCTTTATGATAATAACCCAAACCACAGGGGGGTTTAATGTATTTTACCCTTTATCTTTAGATACTCAAACATCCCTTCTTCATTTGCTGGCCTTCTCCTTAGCATGCAGGTCAGAAAAGTAGCCCTTTGGATCGTTCTCAAAGCCAGTCCTTGATGTATATGCTCCATCACCACCAGGAGCCTTCATGATCTGATCATTGTTGCCACCTTTGTTAGTCCCACCACCACTGCTATTGCCACCACCGGCTCCTGCTGCACCTACCCCAGTTTCTTTGCTGCAACCCTTGTTATCCATCTCCAAATGCTCTTCAATCTTGATCACTTAAACAATAGTAGTAATTGTTGAAGTTATTACAATTTTGATGCCAACACTTCGATTGGATGATGAGTGGGGTTTATATAGGCATAATTTGATTAGGAAGTATTTAATTTCTGCACTTGAAATGATAAATTTTTCTTGTGAATTTAAGAGTCAAATGCATGACTGCATGGGGAAACTAATTTGACTACACGGATTTTTTAGCATGTGACATCTAATTCAAGGAATTTGTATTCTTTTTTAGAGATATTTGGGATAAAGATTAATCCTTAAAATTTTGAACGTAGTTTTCTGTTCAATCTATAGTCCAACTAAGAATCTGAAAACGGAATTACAGATCATTAGGGAATTTATATTATAAGGTTCCCGGAAGAAAAGGGAAAAAATTTATTTTTCATATGCTTTTATCTGTGTAATAATCTTTAAAATTTTTGAAAAATTCACTTTGTGAAATATGAGAGATTGTGGATCGGATTATGTGAAATTTAATTTAACAATTTTAACCCTAAAAAAATGATCATGTGTAAAGCACGTGGTCTAATCCGACTAAAAACTATTCAAAAACTTAGGTAGGGATCAAATTTGACCAATATAAATTTGTAAGAGATGTAAAATTAAACTTTTAAAAGTGAGGGATAAAAAAGTCATGTTGCAAAATATAAGAGACGTTTTGAATCATTTTTCTAACATTTTTTAAGACTTTACTTTTGCAATGAGGGAAAAAAGAATATTCTAAGACCTTATAAGATGTTTTGTACGTGTAGATAGTTATGCATGGCAGTGAAGGTGAAAAACTTTTTCTTTGGTTTATTTATTTGTTTAATGCGCTTTGGTGGTAACAATTGAAATTTGTAGTGTTATACTTCTGATTTCAATTTTACTACTCAAACTTACTGTTAGGATCGAAAACAACCAATCGAAAAGCCAATTGATAAGCAATTAAAAGATCACAATATAACAATAAATAAATAAAAGGGAAAGAATTTCAAACCAATTAACTACCCAACTCCTCTTGAGCTTGTAGATTAATTCAAACAAGCTACTTCAAGTTGATGAATTACAATCACTCTTGTGTACAAAGGAAGGTTCACCTCCTCCTTGCCCCGAACTCCACTCGGTCAAACCAGGACGTTTTACTATCCCTCAGGACAACCCTCACAGAGCTACACTCATGAAGTATTCACTCACAAATGAAAAGCTTACAATGAACCTCACACCACTAAAACTACAAATCTTCTTTGAAAAGTATTTTCTCACTAAAATCACTCTAGATCTTTTGTATCTTCAGTGTGCAAAAGTTATTTGAAGATTCTGACCATACTCTATTTATAGGAGATCAACAAAGTGCTTCATTAAAGCTTCCAACGGATAGAAAGTAGCTGAACAGTCAACTAGCCGTTGGGAGTGTTGGACGTCCGGTACTCCTGTTTTTTGCGTCCAACAGTAGGCAGTGAGTTTAAGAGATTTTCTTCAATTTTTTCGGACGTCCGGTAGGTTGGTTTTCTGCGTCCGAAGGTACGATGTAAAACTGAGAATTTTTCTTCAATTCTTTCGGACGTCCGGTAGTCTGGTTTTCTACGTTCGAAGTGTCGCAACGATTATCGGACGTCCGATCCTGACTTCTTGAGCGTCCGACAGCTTCAGCATACTTTGTCCCTTTCAAATGTGATTAATCTTTGAATCTGATTTGCATCATAGCTGAAAGTATATCTTGGAGAAATATTAGTATTATCCATTGTTTTGTAAACATCAAAAGCAAGGGACCAAGGCCAACACTTACTAAGGCAGTTTTAATTAATTCCCATGAGATGGTATTGCTTCGTGTTGGCAGTCAAGGAAAAACTTTTTTCGTTAACATCCTTTTTCATATCCATTTAAAGGGAAGACTGATCTTTGCCTAGAATTCATAGAATTTAAAGACTATGCATTCTCTAACATCTAATAGTAGTGTCTTCTACGGAAAAAATGACTAAAGTGACAAAGTTAACATGTAACTGCTCAGTGGCCATCACCGAAGTTGGTGGGATGGGAGGTCAGGAGATCAAACCCTGCCTCCTACCATGGGCTCCAAAAAATGTGGCAAGCCAAGGTTCAATCCCCTCCGGTTTCTGCTTGATCTCTTCAGGTTCCCCTTCTCCCCGAAACATAGAATAGATGTAGATCTATCGTGTGTGTGTATATATATATATATATATATGCTATGCCTCAAGAAAATTGAGTAGATATCAAACTGAAAAAAATGCTAAGAAATGAGTTGCTTGTAGGTGGCCATTGGAGGTAGTCATATGACCATATTTGCATGTAATTATGGTCTAAAACTTAATCAAACGAGTCGGAAGTGCTCTCCAAATTAAACTATCTTTCCAATAAATTCCATTGCCTTTTATGGAGTAATTGCTAAAGAAAAAAATACCAAAATTGGAAAACAAAAAATCCACTTACTACAGATTGTTTAATACTTCAATAAAATTTTCGTTGATCCAAACCATATGGAGCTGACAATTCAACATAGATCTAATGTTTATTTAAAAAATTCTAACATTTTGTTCAATGTAAAAGTCCATTTGTCCCTCTGGCTACCATGTAAGCCCGAAATGTAGAGCTGAGGATTTGCCTCAAATCCGGCTCTTGAAATATATGACCTATCGTCACCCGGTGCTTTCATATATCCACCACCGGCACCACCATTGCCTCCGCCCTTAGACAAACCACTGCCACCAGAACTTCCGTTCCCTCCTCCGTTGTCTACACCGCTGTTGCCGCCAGAACTGCCACCTTTGCCACCCATTCTCAAGTTGCCATTTAGGTAGCAAGTTTGAAGTAATGCAGTAGTGTAAATTGTGGTTCATTATCCAGATGATTATATCTCCTATCCTACTCCCAGACAAAAAAAGGCAACGATTCGTAAGTAGGACACTGAGTTAATTTTGTTAATAAGTGTTTTATTTTGGTTAAGATATTTATCATTCATGCTCTAATCAAAGATAGGATTAGAAATTTCAATTTAATCAATTTAATTTGATCATAGAGTAGCCGCTACAAAAATCCTTTTTGGTTTAATCCAATTCAAGTTCGTAAAATTACACTAACCTCCCCCGAAGTTAAGGTTTTGGTAACAAAATCAGTCAAAATTAGAAAAAAAAAAGGCATTAAAAAATTACTTTGAGAAGAGAGATAAAAATTTTATTCAACAAATACCCTTTATGCTTGTGTACAACTTGTATTGTAAAGGATTGAAAAACATATCAATAAAAGTAAGGGAATGTAAGTATAAATAGCAAAGAACCAAAAATAAGTACCAACTAACTTTCTCTACAAAGTTAGATCAACAGCTAGTGCATTGGATTATAATGGCTATTTTTTTATCTTTACCATTTTGCATATAAAAGGCAACAAGGAGCATTAAGATGGATCTCATTTTCACTTCAAGCAGCAAAATTTGAGGTGGAAAAACAGTGATTTTCTGTAGATTTCGCAAGTTGAAGGTAAAGTGTAGGTGCAGAAGCTATAGCCTTGTCAAACTACTGGAGGAAATCATAAAATTCACCCACAACCTTTAGCATCAAAAACAAATATTGCAAGTTTAATTGTAAGGCAACTATGAAGATTTTTAAAAGTACAATATCGAGACAAATTACTGTTTGGTGTATCAATTTTTAAGAGTGAACAAATATTTGGTACATCAATTAGCACCATTTTGAAATTGCAAGTTATTCCTCATCATTTAAAAATTTTTCTAATAGCTTTTTTCATTGATTAGTTACTAACAGTTAATTACTACCCTAATTACTTAATTGCTAGATGTTAGTTTCCAATAAGACATAATATCTTAGGGTATATGAGTAATTTTTCTCAAATAAAACACTATAAAGGAGGTTAGTGTTATTTTGCAAATCTCAACAGAGGCGAGTAAAATTGTTAGAAACCTCAAGAGGTTTGTGAAATTATCCTAAAAATAATAGAGAGACACAAGAGTAGTATGACAATTTACTATGCCACAGAATTCAAGTGACAAGGACTGGCTTTGAGAACTATCCGAAGGGCTACCTTTCTGATCTAAATGCCTATCCCTAAACAACATGTATATGCAAAGTTAATAATGATTTGGATAACATTTTTGTCTTAATCATCTGATTACCTGTCACATGCAGGGCTAAGCTAATGATATGCCATTGGAACTTGGAAGGATTCAACATAATTAAAGATAAATATGACATTAATGTCAATCTAATGCAGAGTCCACAAATTCAAACTGGTGCTAGGGCATATGATGAAGTATAGGATGATGACAATTTTATGGATGGAACATGGATTGAAAATTTCAGTTTCAAGACAAACTGAGAATTCACGGGACAAATAAAATCATATGTAAATTTTGTTCATTTTTTCTTCTTTTTATAGCTATACAAATTCAACAGAGAGCAGGTCCAAATTGCGAGTACAAAATTGTCATACCATCGTGACTCGCATAGAAACTATCAGTGATCGAATACGGTTAACAAGCAACTAAGCCTAGCTCCCTGGCCACCAGGGAGGGATTTAAGTCCTTCCTTGGGCTGTAGATGGCGGGTTCAAATCCCACCAGTAGCAAAAAAAATCCATGGCACCGTCTTTGGTCTCGTCAGGTTTGTACACCTACTAATTCCTAACACACAAACCTCCTTAGACTCCCTCTTCCTATAGATTAGGATAGAATAACAAAATACTACATTATCATCGTTGGATAATTGACAACTATGCAAAATTTGAATTTGAAAATTAACTTTGGCACACATGTCATGAATCCAACGAAGATAGTGTATACACCGTCAGTGTAGGAAAGATTTACTCTTACATTAATGGTAACAACAATATCGATGAAAAGTTGCACCATTCAAGCCATGAATCAAAACAATTAATGAATAAAGTAGGTTATATTCACTGATGATAAAAGTACATTAAATAAGGACATTTTAGAGAGGTTAAAAGTTAACTATATTTTTTAACTGGAAAGTAGAATATAATTTGGGACGGATAAAAAAAGAAAAACAAGAATATCAAAATGGAAAGGAGAGAATAGTATTTAGACAAATTCTCATCAAGGGTTTTGCGTGTCATTATCAGCAACAATTAGAACTCAATTTTAACTCACTAATTGTACATTATGTAGGCAAAAGTATAAGGTTCTTTGAACTCGACTTATTTTTAACAAGTAATGGAGGCACAAACAATTAGTAAGACCTTAGTTATACAAGGCCACTTTTACAAAAAGCCGAAGTTAACATGCTTACTGGCAGTGCATGTTTCACCTCCTTCTTTTGGATTAGACTATTTAACACTGGAAGTAAGGACAGCTCTGTTTGAAAAGGGAAAACTAAAATAACTAGGAAAAAAGAATATATAATTAAGGGTATTTCTCAACACATTTAATATTCACATAACCTAGTATATATGTATACATACTAACAATTATTATCTTCTCTTGTATTTTTATACTTTTCCTAGTTAATATTGTTTGCCCTCCCTTTGTATTTATTTACTTTTCCTAATTAATCTTATATTTTAAAAAAATGACACATAACATGTATCTTAACGGTTGCCCTATAGACAAACCCCATAATGAACTTCATTTACCTTAAAAGGGAAAGCAGATTTGTGATTAAATAACAGGAGGATTTAAATAACGAGAGGAAAAAATTGGGGAAAATACCGGTTTTCATCCCCAAACTTTGGGCACAAGACACATTTCGTCCCTCATCTTTCGGGCATGACACATTTGGTGTCTGAATTAACAATTTTTGACCAAATGTCATCCTCAGATGGCAATTTAGCCAACCTTTAACGGAACCGGTTACGTGAAAATCACGTGACCGTTAAGTAAATGTGGCTATCTCAAGCAAAATCAGGTGGAAAATGACGTTGTCTTCACTTTCCCTTTTTCTTTCACTTCAACAACTTCCTCTGCAAATTTCCAAAACTAAGCTCCTACTGCAAATTTCTCTGAGAGTAAACTCCCTCTTCCAATTATAAATATATAATTATAATTATATAATACATATAAATATTACTTATACTAATATTTTATATAATTATAATGTATATTAGATACTAAATTTAATCATTATATAACATTATATTCATAATAATAAATATAAATATAATTTATTAATTTATTAATATTATATACACATATATATTATAAGGGATAATTTCAGAAACCTCCCCTGAATTAGCTTATGGAAAAATGGGAAAATGGATAATTTATGGAGGAAAGCCATAAAGAACTGGTGTTTTATTGGAGAACGGGTTTATTTTTATTTTATCCGACAAATAAATTTGTTTATGAAAAAATGGGTACTCTATTCTTATAATGGGGGAAAGCCATAAAGAGCTGGGGCTATTGAAAAACGGGTTTATTTTTATTTTATCCGATAAATAAATTTGTTTATGGGAATATGGGTACTCTGTTCTTATAATGGAGGAAAGCCATAAAGAGCTAGTCTTTTATGAGAAAGTGATACTTTACAAAAAGTGACCGCGATTTGGTTTATGAAATTATCCTAAAAAAAATTTAGAATGAATTTGTTTATTTAATTAAATAATTATAATATATATTTATATAATACATTATACAATTATACTAATATTATTATAAAATATATAATTATAACTATATAATATATATAAATATTAATTATACTAATATACTATATGATTATAAAGTATATTATATATTAATTATAATTTTTAGTAAATATTAGTATATTTATAATAATAAATATAATTATAATTATTTAATATATTATTACTATATACACATATATATTATAAATATATGCACATACAATATACATTTATAAATATATTATAGTTATTATAGTTATTACCCTAAACATATTATAGTTATTAGGGTATTAGGGTATAGTTATTATAGTTATTATAGTTATTACCCTAAATATGTTATAGTTATTAGGGTATATACCCTAATAATATATTTATATATATTTATAAATGTACATTATATGTGCATATATTTAAATATATATGCGTATATAGTAATAATATATTATATAATTATATTTATATTTATTATTATAAATATACAAATATATACTAAAAATTATAATTAATATATAATATACTTTATACTCATATAATATATTAGTATAATTATATAATGCATTATATAAATATATATAAAAATTATTTAATTAAATAAACAAATTCATTCTAAATTTTTTTGGATAATTTCATAAACCAAATCGCGGTCACTTTCTGTAAAGTATCACTTTCTCATAAAAGACCAGCTCTTTATGACTTTTCTCCATTATAAGAATAGAGTACCCATTTTCCCATAAACAAATTTATTTATTGGATAAAATAAAAATAAACCCGTTTTTCAATAGCCCCAGCTCTTTATGGCTTTCCTCCATTATAAGAATAGAGTACCTATTTTTTCATAAACAAATTTATTTATCTGATAAAATAAAAATAAACCCGTTCTCCAATAAAACACCAGCTCTTTATGGTTTTCCTCCATAAATTATCCATTTTCCCATTTTTCCATAAGCTAATTCAGGGGGGGTTTCTGAAATTATCCCTTATAATATATATGTGTATATAATATTAATAAATTATATAATTGTATTTATATTTATTATTATGAATATAATGTTATATAATGATTAAATTTAATATCTAATATACATTATAATTATATAAAATATTAGTATAAGTAATATTTATATGTATTATATAATTATAATTATATATTTCTAATTGGAAGAGGGGGTTTACTCTCGGAGAAATTTGCAGTTGGAGCGTAGTCTTGGAAATTTGCAGAGGAAGTTGTTGAAGTGAAAGAAAAAGGTAAAGTGAAGACAACGTCATTTTCCACCTGATTTTGCTTCGGATAGCCACATTTACTTAAATCACGTGACCGGTTCCGTTAAAGGTTGGCTAAATTGCCGTCTGAGGATGACATTTGGTCAAAAATTGTTAATTCAGACACCAAATATGTCATGCCCGAAAGATGAGGGACGAAATGTGTCTTGTGTCCAAAGTTTGGGGATGAAAACCGGTATTTTCCCAAAAAATGGGCCAATCTATTAGAAGTTTCATCTTGGACCTAGTATCCATTTGGACAAACAAAACCCCACTTTATATTCCCCCTTGGGCGTTCAAATGGAGCTCTCTTACTGGGCCAGTCCAAAATAAAATCGACAATTACCTTATAATGGCAAAAGTATTAAGTTACACACTGAGAATCCCATATCTATCGAAAACTAGTCCCTAGCCCAAATAGTTGTAGTGTTCGTTTTGAAATCGAATTTGTGACTGAGTAAAAAATGGAAGGATTTAAATGACAAGGCATAAAACTAGGACACTTAGCTTATTATGGCAATAATATTTCTAGGTGATACTTAGAATCCTCAATGAACTGAAACCGAGATCCTAGCCTAAATTGTAGTGCTTTACTTTCAAAATTGCCCTTTTAAGTCTCTCTACGGATTGAATCGGCTCATAAAACCTAGCACAGTCACATAAACTTTGAAACAAGAATTTCTTCAAAACAATATACGAAAGAAAAGAAAAGTTCTAGGGAGTGAGTTTAACATTGAGAGAGGAAGATGGCAGAACTCCCAATTGAGATAGTGACTGACGTACTATCAAGGCTTCATTTGAAAGCCCTCTTCAGATGCAAGTGTGTCTGCAAGACATGGTGCAACTTATTATCGGATTCTTGGTTCGTGAAATTGTGGGAAACTAAGTGGAGAAAACCTGTTTCTTTTACATACAAGATTTAGCATGTTCCCGTGATGGAAATCGCTGTACCTCCAATTTACATCCGCAGATGAAGAAGGTCGTAGCATTGTGCAAGAATTCACTAAGGAAGGAAAATACTATACGGGTGGAGGAAAACACTATACGGGTGGAGGACTAAACATGGTGTTGGACCCCTGCAACGGGCTACTGTGTATTTACAAAATAAACTTTTTAGGGGGGATAATTTGGCCTTTTTATTTATGTAATCCTATAACTCACCAATTTGTAATCTCCCAGAGTGCTCTCCACAAACATGGGGTCATGCAATTGGTTTTGGACATGTACCTTCTACGGGAGAGAACAAAGTTGTGAGAATATTCACTGCAGAATTTGTGCACGGAGATGACATAGACGGTGATTTCGGTTGTGAAATCTTTAGCATTAAACGTGAAGGCAATTATTATTCATCATCAGATTCTTGGAGAGTCATTAATCGATCCAAATGCCCATATCCAATTCGTAGTACCGCTGTGTTTGTTAATGGACGTCTTCACTGGGTAGTCAATAATGACTGTCCTTTTCCACCAGATCATGATAATGCCATAATTTTCTTCAATTTGGCTAGTGAAATTTTTGGGTATGTCCCCCATCCTCTAGATTACCAGCATGAACAAGAAAGTTCCATTTATGTGTTGGATTTGGCAGGTACCCTTAGCCTACTTGAGTTTGAAGGGTATCAAAATCTGATTCGACTATGGATGCTTGACGATTATGACAAAGGTGTCTGGACCGAAACACATTACATCATGTTAGACCCTCTGCCTTGGGAAGATGACATAAGCTTTAAATTTATGGTGGGCAGGGAATTATTGATGGCACCTTGGCATTGTAAATACAGACTCTACTACGACATTGACACGCGAACTTTTAGAAGAGTTTAAAAGCCTGAGCCTGCAGGATCTCATGGGTGGACTTTTGGATACTACTGGGAAAGCTACGAAGATCTGATGGAAAATCACAAAGTACTAGCATTATGTTAGGAATCTTGGTATTCTTTTTGTTTTTTTTTCCCTAGTTTATCTGCTTCTGCTTGTACTTTTTTTTTCCTCCTTTATGAGGATAGCAATACACTTTTGCCTTGTTTAATATATATTTCAATTCTAGTGTTCAATAATATTTTTTCCAATTTACTTACAAATCATAGAGACATGAGTTGAGTTTTCTAGCTAGCCGCAACATAGGTAAATTCCTTGTGGTTTTTCATGCATCCACATCACACCCTCCCCCCTACCTTTCAAGTTTTCAAAATAACTACATAACTCCCTATGATTTTGGCACTCCAAAAATTTATGTGATGGAATCATAATATCCACTTAATCCTATAATTCTCTTACTCTTCCTTTTTTTTGGATAAATTTTTTTGTGGGGGGGGGGTTTGAATTCATAATTTCTTATTTATAATTTCTCCTATCTTACCACTCAACCCAACTCTTTCCCCTTCCCCCCAGTTATTAACAGCAATCAATAACAAATAAATAAATCAACTAACATTGTTGTTTATATTGTCAGGATCAAGCGCTTACCATTGCACCAAACCACGCTCGGCCAGTATGAGGGTCTGCACCCCTGGGTGCCACGGGCTGGGCGGTTAGTCCCGTCGAACCGGGATCTGAGGGATGTTGCTGATTAGGCCAACAATCCCTCCCCCAGCAACAGCCAGGGAGATTCGAACTCGCGACCTCGCTCTGATACCACTTGTCAGGATCAAGCGCTTACCATTGCACCAAACCACGCTCGGCCAGCATGAGGGTCTGCACCCCTGGGTGCCACGGGCTGGGCGGTTAGTCCCGTCGAACCGGGATCTGAGGGATGTTGCTGATTAGGCCAACATATATATATATATATATTTTTTCTTGCAAAACAACTTGTGAACTTTTCTTTCTTTCATCATTTATATCGTCGAAATTAGACCTCTTTATTTGTGTGACCCTATACTTGGTTTTGGATATGTATTTCCCACAGGAAGGCATGCAGTGGTGACAATATTTACTACAAAATCTACGTATGGAGACGATGTAAAAGATGATTTCGGTTGTGAAATCTTCGACATTTGACATGAAGGTGATAATTATTCACCATCAGATTCTTGAATCCCGGTGCCCGTATCCCATTTGAAATTACGCTGTTTTTGCTGATGGATGTCTTCATTAGGTAATCAATAGTGAGTGTCCTTCTCCACACCTTGATAATATGTCCTTTGATTTGGCAAGTGAGACTTTTGGCTATTTCCCTCATCCATCAGATTACGAACATGAAAACTTGATACCCTTTATTCTGCTGGATTTGGGAGGTTGGTTGAGCCTAATTAATTGTGAAAGTGCGGATCATCTGATCCAACTGTGGATGCTTAAAAATTATGAGAAGGGCATTTGGACCAAAACACATAACATCATCTTAGAGCCGAGGGATAAACATATTATTCCTAGATTTATGGTGGGCAGGGAACTTTTGCAAGTGTTGAACAACCTAAGCCTGCAGCATGTGATCGGCGGAGCTTTGGTTACTACTGGGAGAGCTATGGAGAGCTGATGAAAAATTACAAAGTGTTGGCACTATGTTAGAACTCTTGAAATTTTTGGTTTATTTTTTTAGTTTATGGACTTGGGTTTGGGGATTAAGACAGTTTCAAGTGTTACTTTTTTGATAACAATAAAACCAATTCAAGAAAATATCTAAATGTAGGGGATAGTAAATATGTGTGTGCGCATTCATATAACAAGTTAGGTGCGATTTAGGATTCTTAACAGGTAAAAATCCAAGCAATATAAATAGTTTAATTCTCCAATAAAATTAACTGTTGATCCTAACCATTGGGAGCTGATAATTCAACATAGAGTTGATGTTTATAATAGATTCTAACATCTTATTCAACATAAAGGTTCATTTGCCCTTCTGGCTACCACGTGAACTCGAGAAGTAGCCTTCAGTGATTGTTTTCTATGGTTTAGAATTTTATGCAAACTCAAGAAAATCAAGGAAATACTTAAACTAAAAAAATTATTTGAAACAAGAAATAAATTAATACTTAAATGTATTATTCCATTATTGATCCAAATTTTAGAGTTGACAGCCAAAGTTTTTATCTATCTTTAGAAACCCAACATCCCTTCTTCATTTGCTGGCCTTCTCCTTAGGATGCAGCTCAGAAAAGTAGCCCTTAGGATCGTTCTCAAAGCCCGTCCTTGATATATATGCTCCATCACCACCAGGAGCCTTAATGATCAGATCATTGTTGCCACCTTTGTTAGTCCCACCATCAGCTCCTGCTGCACCTGCTCCAGTTTCTTTGCCGCCACCACCAGCTCGGGCAACTGCTCCAGTTTCTTTGCTGCCACTTTTGTTATCCATCTCAAATGCCCTTCAACCTTAATCGCTAAAAGAATAGTGGTAGTAGTATCAGATATAATAATGTTGATGCTGATATATACTTCGGTTAGAAGATGAGGGGGATTTATATGGGCATAATTTGATTAGGATGGATTTAATCGCTGCACTTGAAATGATAAATTTTTCTTGTGAATTTAACTGTCAAATGCATAACTGCATGGGGAGACTACTTCGACTACACTGATTTTTTAGCGTATGACATTCAATTCAAGTAATTTGTCCTCAGTTTTCAAGTTATTGGGGGTCATAATGAAACCTCAGAATTATGAACGCCATTCCCTTGTAGTTTTATGTTCAAATTAGTAATAGTCCAACAACAAATTTGAAAAACGGATTACAGATCGTTAGGGAATTTATATGTAAGGGAAAAAAAATCTTATTTTCTAGCATCCTTAATATTTACAAAAGATTCTACTTCACTTGTCTCAGGTCATAGTCTTCTGTCTTTCAGAATCATTACAAATTTTATTATATTTTTCTGGTAGTCTTTTGTGGCAGAGGCCCTCCATAGGACCCAAAACCAAAAAAAAAAAAAAAAAAAATCGGTGCAATTTAATCTTAAAAGTTTCTCTTCGAATTTTCAATGAGATCATTTTGCCCAAAAAGGTGAAATATTGTAAAACATCTAATTATTGCTACAGGGGCAAAGAAAAGATTTTCTGTATAATGGAAACCTACCAAAAGAAAAATTTTGAAGTTCAACAGAGTGTAATCAAGAAATAAGTAAATTAATCTTGGAGATTAATATATCAGAATCTATGCGCAGTTTCATTTCCTGCAAATTTACTACTAAACACTAGTATTGAAATTTCTTCATAGACAAAAGAAAGATAATAATAAAGCATTATCAAAGACAATTTGAACACGAATTAAGACACCGTTTTTCATCTTACTTTCTTCCCTTTCCACATGGAAAGACAACTAAGTTCAGGTAGCGTGTACAAATGATAGTGCAAAGATCTGAAATGCCTGGTTATTTAATTGGGAAATTTCTAAGTGATAAATTTAATTCTTTGCATTATTTTCAGCAAAGAAAAAAACCTCACTATTTTTGGTACTCTAATAATATGCCACTAAATCCATGGTGCAAATCTCTTGTACCATACATTTATTTATTTTAGTAGGAACGGTACAAAAGTAATAGAAGATGATTTTTATTTAGGACTGTAAATAAATCAAATCACTCTCGAACTTGTCAGATCAAAGCTCAACTTGAACTTGATGTTGCCGAGTTCAATCAACATCAGCTCAAATCGAGTGCAACCCTACCAAATTGAGCTATCAAACTCGATTCAAACATTGAGAAGTTTCATTCGTTAGTTCGCAAGTTGACTCAATGTTATATATATATATATATATATATATATATATATATATATATGTGTGTGTGTGTGTGTATATATGTAAATATATATAAATATATCTCTAATATTTTTATTATTTATTAAGAAAAATAAATATTTTATTCATTTTTAAAAAATAAAATAATTATTTTTTTAAAGCTTCAATAGGCTCGAATTCGAACTCGACTAGACTCGAATTTGAGGTCGATCTCGAGATCGAATTTGAGTTTGATAAAATTGAGTTGAGTGTATATGTATATATGTATGTATGTATATGCGCGTGCACACACACACATACTTGACCAGTAAATTCTTACACAACACGATCTTTTTATTTGCAGATGTAAATCTGACGGTACAGAGATTTCTATCACGGGAAAATGGTACATCTTCTATGTAAGAGAAACGAAGTTCTTTTCTCCATTAGTCTCCCGCAATTTCATGAACCAAGAATTCGATAATAAGTTTGCACCCTGTCTTGCAGACACACTAGCAATTGGAGATGGTTTTGAAAGGAACCCTTGATAGTATACCACTCAACAATATATTTCCTAACGTTTCCGTAAAAAAAAAAAAAAATGTATACCACTCAGCACCTCAATTGGTAGTTCTGCCATTTCTACAGTTTCGAAGATTATTCTTGCTTTAAAGTATACAGTGAGGGCTCTAGAGTTTTATGAGTCAATAAATAGTGATACTCAAAGGACAATTTAAAAAGAAAACCACTACAATTTTTGGGCTAGGATCTCGTTTTCAATTGACAGAGGATTCTGAGCTTCACTTAGAAATATTACCATTATAAGGTAAATGCCCCAATTTTTTCCTTGTCATTTGAATCCTTCTGTTATTTAATAACAAATGCGATTTCAATTGAAGGTACACTACTAGTCTACAATTACTATTTGGGCTTGGGACTGGGTTTCGATTAATATAGGGTTCTGAGTATCACTTAATAATATTGCCATTATAAAGTAAATGTGGAAAAAATTTAGGGCAAATTACTCTTTACCCTCCTGTGGTATAGCTAATTTTCACATAATCTCCTATAATTTTGAAAGTTATATATAACTCCCTCACAATTTGGATTAAAGTGTCAAAGTAACGGAACCTATTAAAATATCAAAATTACCCTTATTTAAAAACTAAAATGGCTGAAATGACCAAAATATATAAACATAATATGCATGACACTCTAACCCTGTATGATTTTATATTTTACCATATAGTTTAGTGTTTTACCATATAACCTCCTTCTGGTCAATATATATACATAATCCCACTGTGCTTAATAAATAATTTTCAACTTTAAATAAAGTTACTTTGACTGACTCCATTATGGATTGCAAATTTCGTCATTTTGACACTTTAATCTAAACTATATGAGGATTATGTATAGCTTTTAAAATTATAGGGGGTTATGTAAATAAACACTAAACCACAAGGGGTTAAAGTATAATTTGCCCAAAAATTTATTTTGGATCAGTACAAAAAGAGAGCTCTGTTGGGACCATAGTTATTAAACCCGGCCCGGCCCGATGGTCGAACCGGTTAAACCGGTGGACCGGTCATTGGACCGGGCCGGATTTGGAATCAGATCGTTTGTGCAAAGAGACCGTTGACTTAGTCAACGATCCGGCGGTCGAACCGGATTAAACCGGAAACCCGGCCGGTTTTGGCCGGTTTTGTCACTAACCGAATTTTGTGGAAAAATTATATTGCTGTTGCTGGAACTCGAACTTCGGACCTTTACCCCAACACTATCGCCTACTTACCACCAAACTACTTCCAAATATGATGATATGGTAGCTTTATTATGGTATATAAATGTTTTTTCAATTCTATCTTTTTTTCTCTAAAACAAATTTATTTGGAATCCTTTAATAAAAATTTATTACCCTCCAAACTCTATAAGTTATAAAATGGATTTCAAAAATAACATATTACATAATTCATTTAAAGACAAATATTATTTTTAATAATTTTTTACACTTAAAATTCATAAATAAGCTAGATAATTACACTAAATATAGATAAAATTTTACACTTGAAGTTTGGTATATTAATAAATAACTTTATATTTGATTGATTCTTATATGAATTAATTATTTTATAACAAATTAAATTAAATGAGCTTTTGTTACAGCATTATTTATTACAATTTATATCATATATCTTATATAAATAATTATAAAATATAATATTTAAATATATGTAGTGACCCACCGGTTCAACCACTCACCCACCGGTTAAACCAGTAACCCGTTGACCCACCTCCTTCGCCGGGTTCCTTCCCGGGTTGGGTTTAATAACTATGGTTGGGACACACAAGGTGAAATGTGATTTGGCAAGTAGGGCTTTTTATACGTCCAAATGGTCTTGTGTGTACAAATGGATACCAGGCCCAAGACAAAAATTTTGGTGGAAGTGCCAATTTTTTTCCCTGTCATTTGAATCCTTTGTTATTTAATCACATATCTGCTTTCATTTTTTAAGTTAAATAAATTTCACTATGTCTTTTTTCCCTTTAATCACATATCTGCTATTTCTCTGTGTAGAATCACGCAGCAATTTCTTTAGCCAAATTTGTAGTCCTGCATTAAAAACTAGTTCTAATTAAGAACCACACTACTGATGTTGTCCTTACAATGGCAACAAAGTAACAAGAAGCTAGACTAGATTTGAACCAAAGTTACTGGAAACACTTTTTATCCTTTTTCTTAATGTTTTTCCAAATATAGCGCATCCTATAGACACTTCATCAGCTGCAGTTGCTGCAGAAAACACTAAGTACAAAGCATCAAGCTTGAAACCATAACATTGACCCAAAAAAAAAGTGCATTACCTTAAATGGCTAAAGCCAAGCTTACTAGCTTCAAACTTCACTAATTATCATCTCCAGATCCCCCTGCTCCACCTTGTCCAATATGGGGAACTATTTATCGCCTTCAAGTCGAATGCTAAACATCTCACAACTGACATGAATTAATGTTTGTATCGCTTTGATACGTGCCTTGCTGGCTAAATACACTCATGTGGAGGGAACATGCCCAATCCAATTGCATGACCACATGTTTGTTGAGAGCCCTCTGGGAGGGTTACAAGTTTGTGAACGTTATATAGATAAAGAGGCCTAGTTTCTCTTTTTGTAGGCATATACAAGGCCATTGCAAATGGCCAACATGATGTAACATCCCATGCAATATTTACCTTAGTGAATTCTTGCACAATACTAGCTACATCCTTCTTTATCTACGAATGTAAATTGAAGGGTGCAGCTACTGCTATCACGAGCACATGCTACATGTTCTACGTAAAAGAAATGAAGCTCTTTTGTGCATTTAATCTCCCGAAATTCCACAAACCAAGAATCTGATAATAAGTTGCACCATGTCTTGCAGCCATGGTTCGAAGTCTCGGCCGAGACCGAGACGACTCGGCCGAGTTGTCACCGTCTCGGCCCCTACCGATACGATACCGTGACGAAACGATACCGAGATACTTGACTCACCGAGAAATCGGCCGAGACGTCACCGCGACGGATTGACTCGACCGAGTCACACCGAGTCATTCTGAGTTATCCCGAGTCAAGACGAGAAATCGGTCGAGTTACACCGTGACGGATTGACTCGGCCATTTCTTTTGCTATTTTTTATTATTTTTGTTTAGCATACTTTTTTTATATTATTAACAATTTTTAGAATATTAAATACTTTAAAATTTGCGTCTCACCGAGACCGCGACCGATATGCCAAGACCGATGTGGAACATTCCGGGCCGTGACCGTGACCGCGACCGCGACTTTGAACCATGCTTGCAGCTCCTCTCCTTCAAACCCAACCATTCTTTAGAGTGGTAGCCATCATTGACAGAAGCACAGATATTTTGAGGGAAATCAAATTCAATGAGGATAGGGAGAGGAGCTGGAAAAAGCTTTTGATGCAGAGGGTGGTCTAGGAAAAGGAATGCAGAAAGGGAAATCAAAATGAGAAAAACATTAAATTGCCAAGGGCCTTGTTTTCCATGTATATAAGAATCTATCCAAACTGCGAAATTTGAAAGCTAATAGTCAGCAGGAGAATCTCTCCACATCAAAATAGTACCTATCGAACTTAATGTTTCTTCCCAAGCTGATTAATCAACAACTGGAACTGTTCTTTATATACTAGCGCGCATGCAAAGCGAAAAACAGAGCAAACTAATCTACTGGTCATTCTCTAGCTATTCACACCGCAAACTTCTTGTCACAGGACAAGCTGGAGTAGGGTGTAGCAGTCACGGTGTCGTTATATTCATTTAACATAATTAGTTGTAAACTATGTCGTTTTTACTTATTTAGCAGAATTAGTGATGTCGCGCCCCATTTTTTGCGATGAAAATAAATATTTATAAAAGATGTGATTTTTTTTTTAAAAATAAGTGAAAAATGACCTAGAATGGGACTTCAAAGAATGCGACAGTTTGGATCCAAAATTTAGTTTAAAAGAATTTTTTAAGAAAAAGAGGAGTCGTCACTTGGTATTGAGTTTGAGTGTACCAAGTCACCCAAAAATATTTTTTGACAAAAATAAAATAAAACCCTTTTCGACAACTCCAGGTTTTTAAAAAACAAGAGAAAATGAGTTCGAGAGTCACGGTTGAAGAAAGAGAAGGCAAATGTACGATTAACTCAAATCTAAGACACCTTTTCAATCTAATCTAAGCTAGTTGCAAGATTTAGTAAAAAATTTTCTAATCTAACCCTTAAAATTTATCACGTTTGGATGTTTCCTACATGAATACACATCTAAATTTATAAAAATGTTGAGAGGGGCAAAATGTCCATTCAAGGGTTTAATTGATACCAATCGCATTAATTGTGAAGGCCAAAATAATTTCTCGAAGGGGTCACGAGTATGCGAATGATGAAATTAAAAAAAAAAGTTCAATTATATATATAGGTATAAGTGGCCAAAGAATAGGGAATGCAATATAATGGGTATGGAAGGCAAAAATTCGTGACATAATTTTCTTATACAGAGATTAATGGGATATTTAAACTAAAACGTTATAATCACCCATTTCCCATATTTGAAAAATAATTCTCCTAACATCAACAAGCAAATGAACTAACTTATTTTACAATTTTTTAAATGAGATGCAATTCTAAATGATATGATTAACACATATAGAGGATAGAGGATAATATAATAGGAAATATCATGCAAATGAGAAAAGATCATAAAAATAAAAATATGCATGAGAATGTAATGGATATCATATAAAAGATGAATCTAACGCGTGAACGATCTACGGGTTTAGCGTTGGACTAGCCCATTTCTAAAGAACCTTACTAGCGTTGGACTTGCAAGTAGGTGGAGGGAGAAACCACAACTAGCATTGGACTGGTGTGGTGACGTCATGCATTCATAATACACAGTAAAACAAATAAAACATAAATTAAAACAAATAAATACATGAGAGCACGTAACACGTAACACGTAAACATAATATTTAGATGCAAAAATCCTAAGAAAAGCGAATAAAACATATAACACATAAGCCACATAAACACAGAACCTACCTATTATAGCAGGGAGTTTAACTACAACCTAAAAAGGAAAAATATAATAAAATAAACCTAACTATCCTAACTATTACAATATGGGACCTAATTACAATCTAAAGTGAAAAAAATATAATAAAACAAATCTAGTTATCCTATCTATTACATTTTTGAGATATTTAAATGCTTCTCAAATAATTATAAAAATTAACTAAACAAATATAAGAAAATTTGTATGAACATTTTAAATCAAATAAATAAAACATATAAAAATATATAAACACATAGGAGCACATAAGAACACTTAATTTACATTGAAATAATAATAATAGGGGTACCTCCCTTTTGAAATGGTGACTAAATGGAGCGAAATTACCCTATTTATACTCAAAATGAGCAAAAGAATCATGGCACCAATTTAATTGAAAAAATAATAATAATGATAAAAATACTAATTCAAATTAATATGTCAAATATAAAGAAACTTAAGAACATCTAAAAATGACAAGTTAAATATATTCAAAAGTAACATAATTAGCTATTAAAGAAAAGAAACAATCATAATAAAAAGAGTCAAAATTCACTAAGGACTAAATTGCAAAAAGTGAAAAACTTTTGGGGTTAAAAATATGATTTTTTTCAAAATTTAGGGGCCAAAATTAAATAAAGATAAAGTTTAAGGACCAAAGTGAAATTAATTTAAGGACCTAAGTGAAAGAAATTTAAAATATTCTGAGCCACAGTAAAGTTATTCCAAAATACAGGGACTAATATGCAATTTCACTAGCGGATCTTCTTAAGACAACAGGCCACTGGGTCATTCTCTATTTTTTTGCGGGCCAAAGGCCATCTGACCCATAAAAAACCCAATGTTAAAAGATACGGGCCAACCCGCTAAATTTACTAAGCTAAGCCTGGTGAAAAGGGATTGGGTTTGAACCACAAGTCCGAATACAAGTCCAACTGAACCCAACACAAAAGATAACTCTTGGCCCAATCGAAAATAAAACATTAGCCCAACACTTTTTCTTTTCTTTATTTTCTTTCCTTTCTTTTCCTTCTCTACTTCTTTCTCTCGTTTCTTCTTATTCCTTCTACGGTAGGGTAAAGCTTCGGCGGTCATGGCAGCCGTGCCGGATAATTTTTTATTTCTTGATTTTCTTTTTTGTTTGTTTGTTTGTTTGTTTGTTTGTGTTTTGTTTTTTCTTTTCCTAAAACAAATCTGCAAAAATAAGAAAAATACACAGTAAAATGCCATAAAATAAATAACTCATTAAATAGAAAAAATTCAAGAAAACATTAAAAATTGTCAAAAATTGGGTGTCTACAAGTGATACGGTGTCGTTTTTCATAATTATCGCGTCGCAAGGTTGTTAGAACGAATCTTCAGGAGTTAGTCCATGCAGCATTCGGTGTCGCTAATAATTATGGCCAGGTACGGTGTCGGTATTGGACCACTCCACGTGACCAAAGAAAACTCACTTGTACCAACATTCATGCATTGCATTGCATGTATTAGATAGTGGATTCTGTACCGAGAAAAAGTAAATTTTAGGTGATACTTCTTTTCTCTCCTGCTAACCATCTATCATGGCTGCTAGCCAGCGACCTAATTTTCTTTACGATCTCTTCCAAGTGGGGGACTACGTGAGAAATCTCTCAAGTTTTTTCGCCCAAAAGACGGTGCATATGAGTGACGGAAACGGACTACTAATTCCCGAGGAGGCTAAAGTGTTTCTCACTTACCCTTCTCCCAACTTTGATATGGATACGCTCTCCGGCGCTGGAATTCCTATTTTAATTCGAACGACGGTAGGAAATATCACCTGTGTGATGAAACAAGGACGTGATCTGAGGTGCAAGATGATTTTTGGTTGGCCGCAGGTGAGGTATGCTATTGGCGTGGGGGTGGGTTTGACGATCAACATCTTTGGTTACCATGCACCAACACAAATTGTGTGAGAGATTGTGCAGGTAAATTAATATCAACTCTACATTCCTTACACTTTCTCATTCTTGTTGATTGAAAATCTTACCAAATTACATTTCTTGATTTTCTTTTTTTGTTTATTTTTTTTTTTGTGTTTTGTTTTTTCATTTCCTAAAAGAAACCTGTAAAAATGAGAAAAACGCACATTAAAATGTCATAAAATAAATAACTCATTAAATAGAAAAAATTCAAAAAAACATTAAAAATTGCCAAAAATTTGGTATCTAAAAGTGATACGGTATCGTTTTTCATAATTGTCGCGTAGCAAGATTGTTAGAAGGAATCTTCATGAGTTGGTCAATGCAGCATTCGGTGTCGCTAACAATTATGGCTAGGAACGGTGTCGGTATTGAACCACTCCACGTGACCAAAGGAAACTTACTTGTACCAACATTCATGCATTGCATTGCATGTATTTAGTAGTGGACTCTGCACCGAGAAAAAGCAAATTTTGGGTGACACTTCTTTCGTCTCCTGCTAACCATCTCATTATGGCTGCTGGCCACCGACCTAATTTTCCTTACGATCTCTTACAAGTGGGGGACTACGTGGGAAATTCCCCAAATTTTTTGGCCCAAAAGACGATGCACACGGGTAACGAAAATGAACTATTAATTTCCGAGGATGCTAAAGTGTTTCTCACTTATCCTTTTCCCAACTTTGACATGGATGCGCTCTCCGGCACTGGAATTCCTGTTTTAGTTCGAACGACGGCAGGAAATATCAACTGTGTGGTGAAACAAGGACGTGATATAAGTTGCAAGATGATTTTTGGTTGGTCGCAGGTTAGAGATGCCTTTGGCGTGGGGGTGGGTTCGACGATCAACATCTCCGATTACCATGCATCAACACAAATTGTGCTGGTAATTGTGCAGGTAAATTAATATCAACTCTACATTCCTTACGCTTTCTCATTTTTGTTGATTGAAAATCTTACCAAATTAAATTTCTTGATTTTCTTTTTTTGGTTTTGTTTTTTCTTTCCTTAAAACAAACCTGCAAAAATGAGAAAAATGCACACTAAAATGCCATAAAATAGAAAAAATTGAAGAAAACATTAAAAATTGTCGAAAATTTGGTGTCTAAAAGTGATACGGTATCGTTTTTCATAATTGTCGCGTAGCAAAATTGCTAGAAGGAATCTTCAGGAGTTAGTCCATGCAGCATTCGGTGTCGCTAACAATTATGGCCAGGAACAGTGTCGGTATTGAACCACTCCACGTGACCAAAGAAAATTTACTTGTATCAACATTCATGCATTGCATTGCATGTATTAAATAGTGGACTCTGCACCAAGAAAAAGTAAATTTTGGGAGACACTTCTTTCATCTCCTGCTAACCATCTCATTATGGCTGCTGGCCAGCGATCAAATTTTCCTTACGATCTCTTTCAAGTGAAGGACTACGTGGCAAATTCTCCAAAATTTTTGGCCCGAAAGACGGTGTACATGAGTGACGAAAACGGACTATTAATTCCCGAGGAGGTTAAAGTGTTTCTTACTTACCCTTTTCCCAACTTTGATATGGATGCGCTTTCCGGCACTGGAATTCCTGTTTTAGTTCAAACGACGGTAGGAAATATCAACTGTGTGGTGAAACAAGGACGTGATCCGAGGTGCAAGAAAATTTTTGGTTGGCCGCAGGTGAGAGATGCCCTTGACGTGGGGGTGGCTTCGACGATCAACATTTTCGACTACCATGCACCAATACAAATTGAGTTGGTGATTGTGTTGGTAAATTAATATCAACTTTACATTCTTTACGCTTTCTGATTCTTGTTGGTTGAAAATCTTACCAAATTACATTTCTTGATTTTCTTTTTTTGTTTATTTTTTTTTGTGTTTTGTTTTTTCTTTTCCTAAAACAAACCAGCAAAAATGAGAAAAATGCACATTAAAATGTCATAAATCAATAACTCACCAAATAAAAAAAATTCAAGAAAACAATAAATATTACCAAAAATTTGTTGTTTACATGTGATACTGCGTCGTTTTTCATAATTGTCGCGTAGCAAGGTTGGTAGAACAAATTTTCAGGAATTGATCCATGCAGCATTCGGTGTTGCTAATAATTATGGCCAGGAACAGTGTCAGTATTGGACCATTCCACGTAAACAAAGAAAACTCACTTGTACCAACATTCATGCATTGCAATGCAATGCATGTATTAAATAGTGGACTCTACACCGAGAAAAAGTAAACTTTGGATGACACTTCTTTTATCACCTGCTAACCATCTCTTCATGGTTGCTGGCCAACGACCTAATTTTCCTTATGATTTCTTTTAAGTGGGGGACTACGTGGGAAATTTTTCAAATTTTTTGGCCCAAAAGACGGTGTAAATGAGTGACGAAAACGGAATATTAATTCCGGGGGAGGCTAAAGTGTTTCTCACTTACACTTTTTCCAACTTTGACATGGATGCGCTCTCCGGCTCTGAAATTCCTGTTTTAGTTCGAACGACGGCAGGAAATATCAACTGTGTGGTGAAACAATGACGTGATATGAGTTGCAAGATGATTTTTTGTTGGCCGCAGGTTAGAGATGCCCTTGGCGTTGAGGTGGGTTCGACGATCAACATCCCCGACTACCATGCATCAACACAAATTGTGCCGGTGATTGTGCAGAAAAAGTAATATCAACTCTACATTCCATACGCTTTCTCATTTTTGTTGGTTGAAAATCTTAGCAAATTACATTTCTTGATTTTTTTTGTTTTATTTTTTTTCCTGAAACAAACCTGCAAAAATGAGAAAAATGCATATTAAAATGCCATAAAATAAATAACTCATTAAATAGGAAAAATTCAAGAAAACATTAAAAATTATAAAAATTTTGGTGTCTACAAGTGATACGGTGTCGTTTTTCATAATTGTCACGTAGCAAAGTTGTTAGAAAGAATATTTAGGAGTTGGTCCATGCATCATTCGATGTCGCTAATAATTATAGCCAGGTACGGTATCAGTATTGGACCACTCCACGTGACCGAAGGAAACTCACTTGTACCAACATTTATGCATTGCATTGCATGTATTAGGTAGTGAACTCTGCACCGAGAAAAAGCAAATTTTAGGTGACACTTCTTTTCTCTCCTACTAACCATCTCATCATGGCTGCTGGCCAGCGACCTAATTTTCTTTACGATCTCTTTCAAGTGGGGGACTACGTGAAAAATCTCTCAAGTTTTTTCGCCCAAAAGACGGTACACATGAGTGACGAAAACGGACTATTAATTCCCCGGGAGGCTAAAGTGTTTCTCACTTGCCTTTCTCTCAACTTTGATATGGATGCGCTCTCCGGCGCTGGAATTCCTGTTTTAGTTCGAATGATGACAGGAAATATCAATTGTGTGGTGAATCAAGGATGCGATCTGAGGTGCAAGATGATTTTTGGTGGGCCGTAGGTGAGAGATTCCCTTGGTATAGGGGTGGGTTCGACGATCAACATTTTCGGCTACCATGCACCAACACAAATTGTGCTGGTGATTGAGCAGGTAAATTAATATCAACTCTACATTCCATATGCTTTCTTATTCTTGTTGGTTTAAAATCTTACCAAATTACATTTCTTGATTTTCTTTTTTTTTTGTTTGTGTTTCATTTTTTCTTTTCCTAAAACAAACCTGCAAAAATGAGAAAAATGCACATTAAAATGTCATAAAATAAATAACTCAATAAATAGAAAAAATTCAAAAACATTAAAAATTGTCAAAAATTTGGTGTCTACAAGTGATACGGTGTCGTTGTTCATAAATGTTGCGTTGCAAGATTGTTATAAAGACTCTTCAGAAGTTGGTCCTTCCAGCATTCGGTGTCGCCAATAATTATTGCCTGACATGGTGTCGATATTGGACCACTCCACGTGACCAAAGGAAATTCACTTGTTCCAACATTCATGCGTTGCATTGTATATATTAAATAGTGGACTCTGCATCGAGAAAAAATAAATTTTTGGTGACACTTCTTTCATCTCCTGCTAACCATCTCATCATGACTGCTGACCAGCGACCTAGTTTTCCTAACGATCTCTTTCAAGTGGGGGATTACGTGGGAAATCCATAAGTTATGGCCAGGTACTCTCGGTACCAACATTCATGCATTGCTTGAAGCACAATGCATGCATAAATAGTGGACTCTGCACTTTTTTCATCCATCTCTTCTTTCATCGAGAAAAAACTCCTGCTAACCATCTCTTTTTTCGCCGACAATAAGTAAATTTTGGCTGACATTTCTTTCATCTCATGCTAATCATCTAATCATGGCTGCTGGCCAACAACCTATTTTTCCTTACGATCTCTTTCAAATGAGGGACTACATGGGAAATCCACCAAGTTTATTGGCCCGAAAAACGGTGCACATGAGTGACGAAAACAGAATATTAATTCCCGGGATGATAAAGTGTTTTTCACTTACCCTTTTTCTAACTTTGATATGGATGCGCACTCCGACACTGGAATTTCTATTTTTGTTCGAACGACGGCAGGAAATATCACCTGTGCAGTGAAACAATGACGTGATATGAGTTGCAAGATGATTTTTGGTTGACCGCAGGTTAGATATGCCCTTGGTCTGGGGTGGGTTCGACGATCAACATCCCCGACTACTATGCATTAACAGAAATTGTGCTGGTGATTGTGCAGGAAAATTAATATAAACTCTACATTCTTTACGCTTTCTCATTCTTGTTGGTTGAAAATCTTACCAAATTACATTTCTTGATTTTCTTTTTTCGGTCTTTTTTTTATTTTTTCTTTCCCTAAAACAAACCTGCAAAAATGAGAAAAATGCATTCTAAAATGCCATAAAATAAATAACTAATTAAATAAAAAAATTCAATAAAACATTAAAAATTGCCAAAAAATTTTTGTCTACAAGTTATACTGTGTCGTTTTTCATAATTGTCGCGTAGCAAGATTGTTAGAAGGAATCTTCAGGAGTCGGTCCATGCAGCATTTGGTGTCGCTAATAATTATGGCTTGGAATGGTGTTGGTATTGGATCATTCCACGTGACCAAAGGAAACTTATTTGTACCAACATTCATGCATTGCATTGCATGTATTAAATAGTGGGCTCTGCACCGAGAAAAAACAATTTTGGGTGACACTTTTTTCATCTCCTGCTAACTATCTAATCATGATTGCTGCCCAGCGACCTAATTTTCCTTACGATCTTTTTCAAGAGGGGGACTACGTGGGAAATTCCCCAAATTTTTTGGTCCGAAAGACGGTGCGCATGAGTGACGGAAACGGACTATTAATTCTCGAAGAGGTTAAAGTGTTTCTCACTTACCCTTCTCCAAACTTTTATATGGATGCGCTTTCCGGCACTGGAATTCTTGTTTCAATTCGAACGATGGAAGGAAATATCAACTGTGTGGTGAAATAAGGACATGATCTGAGGTGCAAGATAATTTTTGGTTGGCCGCAGGTGAGAGATGCCCTTGGCGTGAGTGTGGGTTCGACGATCAACATTTCCGACTACAATGCACCAATACAAATTGAGCTAGTGATTGTGCAGGTAAATTAATATCAACTCTATATTCTTTATGCTTTTTTATTATTGTTGGTTGAAAATCTTGCCAAATTACATTTCTTGATTTTCTTTTTTTTTGTTTATTTCTTTTGGGTTTAATTTTTTCTTTTTCTAAAACAAACCTGCAAAAATAAGAAAAATGCACATTAAAATGCCATAAAATAAATAACTTATTAAATAGAAAAAATTCAAGAAAACATTAAAAATTGCCAAGAATTTGGTGTTTACAAGTGATACTGTGTCGTTTTTCATAATTGTCGCCTAACAAGGTTGTTAGAAGGAATCTTAAAGAGCTGGTCCATGCAACATTCGGTGTCGCTAACAATTATGACCAGAAACGGTGCCGGTATTGGATCACTCCACGTGACCATAGAAAACTCACTTGTACCGACATTCATGCATTGCATTGCATTGCATGTATTAAGCAGTGGACTCTACACCGAGAAAAAGTAAATTTTGGGTGACACTTCTTTCATCACCTGCTAACCATCTCTTCATGACTGTTGGCTAACGATCTAATTTTTCTTACGATCTCTTTCAAGTGGGGGACTACGTAGGAAATTTTGCAAGTTTTTTTGCCCGAAAGACGGTGTAAATAAGTGACGAAAACGAATTATTAATTCTCGAGGAGCTTAAAGTGTTTCTCACTTACCCTTCTCCAAACTTTGATACGGATGCGCTCTCCGGTCCTGAATTCCTATTTTATTTTGAACGACGACAGAAAATATCAACTGTGTGATGAAACAAGGACGTGATCTGAGGTAAAAGATGATTTTTGGTTGGTCGCAGGTGAGAGATGCCCTTGGCGTGGGGGTGAGTTCAACGATCAACATTTGCAGCTGCCATGAACCAACATAGATTGTGCTGGTAATTGTGCAGGTAAATTAACATTAATTCTACGTTATTTTTGCTTTCTCATTTGTGTTGGTTGAAAATCTTATCAAATTACATTTCTTGATTTTTTTGTGTTTTATTTTTTTTCCTCAAACAAACCTACAAAAATGAGAAAAATGCATATTAAAATGTCATAAAATAAATAACTCATTAAATAGAAAAAATTCAAGAAGAAATGTCTACAAGTGATACGGTGTCGTTTTTCATAATTGTCGCGTATGAAAGTTGTTAGAAGGAATGTTCAGGAGTTGGTCCATGCATCATTTGAAGTCGCTAATAATTATGGCCAGTTACGGTTTCGGTATTGGACCACTCCACGTGATCAATGAAAACTCATTTGTACCAACATTCATGCATTGCATTGCAAGTATTAGGTTGTGGATTCAACACAGAGAAAAAAGTAAATTTTACATGACACTTCTTTTCTCTCCTGCTAACCATCTCTTCACGGCTGTTGGCCAGCGACCTAATTTTCCTTATCTCTTTTAAGTAGGATACTACGTTGGAAATCTCCCAAGTTTTTTCGCCCTAAAGACGGTGCACACGAGTGACAAAAACGGACAATTAATTTCCGGGGATGTTAAAGTGTTTCTCATTTAGTCTTCTCCCAACTTCGATATGAATGCGCTCTCCGGCGCTGGAATTCCTGTTTCAGTTCAAACGACGGTAGAAAATATCAATTGTGTGGTGAAACAAGGACGCGATCTGAGGTGGAAGATGATTTTTGGTTGGCCGCAGGTGTGAGATGCCTTTGGCGTGGGAGTGGGTTTGCCAATCAACATTTTCGACTAATATGCACCAACACAAATTGTGCTGGTGATTGTGCAGGTAAATTAATATCAACTCTACATTCCATATGTTTTGTCATCCTTGTTGGTTGAAAATTTTACCAAATTACATTTTTTTTTCTTTTTTTTTGTTTGTTTTTGTTTGTGTTTTATTTTTTCTTTTCCTGAAACAAACCTGCAAAAGTGAAAAAGATACAAATTAAAATGTCATAAAATAAATAACTCATTAAATATAAAAAATTCAAAAACATTAAAAATTATCAAAAATTTTATGTCTACAAGCAATACAGTGTGGTTTTTCATAATTGTCGCATTGTAAGGTTGTTATAAAGAATTTTCAGAAGTTGATCCATGCAGCATTCGGTGTCGTCAATTATTTTTTGTCTGGTACGGTGTCAGTATTGGACCACTCCACGTAATCAAAGGAAACTCACTTGTACTAACATTCATGCATTGCATTGAATGTATTAAATAGTGGATTCTGCACCGAGAAAATGCAAATTTTTTGTGACACTTTTTCATCTCCTGCTAAATATCTAATTATGACTACTGGTCAGCGACCTAGTTTTCCTTACGATCTCTTTCAAGTGGGGGACTACGTGGGAAATCCCCAAGTTATGGACAGGTACTCTCAGTACCAACATTCATGCATTGCAAGAGGCACAATGTTTGCATAAATAGTGAACTCCGCACTTGTTTCGTCCATCTCTTCTTTCACCGAAAAAAAGCTCATGCTAGCCATCTCTTCTTTCGCCGAGCAGAAGCAAATTTTGGGTGACATTTCTTTCATGTCTTGCTGATCATCTCATCATGACTGCTAGCCAACAACCTAATTTTCTTTACAATCTCTTTCAAATGAGGGATTACGTGGGAAATCTATCAAGTTTTTTGGCCAGAAAGACGGTGCACATGAGTGACGAAAATGGATTATTAATTTTCGGGGAGGCAAAAGTGTTTCTCACTTATCCTTTTTCCAACTTTGGGATGGATGCGCTCTGCGGCACTGAAATTCATGTTTTAGTTCGAATAAATGCAGGAAATATCAACAGTGCGGTGAAACAATGACGTGATATGAGTTGCGTGATGATTTTTGATTGGTCGCAGGTTAGAGATGCCATTGGCGTGAGGGTGGATTCGACGATCAACATCTCCGACTATCATGCATCAACATAAATTGTGCTGGTGATTGTACAGGAAAATTAATATCAACTTTACATTCCTTACGTTTTCTCATTCTTGTTGGTTGAAAATCTTACCAAATTACATTTCATGATTTTCTTTTTTTGGTTTTTTTGGTTTTATTTTTTCTTTCCCTAAAACAAACCAGCAAAAATGATAAAAATGAATACTAAAATGTCATAAAATAAATAACTAATTAAATTAAAAAATTCAATAAAACATTAAAAATTGTCAAAAATTTGGAGTCTACAAGTTATATTGCGTCGTTTTACATAATTGTTGCGTAGTAAAGTTGTTAGAAGGAATCTCCAGGAGTTGGTCCATGCAGCATTCGGTGTCGCTAATAATTATGCTAGGAATGGTGTCAGTATTGGACCATTCCACGTGATCAAAGGAAACTCACTTGTACCAACATTCATGCATTGCATTGCATGTATTAGGTAGTGGACTCTGCACCGAGAAAAAGCAAATTTTAGGTAACAATTCTTTTCTCTTCTACTAACCATCTCATTATGACTGCTGCCCAATGACCTAATTTTCTTTACGATCTCTTTCAAGTAGGGAATTACGTGGGAAATCTCCAAAGTTTTTTCACCCGAAAGACGGTGCACATGAGTGAAGAAAACGGACTATTAATTCCCGAGGAGGCTAAAGTGTTTCTGACTTGCCCTTCTCTCAACTTTAATATGGATGCGCTCTCCGGCGCTGGAATTCCTGTTTTAGTTCGAATGACGGCAGGAAATATCAATTGTGTGATGAAACAAGGATGTGATCTGAGGTGCAAGATGATTTTTTATGGGCCGTAGGTGAGAGATTCCCTTGGCGTAGGAGTGGGTTCGACGATCAACATTTTCGACTACCATGCACCAACACAAATTGTGCTGGTGATTGAGCAGATAAATTAATATCAACTCTACATTTCATATGCTTTCTTATTCTTGTTGGTTTAAAATCTTACCAAATTACATTTCTTGATTTTCTTCTTGGTTGTTTGTTTTTTTTTTTGTGTTTTGTTTTTTCTTTTCCTAAAACAACCTTGCAAAAATGAGAAAAATGCACATTAAAATGCCATAAAATAAATAACTCATTAAATAAAAAAATTTAAGAAAATATTAAAAATTGCCAAAAATTTGGTGTCTACAAGTGATACGATGTCGTTTGTCATAATTGTCGCGTAACAAGGTTGTTAGAAGGAATTTTCTGGAGTTGGTCCGTGCTGCATTGGGTGTCGCTAATAATTATGGTTAGGTACGGTGTCGGTATTGGACCACTCCACGTGACCAAAGGAAACTCACTTGTACCAACATTCATGCATTGCATTGCATGTATTAGGTAGTGGACTCTGCACCGAGAAAAAGCAAATTTTAGGTGACAATTTGTGACAGCCCCACCTCCCCCTAAGGCGAACCAGAGGGTTCGGCGCGCCGCCGAACCCTTTGGTTCGTCTTAGGGGGAGGTGGGGTCGTCACAGATGGTATCAGAGCTCCTATTGAGCTCGTGCCGGGAGAAGGTTCTCGGACTGTGGGGATTGGCTTGTTAAGTGTGAAACAATTGTTTATTGTTGGGGACCTTAGATATGTATGTTGGGTAGGAATCTCTAATACGGGTGATTTGCTCTTGAGCCTGGCCAGCTTGAGTAGTGAATTATCATATTTTCGGATTCTTGTCCCCGAATACCAAGGAGTAACACCTTTGCGATCAGTTGAGATCTCGCGTAATATTGGGATAAGTTTGGATTGCGAAAGCAAAGGCATGAGGAATGCGAATAGTTTGGAATTGAAATATATTGAAGATATTCATGGGATTTGGGATCCTTCTTATTCACGTGTTTCGAGCCTTGATTAAGAGTAGTGCCTGAGCGATACCTAGGGTTAATGTACTGTAGGATGTGTTAATTGCTGTGATACGTATATAACGAGAGTATGTTATTTTCAATGTGTTTTGAAAATGCTTTTATTTGCTTATACTTGTTTACGAATAAACCTATGAATTTACGAATAAATGTATGAATTTACTTGTCTAACACTTGGTTGAATTACAACCACAACATTTTCTCTTTCTTTCCTTGCATTTTAACCACTAAATTCCGGCCAATAGGAGAGCTAAGAGGGGGAAGATATTTTGCTGCATTAATGATAAACTTGTATGGCAAGAAAGTGGTGATCAAGTGGTGCGTTCAACCGGTAGTGCGCGGGACCCGCCGGTTCGCGCCGTTTTTCTTAAAAACACACATACTAGAGTTTTTAATTTCTATTCACTAACTTTATATCATTGCTCCTAGTCACATATTATTTCTCGCTTAAAAGTCACTTTTAATCACCAAAAGTGATCCTTGCTCCGTACCGAAAATTCATCCGGCGAAAAATCACGAAAACCCTAATTTGCTCCAATCTTGAAACCAAACGTGAAACCCTACTTTCTAGGTTTATTTACACTTATTGTGGAACGATTGAGTAGTAGTGTTATAAAAAATGAATAATTTCCAAATAATAGGTCATTTTGAAGGTTGTACAATTCCATAAATTGAATTTAGGGTTTCGGTTGAAATATGAGAAATTTGAGAAAATGATCAATCACAAGTAAAACTAGGGTTTTGATTAGACTTTTAGGGTTTCAAATCTTTTAAAACAAAATAAGGTTTTAAATCAAACCCAAAGAAATACACTTTAATATCTTCTTTACAAACAATCTCCTAATATTCGGGGTGTTACACAATTCTTTTCTCTTCTACTAACCATCTCATCATGACTGCTGGCCAGCGACCTAATTTTTTTTACGATCTCTTTCAAGTAGGGAATTACGTGGAAAATCTCCCAAGTTTTTTCGCCCAAAAGACGGTGCACATGAGTGAAGAAAATGGACTATTAATTCCCGGGGAGGCTAAAGTGTTTCTCACTTGCCCTTCTCTCAACTTTGATATGGATGCGCTCTCCGACGCTGGAATTCCTGTTTTAGTTCGAATGACGGCAGGAAATATCAATTATGTGGTGAAACAAGGATGTGATCTTAGGTGCAAGATGATTTTTGGTGGGCCGTAGGGGAGAGATTCCCTTGGCGTAGGAGTGGGTTCGACGATCAACATTTTCGACTACCATGCACCAACACAAATTGTGCTGGTGATTGAAAAGGTAAATTAATATCAACTCTACATTTCATATGCTTTCTTATTTTTGTTGGTTTAAAATCTTACCAAATTACATTTCTTGATTTTCTTCTTGGTTGTTTTTTTTTTTTTTGTGTTTTGTTTTTTCTTTTCCTAAAACAACCTTGCAAAAATGAGAAAAATGCACATTAAAATGCCAAAAAATAAATAACTCATTAAATAAAAAAATTTAAGAAAATATTAAAAATTGCCAAAAATTTGGTGTCTACAAGTGATACGATGTCGTTTGTAATAATTGTCGCGTAACAAGGTTGTTAGAAGGAATTTTCAGGAGTTGGTCTGTGCTGCATTGGGTGTCGCTAATAATTATGGTCAAGTACGGTGTCTGTATTGGACCACTCCACGTGACCAAAGGAAACTCACTTGTACCAACATTCATGCATTGCATTGCATGTATTATGTAGTGGACTCTGCACCGAGTAAAAGCAAATTTTAGGTGACAATTCTTTTCTCTCCTACTAACCATCTCATCATGACTGCTGGCCAGCGACCTAATTTTCTTTACGATCTCTTTCAAGTAGGGAATTACGTGAAAAATCTCCCAAGTTTTTTCGCCCAAAAGACGGTGCACATGAGTGAAGAAAACGGACTATTAATTCCCGGGGAGGCTAAAGTGTTTCTCACTTGCCCTTCTCTCAACTTTGATATGGATGCGCTCTCCGGCGCTGGAATTCCTGTTTTAATTCGAATGACGGCAGGAAATATCAATTGTGTGGTGAAACAAGGATGTGATCTGAGGTGCAAGATGATTTTTGGTGGCCCGTAGGGGAGAGATTCCCTTGGCGTAGGAGTGGGTTCGACGATCAACATTTTCGACTACCATGCACCAACACAAATTGTGCTGGTGATTGAGCAGGTAAATTAATATCAACTCTACATTTCATATGCTTTCTTATTTTTGTTGGTTTAAAATCTTACCAAATTACATTTATTGATTTTCTTCTTGGTTGTTTGTTTTTTTTTGTGTTTTGTTTTTTCTTTTCCTAAAGCAACCTTGCAAAAATGAGAAAAATGCACATTAAAATGCCATAAAATAAATAACTCATTAAATAAAAAAATTTAAGAAAATATTAAAAATTACCAAAAATTTGGTGTCTACAAGTGATACGATGTCGTTTGTCATAATTGTCGCGTAACAAGGTTGTTAGAAGGAATTTTCAGGAGTTGGTCCGTGCTGCATTGGGTGTCGCTAATAATTATGGTTAGGTATGGTGTCGGTATTGGACCACTCCACGTGACTAAAGGAAATTCACTTGTACCAACATTAATGCATTGTATTGCATGTATTAGGTAGTGGACTCTGCACTGAGAAAAAGCAAATTTTAGGTGACAATTCTTTTCTCTCCTACTAACCATCTCATCATGACTGCTGGACAGCGACCAAATTTTTTTTACGATTTCTTTCAAGTAGGGGATCACGTGAAAAATCTCCCAAGTGTTTTTGCCCCAAAGACGGTGCACATGAGTGACGAAAACGGACTATTAATTTTCGGGGAGGCTAAAGTGTTTCTCACTTGTCATTCTCTCAACTTTGATATGGATGCGCTCCCCGGCGCTGGAATCCCTGTTTTAGTTCGAATGACGGCAGGAAATATCAATTGTGTGGTGAAACAAGGATGTGATCTGAGGTGCAAGGTGATTTTTGGTAGGCTGTAGGTGAGAGATTCCCTTGGCGTATGGATGGGTTCGACGATTAACATTTTCGACTACCATGCACCAACACAAATTGTGCTTGTGATTGAGCAGATAAATTAATATCAACTCTACATTTCATATGCTTTCTTATTCTTATTGGTTTAAAATCTTACCAAATTACATTTCTTGATTTTCTTCTTGGTTGTTTGTTTTTTTTTCTTTTCCTAAAACAACCTTGCAAAAATGAGAAAAATGCATATTAAAATGTCATAAAATAAATAACTCATTAATTAAAAGAAATTAAGAAAATATTAAAAATTGCCAAAAATTTGGTGTCTACAAGTGATACGATGTTGTTTGTCATAATTGTCGCTTAGCAAGATTGATAAAAGGAATATTCAGAAATTTGTCCATGCAACATTCGGTGTCGCTAATAATTATGGCCAGGCATGGTGTCGCTTTTGGACCACTTCACGTGATCAAAGGAAACTCACTTGTACCAACATTCATGGATTGCATTGCATGTATTAAGTAGTGGACTCTACACCGAGAAAATGCAAATTCTGGGTAACACTTCTTTCATCTCCTGCTAGCCATCTTATCATGGTTGCCGGCCAGCGACCTAATTTTCTTTACGATCTCTTTCAAGTAGGGGATTACGTGGGAAATCTCCCAAGTTTTTTGGCCCAAAAGACGGTGTACATGAGTGACGAAAAATGACTATTAATTTCCAGGGAGACTAAAATGTTTCTCACTTACCCTTCTCCCAACTTTGATTTGAATGCGCTCTCCGGCGCTGGAATTCCTGTTTTAGTTCGAACGACGGCAGGAAATATCAGCTGTGTGGTGAAACAATAAAGTGATCTGAAGTGCAAGATGATTTTTGGTTGGCTGCAGGTGAGAAATGCCCTTAGCGTGAGGGTGGGCTCGACGATCAATATTTTCGACTACCATGCATCAACACAAATTGTGCTGGTGATTGTGCTGGTAAATTAATATCAACTCTACATTTCTTGCGCTTTCTCATTCTTGTTGATTGTAAATCTTACGAAATTATATTTCTTGATTTTTTTTGTTCTGTTTTTTCTTTTCCTAAAACAAACCTGTAAAAATGAGAAAAATACACATTAAAATGCCATAAATAAATAGCTCATTAAATGGAAAAAATTCAGGAAAACATTAAAAATTGTCCAAAATTTGGTGTCTACAAGTGATACGATGTCATTTGTCATAATTGTCGCGTAATAAGGTTGTTAGAATGAATTTTCAGGAGTTGGTCCGTGCTGCATTCGGTGTCGCTAATAATTATGGCCAGGTACGGTGTCGGTATTGGACCACCCCACGTGACCAAAGGAAACTCGTTTGTACCAACATTCATGCGTTGCATTGCATGTATTAAGTAGTGGACTTTGCACCGAGGAAAAGCAGACTTTGGGTGACACTTCTTTCATCTCCTGCTAACCATCTCATCATGGCGGCTAGTCAGCGATCTAATTTTCCTTACGATTTCTTTCAAGTGGGGGATTACGTGGGATATCCCACAAGTTTTTTGGCCCGAAAGACGGTGCGCATGAGCGACCAAAACGGGCTATTAATTCCCGTGGAGGTTAAAGTGTTTCTCACTTACTCTTCTCCCAACTTTGATATGGATGTGCTCTCTGGCGCTGGAATTCCTGTTTTAGTTCGAACAACGGCAGGAAATATCAATTGTGTGGTGAAACAAAGACGTGATCTGAGGTGCAAGATGGTTTTTGGTTGGCCGCAGGTAAGAGATGCCCTTGGCGTGGGAGTGGGTTCAACGATCAACATCTTCTACTGCCATGCACCAACACAAATTATGCTGGTGATTGTGCAGGTAAATTAATATCAACTCTACATTTCATATGCTTTTTCATTCTTGTTGGTTGAAAATCTTACCAAATTATATTTCTTGATTTTATTTTTTTTTTTATTTTTTGTTTGTGTTTTATTTTTTCTTTTCCTGAAACTGACCTGCAAAAATGAAAAAAATGAGCATTAAAATGCCATAAAATAAATAACTCATTAAATAGAAAAAATTCAAGAAAACATTAAAAATTGTCAAAAATTTGGTGTCTACAAGTGATACGGTGTCGTTTTTCATAATTGTCACATAGTAAGGTTGTTAGAAGGTATCTTCAGGAGTTGGTCCATGCAACATTGGGGGTCGCTAATAATTATGGCCAGGAACGGTATCGGTATTGGACCACTCCAAATGACCAAAGGAAACTTATCTGTACCAACATTCATGCATTGCATTACATGTATTAAGTAGTGGACTCTGCACCGAGAAAAAGCAAGTTTTGGGTGACACTTTTTTCATCTCCTGCTAACTATCTCATCATGGCTGCCGGCCAGCGACCTAATTTTTCTTTACGATCTCTTTCAAGTGGGGGACTATGTGAAAAATCTCCCAAGTTTTTTGGCCCGAAAGACGATGCGCATGAGTGACGAAAATGGACTATTAATTCTCGGAGAGGCTAAAGTGTTTCTCACTTACCCTTCTCCCAACTTTGATATGGATGCGCTTTTCGACGCTGGAATTCCTATTTTAGTTTGAACGACGGCAGGAAATATCAACTGTGTGGTGAAACAAGGATGTGATCTGAGGTACAAGATGATTTTTGGTTGGCCGCAGGTTAGAGATGCCCTTGGCGTGGGGGTGGGTTCGACGATCAATATCTCCGACTACCATGCACCAACACAAATTGTGCTGGTGATTGTGCAGGTAAATTAATATCAACTCTTCAATCCTCACGCTTTCTATCTTACCAAATTACATTTCTCCAGGATGGACAAGGTGCAGTAGCTGGTGGGGCTGGTGGAGCTGGAGTTGCTAATTAGTGAAGACTGAAGTTAGTTGGATTCGGATTCAGCTGTTTAAGATAACGCAGCTTTTTTGGTTATTTTTTGTGTTATTGGTTAAAGTTTGATGCCCTGTTCTTGTGTTTTCTTGCAACAGGTGTGGCTGGTGGAGTTTCCAGGTGATGCCTTATATTAGGAAGAAAAAATAAAAGAAACTATTTTGAATAATTTGGTCTAAGATTCACTCACTTTGTTCTTAATTGGGTTGCTATTGTATGGACAATATCAAGTGTGATTTTAATTAATGTCTATTTTCTGCTCCAATTCTTTTTGCTGTTTGCTTAATTTTTGGCAATAAATATAACTGCCTCAAGGACATAAATTATATTGTGACCTGAATAATTTTTGTAACTGGACTCGTGACAAAAAAGAATACTAATCAAAGATATCCGAAGAAGCAATATGGGAAAATGGCATATCTTATTCTTATCCGAACGATAATAAAAGCCAAGGCTTAAATCAGTGTAAATGAATACTGAATCTTGGTCAGTAATTGTAGGGACTTTAGGGGCGCTTTTCTTCATTATGTTTTATAGGAAACCTAGAAAAAGGGTCCCCAGCTTTCGTGATGGTTTAGTCATAGGCTCGTAGCGGCAGTGAGAATTTGTGAGACCTCGATTAGTCCTTAAGTTTGATAGTAGGTAAGGTGAAATATTTGTGCGGTAAAATTGGGCTTTAAGTTTTTGAGTCTTGGCGCGAGTTAGGCAGGCGTCCCGCCGATACCCTTGGGAGAAGTGGGGGCGTCACAGAATTTGGTTGGTTGGCTTTGTATGGACAGTTAGATACATATAATATGATGGTTATCTGCACCATTAATATGGTGGGTGAATTCATAGACGCTGCCAATTCTTGGATATCCTCGTTGCTCTGTTTCTTGAGGTGACTGAGCTTTCTGTGGGGAAAAGCACTCCAGAAAATTTCATTGGTTGGTTGGTGATGGACTGAAGCTTTGCTCTTCCCGGCTTGTAAGTGATTATAACATAGTTGTTGCTTTTGTTTAATTTTCCCTTTCTTTGCCTCTGATCATATATCCCTGTGACCCTCAGGCCGGTTAGCAATTTTGCATTTTTTATTACTGAAAAATGCAAAACTGTTGCTGTCTTCCTGACCTATATTTAGCATTTTGCAAGATCTCAAAGGGCATCTTGGAAGATGAAGTTTTACCAGATGAAACAAGGTCGGATGTTTCCAAAGCGCATCCCTTTCAGATTTAGTGCCTTTCAGGTACTGTTAAGAACCAGATTTACCTCTATCATCGATGACCAAAAACATGACATTGATCACTTTCTAGGCTATTCCTAAACAACATGTATACACAAAGATCATAATGGTTTGAAAAACTTTTTGGTCTCTTAATCATCTGATTACCTCTCACATGCAGGCTAAGCCAATGATATGCCTTTGGAACTTGAAAAGATTCAGCATGTTTAAAGTTGAAGATGACATTAATGTCAGAGTCTACAAATTCAAACTGGTGCCAGGCCATATGATGAAGTATAGGATGATGAGAGTTACTTTTTCTATCCTATGGAAGGCACATGGATTAAAGTTTCAGTTTCAAGACATACTGAGAATTGAAGGGACAAATAAAATCATATGTATTTTTTTCCTCTTTTGCTATACAATTCAACAGAGAGGAGACGAGAGTAGGTCCGAATTGCAAGCACAAAATTGTCATACCATAGTGACTCGCATAGAAACTAACGACGATTAATTAAAAAGTCGGTGCTGCCACACTTTAATATGATGTAGACACCAAAATTTTGTTAAAATTTTAATGTTTTTCTTGAATACTTTTTATTGAATTATTTATTTTCTTACATTTATATATATATGTATTTCCAGGTTTGTTTCTTAAAAAAAAAAAAGAAGAAAAAAAGATAAGAGGAAGTGGCGTTGGCCATCATGATGTTTAGATATCATGATGGCCACCAAATTTTGCTTTGACCAAGCTTTGGCAGACACATTTCCAGTAACGAATGGAAAAAGGAATGAAAAAGGCAAAAAGAAAAAGCAAAAGAAGAAGGAAAAGGAGCTTTTGGCTTCTATTATTGGCACTTTCTCTTGGACGAGATAAAGGGGGGGAGAATAGGTAAAAAAAAGAGGAAGGAAAGCAACGGATCCAAGATAAAAGGGACAAGAAGCAAGAGACTGGAGAGGGCGGCGAAAGAAAATTTCTGCTTCGTGTCCAACATTCCAGGCACAAGCTCCTAATTTTCCTCACATTGATTCAGTCCCCAACTACTTGCAGGTAACGAATACCTCTTAAGTTTGCCCATTTAACATTTTTTATAAGATTTTGTTGAAGCATTGCATGAATTTTCTTCGATGATACATGTATCTGTTAGTTTTTTCATTTTTGCGATCTTTATTGCTTCAAAGATTTGGGTTTTGATGGCTACAGATTTACTAAAAGAGTATTAGAGATGGTTAGATGTTAGTTTTAATATTATAACCACAGAGTTTTTGCTTCTTGGGGGTTCTAGGTCCGATCTCTTCCAAAAGCCAAAGCCATTTGCTGTTTGTTGTTTTTCCTCAAACTAAATCCTCCGTGTTTGATCTTTCAAAGTGTGCACCATAGCTTAAGATTATGTAAATTAAATGGGTGGAAGTTTTGTTGGTCTTAGATTGATAAACTAGTGGGTTTTACTTGAGTTTTTTTTTATTGCATTAACATACGTGGGTGGAATAAGAAAGAATGTTGCAGCAAACCCAGAAGGTTGCAGAAGAATTGTTGCATAGAATTTGCTGCGTCTATTCTTGTTTTGTATCTTTTGGATGGTTCACTTTAGTTTAGATTTTGGTTGAGTTTTGATGATTAGAGTTGCAAGTCATGTAGTTTTAGTTTGAATGTTTAATGTTTGATGTTTGACTGGATTTTGGTTGCTTGCATCTGACATAAATGCTACGCGAAGCAAGGTTGCAGAAAGCTTCTGAATTTGAGAAGAAGAACGCAGCTTTGCATGGGAAATTTTAGCCAATTTCACTTTAACCCCTCAAGTCTCTCCTTGTTTCACTAAAGCCCAAAAACTTCTGCAAATCAATCATGTTTACCCCTTTCAAGCTTAAATCTTTTTTTTTATGTTTTAATTGTGCTTTTAGTTAATTAATTCTGGATTTTGGAATGAAATTAAACTTTAACATTTTTTAGTTCAACTATTAGTTTGTTGGGTTTTGGTAAAATGAAAGGGGAATCGGATTTGGCTATTTGTTTGGGTTACTTGGATTTGGGTTAGGTTTTTTTTTTTTTTCATTTGGGTTTGTCCTGGGCTGAAGGGTTAAGGCCCATCAGCTGGTTGATTTATTCTTGAGGTTAGAATAGTGGACTGGCTCTTTCCTTTTGCTTTGGATTTCGGTTGGGCTTAGGTAGTTTTTAGCCCAGAAATAAATAAAATGATGGCCCAGTGGCCTGATTTGTTAAGGAATAAGAAAATGTTTTCGCATATCAGTCCCTGTACTTTCAAGTACTTTCACTGCGGCCCAGAACATTTAAATTCCTTTCAACTCGGTCCTTAAATTAATTTCATTTTGGTCCTTGAATTTTATCTTTTATTTAATTTTGACCCCTGAACTTTGGAAAATATAATTTTTATCCCCCAAAAGTTTTCAATTTTTGCAATTCAGTCCTTAGCAAATTTTGGCTCTCTTTATTATGATTGTTTCTTTTTTAACTAATTATGTTACTTTTGAATATGTTCAACTTGTAATTTTAGATGTTTTAAATTTCTTTATGTTTGACATATTAGTGTGAATTTAGTACTTTTATTATTATTATTATTTTCAATTAAAGTGGTGCCATAATTCTTTTGTTCATTGTGAGTATAAATAGGACAATTTGACTCCATTTAGTCACCACTTCAAACGGGAGGTACCCCTATTTTTATTATTTCAATGTCAATTACGTGCTCTTATGTGCTTCTATGTGTTCCTATGTGTTTATGTATTTTTATATGCTTTATTTATTTGATTCAAATATTCATTCAAATTTTCTTATATACGTTTTAGTTAATTTTTATAATGATTCGAGAGGTATTTAAATACCTCAAAAATGTAATAGATAGGATAATTAGATTTGTTTTATTATATTTTTCCCTCCTAGATTGTAGTCAGGCGCTCCCCGATGTAATAGATAAGTTGTGTGTTTATGTGGCTTATGTGTTATGTGTTTTATCCGCTTTTCTTAGGACTTTGGCATATAGATATTATGCTTACGTGTTATGTGTTACGTGCTCTTATGTGTTTATTTGTTTTAATTTATGCTTTATTTGCTTCACTATATATTGTTAATGCATAACGTCACCACACTAGTCCAACGCTAGTTGTGGCTTCTCCCTCCGCTTACTTGCTAGTCCAACGCTAGTAAGTATTTTTAGAAATGGGTTAGTCCAACGCTATACCCTTAGATTGTTCATGCATTAGATTCATCTTTTGTGTGATATCCATTACATTTCCATGTATATTTTATTTTTTAGAATTTTCTCATTTGCATGATATTTTCTATTATATTATCCTCTACCCCCTACCCTCTATATGTGTTAATCAAATCATTTAGAATTGCACTTCATTTAAGAAATTGTGAAATAAGTTAGTTCATTTGCTTGTTCATATTAGGAGAATTATTTTTGAACATGGATATGGGTGATTATAACTCTTTAGTTTAAATATCCCATTAATCCTTGTATAAGAAAATTATGTCACGAGTTTTTGTCTCCCGTACCCATTATGCTGCATTTCCTTTTTCTTTGATCACTTATAACTATGTATATAATTTAATTTCTTTTCTTTACTTTTAATTTCATCATTTGCATACTCGTGACACCTTCAAGGAATTATTTTGGCCTTTGCAATTAATGCGATTGGTTCAATTAAACCCTTGAATGAACATTTGTTCCTTTCGATGTTTTTATGAATTTAGATTTGCATCCATGTAGAAAACATTCAAATGTGATAAATTAAGGGTTAAATTAAGAAAATTTTGACTAAACCACGCAACTAGCTTAGACTAGGTTGAAAGGGTGCCTTAGGTTTGAGTTGATTGAACCTTTGCCTTCCCTTTCTTCAACCGTGACTCCCGAACTCATTTTCTCTTGTTTTCAAAGACCTGGAGTTGTCTAAAAGGGTTTTATTTTATTTTATTTTGTTAAAAATATTTTTGGGTGACTTGGTACACCCAAACTCGATACCAAGTGGCGACTCCTAATTTTTCTTCAAAACCCTTTTAGACTAAATTTTGGACCCAAATTGTCGCATTTTTTTTAAGTCCCATTCTTGGTCCTTTTCCGTTTATTATTAATAAATCACATTTTTTATAAACACTTTCTTTTTCCATCGCAAAAAAATGGGGCGCGACAACTTGGCGACTCCACTGGGGACGTTAGAGAGTCCAAGCACTTGGCTTAGTCGTCTTTTCTCTTTTTAACCCTTATATTTATCATATTTGGATGTTTTAGGTTGCATTTTTCTTTTTTAGAATGTTTTGCATTTCACACTCGTAATCATTCCTCGTCTTACGTGTATGTGATGAATGGCTTATTTATTTATTTATTCGTATCGCGCATTGCATTTGGGTGGGGGAAAATAGCACCGTAGAGCCTCCACACGTGTTTTAATTATAATCTCTCCCCTCAAAAGGAAGCACTTCATACGTGCATGCATTATTTTTACCCTTTTTTTATTTTTCTCGTGGGCGCCATCCCACATCTCCTTGTAGGATTAGGATCGATTTCCTTAGGTAGGCGGATGGTGTGCTCTGCGCCCATAGCGATGCCTAAGGGATCACTCAAGCCACCGACCAAAGGTTTTGGGGTTGATGACCCTTAACTTTTTGGTCTGAAGGCTTGGGAGCCTGAAACCTTATCGAGTCTAGATGCATTAGTAAGCCAAACCTCATGCATCCATATTAGAAATTACCTAGGATAGAGTCAACATATCCAATTAGGAACACTAAGCACGAGGGGAGGGATTTCACCCCTCTTTCTTTGCTTTATTTACTTTTCATTCTTGTATCATTTATTGTCACAACGTGTTATATGTTACTTGTTGAACTAACCTCTCCTTGTTTTCCCTTTTTCTGCATACACAAACTTTAGAAATAAGAGTCCTAACATGGTACTCGTTTAAGATAAGACCGCCTCTTATATCAAGCATGTTTAAATTTTAGTATGCATATGTATTGCACATCATTTTAGGCTTACCCCGGCATTTAAAGGGGGCACCTTTAGGTCACATTTCAATTATTTCATTGTATATTTAATATGCTTTAATAAATTGTCATCATGCATTAACCATAGAGGGAATGCCGCATAGGAAATCCCACGGTAGGAATAAGTCACCTTTTGTCTCGGATATGTAATCCAATGAGACCTGCATGTTTATGATTTTGTATTGCCTAAGGGGTAAAATCCCGAGGTAAGGTACTAAGAGTGAAATTCCTCCTCAGATGGCTCCGTGCAGAATGCTGAACCAGATACCTCGGGAACTAACAGACTGGAAAAATAATATGACACATGAGGTGAAAAGACTGTTCAAATATGTGGGACATTTACCGAGTCTTCTAAGCATAACTCCAAATGTTGCAATCATTCAAGCTCTACTTGAGTACTGGGATCCAGAAGGTTCTATTTTTCGATTCGGTGAATGTGAACTAACACCAACTTTAGAAGAAATAGAAGGATTATTGCAGATACCTGGGAAAGGTTATCCTATGATATATCCAACTAATGGAACAAGGGAACAGTTTTATAGGTTTTTGGGATTAAGGCAGGTTAGTATGAACCAACATCCGGATGCGAGATCGTGTCCGTTAGAGTTTCTGTATGAACGATTTGGAGAAAGAGGGTCCTATGAACAGTACCGAACCGATTTTTTTATAAGTAAGGAGCAATGGGTAGAGAAGCGAGTGCAAGCGTTTGGATTAGCTTTGATCAATCTGTTGTTGTTCCCGCAAAAGCATGGAAAGATCACATTTTTCACTATCAACATGGTTCAGAGCCTATTTTCAGGGATTAATGGAATGACCCCTACCTTGGTGCCTGTAATCATTGCCGACATCTTCATGGCCGCTACTGAATGTCAAAAGAAAAGAGGTTTCTTTTATGGGTCAAATTTGATACTCCAAATGTGGGCAATGGAGCATCTAGCGAAGAGAACGCTCAATCCTTTGGGATCTTGTCTCCCCGCAGAGAATTGGATCGAATCACACCGAGAAAGGGTCAAAAAGTATTATCGAATTGCATCTCCGACTCAGTTTATTCAAGAGTTCGATAACTTGACACCTGAGAAAATACAATGGGTTTTGGATTGGACAAAAGTTAGGGATCCGGTTTTCACGACTACCCAACACAGTTTTATCCCCCTAGCAGGCACCAATGGATTGGTCGCATATATTCCGCAACGAGTCATGAGGCAATTTGGGTATCCGCAAAGAATTCCGATGATACAAGGGCTTGAAAATATCAGACTCAACACAGTTGCTGAAAGTCGGAGCATGGTATTGGAAGCTTGGGGAAATCTTCTTAGTTTAGAGAGCTTGCACTTGGATCAAGTGAACAAATTGGAACCTAAGGTCATTTCAGAGTATAATGAGTGGATCAAACTGACAATTGAACAAGCTCGAAAGAAGTCACAGTCCGCTCCTGTCAGCCCTGAAGAGCAGATAGACAAGCTGAAGAAAGAACTCGAGGATTATCAATTGCAACTCATAGTGGCCGACCATGCCCTGGAAGACGCTCGAGCGCAATTAAAGTGGGAGACAAGAAAAACTGAAAAGTTGGAGAGAGCCCTGGATGCATTTGACAAAATTCGAGAAGGAATTCGGAAGCTTAGTATAGGAAGGTCTAAGGAGTCTCAACGTACTAGTTTAGCAAGGCATGAGGATTTTGTAAAAATGGTCAATCGAACCATCAATGAAGCTGTACAAAATGATTGAACTTGTCAGTGGTTAATGAGAATTTCTACATTCACTTACAGGTTTGAAATTGGGATTTTACCCCGAAGGTGTTGCATCATATTAGGCCGACCCTTGGCACAAAAAGGGTTCCCCCATAGGACATGCATCCGAATTATTTAGATATCTACTAACTCATGATTTTTTTTTTCTTTTTTCTTTTTCTTGAATAAATTACAGCAATTTGACAGAAGATCCACTCCTAAATCAGTTTCTTTTTCCCACTTGCAGATATTTTTCACAATTGCTACCCAAAGAAGCCCCATCATCACCAGGTCTCGAAGTAGAGCCTTGAGACAGCCTGTAAACATGAGTTCAATGCCTGAGGCTTCGGAAAGATCTGCTATGGTTACATCACCGGACTTCACAGCATTGGGAGCTCAGTTAAGTGAGGTACTTGACAAGTTCAATGACTTAAGTGTTGAAATGGCCGCACAGAGGCTTGTCATTGATCAGTTGGTAACAAGCAATAGCGGTGGTGGTGTCCCAAATGACCGAGAACCTGTCGATACCCACCCACATGCACAAGACAATCAACCACCTCACACATCCAATGCCCAGACAACTTTCCTTCCTTCCTTCGCTAATCCCCTTGAAAATACCTTTACCCAACTAAATTCAGACCTTTCCTATACGCATCCGAATTATATACTGATTAACCCAACCAGTAACCAAATCCCTCAAACCCATCCACAAACTAATCTGAACGTTCCCCCCAACCCTCAGGAACCTCACCATCACGTTGCAGCACCTTTTGTGTTGGACACTGCAGCTCAAGGGAAGGCGGCGGTAGAAGAACAACCTGTGCCTATTGACAAAGATCTGTTGAGAAGATTGGATCGATTCGATGATTTTATGAAAAAGAATCAAGGATTGAGCAGGCATAGTGGGTTGGATTACGATGAATTGTGTCTTTTCCCAGATATTCAGCTACCATTGGGATTCAAAACTCCCAAATTCAGCAAATATGATGGAACTGGAAATCCCAAGACGCATCTTAAGATGTTTGCCAACAAGTTAGGTAAGCCAGTGGATGATGAAAATTTGCCTATGCGTCTATTTCCGGAAAGTTTAGAGGGGGACGCTCTAGATTGGTATTCAAATTTGAAATCTGGAGAGGTAAAAACTTGGTTAGATCTGTCAACAGCTTTTGTGAAGCAGTATGAGTTTAATTGTGAATTGGCACCAACACGAACAACACTGGAGGGTACAAAAAGAAAGCCATCGGAAGATCACAAGACCTATGCAAAGCGGTGGAGAAAGTTAGCTGCCAAAGTGGAGCCACCCATGACTGAGGAGGAGATTGTTCGTACTTTCATCAAGGCTCATGATCCACCCTACTTCGAAGAGATTTTTCGCATGACTGGAAGTTCATTTGCCGCTATTATTAACAAGTTGGAGGAATACGACGAGTTTGTCAAGGCAGGGAAGATTGTTAATGTATCGGCATTGAAGTTGCAATTGGATGCTCTACAGAATCAAAGCAACATTGGGAAAAAGTCCCAATTCAAGAAGAAAGAAGGAGAAACTGCTTTTATATGGGATCAAGGCCCGTCTTTTAGACCCAAAAACCATCCCATCTATTCTGTTCCTTACCAGTATTACACCAACGCTCAACCAGTCTACCACGCTACTACCCAACTCCATCATTCCCGACCAAGTCATTTGAATACCTCACCATTACCTCCGACTCCACAACCTATCTTTCAAAATCACTCCCGTCCCAATTATTATCCCAGACCAACCCTACAAAATAATAACCCTTCTCAAAATCCTTTTCAAACCAGGGAAGTGCAAAATCAAAGGCAATTTCGAACCTTCACCAATTTGGGCCGACCCATTGATCAATTGTATGAGCAGTTAAGAGCAGCGGGAAAAATTAGCACTGTTCCTCCCAAACTCTATCCCAGAGGTCCTCCTGACAGTTATGATCCACAAGCAATCTGTGCCTACCATTCTGGAAGTCCAGGCCATACCACTGGCAATTGTTGGGCTCTAAAACATAAGATCCAGGATATGATTGATTCTGGAGACATCGTTCTTAGAAGAAAGGGAGAGCAGGGACCGAATGTTAGTAAGAATCCTTTACCTGAGCATGGGAACACTGTGGGAGTTATCATCGCTGATGAAGATTGTGTAGATCCCACTCAGTACATTGTAGATGAAACTGAAGTGTTTGGCGTGATGGAGGCTGATCATGCGAGAATGAGAAAACTGTCGCCTGTTGAAAAGTCCATGACTAAGGATAATGTCGAGGGAAATTTGAAATCTTTTGTGTTTGAAAAAGAGGAGCCATTCATAGCAGAAGGGGGAGTTTCCGAGGTTAACAAAGTTCCTTTTATTCTGGATCTGCCATCTTTTGAATGGGATGTATCAGAGCCTGTTATTCTCGAATTTCCAGAACAAATGCCTGTCAATAACTTGCAAGAGATACCATGGAACTACGAGGAACCTAGTCTGTTGATTGGAGATAAAAAATGCTTGAAGGAGGAGGTACCTACTATTGCCAGGTTTGAAAAAGTTGCGAAAAATTCCGAAATCGGCGTTCAATTCAAAGCCAAGGATAATTCTTCAACCCCCAAGCCTCTTGTGTCTGAAAAGGAAGCTGTGGATTTTTTAAAGATGCTGAAGAGAAGTGAGTACAAAACAGTGGAGCAATTGGATAGGATGTCTACTCAAATTTCTTTTCTGAATCTTCTCTTGACCTCCGAGCTACATAGAGAAGCATTGCTCAAAATTCTGAATGAAGCTCAAGTCCCTAAGGATATTCCGGTGGATAAATTTTCTAACATCGTGGGGAATGTACTTGCTGCTAATCATATTGCCTTCTCTGATGACGATCTGACTGTAGAGGGGATCGGGCATAACAGAGCCTTGTATATATCAGTCCGTTGCAATGGAAAGCTGTTGCCGAGGGTTTTAGTGGATAATGGGTCAGCGTTGAATATCTGTCCATGGAACACTCTCACCAAGCTTGGATTTCTTGATATTAAACTCCGTCCATCTGCAACTGTGGTTCGAGGATTTGATAGTTCAAAAAGGGAATCTATGGGTGAAGTAGATCTGGTATTGGAGATAGGCCCTGCTCAATTCCAAGTTACTTGCCAAGTCATGGACTTCTCCGGCGTTTACAATATTTTGCTTGGAAGACCTTGGATACATGCTTCCAATTCAGTGCCATCTTCGTTGCATCAAATATTGAGATTTATTGCGAATGATCAACTCATTACTGTGTTTGCTGAGGATGACTGTACCATGATCGTTGATGCAAAATTCAATGGTGAAAACAGACAAAGGAATCCAATTTCAGCTCATCATGTTGCTGACATCGTCTCTGTGGGATGGGCATCCAGGGATAAGTCTCTAACTCATTCAGATTTGCCAGAGGCCAGTATTATGATGGCGAGGGAGATGATCCGAGGCGGATACGAAATAGGAAAAGGTCTTGGGAGAGAATTACAAGGAATTTTGGAGCCAATAGAGATCCCGACGCAGAAGGATACATTTGGATTGGGATTTCATCCGACTGCTAAGGATAGAAAGGAAATGCAAGCTCGAAAACAAGCTGAAAAGAAGGGCAAGCAAACTGCCTTAAATATCCCGCCGCTATATCACACTTTTCCTCGTCCATCAGAAGTGATCATGCCAGAAACAAAAAATTTTGTGGAAGAAATTGAAGTGGACCTATCTCAATTATTTGTCGGGGCAATTGATGAAGAGGAGCCATCAGAGAATTTAGAATTTTTGCCAATTATCGAGGGAGCCATTCAAAATTGGACTGCTGATTATTTTCCCTCTCGAAGGGAATTTCGGTAAATTTAAGGGGATTGTCTTTTGTCTAGATTCATATCTAGATTGCACGATAGTCTGGAGATTTTGTTAAAATAAATTGCTTTTAATTTCTGAAGTTTTATTCCCATTTCAGTTTGTATTGTTTGTTTTGTTGAAGAAAAATGATTGGAATGGATGATATGTTTTTAAATGGCAATCATGTTTGTGTATTTGGCCTTTTGTGAAGTTTCAATGCATTTTGAATTTAATGAAATGGACGATTTCTCTTGTATTTTCTATTTATTTATTACATATGTTCTATTTCATTTTCAGATGGCCACAAATAAAACCCTTCGACCCTTTGGATGTCACCATTTTGGAATTCGATGGCTGCAATCTCGATATCTCTCATGAGCTTGAAATCATGCAATCTGAAATTCAAAACGAGAGCGACAATGAGGAAGAATTTGAGTCTGTTTCCAGAGATTTAATACAGTATGAAGAGAAATCCAAACCCAACTTAGAAGAAACAGAAATCATCAATATTGGCACTAAGACCGAGGTTAAAGAGGTTAAAGTCAGCATTCATTTGAATAAGAAACAGAAGGAGGAAATGATTGAATTCTTAATGCTATTTCAAGATGTGTTCGCATGGTCCTACGATGATATGCCAGGGATCTCTACAGATATAGTGGTTCACAGGTTGCCAATTGATCCAAATTTTTTACCTGTAAAGCAGAAGCCGCGTAAATTCAAACCAGAAATGAGTCTCAAGATAAAGGAACAAGTTGTGAAGCAACTCAATGCTAAGATAATCATGGTGTCTCATTATCCCACCTGGCTATCGAACCCTGTGCCAGTGCCTAAGAAATCTGGTGAAGTGCGAGTATGTGTTGATTACAGAGATTTGAATAAGGCCAGTCCGAAAGACGATTTTCCTTTGCCAAACATTCATATTCTTTTGGACAATACTGCTGGACACGAAATTGAATCTTTTGGTGATTGTTTTGCTGGGTATCATCAAATTTTAATGGCAGAAGAAGACAGAGAGAAAACCTCTTTTATCACCCCATGGGGAACCTTTTGTTATCGAGTGATGCCTTTCGGGCTGAAAAATGCTGGAGCCACTTATCAGAGAACCATGACTACTTTGTTCCATGACATGATTCACAAGGAGATGGAGGTTTATGTGGATGATATCATAATTAAATCCAAGAAGGTTGATGACCATTTGGTTGATTTAAAGAAGCTGTTTGAAAGATTGAGGAAGTATAATTTGAAGTTGAACCCTGCAAAATGTGCTTTTGGAGCTCCGGCTGGTAAGTTATTGGGTTTTATTGTCAGCAAAAAGGGCATAGAGATAGATCCTGCGAAAATAAAAGCAATTCGAGATATGCCCATTCCAAAATGTCAAAAAGATGTGAAAAGTTTTCTTGGAAAGATCAATTTCATTGGCCGATTCATTGGACAGTTAACCTCTACCTGTGAGCCTTTGTTCAAATTGTTGAAAAAGAATGCGTCAATGGATTGGAATGAAGATTGTCAACAGGCTTTTGATAAGATCAAGAATTATTTGTTAAATCCTCCGGTCTTAGTGCCACCTCAGCCAGGGAGACCTCTGATTATGTATTTGTCTGTTCTTGATGAGGCTGTCGGATGCGTTCTGGGACAGCATGACGAGTCTGGGAGAAAGGAACAAGCCATCTACTATCTGAGCAAGAAATTTACAGCATATGAGGCCAACTATTCTTTCCTTGAGAGAAGTTGTTGTGCTTTAGCATGGGCAGCTCAGAAGTTGAGACATTATTTGCTCGGTTATACCACTTACTTGATTTCCCGTTCCGATCCTCTGAAATACCTGTTGGAAAAGTCGATGCCCACGGGACGTATGGCTAAGTGGCAAATGATCCTTTCCGAATTCGATATTGTCTTCACAACACAAAAGGCAGTCAAGGGTCAAGTTATAGCAGATCATTTGGCAGAAAATCCAAGAGATGATGATTATCAGCCATTGCATACCTACTTTCCTGATGAAGAAATCCTGTTCGTTGGAGCGGTTGAGGACATGAGTGAGCAGTATCCTGGATGGAGGTTATTTTTTGACGGTGCGTCAAACTCTTTTGGAGCTGGAATTGGAGCAGTTTTAGTATCGCCTGAAGGGAAACATTATCCTGCTACTGCCAAATTACGATTTCCTTGTACCAACAACATGGCTGAGTATGAAGCTTGTATTTTTGGATTGAAAATGGCATTGGACATGGAGATCAAGGATCTGATAGCATTCAGTGATTCAGATTTACTTGTGCACCAGACGCTTAAACAGTGGGTAACTCGGGATTCAAAAATTATGTTGTATCATTGTAACTTGCTTAGTTTGGCCAGCAAATTCAGGAATTTGGAACTCAGACATATTCCCCGCACTCGTAATGCCTTTGCTGATGCTTTAGCTACTCTGTCTTCGATGATCCAACATCCAGATGAGCTGGTGATTGAACCTATACAGATTCAACTTCAGAATAGGCCAGCGCATTGTCTGGTTACAGAAAGGGTCACTGATGGTCGCTCCTGGTACAAGGATATTAAGGAATTCATGAAAACAGGATCCTACCCTCCTGATACTGATTCTGTTGCAAAAATTTTCTTACGCAGAATGTCATCAAGATTCTTCTTGAATGGAGAAGTGCTATACAAGAAAACATCTGATTTGGGCCTTCTGAGATGCATCAATGAAGAGGAAGCCGATTATATGATGAAAGAGGTGCATAGTGGGGTTTGTGGGCCACACATGAATGGGCATCTACTGGCTAAGAAGATCATGAGAACAGGATATTTTTGGCTTACCATGGAGCATGACTGTGTAGATTTTGTTAGAAAATGTGTTAAGTGTCAAATGCATGGTGATATTATACGTGCTCCTCCTACAGAATTGCATAGTATGACTGCTCCATGGCCATGTTCGATCTGGGGAATGGATGTGATCGGAACTATTGATCCTTCTGCTTCAAATGGGCATCGATTCATTTTAGTGGCGATTGAATATTTCACCAAGTGGGTTGAGGCCGCATCCTATAAGCATGTGACTAAGAAAGTGGTGTCGGATTTCTTGAGAAATAATATCATCTGTCGTTTTGGGGTACCAGAGACGTTGATCACTGATAATGCCAAGAACCTCAATAATGATATGGTGGATGGATTATGTGAACAGTTCAAGATTAAACATCGAAATTCGGCCATTTACAGGCCTCAGATGAATGGAGCCGTTGAAGCTGCAAATAAAAATTTGAAAAAGATTATTCGTAAGATGACTGAAGCACACCGGGATTGGCATGAGAAGCTGCCTTATGCACTAATGGCGTACAGAACTACCATCAGAACTTCTACTGGTGCAACTCCTTTCTCTCTTATGTATGGAATGGAAGCAGTCCTGCCTGCAGAAGTTGAAATTCCTTCCTTGCGCATTCTGATGGAAGCTCAGATAGAAGAAGCTGAATGGGTTAGAGAACGTCAGGAGCAGTTGTCTCTAATTGATGAAAAGAGATTGAATGCCGTCTGTCATGGACAATGTTATCAGCAACGAATGGCCCGTGCTTACAACAAAAAGGTTAAGCCCCGTTTGTTTGAAGTTGGAGATAAGGTTTTGAAACGGATTCTTCCAATGCAAGATGAGGCTAAAGGGAAGTTTGCTCCCAATTGGCAAGGACCATTCATTGTTAAGAAAGTGCTATCCGGAGGAGCGCTTATCCTTATGGAAATGGACGGTCAAATTTTTCCCCAACCAATCAATGCAGACATGTGCAAAAAGTTTTTCATTTGATTATAAAAATTTTCTTTAAAAAATACTGCAAGAGACGGATTTAAGGCATACTTCCTCTCATTGTTCCATTTCGATGTCTTATCCCTAATCTGTTTTCCCTTTTGACTTTTCATAACCACATTTTTTTTTTCTCGCTTGGCAGTCCCTTAAGATCACTAACCCCTATACCGGGGCAATTTTGTTTCTTTGAAAAAAAAAAAAAAAAAAAAGTAAAAAGTAAAAGAAAAGTAAAAAAAAGAAAATATAAAAAAAAGGGGAAGAGTAAGTTTTATCTCTGCCAGAATTAAACTGGGGCAAATTTTATCTCTTTCTTACCCTAGATCGGGGTAAGCTTTGACAGAATGCTATCTCAAATGATTGCAAACCCATCATATGATCCGCTGTCAATCCTTTCAAGCCTTAACCTTTCCTTTGCCGAATTTCATCTTCTGCAGTATTTTGAAAAAAAAAAAAAAAAAAAAATTTTCTTAATCAACTAGCAAATGATGTAAATACAAACTTTTCTGAAACATGTCAGAGAAGATTGTCTCACTGATGCTACTCATTATCAGAGCATGACTGCAGTGATACGGTTGGGGTTAAATTTATCTTATCTATGTCTCTAGGTGAAAACCTGAAAGGGCACCTTCTAAAAAAAAAAAAAGAAAGAGAAAAAAAAAAGAAAAAAGAAAAAGACAAGAAAAGAAAAGAAAAAAAAAAAAAAAAAACAAAACAAGAAGAAAAAGAAAAAATAAGAAAAAGGGGTGGGGGTAACCTTAGTGAAAACCCAAAAGGGCGCTGAGGTAGGGTTTTGGAGTACAAGAGAATCAGCGACAGAGAATAAGATGTTGAGGTCTGAAAGCTGGTGACTATGTTGATTTGGGTCTCTTTCATACTGTTGTTCTTTTGCCGACAATGAATTCCAAAATGGATGACTACGAAAGGGTCAGATGGAGCATTTTTCCTCATCAAAGGCCATCCTCTAAATACGAATCCGAATTTTGATCCTTGGGCCTTTATTCAAAAATTCAACAATTTTGTATTACTATTCTATTTGCTATTTTTTTTATTTATTGTGTATCATTGTTCATTTCATATTAGCATTATTGCATGATGAATACTATTTTTTTTTATTTTATTTTATTGTTTATAGTTTTCATATTTTGGGTCTCATTCAAAAGACAATCCCCTATAATTTATCTCTAAAGAGTCATGAAATTTAAGATCCTATGATACTAAAGTACGGACAATTGACATTTGACAGTTGCAAAGGTTTTGAAGGGTTGTCGGCTGAACCTAAGGGAGCGATTGGTTGATATCGAAACTCATGTTTACATGGTTCTCAAGGCAAAAGGATCACATGGTGGTGGCAGCGTTTTTGTCATAGTTGTTTCTTTTCCTTTTCTCCTTTTTGCAGGAAAAATTATGTGACACAACACTGGTTCATTTGAGCATGATTCACACTGGGGCAACCAGTAGAAGGATTAAGTTCCGAATTTCGCTGGGCATTTCCGAAGAAAGAAAAGAAAAATCACAATTTTCTTTCTTTTAAAGTTCAAAAATCAAGAGGAGACTGTAAGTCCACCAAGTTTCGAGTATATTTTCATTCTCTTGAACTACCTAGATTCTTGGCAAAAATCAATTTAAATTCCTGTTGGTGAGTCTCAGCGTCCACCGCGCACCCTTCTATCTCCCATTCTTAACAAATTTAATTTTCTGTTGGAGCGTAATCGCGTCCCTCCGCGCATCAATTTAAATTCCTGTTGGTGAGTCTCAGCGTCCACCGCGCACCCTTCTACCTCCCCTTCTTGACAAATTTAAATTCCTGTTGGTGAGTCTCAGCGTCCACCGCGCACCCTTCTATCTCCCATTCTTAACAAATTTAATTTTCTGTTGGAGCGTAATCGCGTCCCTCCGCGCATCAATTTAAATTCCTGTTGGTGAGTCTCAGCGTCCACCAGCGCACCCTTCTATCTCCCATTCTTAACAAATTTAATTTTCTGTTGGAGCGTAATCGCGTCCCTCCGCGCATCAATTTAAATTCCTGTTGGTGAGTCTCAGCGTCCACCGCGCACCCTTCTATCTCCCATTCTTAACAAATTTAATTTTCTGATTGGAGCGTAATCGCGTCCCTCCACGCATCAATTTAATTTCCTGTTGGTGAGTCTCAGCGTCCACCGCGTACCCCTCTATCTCCCATTCTTAACAAATTTCATTTTCTGTTGGAGCGTAATCGCGTCCCTCCGCGCATCAATTTAAATTCCTGTTGGTGAGTCTCAGCGTCCACCGCGCACCCTTCTACCTCCCCTTCTTGACAAATTTAAATTCCTGTTGGTGAGTCTCAGCGTCCACCGCGCACCCTTCTATCTCCCATTCTTAACAAATTTAATTTTCTGTTGGAGCGTAATCGCGTCCCTCCACGCATCAATTTAATTTCCACCGCGCACCCTTCTATCTCCCATTCTTAACAAATTTCATTTTCTGTTGGAGCGTAATCGCGTCCCTCCGCGCATCAATTTAAATTCCTGTTGGTGAGTCTCAGCGTCCACCGCGCACCCTTCTACCTCCCCTTCTTGACAAATTTAAATTCCTGTTGGTGAGTCTCAGCGTCCACCGCGCACCCTTCTATCTCCCATTCTTAACAAATTTAATTTTCTGTTGGAGCGTAATCGCGTCCCTCCGCGCATCAATTTAAATTCCTGTTGGTGAGTCTCAGCGTCCACCGCGCACCCTTCTACCTCCCCTTCTTGACAATTTAAATTCCTGTTGGTGAGTCTCAGCATCCACCGCGCACCCTTCTATTCCCCTTCTTGACAATTTAAATTTCCTGTTGGTGAGTCTCAGCGTCCACCGCGCACCCTTCTATCCCCATTCTTGGAGCGTAACCGCGTCCCTCCGCGCATCTTTTTCTAGTTATGACAAGTTGCTTTTCTTGACTGTTTTGGTTAATAATTGTGCTTTATCATTCATTTTTGTATTTCATGTTTAGAAGTTCTGAGAGCTCAGACTTTTTAGACTTTGCAAAGATCACAGATGGTCAATGCACATATTTCATTGTGATTCATTGGTTTTTGAACTACGTTTGACCTGATTCCCATGGTGGGATACGTAGGCAACTCTACATGAGTTCGGTCACGTGTTTTGTAATTTCGTTGTATCTTGTATTCAATAATCTCAGCCAAGTGTTGGTTTGTTTGTTTTAACTCAGATGCAGTTAGAAGAGATAGGTAAGCATTTTGGTGTCTACGTCTTTGTCTTGAATTTCCCTGAAACTCTAGACAAAGAGGGGCAAGCTGTAGACACCAAAATTTTGTTAAAATTTTAATGTTTTTCTTGAATACTTTTTATTGAATTATTTATTTTCTTACATTTATATATATATGTATTTCCAGGTTTGTTTCTTAAAAAAAAAAAAAAAAAAAAAAAAGAAGAAAAAAAGATAAGAGGAAGTGGCGTTGGCCATCATGATGTTTAGATATCATGATGGCCACCAAATTTTGCTTTGACCAAGCTTTGGCAGACACATTTCCAGTAACGAATGGAAAAAGGAATGAAAAAGGCAAAAAGAAAAAGCAAAAGAAGAAGGAAAAGGAGCTTTTGGCTTCTATTATTGGCACTTTCTCTTGGACGAGATAAAGGGGGGGAGAATAGGTAAAAAAAAGAGGAAGGAAAGCAACGGATCCAAGATAAAAGGGACAAGAAGCAAGAGACTGGAGAGGGCGGCGAAAGAAAATTTCTGCTTCGTGTCCAACATTCCAGGCACAAGCTCCTAATTTTCCTCACATTGATTCAGTCCCCAACTACTTGCAGGTAACGAATACCTCTTAAGTTTGCCCATTTAACATTTTTTATAAGATTTTGTTGAAGCATTGCATGAATTTTCTTCGATGATACATGTATCTGTTAGTTTTTTCATTTTTGCGATCTTTATTGCTTCAAAGATTTGGGTTTTGATGGCTACAGATTTACTAAAAGAGTATTAGAGATGGTTAGATGTTAGTTTTAATATTATAACCACAGAGTTTTTGCTTCTTGGGGGTTCTAGGTCCGATCTCTTCCAAAAGCCAAAGCCATTTGCTGTTTGTTGTTTTTCCTCAAACTAAATCCTCCGTGTTTGATCTTTCAAAGTGTGCACCATAGCTTAAGATTATGTAAATTAAATGGGTGGAAGTTTTGTTGGTCTTAGATTGATAAACTAGTGGGTTTTACTTGAGTTTTTTTTTATTGCATTAACATACGTGGGTGGAATAAGAAAGAATGTTGCAGCAAACCCAGAAGGTTGCAGAAGAATTGTTGCATAGAATTTGCTGCGTCTATTCTTGTTTTGTATCTTTTGGATGGTTCACTTTAGTTTAGATTTTGGTTGAGTTTTGATGATTAGAGTTGCAAGTCATGTAGTTTTAGTTTGAATGTTTAATGTTTGATGTTTGACTGGATTTTGGTTGCTTGCATCTGACATAAATGCTACGCGAAGCAAGGTTGCAGAAAGCTTCTGAATTTGAGAAGAAGAACGCAGCTTTGCATGGGAAATTTTAGCCAATTTCACTTTAACCCCTCAAGTCTCTCCTTGTTTCACTAAAGCCCAAAAACTTCTGCAAATCAATCATGTTTACCCCTTTCAAGCTTAAATCTTTTTTTTTATGTTTTAATTGTGCTTTTAGTTAATTAATTCTGGATTTTGGAATGAAATTAAACTTTAACATTTTTTAGTTCAACTATTAGTTTGTTGGGTTTTGGTAAAATGAAAGGGGAATCGGATTTGGCTATTTGTTTGGGTTACTTGGATTTGGGTTAGGTTTTTTTTTTTTTTCATTTGGGTTTGTCCTGGGCTGAAGGGTTAAGGCCCATCAGCTGGTTGATTTATTCTTGAGGTTAGAATAGTGGACTGGCTCTTTCCTTTTGCTTTGGATTTCGGTTGGGCTTAGGTAGTTTTTAGCCCAGAAATAAATAAAATGATGGCCCAGTGGCCTGATTTGTTAAGGAATAAGAAAATGTTTTCGCATATCAGTCCCTGTACTTTCAAGTACTTTCACTGCGGCCCAGAACATTTAAATTCCTTTCAACTCGGTCCTTAAATTAATTTCATTTTGGTCCTTGAATTTTATCTTTTATTTAATTTTGACCCCTGAACTTTGGAAAATATAATTTTTATCCCCCAAAAGTTTTCAATTTTTGCAATTCAGTCCTTAGCAAATTTTGGCTCTCTTTATTATGATTGTTTCTTTTTTAACTAATTATGTTACTTTTGAATATGTTCAACTTGTAATTTTAGATGTTTTAAATTTCTTTATGTTTGACATATTAGTGTGAATTTAGTACTTTTATTATTATTATTATTTTCAATTAAAGTGGTGCCATAATTCTTTTGTTCATTGTGAGTATAAATAGGACAATTTGACTCCATTTAGTCACCACTTCAAACGGGAGGTACCCCTATTTTTATTATTTCAATGTCAATTACGTGCTCTTATGTGCTTCTATGTGTTCCTATGTGTTTATGTATTTTTATATGCTTTATTTATTTGATTCAAATATTCATTCAAATTTTCTTATATACGTTTTAGTTAATTTTTATAATGATTCGAGAGGTATTTAAATACCTCAAAAATGTAATAGATAGGATAATTAGATTTGTTTTATTATATTTTTCCCTCCTAGATTGTAGTCAGGCGCTCCCCGATGTAATAGATAAGTTGTGTGTTTATGTGGCTTATGTGTTATGTGTTTTATCCGCTTTTCTTAGGACTTTGGCATATAGATATTATGCTTACGTGTTATGTGTTACGTGCTCTTATGTGTTTATTTGTTTTAATTTATGCTTTATTTGCTTCACTATATATTGTTAATGCATAACGTCACCACACTAGTCCAACGCTAGTTGTGGCTTCTCCCTCCGCTTACTTGCTAGTCCAACGCTAGTAAGTATTTTTAGAAATGGGTTAGTCCAACGCTATACCCTTAGATTGTTCATGCATTAGATTCATCTTTTGTGTGATATCCATTACATTTCCATGTATATTTTATTTTTTAGAATTTTCTCATTTGCATGATATTTTCTATTATATTATCCTCTACCCCCTACCCTCTATATGTGTTAATCAAATCATTTAGAATTGCACTTCATTTAAGAAATTGTGAAATAAGTTAGTTCATTTGCTTGTTCATATTAGGAGAATTATTTTTGAACATGGATATGGGTGATTATAACTCTTTAGTTTAAATATCCCATTAATCCTTGTATAAGAAAATTATGTCACGAGTTTTTGTCTCCCGTACCCATTATGCTGCATTTCCTTTTTCTTTGATCACTTATAACTATGTATATAATTTAATTTCTTTTCTTTACTTTTAATTTCATCATTTGCATACTCGTGACACCTTCAAGGAATTATTTTGGCCTTTGCAATTAATGCGATTGGTTCAATTAAACCCTTGAATGAACATTTGTTCCTTTCGATGTTTTTATGAATTTAGATTTGCATCCATGTAGAAAACATTCAAATGTGATAAATTAAGGGTTAAATTAAGAAAATTTTGACCCTTAGGTTTGAGTTGATTGAACCTTTGCCTTCCCTTTCTTCAACCGTGACTCCCGAACTCATTTTCTCTTGTTTTCAAAGACCTGGAGTTGTCTAAAAGGGTTTTATTTTATTTTATTTTGTTAAAAATATTTTTGGGTGACTTGGTACACCCAAACTCGATACCAAGTGGCGACTCCTAATTTTTCTTCAAAACCCTTTTAGACTAAATTTTGGACCCAAATTGTCGCATTTTTTTTAAGTCCCATTCTTGGTCCTTTTCCGTTTATTATTAATAAATCACATTTTTTATAAACACTTTCTTTTTCCATCGCAAAAAAATGGGGCGCGACAACAATTAAGGGGTTTGTTTTAAAAACATTAGCTATTCAAGATTTCTTATGTGTTTGGATTTTTTTTGCAGGGAACTCAGCAAATATAGTGGACGGAAACCTGAGTGTTCTGAGACAGAGAATTGAGACGGTGAGGATGAAAGAAAAGCTGAAGACATGCTTCAGACATGAAAAGAGCGGTTGGAACTATAAGACTGGATATGATGACACGTACAAGAGACGTGTTTTGTTGGTCCAATCCTTAAAAGTTGCAGCTTTTGTTGGCAGCGCACTTGTCCTTGTCTTCTTCAGTGGCTCTATTTTCATCTTCCTTTACTCTATTCTTATTCAAATTTGTATCCATACTTGAGAAATAGATACTAATTCTTGATGCTAGCTAGTTCTCTCTCTCTCTCTCTCTACATATGTATGTATTTGTTTTCCTGTACATGCTGTTGTGGTTACTAGTTAAAAGGGTTTCAGATCATAAGAAAGCAATTTTAGTTCAAAATTTCAGATCATTAGTGACGTATCATAATTCAGCTACTCAAGTTTCCAAGTGTAGGCAAAGTAAAATTAATCCCATAAAATGATAATGAGAAATCTGCAAGGACACATACATGACCAAAAAGTATATAAAATTATTTGAAACGAGAAATAAATCAATACTTAAATGTATTATTCCATTGTTGATTCAAATTTTAGAGTTGACAGCCAAAGTTTTTATCTATCTTTAGATACCCAACATCCCTTCATTTGCTGGCCTTCACCTTAGCATGCAGATAAAAAAAAAAAGCCATTAGGATTGTTCTCAAAGCCCGTCCTTGATATATATGCTCCATTACCACCAGGATCCTTCATTAGATCATTGTTGCCACCTTTGTTAGTCCCACCACCATTGCTATTGCCACCACCAGCTCCTGCTGCACCTGCTCCAGTTTCTTTGCCGCCACCACCAGCTCGGGCAACTGCTCCAGTTTCTTTGCTGCCACTTTTGTTATCCATCTCAAATGCCCTTCAATCTTAATCGCTAAAAGAATAGTGGTAGTAGTATCGAATATAATAATTCTGATGCTGGTATATACTTTGGCTAGAAGATGAGGGGGATTTATATAGGCATAATTTGATTAGGATGGATTTAATCGCTGCACTTGAAATGATAAATTTTTCTTGTGAATTTAACAGTCAAATGCATGACTGCATGGGGAGACTACTTTGACTACACTGATTTTTTAGCGTATGACATTCAATTCAAGCAATTTGTCCCCAGTTTTCAAGTTATTGGGGTTCATAATGAAACCTCAGAATTATGAACGCCATTCCCTTGAAGTTTTGTGTTGAAATTAGGGAATTTATATATAAGGGAAAAGAATTCTTATTTTCTAGTATCCTTAATATTTTCAAAAGATTTTACTTTGCTCGTTTCGGGTCATAGTCTTCTGTCTTTCAGAATCGTTACAATTTTTAATATGTTTTTCTAGTAGTCTTTTATGGCAGAGGCCCTCCCTCCATAGGACCCAAAAAAAGAATTGGTGCAATTTAATCCTAAATGTTTCTCTTTGAATTTTCAATGAGATCATTTTGCCCAAAAAGGTAAAATATTGTAAAACATCTAATTTAGATTGCCATGGGAAAAAAAAAGTTTCCTATAATGGAAACCTACTGAAAGCAAAATATTGCAGAAGTTCAACGGAGTGTAATCAAGTAATGAATAAATTACACTTGGTGATTAATATGTATCAGAATCTACACGTAGTTTCATTTCCTACAAATTTACTATTGGACCCCAGTATTGAAATTTCTTCGGTGACAAAAGAAAGATAATAGTAATAGATTATTACCAAAGATAATTTGAACACGAATTAAGACATCGTTTTTCATCTTATTTTCTTCCCTTTCCACATGGAAACACAACTAAGCTCAGGTTGCGTATGAAAGTTGCAGTGCAAAGATCTTAAATGCTAGTGGATTCTGTATCCAGATCCATAACAAGTAGCACGGCATCAATCATTGCATCACAATGTAAAGCAAAGTTTCCGGCTTCCTTTTTCTCCCTTTCCTATTTATAAGCACAGCAAAATCTTGTTATTTGATTGAGAAATTTCAAGTGATAAATTTAACTCTCTGAAGTATTTTTCACCAAAGAAAAACCCTTGCTATTTTTGATACTCTAATAATATGCCACTAAACACATAGTGCAAATCTCTTGTACCATACGTTTATTTATTTTAGTAGGAATGGTACAGAAGTAAAAGAAGATTGTTTTCAACCATGCAATACTCACCTTCCTTGGTAAATTCTTGGGATAATTTCAGAAACCTCCTTGAAGTTTTTGACAATTTCACTCAACTCCCCTAAGATTTCAATAATTACATAGACCTCATTTGGTCCAATCAAATGACTAAAATGTCCTCCATAATAGTTAATTTATAAAAGGACACTTAAAATTGAAAAATACTTCTTATTATTTTACTTGTCATTTTCTAATCTCAAAAAATAATCTCCATCAATTTTCTAATTTTCATCTCTTCTTCTCTCCCTCCCTCCCTTCCTCTATCATATTCTTCTCTTTTTTTTCTCCTACAACTGATTCTCCCTCCTACCAAATATCGTGCGTCATTGTTACCAATCTCTTTCTTACTATAAAAATTTTAGACCGTTTCTTTTTTCTTTTTTTCAATAGTTTTACTCTTTACAAATGTTAGCCAATTGAAGTTACCAAATTAACAAGGTGCAGACTATGGATTTTATTGTCAAACTAGAAGAAGATGAAAAAGGGTAGCAGTGATATAGGAAAAAAATGAAATTGTGAGTTGGAACATAAAGAGGTGACTATTATGTTTGTTAATAAAAAAAACTCTAGCAATTACTCATTGGTTCTCTCTTTTATTTACTTATTAATTGTGATTTTACTATAAAGGTAGAATTTTGTCTCTATTTTCTAAGAGTGATAGAGCAATGATGAATTATATTCTTAGGGACATGGGGGCATTTCTTAGTTTAATATTGGTAGTGGTGGTAGTGAGTTGCATTAGGCAAGAATTAGCAAGTAATGAATTTTGAAATGAGATGGAATCGCTGGACTTTATTTGTTTTAGTAAGTATGACACGTACAAGAAATTAAAGATTAAAACCTTGTTTTATTTTGTCTTGTTCTTTGAAGAAGGGTATTTTAGGATATTTGTGAAAAATTACAAGTTATTGGGTCTATATTGTTACATAAACCTTAAAAGTAAGGGAGGTAGGTATAATTTTTAAAATTGGGGGGGAGTTCTTTGTAATTGTTGGAAACCTCAAGGGAGGTTTTTTGAAGGGTTGAAAAGCCTGAGCCTGCAGCATGTGATGCTGGGAAAGCTATGAAGATCTGATGAAAAATTACAAAGTATTGGCACTATGTTAGAACTCTTGGTGGTTTTTTGGTTTATTTTTCACGTTTATTGACTTGGATTTTACTATTAAGATAGTTTCAAGTGTTAATTTTTTGATAATAATGAAACTAATTTAGGAAAATATTTAAATGCAGAGGATAACGAAAGTGAGTGTATGCATACATATGTCAAGTTAGATGCGATTTAGGTTTCTTAACATTATAAATCCTACTAAATTTTGCATATTTCTCTGTTTTTCAAGTGTTAATTTTTTGACAATAATAAAACTAATTCAGGAAAATATTTAAATGCAGAGGATAACAAAAGTGAGTGTATGCATACATATGTCAAGTTAGATGCGATTTAGGTTTCTTAACATTATAAATCCTACTAAATTTTGCATATTTCTCTGTTTTTTTTTTTTTTTTTTAAAGATAAGTTATGCACTTTTGCTATGTTTAGAATATTCTAATTCTTTCCTTCCTAATTTTTTCCCTACATATGTACATATAATTAAATCTTCACAGCTTGACTTCTCTGGTAAAACAATATTAATTTTTCTAAATTTGAGATTAGATTATTATATATTTTGTAACAGCATAGTAACATCTGGAACGGTAGATTGGTGACTGAAAGAGTAATTTGAGCATGTGACTAAGTTGGAAAGGAAAAAAGTTAGTCTTTAAATTTTTTTTTCCTTTTTGTAAATATTGCTATTTTTTCAATATAAATCTTGGTAAATATGTTTACAAATCAAAGGATGTTCAAGCAAAGGAAAATAATGAAGAGTTAACAATTTTACTTCTTTAATTCCAGTGGCATCTATCGTTTCACAGCGTCTCATCAATCTCTTTTAATTGCAACAACTAGGAAAGTTTAATAGTATGTACACAATCTCTCAATTCTCAATCAGAGAAGCCTCATGTATCCATGAAATGGAGGTCCATAAGCTCGACTTGTAACAAAGAAGAAGAAGACGGAAAAAAAAAGGTAGAAGAAGAAGAAGAAATTAGGCACAAATGTAATAATTTTGCATGTGATGCCCAGAAAAACAACTTTCTGCGCCTAAATGTATGGAAAATCTGTATATTTTCCTTCCCATGAAATACTAGTGTCAAACTTAGCATGTTATTTTCTAAGAAATAATTTTTATATTTGTCGTGACCATATTTCTTAATTATTTTTTTATCTCACATACATCAAATTATTACAATATATATATTTTTTAAAAAAACTTCAAAAAATAGCGATCCAAATGGAAACTAAAAGCAAAGCTTTTTAATGTGGACAAATGAAGTTGAAGATCAATTGGAAGCATCCAATATTGCTATATTATCTGAAAAAAGTTGTTACATCAAGTCAAACAAAGGAAGCTGCATTCTCTAATGATCGAGAATTAAGCAACATCCCTTGTATGTCAAGTACAAGACTAGAATTTAGAAACATGAGAAAAAAAGCACATAATTTCTTTCTTAATCCATGACTAATAGACTAATGGTGATGGGCTTGACAATGAGCCCTTACATAATATGACAAATTGGACCCAGCTTTCGGAAGCTCACAATTATTGATACTACAATGATTCATTGTCGTATTAGTTTTTCACATTATGACAATGATGTTTGTTGCTTACACTATTCTCGTTTCGTCTTTTATCTTGTAAATTTCTACCTTTGTTTAAGCCGTTCGATTTCTTGCCCCAAGTTGCCCAACAATGCCATCTAACAAGGTAAGCAACTCCAATGCCCTTAAAACTATTTCTTCTATGACATTAAAAGTTATTTTGGGTGTAATAAAACTCTTACTGGGTATTTTAATTTTTTTTTTCTTTTTTGTATATGCAGAGATTTTTAATTCGGGATGAATCTAAAAAAAAAAAAAGAGCAAAAGTTCTTTCCCAATTTAAAAAATTTTGTCAGCAACTATATTTATCTGACACAAATTAGCCCTTATTGGAAATACTAAACAACGTATATTGAAACAACATTTTGCCAGAGAGAGAGAGAGAGAGAGTGTGTGTGTGTGTGTGTGTTCAATTTTGCTTTTTTTTTTCTTTTTTTTCTTTATGAGAAACTAATAAAGAAGAGAAGACGAAGTGATCTTCAGCTCTGTATGGGTTTTTCTCGCTTTTTGTTACATTTCTTTTTCCATGTCCTCTAAGAAAAAGCTTCTTCTTCTTCAATATAATTAACGTCTTTTTGGGTCCAGGCAGGGGCAGCAAACTGGTAAAGTTTTCCAAGCCAATAAATTTTTTGTCTCCTTTGGTCACAGGGAGTGGTCCAATACCGACCTAATAAACAAATAAAAAGGCCAATTTGGGACTTGTAAGGCAAGATTAGCGGCTGTCATGACAATGATCTTTAACAATGAAAGCTTTAAGACCCCTTTTTTATATTTTTATTAATAATCTGTGCGAATTATTATTTCTCATGAAGCCAAATTTGTGATCTTCTTCAGTTATTCATTTATTTTATTTATTTTGCATTTTTTGAAGAATAATACATGACTCTAAACTCCGTAAACAGTTATATATAGAGCCTGAATATATAACCAAAAGACAAAATCACCTAACAATTGCAAATTTTTCCTGGCATATGTATATAGGAGGTCTGCCACTTTTAAGATAGTTATATTTTTTCATTATTTGTGGTTTAATTTCTGTCATTAATCACATTATCTTGTTGATCACATAATTAATACGTTAATATCTAAAGCGAATTTCACTATCCGACATTGTATACTGCAAAATACTCTTCTTCGAAAAATTCTCTGAAGAATATCTGGCACGATTATCCGGCGTTACTCTCTTGATCCGATGTTTTATACTGTTCAACACCCTTTCTCTTGTAAAAGCTTCTAACGAGTATCCGGCTTGATATCTGATTCGAGATTTACTATCCGACTCCGTATACTCTCATCCAATCCAATGATGACTTTTTGTAAACAGCTCCGTATCTTCCTTGCTCCTTCATCGCTATCAAAATATGGTAAACATTAACAACTAAAATGGCCGAATTCACAAGTCTTCTCAAAGTTCCTCAAGGACATCACATATTGCCAAAATGGTCACTCACATTATCTTAAGAGTTCAAAATTAAGTATAAATGAACTAAAATATGCACAAATTATTAAGTAAAATAGACACGTATTAAACAGCATGAATTTTGTAAGAATTTGTTAGTGAGCAAGACAGAGCTATATTATTGTGTGGGCTCAAATGCGTAGAAGAACGATGATTTTCAGAAATTGTGAAACAATTAGTATGAAAGCCGAGGACATCAGCAAAAGGCCAGTGTGATGATTATGATAGTGCACCAATTGTAGCTAACAAATGCTCTAGCAACGATTATGCAAATGGCTGGGATCTTTTCTCCATCAACCAAGCCATAATGGTAGGAAATGTGATAAAATTTGCATATTTATGCTATTTTTACTTGAGCCAGAAAGCATTTGCAGATTGCCCTCTTCAACTTTCTCAATTACAATGTAAACTCAAAGGTGGGAGAAAAAGGGTGGGCAAAGAGAGGTGGAAGGAGAAGGGTAGGAGGAGAAGGAAGAGGTGGGCGGCTGGTGATGCAGGTTGGTAGTGGAGCGAGAAGATAATCCAAAGTTTCCAAAGCCGGGGGCAACGCTGCCCCCCAGCCTGGGAGCGTCGCCCCCTGGACCCCCGACTCGCTGACCAGGCAGCGAGACTCGCGAACAGCTCAGCGAAGGTCGAAGATCTAATTCAAGGCATTTCAACATGAACAATTTAAGTCTTACTTTGCTTATGTACCTTTCATTTGGGCCTTCGTTTCTATTATACAATAATGCCTATGTACTTATTGTAAATGTGCTTTGGACCAATTTTCCAGATGAGTTTTGGTTCACTAATTTTCCTTACATCCTATTGATATTTTTTTTGTTCATGTCTCCAATTTGATTCCTAATGCATTTACCCCAAACGAATTTCATTACTATTTTTTTTACCTCATAAAAAACCTTCCTCCATCTTTATTGCTCTCACTCTGTGTTTTTCCTCCTTTGGTTTTTTTCTCCCTTGTTAGTCAACGTTCACACTGTAGATTTTAATGCTCATTTATCCGTTTCATGTTAAGTCTTCAATGCTTTCCTTGTACTCATGTATTTATTTTCGTGTTTTGCCTCATTTGAGGATTATGTAGCTTTAGCACACATTTATTTGTATAGATATAAATATAATCCTTTGAAACAGCATGCATGCGCATATATACATATTTATATTTAAGGAATATATGGTAAAGCCCTATAGAATAAACAGTATGTGTGGTATTCACCTTCTTGTAAATCACAATAAGTTTTACATGATGTGTAATGTAGTGAAGTTAAAAATTTTTTAAAAAAAAGATTGAAAGAAGATTTCAGTTAGCAATGTAGTGAATTTAAAAATTAAAAAAAAAAGGATTGAAAGAATCTTTGGAAGCATACATGCATGTAGACCAACTTTAAAGTTTTAGTCAATTTTCTATTTTTAGCCATTTATTTTTTTATTGTTGTATTTGCAGGTAATAAAGATGTTTCCTTTTTTATTTGTTATATTTTTCACTTAATGTATTCATTAATCATAGTGATGCTGTTTGTACTAACTTATGCAAAAAATTTTATGGGTATTTAAATTTTTTGTAGAAATTTTAAACATTTATTCTTTCATCATTTAAAAACTTAGACAAGCATTTTGTAAATCATGTGTTGCAACAAGCTAACATGTTAATATCATTTTTAACCCTAATTTTTGCTTTGAATAATTATTTTCATAGTTAACATATTAACCTTTTTGCCAACAAATATTTGCTCGTTCATTTATGGTAGCCTGTTTTTTGCAAATGATAACCCTTCATTTTTTTGGATGGTAGTTTATATGTTGTATTATTTCTGCGCCTTCATCTTCGAGTGGCGCTTTGCAAAGAAACTTTCTGGTACATTGTACCTTGCATAAAACTTTCTTTACAGATCATGTGACCTACATCAGGAGGTTTAATTATCTGTTTATCTTTATATTATACCTTGCATAAAACTTTACTCTACATAAAGTTGTATCGTGCTCTGCTCTATGTACACAATCTGTTTCGCTGTTAATTCTGTTGCTTTTGCTTTTATAATTATTCATATCTGTTCGCTCATATAATTCTATAATTCTTAGTAATCTCTTATTCCTTTTCATGTCTCTTTTGTTTTCTGTATTTTTTAAAAAAGAATTTAGTATCATGGTATCAATGGTTAGAAACAAGAAACTATTATCTCTGAAGACCAATGCTTTGACATAAAGCACACACCAAAAAAACAAAATGCATCTGCTCACATGCTTGCTGAGAAAGGAGAATCACAACATCAAAGCAGGAAAATTAAAAAGATGCCTAAAAAAGTTTCTCCCACTATTTATGAAAACTGTTGCCTTGAATGAAACTTAGAGAGAGAGAAACATATATGTGTTGTAAAACTAATAAAAGAAACTCCCAAAAGTAGGGATTGGAATAGTAGAGTAAGAAGAAGAGAGAGATAGAATTATTATATTTACTGATCAAAGTACTTCCAGGTTTCAAGGTTACAAAAGAAGTAGTATTCACCCCTATAAATAGGTGATCCAAGATAAAAGGTACATGAACCCTATCAAGTACTAATACATGAATTTAGTACTTCAAGTACATCCAAAAAAAGGTTTCATCCAATAGACCAACGAATCTAGGGAGAATACATGTGTCTATCATCTTGAGAATACAAACAGACATCTTCATCTTGTAATCCTTCTTGAGAATATCAACGGACAGCCACATCTAGAGAATATCAACGGACATCCACATCTTATCATTATTTCATAACACTCCCCCTTGAATGTCCATTACACAAAGAATATGCCTCGTTAAAACCTTACTAGGGAAAAATCCAGTGGGACAAAAACCCTAGTGAAGGATAAAGAGTACACTATTCTTGTGCAATAAATTCTCCCCCTGATGCAAACATTATATGAGATCTTTTAGCCGACCCATACCAATATTCTTCACCAGTTTTCCAAACGTAGCAGTCGGCAAAGCCTTGGTAAACAAATCTGCCAAATTATTATTCGATCGAATTTGTAGCACATCAATCTCACAATTCTTCTGCAAATCATGAGTAAAGAAGAATTTCGGTGAAATGTGTTTCGTCCTATCTCCCTTAATATATCCTCATTTTAACTGAGCTATACAAGCTGCATTATCTTCATATAAAATAGTTGGAGGATTTTTCTTCTCGGAGGATAACCCACAACTCTTTCGGATGTAGTGGGTCATTGATCTTAGCCAAATGCATTCTCGACTGGCTTCATGAATTGCTATTATTTCAACATGATTTGATGAAGTGGCAGTTAAGGATTGTTTTGTAGAACGCCAAGAAATGGCTGTTCCGCCACAAGTAAAGAGATAATCAGTCTGAGATCGTGCTTTATGTGGGTCAGACAAGTACCCAGCATCAGCATATCCAAGCAACTCATGCTTAGATTTATTTGAATAAAACAAACCAAGATCAATTGTTCCTTGGAGATAGCAAAAAATGTGTTTAATACCATTTCAATGTCGTTTTGTAGGCGAGGAACTAAATCTTGCTAATAAATTCACAGCAAATGATATATCTGGCCTTGTACAATTAGCAAGATATAAAGCGCACCAATTGCACTGAGATATGGTACTTCAGGACCAAATATCTCTTCATGTTCCTCTTGTGGCCTAAAGGGATCCTTATAAGGATCCAATGATCTAACGACCATTGGGGTACTTAATGTATGTGCTTTATCCATACGGAACCGCTTTAATACCTTCTGGGTATAAGCAGTTTGGTGAACAAAAATTCCACCTTCTAAATGCTCAATTTGTAAACCAAAACAGAATTTTGTCTTTCCAAAATCTTTGATCTCAAATTCTTTCTTCAAATATTCGACAGTCTTTTGGATCTCTTCAGGAGTTCCAATCAAATTGAGATCATCAACATATATCGCAATAATCACAAAATTTGACCCATTTTTCTTGATAAAAACACATGGACATATTGGGTCATTGGTATAACCTTCTTTAGTTAAACATTCATTGAGACGGTTATACCACATATGTCCAGATTGTTTGAGCCCATACAAAGACTTTTGTATTCTAATAGAATACACATCTCTAGAATTTGATTTACATGCTTCAGGTATGTTGAATCCTTCAGGGATTCTCATGTAAATATTATTTTCAAGATTCCCATACAAATAAGCAGTGACAATATCCATCAGACGCATATCAAGTTTTTCATTCACTGCAATACTCACAAGATTTCTAAATGTGATCGTATCCACTACAGGTGAATACGTTTCATCATAATCAAATCCAAGCCTTTGTGAAAAACCTTGGGCTACAGGTCTTGCTTTATATCTCACTATTTCATTCTTTTCATTTTTTTTTCTCACAAAAATTCATTTATATCCAACTGGCTTTACACCTTCAGGTGTTTGGACTACAGGTCCAAAAACATTCCTTTTAGCCAGTGAATTTAATTCAGATTGTATCGCATTTTTCCATTTTGGCCAATCATTTCTATGCCGACATTCATCAACCGATCTAGGCTCATGATCCTCGTCATCTATCAGAATATCAAGTGCTACATTATATGCCAAAGTACTATCAACAATTATTTCTCTTCGGTTCCAACTTTTTCCTGTAGTGACAAAATTTATCGAATTTTCTATAATTTCATTCTCTTCAGGAGTTGGCTCTTTGAGAGTTGGCTTTTCAGGAGCGACCTCTTCAGGAGGTTGAATTTTGTCACTAATTATTAATTCATTTGATCCTTTTTTCTTTCGAGGATTTTTATCTTTGCAACCAAGAGATCTTCCACGCTTCAGGCGTGTTTTGGATTCATTAGCACTTGTGATTTGCCCTTCAGGGACATTTAGTTTAATCGGAGCATTTTCGGCAGGAATATGTGATTTGGTGACTCTTCTGGAGTCATTAAATGCATCCGGCAATTGATTTGCAATATTTGCAAATGTATGATCCTTTGAACTTCTAATTCGCATTCTTTTGTACGAGGATCCAGGAAATCTAATGAGATTTTCCAAATGATTTCCTTTTTCGAAATTTCCTTTTGCCTTGGTTGATCTGTTCCTCCCCCTAATGTCGGGAAATGTGATTCATCAAAATGACAATCTGCAAATCTTGCAGTGAATAAATCACCTGTCAATGGCTCAATATATGTAACAATAGAAGGTGATTCATACCCAACATATATTTCCAACCGTCTCTGGGGGCCCAATTTACGACGTTGGGGCGGTGTAATAGGAACATAAACCGCACACCCAAATATTCGTAAATGAGAAATATTGGGCTCAAAACCAAATACCAATTGTAGGGGGGGATAATTATGATAACTAGTCGGCCTGATTCTCACAAGTGTTGCTGCATGTAATATAGCATGTCCCCAAGCAGATAAGGGAAGCTTAGACCTCATCAACAATGGTTTAGCAATTAATTGTAGCCTTTTAATAAATGATTCGGCTAGACCATTTTGTGTGTGAACATAGGCTACAGGATGTTTAACAGTTATCCCAATGGACATGCAATACTCGTCAAAAGCATGTGAGGAATATTCACCAGCATTATCTAAACGAATTCTTTTAATAGGATAATCAGGAAACTGTACTCGTAATTTAATTATCTGAGCAAGTAATCTCGCAAACGCTATGTTGCGAGTAGATAACAAACATACATGTGACCATCTAGTTGATGCATCAATTAGCACCATAAAATATCGAAATGGTCTACATGGTGGATCTACAGGTCCACATATATCACCATGAATTCATTCTAGAAATGTTGGAGATTCAGTCCCAACTTTAGCTGGTGATGGTCTAACAATTAATTTCCCTTGAGAACAGGCAACACAGGAGAATTCATTTGATTTCAATACCTTTTGATTTTACAATGAATGGCCATGCGAATTCTCAATTATTCGTCTCATCATAATAGACCCAGGATGTCCGAAACGATCATGCCAAATCATAAAATCATTGGGATGAGCAGACTTCTGGTTTGCAAGGTGATGAATTTCAATAGCACTTATCTGTGCATAATATAAGCCAGAAGAAAGTGAAGGCAATTTTTCTAATACATATTTTCCCCTAGAAATAGTATTTGTAATTAATAAAAATTCACCATTTGTCTCATTCATTGTCTCGATGTGATATTCATTATCGCGGATATCTTTAAAACTCAATAAGTTTCTCCGAGACTTGGAAGAGAGTAGTGCATTATTTACGACAATTCTAGTTCCTTCAGGGAGAAATAGAGTGGCTCTTCCGGAACCCTCAATTAATTTTGCACTACCACAGATGGTATTAATATTTGTCTCTCCCATTGTTAAACAAGAAAAATATTTTTTATTTTTCAATATGGTGTGCGTAGAAGCACTATCAATGAGACAAATGTTATCATCACCATTATTTGATCCCAAATATTTGGCATTCATTTCTTCTTCAGGAAGAAAAAATCAAACAAAAATAAATATTAATAAAGATGTGAAGATAAATATTAAATGAAAAGAAAATTACATGAAATATATAAAAGCATTATAAAAACATCTAAACAATCATGGGATATTTGTTGATATCTTCAGGATGTTCAAAGAAATCAGCTACATCGAGGTGTGTCATATTAGCATCATCATAATAATTCTTTTGATCAATGAAATTTGTCTCAACACCTTTGTCTTTCTTTTTCAATGATGCTTGATAGAGGTCAACAAGATGCTCAGCCGTACGACAGGTACGGGACCAGTGACCTTCCATACTACACCGGTAGCATTTTTCTTCATAAACTTTCTTTTCTCCATTTTTCGGATCATAGTTATTTTCTCTCTTTTGGGAAATATTTTGTTGCTTGCTACGGCTATAATTTTCACGAGGCACAAATCTACTACGATCACGTCTACAGCCACGGCCACGTCCACGGCCTCTTCCACGGCCACCTCTACAGCCACGTCCACGACCTTGACCAGAATTTTGAAATTGAGTCCCATTCGCTTCAGGGAATGGATTTGCACCAGTTGATCGGGACTCATGATTTTTCAGCAATAATTCATTATTTTGTTCAGCCAACAGAAGACATGCAATAAGTTCAGAATACTTCTTAAATCCTTTCTCTCTATATTACTGCTGTAGGAGCATATTAGAGACATGAAAAGTAGAGAATGTTTTCTCTAACATTTCTTCATCAGTGATTTTTTCGCCACACAATGATAATTGCGAAGTAATTCTAAACATGGTTGAATTATATTCGTTGACAGATTTGAAATCTTGTAGTCGTAAGTGAAGCCAATCATATCGGGCTTTTGGAAGAACGACCAATTTCAGGTGATCGAATCTTTCTTTCAAATCTTGCTAAAGGACAAGAGGATCTTTGATAGTAAGATACTCTACTTTTAATCCTTCATCTAAATGACGACGAAGGAAAATCATGGCCTTAGCACGGTCTTGGTTTGAGGCATCATTCTCATCAACAATAGTATTACCAAGACCCATTGCCTCAAAGATGAATTTCAACATCTAAAACCTACGATAAATAATTTTTTCCAGAAATATCAAGAGGTATGAACTCTTGTTTTGTGAGATTAGCCATAAGACTATAGATTCGTAGAAAAGAATTTTACCTTGATAAGTAGCCAAAAGTTGTTCGGGCAGAATCTTGACACGTCTCGTGCTTCACTTTTGCTTCGCGCCTTTCCTTCACTCAAAGTAGAGACTCGTGCTTTTCCTTAGCTCAAGGTAGAGACTCGTGCTGATAACGTGTTGTAAAACTAATAAAAGAAACTCCCAAAAGTAGGGATTGGAATAGTAGAGTAAGAAGAAGAGAGAGATAGAATTATTATATGTACTGATCAAAGTACTTCCAGATTTCAAGGTTACAAAAGAAGTAGTATTCACCCCTATAAATAGGTGATCCAAGATAAAAGGTACATGAACCCTATCAAGTACTAATACATGAATTTAGTACTTCAAGTACATCCAAAAATAGGTTTCATCCAATAGACCAACGAATCTAGGGAGAATACATGTGTCTATCATCTTGAGAATACAAACGGACATCTTCATCTTGTAATCCTTCTTGAGAATATCAATGGACAGCCACATCTAGAGAATATCAACGGACATCCACATCTTATCATTATTTCATAACAATATGTAGCTATGTCTTTTTTTTTTTTTTTTAAAAACAACAAAAAAGAAAGAAAGCTTTGAACCCTGGCAAGAAAAGACAAAGGTCACAATCCATCCTCCAGTACCATGGTGCCAATTTGCTCTCTTGATTCTGGTCTTCAACGAACCACTACAAGAAAAAAGATCATTAGTGACAACATTTCTTTGTGACGACAAAAAGTCGTCACAAAATGAGGTTGATTAGTCACGACTTTGAAGGTTGTCACAATTGACTCAAAGCAACTGAGTTTTCAGTGACAACCTTTAATTGTCGTCACAAAACTACTTCGCGCCATGGGACTTGGAAGGCACGAGATTTGCGATAGTGACGACTTGATAAATGTTGTCAGTAATTCTACCGCTTTCTTTGACAATATTTCATTGTTGTCACTATTTATGTTTACTGACGACCAATTTTTGTCAGTAAAACTATAGCGTAGTTAGTGACAACATAAATATCATCACTAACTTGAACATCTCTAATGCATTTATTTAATTGTGAGCCTCAATATTAATTTAATTTTTTAAAATTTGATGATTTATTAACTATGACTTTATTTAATTGTAAGCCTCAATATTAATTTAATTTTTTTAAAATTTGATGATTTATTAAACTAGTCATAGTTACTTAAATATTAATTTAATTTTTTAAAAATTTGATGATTTATTAAACTAGTCATAGTTACTCAATAGGTTTTTAACTGAAAAAAATTAATGAAAGTTTCTAGTTAGAACAACTATATAAACTATTACAACTTGAGAAAGAGTATATTTACCAGTTCTTTGAATTTAGCAAAAAATTTTCATCCATTATAATTTTTTGATAAATATGTTAAGAAGTAGTGATTAGAAATACATTAGTAAATTTAAATAAAATTTGAAGCTAAAAATTCACTTGTAATATTAATATCGAATCAACTGTTTGATGTCATAAAAAATTAACTATTTGAAGCAGAACCAATGTGCATTTACCACTTGTAATATTTCAACATAATTTTCTCATCCATTATGAATATTTTCACAAAAATATTTAAAAGTAGCAAGTAATATTATATTAGTACAATATTAATTCAACTAAAATGTTGGAACTAAAAAACGTTGATTGAAATTTTGGTACTGAACAAGTAAGGGGGAAATATAAGGAATTGAAATTTCATTCAAAGTCAATATTTTGAGGAGAGGCGCGGAAACACTTATAACACTTGGAACCAAATAGCCAACACTACCAGTATCCTAAAGCCAACACTACCAGTATCACCGAACAAAACACCAGCAGTATCCTAAAGCCAACAGCTAACACTTAGAACCAACCGTAGCACACTGCTCCTTATCTCTGCCGAAACATCTCCTCGCCATCTCCTAATTGATCTTGGCTCGGAAATGATCAAATAGAAGACCACATTTAGCAGCAACTCTCTACCAAAAAGGTATGCCGATTCTAGGCGGAAGAAATCAGAAAATGAAGGAGGGTGGCGGACAAGGATTAGCAAAGAGAAAAACTATCGGGCAAGCCAACGGAAAAGAAAGGGAGCTTCGGCTGAGGAAAGAATAGCTACGAAAAGAGGAAAAACAGAGGGAAGGAAAAGGAGAGCGGCGGAAAAAAAAAGAGCAAAAGGAGAGAGTTGAAGTCAGAGAGAGGTAAACTAAGAGAAGAAAGGAAAACAGAGAGGAAACTATGGCAGAAATAGAGCAAAAGTAAACCCCAGAAACCCTAGTCGACGGTGAGGTGAAGGAATCGTCCACTCAAGACATGAAAATAGTCGAAGCCCAAGCTGATGACGCGGCGGTGCCGGCAGTTTAAAGCGCGTCAGAGATGAAGCTGACGAGGAGGGAGAGAACAACGAAGATGTCAAGAAGTTGAAGGCTGATGATAAGCACGTAGAAGAGGAGAGAGGCAGTTCAACGGCTTGATTGATGTCTACCCCAGCGGTCCTCATTGGATGCTTGCCTTGGAGAATTTTGCTTTGGCGAGACCGTGAGAGGTAATTTCTTCGTTTACAGTTCAGTCTTCCTTCTGTGTTTTACATAGCTCGTGAATATATGTGTTTTATATGATGCTGGGATTGAAATCTATTTTGTTCTGATGAATTTTGGGGCTAGATATAATATCACTTGAACAAAGAATCATTGAAATTTTTAATGCCCATGACCTGTTTGATAAAAAGCCCGAACGAAAGTTTTGAACCAAAAGAGGGGATTTTGTGCTTTTTTATTCAATAGGGACTCTGGCCAGTCCAAAGTTAGGCAGAATCCGTGCGTTTGCTAGTCGGGAAGAAAAAGAAAAGCCATGATTCTTGAAGTTGATTTTTTCCACTTTTTCGTTGTTGCATTCCGCGATGTTCAGAGCATTTTTGCCGTGCGTTTGCTAAGTACAATTGTCATGTTGATTGTTCAGGATTTTAGATCATATGTGCCTTATGTGTTAAATTGAACTGAAAGCTCTTGCTTATTGAACAATTTTGGGGCCGATTAACTTCAATTGGAGCAAAAGTCTGATGAAATTTCTAATGCCCCAACCTGTTCGACGAAATGCCTAACTAGATTCTGATTGAAAAATGTTTGCTGGTTCACCGAGTAGCATTTGGAACTAGAATGATATGATTTCTCCAAGTTGCCAGATTGGTTTGAGAATCTGAATGTAAATAGACAGCAATCTATTCGTTAGTACTTATGGGCTGTTTTCTCTTGTTTATCTCTTCCATTTCATAGGTTCCCTCTGTTTCATGTCTCTGTTTGATAAATTAGTCAGACGTTGAGAATCTTTTTAATGAGCGTGAGTCATGCCCAGAATGCACGTAACAAAAGTCTGCTGGATGGCAGTTTGTTGATGGGTGTTTCCTTTTCCTTGTTGGTTACTCACACGCCTATATGGCCGTCTTTCTTGATTCTCCTTCCTTGCATTCTGCTTGTGATGTCTTAAGTCCGTCTCTCATGTTTAACTTCGCTCTTGTTACATGAAGCAGTGACTTCCGTTTAGCTGGAACCCTTTTTCTTTTATGCTTCACATTTCGCAATTCGTAAAGTCCGCGGCTTATAAATTTGTTGCACAGCAATTCACAAGCTCTATGTTCATTTGCATTTGTTAGCATTGAGGTTTATCCTTTGGGTTATGATCGTTTCATCATGATTAGTTTCCAGGTCTCCAAATGTATGAAGAAAATTTGTTGTTGTTTTCCTTTTTTGCTCACTTGCCGTTTTTTATGCTCCATGATGTTTCTTTTTCTCATTTTACTCTTGCTGTGAGTAAATCACCTTGAGTTTATAAAGTAAGTTCATGCATAACTTTGCTATCACTACTGGTCGTTGTGGACAGAGTAGGAAGATTTGATATCTGCTTACTAATTTAGGTTAGAAATGAACAGCAAAAACAAAGTACTGATTTAGCGTTTTGAATACTTGCTAAACATTAATGTCGTGCAATTTCCAGTTAAGCCTAATGATTTGCTATGTGGTGTCCTGATTCTAGTTTTTCTGTTTTGCAATGACATTTAGGCTTTAAAGCTCAAACGGAAACTTTGATGGCTCCTAATTACCGCCTTTACTCTGGAAAAATCCTTTCTTTCCTTGTTGAATTTTATCATGGCACTGTCTTCTTCATTCCCTTTGTCTCTGCTGACCAAAGCTTCTGATTTCTTGTTAGAAATATGGTGCAGACAATTTGCTGTTCTGTCTCAGACCCTTCGTTTCTGAAATTAGCTCCTACTTAGTTGCCAAAAACTGTTGTTCTGATGATATGTAAAGTTGCAGACGGAAATGGTAAAGTAATTCAAGTAAAGAACTAATTACTAGTAAATTAGCAAACATGAACCTGAAGAGGACCTAATTGTAGCGTTGACAGAATAACCATCTTCAAGAAGCCTTTTGATCAACCATGATGCCAAAAGTCCAGTTCCACCTGTTACACATACTCTCCCCTTCTCCATCTTCTCCCCTTCCATTAATTTGTGTCCGTCTAGCCTTTAATACCAGTATAGTACTGTTTGGTCTCTTTGCAGTGGATTGTCAGTTTCAACTTGAAGAATTAATGTATTTCCAGTATAGTATTTCACTTGAAGAATACCAATATAGTATATGCGAAATGTATTTCCTTCAAGTAGTTAAAGGGAATCTTCCTTGTTAGTTAGACTGTTGTGCTGAGTCAACAATCAAGTAGTTATTTTGTTATTCTTGAGCTGTATAAGAATGCAGAAATCCGGATTGGGCAACATGGAAAAATCATTTTGAATAATATCTCTCTTTCTTCTTCCTCAAGTCTAGTTTCTCTCCCCCTTATCACTCTATTTCTGCTGCAATTGCTGCATTCATTACGGTGGTATCAAATTAGTGAATGCTTGTTACTTTTGTTGTATATTTAGCAATTAGAGACTGTTTTGCTTTTGTCACCTGATAACTTTACTACTTTATTGCAGATATATTGCTCATTTTGGAGGTTTTGAAGAAGATTAGCAGTACGGCTTACATGTCGGCTCAAAAACTGTGGTTATAGTGCTGTCTTAAGTTTAGAAAATGTTTCGGAAGCGCAGGAAATGTTTTGGGACTTGGAATATGTTTTTTAGTGCAGTCTTGACTTATATGAGTAGTATTTGTTCTACTCAAACTTATGAAACTATTTGTACTATGATGTTGCACTTATTTATGACATTTGAATATTTAATATGTTATTTTGGCATATTCTATTGTAACGGGTGCCGACGTTTGTTATTTATTAAACATTGCTGATGTTTTCATTTTTTAGATATTATTGTAGTAGGAAAGTCATGTGTAAGGTGTTGTAAATGAGTAATATTTTTCTAGGCAAGATGTCTTTATTGACAATTGTTATTGTCACTCAATCAAAACTGTCTATTGATAAGGGATTGTTGCCACAGTTGATTAGGGGTTTATTGACAACAAAGTTGTCACTAATTCCCCTATGCCCTCACTACCATCCCTCCATGCATCATTGACAAGAGAAGGTGTCGTCACTAGATTTATAGCTTTTACTGATGACATGTGTTGACATAAAAAATTTCCTTCACTGACGACTCTAAGGTCGTCACTGTATACTTTCATTTTTTACTGACGACATAGATTGTCATAAAAAAGCTTCTATTTACTGACGACTTTAAAGTCGTCACTGTATACTTTTACCGACGGAAATTCAGTGACGACCCTGCGACAACTGAAATGTTGTCAATAATGGTCATCAGTGACGACTTTTTGATTTTTCGTGACGAAAAGTAGTTATCACTGATGACCAAAATTCTTGTAGTGAACAGACTATTTCAAACTGTGACTCTGGTCTCCAAATTATCTGAGCAAGATATCTCCAAATTATTTTAGAAACAGTATTGACTTTCTTGACATAAACCTTGATTTCATGACACATTAGTAAAGAAACAAATTATGAAAAAATAGGGAAACTAGTTAATTTAAATAGTTTTATTGAATTAAGCTATTTGTACTTGAAGTAAATAGTCTTGATTGAATTAACACGAGTTCTTATTGTTGGTTTTGATATCAATAAGACTTGAAGGCAACATGATCCTTCTTTATTACCAAATTCTAAACAGATTTTAAGTTTAATCCAAGATATTTGATTGAATAGGGATGACAATCTAAATCAATTACTAAATGGGAAGCACAAATAGTTTAAACAGTCCATAGTCATTTTTTAGCTATGCAACATTGTTGATGAGAACATTATATGATGGTAAAACATACTAATCCATTAAATTTAATTTATGACAGATTACGTCAACCCATTTCCAAAGATAAGGAAATAAATTCTTTTGATTTTACCTCAGATGCCGAAAGGCGGTGCACTCATATATAAAATTAGTTCCCCTTCACCAAATTTCCTAATCAGTCAAGGAACAAGAATTGCATTAGATGATGTCTTATATAAAGAAAAATAAATATTTCAAAGCTAAAAGTAAAAAAATAAAAATCTCACACAACAAGTAGTATGATCCCGCTCTTTCGAAAAGGAAAAAAGAGATATTAAAAACACAAAAGAAAATGTCGATTCATGATGGTGAAGCTTATCAAACTTGAGATTGGAACTAGGTTTTAAGAAAAAGGGAATTCCAAGAACCCTAAATTGCAAATTAAAAGAGAAAAATCGGAGGAAAAGTAAAAGGAGAAAAAGAGTACCTGCGGATATTAACTAAAGGCACATGGCTTATTTTATCATAATCTTCTCCTTGTTGACCATTCTTTATCCTAACTCTATTGTTGAATTTTTCTGGCATTTCCAAAAGAGATATCTCTTTTAGATTGGTTAAACATCTCAACCCATCTGGAATCATTTCCAACTTTGTTCAGTACTCAATCCGTAAACCTGAGAGCTTAGGCATGGCCCCCTCATCCACTTTCCACTGCTTCAAGTTACCCAAAAAATGAAGCACGAGATGTTTTAGTTGGGGAAATCCAATTGAGTGGCAGATCATTTCTTGGCCCAGAAAAGAATTTGGCCCAAGTTCCAGTATTCTTAGGTTAGGAAGCTTCTCGAGTGTTCCCATTGGGTCTTCCTCAATATTAGTAGTATGCAGCTTTAATTGAGTAAGTCCTGCAGGGTCAGGAAACATATGGGATTGGTAATCCGGTAACTTCTTGCATAAACTACGGTCAATCTCTAATTCATGAATATTCCTACTAAACAACACCCTTAAAAGAACATCCAAACCCCTGTTGTTGTCATTTGAATTGTTGGAGTTGATCTGGCCAAAATTACAGCTCTCGATTTTAAGTGAGCTAATGCACATGCATTCCAAGTTTGATATATGATTGATGATGTGTTCCAAGTCCTCAAAATTTTTATGCACCGTTGCTTTGAAACCTCTAAGATTCACTAATTTGCATATATCTTCAGGATAGCAAAATCTGTTATGAAATGATTCAAGTATCTCTAGTTGCTTGCTCAATCGCAGTTTAGGGTGGGGTTCTCCAAGTCTGGATCTCAAACGTCCCAATTTCCATAGCACGTTCTGAATTCTACAACGATGACTACCAGATAAATCGAGAGTTTCCAAGTACCTTAAATTGCCCAATGAATATGGCAAGTTTATATGACGACACCTCAATCTCAAACATCTCAAATGGATAAAATTACCAACATATCTTAGAGGTGATTTGAGAAAACCACTTCCGAAGGTCATATCGAAGGCCAAAATTGCCAAAACTCTAAGCATCTTCAAATTCTTGACTTGGGACATTGTTCTCCACCCTGAAAAAATCTCCCAATTGTCTTGTGATGGATCACACAAGAATGAGCAAAGATGTTTAGTTTGTTCTTTTGGCGGAAAGTTGGGTTCAGAGATATCCTCTGCATCCAAACGAAAGACTAAACCATAATGCGCATCAATCGCACGAGGAGAATCTCGTGAAGTTCTTTTATCGACCACCTTATACAAATTCTCCTCTTTTGCCTTGACCAAGCATAGATCTCTCACAAGATCATGAAACCGACATGACTTCAACCTTGTTACTGCATGCTTCCCCTCCTCATGTACTTCAATCTCAACCATGCATCTTTTTGCTAATTCTTCCAAGTAACGCTCTGCAACATCCATCATTGGTTCTTGCCCCATTCTATCATTGTCAAATATCATACCTTCTCCTATCCACATCTGATATAAACTCTCTACGCCAATGTTGGAATCTTCCCTGAATTTACCCAAGTAAAGGAAGCATGGTTATAGTTGCCAAGGGAGGTCATAATAACTATAAGCTAAAACCTTTGATACCTCTCCTTCTTTTCCAATTTTTTCTCCCCTATCCAGATAGGATTTGATATTCTCATGCACTGCATTCCATTCCCTGAGGGTTTTTTTAGTTCTAAGAATTCCACCCAGAACCACCACAGCCAATGGAAGACCCCCACAATTTTTCAACATTTTCTTTCCTAACTTTTCCATTTTGGCCAAATCTTCACAACCTGTGTAGCATTAAACAAACTAATTTAATATCAACAACGATGCATCTATCATTCATTTCTCATGTAATCCTTGGTTCAATCATAGTAGATCTTCCATAATCAGAAATAAGCATCATGGTTATCATTCAACAACTATACGAAAACCTTAACAGACTGTTAATCGAACAAGTCTCCTGACCCAAAGACTTGAGACCTATCAATAGTCTTGGAACCAAAGACATGTTAGTTTTTTCTTTTTAATCTACTGGATTGTATGAATCTGAGAAAAAAAAGATCAAGTTGCTTAAGTAAATGGTAACAATGCAAAAGGATCATGTTTCTTTGTGGTATTTCAATTAGGGCTGTAATAGAATCAAGCAGCTTGGTACTCGAGTTGAACTCGGCTTAAACCATGTCGTTCAAACTTGTTTGTTTATGTATCAATTCAAGTCCAAACATGATTTCTAGCTTGAAAATATTAACGAACTAATTACGATCTTCACGTTGTTCGGCTCCATATGTTCAGGAACATATAACCAAGTAAATTTCATAAAAATATGCTTGGAGTTTTCTTTCTTAATTCCACTTCTTTCATTCCCTGTATATTGCTTATTTTATAAAATAGCAAGTATATAACTCTCTTGTCTCTTGAATACAACATGATTAAAATTGAAAAAATATATAATTAGGAAGATTTGTTGTTATTGTTATCCAAACTTTCAAACTTTTTAAAAATTGAAAATGATTAAAAACTTATAATACAACAAAATTTTATTACATATTTTACAAGGTTATGTGAAGAGTCAAACTATTTTTCATATTATTTTAAAATAAATAGATACAAAAAGTTTTTAAGTTATACATATAATCATGTATTATACAAGTATATTATGAATACTTACTAACTAAGGTACTCAGTTTTAATCATTAATAAAATATCTTATCGTTATTTCAAATACACTTCCTAATACTAGTTTGAGATAAGTTTTTAAAGTAAAATAGTACATGTGTCCCATAAATCAGTAAATTTTGATCATTAATCCAATTTTTCATGGTGATACACCTTTCTAGCAAGAGTGGTTTTGCCTATACCTCCCATGCCGACAATCGAAGCCACACTTATTTTGGGCTCTGTTTCACCCTCATTCGGCAAATATTTAACCAGCACCTGAACATCATTAGGCAGTTCAACCACATCCTCCTCAGCCACAAAGGAGTAAGTGTGCCTTAATTGTTGCAGCCTGGATGGAGCACTCGACTCTCCTTCCTCCATTCTGGCCATTGCTTGCCCATACTCGCCAAAATTTTTGGTGAGATTTGAGATCCTAGTTCTGAGACTTTGAATCTCCACACACAAATTATGACGGGCATAACCTTCGGTGGCGATACAAGCAATCCTCTTTAGAGTACTTGTAAAGCCTCTGTTGCTTGAAATCGAAACCCTCAAAGCATAATCTTCAACCAAATCACTTGCTTCATAAGCGACCTCTTTAAATTGTGGAACCCACTGTTGTATAGGGTCCCTTGCAGTCTGTTTTGTATCTGCATATCTTAAGAACATTTGTATCCGTTTGAGATCATCATGGAGGAGTCTGACTTGCTCGCTAACGCCTCGTAGAAAGTTTCCTTCTTCAATAAGCAATTTACCTATATTTTCTACTGCAGAGGATAGGATTGAGGATAGGATTGCTTCTGCCATTTCGGATGAGATTGATATATATTTTCTGTAAAGGATGGAATTCACTGGCAAAGGAAGATGGTTTTACTTTTACATAGCAAGGGGAGCAATTTATCTGGCTCTGGATGTTTGAAAACTTTGTATGCTATTGAATTTTTCCATGGACAAGGTCTTTTGAATTTTCTAGGAGCTGGCTAGCTCGTTCCGTCCTCACAACACAGTTATAGAGAGACAACTTTTGCTTTTCTTTTTCCCCTCTACAAGAAGGGAACAAACAAAAGAAAAATATTCTTTGGCTTTGCGTATAAACATCATCTCGCATTATTGTTAGTCCAATGCAAAAAAAAGGTCAATTTAAAACTAAATCTACAATCAATTCTAGCTCTTTGTATATCTTAAAAATTGTAAAATATTTAACTTTAAAGTTTAATGATAGTAGATAAAAATTACCAGAACAGTATTGTCGTGAAATATTATTGTCGTGAAATATATCAAATAAAGAGAAAGAAAAGAATTAGAAAATAAAAAATAAGGTCATTTTCTCATCCTATTTATACTTTACTTGCACAGTCGTTGTGTTCGGTAAAGTTACTTATGATACATAAAGACCCTAATAGTTTTCCTTATTAGTCCTCCTAAATCAGGTCTTGGATTTTACTCCATCATCTGAACCCGAATCCAGCTGTTGTTAGATACATACTCCCCAGCTCGAGTCCCTTGCCAAGTCCAAGTTTTCTAGAAAGGATAGTTCATGTTCGAGTAAAATTTAAAGGTTCATTTGATTGTAATTTTTCTTCAAAAATTTTTTATATTTTTCAATCACTTTTTTATCTCACATACATCATCAAATCACTAAAGTGCATTTTTCTATATGAACTCTAAAAAATAACAATCCAAACGAGCTCATTCAACTGAAAAACACTCAGTCGATGACTTGCTCCATAGCCGTCAGATTTAATTTCTGTATGGATTCTTGGGGCACTCACAAAAATAATTTGATCCTTGTACAAAATTTTGGGTTATTATTTATTGTTTAGTCATTAATGTCCAATGCGTTCTCTTTTTGGCAACGTGAATTAAGGCCACTTGACTTTCATATACTTGTCATTAGGCTTTGGTCATTGATTTTTTTTATCATTTCAAATTGATAATCAAACTACCATAACATTGCCCCTATTTTGTCTAATTTAATCCATTGGTAAATGGTTTTGTCAATCGATGGTCTTATATTTAAGTAAATAAGTAAAGGATATTTCTTTTACTTACGGTTACCTTAATAGTTTCATAGCATCATTAAATTAATTTTGTACTTAAGGCTTATTTTTCAGCTAAATAAATTTTTCATATTTGTAAGCTAAAATAATTAACTGAAAAAATGATCCCTGGCACAAATAATTTTCCTTCCCCGCAACTTTTCTTTGCAACTTTTTCCTTTTGACAGGCTGTTGGAAAAAAGTTGCAACTGATAAGCGTGATTCCATGACATTTGTAAGAAGTTTTTTTGGAGTTTTAGCGGTGAAGTACTGGTGGTCCTTGAGCCTTCCTGTGTAGAAACAATAGAAATGGTAAACAAAATCTTTAAGCAGGGAATAGTAAAAGTAGAAATAGAGTACCTGCTAATTTCAGGTGAAGGTACATGACTAATTTTATCATAATCTGGATATTGTTCATCATTCGTTATTGGAACTCTAATTGTGACTTGGGGCATATTCACAAGTTATAGTTGTTCTAGGGTAGTTGTCAATCTCAATCCATCTGAAATCATTTCCAAAATTTTACAATTGTGAAGATGTAAACTTGAAAGCTTAGGTATGTCCCCTTCATCCACCTTCCACTTCTTTAACTTAGGCAAACATGATGTTTAAGCTGAAGAAATCCCATTGAGTGCCAAAACATTTCTTGGACTAAAAAAGATTTTGTACATAATTATAGTTCTCGCAAGTTGGGAAGCTTTTCCAGTGTTTCTGTTGGTCCTCCTCAATAATGGTGTGGAACAGCTCTAATTAAGCAAGGCCTACAGGGCTAGTGGACATGTGGGGCTGGTAATCCAGTAAATGCTTGCATAAAGCACCGTAATATTCCAACCAAACAACACCCCTTCAAGAACAGCCAAACCCTTGTTGTTATTCAAGCCGTTGGAGTCGGTCCCAAAATTGTAATTCCAAATTTCGAGCGAGGCGATGCACATGCAGTTTATGTTTGAAATCGATACGTGTTTGTCTTTATATCATGTGTGTGTGCCTGTTTTAGTGTGTTTGATGTGCTTTTGATTGCTACAAGAGTATTATTAATGCTAGTTTTGTCGAGATTTTGTGTCTATTAAGGATTGAATGAAAAACTTGTGCTTATTTCATTTTACTCACAAAAGCTGCGTTTTTGCAAGGATTAATGATGGAGCAGTGGTTTGGAGTGAATTTCATATTTATTGGATAGTTCAAGGATGATTTAGTGTGCTCGAGAAGTCACAAGTAAGGACGAGAAAAGCTTCCGTGACAAGTGGAAAAGAAGAAACATTGAAACTGGAAGACCCTTGGATCTAGCCTTGTATCCTCACTTGACAGAAGATGATCCAAGCAGAGGATCCAAGGCACAAAGATACGAAGAAGTGCCCCCAGGGTGATCCAGCCAAATGTGGATTGTAGTAGAGCAAAATAGGAGAAGCAAATCCAACGCTGGATCCTGGATAAGCAGGCATGGATCCAACACCAAATTGAAAACAGAATCAAACTTGAAAAACAGAACACTGGATCCCACCCTATTTGGACCAGATTTGACAATGGATCCTGCAGCGGATCTATATGGTAGTTTGGAGCAGTTAGGATTTCATGTCAATTTTTTTCTATCTTTTTTACCACCCTATAAATAGTAACTTACGGGGGTGGTGCTATAGCTTTTGGAGGCACACTTTGACGACACAAAATTGGCTAGTTTTTTCCAAGAAAAACATCTAGAGAAGTTAAGGTTTTCACCACAACTTTTGTAGTTGCTTAGTGGTGAGGTATTCTTGTAACTGTTGCATGTGAAGATACAATTGCAAAAGAAGCTTGAGGAGCTTTATTTCTACTATTGGAATAAAGATTTCTTCAACCTTAACTCTAAAAGTTTTCACTACAACTTTTGTATTTGCTTAGCGGTGAGGTATTCTTGTAATTTTTGCATTTGAAGACAAGATTGCAAGAGGAGCTTGAGGAGCTTTATTTCTACTATTGGAATAAAGATTTATTTCAAACTTAACTCGTACTTTTATTACTAATTTTTATCATGATTTGTTTCAAGAGAAAAATGTGCTTTCATCCTAATCCATTATAAGTACCTAAGTTTGTTTTGTCTTAGGATTGAGATGAACTTATTTGATTTTTGACCGTGGATTGATTGTGGTTGATTGTTACTATATCATGTACTTGCTAGTTTATGTATTCCATGTTTTTTATGTTTGTAGTTGTTTGATCACCATTACAAACCATCTATCCTATTGTTTGTCTAGTTAGAGTTGGCTAACAATACTAGATCAAAATTCTTGAGCTCTAAATTGTAGATTCATGAAAGTAGAGATGCATTTAGGTGGATTTAACTTGTGTAATTTCATTATCTTCATAAACTTATGCTTAATTGTTCAACCACGAAAGTAGGTGAAGACTAGGTATATGTATACTTGTCATTAGTGAAAGCAATATTCAAATGTCTTAGGAAATTATATTCTTGGCAAGACAAGAGTAATAATTTGAATCAACCAAATCACATCCTATTTATGAGCATTTAAGTGAGTAAAAAACCTGGAACTATCTTCTTATTGTTTCTCACTTGTCATATCATTAGTTATAGCTTTTACTAGTTCATTGTTGTAGTTGCACTTTACTTTAATTTGAGATTATTTAGGCAATAGACTAAGTGATAAGCCTTAGTAATTGTTATTGTTACTTGTGGATCGACCATAATTTACACTATACTGATTTAATGACCTATATACTTGCAGTTGGGGATAATTGAAAATTTTAATTTGAACATATAGTCCACGTCATATTTAAAGTTGGCGATTTGTTTGAGATCCTCAAGATTGTGATACACCGTTCCTCTGAAAGACCTGAGATTCATCAATTTGGATAAGTCTCCAGGATTGTAAGACCGGTTATTGAATGAGTCGAGTATCTCCAATAGCTTGCCCAACCCATTTAACCACATCTTAGGGTATTTTCCAAAACATTATCAGTTAAACCAAGAGAGGAGGGTATTTTGCCAAAACATTATTAGTTAAACCAAGAGAGGAGGGCGAAGGGGAGGATGGTGGCGGATGTAGAAAGTGTTATTGGTAGAGAGAGAGAGAGAGAGAGAGAGAGAGAGAGAGAGAGAGAGAGAGAGAGAGAGAGAGAGAGAGAGAGAAGCTTTAAATTAAAAAAAGGTGCTAGAAAGATTTAAATAAAAAAAAAAAAGAGAAAAGATTTGAGTTCAAAGAAAAATTCTAACTGCATAGGAAGTTTAAAGAAATAAACAAAATTTAAGCAAAATGAAAAACAAGGAACGAAAGTCATTTGTTGATACAGGAAAGAAGCACAAAAAAAAAAAAAAAACCAAACTGATTTGATGTGATTTGTCTACATGCATGTAGTTGTTTATTGTCATTGCCGTGGACGGGGTTATGCCACAAAAAAATTGTCCTTTATTGAAAAGTATTGATAGATTTCAAATTCAATACGAGTAAAAGCTTTGAATTGCAGAAAAGGGGATGGAATCAAGAAACTTGCATTGCTCTTTTTTGGGAGAATGATGGATCTTATTAGGAAAAGTTTAGATTGGTTATGGTAATGTTTCTTAAAATACTAGAGAACAATGTGGCGGTGTCTAAATCATGGAAATTCAATGTTCGAACACAATTAGTTTTCCGTTTGGCCAACCCAACGATGTTTCTTAGCTTGGTATTGTACTTATTTAGATGATCATCTCATTTTCAATTAAGGTTAATAAAAAGGTTAAGGGAATTGGGAAAGTTTCCTTATTAATTTAACCCTCTCTTCTTAAGAATACAAGAACATAGATGGCCCCCTCCAACCACATTGGTGAATCTTGCTTTGAACCTAGCCAAAAAGTAAAAATAATCACACATTATCTCCTAATTAAATTGACACATTTTTCTTGGAGCTTCCCAAACACTATAAGTGAAGGATCATATAACAAATTGGTATCTTTCCCTAATAGCTAAGTAAAGGTGCAGCACGCAATACATACAAATGCTAGCTACACAAGAAGATCTAACCAGCTTACAGTCTTGTTGGCCCTTGTCATATGCTAGACCCATTGCTGCCACGAGGATGACCTATCAAAGGTTTAAGATCATTTGGAGTCCCATAACAGCTGCTATGTGCAAAGAAACTTATGACACAGAAACTGCAACATGCAAATGAAAGATGGTGGTGCAAGACTTTAGGCAAGAGTTTTCAATACAGAAAATTGGTAATAGAGGCAAGTATTGTTTTCTTCTTAAGATAAAATTGCAATACACCGAGCTTTAACAATATAGGAAACAAACTCAGTCATTCATCATAAGATTAATTTGTATGTATAATGAGCTTTATTAAGAATACAATACTCTGCCTTTGTACCTACCTTCTTTGGGACAATTAGCAGAGAAAATTTTCATATAAATGCTAGTAATTGTATAGACTAACATAGTGCCAGCTTTTACACAAAAAAAAAAAATCACATAAATGAACGAACTTTAATTTCAGAAGAGTGGACTTAAAATCACATATTTGTGAATCAAAAGACATCACAGATTGAATTTTGAAACCAGAATTCTATAATTCCACTTCAAATCACATTAAATTTAGAAAAAAAAAAATGTGAAAACACTGTAAGCATCCATGTTACAAATCAATTACTCCAAGTTTACAATTAATATCCTTCTATGAGTTAAAATTTCCATATAAATTAAAAATTGCGGGAAAAAGAAAAGAGATTAAGTAAGTTTAATTACCTCACATTTGAATCGGATGAGATCAGGGAAAGCCAGGAGATTCAGTGTAGAATTTTCTTAAGGCAAGACCCGGGGCTTGGTCAAACAGGATTGCTTGGACAAACAGTTTCTACTTGATAACCTGTTATTCCGCCAACAAATCTGCACAATGACACGAAAATGAAGAGAAATAACCACAAAATTGAGCTCAATCTACTATTACAAATTTCCTTCAAAAAGCTGATACAAAAATGAAAACTCTGAGAAAGACAAGAAAAAGATCAAGCAGAAGGACAATAAATAAATAGCCATAACCTTTTGGAAGTGGATCTATTTTTTTTTCAAGAAACAGGGAACATTTTAGTGATTTTTCTTGTAACAAAAATACGTGTTTTATTAATGACAATAACACAAGTTCTCACCAAAAAATTAACATTATGGGGTAATAAGCACTATTGTCATTAAATTTAATTTATTTATGACAAAATTAGATGTTGTCACGAGGTGTTGTCATTTAAATTTGATATATATCAGATAGTATTTAAGGCAAAAGCAGCTAAACAGCAAAACAAATCTGACTCCACGGCAAATATATGGATTGCATAGTTTGTAAGTGAAATATAAAAAAGGAAACAAGATGATAAACTAATATAAACAAGACAAGCAAATCAAACAAATGTAAAGTCTGCCAACTAAACTTATAAATTTATAACCAATAAAAAAATTGCCTTGCATCTTTCCCTATTTAACTTATATATTTCATTCTATTCAATAGTAATTCTCTGGCATCTTATATCTAACAATCCTTTAAATATATATATATATATATATAAATGGTTCTGTCCAATTAGTAAAAAAATAATAAACTTAAAATTTCTCTATAAATATGTACGGTAAATTCATTCATTTTTAAGAAAAAATTGCTAACATTACTGCCAAAAAAAAATTACTAAACAAAAACAAAAAATATCTCAAAAAAAATTTTCCACCGACATTTTGTCCTCCCAATCCTCCACAGGCACCACTTGTAGGGAAACAATTTTGGGTAACTGAGAATGGAATCAAAGTGCATCATCCCTAAACAAACTTGCCATGTCATTTTGTACTACGAATTAAAGTAAATAGTCGTGATTGACTTAACACAAGCTCTAATTGTTGGTTTTGATATCAATAAGACTTGGAAGGCAACATGTAAGGCTGCAAACTAATCGAGTCGCTCGCAAGTCAAAGTTCGACTTGAGCTCGATAGAGCTCGAGCTAGTCAAATTGAACTCGAGTTCAAAATATTAAGCGCAAGCTTACTATATATATATATTTTTTATTTTTTATTTTAATAGTAAAATTACACATATATATTTCTAATATTTTTTATTTATTACGAAAAAATATTTTTTATTTATTTTTTAAAAAATAAATAATTATTTTTTTATTTTTTCGATCTCAAGCTTTAAATTGACAGCTCGTCGATCTCAAGCTCGAGTTCAAGCATGATAAAATTAAGTCAAAACTCGACTCGATTAGAACAAAACTCGACTCGACTCGACTCTTTCTAGCTCTAGCAACATGATGCTTCTTCGTCACTGAATGCTAAACAAAATTTAGGTTTAATCCAAGATATTTGATTAAATAGGGATGGTAATTTTAAAAAATTACATGGGAAGCACAAATAGTTTAAAGAGTTATTAGGCATTTTTTACGCCATGCAACATTTTTTGTTGATGAGTACATTATATGACGGTAACACATACTAATCCATTAAATTTAATTTATGAGAGATTATGTCAACCCATTTCCAAACGCGAGGAAATAAGCAAAATATTTTGATTTCACCTTACAATATGGAAGGCAATGCTTTCAAATATAACCTTACTTCCTCATCACCAAATTCCTTAAACAGTCACGGAACAAGAATTCCATTAGATGATGTCTTAGATAAACAAAAATAAATATTTAGAAGATAAAACTATGATCCCGTTTCTTCTGAAGAGGAAAAAAATTTTAAAAAAAACACAATAGTCATTAAAAAGACAAAAGAAAATATTGAATGATGTTGGTGACGCCTATCAAAATTGATATTGGAACTAGATGCTAAGAAAAAGGGAATTCCAAGAACCGTAAATTGAAAATTAAAAGAGAAAAATTGGAGGAAAAGTACAAGAAAAAAAAGAGTACCTGTGGATTTTAACTGAAGGCACGTGGCTTATTTTATCATAATCTTCTCCTTGTTGACCATTCATCCTCCTAATTCTATTGTTGAATTCTTCAGGCATTTGCACAAGAGTTACCTCTTTTAGGGTAGTTAAACATCTCAGCCCATCTGGAATCATTTCCAATTCTCTACACCCCTCAATACATAAACTTGAGAGGTTAGGCATGGCCCCTACTTCCACCACCCACTGCTTTAAGTTACCCAAATCATCAAGCCTGAGATGTTTTAGTTCGGGAAATCCCCCTGAATGGCAGATCATTGCTTGGCCCAGAAAAGAATATGTCCCAAGTTCCAGCAGTCTTAAGTTAGGAAGCTCCTCGAGTGTTCCTATTGAGTCTTCCTCAATTTTAGTACACTGCAGCCTTAATTCAGTAAGGCCTGCAGGATCAGGAGACATACGGGATTGGTAATCCGGTAACTTTTTGCAGAAACTATTCACGATCAATAATTTATGAATGTTCCTACTAAACAACACCCTTGAAAGAACATCCAAACTACCGTTGCTGTCATTGGAATTGTTGGAGTTGGTCCGGCCAAAATCACAACTATTGATTGTAAGTGAGCTAATGCGTATGCAATCCAAGTTTGATATATGATTGATGACGTGTTCCAAGTCCTCAAAATTTTTATACACTGTTGCTTTGAAAGCTCTGAGATTCGACAATTTGCATACTTCTTCAGGATTGCAAAATTCGTTGCTAAATGATTCAAGTATCTCCAGCTGCTTGCTCAACCGCAGCTTAGGCTGAGAGTTCCACCACCAGTCCGAAAGATAAAGATATCTCAAACGTCCCAATTTCCATAGCACATTTGGTATTCTACAATGATAACTACCAGATAAATCGAGAGTTTCCAAGTACTTTAAATTGCCCAAAGAATATGGCAAGTTTATACTAAGACCTCTCAATCTCAAACATCTCAAATGGATAAGCTTACCGACATATCCCAGAGGTGATTTGAGATAACACCTTTGGGAGGCCATATGGAAGGATAAAATTGTCAAAACTCTAAGCATCTTCAAATTCTTGACTTGGGACATTATTCTCACCCCTGGATTAGAATAGGGCACTGCCAATGAATGACACATGAATGAGCGAAGATGCTTAGTTTGTTCTTTTGGTGGAAAGTTGTATTCAGAGATATCTTCTGGAAGCAAATGAAGGACTAAACCATATTGTGCTTCAAATGCAAGAGGAGAATCTCGTGAAGTAGTTCGATCGACCAGCTTATACAAATTCTCCTCTTTTGCCTTGACTAAGCATAGATCTCTCATAAGATCATGAAGTCGACATGACTCCAACCTTGTTACTGCATGCTTCCCCTCCTCATGTACTTTAATCTCAACCATGCATCTGTGTGCTAAATCTTCCAAGTAACGCTCGGCAACCTCCATCATTGTTTCTTGCTCCCTCCTATCATTCTCAAATATCATACCTTCTCCTATCCACATCTGATATAAACTCTCTACTCCAATGTCGGAATCTTCCCTGAATTTACCCAAGTAAAGGAAGCATGGTTTTAGTTGCCAAGGGAGGTTGTAGTAACTGTAAGCTAAAACTTTTGGCACCTCTCCTTCTTTTCCAATTTTTTCTCCCTTATCCAGATAGGATTTGATATTCTCATGCACTTCATCCCACTCGCTGAGGGTTGTTTTAGTTCTAAGAATTCCACCCAGAACCACCACAGCCAACGGAAGATTCCCACAATATTTCAACATTTTCTTCCCTACCTTTTCAAAACCTGTGTAGCATTAAACAAACTAAATTAATATCAACTATGACGCATCTATCATTCATAAGCATCATGTTATCATTCAACAACTATACAAAAAACTTGATAGTTTGTTAACTGATAAGTCTCCCAGTCCAAAGATTTGAGACCTATCAATAGTTAGGAAAAAGGCTATCCAAAACATGGTTCAAAGACTCGTCCAAGTCCTCATTGGAATGGGCCCCAACTCAGACGAGTCGGGGCTCTTCAGTCTGAGATGGGTCCGCAATTCATCAGAGACGCATGAACTGCTAGTGGCTCATTCAGACTCGGTCAACTCGGACCGAGTCGACTCGGAGGCTCAAAAAATTGCCACAACCATCGAATCATCCTGCTTCAACTAGGATCCCAGGATACAACAAGCTTTCTGGTATTCTAAAATCCATGAAGAGGCAACGATAAGCAGAAAATAACACGTCAAGAACATTGAAAATCCATGGACACTAATTAAGAAAATGCAATAACAGATATATGAAGAAAAAAAGGCATGAGAGAGGTAAATAAAGAAACCGTGGAAAGGGAAGTTGAGGGGAAAAAGAAACCAAGAAAGTTTGGGCTTGGGGAAGAAGGAATTGGGTTATGGGCCTTATGACTGTGGTGGAACATGAAACCCAGAAGAATGGGTCAGAAGTCGGGGAGCAAGACCCATTGAAACTTTGACTTCGACAGATCTATCCTTTATTGCCTGTAAGTGGTCATAGTTAGTGTGATTATTAAACATACCCCGTTCTTTTTGGTAAGAAGTTCTAAAGCTTCTTACTATTAATTCCATGTTTCCTATTAATTTAGTCATTTCACTTTGAAATCCAAAACTTCTTAAGGCCTTGTATGGATTGTTTGTAGAAAAATTACCGTAGCAATTTAATATATGTAAGGTAAAAAAATGATTGAAAAATGTGTTCACAAAAAACGTAACAAATTTTCAACCAAACCAGGCCTAAATATTGTGGTCTGATCTTTAAATGTTTAAAATTCCTTATGAGCTCTTCTGACAATTTTGGATGGACATACATATAAATATGTAGCACGCTAAAAATATATTTACGCAATATTTACTGTGATTTGCAACACATAATGGTTAGTGAAACATCAATTTAAAATCTTATAGTTAGCAATAAGGGTGAAAAATAGAAAAATGCAGAAACACATAATCTTTACTTCTTATTTTTTAAAACTAATGAAAATATACACGTATCTTATCGCAAATTTAAAACATTCATTAGTTTAGAAAGAATAGAGAATGAATTTTAAGAAGAATTACATATTTGTCTAATCTTAAATATGCGTCTCATTGACAGAGTCACGATTCTATTATATAAATATTACATATTCCATTGCAGTATTTCAATATATATATATGAATAAAGGGGAAAAATTTTACCTTCACCACTTCTCCCTCTCAGTGATTTCTTGCGTAGCAATTCCCAACTTTCTTCATTGGTCAAAAGACGCAGTTGATGGTGATAAGCATTTGGATCAACATGTTCCGCAACGTCTCTATTACGAGTTGTGAGCACAATTTTGGATCCATGCTCCGAAACTGGGATTGTGTCTTTTAAGCAATCCCAAGCTTCTGTTGACCAAAGATCGTCGAGGACTATCAAACATCTCCTATCTTTAGCTTGCAAGTGCTGTTGAAGCTGCCTTGCTAGCTTATCTTTTTCGCTCATCATAATCTCATTGCTCTGTTCAGGTATAAGCTTGAGTAGAATGCGTTGGAAGAGATCTTTTGGTTGCCATTGTTGTGACACACAAACCCAAGCACGACCTCCAAAATATTGCTCTACTCTTTTAAGGTGATATACCTTTCTAGCAAGAGTCGTTTTGCCTATACCACCCATGCCGTAAATCGAAGCCACGCTTATTTTGCGCTCTGCCACCTCATTCAGCAAATATTTAACCAGCTGCTCAACATCATCAGGCAGTTCAACCACATCCTCGTCGGCCACAAAGGAGTAAGTGTGCCTTAATTGTTGCTGCCTGGACGTATCACTCGAGTCTCCCTCCTCCGTTCTGGTCATTACATGCCCATACTCGCCAAAATTTTTGGTGAGATTAGAGATCCTAGTTCTGAGACTTTGAATCTGTACGCCCAAATCGTGACGGGTATAACCCTCTGTGGCGATGCAAGGAATCCTCTTTAGAGTACTTGTAAAGCCTCCGTTGCTTGAAATTGAAAGCCTCAAAGCATAATCTTCAACCAGATCACTTGCTTCATAAGCGACAGTTCTAAACTCCGGAATCCACTGTTGTACACCGTCCCTTGCAGTCTGTTTCGTATCTGCATATCTTAAGAACCTTTGTATCCCTTTGAGATCGTCATGAAGGAGTCTGACTTGCTCGCTAACGCCTTGTAGAAACTTGCCTTCTTCAATTAGCAATTTACCTATATTACGCACTGCAGAGGATAGGATGGCTTCTGCCATTTTGGAATTCACTAGCACAAAATGATGGGTTTTACTCTTACATAGCAAGAAGAGCAATTTATCTGACTCAGATATTGATAAATGTCAGTAGACTTTCACATCTTGGCTCTGGAATCTGAAAACCTTTGTGGGAATGCTATTGAATTTCTCCACGTCCTTTCCTTTTCAAATGTCCACACGAGATGCATTATTATTGTTCGGCCCCACATGGTGCTGGCCAGCTCGTTCCCTTAATAGTGACATGATCTTACCCCTTTTTTTTTTTTTTTGGGAATAATGTTTTAAGGTGACACACCGAACATAATACAATTTCAAGAGCGAAGCTAAGGTTGTGTTTGGATTGCATTTTTCATGATTTTTCATGAAAAAATTATTGTAACGATTTGATGTATATGAAAAAAAAAGATAATAGAAAAATATAGTTACGGTCATAATTATGACAAAAAGAGAATTTATTTTACTCTCAAATTTGAATGTGATGATACAGTATAGATTTTGTCGGTTGTAATTTCGGATTTGATACTAATTGGATTCAGGCCACGTCTTGCCGAGGCAACTGAGATGGCAGTTTTGGGCTGTATTATCCCCCAGCAGCAACCAAGTTTGCAACCATGGGATGCTTTTCTTTTTTGCCCGACTTTTATAGACAAATTTGATCCTTGCTTTTCATTGTCAAAATTCATTTTTTTCCTATTTTGTTAGTTTCAGTGTAGCTAAATGTGTTCTTTTGAACTTTTAATACAAATTTAACCTCATTTTTAAATATGATTGGGGCATGTAATGATCCTTTCGATATTACTCTAATGACTAAAAGAAGTTCTTGATTAATTTTTTTTTATTTTCTGAACATTTAATGCATTTGTTTTTCAGTCTTTTTTTTCTCTTCTTATTTTATGACTGACGACATGGCAAATTTGTAGGAGATTATTAGCCAGCAGCGCCAGTAAACTTGAACCGCAGCCATACATAATCCTAAAGTGGAAGAGAGCTTCTTGCTGATTTTCCTCCCAGTTTTCGTATCATTTCTAAAGAAGTCTTGCCCTGCACTTGCAAAAAAGCAATCCTCTCCTATGCATCAGAATAGTTTTGGCCACTTCATCATTGGATTATAGTTGATTTTGATTTAATTATGTTTATATCTTGATAAACAGATAAGTGTAACGATGATGAACTTGAAGGTTGAAAATTCTTTGGCGTACAAATCTGTAATTGATGACATGTAGCTCAACTTTGCCTTTGGTTCCAACAAATTGACTAATTACTCAGAATATTGCAAAAAAAAAAAAATCGGACATTTACAGCTCTGACAAAGTGCGTTATTGTGCGTTATTAAACTATCGTCAGTTCGACAACAAAAGGGAAATTTTTTTTTTTAAAAAAAAAAAAACAGTACTGGCAGCCAGTCAAAATTTGACACAGCCCGGCAGCAGCTTCTGATGTGCATGGATGTATAGTGCCGGCCACTACAAAAATTGTTTGTAGGCTTTCCTCTTGTCCTTTGCTCCGCTCTAGCAGCTCAACAAAGATGCTCTATATCAAGTTGCTTTCCTATCTTACGAGAAACACTTGCAACCATTCCATGCGTAAGTGGCTAAGAACTAGTCTTTGGATTACTCCAAATGAAACAAAATCAGAGTCTAATCTGATAAGAACATGTGCTGGGCTATACAATATGATTGTCCTAACTTAACTTTTTCTGTCGAAATTAATATGAACCAATGCCTCGAGGTGTAAAACATCTCAGTGCATGTTGACGAAGACTTTCAGCTCTCTGCATCACTCGGGTTCACAATTAAAAGATCAGCTTAGCTATGCTAATTGTTACCTACACAGATGGCTTTTGATGCAATTGATGCTTTTGTTGTTTTCTTTTCAATATTTGCTTAGAGATGTGGTTGTGCTAATATATTGAGTTTGTGTATTTGAATAAAATTTACTATCAAATCATGTCAAAAAAAAAAAATACAATAATTGCACAAAAATCTCAACGGTACCTGTCTCAAATCCCAAAGAAACATGGGTGGCTTAGGAAGTTTTAAGTCCCATGATATAATTTTTGCATGACTACATGTGTAAGTAGTACTTGCACAAGAAATTTATATCCTGACAAATATTCGGGTTCATAAGATTTTCCTCCGGGGAGGTGCCTGTTAGCCTGAGAACTTTCTAACCCGCCTTCAATGGAAAAGAAAGAAAATGTACGTTATACCCTTCACATGATGGTTGACAAAAAAAAAAAAGAAAGGTGATATTGACCGATTTATCTCAGAATACAAAGAGTAAAGGAAAGAAAGCACTAAACGCCCCGTATACGACATTGAGAAGTGAGAGGGAAGGCATTTTGCAATCCATGGTAGACATGGTCAATCAGCATATGCTGGAAAATTTGCCCCTACAGTAACGCATTCAATAACCATTCCAGAAACTTGCACATATGAAACTTTTTTCTGCTGCATTAGGTGAGTTATTTAACACAAAGTTAGATGGAAAATAAGAGAAAACAAGGAAAAGGGAGTGCAATCTGAAAGAAACTGTAGTACTTAAAGAGTGATATGGAAGTACCTTGCGTCAGAGAGGCCTCAAAAGCCTGTTCAAGTTGGTGGTCAAATCCTTGTCTTCGCCTGTCTGAGGCCCCTATTCCCACTTCCGAGTTTACTAGAACTGCCACCACTCCCAAGCAAGATTTCTTTTCTGCAATTTGTTCCTCAATCCGACCAGACACCTCGTTTACTAATCACGAATCTCTCCCTCCATTGAGAGAATTGTATTCCAACCTTAAAAATTCCTTCCCACAATACTCAAATATAGATTAGGTTGACCAAATTAGACTTTTTTTTTTGGGTTTTTGATCAAATACAGATTTCTTCCCCACAACCTTAAAAAGCCATCTCCTGACTTTTTCTTTTGGCCTTTTGCAGCTGCTGCCGGGCTGACAGTGCTATTTTAAAAAAAAAAAAAAAAAGTTTTGCTTATGCTTTTGCTGCCAAACTGACACAACTCGACAACAATAGTTTAATACCACATCATGGTGAGAGCCGAAAATGTCCGATTTTGCTTTTTTTGATAATATTCTGAGTAATTAGCCCAAAAAATTTCCTTAACTTATGGTTCTTTAATTTATTTGCATGCAATGAAGATGCTTATTCCTATCTATTCTTAATGTATGAACTTTATGCATGTAGTATTGAGGCTATTGTTTGTGATTATAGAAATCAATGCTTTTGTAAGAAAGCCATTTATGTTCTTTGTTCTCTGTTTTACAGATGGTTAGCTGAGATGGAAGCAAATATCATTCTACTGAAAGCCATTTTTTTCATTTTCTTCTCTGTTATACTAATGTTCCTTTTCTTTCGTGTAAAAAAATAAATATTCTAGGTAGGAGGTGAATAAATGTAATCCGTCGAAACTGGTATCTTCATTGTAAGTGTGTATGAATTTTATTCTTTTTAAATGGAATCTTGATAAATTTAAGGATATTATGTAATTTCATTTAAGAAGTAAGATTCTACCTTTGCTTCTTTATTCTTGCTCTCATTGATTGAACATTCACATAAGCAATTAGTATAGGATCTTTTAATTTTCATTGGAGAGATGCTACTGCTAGAAAGGAATAATTTATGCACTTAATTTTTTCCACATCTTGCCAGTAAACGTATGAATAATTCCCATGGCATGCTATGTTTACCACTTGAAATGTCAATGATGCAAGCAATCCACAAAAGTTTTTTAGTTATACCACAAAATCATTGAACTTAATAAAATTTTCTACAAGAATCTCTAATATCAGATTTCTTTTTAGCTCTAGTCTAAAAAATGTTGTTTAAAAAATTTTTAAACATAAAAAGAAAAGGAACAGCAAATAATAACAATATTTAGGCCAGTATTTCAATTAATTAAAATAAAAAATAATGTTCATATCTAATATTGTTAGGATCAACATTTGTCGGCATGAGTTGTGCTAAGCATCTTATTATATTATATACATCTACATATAAATTATCATTACTCACCCACAATTTAAATACTCTGAATTATATTTTCTATGCAATAGGATGGGCATTAGCTGTGCTATTGGATTTTAGGTGAATAATTATTTAGCCTGATGAGAATTTTGAACCTTTTCAAATGGATAATTTATTTCTAATTTATCGTAAGGATTTGAATACAATTGTGCCCAAGTTTAAAAAATGAGAGTGGCAATAAAATTTTCAATATTTTTTAGACAATAGATTCACAGCCAGAAAAACTCGTTTTGTATGCTATTGAATTTCTCCATGCGCTCTCCTTTTGAAATGTCGACGAGGTGCATTATTATTATTCGGCCCCACATGGTACTGGTCCAGCTAGTTCCGTCCCCACGCAGTGCATTATTGCGGTAATAATGCAACTTTTTCTTATAGACAGCCTGATGGAAAAGCTTGCAACTGACATGTGTGATTCCATGACATCTGTAAGAAGTCTTTTGGAGTTTCATAGCAGTGAGTCAGTGAGTTAGAGAGCGCGTAGAAACCAATAGATGCATTTCTTACTTCCTTGGTCTTTAGAAAAGAGTAGGAGTGGATAAAATTATCAGCTAACCCGAAAATTCGTCATATTCGATTCGATCTGATTCGAAAATTAGGATATTCGATTTTTATTATTTGATCGGGTCAAAAAGAGGATCGGGTACCCGCTAACATGCAGGATGGGTTAGGGTCACATAATTAAAAATTCATGGGTATCTGATCTGCCCCGCGCATATATATATATTTATTATTTTTAATTTTATACATACACTATAAAATAATAATTTAGAACAAAATAAGTAATTTTATTGAACAAATTGCATTATAAATATGAGAGACTATAGTTTATTTACAAGATTCATTTGTAGAGGTCATGATCTTTTATTTTATAAAAAAAAAGTTTAATTAATGTCGAACATATATATTAAAAATTATGTTACTTATTTCAAATTGTTATTGATTTTAAATTCTATTATTTTTTTTCCTTTATCTTATATTCTCTTCACATGCTTGTTTCTTGGTGGGAAACCTTTTTTTAGAAAAAAATTTATTATATCTTAGATGAATGTGTAAAATATAAAATTAAATTGGTATAAATTATTTTTTTTTAAAAAATAAATGATAACTGGGGCGGGGCGGGGCGGGGCGGGTACCTTATAATCGGATACCCACTGATATGGGGGAGGGTAAGGGTCAGAAAATGGTTGACCCACAAGGTACGAGTCGGGTTAGCAAAATGGTGAATGGAGCGAGTACCCGACCCGCGCCCAAGAGGCTTGATAGTTTGTGCCTTTTTTTTTTTTTTTTTTTGCTTTAACAAGATTTATATAATGATCGGAGTAACACACAATTAAATAATATTATAAATAAACATACAAAAATGGAAAAAAAAATTAGAAATTCACATATATTGACGCTTTAATCTAGGATCTCTAGTAGTTGCATCTTTAATTCTAATCACTAAATCAATAACTCATGACATAGTGGTCAAGATTAGTATGTAGCTTTGCAGTGGAGGACCAAAAGGATTAAAGTAATTTATCTTGTTCCAAAATCAAATCCAAAGTTGGATGAAGGTTTATGACAACGTGATATCTACTCAAAGAATATTTTGAGACAAAAACACGAGAATACAACAATAACAACTGATTAAGCAAAATATACAACAATGCACTGCCAAATCTTTGCCGAATTCAATGCATAAAAGCGAATTGACATGATCAAAACACTACTAATTCAATTAGACAAATGGAGAATTGACAAGGAAGTAATAAAGAGTGTGTTTGGTTTACATTTTATCTACACTTTATTTGTCTATACTAACTTACTTGCATTATTAATATATTCTTCAATCACTTTTTTATCTTACATATATCACATCAAAAAAAGTGTTACAGTATTTTTTAAAAATCCATCAAGTTGCTTGAACATTAGTACTACTGCACGTAGCCTCTCCATCGTCTTGTTTGGTATTAACGCTTAGAACAACTACTTCTTTCTTTATTTAACATGACTTCTTTTGTTCAAAGTTATTAGACATTGTTTGGATTGTAGCTTACTCAAGAAAATTTTTTACGTTTTCCTAACTACACTTTTAATTATTTTTCTACCTCACATACATCATATCGATACAACATATTTTTGTATAAAAATTTCTAAAAATGACAATCCAAATGAAACAACTTTTGATTGATTGAGATCAAATTTCACACTTTTGAGGCCCTTAAACCCAAAAGCCGCACATGATTTAATAGGTCTTTCATGCATGGCTCTATATACCATACTAATACTATATAGGAGTTGATCTTTTGAGGCCCTTAAACCCAAAAGCTTCACAACGAATTTCATGCATATGTATATTTGTCTTCGCATGAAGGTCCATAGCACAATCAAAGGAAGAAAAATAAAAATTGGGAATGTTATAAGCACCAAATTACGAGACGACGGCGTGAATAAGCGGCAAGAACGGTGGGTGCAGAGATATTCATATAAGATGTGCCACCACCCAATGCAAAAATGCTACGAGTCGGCTATCTGTTCCCAAATAGTACTCATACAAGGAAAATGCGAAGAAGAAAGCAAGACAAAAATCTAGAGACAAGAGGGCTCTAACGGGGTTCAAATAATTCTCTATCTATATAGGTGCAGTGGAAGGGAGAAATTTTTGTGTGAATGAGATAGTGTATATATTGATTTGGTAATGTATCTAATCATATTCCTTTATAGGCTCTAAGCTGTAGCCAATCAAAAGCATCTAATCATATTCCTTTTTAGGCTTTAAGCTGTAGCCAATCAAAAGCGATACTACACTGGCACTTAATCTCAACTATCTCTAGCAAATAGTACTACTACTGCTACTAGTGCAGAGTTTTTTTTAAGATTGTCCTTTCTGGCTTATTGTGCGTACTAGGCGCAACGAGCCAGTTCGCATTTGGAACAAAGAGTACAAGGCGCGACGACTAGCTAGTAGTTTCGGGGGGAAAAAAAAATCCAGCCACGCACAATGGGCATAGAACAAGAACACTGATTTTAGACAATCATATTTGACAGATTTTCTTCATAACATCGACATTCTAAGCAATTCGCCCTTCATTTACTTCAAAACAAGTATAAATAGATATTTTAGGAAAAAATATGAGCGACAACTAAAAAGGTCTTGAAAGAAAACAAAGAATAAAGTAAGAGTAAAACGACAAATTGATATGCATACAAACATGTCTAAGGGAGAACTCAAGTGAGACTTGGACAAGAGTATCCAATGTTTCTTCTGCCCATATTATTATGTAGTCTCATAAAATTCAAGAATAGACAACTAGACTATACCACTCTGAAACACTAATTTTGCAGTTCAATAGGGGATTGCCGGAGGGTAACTATGGTTTTGTATGGTTATTATGCTTCTTCTTCCAATGCTTGATATATAATATATATTCACGTACACAATTGTATTTATATATTAAATTGGTCTACATGAATAAAATTATACATATAATAAAGTTATATTTGCCCGTATACTAAATTATGTAAGAAATCCAATAGCTTGTAAAATTGCTCCAGTCCACTTAGTGGCTGGGAACTAAGGATAATGTAACTGAGGATGGAATCAAAGCGCATTATTAACCATATTTGCTTTGGTCATCCGCCCAAGTGGCTCAAGGGCGGAGTTTGCCAAAATATGGTCATCCTCCATATGCAGTGCACATGCATATTGGGTAAGAATTTGTTTATATTGTGTGAGAATTTGTTTTTAGGTACAATTCTTCTGTGTTTGGGAGCTCAAAAAAAAACCTATAAAAAGCTCTTTTTTTTGTGTGTCTTAGAAACCAAAAGAAATTAGGCCTTGTTTCGATTGCCGGTTTCTGTCGAAAAATTATGTCGTTTTCCGTGATCACATTTCCCTATTACCTTTTTCCCTCACATATATCAAATCGCTACAGTAATTTTTCCATGAAAAATCACGAAAAATGCAATCCAAACACAACCTTAGTATGTCTATATAAAAAGCAAAAAGAGCAATAATGCTTCAAGAGGCCCGAGAGCCTCGTTTCGTTCATTTCCATCCTCCCTTACCATCCCTTACCATTAGCATCTTCTCCTACTTTTTTCACTCGTCAAAGATCACCACCAAGTCACCACTCAACCTCCTTCATGCCTTTCCATTTTTTTCTCTCTGAAAAACGCAGATGAGTAACGTCCAACAGCCAACATTCAACGATCAAGGAAGATTACCAAAAAGGATGACCATTGTTCTGGCCTCCTCCTATGTCCTTTTTTTTTTTCAATTTTTTTCACTATCTAGACTTTATCCATTGTTATTGAATATTTCTATCTTTTGGGTTTTTTGGTTGTAGGTACTTTTAGATTCTTTCCTCCAAATCTCCAGCCTCACGGGTAAGTATATCAAGGAATTAATGTCTTCATTGTTTTATTTTTTTGTATATATACTATAACCTCTGTCCTTTTTTAATTTTGATGAATTAATTTTTTATTTTTAATCTTTTTATTCCTTCAGTTTGCGATAGTTCTAGATTAGTTATAGCTTTTATTTTTACTTGTAATACGAATTTTGGATAGGATGGCTAGTAGATTGTTTACTTAAAATAGAAATTGAAGGCTCTTTGCCTAGATAATGTGTAAAATTCTGAACATTCATGAAATTTTAGTTGAAGACAAACTTGTTTTTGTGCATGAAGTTAGCAATCCTTATAGAATATGTTTTTGTTTGTTTTTGTTATGGGGAATGTTTGTTGATTTGCAGCATTGCTGAATGGAAAGAGTTGCAATGGAATTTTGATGAAGAATATTTTTTTTGAGCAACTTGTTGAACTGTTCTTTACTTTTGGTGCTTTGGGAATTCTAGATTATGACGCTTGAGGGTGTGTTTCCTGATGCTAATCCAATGGTGAATGACTCAAGAATTGAATATGTGATTTGCCGTGGAAGGTGTTTTTTTGGAGGGAATTTTGCCAATTTGGTCCTTGAACATTTTCACTAAAACCAATTTCATCCTTGATAAATTATTTCATCAATTTAGTCCTTGGATAAGTTTTATACTTCCAATGTCGGACTTTTCACTAGATTTTACTCAACTGCGTGGACCTATAGGGGCATAATCGTCACATTAGTCTAATCTTCTGCAATTAATCGACGAATACCCCACCCGTGCGATTAACCTTAAAAAATAGAATGTAATGGGGGGAAATTGGGAGAAGAACTAGGGTTTCGGTGAAATTGCAATAGAGGCCAGAATTGAACCAAGAACATCGTGAGCTCTAACGGTGGACAATAGCGATGGTGACAGGGATGACAACAATCAACCGGAGTCATCAATAAGATCAAGTAAACCATAATTGCAAACCTAGTTCTCTTCACTTGTATGTATTAGTTGGTCGATTTTGGTGCCACTATTATATTGGAATGGTGAAATAATATCTAATGGAAGGATTTGAGGGAGAGGGGGTTTATTTTCCAATATTGTATAGCTGTAGTGGGGCATGAACGGAGTTAGGCATGGTGAAATTTTTTGTTAAAGTACATATAGATTTCACATGGAAAAGATAAAACATTTACTTTGACTAGTATCTTGTTGGCTAGAATGAACTAATCTTGTGAGATTGGCATTGATCTATTTTGGATGACTAGAACGTGCTGGTTGTATGAACACTTTCTATTGTCTTTTTTCGGCTAGACATTTGTCGGGTGCTACCTGGTTTAGTTATGTTAAGGGAATGTCAAATTTTAAGGCGCAATTCTGCCAAATATTTTTTAGGCACCAAGCTGCCACAGTGATGTGTGCACGAGTCTCGACCCACGCAACGACCCAGTCCGAGTTCCATTAGGCCCAGTCACACGTGCACGGGCCAAGCTCTTCAAAGAATCACTCCAAGCCCTGGTTCGAGTCGTCCAAGACCAACATGGAGTTTACAAAGATATTGAGGGCTTAGAGAGAGACAATCAAGCCATTTACACCATGATCCAAGCCCACGAAGACTCAAGTGGGCCTTCAAGAGGATCGGCCCTATAAGGCCTTAGCCTTAGTACTTGTTAGATTGGATTAATTTGTCTTCATAGCTCATTGGGCCGGCCCATCTTGGACACCAAGATGGCCGAACTCTTGCCATTGTTTCCTTAGGGTTTTTCAGTCACTTTAGCCTATAAATAGGCTTGCTTTGTAAGGTTTTAGGGAGACGTTTTATCAATAAAGTTTTGCATATTTTCGATTCTTCTTGAGAGAGAGATTCGACCCCTTTACTTGCTTTGGCAAGGGTTTTGAGCAGTCTTGCGTCCTGTCCTAGATTGTTCTACCGACCTATTCCCCTGGAGTATTCACCTTCATTGGAGTGTCGTCTACCGTCTTGAATCAAATCGTGTCGTCCGTTTGGTTCTAGATCCCGCAATTCCAAGCGTTGGACATCCTCGCTAGATCCTTGGGCAAACGTGCTACGTGTCTCGAAACATGTTGATCGAGGAACGTTTCAGTTGGCTTCAGAGCTTTGGTAGAGGTATCTTTCGTTATATCCATATTTTTCGTAGTTGTGTCGTAGAATTCTTAGTACTTTCCGCTGCCTTGTTCAAAAAAAAAAAAAAAAAGAGTCACTGTTCACCGGTACTGTTCACCGACACTGTTCATCGTACTGTTCACCGACACTGTTCATAGTTATTGTTCACCCGAATACAAATCTGTCCAGCCTTGTTGTTTGTGTTATCCAACTTGTTTACTTGGTTTTCAAATCTGGATTTTGGCAAAACTTGTTGGAATTTTGTGAATCTTGAAGAGAACTTACAATAATCTTGAGTTTCTTGCATTCTTGATCACAATCTTGAAATTTCTGAAGTTCCTGACAACTTCCTTGAAAGTTCTTGAAAGATCTTGGAGTTCTTGGTAGTTATTATTTGTGGACTTCCTTGTTTTGTGTCGTGGTTGATAGTTGTAGTCAAGAAAAAAAAACAGAAAAAAAAACGAAAAGAAAAAGAAAGAAAAGAGGAATCGGTTGGCAAGAAAAAAAAAAGGAAAGGAAAGAAAGTGGCAATCGAATTGTTTTGAATATTGAACCAAATCTGATTTGTGCAATCTTTCTTGGAGTAGAATTTAGAAGTTACCAAAAGTTGTTTCAAGAAGATTACCAAAGGTTGTTTCAAGAAGGTTACCAAAAGTTGTTTCAAGAAGATTACCAAAAGTTGTTTCAAGAAGGTTACCAAAAGTTGTTCAAGAGGAAAAGGATTTTCAAAGGGTTTCCAAAAACTAACTTGTTTCCAAAATTAATTAGGAAACTAAGTAAAGCACTTGGATAACTCTTTGTACTCACTTGGACACTCTCTCTCCTACCTTTTTAGGAAACTTTCCCAAACTCTCTCATCCATTTTTTTTTGGAAACTTTCCTAAGGTCTCTCATCTATTTTTAGGAAACTTTCCTAAATTCTCTCATCCATTTTTTTTGGAAACTTTCCTAAATTCTCTCATCCATTTTTAGGAAATTTTCCTAAAACTCTCTCATCTATTTTTTTTGGAAACTTTCCTAAATTCTCTCATCCATTTTTTAGGAAACTCTCCTCAAATTCTCTCATCCTTTTTTAGGACCTTTCCTATATTCTCTCATCCACTTTAGGAAACTCTCCTATATTCTCTCATCCACTTTAGAAAAATCTCCTATATTCTCTTCCTAGATTTTAGGAAACTTTCCTACATTTTCTCCTACATTCTTGTGTTTACTCTTGTGGGAAAAGTTGGAGACGATTGTTGGACTCGAGCAACATTACTCAACTACCTAAACCAACAGGTAAGGTACTTGGTAAGTTTCATAGAGTGACTTGAGCACTATACACGAGCGCGAGCGATACACTCAGGGAGTGAAGTGAGGAATTATATTTGCACTTTCTTTGCTTGTTACTAACCTTTGCAGGGGGCATCAAGAGAGACATGGAGCAAGATCAACAACTGCCTTCCAAAGACTATTCTCTGTTGTTCACCGCCATGAGGCATGAGCTCAAACGCATTAGTGATCAACAAATGGAGGAGTTGCACACCCGATTTGACGAACTCGCCAAGAGTCTCGGTCCACGCTCTCGTTCTGGATCACGCAACCGGAATAGTCATGGCCTCAAAAGAACACCCAGTGAGGACTACTCCGCCAATGAAGACGACGAGCAACCCGAGAAGCCACGACGGGACACGCTTAAGAACGAACTCAAGGGGCTTAAAATTCAAGTCCCCGCATTCAAAGGCAAAAGTGACCCGGAAGCTTACTTGGAGTGGGAAGGCCGTATCGAGATGGTCTTTGACTGCTACGATTACAGCGAGGAACAAAAGGTTAAAGTTGCCACCGTGGAGTTCACCGACTACGCATTAGTCTGGTGGGACCAAGTAAGGACCCATAGGAGGAGGATGGGCGAACCACGTGTCCGGACTTGGCGAGAACTCAAGGCACTAATGCGCAAGCGATTTGTTCCTAGCTACTACAATCGCGATCTCCACTCTAAACTTCAAACTCTCACTCAAGGCAACATGAGAGTGGAAGACTACTACAAAGAGATCGAGATGGCCATGATGAGGGCCAACATTCAAGAGGACAATGAAGCCACGATGGCTAGGTTTCTTAGAGGTCTCAATCCTGACCTTCAAGAAACCTTGGAGCTCCAACATTACTTGGACATGCACGACCTTCTAGAACTCGCTATCAAGGCCGAGCGGGGGAAGAAACTAAGACGAGGAGCACGTCCTTTCCCATCTTCTAACACCACTTCATGGAGGGGCAACCAACCACGAAGGGCGACCCACGAAGTTGGAAGTACGGCGATACCAACCTCTTCTAACCGAATCCCAGGTAACACCTCTTCCCGCAATTCCTATTCTACCCCTAACAAGGCTTCCGATGCATCCAGGTCCACTTCAAAGGCACCGCTTGAGACTCCTAAGCCTAGGAGTAGAGACATCAAGTGCTTCAAGTGCCAAGGGTTTGGCCATATTCAATCTCAGTGCCCAAACCAACGGGTCATGCTCATCACTCACAATGGCGACATCGTATCTGATGATGACGAGTGTGAGGAGATGCCCGAACTGGTCGAAGACGACTGCCTGGAAGAAAAGACAGCTAGGGAAGCTTGCTCGCCTACACGAGGAGAAGTAGGTTGCTTGGTGGCACGGCGAGTGCTAACCGCCCGCGTTAAGGAGGACGAGCAGCTACAACGCGAAAACCTATTCTACACCCGCTGTAAGGTTGGTGACAAGGTGTGTAGTCTCATCATCGACGGTGGGAGTTGTACAAACGTGGCCAGTTTGCTCATGGTTGAGAGTCTAGGACTCCCCACTACCAGGCATCCATATCCTTACCGCCTCCAATGGCTAAGTGAGGATGGCGAGGTCCGAGTCTTCAAACAGGTACGCATTCCCTTTTCAATTGGTACTTACACTGACGAAATCCTGTGTGACGTCGTGCCAATGCATGCTACGCATATCATTCTGGGGAGGCCCTGGCAATTTGACAAACACGTCACATTCGATGGAAGAGCAAATAAGTACACACTTTTGCATGACGGCAAACGTAAGGTCCTTACGCCCCTCACGCCTGCACAAGTTTATGAGGACCAACTACTATTGCAAAGGGAGTGTGAACGGGATCGTCAAAGGAGGACACTAAAGGCGGTCGACCCTGGACAAAGCTCCACTTCTACGGGTGAGCTAGCTACCAAGGGTCAAGGAAGTACACCCAGGGGTATACATGACAAATCACCTACCGCACCTACCACTAAGAAGCACAACATGATTATTAAGGCTAAAGATGTTAGAAAAGTGGTGAACTCTAATCAGCCTATACTTCTCATGATTTGCAAGCATGTGCTCTTGGATATTGCTGAGCTCGATAAGGCATTGCCTGCGAGCATAGTTGTTCTTTTACAGGAATTTGAGGATGTTTTCCCTGACGAGGTCCCTGATGGCTTACCACCCATTCGGGGAATTGAACACCAAATCGACCTCATTCCTGGCGCACCGTTGCCCAACAAACCTGCTTACCGCATGGGCCCTGAGGAGACCAAGGAGCTTCAAAGGCAAGTTGATGGCCTCTTAGGTAAGGGTTGGGTAAAGGAAAGTCTAAATCCTTGCGCTGTGCCTGTGATACTTGTTCCCAAAAAGGACGGTACTTGGCGCATGTGCACTGACTGTCGGGCTGTGAATGCTATCACTGTGAAATATCGTCATCCCATTCCTAGACTTGATGATATGCTTGATGAACTCGATGGGGCCATTCTTTTCACCAAAATTGACTTAAGGAGTGGCTATCATCAAATTAGGATGAAAGAAGGTGATGAGCGGAAAACAGCCTTCAAAACCAAACATGGTCTCTATGAGTGGCTAGTCATGCCTTTTGGCTTGACTAATGCTCCTAGCACCTTCATGCGACTAATGAACCATGTTTTGAGGCATTTTATTGGCAAGTTTGTCATTGTTTACTTTGATGACATCCTGATCTATAGTCATAGTGAGCATGAGCACTTAGAGCATGTGAGATTAGTTCTTGAGACACTTCGACAGGCAAGTCTATACGCCAACCTCAAGAAGTGCACCTTTTGTACTAACGAACTTGTGTTTTTAGGCTATGTGGTAAGTTCGCAGGGCATTAAGGTGGACAAATCCAAGATTGAGGCCATCGAGCAATGGCCAACTCCCACATCCGTCCCTGACGTGCGCAGCTTCCTTGGATTGGCGGGCTTTTACCGGCGCTTTGTCAAAGATTTTAGCACCATTGCCGCCCCGTTGACCGCCGTAACAAAGAAGAATGACAAGTTCCACTGGGGAGAATCACAAGAACAAGCATTTCTCGCCCTCAAGGACACGCTCACACATGCACCTGTATTAGCATTACCAAACTTTCACAAGACTTTTGAAATTGAATGTGATGCTTCTGGTGTAGGTATTGGAGCGGTCCTCATGCAAGACAAGAGGTCTTGTGCCTTCTTTAGTGAGAAACTGGGCGGAGCTGCATTAAACTACCCCACATACGACAAAGAGTTGTACGCATTAGTGAGGGCCTTGGAGACTTGGCAACACTATCTTCGTCCTCGGGAGTTCGTGATACACACTGATCACGAGTCATTGAAGTACCTCAAGGGACAACCCAAGTTAAGCAAGCAGCATGCCAAATGGGTAAGCTTCATTGACACATTTTCATATGTCATCAAGTATAAGACTGGCAAAACGAATGTAGTGGCTGATGCATTATCACGTAGACATTCGTTGCTTGCCCTTCTGGATGCCAAGTTACTAGGGTTCGAAATGGTTAAGGAACTCTACACAAATGATCATGACTTTGGTGATATCTATGTTGCTTATGTTAAGAACCCGCATGGCAAATACTTCTTGCATGATGGATTTCTATTCCATGTAGATAAGCTGTGTGTACCTAATTCTTCCATTCGTGATCTTTTGATTCGAGAGGCACATAGTGGTGGTCTCATGGGCCACTTTGGCATCACCAAGACTCTGGTCATGTTGCAAGAGCACTTTTACTGGCTTCATATGCGTCGAGATGTTGAACGCATGGTTGGTAGATGCGCTACTTGTCACAAGACAAAATCTAAGACAAATCCATATGGCTTGTATACCCCATTACCTATCCCACACCATCCTTGGGTTGACTTGTCTATGGACTTTGTGCTAGGTTTGCCTCGATCACCGAGGGGTAATGACTCCATATTTGTGGTGGTTGATAGATTTTCTAAAATGGCACATTTTATTCCTTGTCATAAAACTGACGATGCATCTCATATTGCTACTTTATTTTTCAAAGAGATTGTCCGTCTGCATGGCATGCCTAGGACTATTGTTAGTGACAGGGATGTGAAGTTCCTGAGTTACTTTTGGAAGACTTTGTGGTCCAAACTTGGCACTAGGTTATTATTCTCCACCACTAGTCATCCTCAAAGCGATGGACAAACTGAAGTTGTCAATCGTACACTTGGTACTTTACTTCGGGCCTTGATTAAAAAGAATCTTAAGTCTTGGGAGGAGTGCTTACCTCATGTTGAATTTGCCTACAACCGAACTGTGCATAGTGCAACACAATATTCCCCCTTTGAGATTGTTTATGGCTTCAACCCCCTTACCCCCCTTGATCTGGTGCCATTACCTTCCTCTGAGCACACAAGCTTAGATGAGAAAAGGAAAGCTGATTTTGTGCACAGGTTACATGAAGCTGTGCGAGCAAACATCGAGAGGCGCACGCAGCAATACATCCAACAGGCCAACAAACACCGCCGCAAGATGACTTTTGAGCCTGGAGATTGGGTGTGGTTACACTTGAGGAAAGAGCGATTCCCCAAGCAACGTCAAAGCAAATTATCCCCACGAGGTGATGGACCATTTCGGGTACTCCAAAAAGTCAATGACAACGCATACAAGTTGGAGCTACCTGGGGAATACAATGTTAGTACGACCTTCAACGTCGCGGACCGAAGTCCATTTCTTGACGAGAAGGATCCAGATTTGAGGGCAAATCCTTCTCAAGAGGAGGGGACTGATGTGTGCACGAGTCTCGGCCCACACAACGACCCAGTCCGAGTTCCATTGGGCCCAGTCACACGTGCACGGGCCAAGCTCTTCAAAGAATCACTCCAAGCCCTGGTTCGAGTCGTCCAAGACCAACATGGAGTTCACAAAGATATTGAGGGTTTAGAGAGAGACAATCAAGCCATTTACACCATGATCCAAGCCCACGAAGACTCAAGTGGGCCTTCAAGAGGATCGGCCCTATAAGGCCTTAGCCTTAGTACTTGTTAGATTGGATTAATTTGTCTTCATAGCTCATTGGGCCGGCCCATCTTGGACACCAAGATGGCCGAACTCTTGCCATTGTTTCCTTAGGGTTTTTCAGTCATTTTAGCCTATAAATAGGCTTGCTTTGTAAGGTTTTAGGGAGACGTTTTATCAATAAAGTTTTGCATATTTTCGATTCTTCTTGAGAGAGAGATTCGACCCCTTTACTTGCTTTGGCAAGGGTTTTGAGCAGTCTTGCGTCCTGTCCTAGATTGTTCTACCGACCTATTCCCCTGGAGTATTCACCTTCATTGGAGTGTCGTCTACCGTCTTGAATCAAATCGTGTCGTCCGTTTGGTTCTAGATCCCGCAATTCCAAGCGTTGGACATCCTCGCTAGATCCTTGGGCAAACGTGCTACGTGTCTCGAAACGTGTTGATCGAGGAACGTATCACACAGCCTTTGCATATGTCCAAATTTCTCAATTTGTCGAACGATTGCATATATAACTGAGACAATTGCTACATCAAATGATTTACAATGCCTTACAACCACACTATAACCAAACAAAATTAAGGCCAATCATAGCAACCTTGCAAGTTCGTGAACAAAAGGCTAAATCTGACTACATAGTTTTTCCTAATTCATCTAAACTAAAATTTGGAGCCCCAAGTCCATGGCAACATGTCCTCTTTTGTCGTTGCCAACAAGCAACTTGCTCTTATCTTTTAGCTTGTGAATTTCAGCTTTCATCATCTTGTTCTTTTCTTTCAACCTTGCAAGTTCTATCTTCATGAACTAGTTCTCTTGTTCGGGTTTTCTTAGTTCCTTCAAGAATTTTGCCATCATATTTTTTATCATCTCCAGCATTAGTGGATCAAACCACAAAAAGTACTTACAAGCCTTCAGTAACTGTAATCAATATTAATACCCCCATTAGGTGTAGAAATTAGATTGCGTATTACTGCAAATAGAACTAAATTAAAAGTTACTACTAAATAGCCATATCCGATTATACTGCCAAAACAAAAAAAATTCCCCTCACATAGTAGTTTATATGCTGTAAGAAATTCGGTTGGATATGAGTAAGCAAGTGTAGAATCTTGTAGAAGCAATCTTTGGTGATTTCAAGGGACAACTTTGCCAGCAAGAAACAACTCATTTGGACCTTGAATTCCTCTATAAATAGAAGCTTTGGAGAGCATTTTTGAGAACTTTGAAGATTAGAGAAACTCCACAAAAAATGTAGTCTTCACTAGAATTTCCTTAGTTTATTAGTTAGGGTAGATTAGTATAGTTAAGGTGGTTTTTCAATCTTGTACTTATAGTTAGATTTGAATGAAGATTTGAGGAGCAAAGATGGAGAGGTTGAAACTCATGTGACAAGGGTGACTTTTCTTCTATTACTTTCTCTTTTGTATTTGATTTCTTGCTTAACTATAATACAAGTTTGGTATTTGTTTTCATGTTTAGTTAAAGTTTATGCCTAGATTATGGATGAACTTTTTATATCTTGTTAGTGATATTTATTTGATTATTTAGTGATATTATTTTGAACAAGTTATTTATTACTTTTGCTTATTTAATCATGATTAACTGACCATTAATTGTGATAATTTTAAGGTATTAAGTTGCAATGAGAATTGAGATTTAACATTAGTTCAAAAAAGTGATAAACCTAGGAACTGCACTCTTGAGAGTAGAGGAACACCTTTGTGACTTAAGTGACTTGTTTCATATAATTTCATAGAAGAAATGAGTTTGTAGTTAATTTTATAACCACAAGAGTAGGTATGGTTTAATTACAAGTATAGTTGATTCACTACGAGAGTAGGTTTCGCATACATTAGGAAATTACGTCATAACTAGTCAAGATAATAGCATTCACTTAATCGGTAATTTCATTTGCAAGCATAGTAAGGAATTCCATATCTCTAGAAGTTTTCTATTATTATTTTTATTACTTTTATTTTACGTTTATAGTGTAGATTTAATTTCTTACACTTATAATAGTCTAAATGATAAAGGAGTTCGAAAACCATCATTAATTGATAATCTTTCTTGTGGGTTCGACCTTTAATACACTATACTCTATGACTCGTATACTTGCGAAAAATTGCATGTGGGGTAATTATGATTTTATAAATGTAAAACTTGACTGTGGATGAGCTAATCATTATATGTATACCCCTCGTTCATCAATTTCATAAAGTGATTTGATGTTCATTATATTTGGTAATTCTATGCTATATCAATGGCATTTTCCCTTTGTGATTCTGGAGGGTGTGACAGCAAACTCCTTGTATGTAAATAGTTGACAAAATGGTACTCATTCCCAGGCTGATTGCTATTTGTGCATTCTTTATTTACAGGAAGTTCCTAAGCATGCAATATAGAAGACTCCATGAAGCAAGGACTCATTCATTTGTTCCCCAGTTTAGAACCTCTTTTGCTATTATTATTTTCATGAGGAAAGGCATAGAAAAATTTTACTCCCGGTGCTTTAGCTTCAGAATTTACCTTTAGTCAGATTATGTAAACTAAGAAAGTGCACCACCCCATGGTGATTACTGATTTTTAAATTGTTAGCTGAAATTTGTATCCATCCTTTCATGATTTTCCAACTTTTGATATATTTGAGTTCTCTTATGAATCATGAAGATTTGGAATGTGGTCAACTTTCTGCACTAAAAGCCTAAGAATTATATTCCAGTGAATGTTTTCACTATTTTGTGAGCATGGAAAGATAGCAAAATCTAACCCTTGATGATGTTTATAAGTTTTAAGTAGCTGCATCATTTGGAAATTGATGGATCTCGTAACTAAACCATAGTGCAACCTAGCCTTGAAACCGCAAGTGCTGATGGCAAGCTGGACGAAATCCTCTAATATTTTGGTTATTTAATGAGGACAACACTTCCTATTTTTCACATGATTACATACTCATATGAAGGCTTTAACTTTTACTGAATTATAGATGAAATCTTGTTTGATTCTGCCTAAATGTTGAAATTCTTTAATGTTCTGGTTCATTAATAAGGACGACACTACCTATTTTTTACATGATTACATACTTAGATGAAGGCTTTGACTTTTACTGAATTATGAGCTGAAATCTTGTTTGATTCTGCCTGAATGTTGTAACCTGCAAGGATGTAGCCATCCTCATCCTACTTACTGGTAAAGATCAACCTTCGCTGGTTTATGGATGCCTTCACCATATTAAAGTTTACTCTAATTTTGGTTCAATATTTTTTGGTTTATCTGTAACTAAATTCCATCAGAAACAAACAAATTCCACTAATGGATCCATTTTGAATTTGTACAAATCATTTACTAAATTGGGCATCTCCATCTTTTCTTCCCACTGCGCGTAGTGCGGTTTACGCCTCCTAGTTCGTTTAAGAGCTTGCAGTCATTGTTCCGTTGTGTTTTGGTAAAACGCGTAGTTAGGTGAAGACAAATGGCTTTTCAACCATCCTTTTCTGCAGTGGAATGTGACTTTTTAAGATTCTAGTGTATATTGATATGCTTATGTCATCTCGCATCTTGATTGTCATTCTAGAATTTAAAAATGACAGTGCACCATGGATTTATGCTTCATCGTAGATTCTAATAGCATGCAATCAGAAAACATGCTTTTTTGGTTTGTTAGGTCTAAAGCAATTTATTCTTGAAGTACAAAAATAGAAATTCTGATATCTACAACTGGTTAGCTGGGATCTTTAGATGACTGATGTGGTGATTTTGGAAGAATTTTTGGTATTCTTGATAAAAATTGCCCTAATTGCAACTTTTTCTGGATTATCTTTTTTGCTTTTCTCAACTTTTGTTTTTCAACATGTAAGCAATAGGAATTATGACTGCTCAATGCATTCACCTTTTTTGCTATTTTTTATGTCAATTTTGTTTGAGTTCGTACAAATGCTTGTTATCAATTATTAAATATGGGTGTTTTATCTACCTTCGTCCTGCCGATCTCTTCTTTTTTTTGATAGAATATGATGGACCTATTCCTACTATATATTACAAGGAGGAGTGTGATCCAACGGGTCATGGGGAGAATCCGGGGGACTAAACCTTTGTTTGTTTTTATTTCCTGCCGACCTTAGTTTGTTTTCATTTCCCACTTATTTCGTTTGCACCTTTTCCCGTTGACTCTTTGCTGATTACATAAAAAAAGACGACTCTCTGTTGGTTCTTTTGCAATAGCCATTTGAACTGCTGTTTATTTCAGTTTTGCCCCGTATTCCCCACTCATGTTTTGCCAGGTTTTTAGCAATTAATTGAGCATCTTGTGGTTATTTTTATCTTTTTCTCCTTGTGAATGACCTTTATACGGTAAAGAACACATTTACGTCAAAAGGATACAGGCTGCTCTCAGGAGCAGGTTCCACAGCTGCTTGTTCGAGATTCGTTGATTCTCTATCAACCGAGAAATTATAATGTCTGTAGATCATCACTAAACGTCACTCTCCGTCTACAAATCATCCCCCTGCCAGGCCCGAACGCCAATCAAGTATCTATGGTTCGTCAATCGCCTTGACCAAATCCTATACCAGCTCGATTCAATCAACTAGCCATAGGGTTGAGCTTATAACCCCAGGTATTCAAGTATTCATGATATGGGTTAAAACCTCAAGTATTTAGAATCAAGTATTCATGAGTGGAGTCGTTGGTTGTCACCCAACGCTCACGCAGGTAATGATTGGAGCCATTGGCTGTCACCTAACGCTCTGTCATGAGTTCAATTCACGAGTTCAAGTCATGAGTAAACAAGTTAGGAACTTGTCTTTTACCCAAGGTTGCCCAACTTATCCGACCGCTCTAAAACTGGTCTCAAGCATGAAGTCCAACGAGGGCTCAATTCAACAGTTACTGACCTACATTTACACATACGTATGAGTAACTCAAGTTTCAACTTATCCGACGTCTAGGATAAGGGTTCAAGGGCCTAGTTCAACTACTACAAGAAGATATACAGTCGGTTTACAATCATGCACATGTATATGCATGTCCATATGCAAGATCAAATGTTTCAAGTTCACGGAATCGAGTGCACATAAGGACACACTTGCCTAACCAAAATCAAGTCACAAGCAAACTCAGCATGTCATGGTTTCAAGTATTTCAAGTATTTCAAATCAAGATACAGGTCACATGTAAATCACGTTACTTGTGCATGTATGAATGAAATATCAAGTGTTTAGTCAATGTGATAAAGTACACACTCGCCTATGAAATATCAAATCAAGTGTCTAGCAAATTCCTAGCAATAATGAACATGGAACATGCAGATGGAACACTCACCACGATACAAGTTTAAGTGTTCACCTCGTGTGCACTTTCAACCTCACTTCCACGTTCTAAAATCACATTTATAAAGTGTTATGAGATCCATTACGCCAAGTCACATTACTTGAAAGAAAATCACCCCAAACCACCCAAGTTATCACCATTCTAAACATAAAATCAAGTTCAAAATGGTTCAACAATTCCAATTCGAAGTTAGAAATGGAAGCAAGAACAATTTTAAGAAAATAGAATTTCTCAATTTTTGCACGCCGCTATTTGGAAAATCATATCTCAAGTTTCTTAAGTCCAGAATTATAAACTTTATACCATTGGAAAATAGACTCAAAGGGTTATAATTTTCCAGAAGACGCATTTGCAAGATTCTGTCCACAAGTCAGTCAAATTTCAACCTCAAATTGTTGTTTCATCCAGTAGAAAGACAGAGCAGGTGTGGAAATTCAGTCAATTTTGAAAAATCACAGATACTCATAGGAATTGAGAAAAATTCTGAAATTTTTACGGTATAAAGTATTCTGAATCTAATTTCAAATCAACAAACAAGACTCAATTTGATTTTTTTTACACCAAGATATGATAGATTTTCCAAGACTGCTCAGAGTCTCCTGCGGAACAAAATTTTCAGCAACACTTGACTCAACCTTCCCACTTAACCTCATGATTTTGGTTCAAATCCAACTCACAATCAAAGTTTAATGTCCAACATAGTTTGTGAAGTAAGATTTCTCCCAAAATTTCTTGAAAAATAAGGGCTAATAACACTCAAAAGTTTCGGTTAGTAAGAAGCTTTCAAAACAGATTTTTTGCACCAAAATTTGCAACAAAATCCAACCAAGATTCAAGCTTTCCAAGAAATATACACACAAACCACAACATCAAGTTTTAAAGCACCAATATCTACCACAAATATTTATCATAAAAGCACAAAATGAACTCCAAGTCATCTACCTAGCTTGTCATGAAAATACAAGGAATTTTCCTCAAGTCATCTACCTTAATCAAGGTTTTAAGAAAACCCATTGACAACCCATTAAAGATTCAATTTTTCTAACTACAAATCTACTAGAAACTTGAAGGAAAAGAGGGTTTCAAGCCAATACCTCTCCTAGCAATTTCAACCAAGCAACAAGTCCAAGTTTCCTCCAACCAAGACTTTCTTCCAAACTCAAGCAAGATTCCAAGAATCAACCAAAGTTGTGGAAGATTTGAAGCAAAAAAAATGGAGGAAGAAAGTTGAGCTTTTGTTCTCTTTTTTTTTTTCCTAGCTCTCGGCCCTCTCTCTCTCTCCTTTCCTCTTGATTTTTTTTAGGCAAGAAAAGAAAATTAAATGATAAGAACGTTTGGTCAAAGGTCTCATTTGGTTCCTATTGTAACACTTGTTAAATGATAAAGAAGTTTGGTGAAAGGTCTCACTTGGTTCCTATTGTGACACTTGTCACCTTCTAGAATTCTTTAGCTCCAAGTGTTCCAACACTTGTCACCTTCTAGGACTCTCTAACTCCAAGTGTCCCAATTCTCTGTCTTATTGCACTAAAGTCCTTCCTTTTTTTTTTCTTTCCAAAAGTTCCTTTTACACCCCACTAAAAAAGAAATTTTCATTTTACCCTACACATTAACTTTCACATGTAAAATTTAATAAAAATATTAAGGCAAGATCATCATCAAATCAATAAATAACCAAATAAATGACTAAATAAATAAAGTACCATGTAGTTAAACTAGATAAATTGATAAAATTTGTAGGTTCTCACAAGATTATTCATTAATAAAATCTCCTTGAAAAATGAGATTATATAGTCGATCCAACAACTATAAATAAAAGTGCTAATTGGGAGACAACCCAATGTTTTCGTAATTTATGTTAATTTGGTGTGATTTTATGTTCAAATTATGTGTTTAAATTATTTTATCAATTTTCTTTTGTAGGTATTGAAAATAGGAGCAAAGGTGACCAAATGAGATGAAAGAGGCAAAATTTGATTAAGAAATTCCACCACTCGATTTGAGTAAAAGTTGTTTTTGGTTTGTTAGAAAGGGATAAAATGCATGTTTTGATTATTTGACATGTGTATGCATTGATTATTTTATTAAAAGAATGACTTAAGATGCACTTTGAGCAATTGGGGCAATAAGTATAATTTTTGGAAAGTCAGGAAATTTTGCGAAAAAATTGCCGAACGAAGAAAACGCGGGCTCAATATGCGACTTAAGGTCGCGTTTTCACAGCCACGTATTTTATTCTGCAATTTTTCAACAAAAAATGTGGGCATCAAAACACGACTTCAGATCATGTTTTCTTGAGCCCGCATTTTGCATCCTACAATTTTAAAGTGAAAAACATGAGTTCAGAGCCACGTTTTCAAGTCGCATTTTCAATTCTTGTTTTTAAGAAACAAAAACGCGAGTTCATTCCTTTTCTTCTTCTTCTTCTTCTCCTCAACTCACATTTTCTCTTACACACTCACACACACTTCACCAATCTCCTCTTATATACCATTTCTTTGCAAGAAATCATCCACCAAACACCTTTTAATATTCATAGAGTCTTTTTAATCAATTAAAATTCAAGAAAAACATCTTAAATTTTGGTTATAAGAAATTAAAAACTAGGGTTCATAGTTTCTAAATCCATCAATTGGAGGTCAATTGGGATAAATTTTCATAGGATTTTTGCATCATTTGCATCACCAAATATCACTCTACCAATTTGAGGTAAATTTCTTGAATTTAATTTGATATTGTAAAATTCACCCTTTGCATATATTTTTTGAGTTTATTGATACACTCTGAATGGTGAATTTGTGATGTTATTTGTTGATGTATATAAGTTCCATTACACTTATTTAACATTTTTAAGTGTGTTTAGATGATCAAATGTGGGGAATATGATGATCTATGCAATGTTTCACTTTATGCATATTCCTATTTTATGATCAATGTGGTACTTGGTGTTGAAATGTTGTTAAGCATAATTAGATGATTCAAATTGTTAAAATGTGACTTGTTTATGATGCTTACATTCATTATATGGTGACGTTCATTATATGATGATCAAATGTATACATTCATTATATGGTGACATTTTAGACAATTTGAGTGCTTAATCTTCATATAGAATATGATTGGATGATTAATTTTGAATATGTGAAGAATTTAACAATTTATGTAAAATTTTAGGGGTGAAATTGAATATGTGCATAATGTATGTTTTTTAGATTGAGTTTTACTCCCAATTTTGTTATTATATAGTGATGTTATAATTACCTAGAGAAGAAGACAAGTTTATACTTCATATTCTAGATAAAGAGGGTGTTAATTTTGTTAAATGCATAAGAAAGTTTGAAAAATGTGATGTGATGATATGAGAAATTTTGGCAACGAATTATTTGCGACAACTCTTAATGCCTTTGTCATTTTTACATCTTTTGACCCTTACCTAGTTTGTCTGTCATTTTGCATTTTAGGTTTTTATTACTAATGGTTATCCAATGGAACTCATGAATCTTTGGAGATAAGTGGACATTGGTTTGTGAAACTTCATGACATATCAATCCTGTCGATAGGGGAGTATTCTTTTTCTTATCTTACTTACCTCCTTTACACATTGAAGACAATGTGCATTTTAAGTGTGGGGGAGGCAAAACTTGAACCTATTGGCATTGTATGTGATTGAATTTTGGTTGGAGATATTGGACTTGAGATTGAAAATGTTATGGTGCTTTGAATTTGTTAAAAATTGGATTTTGTTGGAATGGAGTTTTATCCATTTATAAGGGAAAATTCTGCTAAAATTTTTTCAAAATCTTGTCCAAAATTGCTCCAAAATATTTCAAAATTATTCAATATTATGAAGGGGTAACAAGTTCCACACAATTAGTAACTCAAATTTCTTCTACTCTTGAGATAAATATATGTGGTTTGACAACTTCTTTTCTCATTTAATTTGGAAATGACTATTATGTGATTATAATTTGTGCATTTATAGGAAAGTATATCGTGTCAAGTAGAGAAAATTATGCTTAAATTTTACAAATTTGATGAAATTTCTTCTCTTTACTTGACTTTACATAGTTGAGTGATAAATATGGTCAATAAATGCAATACTTTTCTCACGATTATTTTTTGAGGAAATAATTATTATCTTTGCTTTGGAAAAAAAAGGAGAAAAAAAAAAGTAAAAAGAGAGAGAAAAAGAGAGAATAAGAATTGTTCTACTCCAATGGTTCTTGTACTTAGTAACCGGGAATCTTTATCTACAAATGTTGGCTTTTGCGTAAAATGGTACCTAAATTAAGAGTATGCAAGACAACTTGAATATGTGAAATGTTGAGTAATCGGCGATTTTCAATTAAAAATGTCGATTTTCGCATCAAAAGGCACTTTCAGAACTTGAGTAAATATTTAGATATGTTATATGAATAGATCTCTCTTTTAGTTGCAAAAGAAGATGATCATGGGTTTAGGAAGCATTTTTATTGATCATGGGAACTATTTGCTTGTGAATTTGGATAAGGATGAGAAATTGAATTGAACTAGTTGAAATTACGGTATAATTGGCTCTCCTTTACTTGATATTTTGAATACTTGACCTTAATTGAATAATTGCATAATGGTTATTTATCTTGTTTTGAGGAAATGAAGTTGAATCATTCACATATGTTTCATTTCAAAATTTTGGATCATTGTTGATTTGTATTTCTTATTGTTTGAGGACAAGCAATGATTCAAGTGTGGGGGAATTTGATAAGTGTACATTTTGTGTGTTTTTAGTATGTTTTATTAATTAGTTTTGCTGTGTTTTATCCATCTTTATAATTAATTAACTAAGTTTCTAGTGGAGATTGACATTTTGTGGATTAAGTGTTAAAAATTGCATTTCTATGGTTTAAAGTGGTGAAAATTTCATGTTTTTGTAGGCTTAATGATTCAATCATCAACTGGAGTGAATTGAGAAGATATTTGGATGATTATTGATGATTTAAAGTGATTCAAAAAAAAACATGAAGTGCAAAATATTCAAAAGATGAAATGCAATTTAGAGTAAAAGCGTAAAAGTTTCACAACTTTGACACCTTATGGTATTTTGGTTATATCTTGAGCTACACGGATCAAATTGAGGTGATTCTTGAGCCATTTTGAAAGTAACTCATAGCTCTACATTTTTTATGAAGACATCGATATTCAGTTCATGATTTTTTCAAGTAAAAAGGTCAAAATACAGTCAGTCATGTTCATTATCAAAAGCTGAAATAGGGAATTGACTAGTTGAGGGTATTATGGTCATTTCTCAGTCCACAAAACTCCAAATTAGATGATTCTTGATGCATTGGAAAGCTAACTTAAAGGGCTATAACTTTCATGCTTATATAAGAGCTAGTTTAGCTTCTAACATTGAGAAAATATTAGTGGAAGTCGGTATAAAAACAGAGTAAGGATAAAGATTGACCAGAATAGAGCAAACCTGTAAAAGAGGAAAACGTGAGGTCAATATGCGACCTAAAGTCACATTTTCAAGGTTGCGTATTCTTCAATTTTGACTACAACTTGTGCTTTGTTCACACAAGCTTTTTTTCCTATTTTTCTGCAAGAATTTCGATGGAAACAGACCAAGAAAGCTACCAAAAAGGCTTTACAATTCAAATCTAGCTTGTTTATGGGCTCAAGAAGAATCTTAACATGATTTAACACTTTGTCTTTTGTATAAATTCCTCTATAAATAGAAGCTTTGGATGACATTTTTTACAACTTTGGAAGGTTAGAGAAACTCCACAAAATGTAGTCTTCATTAGAATTTCCTTAGTTCATTAGATAGGGTGGTATAGTATAGTTAGAGTAGTTTATCCTTCTTGTATTTGTAGTTGGATTTGGATGAAAATTTGAAGAGCAAAAATGGAGAGTTGGAACTCATGTGACAAAGGTGATTTCTCTCCTATCACTTTCTCTTTTGTATTTGATTTCATATTTAATTACAATACAAGTTTGGTGTTTATTTTCATGTTTAGCTAAAGTTTATGCCTAAAGTTATGGATAAACTTTCTATATTTTGTTTGTGATATTTACTTAGTTATTTAATGATATTATTTTGAACAAGTTATTTCTCATTTTTGCTTATCTAATCATGATTTTTTTTTTTGTCGAAACGATAAGATGATTTCATTGCTTTAATGGTAAAAAAATTACATGTACGAGCAACAGCTTGATCGAAACTCTACAACTAGTGTTCAAAGACACTGAGGAAGTTGTCGCTCCTCATCCACAATAAGCTATCTAATCATGATTAACCGACCATTAATTTTGATAATCTTAAGGTGTTATATTTGCAATGAGAATTGAAATGTAATACTAGTTCAAGAGAGTGACAAAACTAGGGAGTTCACTCACGAGAGTAGAGAAGCACCTTTGTTGCTTTAGTGACTTGTTTCATGTAATTTGATAGAAGAAATGAACTTGTAGCTAATTTCATAATCACGAGAGTAGGTATAGATTAGTTATAAGTACAGTTGATTCACTACGAGAGTAGGTTTCACATGTATTAGGAAATTATGTCATAATTAGCCAAAGTAATAGCATCCACTTAACCGATAATTTCATTTGTAAGAGTAGTGAGGAATTCCATAACTCTAGGAGTTTTCTATTGCTATTTTTATTACTTTTATCTCATGTTTGTAGTGTCGATTTAATTTCTTACATTTGTGATTGTCTAAATAATAAAAGAGTTCGAAAATCACCAGTAATTGACATTTTTTCCTGTGGGATCGATACTTTAATATTCTATACTCAATCACGACTCGTATACTTGCGAATAGAAGTAGCAAAATGGATTCATATCTACCAATCCATCCATATAAACCAACCTTAAATGGATTTGGATGATCCATATAATTTCAATGGTTTTAAATGGATAACCATTTAAATCCAATTATGTTGGTGGATTTAAATGAATTATCCATGTCATCCATATACATCCACTTAGCTTAAAAAACAAAAAACACACATAATGATTGCAAATATTTATAAAAAAAAATGGGATAGAATCTTATGGGACCATCTATTATATTCTTCATAACTTCCTCATATGTCAAATTAATTTTGTGGGACCACCTATTCTTTCCTTCATAACTTCCTCACATGCCAAGTTGCCAATAACATTAATTGCATTTTATTTGTTTCTAGTTCCTAGACTTCTTCCATCTTTTCCAAAATTATATTTTAGTCTCTACTCTTGTTTTTTTAATTAAACTCTCATGTAGTAATGATTGCAAATATTTACATTCTTAAGTAAAGAAAAAGCGAGAATGCATCATGCAGTGTCAAAATAATTTTTTATTTTTTTAATTCTTTTATTTATAAAAGAATTTTTCTAACGAGTGTCCTTGTAACATTGGTTAAGATACGTAAATGACACCTTCTTTTTTTTTTTTTTTAATAAGTGGAAGGTTTTGAATCCAAATCCTCATACTTACAATCCCTCTTCCCTTATGATCACCCAACCCAACTATCCAAAAAAAAAAAAGATACCTAATTTACTAAGTAATATAAGGTAGCTTGTATATCAATGGTATAATAAGGAGTTTCATACTTTTTTATGTACTACGTGCACATGTGATGAAAATATTTTACTTGTTAAATAACATAAGATTTCTTATTAAAACTCCACTTTTATTCGAGGCATTCCTCTTGAACAGGAGTGCAAAAAATTGGAAACGTAAACTTCTTTTCACTGTAAAGCCGTATTCAATTCACCCAAAAGTTATAAAAATGTAGCCAAGTTCTTAATTGTTCATTACTTTACAAAATGATACTTAAAGTAATGATGAAAGGTTAAATTGACCACAGCAGTTAAATTTTCTTGGTACTAAACTAATTTTATGAAGAACTGAAATAGCATAGTATTACAAGCATTTGTTATTACCAAAAGGTTTTAGGTGATTTAAGGATAGAACTTTGAGGATCTGTATTTTTTGGACAAAAAACACTTGGATCTTAAATTTAGGATTTGGGAGAGTAAATGGATAAATGGATGGATCATGGTTTACACTATCCATTTAAATGACATTCATTTAGATCCATTTATTAAATGGTTTTAATTAGATTGAATCAATTTGATCCACTATCCATTTAATTAAAACCATTTATCAACCATATATCCATTTTGCCACTTCTACTTGCGAAAAATTACGTGTGGGGTATTTAGAATTTTATAAGTGTAAGACTTGACTGTGGATGACCTAATTGATATATATATATATACCCCACACTCGTCACTTACGCATTTGAACTTTTCCTTTCCTTAAGCTTGCTGATTTTGTCATATGCAATTTTATGGCGAAATAAAGAAAAACAACGGAAGAAAACCTATGTTTGATGCATTGACCACCCTCGACATTGCCAAAAATTTGTAAATAGCCCAGGGAACTTGAGAATGTCTTGCAACATACACTCACAACTCCATCTTTTGAAGTATTTAAGTTTAAGATTGCCCCCACAAAAAATAAAATAAAACACATTGTAAAATTTTACATCGAAAAGGAGAATATCATAAGATATACAAAGAACTCAAATAGACTTTTTGTACTTGGTTTTTGAACTTTTTGGTAAGAAGCTTGACAAATAAATGTTGAACTTTCTATTTCCCTATAAAGCATGTGTTATAACCCCTTTCGTAAACAAACTTGTATGTACTTACAACCCCGCTCTTCCTCTTGGCAGCCAAGTGCTAGTTCTGACTATTTGAATTTGCAAATTGATAAGTCAGTAGTTTTTTTTTTAATTTTATTTTCAGCACAAAAAAGTATTTGTAGTGGCTCCTTGTTTAGTATTTATTCTGCGGATCTAATTCTACCCGCGGGTTGTTTGTCTTTTATTTGACTTGTTCATTCTCTATTGAGGTCAAAAATGGTTAGTGGGTATGAACAGTGGCAGATTTAAGGTGGGCCCCACTATTCTCTTAAATTCCTATAATACCCATAGAATTTTGATATAATTTCAAATGTGCCCCTGGAGTTTTCTTATGAAGGAAGTAAAAGAATTACGTGGTCCTCTAAGTTAATTCATGAACTAATATTCTACAAGGATATGTGAGCCACAAAATTTTATTTGAAGTAAGCAAAAAAAAGATTTTTTATTTCAACTTGTTGGTGAATATTTTTTTGCTTAAAAAACTAAAAAAACAGTAGGTAAAAAAATTTTAGTATTGCTTTTACCTCTACTGAGAATTTTTTTCTGATTCTGCCACTGGGTATGAACAAATAATGGGAACAAAATTGTTAAATCACAAAATAAGCACATTTTGCAAATTCTACACTTTATAATACACCATTGTTTATACTTGCTACACATGGGCACAAAGACCAAAATGCCAAGGTCCAAGAATGCCTCGACAAGGACAATAAAAAATTGTTAAATGCACTAAAACCCCTAGTACTTTATCTTTAGTTGTACTTTACCCTTCTAAACTCAATAAATAGGCAGTTTACCTTTTATGTGATGTTTTAGGATAAAGTCCCCATTATATATTAATCATTTTTTATTTCTTTTTTCTCCCTTTTGACCTTTGTCTACTTGATCATTTTTTTAAGTTTTTAAAATTTTCTCCTTTCTATCATATAAGTGTGAGGATCCGCAAAATTCCCTTATTTTATATTATTTTATTTTATTTTTTCGCATGCATTTTCTTTACTTTACTTTATTATATTAATTTTTCAGAGATATTTATAAGTGAGTATAGTTTTTAAATCATTTTTCTAGAATAAGTTAGCTCATGTGACATTAGTAATGTATATTGGACGTGAGACCCACTAGTGCGTTAAGTGCAATAAAATTTTGACGACTAGGTGAAGTTTTGCATAAAGGGATGTTATTTTACAAGATGCTCGGAGATAATTAGAGATGAGTTAGATAGATTAGTCTTGGAAGACAAAGAAATGGGAGAAAACTTTAGAAAAGACCAAGTGTCATGAAACCCTTAAGTGTTGGACTTTGATCAATATGACTTAACTTTACTAAAACTCAAAATTTGACCAAAATTCCTCCATTTTTCTTTCTTGCTTGGCCGAACCATAGATAGGAGAAAAGAGAGAGAAGACTTCATCTTGCACCTCAATTTCTTACTACAGTCTTGAGTTCCAACCATCAAAATTGCAAATTACTCCATAAAAGTTGCTTACTAAAGAGTATTAGAGGAGTTGGTGGAGTGATTTTTGAGGGGAAAGTAATAAGCTACCATCTTTCTGGTGGTTCTAAGGTAACTTGCCAAGAAATCTCTCTTCACTTCTAATAATTACATATTAGTAGTTTAAGGTTGCTAAATATGTAGTTTTATGAGAAATATGATGGCTTGAAGTGGTGTTATGGAAATTTTCAGTTTTATTGGAGAATTTTCTATCCATATATGAAGCTTAAGGGTTAGCCATGATTTACTAGATTTGATATGTGAAATATTGAGTGTTTATAGGTTAGTTTAACTTGCCTATAGAAAATTCCAGCTTGTGAGTCGAAATTTTAGTTTAGGGTTTTATTTGCTAGCTTGAGTAGGTGATGGTTATATGCTTGATTTGGTGAGTTGTTGGCTTGATATGTATATGCTTCAGTTGACGCTATTTTGTGGTAAAAATGAAGCCTTGAATTGGCTGGAAAAACTTAGTAAAAACAAAGGAGGTACTACTGAAAATTTGTCCGCAGGAAACCTTGGGCATTCTTGGGAAATCTACTATATCTTGTTGTAGAATGGCCGGAATTGAGTTCTGTTTGTTGTCTTTGAAACTAGAGTCAGAGTACTATCAACCGTAAAAATTTTAACTTTTTTCTCAATTCCCATAAATATCTGTGATTTTTCAAACTTGACTAAAATTGCATACCTATTCTGTCTTTTACTGGATGAAGCAGCAACTTGAAGCTCGAATTTAACTAACTTGTGGATTGAATTTGACAAATGTGTCTTCTGGGAAATTGTAACCCTTTGTGTCAATTTCAGACTTAAGAATTTCTGAGATATGATTTTTTAAATAGTGTTGCGCAAAACTGGAAAATTCTGTTTTATTGGAACAATTCTTACTTTCATTTCTCACTTTAGGTTTGGAGTTGGTAAATCATTGTAGGTATGATTTTTGGATAGAAGTGAAGGGCTTTGGGGTCATTTGTGTCTTTAGGACCAACAGTTACCTTTTCACTCCGAAGCTGCATTTTTGCTTTGTATTAGTGGTTCATTTTGATAGACCTATGACGCGTAACCGAGTCTCACTTGTGAATTCTGTTCACTAGGTTTTGGAGTCGAGTCTCAATTGTTTTTCCTTGATTGTTCTATAACGTGCCGGTGATCAAGGGCGTACTTCGGGAGGAAACTTTTGAAGTTGTTTTTGCTTGATCTGGTAAGTGTACCACTCGCATGACTTGTTGCTTAATTGGTTTATTTGTACTTGCAATCTGTGACTTGAATGACTGTGACCTCTGTTTATTTTGAATGAGATGAGGGTATACTTTATCAGACTCGCTCTCTCGCCTGTTTGTTTGGTTCCTGTATTCCTGTTTACATCTGAATTTGTTACTTGTGCATGATCTGATGTCGTTTGAAGGCTTGTATCCAACGACCTTCCTGTTAAATCTGAGTTCAACCTCATTGGTAGTTAATTGAATCGAGCCAGCAAGGGGCTTGGTCGAGAAAAATTAACAAACCATGGGGACCTGTTTCTTTGGAATCTTTGAGTATTGGAGACTCTGGATTCCTGGTATATTCGAGTATTACCACCTCTATTCCTGTTGAGGTGTTCGGACCCGATAAGAGGTATGTTTGATGGACAGAATTTGGTGTAAAGTGGTGCTCTACTAGATTGGTTACTTCCTTGAAAGTTAACGGAGTATCAACTACTACTCGATCAAGATCTAGTGATGCAAAAGAGGAAATTGGCACTTGAGAGCCATCTGTATCCTTTTACTTTCTGTTTATCTGTTGTGTTCATTCCTCTATATTTGATGGCTATATTTGATTGAGTACAATTGTACTTTTGTGATTCTTGGCTGCTTGTACTTGTGGTACCTCATTGAGCGTAAGCTCACCCCTGTTATCTTTGTTTTCCTTATAGGGAACAATATTTTGGAACCATGATTTTGAAGAAAAGAGTAGAACTAGTTATAGTGATAGGTTGCAATTTTATCATTTATTTTATTATTAATTTTCCCTATTATCTGACCTAATGTGGATTAATTGCTAGATTCTACTCACTTTTCGTAATTTACATTTATTTCAGGGAGTAGAACAAAAATATCACAATCAAGGACAATTTGGCAGTTATCAAGAAAGAGTTCAAATAGCAGGCAATCAATGGTATTTTTGGAATAAGGAAACACAAGTCCTTTTTGGTAATTCGCAGAAGACAGCATAAAAGAGGAAAAGGAATGCAGGGCTGGGCGTTCTTTTCCCTTTTGGGGGCTAGAGCCGCCGGACAGCCTGAGTGGCAATTAGAAGAGGAAATAGCAGATGACTTGAGAGCTTAGCTTTTTACTTTTCCTTTTCGTCTTCTAGTGGGCTGGTCTTCCTTCGTATGAAGAGACCAAGTGCAAGAATTGATCACTCTTTGTAGTTTAGCTTTTCCTTTCATGATTGGAGCGAATTGAGTTCTCTAAATCGAAGACCATGACCGCAGCTTTCTCTTCAATTTTGCATGGGCTTTGTTTATCAAGAATGAACTAATTTCCTTTGTCTAATAAAGGAACAACGGATGCTTTGATTCGCCTAAAAATTGTGAGATCGATTTAATTTTATCTGTTCTTTTTATTTATTGGTATTCACATATTCCCTGATTACAGTGCTTATGATTGTTCAATTAATTGATTGTCTTGGATCCGGATAATTAGTTAATTTGATAATCTATTGTCAATTGGGACGTTAAATCCGTAATTGTTTAATTGTCTCAAAATAGTGATAACTGGCATGATTGAATTTGTGTCAGGGGAATACGCGGACTAACCTAAAATAACCCTGGTAGTGCGTTATTTGGTTAGAATTGGGCTCCTCTAATACGTAAGGCAATTGGGGAATTAAATTTTACGGGCGTACTTAAGATTATTTCTCAATTAGAGTAGTGATTAACGGGCGTACCTTAATCACCGACACAGTAAGGAGGGGTTGACTGCCATCGCTTGTTTGGTAGTTATAACCTATTTATTGATAAATAATTGGAATTGCCTTTGCATCGATGATCAATTAGGTGAACCATTGCTGAAGTTATTCCTTGGCTAGATCTTTAATTATCACTCATTTGATTTTAGTAATTTGTTATTTAATTTTTAGTAGCTTTTTAGATTTTAGTTGAATTTCTTTGATTGTCACCTTCTGCACAAAAACACCCCCTTTTTACTGTGAACTTGAAAAGAAATAATTACTCTCAGTCCCTGTGGATTCGACCCTGCTCACCGCTAACTACAGAAATTACTTTTAGTTTGAGCAGGTTTTTATTATTGCACAGGCTTCGACAACCTGTCATATAGCTATTCTTTTGTTAAATTCCTCTGTAATAGTAAACCCTAATTGTATTTTGGCTTTGTAAAGACTCCAATGTCTATATTTATGCAAGCGTATGGTTACGTATATTAATTGAAATGCATGTTTCTCCAGCTATGTGTACTTTTCCTGTATCCGTTGGAAAGAATCGAAGTTCTATTGCGCGTTCGGTAGGGTTTACGTGTGTTTTGTCTTAGTAGTCTTGGCAAGAGTTGGACAGACAGTTCGCTAACCCTTGGAGTACGCCCTAGGGGAAGGTGGAGCTGGCACATTAACCAACTACTTTCTTTTCTTTTCTATTATTATCTATATATTAATTTTATTCTCTTTTAACTTATGCTTTAATTTTTTCTACCTTTTTCTTATTTTTCATTATTAGAGGTAATAGTGATTACAAATTCAACGTTATAACAAAGTTAATGTTAGTTATGCATAAGTAATTTAAAGTTTCATTTTGCTGATGTTTGTTTAGATAGCCAAATTGTTAGTCACATAAGCTTTTGATTATGGTAGATATATATTAGTTTCTCATGCTATTTAGTTGTCTTGAATTACCTAATAGTGTAAATAAATAAATAAAAATAAGAATGCCATTATAAATAAAAGAAAAGTGCAACAGTATAATAAGCATACAATTAGTTATACTAACAGAAAAGTGACAGACACAGTGACATGAGAGAAGTACAAACAAGAAAAATAAAAAAGAAAAGAAAGTAATGGAAAGGAAAAAAACTAAAGGAATGAATAAACAAAAGAAAATCAAAATAATGTAGCAAGAGCATTTTTAGCTTAAAAAATGAAACAAGGACCCAAAATGCTTATTTAATAGATTGAGGGAGGTAAAGTGCACAAAATGTGCAAATTGGTTATTTGGTGTAATGAATTAGTGCATTACCATCTAATCTAATGCTAATTAGGTATCTTTAAAACTTCAGTATATGGTAATTACAACCTCTAAATTAAGGAAGCTGTTGTACCTTCTGAGTGTCGCGCCCCACTTTTCGATCTGAGTGTGAATTGTGTGAGTGATGTGTGTGTGAAGTGTGGTGTGAACGTGTGCAAAATGAAAAGTAAAAAGGCCATGGGACTTTGGAAAGCGACGATTTGGCCAAATGAAATTTTAAAAAGGGTTTTTTAAATATGAAAACGGAGTCGCCACTTGGTATAGATTTAGGGTGTACCAAGTCACCCAAAAAAGTGTTTTTTAAAGACAAAGTAGTAAAACCCTTTTTAAAACGACTCCTAGTCCACGTAAGCCAAAGAAAAAGGTTCGGGGGTCACGTTTGACAAAGGGGAAGGCAAGGATAGAATCCAAGGCACCCCTTTGACCTAGCCAAGGCTAGTTGCGCGACTTAACCTTACCTTTCCTATTTTTCTACCCAATGTATGTTCGCACGTTGGATATGACTATATGAATGCAAAACGAAAAGGAAAATGCAATCCTAAATTCTACGATGTCTCTCGTGAGGCTTTTGGTCCCAAACCACATGAATTGTGGCGGCCAACAAAGGAAAACCTCATAGAGGTCGGTTAATGCAAATGAGATTCAAGCGTGCAAGTGTGAAAGTGTATGAAAGATGCAAGAAATGCAAGTGCAAGTGTGCGAAATTGTATAAAGGTGCTTGTGTGAAATTGTAAAACAAATTCAAGTGTTTTCGTGTGCAAGTGTATGAAAAGGTGCATGTGTGGAATTGTATGAAAAATCCAAGTGTTTGTGTGCAAGTGTATGAAATATAGTGATAAGTACATATAGGTGTAATTAAGTGCAATTTTGTGAAGTAGAAATCAAAATGAACAATAAGGAAAGGAAAATGTGAATTGAAAAGAATGAGTAAGTGATAAACGAGAATGAATGAACCTAAGGGAATGCATCAGGTCGGGTATGGGAATGACTCCTAACTTTTCGACTTCGGTTTTCCCTTTGATTAGAAGGTGAAACTAGCGTGCTAAGGCTATCGAATAGCCACACTCGCTCGTCTCCCTTATCGGAAGGGGGCACTCAAGCAAAATGAACCCTATAACTAGCATGAAATGCAAAAATCTAAAGTGAGAGGGAAGGGACTAGAGGAGCATGCTAAATGATAAAAACTAAGAAAAAATGCATGAAAATGTAGTGAGCAAGCAAATGATGTGCTAACGAGGGGAAATCCCTAAGGGTCTAGCGTTGGACTAGCCCATTCTATGAATCCCGACTAGCGTTGGACTAGCGGAAACGTACATTCATCCATTCCATTCATTCATGGTTATGAAAGCAAGTAGACATGCCAAAACGCTCGTAAACACGTAGCACGTAGCACTTAGCATGCTCGACTAGATGCAAGAGCCTACTAAAGCAATTTAACATGTAACAACAAAAGCAAGCAACCAAGGGGAAGGGGAAATGGACCAGATGCTCTACGAGCCCTATCTATTACAAGCCAAGAGGTGTACACATACCCCATAAAAACTTAAATAAAAGCAACCAAGGGGAAGGGGAAATGGACCAAATGCTCTACGAGCCCTATCTATTACAAGCCAAGAGGTGTACACATACCCCATAAAACTTAAATAGAAGTAAAAGCAAGTAAATGCACGCAAAGAGGTAAGGAAAGCGGAGTAGGCATGCGTATTCACATAACACGTAGGAGCACGTAGGGTCAAATGAAGTGCAAATGAAGGATAGAGTGTACCTCCCTTGAAGCGACGCCCTAACGTAGTGAAATTACTAACTTACCCTCCAAAATAATAAAAGGGTCAAGGTACCACTTTATTTAAAAAAAATTAAAAGAAATGTGCAAAACAAAGTTCATTTGATCATAAAGTTCCTAAAGTCATGACTTAAGCGCAATTGAAACAAAGCATGGTAGTTAATTGAAGCAAACAAACAATGAAGTTGCACAAATTAAAATTACCAAGGACCAAATTGATGAAATTATTTAATTGATTGGGTCCTAATGGCTTTAGTTAGAAGCCAAGGGGTTGATCTGCAATTTTCCAGGTTTATTTCTTCATGCAAAGCATGCAATCACGTAGGAAAATTTTCTGCAATGAGATCAATAAGACTGCTGCATTCTTTGCTTCCCTTTCCAATATCGTGATTCAGATTTAGCCAAAACTTTTCTTGATCTAACATTCCAAACTTCAAACCAAACAACAAAGCATAAACTTGGCAGTCAAACAACCCAAAAACATAGGGAAAGATCATGCAAACATTCTGGAAAAATACACAAGAATGATTCGGCACTTTGAAGATTTCTGCATTTGAAGCTTTCTGCAAATTTTCCAGCCATGTCTCCTGCCATTCTTATGTTCATTTTAATGCCATTTTCATCCAGACCAAATTAGTATTTTTATCCTAACATCAAATGCCTTGATTCCAAAACAGCAAAACACAACAATCAACGCCCAAAACCAGCCGAAGGAGAAAAAGAAAAACGGATAAATGGAAGCATACAATGTTCTGAAAAATTTTCTGGTATTGCTTCTATCCATTCTATCATGCAAATAAGTTCATGAAACAGCAAGTTTCTACTCATTCATCCTCAATTAAACACGCAACTTCACTGAAGGGTTGGCACAAAGAAATAGAGTTGACCATTAGGGGGGGGAAAAAACTAACAGCCGTAGAAGGAACGAAAATGCAGCAAAACCTTTTGTAATTCGGCACTTTGCAAGAATCAGTCTCCATGCTCAATCAAAACTAAATACAACTATGCAAACCTCTTACTTTACATCATGAAAACTTTCAGATTTAGACACCAAAAGCCGGGCAACAAGCATGCAAAATCCAAATGATTCAAGCAACTTCAAGCAAAGTTTACAAATTTTCTGCAACATTGAAATCTTATGTAATGCGGTCCTCCTTTCAAAAGGCAACAATTAGCATTCCAAGCAAAACAAAAGACAGACTGGAATCAAAATATCAAACACCAGACTTGCCATTCATTTTCAATACAAAGACTCAAAATAAACATGCAAATCTGGAAGTAAAAAAACGCAACTTCCCACTATATTATCCAAGACATACATAGCCAACAAAATTTGCAGCCAGCGGCAACCTCTTCGAACCCAAAACAAATACGATCTTATGCATCCTATCATCAAAAATCCAGCCATAAATCATGCATCTCCCAGAAATTTCCAACCCAGATTGTGCATAAAAATCACCAAAAGAAAACAGCCATGAACACTAGAAACGAACACAGCTAAACGCAAATCCCTTCTCCTCCAAGAACAAACCAGATTCACGGATAGAAACTCGCATGAAGAATGCAATCCAGTGCAAAGACTAAGACTTTCAGCATACAAACATAACTCAGCAACTTACAAACAAATCCAAAGTAAAAAAAAATGTTACCTTTAAACCTTGACCGAAAGCTTGATGTATTCCAGAAGACGAAATCTTTGCTTCTTCGTCTCTCCCGCAGATGCGCTTCCTGATTTTTTGCCTTGCTTCAACGAATCCAAAACCTTCTTGCTGCCCAAAGTTTCCTGAACCAACACCTCTAAAACTCACTGCTTTTCTCTTAATCCGCCGTAAATCTTCCTCACTCTTTTATCACTCTTTCTCAGTCGCTGTTTTTCTGCTTTCTTCAGCCGCACACTCTCTGTCTTTTCCCTTCTAGCTTTCTCTCTTTGTTTTTCTAAGTTTCGGCTGTCACCTCTCTCTCGTATGTCCTCCACCCAGAATTTTCTCTAGCCTTCAACCTTCTTAAACCCCAGCCGTTAGTCCTTTCCCCCAAAACTCTATCTTTTCGCTGCCTTTCCTTTTTCTTCTTTTGGTTTAGCCAGAAACCCTCGCTCCCCCAAAAAATCCCCTTGCGGCTGCCATCTTCTTTTTTTATATATATTGGAACCTCCAACCCTAAAACACTCAGCACTCTCTTCAAATATTGCAGCCCAAGGGGCTCACCGAGGCCCTCTCTTGCAAGCTGCAAAAACGCAGCTTGCAAGTCGCGTTTCTCTCTTTTTTCTTTTTTCTTTTTTTTTTTTTTTTTTTTTTAACTTTCCACTTAATAAATACAGAAATGATAAAATATAAATAATAATAATAATAACAAAAACAACTTAAATAACACTGGATACAAATAAAAATAAATAAACAAAAATGCAACTTCCTATTTTCCTTTTTCATTTTTCTCATTTTTCACTTTTTCTTTTTCTTTTCTAAATGAACCAAACAAAAACAAAAATAAAAAATAAAAAATAAAAAATAAATTAAGTAGAAATGACTAAAATAGATAAATAAAGCCAAATAAAACAAAAACTCTATTTTTCTTTTTTTTTTCATGATTTTCTCTTAATTCTATGCTAAAATGGCTAAAATAACTAAAACTAAAAGTGAATAAAACTAATTGTGACAAATAAAAATAGAACAAACAAAAAAATGAATAGTAAATAACAAAACACCAAAAATTTGGTGTCTACAGTTTGCCCCTCTTTGTCCGAGTTTTGAAAAAACTTGAGACAAAGAAGTAGACACCAAATACTTACCTGGGTCATTCGGCTTCAGCTACTCGAACGACTGCTGTTATTGACATGAGGACTGACTCCTTTTAATGAGACTGACTCGGACGAGAAATTTAAAACGAGATAGACCCGAACTGGAAGTTTAAAACGGGACAGACTCGGACAGAAATGTAAAATTGGGATAGCCCCACGGGATAGACCCGAACAGGAATTTAAATTTGGGGATAGACCCGAACAGAAATTTAAAATTTGGGATAGACCCACGGGATAGACCCGGACAGAAATATAACATTGGGATTGACTAGAGATAGGAAATTCAAATGGGATTGTATGAAGAAAACTGTATAAGACTTTATTTGAGAACGTATCTACAGATTTGACCCAGTAATGAATTGGTCAGTGGGATTAAACCCGAACCTGCCATGATGATCGACCAGTGGGATAATACCCGATCCTGCCAAGGTTGGCGGGATGAAACCCGGTCCCAACGAAAAAAGCGGTCAGCGGGATTATACCCGGTCCTGATTTGATAAAAAGCGGTCAGCGGGATTATACCCGGTCCTGCCGAGATTGGCGGGATGAAACCCGATCCCAATTTGATAAAAAGCGGTCAGCGGAATTATACCCGGTCCTGCCGCGATTGGCGGGATGAAACCCGGTCCCAATTTGATAAAAAGCGGTCAGCGGGATTATACCCGGTCCTGCCGAGATTGGCGGGATAAAACCCGGTCCCAATTTGATAACAACGGTCAGCGGGATTATACCCAGTCCTGCCGAGATTGGCGGGATAAAACCCGGTCCCAATTTGATAAAAAGCGGTCAGCGGGATTAAACCCAGTCCTGCCGAGATTGGCGGGATAAAACCCGGTCCCAACGTGATAAAGTGATGTTGACGGCACCAAGTCCAGGCCCAACGTGATGTTTGGGAAGTTGGCGGCACAAAATCCAGGCCCAACGGGATGTTTGAGATGTTGGCGGCATTAAATCCAGGCCCAACTTGATCTTTGAAATGTTGGCGGCATGAAATCCAGGCCCAACGTGATCTTTGGAATGTTGTCGGCACGAAATCCAGGCCCAACGTGACATTGTGAATGGTCAGTGGGATAAGACCCAATCCTGCCATCCAATTGGTCAAGAAATTGGATTTGATTTGTCAAGATCAAGAAATTTGATTTTCCAAGTAACAAAAATTTGAATTTTGATTTTTGATTTTTGACTTTTGAATTTTCTGATTTTTCGAGAGAATTTTTTTTCAAAAATAATTTGCCCCAGTGTAGGGCCTTCTCTTTCCCTTCTTTCTTCTCTTTCTTCGGCATCGCCCTTCCACAACTCAGAAGCTCTTTCGTCGATTTCGACTATGAATACCTGCACAAGGGGGCTTACATGCACTTCAAATTTTCATGAAAAGGGCAGCGTGATTGACTTGAAAAATACATTATTTGATTCTTGGACGAAATCCTCAATTGGTTTACACAAATATTTGCCCCTGTGTGGGCTTATTTTGTGAAATCTCATAAACAAAAATTTGCCCCAGTATGGGCCCACTTGACTTCAAAAATTTTGCTTGGATGACGCTCCATTTGTTTGAACAAAGTATGCATAACATGTGAAGAAAATTGAAATGTCTTGCTTAAACTCATATAGCAAAATTCATGATGAATATTTCCAAGATAACACCAAATTCAAGAAGATTTCTTCCTCACTTTTAGCATCGGTGCTTTGGGTAGTGGGTGACCCTTTCCAGTTGGCTCGTCTCTCAGGACCAATCAAGTGACTTTATTTTTTTTGAAATGGCTAAGGAAATGGGAGATAAGAATCTGTCTCATTTTTGTGCCCCAGTTGTATGTAATCCATTCAATGTCACATCTTAGTGAAAGCAAAGAGTTTGTTACCCTTATTTTCAAGAAAACTTAGTCAACATACAAGCTTTCTAGGCTTGTAACGTATGGACAGAAGTGATAGCTAAACATGTGGAAACGGGTTATGCCCCTATGATCACAAATGATTTGATGAATTTCTTATGAGCATGATCCTCACTTTGGATTGTCATGAAAGAATAAGTCAACGATGGACTTTATTAGCTTGTAATTTGGCTTGAAAACGATAGTTTAAGACTTTCAAGGATATTGCACCATAGATCGCATTTTTTCCAAAATTGCCCCTATTTTGAAATCAAAAGATCTCAGACTTTGTTTGCATTTTTCTCATCACTCACCAGAGACTTCAGCGTCGAATTTTCTGCATTTTCTTGCATTTACTTTTCTTTCTTTGCTTTTTGCCTCTTTTCCCTTTCCCTCGAGCTGATGGGTTTTCACATGGTGAGTAGCGTCAAACTCATACTCAAGCAATTCAGAAATACAGCTAAAATTTTCCGGCATCAGAAATTTTCTTGACAGGGCCATTGCAAAGAACAGAAGTCAAGACTTTCGGCTTTTGTAACGGGGTCAGGTGGGGTGCTTAGAAAAGTTAAGACTTGAAAACGGATTTCAACACTGGTTTGAAGAATCTGAGATCGCATTGTTGCGTCAACCCTATTTTAGGGTAAAATCAGAATTTGCCCCAATTTTTGCTCAATTGAGGCTTTTTCTCTTTCATTTTCTTTCCCCTTTTGATTTTTCGGCCTTTTGCCGTTCTTTCGAACTTTCACAAAATTTGCCCAAGTTTATTTTTGAACTGAGGTTCTCTTTTCTTCCTTTGTTTTTGATCTTGTTGCTTTTCACTTTTCACTTCTTGAAATTTTCTTTTCAACTCAAACTCGCCCCCAGTGTGGGGTTTGCGATTCTCAGGGGTTGCCAAACGACATAATTTATTCTGATGGCTCAAAAGGGATAACTAGGGATAAAATGTTCGATTGGAAAAGAAGATGGCCTGACTTGTATTCCGTTCCTTACAATAACTCTGAAAGGAAATTTTCGCTAACGCGAAATTTTTGGCATGTACCTGAATTAACTGACTGAGGAAGACCCTTGTCCATCCATATTTGTGAAACATTGACGATCCACGCGGACACATCTCTTCCCTTTTTTGAATTAGAACCCAAGTGGAATCGATTTTCCTCAATTTGCAGTTCCCTCTTTTTCTATCATTTTTGCTTTTCTCTTTTTTTTTAAAATTTTCCAATCTCCTTCCCCAATGTGGGGTGCGATCATATGTGCACTCGAAAAGAACCACCAATTTTTAGCTCAAATGAGGATGCAAGGGATGATCAGTGTTTAGATTGTAGAAATGACGGCCAAAGTATCATTCTTATACCTCATGACAACCGAAGTAGAGAAATGGTCATTGAAAATCCATTCTTCTTTTGATATTTGAAAATTTTTCAATGATGGGTAGTGATTATTAAGACCCTTATTTGAAACGAAATTATTCTTTTAGAGGCTCAAATGGGAGAGCAAATGACAAAAATCTGTATAGGTAATGAAACGAATGCTTGAAGTATCATTCCAAATTTCCCAAACAAATAAGAACAATGCACATTTTTGCTTTCACTTAGATGTGATTGAACCAGATTGGACACCTTGAACATTTTCAAGCAAAAGTTGCCCCAATTTACAATTTATCAATCAATGTGACTGATTTTATTTTGGAATTAAGTGAAGGAGAAAGGTATCTCATAGGGCCTTTTGAGTGACCGTTCACTCTCTTTCTTTCTGAGCACTCTTATTGTACAGGTTGGAACACCAATCGAGTGCATGAAGATTTTAGAGAGTATACACTTGTGAATCCTCAGATTGAGGTTGGAAAAAATCTCAATTTGGTTTTATTCTCAAAATTCATCATGAACTCTCCAATGAGTGAGAATAAAGAATGAAATGTACATGAATACACAAAACAATAATTATCCAAAAATTTTATTGCTGAAAAAGTTTGAAACAAAATTTCTTGTTCAATTATGATACAAATGAGAATAGTAGGCCTCTAAAGAGCTCCACCCATATATCCTTTTTGTCTCCTTTTCTTTTGACACAAAAAAAAATATATTAACAAGTCAACTATACAGAATTTTCCTTGAAAGCAATTATGAAATCTCTTAGAAACTCTTAGCCTAGAGCTTTCAGATGGATCTTTCATGTCCCCATTGTTGGATCTGCCCAAGAATACTTTCCAAACTTTGTCGGATCAAAAATTGTTATCCAATATAGGGAAATATCTTAACTATATTGCAACATTTTTATGAATGCAGGGGAGGGGGAAAAACAAAAGAAAAATACCCAGAGTTAGTAATCAAGATTATAAAATCGGTATGCATGCCCTATGGGGGAACCCTTTTTGTGCCAAGGGTAGGCCTAGTATGAAAATGCAGTCCTCCAGAGTAGGCACTATACAATACCTGATGAATCCGATCAACCGCTAGAGTGGAAAAATTTGGCCAATCGAAGTGAAAAGAGACATTTGTCCTAAAATGAGGAAAAAGTCCGAATGGATTGCTACTTTGAGCGACGCATGGAATAATGTGTAAAAGAGATTGCAATGCCTCAATTAATTTATTCGGTGACCCTTAGACTTAAACCCTAAAAAAGGAAAAAACGGGTCAAATAGATTGGATAGAATTGATGATTTATTTAAAAATGACCAAATTGCCCTAAAAATAGGTAAACTGGTCAAATGAATTAAATGAAATTTGATTTATTCAAAAATTGATCGAATCACCCTAAAAGGGTAGATTGGTCAAATGAATGAAACTTGATTTATTCAAAATCGATTCGATTGCCCTAAAAATGGGTGAACTGGCCAAATGAATGATTTATTAAAAAATCGGCCGAATGACCCCAAAAAGGGTAAATCGGCCAAATGAATTCAAAATCGACCAGGTGACCCTAAAAAGGGTAAATGGGTCAAATGAATTAATGATTTATTCAAAATCGACCGGATGACCCTAAGAAGGGTAAATTGGTCAAGTGAATTGATGATTTATTCAAAATCGACCGGATGACCCTAAGAAGGGTAAATTGGTCAAGTGAATTGACGATTTATTGAATGAATTGGCAAAATGGATTGGTTGAATTGTCCGGCCATTAGTGATTTCAGAAAATTAGTCTATGAGCCTTCTAAAATCAAGATTTGGCCTCCATATTTATCATCTCAACCATGAGGAATCATTTGTGAATTTTCTTCAAATTAATGTCCTTTACGCAAAGGATTTTTACCAATTTTGATAAAAATGGCCAAAAGTGATTATTAGATGCTCATATTCCAAGGATCACTTTATGAAAATAATCGGATCCTACCTTACCTTGTGCACTACCCCTTTGGATGGTACAAAATGTAAACGTGCAAGTCTCACTGGATTAAGTATCCGAGACACAAGGTGGCTTATTCCTAAACACGGGATTCCCTATGTGGCATTCCCTTTCTATGGTTTATGCATGATGCCAGTTTATTAAAGCTATGTAAATATGTGACAAACATGAAATGTGAGCTAAAGGACATAAATAATGCAACGGGGGGAAAAGGTCTAAACATGAAATGTATTTACTGAAAAGTAAGTGCAAAGACTGAAACTTAGACATGTGAGCTATCTAGTGGGTGAGTCACTAAAAGAGTGCCAAAGAGGCCTCTTATTGCTAAGGCACATGAATGCAAACCAAGGAAACAATGAAATGGTTAGTGCAGTTGATAGTACACATAACACATTGGGAGCAATTAAGAAAAGAAATACGATAAAAGCCAATAAAAAGGGGTGGAACCCCTTCCCTCGTGCCTAATTGTGCTTAAAAAGGGTGAGGCTGACTCTACCCTAGGCAAATGCTAACATGGATGCATGAGGTTTGGTTCATTAATGCCTAGACTCGATAAAGCTTCGGCTCCCAAGCCTTCAGACCTAAAGGCAAAGGGTCATCACTCCCAAGGCCTTTGATCGGTGGCTCGAGTGATCCCTTAGGTAGCGCTATGGGCGCAGAGCACACCAGCCGCCTACCCAAGGCAATCGATCCTAATCCTACAAGGCGGTGTGGGAAACGCCCACGAAAAACAAAATAAAATGGGATAAAAGCAAGTAAACGTGCACGTATGAAGTGCTCCCCTATTTTGAGGGAAGGGGTTGAGAACCAACGTGAGGCTCTAAAGGTGACACGCCCCCTCCCAAATGCAATGCAAGCGCTAGATAAACAAGTAAACAACATCCAATCAACCAATCACACATACGTGAGTGAGGGAATAGTTGGATACGCGCGCGAGGCAAATGGCCCTAAAAATGGAAAATGCAAGCCTAATATCCAAATGCAATGCATAAAAAGGGTAGAAAAAGGAAACGAATGGCTAAGTCAAATGCTTGGACCCACTTAGGAAGTCCCCAGTGGAGTCGCCAACTGTCGCGCCCCACTTTTCGATCTGAGTGTGAATTGTGTGAGTGATGTGTGTGTGAAGTGTGGTGTGAACGTGTGCAAAATGAAAAGTAAAAAGGCCATGGGACTTTGGAAAGCGACGATTTGGCCAAATGAAATTTTAAAAAGGGTTTTTTAAATATGAAAACGGAGTCGCCACTTGGTATAGATTTGGGGTGTACCAAGTCACCCAAAAAAGTGTTTTTTAAAGACAAAGTAGTAAAACCCTTTTTAAAACGACTCCTAGTCCACGTAAGCCAAAGAAAAAGGTTCGGGGGTCACGTTTGACAAAGGGGAAGGCAAGGATAGAATCCAAGGCACCCCTTTGACCTAGCCAAGGCTAGTTGCGCGACTTAACCTTACCTTTCCTATTTTTCTACCCAATGTATGTTCGCACGTTGGATATGACTATATGAATGCAAAACGAAAAGGAAAATGCAATCCTAAATTCTACGATGTCTCTCGTGAGGCTTTTGGTCCCAAACCACATGAATTGTGGCGGCCAACAAAGGAAAACCTCATAGAGGTCGGTTAATGCAAATGAGATTCAAGCGTGCAAGTGTGAAAGTGTATGAAAGATGCAAGAAATGCAAGTGCAAGTGTGCGAAATTGTATAAAGGTGCTTGTGTGAAATTGTAAAACAAATTCAAGTGTTTTCGTGTGCAAGTGTATGAAAAGGTGCATGTGTGGAATTGTATGAAAAATCCAAGTGTTTGTGTGCAAGTGTATGAAATATAGTGATAAGTACATATAGGTGTAATTAAGTGCAATTTTGTGAAGTAGAAATCAAAATGAACAATAAGGAAAGGAAAATGTGAATTGAAAAGAATGAGTAAGTGATAAACGAGAATGAATGAACCTAAGGGAATGCATCAGGTCGGGTATGGGAATGACTCCTAACTTTTCGACTTCGGTTTTCCCTTTGATTAGAAGGTGAAACTAGCGTGCTAAGGCTATCGAATAGCCACACTCGCTCGTCTCCCTTATCGGAAGGGGGCACTCAAGCAAAATGAACCCTATAACTAGCATGAAATGCAAAAATCTAAAGTGAGAGGGAAGGGACTAGAGGAGCATGCTAAATGATAAAAACTAAGAAAAAATGCATGAAAATGTAGTGAGCAAGCAAATGATGTGCTAACGAGGGGAAATCCCTAAGGGTCTAGCGTTGGACTAGCCCATTCTATGAATCCCGACTAGCGTTGGACTAGCGGAAACGTACATTCATCCATTCCATTCATTCATGGTTATGAAAGCAAGTAGACATGCCAAAACGCTCGTAAACACGTAGCACGTAGCACTTAGCATGCTCGACTAGATGCAAGAGCCTACTAAAGCAATTTAACATGTAACAACAAAAGCAAGCAACCAAGGGGAAGGGGAAATGGACCAGATGCTCTACGAGCCCTATCTATTACAAGCCAAGAGGTGTACACATACCCCATAAAAACTTAAATAAAAGCAACCAAGGGGAAGGGGAAATGGACCAAATGCTCTACGAGCCCTATCTATTACAAGCCAAGAGGTGTACACATACCCCATAAAACTTAAATAGAAGTAAAAGCAAGTAAATGCACGCAAAGAGGTAAGGAAAGCGGAGTAGGCATGCGTATTCACATAACACGTAGGAGCACGTAGGGTCAAATGAAGTGCAAATGAAGGATAGAGTGTACCTCCCTTGAAGCGACGCCCTAACGTAGTGAAATTACTAACTTACCCTCCAAAATAATAAAAGGGTCAAGGTACCACTTTATTTAAAAAAAATTAAAAGAAATGTGCAAAACAAAGTTCATTTGATCATAAAGTTCCTAAAGTCATGACTTAAGCGCAATTGAAACAAAGCATGGTAGTTAATTGAAGCAAACAAACAATGAAGTTGCACAAATTAAAATTACCAAGGACCAAATTGATGAAATTATTTAATTGATTGGGTCCTAATGGCTTTAGTTAGAAGCCAAGGGGTTGATCTGCAATTTTCCAGGTTTATTTCTTCATGCAAAGCATGCAATCACGTAGGAAAATTTTCTGCAATGAGATCAATAAGACTGCTGCATTCTTTGCTTCCCTTTCCAATATCGTGATTCAGATTTAGCCAAAACTTTTCTTGATCTAACATTCCAAACTTCAAACCAAACAACAAAGCATAAACTTGGCAGTCAAACAACCCAAAAACATAGGGAAAGATCATGCAAACATTCTGGAAAAATACACAAGAATGATTCGGCACTTTGAAGATTTCTGCATTTGAAGCTTTCTGCAAATTTTCCAGCCATGTCTCCTGCCATTCTTATGTTCATTTTAATGCCATTTTCATCCAGACCAAATTAGTATTTTTATCCTAACATCAAATGCCTTGATTCCAAAACAGCAAAACACAACAATCAACGCCCAAAACCAGCCGAAGGAGAAAAAGAAAAACGGATAAATGGAAGCATACAATGTTCTGAAAAATTTTCTGGTATTGCTTCTATCCATTCTATCATGCAAATAAGTTCATGAAACAGCAAGTTTCTACTCATTCATCCTCAATTAAACACGCAACTTCACTGAAGGGTTGGCACAAAGAAATAGAGTTGACCATTAGGGGGGGGGAAAAAACTAACAGCCGTAGAAGGAACGAAAATGCAGCAAAACCTTTTGTAATTCGGCACTTTGCAAGAATCAGTCTCCATGCTCAATCAAAACTAAATACAACTATGCAAACCTCTTACTTTACATCATGAAAACTTTCAGATTTAGACACCAAAAGCCGGGCAACAAGCATGCAAAATCCAAATGATTCAAGCAACTTCAAGCAAAGTTTACAAATTTTCTGCAACATTGAAATCTTATGTAATGCGGTCCTCCTTTCAAAAGGCAACAATTAGCATTCCAAGCAAAACAAAAGACAGACTGGAATCAAAATATCAAACACCAGACTTGCCATTCATTTTCAATACAAAGACTCAAAATAAACATGCAAATCTGGAAGTAAAAAAACGCAACTTCCCACTATATTATCCAAGACATACATAGCCAACAAAATTTGCAGCCAGCGGCAACCTCTTCGAACCCAAAACAAATACGATCTTATGCATCCTATCATCAAAAATCCAGCCATAAATCATGCATCTCCCAGAAATTTCCAACCCAGATTGTGCATAAAAATCACCAAAAGAAAACAGCCATGAACACTAGAAACGAACACAGCTAAACGCAAATCCCTTCTCCTCCAAGAACAAACCAGATTCACGGATAGAAACTCGCATGAAGAATGCAATCCAGTGCAAAGACTAAGACTTTCAGCATACAAACATAACTCAGCAACTTACAAACAAATCCAAAGTAAAAAAAAATGTTACCTTTAAACCTTGACCGAAAGCTTGATGTATTCCAGAAGACGAAATCTTTGCTTCTTCGTCTCTCCCGCAGATGCGCTTCCTGATTTTTTGCCTTGCTTCAACGAATCCAAAACCTTCTTGCTGCCCAAAGTTTCCTGAACCAACACCTCTAAAACTCACTGCTTTTCTCTTAATCCGCCGTAAATCTTCCTCACTCTTTTATCACTCTTTCTCAGTCGCTGTTTTTCTGCTTTCTTCAGCCGCACACTCTCTGTCTTTTCCCTTCTAGCTTTCTCTCTTTGTTTTTCTAAGTTTCGGCTGTCACCTCTCTCTCGTATGTCCTCCACCCAGAATTTTCTCTAGCCTTCAACCTTCTTAAACCCCAGCCGTTAGTCCTTTCCCCCAAAACTCTATCTTTTCGCTGCCTTTCCTTTTTCTTCTTTTGGTTTAGCCAGAAACCCTCGCTCCCCCAAAAAATCCCCTTGCGGCTGCCATCTTCTTTTTTTATATATATTGGAACCTCCAACCCTAAAACACTCAGCACTCTCTTCAAATATTGCAGCCCAAGGGGCTCACCGAGGCCCTCTCTTGCAAGCTGCAAAAACGCAGCTTGCAAGTCGCGTTTCTCTCTTTTTTCTTTTTTCTTTTTTTTTTTTTTTTTTTTTTAACTTTCCACTTAATAAATACAGAAATGATAAAATATAAATAATAATAATAATAACAAAAACAACTTAAATAACACTGGATACAAATAAAAATAAATAAACAAAAATGCAACTTCCTATTTTCCTTTTTCATTTTTCTCATTTTTCACTTTTTCTTTTTCTTTTCTAAATGAACCAAACAAAAACAAAAATAAAAAATAAAAAATAAAAAATAAATTAAGTAGAAATGACTAAAATAGATAAATAAAGCCAAATAAAACAAAAACTCTATTTTTCTTTTTTTTTTCATGATTTTCTCTTAATTCTATGCTAAAATGGCTAAAATAACTAAAACTAAAAGTGAATAAAACTAATTGTGACAAATAAAAATAGAACAAACAAAAAAATGAATAGTAAATAACAAAACACCAAAAATTTGGTGTCTACAGTTTGCCCCTCTTTGTCCGAGTTTTGAAAAAACTTGAGACAAAGAAGTAGACACCAAATACTTACCTGGGTCATTCGGCTTCAGCTACTCGAACGACTGCTGTTATTGACATGAGGACTGACTCCTTTTAATGAGACTGACTCGGACGAGAAATTTAAAACGAGATAGACCCGAACTGGAAGTTTAAAACGGGACAGACTCGGACAGAAATGTAAAATTGGGATAGCCCCACGGGATAGACCCGAACAGGAATTTAAATTTGGGGATAGACCCGAACAGAAATTTAAAATTTGGGATAGACCCACGGGATAGACCCGGACAGAAATATAACATTGGGATTGACTAGAGATAGGAAATTCAAATGGGATTGTATGAAGAAAACTGTATAAGACTTTATTTGAGAACGTATCTACAGATTTGACCCAGTAATGAATTGGTCAGTGGGATTAAACCCGAACCTGCCATGATGATCGACCAGTGGGATAATACCCGATCCTGCCAAGGTTGGCGGGATGAAACCCGGTCCCAACGAAAAAAGCGGTCAGCGGGATTATACCCGGTCCTGATTTGATAAAAAGCGGTCAGCGGGATTATACCCGGTCCTGCCGAGATTGGCGGGATGAAACCCGATCCCAATTTGATAAAAAGCGGTCAGCGGAATTATACCCGGTCCTGCCGCGATTGGCGGGATGAAACCCGGTCCCAATTTGATAAAAAGCGGTCAGCGGGATTATACCCGGTCCTGCCGAGATTGGCGGGATAAAACCCGGTCCCAATTTGATAACAACGGTCAGCGGGATTATACCCAGTCCTGCCGAGATTGGCGGGATAAAACCCGGTCCCAATTTGATAAAAAGCGGTCAGCGGGATTAAACCCAGTCCTGCCGAGATTGGCGGGATAAAACCCGGTCCCAACGTGATAAAGTGATGTTGACGGCACCAAGTCCAGGCCCAACGTGATGTTTGGGAAGTTGGCGGCACAAAATCCAGGCCCAACGGGATGTTTGAGATGTTGGCGGCATTAAATCCAGGCCCAACTTGATCTTTGAAATGTTGGCGGCATGAAATCCAGGCCCAACGTGATCTTTGGAATGTTGTCGGCACGAAATCCAGGCCCAACGTGACATTGTGAATGGTCAGTGGGATAAGACCCAATCCTGCCATCCAATTGGTCAAGAAATTGGATTTGATTTGTCAAGATCAAGAAATTTGATTTTCCAAGTAACAAAAATTTGAATTTTGATTTTTGATTTTTGACTTTTGAATTTTCTGATTTTTCGAGAGAATTTTTTTTCAAAAATAATTTGCCCCAGTGTAGGGCCTTCTCTTTCCCTTCTTTCTTCTCTTTCTTCGGCATCGCCCTTCCACAACTCAGAAGCTCTTTCGTCGATTTCGACTATGAATACCTGCACAAGGGGGCTTACATGCACTTCAAATTTTCATGAAAAGGGCAGCGTGATTGACTTGAAAAATACATTATTTGATTCTTGGACGAAATCCTCAATTGGTTTACACAAATATTTGCCCCTGTGTGGGCTTATTTTGTGAAATCTCATAAACAAAAATTTGCCCCAGTATGGGCCCACTTGACTTCAAAAATTTTGCTTGGATGACGCTCCATTTGTTTGAACAAAGTATGCATAACATGTGAAGAAAATTGAAATGTCTTGCTTAAACTCATATAGCAAAATTCATGATGAATATTTCCAAGATAACACCAAATTCAAGAAGATTTCTTCCTCACTTTTAGCATCGGTGCTTTGGGTAGTGGGTGACCCTTTCCAGTTGGCTCGTCTCTCAGGACCAATCAAGTGACTTTATTTTTTTTGAAATGGCTAAGGAAATGGGAGATAAGAATCTGTCTCATTTTTGTGCCCCAGTTGTATGTAATCCATTCAATGTCACATCTTAGTGAAAGCAAAGAGTTTGTTACCCTTATTTTCAAGAAAACTTAGTCAACATACAAGCTTTCTAGGCTTGTAACGTATGGACAGAAGTGATAGCTAAACATGTGGAAACGGGTTATGCCCCTATGATCACAAATGATTTGATGAATTTCTTATGAGCATGATCCTCACTTTGGATTGTCATGAAAGAATAAGTCAACGATGGACTTTATTAGCTTGTAATTTGGCTTGAAAACGATAGTTTAAGACTTTCAAGGATATTGCACCATAGATCGCATTTTTTCCAAAATTGCCCCTATTTTGAAATCAAAAGATCTCAGACTTTGTTTGCATTTTTCTCATCACTCACCAGAGACTTCAGCGTCGAATTTTCTGCATTTTCTTGCATTTACTTTTCTTTCTTTGCTTTTTGCCTCTTTTCCCTTTCCCTCGAGCTGATGGGTTTTCACATGGTGAGTAGCGTCAAACTCATACTCAAGCAATTCAGAAATACAGCTAAAATTTTCCGGCATCAGAAATTTTCTTGACAGGGCCATTGCAAAGAACAGAAGTCAAGACTTTCGGCTTTTGTAACGGGGTCAGGTGGGGTGCTTAGAAAAGTTAAGACTTGAAAACGGATTTCAACACTGGTTTGAAGAATCTGAGATCGCATTGTTGCGTCAACCCTATTTTAGGGTAAAATCAGAATTTGCCCCAATTTTTGCTCAATTGAGGCTTTTTCTCTTTCATTTTCTTTCCCCTTTTGATTTTTCGGCCTTTTGCCGTTCTTTCGAACTTTCACAAAATTTGCCCAAGTTTATTTTTGAACTGAGGTTCTCTTTTCTTCCTTTGTTTTTGATCTTGTTGCTTTTCACTTTTCACTTCTTGAAATTTTCTTTTCAACTCAAACTCGCCCCCAGTGTGGGGTTTGCGATTCTCAGGGGTTGCCAAACGACATAATTTATTCTGATGGCTCAAAAGGGATAACTAGGGATAAAATGTTCGATTGGAAAAGAAGATGGCCTGACTTGTATTCCGTTCCTTACAATAACTCTGAAAGGAAATTTTCGCTAACGCGAAATTTTTGGCATGTACCTGAATTAACTGACTGAGGAAGACCCTTGTCCATCCATATTTGTGAAACATTGACGATCCACGCGGACACATCTCTTCCCTTTTTTGAATTAGAACCCAAGTGGAATCGATTTTCCTCAATTTGCAGTTCCCTCTTTTTCTATCATTTTTGCTTTTCTCTTTTTTTTTAAAATTTTCCAATCTCCTTCCCCAATGTGGGGTGCGATCATATGTGCACTCGAAAAGAACCACCAATTTTTAGCTCAAATGAGGATGCAAGGGATGATCAGTGTTTAGATTGTAGAAATGACGGCCAAAGTATCATTCTTATACCTCATGACAACCGAAGTAGAGAAATGGTCATTGAAAATCCATTCTTCTTTTGATATTTGAAAATTTTTCAATGATGGGTAGTGATTATTAAGACCCTTATTTGAAACGAAATTATTCTTTTAGAGGCTCAAATGGGAGAGCAAATGACAAAAATCTGTATAGGTAATGAAACGAATGCTTGAAGTATCATTCCAAATTTCCCAAACAAATAAGAACAATGCACATTTTTGCTTTCACTTAGATGTGATTGAACCAGATTGGACACCTTGAACATTTTCAAGCAAAAGTTGCCCCAATTTACAATTTATCAATCAATGTGACTGATTTTATTTTGGAATTAAGTGAAGGAGAAAGGTATCTCATAGGGCCTTTTGAGTGACCGTTCACTCTCTTTCTTTCTGAGCACTCTTATTGTACAGGTTGGAACACCAATCGAGTGCATGAAGATTTTAGAGAGTATACACTTGTGAATCCTCAGATTGAGGTTGGAAAAAATCTCAATTTGGTTTTATTCTCAAAATTCATCATGAACTCTCCAATGAGTGAGAATAAAGAATGAAATGTACATGAATACACAAAACAATAATTATCCAAAAATTTTATTGCTGAAAAAGTTTGAAACAAAATTTCTTGTTCAATTATGATACAAATGAGAATAGTAGGCCTCTAAAGAGCTCCACCCATATATCCTTTTTGTCTCCTTTTCTTTTGACACAAAAAAAAATATATTAACAAGTCAACTATACAGAATTTTCCTTGAAAGCAATTATGAAATCTCTTAGAAACTCTTAGCCTAGAGCTTTCAGATGGATCTTTCATGTCCCCATTGTTGGATCTGCCCAAGAATACTTTCCAAACTTTGTCGGATCAAAAATTGTTATCCAATATAGGGAAATATCTTAACTATATTGCAACATTTTTATGAATGCAGGGGAGGGGGAAAAACAAAAGAAAAATACCCAGAGTTAGTAATCAAGATTATAAAATCGGTATGCATGCCCTATGGGGGAACCCTTTTTGTGCCAAGGGTAGGCCTAGTATGAAAATGCAGTCCTCCAGAGTAGGCACTATACAATACCTGATGAATCCGATCAACCGCTAGAGTGGAAAAATTTGGCCAATCGAAGTGAAAAGAGACATTTGTCCTAAAATGAGGAAAAAGTCCGAATGGATTGCTACTTTGAGCGACGCATGGAATAATGTGTAAAAGAGATTGCAATGCCTCAATTAATTTATTCGGTGACCCTTAGACTTAAACCCTAAAAAAGGAAAAAACGGGTCAAATAGATTGGATAGAATTGATGATTTATTTAAAAATGACCAAATTGCCCTAAAAATAGGTAAACTGGTCAAATGAATTAAATGAAATTTGATTTATTCAAAAATTGATCGAATCACCCTAAAAGGGTAGATTGGTCAAATGAATGAAACTTGATTTATTCAAAATCGATTCGATTGCCCTAAAAATGGGTGAACTGGCCAAATGAATGATTTATTAAAAAATCGGCCGAATGACCCCAAAAAGGGTAAATCGGCCAAATGAATTCAAAATCGACCAGGTGACCCTAAAAAGGGTAAATGGGTCAAATGAATTAATGATTTATTCAAAATCGACCGGATGACCCTAAGAAGGGTAAATTGGTCAAGTGAATTGATGATTTATTCAAAATCGACCGGATGACCCTAAGAAGGGTAAATTGGTCAAGTGAATTGACGATTTATTGAATGAATTGGCAAAATGGATTGGTTGAATTGTCCGGCCATTAGTGATTTCAGAAAATTAGTCTATGAGCCTTCTAAAATCAAGATTTGGCCTCCATATTTATCATCTCAACCATGAGGAATCATTTGTGAATTTTCTTCAAATTAATGTCCTTTACGCAAAGGATTTTTACCAATTTTGATAAAAATGGCCAAAAGTGATTATTAGATGCTCATATTCCAAGGATCACTTTATGAAAATAATCGGATCCTACCTTACCTTGTGCACTACCCCTTTGGATGGTACAAAATGTAAACGTGCAAGTCTCACTGGATTAAGTATCCGAGACACAAGGTGGCTTATTCCTAAACACGGGATTCCCTATGTGGCATTCCCTTTCTATGGTTTATGCATGATGCCAGTTTATTAAAGCTATGTAAATATGTGACAAACATGAAATGTGAGCTAAAGGACATAAATAATGCAACGGGGGGAAAAGGTCTAAACATGAAATGTATTTACTGAAAAGTAAGTGCAAAGACTGAAACTTAGACATGTGAGCTATCTAGTGGGTGAGTCACTAAAAGAGTGCCAAAGAGGCCTCTTATTGCTAAGGCACATGAATGCAAACCAAGGAAACAATGAAATGGTTAGTGCAGTTGATAGTACACATAACACATTGGGAGCAATTAAGAAAAGAAATACGATAAAAGCCAATAAAAAGGGGTGGAACCCCTTCCCTCGTGCCTAATTGTGCTTAAAAAGGGTGAGGCTGACTCTACCCTAGGCAAATGCTAACATGGATGCATGAGGTTTGGTTCATTAATGCCTAGACTCGATAAAGCTTCGGCTCCCAAGCCTTCAGACCTAAAGGCAAAGGGTCATCACTCCCAAGGCCTTTGATCGGTGGCTCGAGTGATCCCTTAGGTAGCGCTATGGGCGCAGAGCACACCAGCCGCCTACCCAAGGCAATCGATCCTAATCCTACAAGGCGGTGTGGGAAACGCCCACGAAAAACAAAATAAAATGGGATAAAAGCAAGTAAACGTGCACGTATGAAGTGCTCCCCTATTTTGAGGGAAGGGGTTGAGAACCAACGTGAGGCTCTAAAGGTGACACGCCCCCTCCCAAATGCAATGCAAGCGCTAGATAAACAAGTAAACAACATCCAATCAACCAATCACACATACGTGAGTGAGGGAATAGTTGGATACGCGCGCGAGGCAAATGGCCCTAAAAATGGAAAATGCAAGCCTAATATCCAAATGCAATGCATAAAAAGGGTAGAAAAAGGAAACGAATGGCTAAGTCAAATGCTTGGACCCACTTAGGAAGTCCCCAGTGGAGTCGCCAACTGTCGCGCCCCACTTTTCGATCTGAGTGTGAATTGTGTGAGTGATGTGTGTGTGAAGTGTGGTGTGAACGTGTGCAAAATGAAAAGTAAAAAGGCCATGGGACTTTGGAAAGCGACGATTTGGCCAAATGAAATTTTAAAAAGGGTTTTTTAAATATGAAAACGGAGTCGCCACTTGGTATAGATTTGGGGTGTACCAAGTCACCCAAAAAAGTGTTTTTTAAAGACAAAGTAGTAAAACCCTTTTTAAAACGACTCCTAGTCCACGTAAGCCAAAGAAAAAGGTTCGGGGGTCACGTTTGACAAAGGGGAAGGCAAGGATAGAATCCAAGGCACCCCTTTGACCTAGCCAAGACTAGTTGCGCGACTTAACCTTACCTTTCCTATTTTTCTACCCAATGTATGTTCGCACGTTGGATATGACTATATGAATGCAAAACGAAAAGGAAAATGCAATCCTAAATTCTACGATGTCTCTCGTGAGGCTTTTGGTCCCAAACCACATGAATTGTGGCGGCCAACAAAGGAAAACCTCATAGAGGTCGGTTAATGCAAATGAGATTCAAGCGTGCAAGTGTGAAAGTGTATGAAAGATGCAAGAAATGCAAGTGCAAGTGTGCGAAATTGTATAAAGGTGCTTGTGTGAAATTGTAAAACAAATTCAAGTGTTTTCGTGTGCAAGTGTATGAAAAGGTGCATGTGTGGAATTGTATGAAAAATCCAAGTGTTTGTGTGCAAGTGTATGAAATATAGTGATAAGTACATATAGGTGTAATTAAGTGCAATTTTGTGAAGTAGAAATCAAAATGAACAATAAGGAAAGGAAAATGTGAATTGAAAAGAATGAGTAAGTGATAAACGAGAATGAATGAACCTAAGGGAATGCATCAGGTCGGGTATGGGAATGACTCCTAACTTTTCGACTTCGGTTTTCCCTTTGATTAGAAGGTGAAACTAGCGTGCTAAGGCTATCGAATAGCCACACTCGCTCGTCTCCCTTATCGGAAGGGGGCACTCAAGCAAAATGAACCCTATAACTAGCATGAAATGCAAAAATCTAAAGTGAGAGGGAAGGGACTAGAGGAGCATGCTAAATGATAAAAACTAAGAAAAAATGCATGAAAATGTAGTGAGCAAGCAAATGATGTGCTAACGAGGGGAAATCCCTAAGGGTCTAGCGTTGGACTAGCCCATTCTATGAATCCCGACTAGCGTTGGACTAGCGGAAACGTACATTCATCCATTCCATTCATTCATGGTTATGAAAGCAAGTAGACATGCCAAAACGCTCGTAAACACGTAGCACGTAGCACTTAGCATGCTCGACTAGATGCAAGAGCCTACTAAAGCAATTTAACATGTAACAACAAAAGCAAGCAACCAAGGGGAAGGGGAAATGGACCAGATGCTCTACGAGCCCTATCTATTACAAGCCAAGAGGTGTACACATACCCCATAAAAACTTAAATAAAAGCAACCAAGGGGAAGGGGAAATGGACCAAATGCTCTACGAGCCCTATCTATTACAAGCCAAGAGGTGTACACATACCCCATAAAACTTAAATAGAAGTAAAAGCAAGTAAATGCACGCAAAGAGGTAAGGAAAGCGGAGTAGGCATGCGTATTCACATAACACGTAGGAGCACGTAGGGTCAAATGAAGTGCAAATGAAGGATAGAGTGTACCTCCCTTGAAGCGACGCCCTAACGTAGTGAAATTACTAACTTACCCTCCAAAATAATAAAAGGGTCAAGGTACCACTTTATTTAAAAAAAATTAAAAGAAATGTGCAAAACAAAGTTCATTTGATCATAAAGTTCCTAAAGTCATGACTTAAGCGCAATTGAAACAAAGCATGGTAGTTAATTGAAGCAAACAAACAATGAAGTTGCACAAATTAAAATTACCAAGGACCAAATTGATGAAATTATTTAATTGATTGGGTCCTAATGGCTTTAGTTAGAAGCCAAGGGGTTGATCTGCAATTTTCCAGGTTTATTTCTTCATGCAAAGCATGCAATCACGTAGGAAAATTTTCTGCAATGAGATCAATAAGACTGCTGCATTCTTTGCTTCCCTTTCCAATATCGTGATTCAGATTTAGCCAAAACTTTTCTTGATCTAACATTCCAAACTTCAAACCAAACAACAAAGCATAAACTTGGCAGTCAAACAACCCAAAAACATAGGGAAAGATCATGCAAACATTCTGGAAAAATACACAAGAATGATTCGGCACTTTGAAGATTTCTGCATTTGAAGCTTTCTGCAAATTTTCCAGCCATGTCTCCTGCCATTCTTATGTTCATTTTAATGCCATTTTCATCCAGACCAAATTAGTATTTTTATCCTAACATCAAATGCCTTGATTCCAAAACAGCAAAACACAACAATCAACGCCCAAAACCAGCCGAAGGAGAAAAAGAAAAACGGATAAATGGAAGCATACAATGTTCTGAAAAATTTTCTGGTATTGCTTCTATCCATTCTATCATGCAAATAAGTTCATGAAACAGCAAGTTTCTACTCATTCATCCTCAATTAAACACGCAACTTCACTGAAGGGTTGGCACAAAGAAATAGAGTTGACCATTAGGGGGGGGAAAAAACTAACAGCCGTAGAAGGAACGAAAATGCAGCAAAACCTTTTGTAATTCGGCACTTTGCAAGAATCAGTCTCCATGCTCAATCAAAACTAAATACAACTATGCAAACCTCTTACTTTACATCATGAAAACTTTCAGATTTAGACACCAAAAGCCGGGCAACAAGCATGCAAAATCCAAATGATTCAAGCAACTTCAAGCAAAGTTTACAAATTTTCTGCAACATTGAAATCTTATGTAATGCGGTCCTCCTTTCAAAAGGCAACAATTAGCATTCCAAGCAAAACAAAAGACAGACTGGAATCAAAATATCAAACACCAGACTTGCCATTCATTTTCAATACAAAGACTCAAAATAAACATGCAAATCTGGAAGTAAAAAAACGCAACTTCCCACTATATTATCCAAGACATACATAGCCAACAAAATTTGCAGCCAGCGGCAACCTCTTCGAACCCAAAACAAATACGATCTTATGCATCCTATCATCAAAAATCCAGCCATAAATCATGCATCTCCCAGAAATTTCCAACCCAGATTGTGCATAAAAATCACCAAAAGAAAACAGCCATGAACACTAGAAACGAACACAGCTAAACGCAAATCCCTTCTCCTCCAAGAACAAACCAGATTCACGGATAGAAACTCGCATGAAGAATGCAATCCAGTGCAAAGACTAAGACTTTCAGCATACAAACATAACTCAGCAACTTACAAACAAATCCAAAGTAAAAAAAATGTTACCTTTAAACCTTGACCGAAAGCTTGATGTATTCCAGAAGACGAAATCTTTGCTTCTTCGTCTCTCCCGCAGATGCGCTTCCTGATTTTTTGCCTTGCTTCAACGAATCCAAAACCTTCTTGCTGCCCAAAGTTTCCTGAACCAACACCTCTAAAACTCACTGCTTTTCTCTTAATCCGCCGTAAATCTTCCTCACTCTTTTATCACTCTTTCTCAGTCGCTGTTTTTCTGCTTTCTTCAGCCGCACACTCTCTGTCTTTTCCCTTCTAGCTTTCTCTCTTTGTTTTTCTAAGTTTCGGCTGTCACCTCTCTCTCGTATGTCCTCCACCCAGAATTTTCTCTAGCCTTCAACCTTCTTAAACCCCAGCCGTTAGTCCTTTCCCCCAAAACTCTATCTTTTCGCTGCCTTTCCTTTTTCTTCTTTTGGTTTAGCCAGAAACCCTCGCTCCCCCAAAAAATCCCCTTGCGGCTGCCATCTTCTTTTTTTTTATATATTGGAACCTCCAACCCTAAAACACTCAGCACTCTCTTCAAATATTGCAGCCCAAGGGGCTCACCGAGGCCCTCTCTTGCAAGCTGCAAAAACGCAGCTTGCAAGTCGCGTTTCTCTCTTTTTTTTTTTTTTTTTTTTTTTTTAACTTTCCACTTAATAAATACAGAAATGATAAAATATAAATAATAATAATAATAACAAAAACAACTTAAATAACACTGGATACAAATAAAAATAAATAAACAAAAATGCAACTTCCTATTTTCCTTTTTCATTTTTCTCATTTTTCACTTTTTCTTTTTCTTTTCTAAATGAACCAAACAAAAACAAAAATAAAAAATAAAAAATAAAAATAAATTAAGTAGAAATGACTAAAATAGATAAATAAAGCCAAATAAAACAAAAACTCTATTTTTCTTTTTTTTCATGATTTTCTCTTAATTCTATGCTAAAATGGCTAAAATAACTAAAACTAAAAGTGAATAAAACTAATTGTGACAAATAAAAATAGAACAAACAAAAAAATGAATAGTAAATAACAAAACACCAAAAATTTGGTGTCTACACTGAGGCTTCCTCTTAATGGAGGAATTTGTGTATATGAACGCTGAGCCTTATGTTCTTCAGAGCACTAAGCGAAACATTGAAAAAAGTAAGTCAATTGACATATCACCCACCAATATCCCCCCCCCCCTCTGCCCCTTCCCAGCCCCTTCGTACTCCCATTACAGGAACTGTAGTTGTGTAAATATATGAAGTGCACATGTAATTGTCATTAGAAAAAGTGAGTAAATCTTGTATGCACTGCTTTTCAAAAAAAATCTTATATGTATTGATAGTGCATATACTATCATGGTTAGATACTTGATACATATTTAAAATTTGAATTTAAAATTTAAATTTACATTAATTTTTTTTATTCATAGTATGTACATCGTTAGCGTATAAAAAATTAATTTAAAAGAACAAAAAGGTAAAGAAAGAAAAGACTTCACTATATTGTTATATCATGATCATGGAATATACACCAATGCTAAGAGTACTTTTAAGGATTTCTTATTGATAATTGATTAATTAATGCAACAAATGTGCAATGCTGATTATTAATGTAATTTAGAAGATCCAGCAATCAATCCCTCCTTCCTGAGCTGATCCCCTCCTGCCTTCCTCCCTCCTTCCTCCCTTCTTCCTCAATTCGTATTGCCAACCCACAGCCTTTAAACCTTACATTACATTCACAAATAACCGAACCTCAGACCTCAATCCAAAGCCCCCAGAGAAGCTATGGACTCAAGTTCAACTCTAGCATCATCATCCTTCCTCCTGATCAAGTCAACTTCAATCCCATCTTTCCCAATATTGAAGAAGCAAATTCATTTTCATTCTTATAAGCCCCTTCACAGCAAGAAGTTGATAATCATCAATGCCTCTTCTGCTTCTTCTAACTCCTCCTCCACTTCAAACCCCTTCCTTTCCACCCTCAAGACCACCACCACTGCTGCTGTCATTTTTGCGGTGGCCGTGTTTGGGTCCTTTGGGAAGTTCAATAAACCAGCTAGAGCAATTTTTCCATTTCCACCAACTCCAACATCACAGCAAAACATTTCTGATGCCATCGGAGTCTTCAAAGAAGTTCTTCAACCCTTAAAGAAATCCAACTCTGAGGCCACTGGGGCTGTGTTGGAATCAGAGTTGCATCAGAAACTGAATCCTGAGGCCATTGAGGCCTTGAAAACTTTGCTTCAGAAGAAACTGAAGGCTAGCAAGAAGAAAGAATGCTTGGATATATTGCACAAGTTAACCTCAGCTCAGCCAGAAATCACAGATTGGACGTTTCTTGCTGCAAGACTATTGAATGAAATGGGGAATACACAAGAAGCAATAGAAGTTCTGTTGCCTATTTTGCTGGAGGGTGATCTGCCTTCTGTCTTGCCAATGTTTGAGATTTCATTGTTGGTGGACTTGTCTGCACTCAAGAAACATGTAAAGTGGTTAGATGAAAAAATCAGGGAGTCATCAGAAGGTGTGGTTGATCAGGAGAAGCAGGGGAAGGAAGAGAGATTTCTTATGCTATTCTGGGCACAGTTACAATTCTTGCTTAATAATGTGGATGAAGCATTGAGGATTTATGAGGAACTTGAGAGGCAGGATCCTAGTGATTATAGGCCTTATTTTTGTAAAGGGATGATATATACTTTGCTTGATCGGAAGAAAGAAGCTAGGGAGCAATTTGCAACGTACCGCGAACTCTCGCCCAAGAAAATTGAGGTGGAATGGTACCTGAGGACTCCTATTCGAAGAATGAGGCTGTTTCTGACTCCCGAGGATAAGAATTGAATTAATGGTTAGTAATTCAGTGAATTCTGAACAATAGAAGCATGCTTTTGATGTTTTCTGGCAATCTGGAGGTCGACTTTTGATACGTCTAGTGCTTTTGTTTTCTGTTCCGTAGATGGGAGTTTAGGAATTTCAGTTTCTGAATTGCAATTCAGAAATGATTTTGTGAGGTATCAATCGTTAATCCTTCATTTTTTTTTGATAAAATTGGCTCTGTATGAGAGAAATAAGAGCTTCAATATCTGGGCAATCAATTTCAGTGTTGAATTCCTATCAACTTGCATGACTTTGTTCATTTGGTTCAATTCTAGTACACCCCAAAATATACCCCAAGAGGCCAATATAATCTTCTCTGCTTTCACTTTGAGTGACCTCATATATTTGCATGATTTAGTGGTTAAGAAATGAAACGATCTGGTCTTTCATCAACAATATCCGTGATCATGACATGATATCTACCTAACCGATGCCTTGGATACTGATTATGAACTAGGAAAAAATGAACAAATGAGACCTGAATATGAAGACTTTCTTAAGTACCTCAGATTACTCTTACAAGATCAAGACCTCAAGTTTCCTCATCTTCACCTAGGTTTCTAATGTTGGATCCTTAATCCAATGTTGGACTTATATGTGAATAATTATGTATTTCAAACTATCAAATAAGGTTAAATCCAATTAAAGTAATCAAATATAATTTGGGTTTTAAAGTATCTAATAGGATGTGTGCTTTTAATGTGTAGAGATTTAAAGGTATTTCCTATTTTATGATGGACTGAAATAGGAATCTAAAGGGTAACAGTAATGTTATCTATAAATAGAGTTATGGTCCCCAAATCACATGGAATTCTTATTATCGTATTTTCTAGTACCACAAAATAGCTCTTTCCTAATATCCCATCATCAGGAAAGATACCAGAGAGAAATTATGAAATATACTAGAGAGAAATTAAAGGGTTCTTTCAAGAATTGACAAATACGTGTTGACCTGGAAGATTACCTCAAAATTTCTAAAAATTCAAGCACTAGTTTGTCAACACGAATCCAGGTATGCTTGCGCAATTTTACTGTTAATTTATTTTTTAATAATCACCATATCGATTTTGGGTTTAATAGGTGATGGTTTTTACCAAAGATTAAATATAAATAACTACCTTAATAAGTGGTATCAGAGCAGGATATGGTTGATTATTGAAAAATAATACGGATTTGATAAATCATAGTTTTCAAGTTTTTATGTAACTACAATTATTTTTTTCTTAATTGCACGGCTGTTAACAATCTTCAATTGCGGGTTTACTGTAATTTAATTGCCAATGCTTGGTAACGTTCCTGTCGTATTCATGTGATAAAGTCACCGTCCAATTTATGCTTTCAATAAAGTATGCATGGTTGTTTGAAAGCTGATCTAGTCAGCAACTTTTGCCCAAATTTGAACGTGAATTTACACTTCCACTCGAGTTTAAAAGGACTTATATTTGAGTCCCGAACTTATGCACTATTTAGTAAGAATCTGTTTTGATGCGCACCGGAGAATCCTCAAACAAGGAACAGGAAATCTAGTTGCTGCCCTATCTTATTTTCCCTTTATTTTCAGAGATTTATAAGGATCCAATTGTGTGTTAATTTTATTTTTAAGACTACATGGTTTATGTCTCTGATCTTGGGTACACGGCTTGTCTTGCATTGATTCAGCTGTGATTTGTATTTTCTTTGGCTTGTTTCTTTGTTTAAGAATAAATATGCCTATATTTATGTTAAGGTTATTAGGGTTTCTCTAATTTAAATGAACCCTAATAAAGTTAAATAAGATATTTAAGCCTTACAAAATTCATATGTTTGGCCCACTAAATATATAGTTTTATAAGGTATTTATGCACTTCAAGAAAATTTTGGGCTTGAATGATAAATTTGGGTCAAGACATGGATATGGACTTTTGGTCCAATAAGTCTTGATCCAATTGATTGGTTTGACCAGATCTGATTGGTTTGTTCACGTTTTGACTAGAGTTAATCAAAATTGACTTTGATCAAAATTTTTGTATAATTTTAAATTTAAATATTGGTGTGATTATATATTTTGAAATAAATTAATTGAAATAATATGCCACCAAAGTGACCTCTTTTGTGAAAATTAATTTATTCTAGAATATAACTAGTTTAGTACTTGTAATTTTGCAAATATTGACCAGCCCAAAGGAAAGTCAATGTTTAACAAAATTGCATGTGCATTTATGGAAATAAACACGTAATAATTATTCGATTTTTTTTTACATGTGAATTATAAATTGGTCCAAAGAAAAATTTATTTTTTAATATGTTATTATTATCAATGTTTATTACTGCGCCAAGTTATCACTTAAAAGTTAATATTTTTGTCCAAAGATAAAATATTGATGGAATATCAGTAGCTTGAGATAGAGTTACCATTATTTAAATTTATTATTATTTTGATTTATGTGAGATTGTTTTAATTATTTTCTGTTTTCTGTTCAGTTGTAAATGATCTTACGAATATTACTACCAACATCAATAATATTCCTATGCTGAATGGCTCAAATTTCAAGTTTTGGAAAGAAAATCTCTTGATAGTACTTGGAGTATTAGATCTCGATCTTATGTTAAAAGATAATTCTCCCTCACCTCTTACAGATCAGAGTACCTCTAATAAAAAAAGGAATAAGGAAAGGTAGAAGAGATCAAATCGCTTGTGTTTGATGATCATTAAAAAGGCTGTTTCGGAAGCATTCAGAGAAACTGTGTCAGAAGCGACAGTTATTGCTAAAGAGTTCCTTCAAGACATTGAAAAAAGATTTATCAAGAACGGAAAAATTGAAATTAGTACGCTCTTGACACGTCTAGTTTCAATAAAATATAGTGGTAAAAGTAATATCAGATAATACATCATGGAGATATCTCATCTTGCTTCAAAATTAAATGTACTTAAATTGATACTCTTTGAAGAGTTATTAGTGCATTTGCTTTTAATATCTCTTCCTACACAGTTTAGCCAATTTAAGGTGAGTTACAACTGTTAAAAGAAGACTTAGCTTTTAAATGAGTTCATCTCACACTGTATAGAGGAAGCGGAAAGATTGAAACAAGATCAAACGGAGAATCCTCATCTGGTCTCAATCACTAATAATAAAAGTAAGGGACTTAAGAGAAAAAAAGATAAAAATACTGCAAGTATGGCACCACAAAAGAAACAATAAAAGAAATCAGTTAATCAGGAAAAGAATAGTTGTTTCTTCTGTGGAGTTGAAGGACATAAAAATAAACATTGTACCAACTATCACGCATGGTGTGCTAAGAAAGGTATACTTCTAAATTTGATTTGTTGTGAAGTTAATTTAATAGTGGTACCTAGACACACATGGTGGTTATATTCTGATGCAACAACTCACATCAGTGTGTCTATGCAAGGTTGTCTAAATTATCGAAAGTCTAATGATAATGAATGATATATCTACGTGGGCAATGTCAAAACAGTTCAAATTGTCGCTGATATGGATATTTCTTCCTATTTTAGAATTCATGCAATTGCTTCTAATTTTTATAGAGTTTATTGCCAAAATAACTCTTTTTCCAAAACATATACCCAAAGTAACCTAATTTTAAAATTTATTATATTTATGATCCTTTTTTGCTACTTAGGCTACATATTTGCTAGGATGGAGATAAAGGTACATTCCATTTCTCTTTCCTATATAATATTTTCTCCAATTTTCTTTTTAAATCTTCCCGCATTTTTTTGTTTCATTATCATTCCCTTGTCAAACGTAATTCTAAGAAACCAATATTTATATTAACAGCATCTAAAAAATATGCTTCTCGAATCGATAATCTCAAGGCAAATGAAAATTATTCTCTTGTCTTTTTAAGGAATAGGAAGGATAACATAAACAAATATGATAGTTTTAAAGTTTTTGTAATTGCTTACAATTTTCATTGAAATTTTTGTTGCAATTTTTGTATTTTTAAAATTTATTTTTTGAAAAAAATATATGCAATAGGTTTGATACATTTTAAAAAATTCAGAGACCAATAATAGCAAGGTCAATAATGGTAGAATTTATTTTAAATAATTATAAGAAAATTATAAAAGTTATGCAATCTTCTTGTGCCTCTATAATAATAAAAATTTAAATTTTTAGTTCATGTTGAAAACTATAAATGATATTAGAACTTTTCTTTCTTATTATCCTGTATGGCAATCAGAATAACTAGATGGCAACAATAATATCGTTATGGGAATAAATTTTGAAAGTAAATCACATTGGGAATATTTTTTAGCAAGAGTGTTATTTTGGCAAAAAATTCAATTTCTATAGGTAATTTGAAATTGGATTTAGAATTTTTACTACCAATAACTTGTCCTTACCACACTCTTTGTTTTTAATGAGGAAAATTTGGACAATGTGAGGGCATTATCTTGTGCAATAAAGGTGCCAAATTCTTCCTACAAGTGCGTACCCCCCCCCAAAAGACAAAAACTAATTTTTAACACCCTCAACCGTTGAATATATATATATATATATATAAACGGCCCACGAATTTCACTTATTTAAAAGAGAAATTTCAGAACTCCTGTTCCACTTTCCATATAATTTAGGACATTCTCACTTAAAGCACATCTTGCTCTCGCAACCATCGGCTCTTAATCAACTGAAAGAAATAAGGTCCTTCACCAGTTAGTTCACGTCATTATCATTATCATTACTATAAAATGTGTGATGAGTCTTGGTAATAGAGAATATAAGAATATTTTGATCTTCATTTTTGTTATGCCTCATATCTTTAATTAGAGTCATTGCACGTCTTTTAATTAGAGTTATTGCATTTAACCATGAAATTAATAGAAAATGAAAAGTTTCAATAAATTACATCTCAAAAATGTTGGTAATTAAAACTAAAGACTGCACATTTACAACTATATTTACCAGTCATTTCCCATATCTCCAATTATTATGTGTGCCAAAATTACATCCAATTATTGTGTTGTTATATAGTGATAATTCAAGTTAATTATATTTTAGATACATATTGGTTTAGAAGAAAATCACAATTAATAAGAAGACAAAAAATTATAGATAGTTAATGAGAAGACAAAAAATTAAATTGATGATTAAATTCACTAAATTAGGTGATGTGAAACCCCGATCTAGACAACCAAAACACCATGGCTTAGGCAGCGGAAATTTGACCCAACTAATCCCTAGAAATCACGAACAATTTTGATATTATCTCAACCCGTAACTACTCGAATTAACGAACCAAATTGGAGGTAGTAGAACGCCACAATCAAGGAGATACTCGATCGATAAGTTCGGGTGAATAACTTGAAAAAATTCTCAAGTATTCAAAGGAAACTCTCTTGCCAAAGAGAAAGTGAAAACTCACTAATTGTATTTAATAGCCAAAAACTCATTCCAAAACAAAGAGGAAGTGGGGCTATTTATAGCCCTTACAAGCATTAACCCTAATCCAAAAATTGACCAAACTACCCTACATACTTAAGGAAGATTTTGGGACTCACTTACTAACAAATGGGCCGCAATTAAACTAGTTTAATTACCTAGACTTTCTAAAGCGAGAAATAACCAAAATCAACGAGAAAAATCAAATAATCCTACTAAATTCAAGTATTCGTGCAATCAACTGGTCTTCACTTGAATCTTCCAATTCCCCGTGTGCTTGAATGGGCCTTTGTCTTTATATTCTCATCAAGTTTCCTTTGAATACTTAAGAATCTTCTCAAGTTATTCACCCGAACTTATCAATCGAGTATCTCCTTGATTGTGGCGTTCTACTACCTCCAATTTGGTTCGTTAATTTGAGTAGTTACGGGTTGAGATAATATCAAAATTGTTCGTGACTTCTAGGGATTAGTTGAGTCAAATTTCTGCTGCCTAAGCCATGGTGTTTTGGTTGTCTAGATCGGGATTTCACATCAGTTGGTACCAGAGCTAGTCGACAACCACCAGGTTATATCTTTTTTTTTTCGTTTATTTCGAGTCATATATGTTTATCCCAATCTGTTCGTTTGTTTAGAACCAAAAAAAAAAAAAGAGTCACTGTTCACAGGTACTGTTCACCAACACTGTTTATCATACTGTTCACTGACACTGTTCACCGACACTGTTCATAGTTACTGTTCATCCGAATACAAATCTGTCCAGCCTTGTTGTTTGTGTTATCCAACTTGTTTACTTGGTTTTCAAATATGAATTTTGGCAAAACTTGTTGGAATTTTGTGAATCTTGAAGAGAACTTACAATAATCTTGAGCTTCTTGCATTCTTGATCACAATCTTGAAATTTCTGAAGTTCCTGACAACTTCTTTGAAAGTTCTTGAAAGATCTTGGAGTTCTTGGTAGTTATTATTTGTGGATTTCCTTGTTTTGTGTCGTGGTTGATAGTTGTAGTCAAAAAAAAAAACAGAAAACAAAAACGAAAAGAAAAAGAAAGAAAAGAGGAATCGGTTGGCAAAAAAAAAAAAAAAAAAAAAGGAAAGGAAAGAAAGTGGCAACCGAATTGTTTTGAATAGGGAACCAAATCTGATTTGTGCAATCTTTCTTGGAGTAGAATTTGGAAGTTACCAAAAGTTGTTTCAAGAAGATTACCAAAGGTTGTTTCAAGAAGGTTACCAAAAGTTGTTTCAAGAAGATTACCAAAAGTTGTTTCAAGAAGGTTACCAAAAGTTGTTCAAGAGGAAAAGGATTTTCAAAGGGTTTCCAAAAACTAACTTGTTTCCAAAATCAATTAGGAAACTAAGTAAAGCACTTGGATAACTCTTTGTACTCACTTGGACACTCTCTCTCCTACCTTTTTAGGAAATTTTTCCAAACTCTCTCATCCATTTTTTTTGAAAACTTTCCTAAATTCTCTCATCCATTTTTTAGGAAACTTTCCTAAACTCTCTCATCCATTTCTTTTGGAAACTTTCCTAAAGTCTCCCATCTATTTTTAGGAAACTTTCCTAAATTCTCTCATACATTTTTACGACCTTTCCTATATTCTCTCATCCACTTTAGAAAACTCACCTATATTCTCTCATCCACTTTAGGAAACTCTCCTATATTCTCTTCCTAAATTTTAGGAACACTATCCTACACTTTCTCCTATATTTTCTCCTAACTTTTAGGAACACTTCCCTACACTTTCTCCTACATCTCCGTGATTACTCTTGAGGAAGAAGTTGGTGACAATTATTTGGGATTGAGCAGCATTTCTCAAACTATCTAACCCAACAGGTAAAGGTATTTGGTAAGTCCATTGGAGCGCTTTGAGTGACATACACGAGGGTGAGTGATACACTAAGGGAGTGAGTGAGGCAATTTCTACTAACTGTTTGTTGAGCCTTGCAGGTACTCTATAAACATGTCTCAAACTCATGCGACAAGTGACCCTTATGACATGAAACATGTTCTTGAAGCATTAACAGGCGCCATTGATCGCATGGCTCAGAGAATTGATACACTGGAGGATAAGGTGGAGCAATCAACCCTAGGCAAGACTGCCTCCAAGAGACAACCATACGTGGAGGAGTTAGGTGATTCGAACAATGAGGAGGACATGGCAGATGGAAACCGATTCCGAAATTATAAACGCATCCCTAATCAAGGGGATGATGAACTAAAGGGAATCAAGCTTAAAATTCCTACCTTCCCAGGCAAGTCGGACCCTGAAGCATATTTGGAATGGGAGAGGAAGATTGAGATGCTCTTTGACTGCAACCACTACTCAGAGTCCCAAAAAGTAAAGTTGGCAACCATTGAATTCACTGAATACGCAGCCATTTGGTGGGATCAGATTCGCACCAGACAAAGGAGAAATGAAGCACCACTCATTCGCACCTGGGAAGAACTCAAAAGGATCATGAGGAAGCGCTTCATACCAGCGTATTACCACAGGGATTTGCACCATAAATTACAAACTCTCACCCAAGGTAGTATGACGGTTGAGGATTACTTCAAGGAGATGGAGATGGCCATGCTGCGGGCTGATGTTCGGGAGGATATAGAGGCAACCATGGCACGTTTCCTGAGAGGACTACACGCTGAAATTGCAGATGTTGTGGAGCTCCAACATTATCTTGACATGGATGAATTATTGGACAAAGCTATCAAGGTGGAAAGGAGGCTCAAGAGGAGGGGTATCCCCCACCAAAGCTCCAACGTCCAATCTGGAAATTGGAGAACTCAGCAGTATAAAGGCGAGATTACCCACACGAGTGAGCAAAAGTCAGCCAAGGCAAGTGGGGTTTCGAATGGAGCATGGGTGCCTGGTTCGTCATCTTCAACACCGACCCAAAGGGCCGAATTTAAGGCTGATTTAGGGGCATCTAAACCTAGAAACCGCGACACTAAGTGCTTTAAGTGTCAAAGTTTCGGTCACATCGCGTCCCAATGTCCAAACCGAAGGACCATGCTCATGCTTCCAAGTGGTGAAGTGCTAACGGATGAGGAGGATGAGTATGAAGGCATGCCACCATTGGTTGAGGAAGAAGAGATAATTGCCCCTGACCAACCAGTTGGACTAGGCCTTGTTACAAGGTTGGCATTGAGTGCTCAACGCACAAATGAAGAAGAGCAGCGTACCAACATCTTCTATACCCGATGTCTAGTTAACGGGAAAGTGTGTAGCTTGATTATCGACGGAGGAAGTTGTACCAATGTCGCCAGTGCCTTATTTGTCAAGAAGTTACACCTACCTGTCCAAGATCACCCTACACCATATAAGCTTCAATGGTTTAGTGATTGCGGCGAAGTGCGAGTGTCCAAGCAGGTTTCTGTGAAATTTAACATTGGGAGATATGAGGATGAGTTGGTGTGTGACGTGGTTCCTATGCAAGCTGCCCATCTTATTCTTGGAAGACCTTGGCAATTTGATCGCGAGGTTACTTATGAAGGTCATTCCAACAAATACTCGTTCATGCATAAAGGGATAAGGATCATACTTGTTCCACTCTCACCTACACAAGTTCGAGAGGACCAAAATATTTTACAGAGGGAATGGGAGTTGGATCGATTAGAAGGCAAGGAAAAGAAAGGGCGAACATTGATCCTGCTCGCTAAGCCTGAAGACAACATCGGGCACTGGGAGCTGGATCGTTCCACCTTGGTGGTGTTTAACGTGTTTTCATTTGTGCAGGTTGTTCGTGGTCAGATATCCTTCATCTTGCAGTGTGCAATACCCGCAACCATAGAGATCTGCGAAGAGAGTGCTGGTCAAGTAATTCCAACCAACACTAGTCGAGTTACATTGGCCTTTGATGCAGTGTTTGCACGTCTTGATGCGTATAACTCACAGCCCAACCAAACCTTGGTTCACCGGGCGTCCGCTCACGATCCACCCATAGGGTTGAGACGTCGCTTGTGTGACCATTGTCATGAAAATCTTACTGTCCGCAACATGTATCTACCACCACCACGAGTTGTCCTTGTTCCACACAAGGATGTCATGATCATTCTTTGCTTAAGAAGGCGACATGCAGGCTGCTTGGTGACTATACACATGCTCTCATCACTTTTGTTTTGTAAGAGAGTCATGATTTGGGGACAAATCGCCTTTAAGAGGAGGGGAATGAGAATATAAAGACCAAATCCCATTCAAGCACATGGGGAATTGGAAGATTCAAGTGAAGACCAGTTGATTGCACGAATACTTGAGTTTAGTAGGATTATTTGATTTTCCTCGTTGATTTTGGTTATTTCTCGCTTTAGAAAGTCTAGGTAATTAAGCTAGTTTAATTGCGGCCCATTTGTTAGTAAGTGAGGCCCAAAATCTTCCTTAAGTATGTAGGATAGTTTGGCCAATTTTTGGATTAGGGTTAATGCTTGTAAGGGCTATAAATAGCCCCACTTCCTCTTTGTTTTGGGATGAGTTTTTGGCTATTAAATACAATTAGTGAGTTTTCACTTTCTCTTTGGCAAGAGAGTTTCCTTTGAATACTTGAGAATCTTCTCAAGTTATTCACCCGAACTTATCAATCGAGTATCTCCTTGATTGTGGCGTTCTACTACCTCTAATTTGGTTCGTTAATTCGAGTAGTTACGGTTGAGCTAATATCAAAATTGTTTGTGACTTCTAGGGATTAGTTGGGTCAAATTTCCGCTGTCTAAGTCATGGTGTTTTGGTTGTCTAGATCGGGGTTTCACATCATTAGGTTATATTGATTAAGAAAACTCTAAAAAATTTATTGATAATTATACAAAGTACTAACAAAAAAGCTTTACAACTACTGAAATTGATAAAAATTTGTTGTATGCAAATAAGAACGTTTGAGTATATATTTTGCTCCACTTTTGTTATATGTATTAGTTTGAAAAATTTATTAAAAATATCCTCATCTTACTATTACAACCCAAGCTAGTTGAGATATGATAATTTTCCATCTTCAATGTTTTTGAAAAAGTAGAATCCACAATAAACTTCTAATTGCTTTGTATACAATAAAAATTTTGTACAACTAGTAATTGCTTAATTTTGGTCATTATATAGTTTCTTAGTTAATATTATGCCAACAACTTAACTTAAATATGATAATTTTCCATTTTTAGAGTTTTTGTAATTGTAGAATGCAAAATAACCTTTTTTTGGCTTTGTATACAAAAAAGGAATTTAAAAAAAACTCTAGATAATGCCAAATAAAGAATTGGTAATATTATTAACTAATATTATAAGGTTGAAATATATTAACTAATATATTAATATTTTAATGTTAAAATTATATTCTAATAAAATATATTTATGTTAGTATATATTTTAAATTGTCAACCAATTTAGTTTACTAAAGGGATCTATTTCTTTTGTCATAGTTTATTGAATTATTTGACTAGCAATTGCTTAATCTTATCCATTATATAGTTTCTTAGTCAATATTATGACAACAATCAAAGTTTTACATAGAAATTCAGTAGTATATCAAAGGTTTTATATCTTGATAAATATATTCACGTTCTTTGCACGTGAGATGTTACTAATATTATAGGTGACAAATAAATTCATTTAATTAAATTTATCCATACCCGTTCATGAATAAATGGATATGGGTATTTTAAATTTTTGCATATGAGTATAAATGGATTACCCAATAATAGTCATTTAATAAATGGGTATTATTGGATAACCCATAAAATCCAATTAACCCATTTAAAATTGTTTTCCCCCAACATCCTCTCTTCCTCCGCTCATATTTTTTTAGATTCATCATTTTGTGATGATGTTAACTACTTTTATTTTCTCCTAATTTGTTAACTTACTCATTTTTCAGTATTATCAATTTATGATAAGTTTTAGCCTCTTTTCCTACTTTTCCAAAATCAAATTTTAAATTTTCACACAAACAAATGCTAGACTTTCGAAGTTTTTAAATTAAGTTTTTATGTTAACTTTCTTAGTACTGTTGGGTTTGGGTTTTATCCCACCAACCGTTGGGTTTGGATTTTATCCCATAAACGGTTGGTGAGATAAAATCCAAACTCAACGAGTACTTAGTTTAAATTTTTTTATTATTATTGTTCAATTATTAAATAGTATGTAATTTTGCTGCATAAAGTACGAATGAAAAAAAAGATAACTAGGCTTATTGAGTATTATAAGTAAATATTTAAAACTAATGATGGGTGCAAAGGGCTGTATAAATTGATAACTTAGTTTGCAAAAATGAATTTAAATGTGTTTACAAAAAGTTAAAATAAATGAGTTATAAATGGGTAATTAGGTTACCCGACTCATTTTTTTGACTTATCCATTTATATCCATCTAATTAAATGGGTATAAATGAATTGTCTTACTTATACCCATTACCTATCTTAACCAACTCAAATCATCTCAAGTCACCCATTTTGACACCTCTAACTAATACATCGAATTGGCCAATTAGCGTGGCAAAGTTATGCTGTAACAATAGCCGAACAGCCTTTGTTGCCAGATAAGACACTTATGAAGCGGGAAGCTTTGTCTTAAGAAGATGCACCCCATAATCTACTCCTGAGATACCCAAGCATGATTGTTGAAAAGGATAGGTTAAAACAACACACAGAAAGAAAATTGAAATTCAAATCAAATACTTCCATCACCTGCTGGCCAGCAGTCTCCATCCAAGATGAAGTGGAGTATCTGATGACCTGTACTACATTTTGAAAGTCAACATCCTTGAGAACATCATCAAGGAACCCCAACATACAACCAATCTCCTGATCAAATCGGGAGATGTCTACCAATTGAAGATGAACTGTGTCTTTTGGGCAGGCCACAAGAATATTCATCAGTCTACGAACTGTCAAGTCTCCCCTCCAATCCAATAGGATGATGCTGCAACCTTGACCACAAGCTTTTAATCTCTCTTACTTTCTGCTCCATATCTCTCCCGAAGAATCCACTGCCTCAGGATAGTTTGAACACAAATTAATTGGAAAGTGTCATGGAGTGGAGTTCAGAATTGGTGATCAAGTAAAAGCTGTTGTTCCAGGTGGTAAGTCGTTAGCAGCGGATCATGAAGTCGTGGAGTGGAAAAACAAAGTACAAGTAAAAGGCGTGAATAAAAAGCACGCCTTCTCTCGGAAAATCAGCTCAAATTGGCGTGAAGGAAGCAACAGAAGGATCTTTGCAAATCTTCCACGTGTCCTATTTCGATTGGGTCTGTTAGATGTTAGTTAGCTCAGCCGTAGTGTATGTATTAGATTCATGCTTGTAAGAAGCGTGAATATCCAGATAATTCTTAGTGATTTGGGAGTTTCTCTCTCCTTCTATTTTCTCCTTTCCCAAGTTTCCTTCCTTCCTTCTTATCATCTTCTTCTCTGTAACCATCCTCTCTGTATCTGAGTATTGTTATTTGAATGAAATATTGGATTATCGAGCTCAATTACCGGTTCATTAAACTCCAATTACTATTCCATTGATTTTGGTAGTTTTATTTCCCGTTTTAGCTGCCTATTGGTTCAATACCATCACAGTGGTATCAAAGCCATCTACAAGCCGTTGGGATGATCGAAAACTAGGATGAAACCATGAAGAGGGATCTAAATGAGTTGGGGAGTGCTGCGAAGACTGTGGTTTCCAGGAATGAGGGATTAGACCATGCGAGCTATGGAGATCAGACAAGAGACTACAGATAAGACACTAAGGAATCTGGAGCATGATGGACATGATGGCTCAGATCATGGCCAAGTTGAGTGATAAAGGGAAAGAGGTGGAATGCAACAGTGCAGGAGGTGATCATAAGGTTGACTTGTATAAGGGGAAACCTAGGAAGTTGGAAGGAAAGATGGGAGCTGAGATACCCAAGATGGATTTTCTAGTATTTGAAAAAGATAACCCCAGGACAGGTGTCGAACCTATGCAATAATAATAATAAAATCTAACTACAACTGAAAGCAGTCAATAATCAATTCTAGATACTGGAGCAGGGACTCTAGGTGTACAATGGATTACTTGATTCACCATATTCCCGAAGAGTGTGCTTAGTCCGATATACCAGAATTAATTAACTGGTTAAATTTACTAACTAGTAGACAGTGGCAAGTAGGGTCGTCTCCTCAAGGACTGGAGAGAAATTCGTTTCTTTCGAGTCAAGACAAATGGGGGGGGGGGGGGTTTAGGATTAAGTGCTAATGAATTGCTAACAAAATAAATTAAATACAAAAAAAATAATTAATTGGAGGAAATAATTGGGAGAACTCTAGCTAAGGGTATACTTCAGAGATGGTTCATACAACTGATAATCGATTCAAATATAATTCCAACATTTATCAATAGATTGGTTATAGTTGTCATGCACGCGATAAACAACCAGCCTTTTCTTAATTTCTCGATAGTTAAGGTACGACCGTTAATTATTTCTCCAACCCAGAAACAATCCTAGGTACGACCATAGGATTTAATTTTTAGATTGCATTAAGATTTAGAAAAACCCAATCCTAACTAACAAACACGCTATGAGGGTTTGTTTAACCTAGATCGTATATTTCCCTGATATAAACCCAATTACGTCAGTTGCTACTGGAACGGAGGTAATCTAACAATTACAGATTCAACTATCCCTAATTAGCAAATAGCGTATGTGAATAATTAAATATTGCACATCTATTCAATCGTACACGATAACTATAACAACAATTAAAAGCAGAAAATATACAAAAATACCAATAAATGAAGGAAACAGTTAAAATAATTTAGATCTCACAGTTATTGTTGAACCAAATCTTCAATTGTCCTCTTGACTAGAAAATGGAAATTTAGCTACACATCCTCGAGGGAAATCCGCAGGACTTCCTTGATAACCATTGGTTCCTCTCCAAAAACTAACGAAAGAAGACAAAGAAAAGAGACAAGTCACGGCCCTCCTATCCATTCCTATTTTGTAGCTTCTTAAGGAAAACAAAACTCCTACCGAATTTGTTGCTGGCCGAACTCCTAATCAAACGTGAATCTGGCTTTTTCTCTCTCTCAAATCCGTGCAAAGGAAAGAAAAGACAAGAAATTCCTATGCTACTTTTCGTCTCTAGCATTTAAGATGCCAAACTGATGTCCACCTCAATCCCCAAAAAATCTTCTGCTCAATCCCTATTTTCTAGGAATAAGTTAACTAATTGAGGGGATGGTTTCCTATTAAAAGTCAATCTCTTCCTCCCTAATCGAAAATAATGTCCAATACAAATAGGGAAGTTCCAGTAGCTATAAAACTTGGAATTTGACTAGGATTGGGAAACTGTCCAATATCAATCTCGACTTTCTGGCCTTGAATGTAGGTCCCGAACGTACCACCCTCAAATTAACTGAAAAATTGCCAATTTTAATCACGTTTAACTCCTTTTCCTACAATTAGCACCATTAACCAAAAATAAGTAGAATTTGACAGTTAAGACAATATTTGGCTAACATCAAGGGAAGAATAATTATAAGTTTAGCGACAAATTATGACCTATCACTCAGAGAGTGGGTCAGGAAGGCTAATAAATATTTCCAGATCCATGGGGTAGAGAAAGATCTGAAATCAAACATTGCATAGCTTCACTTTAAAGATAGAGCAAATATATGGTTCTATGAGATGTATCATGAGAGAGGGGAAGTTCCATGGGATGAACTTGCAATGGCCATATGTGAAAGATTTGGAGAAGGAGACCTAGGGGAAGTTATAGAGGAATTTAACAAATTGGTTCAAACTGGGAGTGTAGCTGAATACTTGGAGAGGTTTGAGCTGCTGAAATCTATGGTAATGACCTCCTTCCCTGGCCAATCTGATTCTTATTACAAATCCTATTTTCTCAGTGGCTTGAAAACTGAAATTGTGAATTTGGTTAGGATGACAAACTTTAGCAGAAACAATTGAAGCTGCTAAATCGCAGGAAAAGAACTTGGAAGCCATTAGAAAAACACAAGGGAAAATAAAACAAAAATACCCCTCCCCACCTTCTTCCCCATTTGTTAATTAATAAGCAAAGCTCTGTCCCATAGACTAAAATGAAGTGGCCCAAGTCTCAGTACAAGAAACCAGAACTCACTTTCAGCAAGAACACTAAGGCAAGAACACACTTAGCTAATCACTTCAAAAGGATTACCCCTTCTAAGCTTAGTTACAGGAGAGAAAAAGGGATTATGTTATAAGTGTTTTGAGCCCTACACTTTGGAGAATGTTTGCAAACAAGCTCATATGCATTTCATCTTGGTAAATGAATCTGTTGACTTAGTTGACACACATGAGGGCTAGGGGAAAGATGTTGAAGTATTTTGTGATTGCCCTGAGAGAGAACTAAGTAGCAAGAACATAGAAGTTTCCATTCACGCACTGGTTGGGGGAACTGAATGCAAAACTATCAAAATGAAAGGTAGTTTGGCAATAAGAGATGTTAATACTTGTTGACAGTGGCAATACTCACTGCTTCATACATAAAAGGTTAGCAGAGTCCTTACAACTGCAGGTCACTGGGGCACCCTTGACTATTAACGAAGCAGATGGAGAGAAGTTAGAATCTAGCCAGTTACAAAAACCCTTGGGGTGGAGGATACAAGGGTATGATTTTCAACACCAATTTAACACACTGAGACTGGGGAGCTGTGATATGGTGGTAGGAGTTGATTAGTTGGCCAAGTATAGCCCTATTGAATTTGATTTCAAATGGCTGACCATGAAGTTCTATAAAAGGAAACAATCAGTGGAATTAAAAGGAGAGATAGGAGAGCTAAAGTTGAAGTTCATAAAGGGAAGTAAACTAGCTAAATGGAAGAAGAAACAGACATATGGGATCACTACCCAATTGTATTTAGTAGAGAAGGAAGGGGAAGCTTCTGAGATGATACCAGCAGAGATGGAGGAATTATTGGCCCAATTTAAAGAAGTTTTTGTTGAACCACATGGCATGCTTCCAATCATAAGCCATGATCATGGCATTCCATTGAAAGAAATAGTTCCATTCTAGATTAGGCCATACAGGTGTTCCTATGTGCAAAAAGTTGAAATAAAGAAACTAGTAAAGGAAATGCTGCAAATGGGAATCATACAGCCTAGTAATAGCTTCTTTGCATCTCCAGTACTACTAGTAAAGAAGAAGGATGGAAGCTGGAGATTCTGTGTAGACCATAGGCAGCTCAATGACCTCATAGTGAAAGACAAATTCCCCTTGCCACTAATAGATGAATTGATTGACGAGCTACATCGCTCTAAATTCTTCACCAAGATTGATATAAGGACTGGTTACCATCAATTTAGGGTTAAGGTGGAAGACAGACACAAGACAGCATTTAGGACTCAACAAGGGCTGAATGAATTTAAGGTCATGCCATTTGGCTTGACCAATACCCCAGCTACCTTTCAAAGCCTTATGAACCACATTTTCAAGGAGTAGTTGAGGAAATATGTCATGGTGTTCTTTGATGACATATTGGTATATAGCCCCTCCTTGGGGAGCCACCTAAAGTAGGCAGAGGTACTGAGCATTCCGAAGGAACTCCAACTGTGTGCCAAAAGAAATAAGAGTTCATTTGCTCAGCCACAGGTAGAATACTTTGGCCATATAATTTCTATACAAGGGGTGATGGCAGACCCTAAGAAGTTGGAAAGTATGGTGAATTGGTCAAAACCAGCTATTGTGAAGGAATTGAAGGGATTTCTTGGCTTGACTGGATACTATAGAAAGCTTGTAAAGGGGTATAGGACCATTGCAAAGCCCTTAACCATGCTGTTAAAGAAGGATGGATTTCAATGGAGTGCAGAGGCTGATGAGGCTTTTCAGAACTAAAATTGACAATGAGTAGCACTCCTGTGCTAGCCTTGTCTGACTTCACTAAACCTTTTGTAGTTGAAACTAATGCATGCTATAGAGGTGTGGGAGCAGTACTTATGCAAGACAAGCGGCCTATAGCCTTCCTAATTTAGAGCTTAGGACCAAAAAACTTGGGGCTGTCCATTTGTGAGAAGAACTACTAGCTTTGGTGACTACTGTAACCAAGTGGAGACATTACCTAGAAGATCACCACTTCATCATAAGGACAAACCACCAGAGCTTGAAATACTTATTGGAACAGAGGGTTACTACTACACTTTATCAAAAATGGCTCACTAAACTACTGGGACTAAGCTATGAGATTCAATACAAAAAGGGAAAAGAGAATGTGGCTGGAGATGCACTATCTAGGAGGGCCAGCAAGGAGGAAGGAGATTGTGCTGAATTGGTTTGTGTCATTCTAGAGTGGATGAAAGAGGTAATTGAGAGTTATAAGGGAGATGAAAAGGTGCAGGACCTCATTAGACAACTACTACTCACCCCTGACAACTTACCAGACTATTCTTATCAGGATGGGGTGGTAAAGCACAAAAAGAAAATAATCATTGGCACTGGAGGAGGAATAAGGGGAAAGATCATCACTATACTGTATGACTCACAGTTGGAAGGGCACTTTGGGGTGCAAGCAAGCTATCTAAGGGCCAAAACAACTATTTTACTGGCCTGGATTGCACAAAGACATTAAGACCATTGTACTACAATGTGATACCAGTAAAAAATGCAAGTATGAACTAAGAGCATGCCTTGGGCTCCTACAACCTCTCCCCACTCCTCAGTACTCATGGAGCCATGTGACCATGGATTTTATTGAGGGATTGCCAATGTTAGAGAAGAAGGACACCATTATGGTGATAGTAGATAGATTTACTAAATATGTTCACTTTGCCAACTTATCTCATCCATTTGATGCACTTGCAGTGTCTGGAACTTTCTTGGATTAGGTCTATAAGTTGCATGGAGTGCCCCTAAGCATGCTCTCTAACAGGGACAAGATTTTCACTAGTCAGTTTTGGACTGAATTATTTTCATTACCGGGGTCTGAGCTGAGTTGAGCCTAAGCACTGCATATCACCCACAAATAGATGGCCAGTCTGAGAAGGTAAACCAGGTGTTAGAAATGTATCTGAGGTGCATGACTCATCTAGAACCCAAAAGATGGAATGCTTGGCTCGCACTAGCTGAATGGTGGTATAATACCACCTATCACATAGCCATACATATGAGTTCATTTGAAGTTCTATATAGGATTCCACCTCCTCAGTTGGCCATGGGGCTTTATACCTATTCTAAGGTAGCGGTAGTGGAGGATCATTTGAAGGATAGACAGAGATTGAATGACTTGCTCAAGAGAAATTTAGAAGAAGCTCAGGGTAGGATGAAAATGTTTGCTAATCAAAAGAGGAGTGAAAGGGAATTTAGTGTACGAGATTGGGTCTACTTAAGGTTGCAACCATACAGACAGGCTTCAGTGGAGTTGAGGGGTAATACTAAACTATTTGCTAAATATTTTGGCCCTGCCAAGTGGTATAGAAGATAGGAAAGGTGGCATACAAGCTCAAACTACCAGAGGGATCTAAAATACACCCTGTATTCCATGTGTCCTTACTGAAGAAAAAGATAGGCCAGGGGCAGCACTAGTACTACAACTACCTAGCATAGATGAGAAGGGACATCTGAAGGTGGAACCCATAGCTATTCTGGATCGAAGAATTGTCAACAGGAGAAATGCTGCAGCTGTCCAATGGCTGGTTCAATGGTGGGCAACTTCTCTTGCAGAGGCTACGTGGGAAGATGCTGAAACCGTTGAGCAATGGTATCCTGAATTTCAATCTTGAGGACAAGATTAACTGCAGAGGGAGCTATCGTCATGGAGTGGAGTTCAGAATTGGTGATCAAGTAAAAGAGGTTGTTCCAGGTGTTAAAGTCGTGAGTGGAGCAAGAATTTCCATTGGGTCTGTTACATGTTAGTTAGCTCAGCCGTAGCATATGTATTAAGTTCCTGCTTGTATGAAGTGTGAATATACAGGTAATTGTTAGTGATTTGGGAGTTTCTCTCTCATTCTATTTTTTCTCCGTCCCCAAGTTTCCTTCCTTCCTTCTTATCATCTTCTTCTCTGTAACCATCCCCTCTGTATCTAAGTATTGTTATTTGAATGAAATATTGGATTATTGAGCTCAATTACCGGTTCATTAAACTCCATTTATCGTTTCACTGATTTTGGTAGTTTTATTTCCTGTTTTAGCTGCCCGTTGGCTCGATACTGTCACAAAGAATAGTATAAGTGATTAGCATGAATTTTAACGAAGGATGAGTTTACAATTATTATTCTTGAGTTAATTACGAATAAATGGCTATTAGTAATGAGAAAACGAGCAAAAAAAGGAGAAAAAACTTTGAGGTATTATGATAAGCCCAAAATTAACTACGATTACATAGATTGACATGAGGGATTTGAGTATGATGTCAATGGCATCAATTAATTAGTGCAGCAATTCATTGGGGGAATGACCATTTTTGTTTTAACCAAATCAATTTTTAAGATGAAAGGTTTTGATGGTGTTAAGAGAATTAACTATTACAAGGAGGAAATGATAAGAGCGAATAACCAATCTAATTTCTATTAGTTGGATGCAATTGCACACAAGGAATTTGTAAGAATCAACTTCGGTTTTGTAACCGATGCAATAAGTGCTAGAGTTTAAATTGTGGGTTGGGGAGGGGGCGCTAAATGAAGGGAGTTACAAAATTTCTCATTATTTTAAGTAATATATTGAAGGGGGTAAAAATTACTATTAAAGCAAACGTCTGGGTAAACTTGATCTATGTAGATCTAATGACTCAAAATTTTTCATACCATCTCACTAATTCAAGTAATTGAAAGCCCAACTAATTTTGTAATTGTGTAAATTAAATCAAAAAATCCAAGGTGAGTACTCCTTTTGAAAATATTTTTGAAATTCAAGTGCTTTGCAAATGAATTTTGTTATTATAATTGCCCACTATTTGAAAATTGGAAACAGATATTTGATGAAATTTTAGATCTTCTAATACATGACAAAAATTTTGTAAGTTTGACTTATTAATTTCACATAACTCATGGACTATTGTATATTATTTGAATTTGCATGTGAATCGTGTTAGTTTGAATTTTCAAAAATTTTAAGAAAATATATAATTTTTTGATAAATGTGCTATGGCTCTTGTATTTGAACTGTCTAAATTTTGTTAAAAATATGTCTCAACTAGCACCTCGTGCACTTTCTGGAACTTAGATCTAAAACGCATAATTTTGATTATTTGCACCGCCCACCTAATACCTTGTTACCCCTCAATTTTCAGGATTCCTTGCATTGGGGAGGTTTCTACAAAATGGTTGTTGTCCTAGCTTATAAGATATGGGGGATGCTATCGTCTCCATTACTTTTCTCTTCATTTATCTATTTATTTTTCTATTTATACAACTAAATTTTTTCACAATGATCTACTTGCGTCAATAATTTTATTTCTATGAGCTGCTTGATATACTCAAAAATCAAGCTCATCTATGAATATTTTGTCATTTAATTTGCACAGACATTGATGGTGCAAAATGGGTCAAAATTATTGATGAAAGTTGTAAAGTTTGATCCAACAGTAAAATTTAAGCAATTTAATTTCAATTTTTATATGTACTTTAAGAGTAAATCTTATATATACTAACAGTGTATACATTATTACGACTAGATGCATGACACATATACAAACTTTAGATTTCAAATTCAAATTCAGATTATTTGTTATTGATCCAGCTGTAGTGCATACACTGTCAGTGTATAGAACATTAATTCATACTTTAAGCAACTAAAGAAATATAATATGAATGGTTTGGATTTTCAGATTTGATATTATAATCATGTTTATTTAGGTCTAATGGAGGGAAGCATAACCCATAAGATTTAAGTTGATTCTTGTTACTGCTATGGATATTTCTTCCTCTTTTAGAATTCATGCAATTATTTCTACAGTTAATTTGAAATTGGATTTAGATTTTCTGCTACTAATTACTTGCCCTAATATTCTGTGTTTCTAATGAGGAAAATTTGGACATTGTCAGGGCGTTAGTTTGTGCAGTAAACATGCAAAATTCCTCCCTTATCAAATGTGTGTCCCAAAAACAGACAAAAAATTTTTTAACACCATCGAAACAACCTCCTAAAAATGGGCAAAAAAGATAACAACCCTCAAAAGTTCAATTGAGATTTCACTTACTTAAAAGAGAGATTCCAGAATTCTAATTCTACTTTCCATATAATCTAGTACATTCTCACTCAAAGCACATATTTGCTCTCACAACCATTAGTTTTAAACCAACTGAAAGAAATAAGATCCTCCAAATTCACAAGTTATTACACATCATTATCGTTATCATTACTATCATTACTATAAAATGTATGATGAGTCTTGGCAATAGAGTATAAGAATATTTTGATCTTAGTTTTTGTTATGTCTAAATTATCCTCATATCTTTTAATTAGAGTTATTGCATATCTTTTAATTAGAGTAATTGCATAACAATCATGACACTAATAAAAAAATTAAAAGTTTCAATAAATTACATCTCAAAAATGTCGGTAACTAAAATTAGAAACTGCCCATTTACAACTATGTTTATGAATCATTTCCCTCATCTTCAATTATTGAGTGTTTCAAAATTATCTCTAATTATTGCATTGTTATGCAAGAAGAAGAACATGATTAATTAGAAGACAAAAAGTAATACACAATTAATGAGAAGACAAAAGGTTAAATTGATGATTACTTCACTCTATTATGTTGTATCGTTTAAGAAAACTACAAAAAAAACTATTGATAATTATAAAAAGTACTAATAGAAAAGGTTTACAACTACTAAATTTGATAAAAAATTTGTTGTATTCAAATGAGAATGTTTTAGCATATATTTTTCTCAAAAATTGTTGTATGTACTGGTTTGACAATTTATAGAAAATTTCCTCTTCTTATTGTTGCAATCCAAGTAAGATACGCAATAACTTTGTTGAGATTTGATAATTTTCCATCTTCAGAGTTTTGTAATTGTAAAATACACAATAAACTTTTAATTACTATGTACACAATAAAACATTTTGTACAACTAGCAATTATTTAATTTTGTTCATTATATAGTTTCTTTGTGAATATTATGCCAATAACTTAGCTTAAATATGATAATTTTCCATCTTTAGAGATTTTGTAATTGTAGAATGCACAATAAACTTTTTATTGCTTTGTATACAAAAAGAGAATTTTCAAAAAAAAAAAAAAACTCAAGAGATCTGCCAAGTAAAGAATTGGTAATATTATTAACTAACATTATAATATTGAGATATATTTTAATGTTGTAATATTATTAACTAAAATTGTAATATTGAATATATTAACTAATATTATAATATTATAATGTTGAAATTATGTTCTAATAAAATATATTTTGTTATAGTATATTTTAAATTGTTAACCAATTTGGTTAACGAAATAGATCTGCTTCTTTTGTCATAGTTTATTAAATTATTTGTCTGGCAATTACTTAATCTTGTCCATTATACAAGTTTCTTAGTCAATATTATACCAACAATCAAAGTTTTACATAGAAATTGAGTATATTAAAGGTTTTATATTTTGAGAAGTATGTTCAGGTGCAAAGCACATGAGTTACTAGTGCAACTCCAATGGCATGTCCCATGACAAGGACTCATTACACGGCTAGCCATTGTGGCTGAGAAAGAGGAGATAGTGGGTCTTTTTTTTGCAACGGATAAATTTGGTATCACATATAATATTTTCATACTTGAGATATCACATATATTTGTTTAATAATTATATAATTATTTTTCAGAAAATAGCAACATATTGTTTTTTTGAGAGATAGAAAAAGATTTATTGTTCAAACTCAGAAATTAATAATATTATTTTTTAGAAAATAAAAAATCCAAACGATTAAAAATTTAATGAAAGTTAATTTATTTTTTAAAAATAACGAAATTATTTTTAAAAATTTTACTTTATTTATTTATGGAATATGAGTTGTGCATTATTAACATAAATGTTTGATTTAATTGTGAACCCATACTATTATATCATGTGAAATGTAATCTATTGTGAGAATATAATAAAAGGAAAGATAGTGAAATGCTAATGTGGCATATGAAGTGTAATCTACTGTAGATGCCCTTATTAGAATATCGGAATGGCCAGTCAGTGTGGTAAAGTAACGTGGTAACAAATAGCCAAATGGCTTCCATTGCCACACAACACTTGTGATGCAGCAAGCTTTGTCCAGAAAAGATGCACCCCATAATCCGCCTGTGAGATACCCCAATATGATTCTTGAAAAAGTTAAGCTAAAACAACGCAAAAAAAGAAAATTGAAATTCTAGATCAAATACTTCCTAACCACTCAGAGATTTGCATCCAAGGTAGAATTCGACGGGACCTATATAATTCTATTTAAGGAGTACAATTTTAAAAAATCTATATCATGTAAAAATTTCACACCTATGTCTTCAAGAGAAGATGCTAAATTGAACTAAAAATATAACTAGACACAACGGACGATAACATATAGAATTGTACTGAGAAAAATTACACGGTCTACAATTTGCTTAGCCTTCCCAAAAGTCAGAACAATATAGGCTAACGCTGTTAATGGAAATTAGACGGTCCTGGATCACCTTCCCCTCTACCACCTATTATGTTCCCACAATCCAATTCCTTCCATGTAAATTCTTTCTCCTCTTCATTGCTTCGAGACACAACAGGTGCTGCTTTGTCAACCACCCAGTCGTCCATGGGGTCAATGGCAGCAGTTCCTAAGTAAGATGCTATACCTTGATTAAAATTTTGGAGTTGCAAGTTGCAGTGCGCAAACACCATTGCAGCCAGCCTCTCTTGCTCTATCGGATTCCTCCCCTTGTTGAGTAACTTCTCGGCCAAGCTCCTCTTCAAATTGTACCCTGCAGCACCACTACATGTTTGGCTTAAAATGCGTATAGCAAAATGTTGGAGCTGAGGACATCCATGTCCATAATCTAACCACCAACTACCTGCAACAAAGTTTACAGATAAAAATAACTGAATTTGGTCCCAAATACAAATCACAATAGCTAAAGTAGCATGTGATATTACCTGGAGAAGACTGCAGATGAGCAAGTCCAAGACCAAAAGGACCCTTTGCTCCGCGATATTCTTCAATCTGTGAATTTATTACCCCTTGAAGCCTAGGATCTTCAGCCAAACGCACAATACAGCACAGAAGGCCATTCAAAACTTCTGAATCTGCATAGAAATCGTTAGTATAAAAATACTTTGGATTCAAAAAGTATCCTGCAGCATGGAGAGGGCTGTGCAAAGATCCATCCCATATGTCATCAATTGCCTTCCAAAATGGCAAGTATATGGATTCTTTATCATCGAGTTCCTCCTTGATTGTTTCTTTGGCCTGATCCATCGTCTCATAGATAAAACCCACTTGTGGCTCACTGTTCTTGGCTATCAATTCTATGACACGCACAAGAGGTATGGTCGCCTTAACTGCCATTTCCACTCCAGTCCAAAAAGAGCTATCAGCCAACAGTTCAGCCACTCTTTTCCCTTCCACTGAGGAAGCATATCTCGAGGTCTTCCAAGCAGTCGAAAGAAACATCTGCTGCAACTTCTCTTGTAAAAATAGCAAGTTCTCCAGAGTTAAGAAAGGCTCTGTTAACTTGAACTTGGATGGCCTAACCAGGTACTTGGCCGAAGTGTGATCTCTGAGAACTTTTAGAATAGTAGCATCGCTGTGCACAAATCTTGTGATTGATTTTGCTTTATCCAGTGTTGCTTTAACTGCATCAATTGCTCCCATTTTCTTCAACGTAAGTTCTAAACAATGCAATGCACAAACTGTCCAAAAAACCGTCTTATATTTTTCCATCACCTGCTGGCCAACAGTCTTCATCCAAGATGAAGTGGAGCAAGTGATGATCTGTACTACATTTTGAACGTCAACTTCCTTGAGAACATCATCAAGGAACCCCAACATGCAACCAATCTCCTGATCAAACCCAGAGATGTCTGCTGATCGAAGATAAACTGTGCCTTTTGGGCAGGCCACCAGAACATTCACAAGTCTGCGACCTGTCAAGTCTTCCCACCCATCCAATAGGATGCTGCAACCTGTGCTTGACCACGAGCTTTTAATCTCTCTCACATACAGCTCCATCTCTTCCACTAATTCCCGAAGAATCCACCCACTTAAATCCTCACAGCTAGGAATTGGGTAAGCTATATCTTCAGAACCAAAGTGGGCATTCAGCATCATCCGAAAGCTAGGACATGTAACAGCATCCAGCTCAATTCCTGCTTCGTAAAAGAATCTACCAACCTTCTTCTGGAATTCCCTATCAGAGAAAACTTGGGTACTCACAGCTGATTGAGAATCAAGCCTGGCCTTGGTAAGAGCAACTGACACTGTTCCATGGTTTCCTGAAGATGATCCAATCTTCAGCCTTTTTTCGCTTCCCATGCTGGAAGCTCGAGTAAGCTCTGGATCACAAGACTTAGCAGAATCTGTAAGAAGCAACATATCTCTTCTTGAAGGAATATTAGAGGAACAATGCTCCCCCACTTCCTGACTAAGATTCCCTCTTTTCTTTTCAGTTATTTGATTGTAGAATGCTTCCCTAATATTAGGAGGAACTTGCAAACAAGAAGCTACATTAAGCCGGAATCCTGCTAGGTGGCATTTAAGGCGACTAAACCCGCTGATTTCTTTTCCACAATGATTGCACCTAACTCGGTTTTTCTTCTCTGTAAGAGCAGTGCCATGGTCTTGAACTCTAAAGCAAAAGTCATCTGAAGCCATTATCTTGGTTTTATGTAAACCCCTGACACGCACAAATTCCCCAATTAGCAAAGATCTCAAAACAAAAGCGGCTTTCAACTTACTACTCCACTTGCCCCCTAAAATGTTGGTTTTATGAAGTATATACTCCACTTGAAGTAGAATTCCAATTGACAGAATTTTCTTGGGAACAATGAATAGAAGTTGTAATATACGATAAAGTCCTAGGCCTGAATCTCTTCCAATGTGCTGGTTGAGTTTGTTAGCATGGTTTACCTACATATACAACCAAGACCAAGAGAGATTTAGTTAAAGTATATCATCATATAAATTAGAAAAATGGCAACTCAGAACATAAAGACATGCTCATCTTGTTCAAATAAAGTTGTTGGTGAGGTATAAAGCAAAGCAACAAACAGTTCAAGACAAAAATGAGAAAGACAAGGAGTCCTAGAGAAATTAAGCACATATAAAGAAATTAAAACATGAACAAAATGTTTACATTAATTTGAATCCTTAATTGATTACAAAAGTTTAGTTACAAGTAACAAAATGCATTCTCAAATTTTTTAGTCTTAAAAAGTTCGCTAACCATTTCCTTTATGAGAACACGGAGAAAATGTGATGTGTAAGAAGCAACAAGGATCGCAGAAAGCAAACTTCTGAAAGAGCTTTGTTACATGAATGAACATTGATCAACTAGAACACTTAAAACAACAGACTCTGTTCTAGCCATTTATAGACTCATTTGGCAAGAAAAAGAAAGGCTTAATATGGCACATCAATAAGGGGACTCTACTCCAATTTTGCTCTACCAAGCTCTACAACTTTGTATTAAGTCAAAAGCAATCATATGTCCAATCATTACTCAGTGACAGAGTATTTGTCAGTCCTTTCTACCTCATTTTCTCAAAACACTTAAGGAAAAACAGAAATTATTAATGATCCTTCACAACAGAAACAAAACTTATCTCCAGAAAGAGAGAAAGTAGGGATACAGGAGCTATTGCCGAAAGCTGTAATTGCAACTCCTACTAATTTACTTATTTAAGCAACATTTTGTTAACTCATCTGGCAAAGCTTATTTCCCTGTTCTTTTATAATAGAATTATTCTCACAGGTCTCTTTGTAGCAAGGCAGCTTCCAAGACACTACACAAGATTGGGTGAGTCAGTCTTTGTAACTTTTCCTTTTTTCCTGTATGGTGGCATTTACAATTTCTCTCAAAATGTTAATATGCTTAGACAGAGAATGTCTTGGTATCCAAAACAGTTCAAGACCCAGAAAAACCTAGAAAAGAAACAGAAACTCTTTCCCAAAAAAATGACAAATACAGAACAGTGAGCTTAAGGAGCAGTACAACGACACAAGATGGAGACAAATCTAATATCCAGGTTTGAAAAATTAAAAACCAGATTGAGCATTAATCTTCAACTGTTCTGGCTCTTCAACAACCAATAAAGGGGCATGTCTAACTTCAGTAATATCTTGATATGAAAGCATTGTGCTAGATTGACAATTTCGAGCTCCATTTGACCAGATTGGTATCTTATGCAATTCACCCCGTAACTTAAAAAGGCAGTATTTCATTGCACAGAAGAGTCTCAAGTCACTAAAGCCTGCTAACTCCTTCCCCAACTTCCCAAAGGAGGGTGAACAAGAAGCATAAGCACAGACATGTTACAAGTGCTAAATTAATAAGAAAATGGTTGATGCCACTAGGATTTCAGCAGGAATGTCCTGCACCTCAATAAAACTTTTATACAGGTCTCACTGCATCCTGCATAGTAGACTGGAGCAAAAATATTCAGATGCAGAATTGGAAAGGAAGGAAAGAAAGGAAATGAAGGAGAAGGATGAGTAAAAAGTAGACAAAACTTAATCCCATCAATGTGGTATCACCACATCATGAGAGCATAACTGTAGATAAATCCCCCTCTCTCTCTCACTAGGACCACAACTCATGGGAGGATAAGTACTCTCTCTGATTCTCCCCTGTTCGTCCCTCCCTCCATCTCTCTCTCTCTCTCTCTCTCTCTCACACACACACACACACACATAGAATCAAAAATAAAAAATCACGCCAGAAAAAGAAATCAGCATATAAAATCAATAATATTCGCATCAAATGGAAACAAATATCTCTCTCTCTCTCTCCCTCCCTCCCGCCCTCCCCTCCCTCCCGCAGATAAAATCAAAAATAAAAAATCACACCGGAAAAAGAAATCAACATATAAAATCAAGAAGACTCACATCAAATGGAAACAAATCTACACCAAAAGGAACAAGGAAATCTAAAGAAAACAAGGAAGACAGATAGAACAATCAAATCATTTAGAAGAAAAAAGAGAAGCAGCAAAAGGGTAGTTTTTACCTCATGAACTGACGCGAGAGACGAAAGAGCCTCAAGAGAAGGAAATACGTAAGCGATTCAAAGAGGGAGGACTCTTGGTTATACAGCCGTTTTCCGTCCAGGGCCACTCTAAAAGTCTTCCACCTCAACATGAAAAAACTTTAGAGTGCTCCTCTAGCAAGCACTAGTCAAATAGTTAAGGACGGTTATGAAATAATCATGACAAATAAAACACGGTGAAAAAGATACATGTCAAACTATATCCCTGTAATCCAAACAACCAACGCAACAAGAAAAAACTTTAGCTTGCTCCTCTAGCAAGCACTATTCAAAAGGTTAAGGACGGTTACGAAATAATGATTACAATTGACAACAGTGAGTATGATACATGTCATACTATATCCTTGTAATCCAAACAAACAACGGACCCCACCAGCAATATCATGTTTGGTTTCGACAAATTCAGCGAGGAAAGGAAATAACAATCCAATGGTAGGTTAAACAATTCTTTTGTAATAAATTCAGGCAAAGTTTAAAAAGCAAGGGCTCTTATTACCAAATAGCAAATTCAATAGACAAAAAGATGGAGAGTAATGACTGGGTGAATATACAATTTTGTTGTAGCAATTAAAATTCCTCCAGATCTGTTAATGAATATGCTATGCCATCTGAGACTTCTTGACTTAGGCATTATAGCACTAAAAGATAAGCAGGTCTATATATTCACATGAACTGCACTAAACAAACCTGATACCACTTAGCAATAGCAATTATGTCCTTGCTGATTGGCAAGTCCAAGACATCCAATGGATGACTTTATAAACTGCAACAATTGCTGCATATCCAAAAGGCATAAACTTGAAAGAAAAAATAAAATAAAAGCTCATCAAGCGTGAAAAAATGACCAGTTACAGAGTGATCCAAAAGAGAGATCCACCAAATGAACTGCTATACTCCAAGAAGGTAAACAATCTGCACCATACTATATCATAGATTCCAAAATACCGTAGCACATTTTCAGATTTGTGCAAGACAACCTTAGGAGCTAATCACAAAGTAGAATGAACCAGGGAACCCCCATACCACCAATGTTGTAACTCCAAAAAATCGGCTAACCCATATCTAATTTATCAGCAGTATGTACACCTACCTAGTCATATGCAGGCTGATCAAATCTCATGAACAAAGAGATAAGCATCTAAAGGAATCATTTGACCAACATTTTGGATACTGAGACACACAGAACAGAATTCACACAGAAGGACATTGTATATCAAGTGATCACAACTTAGATAGGTCGTAACATTAGCAAAGGAGCACAAAATATCCAAGAGATACTAAGTCACAGAAACAAGCATGGTTGGTTACATCTGCAAAACCTTACAAGTACTCTGACTGATATTATCAACATTACAAACCTAATGCATGGTAAGAAGATAACTCTTGTGCAAAGGAATATTTAAGGACTCCAACCATCGAAGTGTCAGAGCATCTTCAATTACATGATACAAGAATAAACCCTTAATCAAGGATTTCATGAATTATAATAAATATCTGGACCATATAAACCCAAATTGATACAAATTTCATTGTGTAAATACCCTAGAAACCCAAAACCAATGGCACAGTAAATCAAGAAAAACAAAAATGCTTGTCCAGTCTCCAAACAATTTTTAAGAAAAAAGGTATTGCGCTGCCCTTTGGAGCTTCAGGAAGGTTTGTGGATAGAACAAGGCCTCTAGGATTAAAACGAGGAACGGCATTGACATAGTTGAGGAGTAGTTCATTTAAGCATTACAGGAAAACCTAAGAGCACACATGAGGTATCTGTTTTAACAAAAGGTAAGAGATCAAAAGAAGATTCATCACTGGAAATAGAACTTCTAATTGGCTGCAACATCCATATGAACGGAAGTCTGCTTCTTGGATACAAAACTGCTAGTGCAACTATGATAAGACACTACTCAACGGGCTTAAAAGCTACAAGCAAAAAACAACATATACTTCATTCAGTTCAATCAATCTTCAATTATCCAGGCAGTACATTGTTAATTACTAATTGCCCTAGCAACATTTGACTTCAAAAAACGACCAGAAGCAACAAGGATAGGATAGCTGCTTCAAAGAATATAAATGTGTTTACAGATTATCAGCTACAAAGAGTTCCGACAAGATTTGAAACCAAGATAATCTTAAAAACCTACACAGCTTAGTCTAAAGCAACCATACATGGACTAAAAGAGTTTATGAAGGTGAAAATAAGTTAAAATTTTCAACTGTGTCTTAAATGCTACTACTCCAGTAGACATAATAAAATAGCATCTTGAACACTAATAACTGCTAAACAATAAAATCCTAATAAACCTACCCATGTCCAAAATGGGGACAGTCGAACCAACTTGCTCACAAACAACGCGCAAGCAGTTTTGTCAGCAGCTCAACTTGACTTAGCATTGACAAAGCTCAAGTCATGCTAGAATCAAGTATGAGGGGCATTTGAGTTGAGCTAGTTTTATTATTTTGATGCCAATCTAAAAGTTAATAATCCATACTACTTGAGCTCGATTGGGCTTGAACTCAGACTCCATCAACCTTGACTTGTATTCGAGATTAGTGAGGTTGACCTCATGTAGGTTAAAAATCTTATTAATCAAACTTTAGCCCAACTTTAGGAGCTCGATGCAATCCAACTTTGGGAACAATTAACTTAGCTCAATTAAACCTCTATATGCAAATACTGGCCATGCTTGGGCATTAGCATTTAGCAACATGAAACATCATAAACATAGCCACATCTTATATATAAAAGGCAACCATATCTTATACATAAGTTAACCGAATACCAAAACGCCAGAAATAGCAGAAATATCATAAATGTAGCCACCTCTTCTTTATAAAACACAACCATAACACATGCATAGATAAGGTAACCGTATATTGGCACGCTCTAAAATAGAAGAGACAACAAAAACCCATAGTAAGCATATCTTTACAAGTTTAACTCCTTAAAAGTGCACACTAATGACACCAGAGACTTCCAGTAACACTAGTCCGATGTTACCTCTGATTTGGATAAAGAAAAGAACTTATGATGTACTTTATACAGAAACAACTTTTGGTGTAACACTAGAAAACTTAACAGAAACAAAATCATAATTATTTCAATATCTTCAAATGTGCAAACTAAATACAAAGAAAAACCAAGATAAATAAAATACAAAAAAAAAGTTGAAAATAGACTAAAAAAGAAGGAACATCAAGGCAGGGCATCATTTCACCTTCTCAATCTTCCTTTCTTCTTAAAAAACAAAAATGTAAAAGAAAATGATGTCAGCACTTTTTAGTTATGCAGATAAAACTAACTGGTAAATATGTGAGGTCAAGCAACTAACATATCAAGCAAAATAAAAATAGACCAGAAGCATAAATTTTCAGAAATACATTAATGGATTTAACAATTCTAAGATAAAAGAACTTGATTGAAAACGCATTAATACATCTCTCTCTCTCTCTCTCTCTCTAAAATCATAAATCCAGAAACCCATAACAGAATTTTAGTCATTAAAACAAAAAGAACTTGACAGAAAGCACATGAATACATCTCTGTGTGCATGCGTGTTTATCTGGTGTGCCTCAAGTAGGAAAATATTGCTTGAGAAGCTAAAAACTGAAGTCCATTGATCATCTGAGTTCACCTAGAATTAAAGACTGCAGAAATTCAATGAAATACCAACAAGTTTAGAATTTTATAGAAGCAAAGAATTTCTTAAATTTTGATTGTTAACTTCAAACAACATTCTTTTTTTTTTTTGGCTGATAACTGAATGAAATGCTGGGTTCAACAGGGAGTTACAGAGACTAGTAGTGTAGAAAAGCATAAGAAAGCATCAAGTAATATCTATTTATTTATTACTAGCAGTAGAAACTGAGCAAAAGATTACATTTTTTGTTCTTCTACTTGGATGGAAAATCAAGAGGTAACATCTCTCCCCACACACCTCTTTCTCTCCTTGATGCCCCATCTCCCCACACCACTCCATGATCCCCATCACCTAACACCCCACCCACAAAAAGTCTTCCTACTTCTCTAATACGGTACCGTTATTAGATCACAGCAAACCCCATCCTACATTGATGGGTTCACAACATACTAGCAATATTGACCATAAACAATCAAAAGAACAGCTACAACAGTTGTATGTTGGCAAACTTTCATATTAGGAGCCTCTGCTTCCATTTTTCTTTTGGTCAAAAGGCTGGTTTGAACCCATCTACACCGCAGCTACACGTGGTGTTGCTACACTAATTACATCAAATCCTAATAAGCTATGCAAAGACCCCCCTGCCCCGGGGGGGGGGGGTTGGGTTCTCCAGGACAGTCACCTCCAGCAGTGCTCCCAGGCTGAGTTTGGCAAGGTTGTCCTTGCACATGTTGCACTCCTCCATGCATGATTGAGTCTGCAATCCCAGCCTTGACTTACCCAACTCCTGGCCAATCTGATTTGGTTGACATGTGGACTATTAATAAGCACTTCGTCAATTAATCTCATTCCAGTTTGTGAGTCTGATTCTATGAAGATTTTCCTGAACCCCTTCTCCCAAGCCAGCTTCATTTCCTGCATTATAGCCCAAATTTCTGCCACTGTGTTTGCTTGCTTTCCCCAGTTTCATGTAGAAACCACCATTCCAGCCTCTGCTTCTGTTTACCCAAAATGGATCCCAATATCAGCCCAGTACAAGTTTTTGGAGGACCATTTCTTCACACATAAACCAACGGTTTGCCAATTGAGCATTTTTTCAAACACCTTTCGGGCACGACTTAGAACACCATTACTCTGCTGAGGCTAACTTCCGTTCCAGGACCCATTTTATACTCAGCTCTAGACACAAAACAAACACAAGATTTCAACAAAAACTCTGAATAAATTCACACAGCTTAAACAAACAAAGAAAAGTTAGAAAACAAGAAGGAAAAAATCACAGAGCATTTCCACAGAGTTTTCTGATAGCAGAGAGCTGGAGAGTGGCGGGAGAGCGATTTCAACGCGGATGATTGAAAATAGGGTTAATCGCACTTTATCCCCTTTAAATATAGGTCGTTTCTCATTTTACCCCCCAATGTTTATTTTTCCTCAGTTTATCCCAACGACTAACGGTCAACTCTAATGGAGATAAACAGAATATTGAAAAGATAGTAATATCCTTATGAAAATAATGAACAACCAAAAATACTCATATCTCTGGATTTATGAAATACAAGTTTCCAAAATTACCCTAGAATAATGGAGGGAAATTTCCCTCTATCTGGCATGAGACAAAAAAAAAAAATTAGGGAAGACAAAAGGTTCCCTTTTTTCATTGTCGGTCACCCTCTGTTCCTTTTTGCCATTGTCAGTCACCCAGTTTTTCCTTTGGCTGAATCCTTAGCAAAACCTCCATTAAAAAACTTGAAAATTCACCAGCATCTTAAATGGAAAAAAGGGGCAATCAATGAACTTGTTAACAGACGGCAGAATTGAATTTGAAGATTGTGAAAGTAGATTGTGAGAGCTTGGGCATCCCTTAAGGTTTGATTTTGCAATTTTTTCTCGATTTTAGAAATTTCTAGTTTTTAACCAATTGTATTGCACAGAAACAACGGTATGGGCTTTTTTAGTGGCTTTATGGCCTTTAATGTGGTAGACAATTATTTGTTTGAATCATCTGTTGGTGTGGTCCCTTGAAGATATGCTATGTCATTGTTGGGTTAGGATGAAAACGATGTGTTTTTATCAATTTTTGTCTTTTTAATTATTAATTTGTTGGATTATTTGTTTATTTTGGTTGGTGTTAGATAGACAAACTAGGATTATTTTTTTGTGGGACAATAAAAGATGCATGCTCTGTATTACCTATGCATGCACTAAAAAAGTTGCCTTTGTGTGATTATAGAAATTGGATTTTAAAACCTATGTTTTAGAGATTCACTACGGAGGCCATTTTGCCCATGTCTCAAATTTACAGTATGTGGGGGGGAGGAGAAGTTGCTAATTTTGATGATGTTGACCCTGATTTGATGTCAATTTTTGAGTTAAGAGATGCTTTTGAAGACGCTGGAATTCTACATGAAACATCAGTGTACTACAGAGTGGGAATCTTGACTTTCAGGTTGGTCTTAAACTATTAAATAGTGATCAGATAGTTCTAGAAATATTTGTGACAAATCGAACTCAAAGGATCATACAACTTTATGTTGGTGAGATCCCTGAAGAAGATGTGCATGCTGATGAAATTGTGGTAGAAGATAATATTGAGGTTGATGGCGAACAAAATCTAAATCCTAATGCTGAACAACCCCAAAATGATGAGGCCGAAAATGATACTTCAGATGCTTCACAGGAAGGTGATGGGGATGGTTGTAGGGAAGTTGAATATGACTCTGACTTTGATTTTTTCCTAGATGGGGATGATTTAAATGATGCATGTGACCCTATAGATGATGTAGAGAGGGATGTTGGTGAAGTAGATTGTCACCTAAAACAACCTGATTATGCTAAGTATGTGGAATTGATTAGTGAAGAATATAATGCATACCTTAACTCCAAAGTGAAAGGAAAACTGGTCGATAATGCAGATGTTAGTGATGATGAAATACTTAAACCAGTTTATGATTCAAATGATGAAGCCATGGAGCATGAATTTCCTGAGTTTAACATGGAAAGAGATCTAAAAAATCCTGAGTTGACTGTGGGCAGAATTTTCAACCAACATTTATGATTTTAGAGCTGCAGTTAGAATGTATTCAATTTTGAATGGGTTTGAAGTTACCTTCACTAAGAATGACAAAGATAAAGCTGTGGCTATATGTCCAAATAAATGTGGATGGAGAATATATGCTAGTGGCTATAATGAAAACAAAGTTACACTTCAAGTGAAGTCCATTAAAGGCCTACCTCATGAATGTCCGTGGTCTTTCAAGAACAAGAGTGCAAATTCTAGATGGCTGTCTAAGATGTTTATGGAGGAGATTGCTGACCATTCGAGTATGAAAGTAAAAGGGTTCAAGAAGAGCATAAAAAGGAAAAAGGAAGTATAATCTGAACTGTACAAACTCGCAAATGTATAGAGCAAAAGAGAAAGCAGAGGAAGCAATGAAAGGGTCATGTGCAAAGCGGTATGCAAAATTAAGAGACTATTGTGCTATACTTCTTCAAAGAAATCCAGGTTCAGTGGCATTTATTGTAACTGAAAAATCCCAACTTTGTAAAAACTCAATCTTCAAGAGAATGTTTGTGATGTTTACTGCACAAAAGGAAGGTTTTGTAAATGCATGTAGGCTTGTAATAGGGCTGGATGCATGTCCCCTTAAGGGGATCATGGGAGGGCAGCTTATGTCTGCAATTGGTAAGGATGCTAATAACCAGATGTTCCCAATTGCTATGGCTCTTGTTGAGTTTGTGTGCAAAAATAGTTGGGGGTGGTTTTGGACAGCCTTACTGATGCCATTGGGACTCCACTTGAAAGGGGTTGGGTATTTCTATCAGATAGACAAAAGGTCAGTACCATTACAATCTGCTTTACTTTCCTTTATTCCTCACTCACTCGTGTCACTAATTCTGTGATTTATGTTTTTATGTCAGGGATTAATTGATTGCATTGAGAATAAATATCCTGGAGTGGAGCATCGATTCTGTGTTAGACACATGTATGCTAACTTCAAGCTAAAATTCAAGGATAAGCACCTAAGAGATTTAATGTGGGTAGCAACCAGGGCTTATTTACCCAGTTACTTTGAAAGCAAAATGAGAGAGTTGCAAACAGTAGCACCAGAAGCACATGCATAGCTCAGTTCCATACCAGCTAACCTATGGGCCAGACACACCTTTTCTCCAAGGACAAAATGTGACCTTTTAAGTAATAACATATGTGAGAGCTTCAATCAATACATTAAGGATGCTAGGGAGGAGCCTATTTGACTATGTTTGAAGCCATTTGAAGGCAGATAATGTGCAGGTTTCAAGAAAAAAGAGACTGGATTCAGAAGGTGAAGTCTCACATTTGTCCAAGGATTTGTCAGAAAATTGAAGAGAAGAAAAAGCAATTAGCTCAGTTTGATGCACTTGTGTCTACAAGAAAGGTGTATGAGGTGACTGGTATAGTAGGAACTTTTGCTGTTAATGCAGTTCAAAGGTCTTGCACATGTAATGAGTGGAATATGATAGGAATTCCATGTGTCCATGCATGTGCTGAACTTGTGCAAGACAACAAAAGTCCATATGCATATGTTGATAATTGCTACTCAGTGGAAACATATAAAAAGGCATATGCTGGTGTTATTATGCCTATGCCAGACCAAGCAAATTGGGTGAACACATGCAATGATTCATTACTCCCACCTCGTAGGAAGATAGCCCCAGGCAGGCCTAAGAAAGTTAGAAGAAAGGCTCCATTGGAGGACTTACATGTTGGAAAACTGTCTAAAGTAGGGCTGCCAATTCACTGTAGTCATTGTGGTCATACTGACCACAATACCAGAAGTTGCAAGGTCACTGGTTGTTCATTTGTGAGGCAAAGAAAACCAATGACTGCACAGGTAACTTCAATCAATATATGCTGCTTGGGTTTTTTCTATCTATATCTAACTGTTATTTTTTGATGTATTGCAAGGTACAAGGACCTACTAAACGAGGGAGAGAAGCTGGTAAGGGCCACTCTAGAAATAATGTTGAGCCTATTTTGATTCCTAGTGTTGGGAAAAATGCTGATGTAACTAATTCTACTACTGCAAGAGGCCCAACTAGAGTTAAAATGAGAGGTAGAGGTACAGGCAGAGGTAAGGGTAGGGGTTCAAACCATAACAATGGCCCACTATGTGGCATTGGACTTTGGAATGGCCAAAGGATATCAACAAGTAAAACATATATCCCATTTGACTTTAACATGGTGAGTTCCTTTTTTATTTGTATGTAACTAATTGAATTTGTTACACTTGCACTGATTAAAATCTGCCTTTATTATGCAGATTCCAAGTACTTCAAAGACTGGCCAGTCCCCACCAACCCAACTGGTAAGCCTACATTTTAAAATTCTGCATGCATAGCCATTTTATACGTGCTCACTTATTTATTTCTATTGATGATACAGTGGACAAGAACACCTACATCTGGTGCCAATTTAAGTACAACTAGTGCTATTGCTACCACCAACTTACCAAGTACAAGTTCAAAATCAACAACTACAGTAACAACTAAAAGACCAAGAACCAATTTGGGTGATGCTAAAACTGGAAGTTCTAAAAGCAATTCAGGTGCTGCTAAAACTGGAATGGTGAGTTCAAGTCTTTTGACTATGTTTACATGCTACCACCCCTACTAGTAGTTTGATGCACTAAGATACCGCTTATCCATGACTATAGGTTCAAACCAAGAGTATTTGGAGAAGCTGTGTTCTCTAGCCAAGGATCTTCAACTGCAACTGGACGTTCAACAGTTGTGCGCACACCTGAATGTGTAGTGCAGTGAAATTATGTTGCTGTTTTTGTCATTACTAGTACTTGATTGCTTGTTTTGCAACAATGTTAGAAATGGGCCTATGTTTTTTTTTTCTTTTGCCATTATTTGGACATGTTCTACTATCATGTTTTGGTTAGGTTTTACTACCGGCCTTTGTTTGGGTGGCCATGCAAACATATGCTAAGATGTAATCTGATGTGTAAAATACTTTTAACTTAATATAATTTTCTTTCATATATATTTGCTTACAACTATGGCAGATAAAACAAATTTTTCATGCCTTTTGGTTCAGAATAGAGTACATATACATAATGCTAGCAACCAGAAATGTAATGGCTAGTGTTTTTCTCCATGATGAAGATCGAGCAGCTTTGGCCATCATGTATTGTTGCTGTAGTTGTTGGTTTCCAACTTGTAAGACAGAGACTTCTGTTTCTAAGGTTTCATATCTGCTTTTCAATTTTTCATGCTCATTTGCCAATTTTTCATACTCCCTTTGCAAGTACATTAGTTTCTCCTTTTGCTCCAACAGTCTAGATTGCAGCACTGCACTTACTTCTTTTGCTTTGCTACAAATTTCAGGATCTACCCATGAAAAGTACCCACATACATGTCGGTTCTAAATAAAAAGAAAATATAGTTGTTTAAAACTCTTTTTGACTTATTCAGGTATAGAGCAAAATTAAAGACAATAATAACAAATTATTAATAAAAAATTCTTACATTGTAATTTGAGCAGCCATAAAATCTTTTTTCCGGATTTTCAAGTGTCCAAGAGGTGCACAATGGTGCCTCTTTACCACATTCACATATTTTTTGGGGTGATCTTTCAACGTTATTTAAAGCACTTTGTGACATTTTTATGATGCTTTTGGTTGACAAAGAAAAATTTTAGGAACTTTTAAATCTGCTAAAATGTATGAGAAAAATTGGCTGCAAACCATCAGATACCACATTTTATAGAACCTAACCAACGGCTAAATCCAACATCTCTTTGAGGGAAAAAATAGGCTAAAAGCATTAGACACCTCCTTTATATATAACTTATTGAGGGCATTTTTGTCAGCTAAAACCAATGGCCCATTGCGTATGGCAATTTCGAAATCTTGAAGTTTTTAGTGGTGCAATTGCTTAGCTGGACTAACGGAGGGGGTAAATTGAGGAAAAACAAACATTGGAGGGAGTAAAGTGAGAAACGACCTATACTTAAAGGGGATAAAGTGCGATTAACCCTTGAAAATAAGACAAACGTTTGCATGAGTTTTGTGATATTCCATGTTCGCCCTTGACAGGGCTGTAAATTGGAGGATAATGGGTATACATATAAAAAAGGATAGTCTTTGAAGATTTTATCCATTTTTCTTTGATATATTTGAGGGGCATTTTTTAGTCCAAATGGCATAACTAATCATTCATATTGTCCTTAAGGAGTACTAAATGTTGTGTACTTAATACTATCAGGATGCATTTTTATTTGCCAAAGGCCACTTTTAGTTGTGTGAGCAGGCGCAAAAGGTTTATGATAGTAAAAGAGCAATTAAGTAGATACAAAAATAAACAAAGGTCTTAGGACTAATTATTATGTCTTGGTAAAGTAAGTTGGACTTAATGGGTCATTTATTCTTTAGGATTAATGTAGTTTTATTCTCAATGGCCCTCGAAACTTTGGCCGTGTAAAGTTTTAGTCCTTAAATAATTCTAAAAAAAACTTTTAGCCCCTGATCAATTAAAAGTGCAAATTATCGATACTTTTGTGAATTCTGGCTGTTTATGCCTGACATAAACAAGGGCATACATGTCTTTTTTCCCAAAAATGTTAACTTTTCATTGATGATGTGTAAGAATTATACACTTAGTGAGCAAAAGGCTCTTAAAGAGCTATACAAGTGCACTGAAACGTTGAGGGTTAATCCACTCCTCATCAAAAGGTATGCTTAGAGCATAGTTGCTTATATGACTAATTCTAACACTATTTTCATTAGTAGACAGAACAAATGAGCATTCCACAAACATAGAGCTTAAACTATTAATGTCCTCTAGATGAGAAAACAAGCGTACGTCCTTGGCTCTGTTGCTTCTGATCATCTTCAACAAGTGCTGCTGTGGAACTCTAACTTGGACTTTAGCCCACTGATATTCACTTGCTTTGCATAAAGCAAGTTTTATTGCTATCACTTGGTCTTCAAGTTTGTTCCCTGAGCTATACACCTGCATGGCCCGGTGAGCCACCACTTGTTTGTCATAATTTTCTGCCACGATGCCAATTCCCATCTTCCTACTTCCCACTTTTTGTTTAACCGCTCAATTGATATAGATTCTATCATGTCCACTCCCTTCCCATTGTTGGTTCAGCTTTGCTCTTATTATTTTTGGTATGCTCATCTCTCTTTCCTTCTCTTTAGCTTCATTGTATTCCATCTATTCCTTGTGAGCTTTCTGTATGGTCTTCAATGGATATCTATCCACTGCTTTGAATACCCTATCATTTCTAGCCTTCCATAGTTGCCACAGAATATTTATCATGAGTCCTAAGTGATCCATCCCTGCTGACCTGTGCCTTGCTTCAATCAAAATGCTTCACCATCTACTAAAGTTCGTTGTGTATTTGTCCAATCCATCCCATTGAACTGGTGACAGTCGCCCCACTTCCTTAGCTAATCTACAATGGAAGAAAAGGTGTTCCACTATTTCTATGTCTTTCCCACAGCTCTTACGAATCAAGTCTCCCATTCTAGTTCTGGTATAGATTTTTTCATTGATAAGGAAATCCGAGTTCATACATTTCCATATAAACAGCTTCAACTTGTGCTTTACCTTCAGCTTCCATAAATGCTTCCACAACTTCTCGTTGTCCCAGCTTGGCCATTCTCCTATTACCTTTCTTTGTTGATGTTGCAAGTTTCTTTGTCTATTGATCTCTTTATATGTAGAAGCAACAGAGAACTGTCCATTTCCACTATATGGCCAAAAGAAACAATCATCCCTATTTGCCAGGTTGATTGGAATTCTTAGGATCTTCTTTGCTTCCTCTTCCTAGAACAATTTAAAGATAAGCGGCCTTTTCCATTTGAAGTTGTGAATCAGGTCTCCTACTTTCTGAACTACACATTCCTGAGATTTCATTGTTATTGGTTTCCCTTGTGGATGCTCAGGTATCCATCTATCCTCCCACACCCCTGTATGTTTGCCATTTCCAATTTTCTTTATAGTTCCATTTTCCACCATTTCCCTCACCCCTACTAGTCTCTACCAAATCCATGAAGCATTCTGTGGTAATTTGCATTTGAAAATGGACTGTCTGGGATAATACTTGGCTTTTAAGACTTTTGCCACCAACGAGTTGGGATCTGTCACTAGTTTCCACACTTGTTTCCCCAGCATAGCTTTATTAAAATTTTACAAGTCCCTAAACCCCAATCCACCTAGTTCTTTATCATGTGTAAGCTTGTGCCATGAGCACCAATGTATCTTCTTCCTCCCATTCTCCTCTCCCTACCAGAAATTTGACATCATTGAGCTCAGCTCCTTGTACAATCTAACTGGTAGTTTGAAACAAGACATAGCATATGTTGGAAGAGCCATAGTCACAGCTTCGAGTAGTACTTCTTTTCCAGCAGCACTAAGCAACTTGTTTTGCCATTGTTTTATCCTTCTCTCACAGTTATCCCTAATGAAGCCCAAAATCTATTGTTTGGTCCTTGTGATCACCATCGGTAATCCCAAGTATTTGCCTTAGAACACAGCTCGGATATTCTCAAAATGATGGCAAACCTTCTTTTGAACTGCCTGTGAAACATTTTTGCTAAAAAACACCGAGGATTTTTCTAGATCTATCATTTGTCCTGAACCCTGAGGATCTCTTTCCATTCTGCTGCTTCCTTAGGGTCTACTTTACTGAAAATCAGAGAATCATCCACAAAGAACAAGTGTGTTACTGATGGTCCTCGTCTACTTACTTTCATTCCTATTATTTTTTTTCTCCTCTGCCTTCCTCAGCAGATTGGTGAATCCTTCTGAGCAGAGTAGAAATAGGTAAGGGGATAAGGGATCCCCTTGTCTAATCTCTCTTTGAGGAGTTACAAAGTCTTTTATCTGTCCATTAACATTGAAAGAATATGCTACTGTGGAGATACAGCTCATAATCCAGCTTATCCACCTGTCAGAGAATCTCATCTTTTTCATGATTTCCTGCAAAAACTTCCACTCCACCTTATCATATGCCTTAGACATGTCAAGTTTCAAAGCAAAATACCCATCCTTTCCTTGCCTTTTATTTTTTAAGTGATGCAAAAACTCATGAGAAATAATGACATTATCAATAATTTGTCTACCTGGGACAAAGGCAGCCTGGTTCATGCTAATACAGACATTTAAGACTCTTTTAATCCTATTAGCCAAGATTTTGGAAATGATTTTGTAGATGACTTTACAAAGACTAATGGGTCTATAATGCTTCAAACTAGTTGGATTGTCTGTTTTTGGAATAAGGGTGATCATTGTATGGTTCACAGACTTTAGCATAAACCCAGTGTAGAAAAAAGTTTGAATGGCTTTGATAATGGCTTCTTTGATAATGCACCAAAATTGTTGGAAGAAAAGAGGACTCATGCCATCCATACCTGGGGATTTATTTGAGTCCATGGAAAAAACAGCATCCTAATCTCCTTTTCCTCCACCTTTCTGGTCAAGCTATCATTCATCTGCTGAGTGATTGTGTGTGGTATTCCATTCAAAATCTCTACCAAATCTTCAATCCCTGAGCTGCTGAACAAGTGCTTGTAGTAACCTTCAACTTCTTTTCCCAATTCCTCATCATTACAGGTCCAAGTTCCATCCTCTCTTTGTAAGTTCTGCATCTTATTCTTCCTTCTCCTTCCTTTTACCTTTGCATGAAAATACTGGGTATTCTTGTCCCCTTCTCTCAAGCAGCTACACCTTGCTTTTGGACTCCAGTACATTTCTTCCTCTGAATAGGTTTCCTTCAATTGTGTTTTCTACTCTCTAATTTTTCCTTTCCTGTTCTCTTTCTTTGACTTCCTCATTTGTTCCAATTTTTCTTTTACCTGCTTGATTTTTAGTTTTGAGTTAGTTTGGAACCTATTCTACCACTTTAGGAGAGCTATTCTCCAGTTGGTAGTCTTTCTTGTAACTCTGAACATTCTAAATTCTTCACCATCCATGTTCCAAGCATCTCTAATCACTTGATAGATTTCCTCATGTTGGAGTCATATTTTGTCAAAGTAGAACCTTTTCTTTTTCCTGCAGATTTGGGGATTGGTGTCCATCATTAACATGCTATGATTAGAACCTACATTTTTCACATAAGTGCACTTAGCTTTTTCAAAAATTTGGAACCAATGAAGACTGCTGAGTGCTCTATCTAACCTTTGTCTTATCTCTTCTCCTTCATCTCAATTGTTGCTCCAAGTCCACGGATTTCCTTCAAAACCTATATCTATGAGTTGATTGTCAGTTATAAAGCTTCTAAAATCCTTGAAACTCCATTCTGCTCTTGTAGTTCCACCCCATTTCTCCTTATTAGAGATTATATCATTCAAATCACCAGCAATTATCCATCTACTTCGCCACATCCTTTTCCTTTGCTCAATTACTTTCCACTGTTTCTTTCTAGTGCTATCTATAGAACTGGCATAAATGCCTATAAACCAGCAGGCTACTTGTGTATCCTGGTCCAAAACATGTGTTTCAATGGTTAGTGTGAACTGTACTACCTCCAGTACTTTTATATCATTGTTCCACATCTGTCCATTGCTTCTACCACTACACATTCTTCAAAATTCAATCTTCGTCTAACATTTTCCGTAGACTTATATTTATTTTTTGTTTAACACAAAAAGATCATGTTGAGGAAGAGGAGGTGGTTAACCTCCCTCAACTGGGGAATTGTCAAGGAGCTCTTTGCTTCTTAACAATTCCACACCAATATCCTCATTTGGAATTTAGAGACTAGGTTGGGCTGGTCTCCTTCCTCACTCCTATCATAACACCTGTCTATGTAATCTCAATCCTTTTGTTTCTTTTCTGGTCCTACTCTTCTTTGTCTGCATCCACCATTTCCTCATCTCTTAAGCTGAATTTCCTTTTTCCTTGGGCCTCTATTGTGACATTGTGTCCATTCAATGCTCTCAAAAATTGTCTTGGTGCTGATGGTGATGTGATTGGTTTCCTGAATCATCTCCCTTTTTTCAAAGTTACCGACCTAATGTTTTTAGCAGCCCCCTCATCAATCTGCATCTTTGCCTCATCTTCCACCTATCTTTGGTTCTTTTTGTGGTTGTTGTTGTTCAGTTTTTGTTGCTTGCTCAGCCGGCTATGCCGCTCCTCTTTGGCCTACCCTTTCTCTTTTTTTTTTTTTTGTTTTACTTTGACTACTACCTGTCATCTGCACAATTTTCTTCTCGGCATTAAGGGTGTTGTTTGTATCCTTTTGTCCAACAACCCTTATGTACTCATTGCTCAGTTCATCTTCGTTTACTCTACTATTTTCTTTCATCTCTTTTTCTTGGTCTCTCTCTCTATAGCTTTTGTGGAAGAAGTCTCGTTGTTATTGTATTCTCCTTCCCTGTCATCAAAGCCTATTCCTCTGGGACTTTCAAAGACTATCTTTCCCTTTCCAGCTTGTCTTTCTGTGAGTTGTAGTTCCCTTTGCATTCTATCCCTTGGCACTAGTTCTCCATTATTGACTCCCTAATATGTTATGTTCTTTGTTTGTTGACTTGTCGTTGTCTCTTTATGTGGTGAAACCTTAGTTCCCCCAGCTCTTAACCATGGATCAAACTAATTGTCTAGCTGCCTCTTATCCACTATTACCACAGACTTCCCCCGCTCACTATGTCCAATTCTCCCACACTTGTAGCAAAAATCTGGTCAATGTTCATACTTGAAATTGATCTATTTAATTGTCCCATTGAGGTTAACCGTTGTTTCTCTCATTAATGGTTGTGAGATATCTACCATAACAAGGATCTTTATATGTCGTCCTTCTTTTCCCCCACTTTGTGGCACTATGACTTCTCTAACCTCCTCAAACACTGCCCCTATTTTCTTTCCTGTTTCCATAGATATCCAACGCACAGGTAAATTCTAGACTTGGATCCACAATTGAGCAATGTTAAAGGTAGTAGCGTCCTCTTCAATTCCCATGTGCCATTTCCTCAAAACTAGAATTTTGTTATCTAAAATCCATAGCCCTCCATCCAATATTCTCATCCTGTCTTTGTCCCTCGGGACATTGAACTAAAAACAATTTGGTCCTAATTCTAGAACTCTCATATCTCTAGGGTAGTTCCATGCTGTTGTAGCAAAATTCTTAACCCCAACAAAATTAGCTATCTTTTCTCCCATCACTCTCCCCACTAAACTAGCCCGGCATTCCTTTATCCCTATATCTATGTCTACCAGATCTAGGGCTGTTCCACCCATCTCTTTATTAGTGAGAGCAAATCTTTACATAATTTCCACCAGATCCTCTTCCATCCTGTTTTGGGAAGTTTTAAAGGAAATACCACACACACTATTCACCTATTGAAGTGCTTTACCTTAGATCTTGAAAAGAGAAAAGGGATTGAGGTTCGACTCCAATGTGCCTAGGCTACTGAACTCAGCTAAGAAAGGACTTAAACTAAACTAAATAAGAAAAACAAATACTTGAACATAGACAGTACAACCACAAACTAGATTTTCAAGTCTTATAGACAAACAAACTAGAAGTTTAAAAAAAAAAAATCGGCAAGGCTAGATGAGTAATAGCTCAGAAATTACCTATCTGGGCATATAATAAGTGTTCATTTCCTCTACCTCCCTACATTTATTCCTCTCAAATTCCTTCTTCTATTTGAGCGGAAATATTCATCATGAATCTTTTGTAGTTGCATCATCATTAATGTTTCCAGACATTAAGGCCCGAGAAATCTTTGTATCAGGTTGTTTGGAATAGCGTTTTGAGTGTTGAATTTTGAGAACTCTCATGACAAAGAGAGCACACTCCCAAGAGAGAGGAAAGGAAAACTAGGGCATACCTGTCCTTGTGGAAATATTAATCAAATAACAAGCAGTAAAAAGTATAATATATCCAAAGGAAACCAAAAGCTGCAGTAGATGTTTCAACCAAAATCGACATTAATTCACAAATATACATTTAACCTTAAAGGAAAAAAATAAAAAATCCCATTTTTCCCCTCATCTTTTTAGCGTTTTCACACAATTTGGTACATCTAAAACTAGGCCTTATGTCCTTCCTTCTTTGTCTGCTTTTCTGCATATGAATGATGAAATTGAAAGAGAGAGAAAGATAATGATAAAGACAAATATTCAACAATAGGGAGAGAAAGAGGTGATGACGAATCTATGGAATTCTTGTTTTCTTCTTTGTGCTTGCTTTTCTGCTTTCTCATCTTCTATATCATGCTTCTATCAAGACATGCCATCTTTTAATAACTCAGAATCAGTTTGAGAGGGCTGTCAATGAGAAAAATGAAAAATAATGCAAATAGATGAAGAAAAGGACATGTTTCTTGAGAAAGTGAAGGGTTTCAGTCAGGATATTGAAGAGAAGATCAAACAAACCATTGAATTTGGGAATGAAGATGCCATCAGAATCCATCAGCCATTGATCTTTTTTTGCTTTGCATCCACAATGCTTATTGCTTTTACATTCCAGCAGTCCCCTCCTGAAGACCTTTTTTTTTGGGGGGGAAAGTAGTAAGCTAAAGAAGTTATAGCATACCCCTGAAGACTTCCAAGCGATATAAAATTAATGATTCTAAATAGGGTAAAATACACGGAACCCCCTTATGGTTTCTCGAAAAGACACCTTACCCCCTATCGTTTAGAAACCTACACATAAACACCCTAAACTTCATAACTAAAGTGGAAATTGACTTCTTAATCGGCTGAGTTACCGGCTGTAGATCAATACCCAAAATACCCTCATTTATAATAGAGAGGGAGAGAGAATCAAGAACAGACTCTCTCTTGTTCATCCTGTGTAAGAAAAAAACCCTAAAACAAGGGATTTGTTTACTAAATTGTTGGTGAATCAGCTGGGCTTCCTGAGGCAGACTTTAGAAATGGCAAGTTTCCCCACGGCCTCATCACTTTAATTATGAATTGCTTTCAGGCCATCTCTATGGAAAGATTGGGGCATTTGATTACCGAGACAGTTAAGAAAGGTAAATGGAGACCGGTCAAGGCCTCGAGATCAGGACCGAAAATCTCTCATCTTTTCTTTGCACATGATCTTGTACTCTTTGCTAAAGCTAGTATGGATCAAGCAGTGGTACTTAAAAATATTCTCCAAGAATTTTGTGAGATGTCTGGTCAGACGGTCAATCTGGAAAAGTTGAAGCTCTGCTCCCCTAATACTCCAGACGATCTAACCCAGACAATTAATGATAATATGGGAGTTAGCCGTACGCAATATCTTGGCAAATATCTTGGCATGCCTTTAATTCACTCTAGAGTTACAAGTCGTACTTATGCAGAATTTGTTGAGAAGGTGAATAAGAGACTTGCTGGGTGGAAAAGCAAGTGCCTGTCCTTTGCAGGAAGAACTACACTTATCAAATCGGTTATCTTTGCTATTCCATCGTATGCGATGCAATCCACACTGCGGTGTAATTAGAGATGAGCTTGGCAATTTGGTGTTTGCATTTTCTGATCACTTTGATGCTGTGGATTCGTTGGTTGCTGAAGCTAGGGCGTTTTTACTTGGGCTTTGCTTATGCCGCAGTTTGGTTTTTTCACTAACTTAGTTTTTGAAGCTGATTCGATGATGCTAGTGGGAATGTTGAATGGAAGTTTCTTGTGCCGATGGGATTCAGGCCTATATTTAGAGAAATTAAGAGGAATCAGCCTTTTTGCGTGTCTTCGTGAAGCTAATGGGGTTGCGGATTCACTTGCTGCTATTGGTGCTCATAAGCGACAGTTAAATGTTTACAGTTCTTTTTCTGAGCTCCCTGCTCTTACTAAAGGGTTATTACATCTTGATAGGCTTGGTGTCTGTACTTTCAGATTTTCTGTCAAGAAGTAAAGGCTTTTTGTCCCCCTCTTTCAAGATCTAAAACGGGTAATCCCTCGAATAAAAGCTTGTAGCGCACGGGAAACAAAACATAGGCAACCATTCCCCCATTGCCAATATCCCCACCTCTCTTTCCTCCAACCTTCTGGGGCCAAAAGACACATGCCTCAAACCCCATTTCAAACGATCACTGCCAAGCACACTATCCTGAACAAAATGCATGGACGTATAAAAATGCAATATTGTCAAGAAGGACGAGGAACCCACGTAAAATAGCAACTCAAGAATGTGGGGGAAAAAAATAAAGAAACTGGGCTTCAATCGTTCAACACAGAGCATCTTCATAAATCCCTGCAATCACCATTTCACAGAGCAAATTCAGCAGTAATGTAGACGTGCATTTATAAGCAAGGACATACAGAAATAAGTAGCGCGAGCGCAAGAAAGAAGGATAGTAGTATTGGAGTTGTTTTTTGGGGGGTGGGTGCTGACCTCCAAGAACAAAGTTGGAAATTAAAGCAGCACGTCAATAGAGTTTTATGCGTCTGATTTTTTGGTCAATGGGAAGCTGAGGTGCTGACCACGCCGCCGAACTTGGATTACTATTGGAACCACCCTCCATCTCTTTCATTTTCGGCCTTTCTCCACCTCTTCTAACTCTGAATCGATCAGGTTACCGGTAATTCAGTTGATTATAGGTCAATTTCCACTTTAGTTATGAAGTTTAGGGTGTTTATGTGTATATTCCTAAACGATAGGGGGTAAGGTGTCTTTTCACGAAATCATAAGAGGGTTTCGTGTATTTTACCGTTCTAAATATGTTGATTTTATCTACATTTTGAAGATACAAAAAATCCATTTGTTGGTTTTATTAGTTCTGTATAGATCTGTGTTAAAGAGTGTTTCTGGATTATAAAAATCTTTAATTTCTGGAATTTCTTGACTTTGTAGTTTTTCTTCTTTAAATGGCCTTTCTGGATTTGCTGCATTTGGGTGGCATTGTTGAATTTGATAGAAGTTTAAGTTTACGGATTTAATTAGAGAAAATGGTTATATTTTGGAGCAAAAGTTTGAGTTTACTGCCTTTTACTTAGATTAATATTTTTGCATGGACAAAAATGCCCTATTTCCATCATAAACAGTTGGAATTCACAGGGCTAGTGATTTGCACTTTTAATAGATCGGGGGTTAAAAGTTTCTTCATTATTGTTGAAGGATTAAAACTAGGGTGCATTCAGATCGAATCGATTTTGAATAGTGCACTACTCGAGCTCGACTCAAGATAAAATAATTGAGTTCAAACTCGAATTCGATTTCAGTTAATCTTACTCGAGCTCAAACTTGAAATCGAGTTTAATTAAATCTAATCAGATCAAATCAAGCTCAATCGAGCCTATTCAACTGTAAATGAGTTTAACCGAGTCTATTCGAATCTAATCAAACTCATGTAATAAAAATTAATATTTTACATATAATTTTAAGTAAAGGATATTATTGATATTTCACAATAATAAATATAAAAAATTAATATATATATATATATTATAAAAAACTTGATTAGACTCGTTGAACCTTCGAATATAAAATATTGGAGCTCGAGCTCGACTCGTGAGCTTAAACAAACACTTTGAACTCAAGTTTGAATTCAATCAAAATGAGCTCGAGTTAAATTGTTGACTGAGTAACTCGCGAACGATCTCAGTCAGAATGAGTTTGAGTCAAGTTGTTGACTAAGTACCTCACGCCCTTGAGTCGAGCTACTTGGTTTAGCTTCACTCCTGATTAAATCTTAACGCGGCTAAAAGTTTGAGAGCCATTAGGACATTTTTTCCCAAAAAAAATTCTCACCCGAATTTGAGTTTGAAGAACAATCCAATCCCCCCACCCTCAAAAAATATACAATAATAATGCAGTAAAAAATGCAAAACAAAATGTAGACACCAAAATTTTATTATCTTCTTTATTCCATTTTATTTTTATATTTATTGCTATTTATTTTTTTTTATCATTTTTTACCTTATTTGATTTTTATTTGCTTGGTTTTATAGGAAAAGGCAAAAAAAATGAAAAATGAAGTTTTTTCAAAAAAAAAAAAAAAAGAGAGCTCCAATGCACGCGCACGTTTCTTCTCCTCCATTCGCAGAACCAGTAGAGCAATACGAGAAAGCTGCATTCGTCTTTGGAGAAGTTGGGATCGATTTTGGCTTCCTTTTTCTTGCCTTTCAAGCTTAAACCATACTAGGAACACCTCATCACAAGATTCCATCAAGAAACTTCAAGAAAATCGCTGTCAAAAGATCAAAAGGACAAGATGAAACTTCAAGAAAATTTGGATCATCAAGCTCCTTGCTGGTAGGGTTTTAATGGGTTAGTTTCATTTAAAAGGGACGAGAGGAGTTCAAGAGAAGGCGGATATAGAAAGGGGAGTGAGAAAAAAGTGGGAGAAAGAGAGAAAAGGAGAGAACGGGGAGAGAGAGAAGAAAAAAGCAGAAATTTTTTTGCAAAATTTCTTGAGCCATGGCTGATCATTCAGGGCAATTTCTGATCAAAATACGGTATCGATTTAGTTATTTAGGCAATTCTTTTTATTTTTGTACTATATAAGTTCACAAAGAAACAACTTTTGTTCAGAAAAATTCTCGAGAAAACGTCTCCAGATCTCTCTAATTTAACCCAAAATCACCAGCTCGCCAGCACTTGAACATTCTGCAGCAAAAGTTTTGTTCGCGCAGTTCCAGCATTTGGGAGCATTTTTATTGAATTTTCTCACATTTATTCGAGTCCACAAGCATCTATAGGTAACCATAGCTTCTTCTCTTGTTGATTTAACGTGATTTTCATGAAGATTTTGTTGTAAAAACTTGATATTTCATAAGATTTTTTTCGTTTGTTTCGGACTAGAGCTTTATCTGATAATACTTCATCAGAAATGGTTGTTTCTATTTTGATGGAGAAGTTTTCAAAGATAAGGTTTTGACTAAAAGGCAAGTTCAAGTGCCAGATAGGAAGTTAAGCTTCAGATGGCCTTTTTTCAAATGACTTGACCTTTTCCAAACTTATCACCACAGAGGATAGACCTCTGACTACTTCAAAAGATAAGTCTGGCACAGGAAGCAAGCCTATTCTGACGAAAAATTAGCTTTGAAAATTCTATCTTCTTCCATCCCGTGAAGCTTATAAATAGAACCAGTTGCCAGGCTCATTTTGCACTGCAAAAATGAAGTCTACACTTTAAAACTCTCTCTACTTCCTCCTTTGTCTATCTTTTACAACGTTCTTACTTTTCTGCTGGGTTAGAAACAAGTTTATTTGCTGGTTCTACGTCCCTCTCACAAAGTAGAGGAAGACTTGTTTAATCCTGGGGAAACGTTTCAATACCCTGAAATAGTTTCTTAGGACAGTGCTTTCTAGCACGACTCAAGTATCCACGTGTTGACATTGTTCGGGCCATTTTTTTTTTCAACAATCTAAGAAACTATGGCATCTGACAATGTTAGCACACCACAGCCTTCATCAGCAATTGTTGCAGTGGCACTACCATTCGCCAAGCCCTTTCTGGATGTATCCAAAATTGAAATTTTCACCAATGAAAATTTTAAAAGATGGCAAGAACGTGTGCACTCTCTACTTGACATCCATGGAGTAGCTTATGCGCTTACTGAATCTCAACCTTCTGCAACTGCGGATGCCAAGACTCAAGAAGCATGGCAATATGCCAATAAGATATATCGACACACTATCCTTCAAACACTCTCTAATGAATTATTTGACGTCTACTGTAGTAGCAAAGAAGCCAAGGCAATTTGGGAAGCCTTGGTAACAAAGTTTACTACCGAAGATGCAACCAAACAAAAATTCGTACTAGGAAAATACAACCAATGGCAAATGACTGATGACAAGGAGATGAAAATTCAAATCACCGAATATCAAATGCTGCTAGAGGACTTGAAAAATGAAGACATCAATCTTCCTCAGAAATTCGCTGCAGGCATGCTGATTGAAAAGCTACCTGAGTCATGGGTCGATTATAAAAACAACTTGAAACACAAGGAGAAAAATTATACCATGGATGAGCTCGTGAAGTACATCCTCATTGAGGATTCAAACAAAAGGGAGTTTAGAGCTACCAAGGCAAAGGAGATGGCTTTCAAAGCCAATCTGGTACAAGGCAATAATAAAAGGTACGCCAATAAATCCTAGAATTACAAGCCCAAAAATTTTAATTTCAAGCCTAACAATCCCAACTTTAAGAAAAGGAAAGGCAATTGCTTTTATTGTGGAAAATCAGGACATCATGCATTACAATGCAGACTTAATAAAGGTGACAGAGTAAATGGTAATCCTCCTAAGGTGCACTTAACCGAAGGAGATGATATAATTGCTGCTGTCATCTCTCAAGTGAACATTGCAGCCAATGTCAAAGAGTGGGTGGTAGACTCTGGGGCTACTCGGCACATATGTGCAAATCGAGAAGCATTTTTCTCCTCTACTCCTATAGGGGATAATGAGGAAGTAGTCTACCTTGGTGACTCACGAACTGCTAATGTTCTGGGTAAGGGCAAAGTATTCTTGAAACTCACATCAGGAAAAACTTTGGCTCTCAATGATGTGCTGCATGTGCCCAACATTCGGGCAAATTTGGTTTCCGTGGCATTGCTAGGAAAAGTTGGAGTGAAAGTGTCATTCGAATTTGGAAAGATTATAATGACCAAAAATAATGTATTTGTGGGCAAGAGCTATTGTAATCAGGGACTTTTTGTACTTAACATTTCCAATGTAATAAATAAGAATGCTTCTTCTTCTGCTTATATTGTTGACTCGATTTCTTTATGGCATGCAAGATTAGAACATGTTAATATTAGTTATATAAAGAAAATGCAATCTTGTGGTCTAATTTCTGGTATTAATTATAAAATGGATAAATGTGAGATATGTGCATAAACTAAAATGACAAAGAAGACTTGTATAACTGTTCAAAGAGAAACTGAACTATTAAATCTAATCCACACAGATTTAGATGATTTAAAACAAACTATGACTAGAGGAGGAAAAAGATATTATGTCACATTTATCGATGACTATTCTAGATATACTAAACTTTACGTACTTAGAAATAAAGATGATACTCATAATGCCTTCTTATCTTATAAGTTTGAGGTAGAAAATCAACTTAATAAGAAGATAAAAAGAATTAGGTCTGATAGAGGAGGCGAATATTTAGCCTTAGATAAATTTTGTGAACATGAAGGCATAATACACGAAACAACACCTCCTTATTCGCCAGAATCTAATGGAGTAGCTGAAAGGAAAAATAGAACATTAAAAGAAATGATGAATTCTATGTTAGTTAGTTCTCATGCTCCTGATAATTTATGGGGAGAAACTATTTTATTTGCATGTCACTTACAAAATAGGATACCTCATAAGAAAACTGGCAAAACCCCTTATGAGTTATAGAAAAATTATAAACCTAATTTGAAATATTTAAAAGTATGGGGGTGTCTTGCTAAAGTATTATTGCCTGAACCTAAGAAAAGAAAATTAGGTTCTAAAACTTCTGATTGTATGTTTATTGGATATGCTGAACATAGTGCTGCATATAGATTTCTTGTTTTAAGAAGTGATGTGCTTGATTGTAATACAATTATTAAGACAAAGAATGCTGAATTTTTTGAACACATTTTTCCACTGTCTAATAAAATTTCTCATGCATCTGTTGAAATAAATAGAGAAATAATCCCGAATGAGGAATTAAGAAGGAGTAAAAGACCAAGAAAAGAATTTTCTTATGGAAATGATTTTCAAACTTTTCTTGTTGATAATGATCCTTTAACATATTTCGATGCTATTTCTTCCCCTGATTGTAAATTTTGGAAAAAAGCAATTAAATCTGAAATCGATTCTATCTTGTCAAATAAAACTTGGATTTTGGTAGATTTACCTCCTGGTGCAAAACCTATTGGTTGCAAATGGATTTTTAAAAGAAAATATAACTCTGATGGCTCTATAGAAAAGTACAAAGCTCATTTAGTAGCAAAAGGATTTTCTCAAAAATAAAATATTAACTATTTTGATACATTTGCACCAGTAACAAGAATTGCGTCTATTCGAGTTTTATTTGCTTTAGCCTCTATCCATAAACTTGTTATTCATCAAATGGATGTCAAAACAGCCTTTCTAAATGGTGACTTAGAGGAAGAAATTTATATGTTTCAACCTGAAGGGTGTATTGTATCTGGACAAGAAAATAAGGTTTGTAAACTAATTAAATCTCTTTATGACCTAAAACAAGCTCCTAAACAGTGGCATGAGAAATTTGATCAAGTGTTGATAAAAGATGGATTCTCGTCTGTAGAAGTGGATAAATGTGTGTATGTCAAAATTATAAATGATCAATATGTGATAATCAGCTTATATGTGGATGACATGCTTATATTTGGTACGAGTCTAGACATTGTAAATAGTACTAAATACGTTTTGTCCTCTAATTTTGATATGAAAGACTTGGGTGAAGCCAAAATGATATTGGGTGTTAATATCATAAGGAGAGGTGATGGTATAATGTTGTCACAAGAACATTATACAGAAAGACTTCTTAGGAAGTTTGAAAATTATGATGTGACACCTGTGAGTACTCCTTATGACGTTAACACTCAATTGAGGAAAAATATTGGCGACCCAATTGCTCAGTCTAAATATGCTCAGATCATTGGGAGTCTGATGCATCTGATGAATTTCACTAGACCGGATATAGCTTATGCTGTATGTAAACTGAATAGATATACTCACAATCCCAATCATGAGCATTGGTTTGCATTAGTCAGACTAATGAAATATTTGAGAGGTACCATGAATTTTGGTATCCTATATAGTGGATTTCCCACTGTATTAGAGGGTTACAGTGATGCTAACTGGATCTCTCTTATCCAAATGATACAAAATCCACTAGTGGTTATGTGTTCACCCTTGGTGGTGGTGCGGTAGCATGGAAATCAGCCAGACAGACAATTATTGCTCGGTCAACTATGGAATCGGAGTTTATAGTTTTGGAGTTGACTGGCTCTGAGGCAGATTGGTTAAGAAATTTCTTAGTCAATATTCCTCCTATTAAGGATCTGTTGCCTCCTGTGTCTATACACTGTGATTGTCAAGCGGCTATTGCTATTGCAAAAAATAAATCCTATAATTGTAAAAGTCGACATATGAGATTAAGACATGATGTCGTAAAGCAGCTGCTTAGAAATGGAATTATTTCCATTGATTTTGTGAAGTCAGAGTTGAATTTGGCCGATCCGCTGACTAAACCTGTAGGAAGAAAATTAATTCTTCAGACTACCAGGGAGATGGGACTTAGGCCAACGATTGTCAATAGAAATGGTAACCCAACCTATGTGATTGGTGATCCCATGAAATAGGTTCATATGGATAATAACAAGTCGATATTGACTATAAAGCACTTGAAATTTAAGTCCCTTCAAAGATAAGTGCTTTGACTGCCAGTAATTGTGAGGTTGAGTTTAATACTCTTAATGAATTTATATCCCTTTAGGGAGGTGTATTTAAGGCAGTATACACTTGATAAATTCACCTATATGTGAGTGGAGTGGGGCCGCTCCTATAAGATTTTTGGCTGAATCTTTAGATCTCTCATGAACAACCAAGCAGGCGCACGGCCTAAATGCGCGAAACTGCATTGAACAGCAAAATTATGGGTTATAATGTGATTGATAAGGTCTCTGTCACACAATAAGAATTATTGGTTCATAGAAATTCATTTTTCACCGATAATTCTGTAAGACATATTTTATCAATTTAAGTTTGGTTCATAGTCCAAAAGATACCAAACTGATTACATTGAGCTCAGACAAATCCAGCAGATGTTTATACTCTTTTGTCCAAAATCTTTTGAAATAGGTGGGAGATTGTTGTAAAAACTTGATATTTCATAAGGTTTTTTTAATTTGTTTCGGACTAGAGCTTTATCTGATAATACTTCATCAGAAATGGTTTTTTTTATTTTGATGGAGAAGTTTTCAAAGATAAGGTTTTGACTAAAAGGCAAGTTCAAGTGCCAGATAGGAAGTTAAGCTTCAGATGGCCTTTTTTCAAATGACTTGACCTTTTCCAAACTTATCACCACAGAGGATAGACCTCTGACTACTTCAAAAGATAAGTCTGGCACAGGAAGCAAGCCTATTCTCACGAAAAATTAGCTTTCAAAATTCTATCTTCTTCCGTCCCGTGAAGCTTATAAATAGAACCAGTTGCCAGGCTCATTTTGCACTGCAAAAACGAAGTCTACACTTTAAAACTCTCTCTACCTCCTTCTTTGTCTATCTTTCACAACGTTCTTACTTTTCTGCTGGGTTAGAAACAAGTTTTTTTGCTGGTACTACGTCCCTCTCACAAAGTAGAGGAAGACCTGTTTAATTCTGGGGAAACGTTTCAATACCCTGAAATAGTTTTTTAGAACAGTGCTTTCTAGCACGACTCAAGTATCCACGTGTTGACATTGTTCGGGCCATTTTTTTTTCAACAGATTTCAGCTCATTAGACATGAATTCTAAGTTTTGCTTCTTGTCGATACTTAATAATTCATGACCATTCCTTTATTGTGTTGATTTTGCGATATTGTGTTGATTTTGCGATTATGTTGGCTTGGTACTAATCCCTTTACTTGTCACGACCCCACCTCCCCCTAAGGCGAACCAGAGGGTTCGGCGGGCCGCCTGCCCAGCTCTCGCCGGGACTCAGTCGATCACTACAGTCCTCAAACAATTACAAGATAAAGTCTCAAATAAAAATTAAATATTCCAACATATCAAAAGCGAAGCGTCCACGCTTCCACTGCCACTCTGATCCTTGATCACAATTATTATACAGGAGGAAGTCCAAATCTTGACTATTACACATCCAATCAATTCTAAACGTTCAATACAATCCCAATATAAATGATCACACAAAAGGAAATCCAAGTTCAAGCCACACATGAGATAATCCATGAATAAACACTACAAGCCACTCCTTCGCCTTGAGCCCTGTGGAGGGGAATAAAACATTTTGGGGTGAGCTAGAAACTCAGCGAGTAACCAGTAAAATCAGTAATCAAATCTGTTTAACAATAGTTCATTTCGATGATGTCATTTCAATATGGAGTATCAATAATTCAAGAAACATTTACAATGGAAAGCGATAGTAACATTCATGAAAAGGATACGTTCGTTCTCCTGTCATTTCATTGCATTTGGTTTCATTCGTGCATTCATTCACCCCGTCCCTGGCTTTTGGCCAGGCTCCACCAACCTACAAGGTAATACTCGAGTATACCGAAACGTTCACCCAAGTTCCTAGTCGCCCGACCAAGTCCGCTTCTGGCTCGAGACGACCGGTAACAAGGGGCAATGGCCAGTTCAGCCCAAAAGGCTTACATTCATGCGCAAGTAGCATTTAATCACTAATCATTGAAAATTTCATATTTATTAAGGTCGAGTGCGATAAAGTACACACTCGCCTAGAAAACTCGTTTTAACAATCATTGAAAGAAAAATCAATAATAACAAGACACTAATATGCAAGCACGCATGATATGGAAGAAAACAGTTCCAAAAGTAACTTTGAAAACAGTTCAAAAGTAGATAATGCAGGAAAGCGGTTCAAAAGTAAATTTGGAAACAGTTTGAGGTCACTCACCTCCACGGCCCTGAAATCATCCAGCATATAACATTGCCTTGCTCAAATCCAAGTCTTAGATCACAAACTCAATGCAAACAAATCCCTTCAAAGTTCGGACAGCACTTCCCCTGAATTTGCTAACTTTTCCAGCCATCATGGCTTCATTATATTTCTCATTCAAACCCAAAGGTACACACACAACAACAAGTTCATCTAATAACCATCCAGCAAGCTCCAAGTAGTACTAGTACAAGTCAAGCTAGGGGAAAGTCCGGAAATGAAAGTTTAGCTCAAACCAGAAAAACAGTTTTGACGTCATTTTGCGGTAATGGCACAAATTGCACTACGATTATCGGATTAGGGTGTAATACCCACCATATCGAAGCTAAAAGACAGGGCTACAACAATGTAGAAGGCCACTCAGTCCAAATCCTAGCACAATTAGGTCAAATATGCAAAATACCAAACCAGAACCGTAATTGCAGGTTCCCAAATCACACAATGCTGTAATTCGTCCAACTCAGTCTACACAGGTCCAAATGCATTGATTCCAAAGGCATATGATAGCTAAGACATCAAGCTACATTTCATCAGAAGACACCAACATCCAAATCCAAAGCAATTCCAGTCAAAACAGACGATTACAAACGCAGTTCGCACATTCTGATCACCCAGAACAGCAACAGTAAAATCGACATATCTCATTCTACACTGAAATTTTACAGGCATCTCAAACAGATCAATACCTACAACTTTCATGTTTTAAGCAAAGGCCAATTCGGCCTCTAACCATATGATCCAAAACCGGACAGAAAAGGGGGTTATGAAACCCTAACTTTTCACATTTCAATCCAAACCCAAAATTGATTGCAATTTCCTATCATATACATCCACTAGAGGCATAACCCCTTATTACCAACCATCATAAATAACCACAACACCATGATCACATTAAACCAGAAAATTCCTCAAAAAAATAAAAACTTCACCAATTCATTCCAAACCAAGAAATAAACCACAATTTCCAACACTATAGCCACCATTAGGCATAAATGAAACATCATTAGGTGTAAGAGGATAGTCAATCACTACTTACCAAGTAAACAAGAGAGAGGAAGTTGTAGAACACATTAGCTTCTCCAAAAACTTCACCAAACAACTCACTAGCACCTAATGGAAAGCTTTTATGGAGTAGAAACTAGTTTAGGCAAGTGGTTTGGTTGATTTGAGCTAGAGAATTGCCAAACTTTGAAGAGGTTTTTCTTCCTTCTTTGCTAGGGAGAGAGTCGGCCACAAGGAGGTAAGAAAAGAATGAATTTTTGGTTAATTTGTGAGATATTTAACCAATGGGTCAAAAGTCAAAAACATGAATAGTGTTCCATAAAGTCCACCCAATGATATTGTGACACTTGGCACCTCTTTAAATGCATTTCTATCCTTTGGTCACCTCTCACATCAATCACATCTCATCCTCCACTTATCTCTTAACACCAGATAAATTTTACACAGTATCCGAAACTTAACCTTATTGGCCGAATTTTTCCTAACTTTTCGCACTCGTGGGGCCCACGTTCATTATATATCCGTAATTTCTCAAAAACTAACTGATACTAGAAAAATCATTTTAAAACTATTTTTGCTCATAAACTTTATCTGGGATTTTTTCTAATCAAGAAAATGTAGAAAAGGCGGGTTTTGTTTTAAACAAAATAAACCCTAAAAAATTAGAAAATTTCCGGGTTTTCAAACTCATTTTTTTTCGGGGCGTCACATTACTCATCTGATGCATATCGCTTGAAGTAGGAAAATGTCAGAGACTATGAAATTGATTTGGAACCATGAACCAAGAATGTCTTTCTTCTTCTTGCAACTTTGCAGTTTATAAACCAAAGTCTGTTTTTCCTGATTTTTGTGATGTGGGTTTGGAATTTTTAAAGATACAGGTTATTGGGTTGTTTCCTTTTGGTGTTAAACTTGTGATTATTTCCCTATAAGGATGATTTCTCCAGAGGCAAGCATTTTTTCTTTTTCTCTTCTTTTTTTTTTCCTACATAGAAACGATGCTTAGATCTGCATGAATCGATTTGGGTTTGTTTGAAGTTTATAAATTTGCAATTCCATCCCCTAACTTTTGCATAATTACACTAAAGCCCAAATTTTTGTAGAAATGGATGAATTTCTTCCTTTAAAGCCTTGATTTCTTTCATATATTCTATATACATGCTTTAAACAAATTGTTTCTGGTCTCTAGAATATAATTAAGGCTTAAATAATTTTGTTGGACTTAAACTACTTAGTTAGATAATTTCTTTTTCTTTTTGGGATTTTATAAAAGTGGTTTCAGAAATGGGCTGATATATTGGATCTGGGAAGTGAAATCTTTGGGATTTTGATGCATAGGATTGACTTTATTTTCTTTGGATTTGTGATATAGTTTCGCAGAAAAAACCCAACGTTTCTTTGGACTTTATTTTCTTTGGACTTGTGATATAGTTTCGCAACAAAAACCCAACGTTTGGTTTAATAAAAATGAATGGACCGATCTACTGGGGCAAGATGGTTTGGCTCAGACTGCAGTAAATAAAAAGAAAGAAAAGGCCCAACGTGTGGTTTTGGATGGTAAATCAGAAAATATTTTTGCAATTAAGTCCCTAATCTTTCATTTAATTTTCTTTTGGCCCTAACAATTTTAGATTTTAAAATTAGGTCCTTAATCTAATTATATTTTAGTCCCTAACCTTTTATTTTTATTTATTTTGACCCTTAATCTTTGTAAGGATTATAATTTGACCTCAAATATTTTTCAATTTTTGCAATTGAGTCCCTAATAGCTTTGATTTCTTCAGTATAATCTGTTTATCTTCTTTAATTGCTAATCATGTTTCTTGTAAATGCATTTAAATAGTATATTTTAAGGATCTTATCCTTATTTACATTTCTTTATAACAATGAAGTGAATTTGCTATATGTTTACATTTTCTTTTAATTTGTTAATTAAATTGATGTCTTGACTATTTTGTTGGTTTGAAAAGGAAATAAATAGGACAAATCCTCCATCATTTAACCACCGCTTCAAAGGAGATACCTTATATTATTCTTTTATGTGCTCCTATATATTTTTATATGTGATTGCATATTTTGAATGTTTTTTATTTTACTCATTTCATTCGTTTCAAGCTTCATTTATTTTTTTATGATTATTTGGAGGGCATTTAAATGCCAAATTGTAATAAACAGGTATCCAAGAAATGTATTTAGGAAGGCCTTGTAATAAATAGATTTTATTTTTGTCACAATTGTAATTAGTTAGATAAATGTAATAGATAGATTTATTATTTCCAAAAATTCCCCTTATAAATTGTAATTAAGGTCCCCAATGTAATAGTTAGTTTTTATTTACTTGCATGCTTGTGTGCTTGTGTGTTTATTCGCTTTTTTTAAAGTTTTGCATCTAAATATTATGCCTATGTGTTATATACTCTATGTGTTTTATGTGTTTATTTGCTTTAATTATATTTTATATACTTTATTTATTTATAATAAATGCATGTCATCTCTTCTCGATTTTTCACTAATCCAATACTAGTGAGAACTTGTAGAAATGGGTTAGTCCAGTGTTAGATCCTTTAGATCATTTTTGCGCTAGATTCATACCTTGTGTGACATTTATTGCATTTCTTGCATTTTTCCTATTTTTAGGTTATTTTTATTGGCATGATATTTTCCCTACTATTATTTCCTTACCTTCTATATGTTTGGACCATGTTTTATTTAGAATTACATCTCATTCTAGAAAATTAGAAGTAAGTTAGTCCATTTGTTTGACTAGATTAGGAGAGTCACCCTTCAAATATAGGAAATGAACGAATATGGTTTCTTAATCTTAGCATGCTCTTATCCCCTCTATAAGAAGGAAAATTTGACTCACGAATCTTAGCATCCCGTATCCATTATATTGCATTCCCCTTTTCTAGGTCAAATATAGGAAATGAACAAGTATGATTTCTTAATCTTAGCACGCTCTTATCCTTTCTATAAGAAGGAAAATTTGAGTTACAAATTTTAGTATCCCGTATCCATTATGTTGTATTCCTCTTTTCTAGGCCATGCATATTTATCTATATATTATAATTTCATTTTTGAGTCCCATCTTTTGCATATTCGTGACCTATTTTAAGAATCATTTTTCAGCATCATAATTAATGTGATATGAACCAAATAAATTTCAAAAAGACGTTTCGACCCTCTGGATGTCCTTTAAGTCTAAATTTGCATTCATATAGAAACATCCAAATGCAATAAGTTTTATATGTTAGATTAAAAAAAATTTTGACTAAATATCGCAACTAGTCTTAGTTAGGTTGAAAGAGAACCTTAGATTTGAGTCTATCAAATCTTTGTCTTTCCTTTCTTTAACCATGACTCCCGAACTTTTTCTCTTGTTTTCAAAGATCTGCAGTTGTCTAAAAGGAGTTTTATTTAGTTTATTATTTAAAGAATATATATTTTGAGTGACTTGGTACACCTAAAATCAATACCAAGTGGCGATTCCTATTTCTATTTTAAAACCCTTTCTAGGCTATTATTTTGGCCCAAACCCTCACATGTTTTAAGTCTCACTTTATGCCCTTTTTCTTTAGTTATTTTATAAAAATCAAAACTCATTTTTTATCTCTATTTTGTTTTAAAAAATGGGGCACAACACAAAATAGAATATAAGAAAAAATAAAAGTGCAAATCACATAAAATTCATCACTAAATTGTTCTTAATGTTAAGAAAATAAAATAAGACAATAAAAGAGTGCAAAAATTTCACTAACCAAATCGACAAAAGAAAGAAAATTTGTTGATAATCCTTGGGGTGTGTACAAACACTATCCTTAAGATATTTATTGCCCCCACTACACTTAGTAGTTTGCTTCTAGATTAAGACAATATATCTCTAGGATATAACAAGAATGAATAATTTTTTATAGCAAAATCAAAAGTCTTTTCTAAGAAAGGATCAAAATGGCTAAGTAATTTTTATTTTACTAAAAGTTTGTTATTTATATAGGAAAGACAACCCAAAAAACATCAAAATTAAAGGGTCACAATTTCCTCACTTCAATGATCATCAAGAGCCTTTTTTAGTCTCCTTTAATGGGAAAAAAATGCCAAAACCGTTTCTTCACTATAATGATCATCAAGAGATTGCAATTAGTCTCCTTTAATGGACAAAAACATGCTAAAACCGTTTCCTCACTATAATGGTCATCAACATTTTTCCTTTGTCCAATATTTTGAATTTGACAAGCTTTATTTCTATTTCAATTCACAAACTATTCCAACAATCCCCTACTTAGTTTGTGAATGAAATAAACAAACTAACACACATAAAACACCATGCATAAAGATAAGTATCATTAGATTTAAACTTATCTTTTAGTGTTAGTATATCACTTTGAACTAATCAAATTATGGGTGTTTATAAAACATTAAACCAAGATTTGTAAATTAGCCAAGAAATACCACACACGTGTCATTTAAACATTTGATCAGTTCACACAATTTTAGCACTATTACCGACCATTTGCTCTATCCTAGTTTCATGATCATTTACAACAGTAAGTCATACCTTTGCTAGAAGCGGAACCACTTCTATGATCATATAGGTGAAATCACTTTCAAACTTTATGTAACAAAGCACTTTGAAAGCAATTACATTTCATTAAAAATATAATTGATCATATATTCAACCTCCCATTTTACACACTAGTGGAGTAACTTTGTATACAAAGTACTAGTGTTCACAATCACTTAACAACTTGTTATTACCCTTTAAATCTTTTCATCTAGTGGTAGTGCTAGAATAAAGGTAGGGTTTGCATTGTAAGTGACTTTAGACAAATGGCTTCAACCCCATTCCTAATGACATTGTATTCACTAAGTCCCTTGGTAAAGGCTTAGTCAACGGATTCACTAAATTGTTGTACGTTCTTAAATGTACAACTGCCAAAGCACCATCTCTCAACATTTGTCTAAGATACACATGTCTTAGACTAATATGTCTAAATTTACCATTATATACCTTATTTAAGGCTTTAGACATAGTTACTTCACTATCATAATATAAGAGATTGGAAGCATAGGTCGTGGCCACAACTTGATATCAAGTAACAAATCCCTAAGCTATTTCACCTCTTTACATGTAGCAACCAAAGCCATGACTTCAGTTTCCATGGTAGAATGAGCAATCATGGTTTGCTTCATAGAAACCCATAAGATTGTACCACCTCCCAATATGAATATTCACCTGGTTGTGGAATTCTTGTCACTCACACTAATAAACTAACTAGCATCTGAGTAACCTTCAAGTACTGCTGAAAATTTATTATAAAAGAGTCCTAGACTCTTGGTTCTTTTAAGGTAACCAAAAATCCTCACCATGGACTTCCAATGGTCCATACTAGGATTTTTAGTGTACCTAGCAAGTCTACAAATTGCATATGAAATATCTGGTATTGTACAATGCATTGCATACATTAAACTTCCAATTGCACTAACATATTCATGTTGAGCAATCAAATTTCGAGAATTTTCATGAAGTTTCAAGCTAGGATCAAAGAGAGTACTCACTTCTTTGACCTTAAGATGTTGTTGAAACTTGTTCAATATCTTGTCAATATAGTGAGATTGACACAAAGCATAATCCCTAGTGTGTTTCCTAACTTTGATACCTAAGATAGTATCCACATCACCAAGGTCTTTCATTTTAAACCTTGAAAAAGGATACGTCTTAGTATTTTCTACACTTTTTATATCATTACTAACAATTAGCATGTCATCTATATAGAGGCAAATGACGACACAATACTCTTAAGTATATTTAGTATAAATACACTTATTAGCATTATTGTATCTAAATCCACTAGAGAGTAATACAGATTCAGATTTCTCATGCAATGTGCTTGATTCAAGCCATATAATGATTTAACTAATTTGCATACTTTTTTCATTTCCAAGCATAACAAACCATTTAAGTTGTTCCATATATGCCTCCTCATCCAAGTTAACATTTAAGAATGCTGTTTTAACATCCATTTGATGTACAGACAAATTGTACAATGAAGTTAGGGACAATAACACTGTAATAGAAGTTATTCTTGCAACTGGTGCATATGTATCAAAATAGTCTATTTCTTCCTTTTATTTAAATCCTTTAGCTACTAACCTTACTTTAAAGGTTATTAAAGATCCATCCGTGGCATATGTTCTTCTAAATACCACTTACAATCTATTGGTTTTGAACCTTGAGGTAAATCAACTAAAACCCAAGTATTGTTAGACAATAATGAGTCCATTTCATCGTTTACGCTTCCCTCCAAAAAGAAGCATCTCTTGATGACATAGTGAATGTATTTCTATTCTCATGAATATACTACTCAAGCTCTACTTATGTCATTCCATTATTTTTACCATTTCTCAATGAGTAAAAACAACTATAAACCTGCTATTGGTGATCAAGCAACAACAAGTAATCCAACATACACAAGTAGATAAGTTAATACAAGACATAACAAGCATAAATCACAATCACTTCATATCATTTGGCCATAAGCTTCATCTACTCCCTAGATAAAGGAAATTAGCTACTCATGAATGATTTAACAATCAAACTCACAAGTTTATTAATGCAAAACATCATGAAGTACAAGTATAAGAAAGGTAAAAGAAAGCTTAGCCAATTGAAGGTAAAGCTCTCCAATTCCTGCTATGTTCTTGTACAAGATGGTTACAAGTGAAAAACCAAATGCTTCTCTAAGAACTCTTAACTAGAGAGAAAACTTGTTGCAAGAAGGAAAACTAGCTACGTATGGTGATGCCAGGCTTCTCCCCTGTGTTTCTGCATAAAAGGTGGTAGAAATTCCATTCCTCTCACTTCATAATTTCCTCCACTCAGATTTTGTAAAAAGAAGTCAAAGATATGATGTTTCCTTTTTGTCCACACTCATTTGGTCTTCTCTTTTATTGCAGAAGCATGTGCACCGAATTCCCTTGCATCTTATAGCTGGAAAGTGGTATGAACACAAGAGAATTGACTGAGTCAAATTGCAGAATTTCGGCTATAAAACGCGCCTACACAAAACGCGGCATAAACTCGCGTTTTGTCTACTCGCGTTTTCACTCTGGCCTTATTTCAACTGCGATTTTCTCCATGATAAAGGCCAAACTAGCTTTTGTGCAAAAAACAAAAGTTGTAGCCCTTTGAGTTAGCTTTCCAATGCTTCAAGAATCATCCAAATCGGAGCTTTGTAGCCTGAGATATGATCGAAATACTGTCACCTGTTCAAACCTCTGTTTTAACTTCCGACCACAGAATGCAGCTTCTGTATTCCAACGTTTTGCCCATGAAGATGGCAGAAATGGATTTCGATGTCTTCATACGAATTGTAGGTCTCTTTCTTAGCTTTAAAATGGTATAAATATCACCTCAATCCGATAAGTGTAGCTCCAGATATGGTCAAAATACTGAAGAGTGTCAAAACTGACTTGTATTGCATTTCCTCACTTGAACGTTTTTCACTTCATTCTTCTTGTTGCCACTTGAATTCATCACCAAATCTCTATTTTTTACCTCATTTGACATCCTTTGGTGATTGAATCATCATTCCTGCATAAAAATGAAGTTTTTACCATTAAAATCAATAGAAATGCAATATTATCCACTTTTACCAAAAATATATAATTTTACCAAAAACCTCTTTATTTTATTTATAAAACTAAATAATCAACTCAAAATTAACTAATAAAATGCACTTAAAAATACGTAAAATAAACTCTTATCAAATACCCCCACACTTGAATCATTGCTTGTCCTCAAGCAATATAAAATTCTAACCATCAATGATCCAAAAAAATTGAAAATAAACATATGTAGTATTTCAACTCCATTTCCTTGAATCAAGGTAAATAACCCTTATGTGATCTTTCCATTAAGTTCAAGTACTCATAATATCAAGCAAAGAAGAGCCAAGTATACCATAATTTTACCAATTTAACTCAACTTCTTATTTTTATCAAATTTCGCAAGCAAGCAACTCCTATAGTCAATAAAGATGCTAACTAATCTCATGATCAACTTCTTATTTTTCTTAAAGAGGGATTTAATTTACTTTTTATTTATTTATTTTATTATTATTTTTTAATATATTTTAAGGGATAAATATTACTTAAGTTGTGAAAAATGCCTTTTGACGCGAAGATCAACATTTTTAGATGCAGATCCCCGGTTACTCAACATTTCACATACTCAAGTTGCTTTGCATACTCTTAATTCAAGTACCTTTTTACGCGAATGTCGACATTTGTAGATGCCAACCCCCGATTACTCGGTATGAGAATCATTGGAGTAGAATAACCCATTTTTTTTTATTTTTTTTTTATTTTTTTTTTCAATATATATATATATATAATAAAATTCCCTCTAAGAGTAATCATGAGAAGAGTATGACACTTATTAACCATATTAATTTCTTATCTTATAAAATTAGATAAAAAGAAGAATTTTCATCAAATATACAAAATGTAGGCATAATTTTCTCCACTTTACTAGATATACTTTCCTATAGATGTAAAAATTATAATCACATAAAAATCATTTCCAAATTTCATGAGAAAAGAAGTATCAAAACCGCATATATTTATTTCAAAAGGATAAGTGACAAAATTTTATTTATTTGTTATAGTTAATAACATATATATGTATAAGGTTTTGGAAAAATTTTGACAGAGTCTCCCCTTAAAAGTGGACTAAAACTCCCTGCCAACAACCACAAGAAACACCATTTAAGCACAAGAATTATATCAAACACAACTAAAACCACAAGTATCATGCATATGTCTCCCCCCACACTTAAATTACACATTGTCCTCAATGTGTAGGGAAGAATGAAACAAAAGAAGAAAAGAAAAGAAAGAAGTACTCCCCAAGTCAATGGCTGAGATCCTTATCAGCCACTAATCACGAACCACTGTCAAAATACAAGTACCTACCACATAGAAAACAGAAAAATAAAATGAAGTTAAACATCTTAAGTTCCACAAGTTAAGATAATTAGGCAAGCAAGTTCATCAACTAAAGATAGCTTCTGCAGTGTGCCAAGTCAGTCATCCCCCTCGGCATCATCGTCATCCTCTGCATCACGATTGGGCGGTGGATGAATGCCCAAATGATCTTCAATTCGGCTTAGACGATTATGGAGTACAAATGAAGATTTGTGAGTTGGGTAGAAGAGAAGAAGAAAAACGCGGCTGGAAAAATGGAAAAGTGAAGAAATGTTCTGGAAATCGCGTTTTTGAAGCAGAAAAATGAACCGAAAACGCGACTAAAAACGCGCCTTCAACGCGCGTTTTTAAATCCGCGTTTTCTGCACAAATCTCGCAGAATTGAAAACGCGGTTACGTATGAAAACGCGACTTAAAGTCGCGTTTATCTGTGTCGCGTTTTCCAGTTTTGCTCAGGCGAGAAAACGCGACTTCCTCCAAAACGCGACTTCAAGTCACGTTTTAAAGGCGCGTTTTCTGTTCTGCAGGCGCAGAATTGAAAACGCGATTCTGAGAAACGCGACTTATAGTCGCGTTTCCTTGGAAAACGAGTTTTCTGCTTCGATTTTTAGCAGAATTTCAACTTTTGAAAAATTACAAAAGGTACCCCAATGACTCAAAATGCATCATAGATCATTTGTTTGCCAATTTTAATGACTGGAACAAATGTAAAACATTAAAAACATGCATTTTACCCCTTTATAATGAATCAAAAACACCTTTAACGCAAATCGAGGGGTTGAGTTGTTTGATCAAAGTTCACCTTTTTTGTACTCAATTGGTCATCCTTGCCTTCAATTGCCAACCCTACATTACAAAAACAACAATTTAGCTAAAACATTGATTCAAACCATAAAATCACACCAAGTTAACAAATATAACCTAAATATTGGGTTGCCTCCCAATTAGCGCTTTTGTTTATAGTCGTTGGCTCGACTGAAAAAATTGAATCACTTTAGAGCATTTAGAGAGAGATTTTCTCCCCATGGGTCGAAACTCCCGAGCCAATCCACCATGTGGTGAACCATGCATTGATCTTCATAGTCCAATTTCCTCAAATGTCAAGGAGGAATATTAGACTTGTCATAGAGAGGCTCAACTTCACCTTGGAGTGGATTTTGCTTGTCTTTTCTGAATTGGCTCAACTTTTCACCATTTCATTCATGGAATGGCGAATTTATTAAGCCAACTTCCATCCTTATCTTCTCCTCCTTTGTTCCTATACCATGAAAGTTAGTACCAAGGACATTTATAAATTTAACTTCTTCGGTCCTTTCTTGGTTAACCTTTTCATCATATGGCATATTAGAAACAAGAGCAGTAGGCTCTATATTCCCTTCTTTATTATCCAAATTGAATTCCAATTCCTCACCATTAACCCGTAATATAAGCTTACCTTTTTCTACATCAATTATAGTTCGTGCAGTGGCTAAAAACGGTCGTCCTAGAATAATTGGCATTCTCACATCTTCTTCAATATCTAAGACAACAAAATCCACAGGTATTATAGATTGTCTTACCTTTATGAGCACATTTTCCAAAATACCCATGGGATGTGTGATTGACCGATGGTAGCTTTTAGCTCTTGAAGTCCCAATCTCCGGGCAACCGATAACGGCATAAGTGACACACTTGCACCTAAATCACATAAAGCATTAGAAAAATGCAATTGACCAATAGTGCAAGGAATAGAAAAACTTCTCGGATCTTTCAATTTAGGAGGGAGTTTATTCTTAATCAATGCACTACACTCTTCCGTTAATGCTATCATCTCATTATCTACAATTTTCCTCTTCTTTGACATGATGTCTTTCAAGAAACGTGCATAAGAGGGAATCTGTGTTATAGCATCAATGAAAGGAATGTTAATGTGCAATTGTTTAAACATTTTGAAGAACTTTTCAAACTCCCGATCCTGTCCATCTTTCTTCAACCTGTGAGGAAAAGGTATCACATTAGAATTTAATTTGGGATGAAGTGCATCAATATCAATGATAACATGATCATTTTGACTTTCTTGCTCCCCTTCAATTGCTTGCTTCTTGTCTTTTTCACCACCTGAATTTTCAAAATCGAATCCCTCAACCGTTTTACCGCTTCTAAGAATGATTGCATTGACATGCTCTCTCGGATTCACTTCGGTTTTACTTGGTAATTCACCAGGGTTTCTATTGTTGATCACCTTGGCAATTTGACCAATTTGAACCTCCAAGTTTCTGTACATCCCAGCTAATTGGTCCAACCGCCCCTCAACTTTCTCGAATCTATCCGAAGTCACCTTAGCAAGTTTTTCCACCGCGATCTCCCAACTTGGTTTAGTTTCAGCCTGTGGTTGCCTTGGTTGAAATCCTGGCGGATTGGTTGGCCTTTGTTGATTGCCTTGATCTTTCCATCCAAAGTTTGGATGATTTCTCCACCCCGGATTGTAAGTATTCGAATAGGGATTAGTTGGAGCATTTCGGTTGTAATTATTGACAAATTGTACCTGCTCAGAATCAACACACTCATTAATATCATGTTCACCTCCACAGAAAGAACAACAAGCTACGTGAGCATTAGATGAACTTGGGCTAACTCCACCTTGTCTACTCAATAACTTCATCACGTTATTCATTTGGGCACTCAACATATTGAGAGTGTCCATTTCGATCATACCTGCGTGACGTCTCGTATTACCTCTTTCATTGGCCCATTGGTAGTTATTTGCGGTCATTTATTCTATCAAATTTTGAGCTTCTTGGGGTGATTTACCCATTAAAGCTCCACCTGCGGCTGCATCAATAATAGTTTTAGTGGAGAAAGATAAACCATTATAAAAGGTTTGTATAATCAGCCATTCGGGTAGTCCATGGTATGGACATTTCCGTAACAAATCTCTAAACCTTTCCCATGCTTCATATAATGATTCTCCTTCCATTTGACTAAAACCAGTGATATCCATTCTTAGCTTAGCAGTCTTACCAGGTGGAAAATACTTATTAAAAAATGCCCTTGATAAATCATCCCATGTGGTAAAAGTGTTAGGAGCATGAGAGTGTAACCACATTTTTGCCTTATCTCTTAATGAAAATGGGAACAACCGTAACCTTATAGCATCATCACTAACTCCATTCATTTTAATTGTATCACATATTTCTAAGAATGTAGCTAAGTGTGAGTTAGGATCTTCTACAGCATTACCTCCAAATTGAGATTGTTGAACCATTTGGATAAGTGATGGCTTAATCTCAAAGTTGTTAGTATTTACCGTAGGCCTTGCTATGCTCGTTTGAGATCCTTGTGTTCCCGGTAGAGCAAAATCTCGTAGAACTCGCCTATTTGCTTCATTTTCAGCCATTTCTTCTTCAAATGGTAGTTCTATCAAAATTTCCTCTATCGGTTGCCAAATCTCTTGCTCCTCCTGCTGTTGTGTGTGCCTCCTTTGTCTACGTAGTGTCCTCTCAATTTCTGGATCGAAAGGTGCGACTTCTCGAGACTCCCGGTGCATACACTACAAACAGAAATAAGGGATATTATGCAACTTCAATGGTAAAAAAAACTGATTACAATATAAGATTAAATATAATCTAAAAAAAATAAAGCTGTCTAAATTAATAAAGATGATTAAGCTCGGCGCCAAAAACTTGACGGGATTTTTACTATCAATGCAAGTTTAATTCCGAATTTACACCCGTTGGACTGCAAGTATACAGGTCGCAATTGTAGTACAAGATGTGTATCGGGTCGATCCCACGAGGAGCAATTAAAACAATTATTAGATACTAATTTACTCTATTATTTAGACTTACAATTAATTTGAGCAGAAACTTCAGAATTTAATTCAACTACAAAAATTCTTAAATAGATAAATGCAATTTCACAATAGAAGTAGAATTCACTAAATATTAAGATCTAGGGATGTAGATTCCACATATAACACAAAAGATCTAAAACGAATGAATTTAACACTTGTTACTGCTCTTGTTTAACCAAGGATTCATTTCCAACAATACCAAAATCACATTTTCATGATAATAATGGGTTAAAACAGATTAGTTTTTCCTAATCTCTTGGAAAATACTAAATCTGTTTTGTGCATACCTGAAATATAGATTTTATCCACTTGAATGTATTTCTATTCTCATGAATATACTACTCAAGCTCTACTTATGTCATTCCATTATTTTTACCATTTCTCAATGAGTAAAAACAACTATAAACCTGCTATTGGTGATCAAGCAACAACAAGTAATCCAACATACACAAGTAGATAAGTTAATACAAGACATAACAAGCATAAATCACAATCACTTCATATCATTTGGCCATAAGCTTCATCTACTCCCTAGATAAAGGAAATTAGCTACTCATGAATGATTTAACAATCAAACTCACAAGTTTATTAATGCAAAACATCATGAAGTACAAGTATAAGAAAGGTAAAAGAAAGCTTAGCCAATTGAAGGTAAAGCTCTCCAATTCCTGCTATGTTCTTGTGCAAGATGGTTACAAGTGAAAAACCAAATGCTTCTCTAAGAACTCTTAACTAGAGAGAAAACTTGTTGCAAGAAGGAAAACTAGTTACGTATGGTGATGCCAGGCTTCTCCCCTGTGTTTCTGCATAAAAGGTGGTAGAAATTCCATTCCTCTCACTTCATAATTTCCTCCACTCAGATTTTGTAAAAAGAAGTCAAAGATATGATGTTTCCTTTTTGTCCACACTCATTTGGTCTTCTCTTTTATTGCAGAAGCATGTGCACCGAATTCCCTTGCATCTTATAGCTGGAAAGTGGTATGAACACAAGAGAATTGACTGAGTCAAATTGCAGAATTTCGGCTATAAAACGCGCCTACACAAAACGCGGCATAAACTCGCGTTTTGTCTACTCGCATTTTCACTCTGGCCTTATTTCAACTGCGATTTTCTCCATGATAAAGGCCAAACTAGCTTTTGTGCAAAAAACAAAAGTTGTAGCCCTTTGAGTTAGCTTTCCAATGCTTCAAGAATCATCCAAATCGGAGCTTTGTAGCCTGAGATATGATCGAAATACTGTCACCTGTTCAAACCTCTGTTTTAACTTCCGACCACAGAATGCAGCTTCTGTATTCCAACGTTTTTCCCATGAAGATGGCAGAAATGGATTTCGATGTCTTCATACGAATTGTAGGTCTCTTTCTTAGCTTTAAAATGGTATAAATATCACCTCAATCCGATAAGTGTAGCTCCAGATATGGTCAAAATACTGAAGAGTGTCAAAACTGACTTGTATTGCATTTCCTCACTTGAACGTTTTTCACTTCATTCTTCTTGTTGCCACTTGAATTCATCACCAAATCTCTATTTTTTACCTCATTTGACATCCTTTGGTGATTGAATCATCATTCCTGCATAAAAATGAAGTTTTTACCATTAAAATCAATAGAAATGCAATATTATCCACTTTTACCAAAAATATATAATTTTACCAAAAACCTCTTTATTTTATTTATAAAACTAAATAATCAACTCAAAATTAACTAATAAAATGCACTTAAAAATACGTAAAATAAACTCTTATCATATAGTTTCACTAAATATTTTAGGATCATCTTCTACATTCAACAAGATCAGAATCTTATTTTATAGAGATTCCCTATTGCTTTCAACTAAGAAAATAATAGCTTGTGAAGATATGAAATCTGAGGATAGTACGTTTCTTTCCTTGGTCTTTGACTTCTCCTAGGTTCAATAGAAGTGTCACTTTCCTTCTTCTTATTACTTGAAAAAAAACCAATATTTTGGAGTGGTTCTAAACCATTAGTAGGATCCACAATAGGCTCTAAATCTTTGAGAAATTTATTCTCAAAAAATTTCTCATCTCTTGATTCAACTATAATATTAGAATCAATGTCAAATAGCATATAAGCTTTAGAGTTTTCTATATAGCCTAGAAACACACTTTTAATTGCCCTTGGTCCCAATTTATTTCTTTTATTGTCTGGGACTCTACAGTAAGCAATGCAACCCCAAACTCTAAGGTAACTTAGATTTGGTTTTCTCCCTCTCCCCACCTCATATGGAGAGACCTTTGTTTTCAATGAAGGAATTCTATTATGTACATGACATATAGTCAATAAAGCTTCACCCTACAAATTCTTTGGCAATCTTGAACTTACCAACATGGAATTAACCATGTTTTTCAAAACTCTATTTTTTTCTTTCAACCAAACCATTTTGTTGTGGAGTATATTGTGCACTTATTTGGTGTATAATATCATTTTGTTCACAAAAAATTGAGAATTCACTAGGAAAATATTCACCTCCTCTATCACTTCTCAATATTTTGATTTTCTTTTTTAATTAATTTTCAACAAGTGATTAATAAAATATTTGTTACCATCTCTTGTAAGAAAACCATATAGATCACATACACCAGAATGAACAAGTTCAAGCAACTTTATATTTCTTTCAGCCTTAGGAAAAGGCAACCTTATCATTTTTACTTAAACACAAGTTCCACATTTCTTTTCTTCTTTATCACTATAGGCAATTAGGCCATGTTTGGATATAAAATGTAAAGTTTTACTATTAACATGTTCTAACCTACCATGTCATAACGAATAAGAAGAATCAACCATATGAGCAGAAATAGAAATTTTATTAATATTTAATTTAAACATTCCATCACATGAATAATGTTATCACCACTTTTGGACAAGATTATTTTGTCAAACTCAAGTACAACTTTAAGACCACTTTTGTTAAGCCTATCAGCTGATACAAGATTCTTCCTCATGTCCAAAACATGTAGTACATTAGTGAGTACAAATTTCTAGCCGAAGTGAATTGTAAATCCACAACCCCTTTTCCAGCACCTTGATGGTGTCCTAATTGCCCATTACAACTACATGTCCTTTGAGAGTATCTTTATAGGTCTTGAACATGGACTAATCATTGCACACATGTATGGTTGCACCGAAGTCATACCACCAATCACTTGAATTTAACAAAGATGAAACTACGTTCAATTCGGAGATCACAGATATTCTCTACTTGGACACCATTGTAACAATCTATGCAATGTCTCTGTTGTCAACAAGGCTTGCCTGGGCATTATTCTTTTTTTGTTTTTTATTTTGGTCACACTCTTTCTTGTAATGCTCCTTTTTGCCACAGTTGTAACACATCCGATTCTCCTTCTTGTCCCTTGCACTTATAGCATTTTGTCTAGAAGATTTTCTCTTCTTAGACATTTGACCATTATTGTAATTCTTTCTCTTGTCCACATAGTTTATCTTAGGACCAGATATTGCTTCTTTCTTTTGGAGAATCCTAGTATCTTCCTCTATACAGAGATGCTTCAATATTTGGTCCACCGAGAATGATTCAGTTGTGTGTAAAAGTTTCTTTTGATAATCATTCCAACTAGGAGGCAACTTTGATATAATTGCCCCACTTGCAGTGATTCAAAATCTCAAAACCTAGATGTTTAAGTTTTGAAACCAAAACTTGTAGATCATGCATTTGATCAAGAAGAAAAGAACTTTCAGTAATAACAAAGTCAAAATATTTTTTAATAAGAAATTTGTCCGTATCTTGCTTTTGAGTAGTATACTTGTACTCCAAAGCGGTCCAAATCTCCTTTGGCGACTTGACGGATGTATACATGTCATAGAGCTTATTTGAGAAAGTATCCATGATATGGCCTCAACACAATACTTTGTCATCTTCATGCTTACGCCTTTGTGCCTTTAACTCCTCGGAATCACCGTCCTTTGGTTCCGGAATTGGTTGAAGATTTGCGTCAAGCACATAGGCCACTTTGAGGGCGATGAGAAAGAACAACATTTTATCCTTCCATCGATTGAAATTGGTTCCCATTCCTTTAAGCCTATCAAGTTTGGTAACATTTTGGCTTATGGTCTTGAGGCATGTACAAACATTTTGGCCTATCAAATTTCACAAAAGAAAGGTGTTATGAAATAATTAAAAGTGTGGATGTCCATTTGTATTTTCAAGAGAACTAATTCATAATTCATTGATCTCAAGGGGATTAATTCATAATTCATTACTACTTTATATAAAAGGGTTACAATGAATGAACGGTTTCAATCCAAAAACCATTCATGTATTGGAAGAATCGTTTCAAGGACTATTCATGTTCTTATAGTAATGAGTGTTTAATAGAGTTGATGTACCTTTAATTTTATAGTACCTATATATAGAGGTACTTTGGTACCTCTTGAGATGACTTTTCATTAGTTCAAAATAAGAAGAAATTATTCTCTATTCCTCTAATTCTTTCTCTAATATTTCAATCCTTATTATAGTAATTTATTTTATTAGTTTTACAACACGTTATCAGCACGAGTCTCTACTTCTGAGCAAAGGTGAAATAGGAGACTCTGTCGAGATTCTGCTAGTGTCAAACCAACTATTGGATATTTTCTTGAGCAACTCTTGACTACCTATTGAGGTAAATTTCTAACCTACAAATTTATTTCAATTTCTTATGGCTAGCATTTGAATGATCACAAAATACAAGTGCCTACTGTTGAGCAACCACTAAATACAAATATATACTGTTTGACATCTTTGATGTAATATTTTTCCTTTTAATTCTACTTATTTATCTTTAGAATTATTTGTTATAAATACTTATATTCTGATGCGTTGAGTTTTGGAGATGCTATTATAGAAAATCAATTATGTTTGAGGATCCACTTGTTCTTTAAAATATTTAAAGAAAAAGATTCAACCACCTGAAGATGGTCATTCTTTAACGAAAAGATTTGGCCACCAGAAGATGGCCATTATTTCAAAATTTGGTATGATAAATTTACTTATGACTGCAAGTATACAATTCTGTTATGTTTAGAATTATTTCTTAGTTGAAAATAATATTCTTTACATATTTCTCAAATATGCTCCTGTAATAGCAATATTGAGAGAAAATTTGAGAAATATTTTGTACTTATTGCATGTTAGTTCTAGCCCATTTCCAGAAGTGAATGCAACTAAATTTCAATTTATTAGTTATGATTGTTGTCATGACTATAATTTTGCTAAATATGTATTTTATCATGATAAGAGAAAAAGTTACCACTTGAAGTGGGATAATAATGATAACGACAAGAAAGTAAGGATCCTGAAGATAAATGTCCCGAAGTACATTTGACAAATCAAAATTATAATAGCATCTTCACATGGTCAATTTCTTTAAATGCCCTGAAGGTGTATAAGGATTGATTTAATTTATGATAGTAATTGGCTTTTCTTCCTGAAGAAGAAATGGATGTTAAATATTTGGGATCAATGGATTATGGTGATGATATTTATCCCATAAGAATTAAGGTGACAATGATATGCGTCTCATTAATAAATGCTACTATATATACTATATTCGAATAAGAGAGACAAACACAATCAATGGTAGTGCTTAAGTGACTGAAAGCTCCAGAAGAGCTACTGCTATATTTCTCCCTGTAGACGAAAAGTTTATCATAAATAAAGCACTACTTTTTACCATGTATCGAAGGAATTATTGAATTTGAATATCCGTCGAAATGGATATCAAATTGAGACACTAAATGAGACAATAATAAAGATCATGTTTAGAAATCAAGTGAGATAAAGGTTAATTATGTCATAATAATCATTCGATAGAGAAATGGTTCTCGATATAGTTGTCTTCATTCTTATTTGATTTATAATCATCACCTGCAATTAACCAGAAGTTTACTGATCCTAATGGATATATGATTTGGCAAAAGTGATAATGTTTGAGAGCCAACAAGTATTTATACATACCCACTTTACATTATATATGGCTCCAAAAAAAATTTAAAGTTTATGTCGAGTATGAATCACCTTTTACGATTAAATATTGTAAAATATTGATGGGTGATCTATTGAATGACTTATTTATTCTGATGAATTACGATTCCCGACATTAGGGGGAGGAAAAAAATCAACCGAAAGGAAATCATTTGAAAAATTAGATTTTCTAGATTCTCATACAAAATAATGTGAAATAGAAATTCAAGAAATTATTCATTTGTAAAAAGTTGCAAATCAATTGTCAAATATAGTTATGGACTTTAGAAGAGTCATTAAATCAACTATTCCTACAGGAAATACTCTGCTTAAAATTGATGTCCCTGAAGAACATGCATGTTACAAATAAATTTAAAGCCGGCCTATCTAAATAAGGTATAAATTGATTTCAAATATCTCTGGAGATTAAATAAATGTCATGACAAAATTCAACCTCTTGCAGAGGTCGCTCTTGAAGAGAATGAAATCATAGAAAATTTAATTGGAGTCTAATGAAATGTAGCACTTGATATTATAGAAGTTGATGAGGATCATGAATCTAGATTGGTTGATAAATGTCAGTATAGAAATAATTGGCCAAAATGAGAAGATGCGATCCAATCTGAATTGGATTTACTAGTTACTGTGACGACCCCACCTCCTCCTAGGACGTACTTTAGGGTTTAGCAGACCGCCTGCTCAACTCTCATCAGGACTCACTCACTCACTTAAAAAAAACAACTTACTACAGAAAGGAAATAAAACAACAATTTTCAAGATTAAAATATACATTAATACTTAAATCCAATTCCAAGGCTCATACATGCCCAAATATGTCAAAATTTTTCAAAATCCAAATGCATCCAACCTAATCAAGTATTAGTGCGAGTACAATCACAAAAATTCAAAAACTAGACTTTGTTAACCTGTACCAGTCCCTACACCCTTGCTCGTATCCCTTCTGAGAAAAACAAATCTCATAGAATGAGTTAAAACTCGGTGAGGCTCCAAAACTTCATGCAGACCCAAATTGCAAGTTGACCATGATTTAAAATCACATGTATCAAAATAACGAGCACATGAAGTCAAGAAAATGAGTAATAAAGTTTTGTAAATCCAAGCACTGGTTATTTAATAGGTCAAGTGAAAGGATACCGCCGCTATTTCAAAATAGCTCCGCCATAGTTTGATCAAGTAGTAGTTGACTCTCCGTCAACTTTCAAATAGAGTAACCAGTCCAATAGAGCCCCGCTTGACGCCAATCCTTCCACTATTCAACCCCCTTACTGGGCCCCAACACCACGAAAAACACGCGTGGTAATACTCGAATATACCCGATTAGTCGAGAATGTATCACTCCACTCGACAAAATAAGAGACCTAGGATTCGTTATTTAATCGACCAGACCCTTACCGGCTCGACTCGAATAACTCGCCACAGGGTTTCTGGAATTTCAGAGAGTACTCATGCATAGACAAGTACATCAGACAAGAATATCAAGTCAAGTACCATCAAGGCGTATCAACAAGTCACATTTAGGACAAATGCGATAAAGTACACCCTTATCCGTCCAAACAAGTCAAATATTATCCAAGCACATTAATAAAACATGTAAAAGTAAGTATCAAATACAAACATGCACTTGGAAGCACTCACCAAAGGTCTAGTGCTTTTCAAGGTCACGCTCAGGTGCAACTCCTTGGATGGAGTTCAAATCTGCGATAAAATATTATTCAAGAGTTTAAAATCAACTGGGGTTCAAAACATAGGAGTTTTGTTTCAAGAAAATCAAGTAAATGAAACTCGTTTAAATAGTATTCAAGTTACTTATCAAACTCTCGAAAATTCATGCTCGCTCGTTTAGTTTTGATAAGGAAGTAGTTTATATTTTTGAAATCGCACTTGGTATAAAAGATCGAGAAAATCGTATTTTTAAAGGGTCACCACTTTCACTTTTTCAAGGGTACGAATTTCAGCAATATTTCATCTTATATACCTCTACTAAAGAAAACTCGAATACCATAGATGATCAAAGTCCGATTCGATCTCAAATCGTCACCCAAGTCGTGAGTACATATGCCTAACCCTCGAGTGAAAATTTGGGCAGCATGCCCTTTGTATTTAGTTATTTTCCAGCTACTTTGGGCTTTATTTCTTCCTTCAAATCAGCCCAAATTCAACACATAAGAAAGCTTAACAATATGGCTCCTCAATTAGGCTAATTAACATCCAAAGACAACTCAATTCTAGCAATGAAACCATCAAAATCAAAACTGGAAACCAGTTTAAAGAAGAAACTATGAGTGGCAGGTTTGTCATCCTTTGGTGTTTTGGTCATAACTGTAGCTAGGTATATCGGATCAGGATAAGTTTTATGGTGTTTCAAAGCTAAGACATAGACATACATTTATTATGAGACCTCCAAAGCCAAATCATACATTTTCATGGTCAAAAATCGAAATCTCAGAGAAAATAGAAAACTGTCGGTTAAGCAGGGCATTTGGGCAGTCAAGGGTATTTTAGTCATTTCATAAGTTACAGTACTCCGATTGAGTTGAAATTTTCTGGACAGAAATCTAACTCAAATCTCTACAACTTACATGTTTTGAGCAAGAACTGAATTGGCCTTTATCATGGACGAATATCAGTTCCAGTTGGGTCCAAAAACAGGACAGAATCACTACCAAATGCTGGAAATTCAACTTTTACTCTAACATGTCACAACCAAGCCATTAATCATTTCACCAAATCTATATCCTAGCTCAATAACATCACTTACTAGGTAAACAACAAAAATCAAGGCTGAAAAATACAAATCCTAGATAAACATTCCACTACACTATCAAAAACTAAACAATCAAACACAGCAAGCCAAGAGTAAAAGTTTCTATACCAAATCTAACAAGATTAAGCAAGAGAAAAGGAAGTTCAAACCTTATACTTTTCAAAAGCTTCTTGCAAGTGAAGAACCAACCACTAACTTTCAAAAATTTCAGCACACCAAGCTTTCCAAGAACCAAGAGGTAAGTTTAATCGGTTTAGTTTTGTTGATTTCACTCAAATAAGGCTTGATTCAAGGTTGAAGTTGCAAGTTTTCTCTCTTGTTTTTTCTCTCCTAAAGCTCGGCCAAACCATGAATAAATAAGGAATAAAGTGAGCCAAGAAGAAAGATAAGAAGGAAGGAAATTTGCTTGGTCAAAGTTTACTAAATTTCCAACAAATGTCACACTATGATTTAAGGTCAAATTTTTTCTTTTCTCTCTTTTCTTTAGTCCAAAATTTCGGCTGCTATAAGGAGATATTTAGGGCTGATTTTGCTCAATTAATAACAAGGAGATTAATATAATAAAGTAGTGTTCAAGTGGTGCACTCAATCGATAGCAAATGGTGCGCGTCGGTTCAAACCTATTTTTCTTAACTCTCTCGTACTTGCGTTTTAACTTATGATTCACTAACTTATTATTAGCACTTCTAATCACACATTTTCTCTCACCTAATACTCACTTTTATCCACCAAATTTAGTACACACAGCTCACCACTTAATCATACTACCAAAACATGCAAAAACCCTAATTTACGCTAACTATAAAAATAAAGGTAAAAACTCTCGATTCTCTTCCATATTATAACTAATGAGGAAGTAAAGTGGTAGTAAATGAATTATAAAATAGTTTATTCAAAATAAAAGGGAATTATAAGAAAACATGAGCAAATTTTCAAGTCGTCACAGTTACAAGAAAACTTTTGGACCCGTAGTCCAAACACCTGAAGGTGTAAATCCAGTAGGATATAAATGGATATTTGTAAGAAGTAGAAACAAAAAAAAAATGAAATTATGAGTTATAAAGCAAGACTTGTAACTCAAGAATTTTCACAAAGGCCTAGATTTGATACGATGAAACGTATTCACCTGTAGTAGATACTATCACATTTAAATATCTTGTGAGTTTTGCAGTACATGAAAAATTAGATATGCATCTATTGGACGTCGTTACTGCATATTTATATGGACATCTTAAAAATGATATTTATATGATAATCCCCGAAGGATTAAACATGCCTGAAGCATGCAAATCAAATTCTAAAGATATTTATTCTATTAAATCACAAATCTCTTTGTATGGGTTCAAACAATCTGAACATATGTGGTATAACCGTCTCAATGAATGTTTAACTAAAGAAGGTTATACAAATGATCCAATTGTCCATGTGTTTTTATCAAGTAAAATAGATCAAATTTTGTGATAATTATTGTATATGTTGATGATCTAAATCTGATTGGAACTTTTGAAGAGATTCAAAATAGTGTTGAATATTTGAAGACGGAATTTGAGATCGAAAATTTTGGAAAGACAAAAATCTGTCTTGGTTTACAAATTGAACATTTGAAAGGTGGAATTTTTGTCCACCAAACTACTTATACCCGGAAGGTATTAAAACAATTTTATATGGATAAAACACATACATTAAGTACCCAAATGGTCATCAGATCACTAGATCCTAATAAGGATCTTTTTAGACCATGAGAGGAAGATGAAGAGATACCTGGTTCTGAAGTACTATATCTCAGTGCAATTAGTGTACTTATGTATCTTGTGAGTTGTACAAGACCTGATATATCATTTGCAGTGAATTTATTAGTAAGATTTAGTTTTTCACCCACAAGACGACATTGGAATGGTATTAAACATATTTTTTGCTATCTCCAAGGAACAATTGATTTTGGTTTACTTTATTCAAATAAATCTAAATCTGAATTGGTTGGTTATGCTGATGCTAGATATTTATCTGACCCGCATAAAGTAAGATCTCAGACTGATTATCTATTTACATATGGAGGTATAACCATTTCTTGGCGATCTACAAAGCAATCATTAGTCGTCACTTCATTGAATCATTCTGAAATAATAGCAATTCATGAAACCAGTCCAGAATGTGTTTGGTTAAGATCAATGACCCACTACATCCGGAAGAGTTGGGTTATCCTCCGAAAAAGAAAATCTTCCAACTATATTAAATGAAGATAATGCAGCTTGTATAGCCTAATTGAAAGGAGAACATATGAAAGGAGATGGGACGAAATATATTTCACCAAAATTCTTTTTTACTCATGATTTGCAAAAAAAATGATGAAATTGATGTGCAACAAATCTGATCAGATAATAATTTGGCAGATTTATTTACCAAGGCATTGCCGACTTCAACATTTGAGAAATCGATGAAGAATATTGGAATGTGACGATTAAAAGATCTCAAATGATATTTACATCAGAGGGAGAAATTAATACACAGGAATAGTGCAATCTTTTTCTTTTACTAGGATTTTTTTTCTCGACGGGTTTTTCCCTAGTAAGGTTTTAACGAGAAATATTTTTTGTATAATGGACATTCAAGAAAGAGTGTTATGAAACAATTAAAGGTACAGATGTTCATTTGTATTCTCAAGAGAACTAATTCATAATTCATTGATCTCAAGGGGATTAATTCATAATTTATTGCTACATTATGTAAAAGGGTTACAATGGATGAACGGTTTCAATCCATAAACCCATTCATGTATTGGAAGAACCGTTTCATAGACTATTCATATTCTTATAGTAATGAGTGTTTAATAGAGTTGATGTACCTTTAATTTTATAGTACCTATATATAGAAGTACTTTGACACCTCTTGAGATGACTTTTTATTAGTTGAAAATAAGAAAAAATTATTCTCTATTCCTCTACCTCTTTCTCTAATATTCAATCCTTATTATAGTGGTTTATTTTATTAATTTTACAACAAAAGGAGATTTATTGATAATATTTGAGACCTGTACAAACATTATTTTTAAGGTGTTTATTGCCCCTACTACACTTGGTAGTTTGCTTCTAGGTTAAGGCAATATACCTCTAGAATATAATAGGAATGAAGAACTTTTGATAGCAAAACCAATATGTCTTTTCTAACAAAGGATCCAAATGGCTAAGTTTTTTTTTTGTTTTTTACTAAAAACTTTTCATTTATGTAGAAAAGACAACCCAAAAGGCATCAAAACTAAAGGGTCGCAATTTTCTCACTTCAATGATCATTAAAAGACTGGTTTAGTCTCCTTTAATGGGCAAAAACATGCCAATACCATTTCCTCACTATAATGATCATCAAGAGATTGCAGTTAGTCTCCTTCAATGGACGAAAACATGCCAAAACTGATTCCTCACTATAATGATTATCAAGAGGCTACATTAAGCATTTTTCTTTTGTCCAGTATTTTGAATTTGCCAAACTTTATTTTTATTTCAATTCACAAACTATTCCAACACTTAAGCATTTGCAGAGAATTTCCACTAACCTCAAACCTTTAGATGTGGTCAAATCATGCAACCCAAAAGATGAACCAAAGATTCATCCAGCCTTGGTCCTTTTATTTCGTCGGTTCTTAATCTAACTATGCTATTTATGTAAGAAAGACTGGATTGACCAAATTTGGGCTGGACTAGACATCACATGATCAGTGAGACAATTTATATGTTTGTTGTGCACTCCAACTGTTCGTGAAAATGCCAGAACAGAAAACTAATAGGGAAAATGAGTCTATGCTTGTTATTTGACGTCTACTGTGTGATTAGAGGTGCCGATGGAAATGGTTGGTTCTGCGCTGCCTCTAGCAAAGATCCCTTTTCCGTTTATAAAGATTGTTTTCTTTTATATCTTTTTCTTGGTTTTTGTTAGGCCACTATGCTTGTATTATTTTTTGCGTTTGCTCGCATGTGAGAGAGAAGAGTTCCGACCAGTTGCGGGAATTGGGAATGAGCTAAAATGTAGAGGAAGGAGGAGGAAAACGTTGCAACTCGAGTTTTGTTTCTTAGGCAAAATTGTCAATTTCCATTATGATCCCCAATTTAAAAGAAAATTTATTTCTCTACACTCTCTAATAGAACTTTTTGTCTTTCTTTGTTTTAAAATAGGGATAATGTTAGAAACCTCCCTTGAGGTTTCAAATTTCTCTTAATATCATCCGGCACCCCTAAAGTTTTAAAATATCATTCACCTCCTTTACTTTTGTTATTTATGTAACAAAATTTTTAAAAATCCTAAATTACCCTTCTACTTACTAAATAAAAATGCTCCTAGAAAACTTTGTGAAAACCATCATTTGAAAATCAATCTCTAGTAGTATTACCACATCATAAAACTATAATCCATAAAATATATTTTGAAAAATAAAGAAGATATTTGCAAAGAAATACAATTGACAAATTTAACTCTATATGTTCAAAATCGATTTCTTATAAACTTTATCATTTTTTTTCCAACTTCTTCTCAACTTGTGCCCAAATTTTAAATTGTACTGATCATTATAAAAACGAACTCAAAATAAAAAATAAATTGTATCCCACTCTATCACAATTATAAAAATTAAAAGATAACAAAATTCAATACAAATAGAAAACTGCATAGTCATCTAAAAAATGAGTAAGAGACAACATTGGGAAAAAAAGGAAAGAGAAGAATGCGACTTTTGTTTCTTTTTTTTTAAAATTTGAGCTCCATTTACCAGAGGAGGTGAGTCATATTTTTGAAACCTTAGTGATGCCAAGTAATATAGGAGAAATCTCAAGGGAAGGATCTGATATTATCCCTTTAAAATAAGGTTGGCCTGTAGTTACAAAATTGCCTTTGATTAACTGGTAGTTTTTGTGCTAGAACTATTTTAATTGGCTGTGTCATTGCAAAAAGATCAAATTAGCTACAAAATTATAATTTAAGGACTAAATTAGTCAGAAAAAAATTGGGGGATTAAAATGACTCTAATGAACAATTGAAGGATTGAATTGGGCATTTTCCCCAATTGAGGACCTTAATGGAGTTTAGGGAATTAACTATTACAAAGAGGAAATAATAAGAAATAATAACCAATCTAATTTCTATGAGTTCAATGAAATTGCATGTGAGGAATTTGTAAAGAATAAACGGATGTAATAAGCGTTAGCGATTAAGTTTGGGGAATTAAATAAAGGGGGTTGCAAAATTTTCTCATTATTTTCAAGTAATGTTGAAGGGAGTAGAAATTATTATAAAAGAGGCAAGAATCCTAGGCAAATTGATAGAGTGTGAGAGGTCAGTAAAGAAAGATAGAGACCGAATGCTCCACTGATTTTGTTAGTACGTAAATTAAGTCCAAAACTCCACGGTGAGTACTCCTTAGAAAACATTTTTGAAATTCATGTGCTTTGAAATGAGTTTCATTACTATTATATTTGCCCACTATGTTTGAAAACTGAAACTAGATATTTGGTGAAGTTTTAGATCTTTTAATATGCGATAGAGATTTTGAAATTTTGAACTCACTCGTGGACTATTGTATCCGACTTGAATTTGAATGTGAACCGTATTAGTTTGAATTTTCAAAATTTTAAGAAAATATGTAAGTTTGTGATATTTTGGTTTCATAGCAAAATTAGTAAACTCAAATTATAAATCTAGAAATTATTCATGTAATTATTATGCTATTATTTCTTGCATATGTTTTTGTGAACTCAGAAATAAACTTTTGGGAAGGCTCTGAACTAGACTGCTAGGGAGGTCTTGGACCTTGCCATATGTTAGCTTACGACAGTCGGGAAACATTGGATTGATAATAAGTACTAAATTGGCCATGACCTTTCACTTGGTAAGATCTTCTTAAAGATATTCTGGGATTTCCCTAATGTTTCTGGCTGATGTGCAAACAAATTTTGGTGCAATATTTATCCAGTTCGCATTCTTGAATAGCGACTATGAATTTCCTTGTCAAAAAAAAAAATTTGGTGCAGTATAGTAGTATCAAGTCGCTTGTGCAATTTCTAGAATTGTGCGTATAATATTTGTTTGAATCCGTTGGACCGACCAAGTTTTGGACATCCTTCATACTTATATTGCATTTTACTATATATGTTCTATGGCTCTCGTATTGAAACTATGTTTAATTTTTTTTAAAATATGACTCAACTTTTTTGGTCAATCAAGAAGCTGTTTTGGGGCACCATCTTCTACTTTCGACTTCTTTTACAGCCTATTCTAAGTTGGAAAAAGATGATCACTCATGATACTCAGATTCTTTTGAGAATTATTGTAGCTTTTCCAGATAATGATAGAAAAGACTTGGTTTTTCTATAGTTAACTCATTGAAAAAAGAAGAAAAATACGCAGTAATCAAGAATAGCCAATAAAAGATTGGATACAACTGCTACCTTGTGCACTTTCTGGAATTTGGATCTAAAATGTGTAATTTAGGTTATTTGTGCCACTCACCTAAGACCTTGTTACCCCTTAATTTTCAGAAATCCCTACATTAAGGAAGTTTCTACAGAGTGATTCTTCTTGTATCTTATAAGATTTGGATTGAGATCCTATCCCTTTCTCTTTTTTCTCCATTTATCTATTCATTTTTTTTTATATTTATACAACTAAATTTTTTCACGATGATTTGTTTGTGTTAATAATTTTATTTCCACAAGTAGATCAACATACTAAAAAATAAGCTCATCTATAAATGTTTTATTATTCAATTTGCACACAAATTTTTGATAGTGTAAAATGGTTCAACATTATGGTGAAAGTTGTAAAGTTTGATCCAACAGTAAAATTTAATTTATTTAATTCAATCATTGCATATACTATAAACAACTAGAGAAATATAATGTGGATGGTTTGATTTTCAATAATAATATTATAATTATATTTATTTAGGTGTAATGTAGAGAAAATCTTCTCCAGTTAATGGAGATGAGCCTAATTCATGAGATGTAAGCTGATTCTTATCATTGCTATGGACATTTCTTTCTCTTTTAGAATTCATGCAATTGCTTCTATAGGTAATTTGAAATTAGATTAGATTTTGTGCTACTAATGTAAGGATCGAAAACAACCTAAGAGGGGGGTAAATTAGGTGATTTAAAAAATTGGTCAAGTTATGAGTCACTTTTTAAGAACTTGCCCTATTTTTCTAAAGGACTACATAATGGAGCAATTGATGAGAAAACACAAGTGCTTGGGAGTAGAAGAGATAAACAATTTAGATTACAAGATAGTAAGTAAAAGGATAGAATAGCAAACCAAGTTTCAAACTCCACTTGAGTTTGAAAATCACTTTATATAGCAAGTTTCTTCAAGTTGATCAACTTACAATCAATCTCTTGTGTACAACGGAAGGATCACTTCCTCCTCGCCTCAAGCCGCACTTGGTCAAGCAAAGAAGTTTTACTATCACTTGGATAACTTTTACAATGCTACACTATTGAAGAAATTGAAACACACTTAAAAAACTTATCGAAAATTATACAACTAAGAGTACAAATTTTCTTTAAAGAGTATTCTCACACTTGAATCACTCAAGATCTGATGTAGTCTCAATGTGCAAAAGTTATTTCAAGTGGTTGACTTTGATCTATTTAAAAGAGACCAAAAAATTCTTCAATAAATGCTACCAACAGATAGAAGGCAGTTGAAGAGTCAACTAGCCGTTGGTGGTGTTGGACGTCCGGTAGGCTAGTTTTCTGCGTCCAAACGCAGGCAGTGAGTTCAAGAAATTTTCTTGAAATGTTTAGGACGTCCGGTACCTCCAGAAAATGCGTCCGAAGGTATGATGTAAAACTGGGGAATTCTTCTTCAATTCTTTCGGACGTTAGGTGTCTCCAATGTTTTGCGTTCGAAGTATCGCAACGTCTGTCGGACGTCCGGTACTCAGGTGTTGTACGTCCGATCGAGGTCAGTGAGGTTAGAGGACTTGGCTTATCATCTTCGGACGTCCGAGGGTGGGTTCTTCATGCATCCAAAGTTACTCAATGGTTGTCAGACGGCCGATGCAGTCTTTTTGTGTGTCCGACAGCTATTTCAGCATATATTAGCCTTCGAACTTGTTTTGCTTCAATCCTGAAAAGGTCTCATCAGAAAATATTAGTAACATCCATTTATTTTGTAATCATCAAAAGTTACGAACTGAGATAAACAATCTCCCCCTTTTTGATGATGACAAAACAATGGATGGAGTAAAAAAGTTTTAGGTACAGCTTCCCCTTATTTAATGCATCCAAGGAGTATTCACAATTTCACCTCAGAATAATGTCCACTCATGATTATTCACAAGTACCCTCAGAATAATGTTCACTCCCCCTTAAAATGACTCCCCTTCACATATAGATTACATATCCATTTACATGTCCATATAATGTTCACTCCCCCTTAAAATGACTCCCCCTCACATATAGATTTCATATCCATTTACATATTCATATCTCCCCCTTTTTGTCATCATTGAATCAACCAGTAAAATTATCCACATTACCAGCAATGTGGTTATCATTTTACATCATTGGCTCACCAATATTATCACCAGATATTATCACGAAGATAAAAACACAGCAACACCCATCCAAATCGAATTTAGCAAAATAGTTAAATAAAACACAGTAGAACAGCAATATCATCTATCCAGAACCAGAACCAAAACAACATCAACTAGAAACTAATATTGGCAAATAAACTGAAATAAGTAACATCCATCCAAAACAAGGAAAAATTTCACAGAAGCAACATTCAACATAAAGGATAACTAAACAATTTTACAGACCAGTAGAGGAGTTAAATCCATAAGACAGAACACACCAATTGTCTTTAAGTGCAAAAAATTCAAAAACCTACTATGAACTATTATCCTAATCATGAAGTGCAGTAGCCTAATAGTGCCTATATGGTGATCTTGGATGATCCAGACCTTCTCTTAACCAGACAACATTGTTCAGGATGCACTTGATCTTCCTCATCAGTTTCTTCATCAACTTCTTCAGTTACCTTTTCAGTAATTGGAGCTTTTCTTTTATCTTTGGGTTGAGAACTGAAAGCATGTGCCTCTGGAGTAGTTTCAGTGCCAGGAGTATGCTCAGTTTGCTCGATTCTTGGCTCTTTTTGATGAACATTTTCATTGTCTACAGGAGTGGGAGGCATAAGTAGATTCATTTTCTCAATGAAGGTAGCCTGCTGGTCGGGTGACATGGTCATCATTAGACCATCTTCAATGAGTAGGATATGTTATTTGAGCTCCTCAAGCAAAGAGATGACCTCAGAGTTGGATGAGAGAGATTTGTTGGCTGACTTTTTAGGGTGAATGGTGAAAGGTGAGACATACATGGACTGATCACGAGGGGTCCTAGGAGTAACAGGAGTTTCATGAAAGTTCTTTCTCCTAGACTCTGAAACAGTTTCTTTGTAACACCAATGGCCCTCAAAAAATTTCAAATTTTTCCTTTCAAAATATGCCTTTGAGAAAACTGATGATGCACTATCTTTAGGTGACTTCCCAGTGAAGGAAATTTCAAAGTGAGCAAAGATAGGGGTTAGAAATTTTCTATAAGAAAGCTTCCTACGACTATTAGAACTGATTTTGAGCAAAAATTTGCACATCACAAAATCAAAATCAATTCTGATTTTTTCAACAAAACAGTAAAACAGATACAACTCCATTTTGTTTGCATCAGTTCTGTGACCATTTGTGGGCACCAATAGATTTGAAATAATGGTAAAAATGATCAAGTTTTGAGGACTGAGATCCTCCAATCTCGCCTCAGCAGGAGTGTTAAAATGAGTGTGAAAATAAGTCATCAGTTTAGCAAAGTGAAAGTGATGGTAAGCAGAAGCAAATTCTTCATATGATAAGAAATTTGTAATTTTTCCTTTATAACCATCTTCAATTCTGGTTTTCAAGACAGAATTGACAACATCAGAAGTTAATGTGATATCAACAGAGTTGACTCTAGAGATAAGCTCTGTGTGTGAATTACCCTTCCTAAAATTTGCAAAAAATTGATGAAACATATCAGGGTAAAAGTGTTGGGAATGGTCAGAAGATGAATCCATTTTTGGAATTCAAAAAGCTAAATAACTGGTTCGAGATCAAACTTACGAAATTTGTAAGGAATGATAGACATCTGAGTCATGAATCCTTTTTGTGAGATCAACTCAAACCTATCTCTGGCCTCGGCATCTATGAACTTTGGCAATGGTGTAGGTTCCTTGGCAGGTTGAGCCTCTGGTTCCTTTGAGGTACGTTTCCTCTTTGCACTTCGTTTAGCAGTTGACCCAGTATCCTGAACACTAGACCTTGTCCTTGGTGACTTTCTGGTAGAGGGTTGAGGAGTTTGCTGATCCTCAGCATTTTGTTCTTCAGTTTGATGCTCCTCCATCTGCTTAGAGGATGGATCAACAGTTGGAGCATCCTGTTTCTTCTTTCCAAGTTGCTTCACTTTTCCACCACGAGTTCCAATTCTCTTTTTGGATGCTCTGGTAGAGGGTTCTACAATTTCAACCTCCTCATCTCTAATTCTAAAAGTGCATCCGGCACCCGTAGAACCACCTCTAACTTTCACCATGATGTAATTCAGTTGATTTTTGTGGTAGAGTGTAGTGTAAATGCGTATAAGATTAACTATGAGTGCAATATGAACTACAATGGATGTTTGAATCGACCACAAGGAGTGAATTTTGAGAAATTAGGGTTTCAGGTGTGATTGGGATTTTTGGGGCAGTTGGGAGTTAGGAGACGTTGTGAGGGATAGTAAACTGGCAATAGGAATGTAATGATGTCAATTGGATCAATTTCTTGGAACTTGATTGGAAGAGAGAGTAATTTTGAATTTTGAATTTGAGAGACAAATGAAGAGTTACGTCCGAGACTAAGGATGTAAATGAACTGAATGAAATAGATGACTTCTTTATAAGACACAACATTTGTGTGTCAGATGGCCGAACGAATGAAGATCCAACACAACCGTCCGAACCAAAATTTTTCTGAAAAAATGATGAAGAACAATGTCGGAAGTCCGCTCTTACTCATCGGACGTCCGATAAAGAGTGACAAAAAAAATTTTTAGAATACTTTTTCTGAGACGCCCAGTTTTATTCTCAGATACACAAATTGATCCAGTGGTAGGGCTTTTGTGAGAACATCAGCAATTTGATCTTTAGAACAAACATATTGAACGAAAATTTCACCCTTATTGACAAGATCGCGAATGAAATGATGCTTTATGTCTATGTGCTTAGTCCTAAAATGTTGTATGGGATTTTTTGTCAAATTGATGGCATTAGTGTTATCACAATATATAGGCACACAATCATACACCGATCTAAAATCATTCAATGTGTTTTTCATTCATAATAATTGAACACAACAAGCTCCAGCGGCAACATATTCCGCTTCAGTTGTACATAATGAAATAGCATTTTGTTTCTTGCTAAACCAGGATACTAAGCAATTTTCAAAGAAGTTACATATACCTGTTGTACCTTTTCTATCAATTCTACAACCTCCAAAATCAGTATCAGAGAATCCACACAAAGGAAGTTCATGACACTTAGGATACCATAGGCTAAAATTCAAGGTTCCTTTTAGATATCTAAGAATTTTTTTACTGCATTTAAATGAGATTCCTTTGGACAAGACTGAAAACGAGCACATAAGCACACAACAAACATGATATCAGGTCTACTAGCAGTTAAGTAAAGCAAACTATCAATCATACCTCTATATTTCTTTTCATCAACTTTTGTACCTTCTTCATCCTTGTCAAGTTTGGTAGATGTGCACATAGATGTTCCGACCTGCTTTTAATCCTCCATTTCAAATCTTTTGAGCAGCTTCTTGGTGTATTTTGTTTGATTGATGAACATTCCTTCTCGGGTTTGAACCACTTGGAGTCCAAGAAAGAAATTTAATTCTCCCATTATGCTCATTTCAAACTCTTTTTGCATGATATTGAAAAAATCCTTGTACAAGCTCTCATTAGTAGCACCAAATATAATATCATTCACATATATTTGCACAATTAAAAAATCACGTGAACTTTGCTTAGTGAAAAGAGTAGTATCCACAATGCCTCTTTTAAATCATTTTCAATCAAAAAACTACTCAAACGTTTATATCATGCTCTTGGAGCTTGTTTTAATCCATACAAAGTTTTTGAGAGTTTAAATACGTGATTTGGATAGATTTCATTTTCAAAATCAGGAGGTTAATCAACATATATTTCTTGATCTATAAATCCATTTAAGAAAACACTTTTAACATCCATTTGAAATAATTTAAAGTTCTTGAAACATGCAAAGACAAAAAATATTCTAATTGATTCCAGCCTAACTACGGGTGCAAATGATTCATCAAAATCAATTCCTTCTTCTTGAGTATATCCCTTGACTACAAGTCTGGCCTTATTTCTTACTATCTCACCTTTGTCATTTATTTTGTTTTAAAAATCCATTTTGTGCCAATAATAGGATGATTTTGTAGTCTAGCAACTAATGTCCACACCTTGTTCCTTTCGAATTGATTTAACTCATCTTCCATAGCTAAAATTCAGTTCTCATCTTTCAATGCATCAATAATATTTTTGGGTTTAAAGTATGAAACTAACGCAAAATTATCCATCAGTTGTTTAGAAGAGAAACGAGTTCTAACTTTCTCGGATGGATCACCAATGATGACTCTTTAGGGTGATTTTGAATAAATTTTCAGGCTCTTGGAAGATCGTTAAGTGTACTAGTGTCTCTGTCATTGTTTTTCCTTGCTGGACTGTCTTGAGTTTCATTTTCCTTTGAATCATTTTCTGGTGAAGCAATGCCTTGGTCAGTGATTGTAAGTTTCTTTAGTTCTTCTTGAATACCTGCATTACCATCTTCACCACTACTTATGGAAATGTCACCATTAGATTCATCAAAAGTGATATGTATAGTTTCCTCTATAATCAAAGTCCTTCGATTATAGACTCTAAAGCCTCTCTTATTCTCATAATATCCCAAGAAAATTTTTTCATCAGATTTTTTATCAAACTTTGCGAGATGTTCCTTGATGTTTAAAATGAAGCGTTTGCAACCAAAAATTTTAAAGTAACCAACAACAGGCATTTTATCAAATATCAGCTCATAAGAAGTTTTGTTCAAGATTGGTCTTAAAAGAACTCTATTCATGGTATAGTAAGCTGTATTTATAGTTTCAGCCCAAAAGTATTTTGGTAATTTACACTCACTTAGCATGGTTTTAGTAGTCTCTTGAAGAGTTCTATTTTTTCTTTCAACAATCCCATTTTGTTGGGGAACTCTTGCAATTGAAAATTCATGTGTAATACCATTATTGTTACAAAATTCTGAAAAGCCACAAAAATGAAATTCTGAGCCATTGTCACTTCTGATTTTGATGATTTTCAATCCAATCAGATTCTGAACTTTTGTAAATAGTAAAACAAAGTTTTTGAAAGCATCATTTTTGTGTGCAAGAAATATCACCCAAGTGTATCTAAAATAATTATCAACAACAACAAAATAAAATCTTTTACCACCTAAGCTGGTTGTTTGTGTAGCACCAAATAAATCAAGATGTAAGAGTTCTAGAGGCTTTGTAGTAGAAACACATTTCTTGAGTTTAAAAGACACTTTGACTTGTTTTCCAAATTGGCAAGCATCACAAATTCTGTCCTTTTCAAATTTGATCTTTGGCAGCCCTCTAACAAGTTCCATTTTGAAAATTTCTTTTAGCAGATCCATATTGAAATGACAAAGCCTTCTATGCCACAACCAGGGGTCCTCATTTACTACTTTGAGACAACTAAGGCTAGAAGAATCAATTTTTTTAAGGATAACTACAAAAATGTCATTAACTCTTTTTCCTTTGAAAACAGTATTGAACTTTAAGTCAAGAACAAGGCATTCATGCTTTTTAAATAACACAAACAGATTCTTATCACACAATTGACTAACATTTAAAAAGTTATAGCTCAAATTGTCAACTAAAAGAATATTATGAACAAAGGTGTAACCATTCTTACCAACATCACCAATTCCAACAGTTTTGGCTTTGTTATCATTTCCAAATGTTACATTTCTATTTGCTTTTGGCTTGAGCTTGATGAACTGTGATGGATCACCAGTCATATGTCTTGAGCATCCACTATCTATGAACCACTTTGATTCCTTAACATTGATCACCAGGTTCACCTCTTCATCACCAATAGCCATGAAAGCCATTTGGGCAGATTTCTCTTCTTTTTCGACTTCACCTTTTAAATTGCAATCATTCCAGGTGATCTGAAAATTGTTAAATTTTAGTTTTCGTTCAACCTTGCTTTCATTCTTTTTCTTTATTGGACATTCATTAGCGTAGTGTCCAAGTTGGCCGCATTCAAAGCACTTATCAGTTTGTTTTTTATTGAGCTCTAGCTTCCCTTTGTTTCTCGAATTGTTGAACTGATTTGGGAATGAATTGTTGGGTCCACCTTTTCTAAATCTTCTTTTGTTGAGTATTCTTTTGAAACTTTTTGTGATGAGTGCAACGTCATTGTCATCATCTTCCATGTCATCTCTATCTAATGAGGCTGAATCATCTTCATCTTGTGAAACTTTTAGAGCAATATTCTTTCTCACATTTGTATCTTCTTCCTCCTGCACCTTGGATTTGAGTTTCAGCTCATAAGAAATTAGAGAATTAATAAGAGATTCAATGGGTAAGATATTTAGATCTTTAGCTTCCTCAATGTCAGTCGCTTTACTCTCCCAATCCTTGGATAAAATATTCAGAATTTTTCTGTTCTTCTCACCTAAAGAGTAATCCTTTTAAGTACTTCTAAGTCCTTAATAAGATCATTGAATCTATAATACATCTTATCAATGTTTTCATGAGATTCCATCTTAAAAGATTCATACTTAGTGACCAGAATGGACTTCTTTTGTTCTCTCACATTCTCACTTGCTTTATGAATTTTTTTGAGTTTATCCCAAATTTTTTTTACAGATCTACAACCTTTGACTCTAATAGACTTATTTGAATTTAAAGCACTATACAATACATTCATAGCCTTGGCATTTAAAATAAGATAAGTTCTATCATCATCAGTCAACTCACTCCTTATTTTTTTTTTCGGTCTATGAGTAACTTTATCAATAATAGAGACATCATATGGACCTTCATTGACAATAAATCACAACTCCATATCAATATCTTGTAAGAAAATAATTATCTTCTCCTTCCAACTCACATAATTTGATCAATTGAACATTGGGGGTCTAGTGACGGATTGTTCTTCAAAAAATATGGTATTGTTGGTTGTTATTTTTACTCCAAAGTCAATTGAGCTTAATTTCTACGAGACCAAGGTCTGATACCAATTGTAAGGATCGAAGACAACCTACCGGGGGGGGTGAATTAGGTGATTTAAAAAACTGGTCAAGTTATGAGTCAATTTTTGAGAACTTACCCTCTTTTTCTAAAGGACCACACAATGGAGCAATTGATGAGAAAGTACAAATACTTGGGAGTAGAAGAGATAAACAATTTATATTGCAAGACAGTAAGTAAAAGGATAGAATAGCAAACCAAGTTTCAAACTCCACTTGAGTTTGAAAATCACCTTATATAGCAAGACTCTTCAAGTTGATCAACTTACAATCAATCTCTTGTGTACAAAGGAAGGATCACTTCCTCCTCGCCCCAAGCCGCACTTGGTCAAGCAAAGAAGTTTTACTATCACTCAGATAACCCTCACAAAGCTACACTATTGAAGAAATTGAAACACACTTGAAAAACTTATCGAAAATTACACAACTAACAGTACAAATTTTCTTTAAAGAGTATTTTCATACTTGAATCACTCAAGATCTAATGTAGTCTCAATGTGCAAAAGTTATTTCAAGTGGTTGACTTTGTTCTATTTAAAAGAGACCAACATATTCTTCAATTAATGCTACCAACGGATAGAAAGCAGTTGAAAAGTCAACTAGCCGTTGGTAGTGTCGGACATCCGGTAGGCTAGTTTTTTGCGTCCGAACACAGGCAGTGAGTTCAAGAAGTTTTCTTGAAATATTTAGGACGTTTGGTACCTCCAGAAAATGCATCCGAAAGTATGATGTAAAACTGGGGAATTTTTCTTCAATTCTTTCGGACGTCCGGTGCCTCCAATGTTTTGCGTCCGAAGTATCGCAACGTTTGTCGGATGTCCGGTACTCAGGTGTTGTACGTCCGATCGAGATCAGTGAGCTTAGAAGACTTGGCTTATCATCTCCGGACATCCGAGGGTGGGTTCTTCATGCTTCCGAAGTTACTCAATGGTTGTCGGACGGCAGATGCAGTCTTTTTATGCGTCCGACAGCTATTTCAGCATATGTTAGCCTTTGAACCTGTTTTGCTTCAATCCTGAAAAGGTCTAATCAGAGAATATTAGTAATATCTATTTGTTTTGTAATCATCAAAAGTTACGGGTTGAGATAAACAACTAATAACTTGTCCTTACTAAATTCTTCATTTTTTAAATGAAAAAATTTGGACTCCGTAAGGGCATTAGCTTGTGTAGTAAATGTGCCAAATTCCTCCCTTATCAAGTGCGTACCCCAGAAAAAAAATACAAAAGCTAAGTTTTAACACCCTTAATAACAACCCCAAAAATAAAAGAAACTATAACAACCCTCAAAACACAACTGAATTTTACTTCCTTAACAGAGAAATTCTAGAATTTTAATTCTACTTTCCATATAAACTAATTGTTGCACCCCATTTTTCAAAAAAATAAAATATGATAAAAATGGTTTTCTATTTAAAAAGAAAATAAAGGAAAGAAGGCCTAAAATGGGACTTTGAAAAATGCGATGATTTTGGCTCAAAAAGATATTCTAAAAAGGGCTTTTAGTGAAAAAAGGAGTCGCCACTTGGTATTAAGTATAGGTGTATCAAGTCACTAAAAAAATGATTTTAATAGAAAATAAAAACAAAACGCTTTTTAAACGACTCCAGATTTTTGAAAACAAGAAAAATGGTCAAGAGTCACAGTTGAAGAAAAAGAAGGTAAGGATTTGATCAACTTAAATCTAAAACACCTTTTCAACCTAGTCAAAACTAATTGTAAGATTTAGTTAAAATTTTTCTAATCTAACTTTAAACTTATTGCATTCAAATGCTTCTATATAGATGCAAATCTAAACCAAGAGGATATCGGAAGGGGCAAAATGTCTTTTTAAAAGTTAATTGGTACCAATTGTATTAATTGTGAAGCCCAAAAATGTTTTTTTGAAAATGATACAAGATTGCAAAGGTGAGACTTGAAGAAAAGAAAATTATGATATATAGATATATATATATATATATATATATATATGCATGATCAAAGAGAGAGAAATGCAACATAATATAGAAGAACTAAAATTTGTGACACAAGTTTCCTTTTAATAGAGAGGTAAAAACATGTTAAGACCAAAAAGTCATACTCACCCATTTTTCATATTTGAAGGATGACTCTTCTAACCTAAACAAGCAAATAAACTAACTTATTTTCTAATTTTTTAAACAAAAAACAAGTTTAAGTAATATGAATTATGCATATAAGGATAAGAGAATAATATAAGAGGAAATATCATGCAAATGAGAATAATAACCTAAAATAGGAAAAATGCATAAAGATGCAATTAATGGCACACAAAGAATGAATCTAGCATGTAGATGACCTAAGGATCTAGCATTAAACTAATCGATTTCTACGAGTTCTCACTTACGTTGGACTAGTAAGGGGTCGAATGAAGAAGTTACAACTAGTATTGGACTAGTATGGTGACATCAAATGTCCACAATTTATAATTTAATAAGTAGAGTAAAAAATTAAAATCAAGCACATAGGAACACACAAAGCACATAAAACATGTATCATAAAAACGTGATATGTGAGGGGCCGAATGAAGAAGTTACAACTAGTATTGGACTAGTGACGGGCCCAATGAAGAAGTTACAACAATTATTGGATTAGTATGGTGACATCACATGTCCACAATTTATAATTTAATAAGTAGAGTAAAAAAATTAAAATCAAGCACATAGGAACACACAAAGCACATAAAACATGTATCATATAAATGTGATATGTAGATGTAAAATCCTAAGAAAACTCAAATAAACACATAAATACACAAGACCTAACTATTACATTGGAAACCCTAACTATAATCTAAAAGAGGGAATGTAAGAAAATAAACCTAGCTAATCTACTTATTACATTTGCCTTTCTAATTACATTTCTTGCATAAGAAGATATAACCAATCTATTACATCTTGAGCATTTAAGTACCCTCAAAATAATTATAAGACTTAATTAAATAAATAAACGTAGAAATGAATAAAGACTTAAAGAAAATAAATAAAAGAAAAAATATATAAAACATATAATCACATAGGAGCACATAGAATAATGTAATTGGAATTTAAGGAATAATAGGGATACCTCCTTTTTGAAGTAGTGGTTAAATGAAGGAAGGAAAAGTTATCTATTACTCAAAATCAACAAATGCGACAAGGTACCAATTTAATTAACAATTAATCATTAAATATAAGAAAACTTAATTCATAAAGAAAAAGCAAACTCACTAATGTCACGAACCAAATAACAAACTAACATTAAAAACATGAACAAAGATTCTTAAGGACTAAAGTGAGAAAAATAAAAGTTATTAGGGCAAAAGTATGAATTTTTAAAAGCTAGAGACAAAAATGTAAATTTTGAAGCACGATGCATATTTGAAAGCCTGATTTCTTTCCTAGATAATGAAGAGTAAAAATTCACTACTTTGTCATAATTCTTCTCTAAGAGTGCAAAGAACATAGAATATTCAACATAACAGATCGTTAGTTGACGATTGACTATGATGTCCTATTATGCCTTTTTCACTTGTAGTCCTGAGTAGATGTGATAATTCTGTGGTTAGATCGACATTGTATATGCATTAATAATTAATATCAGCATCCTATTCTTTTTTACTAGTAATAGTTTGAATAATTTTAAGCCATCAAACCAAAAACTATTTACATTAGTTTCTAAAATCATAAAATTAGAAGTCCAAAGTTTAATAAATTCACTTGAATTTTAATTAACTTGGGAAAGCTTGACTTAATGTACCACAATATTGCATGAACATCATAAAGGAAGGCCAAGAATTCAAAAAACAAAATTCTATCTATTTTCACAAATTTTTGGCCTTAGCATAATTATGTAAAGATTAGGTCAAATTGCAAATGTTTAATATTTTTACGAACTCCCATGCAAAATCAACAAAATAATTAGATGAGATACAAATTAACAATCGAGTAGAGGTTTGTAAAGTTGTACAGGATATTTCGGGGCAATTGTGTTAAAATGCTAGGACTCAGGCAATAGAAAAGGAAGTGTTTGCGGAGAATAAATCGATGCAATCAGGTGGTGGAAGTTAGAAGAAAGGTTCTTTGGTTTTTCATGTTGGGATGAAGAATAGACATTGAATTTAATGGTGTGCATTAATTCTCTAACGATTTGTTTTCTGAATGTAAAAGGCAAGTACTCCTCATTTGCTTTAAAAATTTGCATTAGGTAGGAGTGAGGGTATGCCCTGTACCAATGTAAATGCCTATGTTTTTATTAATAAAATAACAATTGTTGGAAAAAAATGTATAACAAGATTACGAGCATATGATAAACTTTTGTAAAACATGAAAAGCTCAAAAAAGAAGAAAAATAAGTTCACAAAATGTTAAATCCATAATCCCCAAAGAAATCGTAATAAATAAAGGATACCTGCAGTCTCTTTCAATTTAAAATAATGTTCTTGAGGACAATAGATTAAGAAGATGAAAAATATGAAAATATTAAATTATGATGTAACTAATACTATTTTGCAAAAATATTATATTTATATAAGAGATATTGTATGTTATAATACTATAATCACTGACCTATTATTAGTATACCAAAAGGGGCATTTAGTGTGGCAAAGTTATGTGGTAACAATAGCTGAATGACTTTTGTTGTCACACATGACACTTCTAAAGCAGCAAGAATTGTCCTAAAAAGATACATCCCGTAACCTGCCCACAAGATACCCAAGTATGTTTCTTGAAAAAGGTAGGTTATAAACAATACGGAGAAGGAAAATTGAAATTCCAATTCAATACTTCCTTAAAAGATTTGCATCCAAGGCACAATCTCGATAGGACCTGTACAATTGTGCTTATAGAGTGCAATCAGAAAATTCATACCATGTAAAAATTTTAGGCCTATATCTTCGAGAGAAGATCCTAAACTAAACTAAAAACATAAACAGACACAACAGATAATAGCATATAGAATTGTACACAGAAAAATTACGAGGTTTACAACTTGCTCAGCCTTCCCAAAAGTCAGAACAACATGGGCTAATGCATTGAATGGAAATTAGAATGTCCTAGATTATCTTCCCTTCTGCCAGCCGTAATGCTCCCACAATCCAATTCCTTCCATGTAAGTTCTTTCCCCTCTTCATCGATCTGAGACGCGGCCGATGGTGCTTTGTAAACTACCCAGCCTCTCTTGCTCTATCCGATTCCACCCTTTTTTGAGTAACTTCTCAGCCAAGCTTCTCTTTGAACTGTATCTTGCAGCACCACTACATGTCTGGCTTAAGATGCATTTAGCAAATTGTTGGAGTCGAGGACATCCATATCCATAATCTAAGCACCAACTATCGGCAACAAATTTTACAGATCAAAATAACTGATTTCGGTCCCAAATACAAATCACAATAGCTAAAGCAGCATGTGATATTACCTAGAGAAGATTGCAGATGAGCAATTCCAAGGCCAAAAGGACCCTTTGCTGCATGATATTCTTCAAGCTGCAAAGTTATTACCCCTTGAAGGCCAGGATCTTCATCCAAGCCCACGATACAGAACAGAAGGCCTCTCAAAACTTCTGAATCGGCATAGAAACCATTAGTATAAAAATATTTTTGGATTCAAAAAATATCCTATGGCATGGAGAGGGCTATGCAAAGATCCATTCCAGATGTCATCAATTGCCTTCCAAAATGGCATGTATAAAGATTCTTTATTGTCGAGTTCCTCCTTGATTGTTTCTTTGGCCTGATCCATTGTCTCATAGATAAAATCCAGTTGTGGCTCACTGCTCTTGGTTATCAATTCTATGACATGCACGAGAGGTGTGGTCGCCTTAACTACCATTTCCACTCCAATCCAAAATGAGCTATCAGCTAACAGCTCAGCCACTCTTTTCCCTTCCACCGAGGAAGCATATCTCGAGGCCTTCCAAGCAATTGAAAGCATGGTTAGCAATATCGGCCGATTCCGATATGAATCAATCGAGTCGTAACCGGAATTGAGGAAACCGGTACGATACCGATTCTCGAATCAAATATCTACGGCGACTTACTCTGACTCAACCGATATTGGCTGATTCGAATTCATGATTCATGGTATTGGCCGATATATCCAAATCAACTCGGAATCGATTCGTATATTTTTTCAGATTATGCTTTTTTTTGTATTTTCTAATTTTAGTAATTTTTTCATATTTTTTGGAAAGTTTTATGCATTATGATGTGTGTATCACTCGATATTTAACTGATATGCCGTGACAGATGTAGAACAATCGAGACCACGATGCAACCGTGACCCGCGACGACGAACCATGGTTGAAAGAAACATCTGCTGCAACTTCTCTTGTTCAAATAGCAAGTTCTCAAGAGCTAAGAAAGGCTTTGTAAACTTGATATTGGATGGCCTAACCAGGTACTTGACCGAAGCGTGATCTCTGAGAAGTTTCAGAACACTAACACGGCTGTGCACAAATCATGTAACTTTCTTTGCTTTATCCAGGGTCGCTTTAACTGCATCCATTTTTTCAATTTTCTTCAACATAAGTTCTAGATAACATGATGCACAAACTGTCCAAAAAAACGTCTTATATTTTTCCATCACCTGCTGGCCAACAGTCACCATCCAAGATGGAGTATGTGATGATCTGTACTACATTTTGAGCATCAACTTCCTTGAGAACATCATCAAGGAACCCTGACATGCAACCAATCTCCTGATCAAAATCGGAGATGTCTGCTGATCGAAGATAAACTGTGCTGCAACTTGTGCTTGACCATGAGCTTTTAATCTCTCTTACATATTGCTCCATCTCTTCCACTGATTCCCGAAGAATCCACCCATTTAAATCCTCACAGCTAGGAATTGGGTAAGCTCTATCTTAGAACCAAAGTGGGCATTCAGCAGCATCCAAAAGCTAGGGCATGTAACGCAATCCAAGTTAATTCCACTTTGTAAAAGAATCTACCAACCTTCTTCTGGAATTCCCTATTACAGGAAAGTAGGATACTCACAGCTGATTGAGAATCAAGCCTGGTCTTGGTAAGTGCAATTGACAGTGTTCCGTGGTTTCCCGAAGATGAACCAATCTTCAGCCTTTTTTCGCTTCGCATGCCAAATGCTCGAGTAAGACCTGGATCATAAGCCTCAGCAGAATCTGTGAGAAGCAATATATCTCTTCTTGAAGGAATATTAGGGGAACAATGTTCCACCACTTCCTGACTAAGATTCCCACTTTTCTTTTCAACTATTTGATTGTAGAATTCTTCCCTAATATGAGGAGGAACTTGCAAACAAGAAGATACATTAAGCTGGAATCCTGCAAAGTGGCATTTAAGGCGACTAAACCCGCTGATTTCATTTCCACAATGATTGCACCTAACTCGGTTCTTCTTTGAAGCCATTATCTTGGTTTATGTACAACAGTGGCACACACAAATTCTTCAACTAGCAAGGATCTCAAAACGAAAGCAGGTTTCAACTTACTACTCCACTTGCCCCCTAAAGTGTTAGTTTTATGAATCATATAATCCACTTGAAGTAGAATTCGAACTGACAAAACCTATCTTAGGAACAATCAAAAGAAGTTGTAAGTCCTAGGCCCAAATCTCTTCCAGCGTGCTGGTTGAATTTCTTAGCATGGTTTGCCTGCATATACAGCCAAGAGCAAGAGAAATATAGTCAAAGAATATCAACATATAAATTAGAAAAATGGCAATTCAAAACACAAAGATATGCTCATCTTGTTCAAGATAAAGTTAGTGGTGGGGTACAATGCAAAACAAAATAATGGTTGAGATGAAGAGGACAGGAGTCCTAAGAAATTATGCACAGATAAAGAAAGTAAAATACAAATAAAATGATTGCATTAATTTGAATCCTTGGTTGATGGACAATTGCACATGAAGTTTTGTCACTGGTAAAAAAATTCGTTCTCAAATTTTTAGTTTTAAAAGGTCCACTAACCATTTCCTGTATGAGAACACACTACAAGAAATTTGGTTATTAGTGACAATATTTTCTAGTGACAAAAAATTGTCATCACCAAATGGGACTCATTACCCACAACATAAAAAGTTGTCACAATTAACTGAAAGGAGCAAAGGCCCGGTGATGATCTCGAATTGTCGTCACAATTGGATTCCCGCCAGAACGCGCGCAAGTACGTCAGTGGCAACTTTTTAAATGTTGTCAGTAATAATTCCCCTTTCTTTGACAATGTGTCCATTGTTGTTAGTGATAATAATGGAAGCTATTAGTGACAATTTATTATTGTCACTAAATAAAATAAAATTTGTACCAGGTCTTGCAAATGAATACTCGTATAATAATTTAAAGCAAAAATAGCCATTAAAATTCATGCTTCTCAATATAAAATAACTAAAAAAAACTACTATACTATTAGGCTAAAAAAATGAAAAGAAACATAAATAAGTCGCAATAATTTAGTTTCACAATTTCGAGACAGTGGTATCAATATTAACACTGGATGAACTATTTGACATCATTAAAAAGTGAACTATTTGAAGTGAAAAAAATGAACATTTATCTTTTTTTTTCTCTTTTTAGAATAAATAAAATTCTAAAACTTTTGAAAATTAATATTAATAATCTTATATGGTTTTTTTTATAAATTTTCAATTTTATTCATAAGAAAAAACCCAAATACAAGAAAGGAAACATAATCTTCTAAGCACATGACAAATTTTGTCCTCTCATGGCCCTCTTCACTCACCTAATAACAGGAACTCCTCATTTGTCGAGTCAAATTTCTCCTCTCACCAACATAGGAGTTGGTTGAAAACTGTCATAGATTCGAAGCGAGTCCTGGATATGCGTGACCCCCACTTTGGCCAAGGCGTCCGCCACTTTGTTCGTCTCTCGAAGACAATATGAGAAACAGTGATCCCCCGCCGCCATTTGCCATATCTCTTCAACCTCCATCCGAACATACCAAGGACAATGAAACCGTCGTTGAAGGATGCCCACTAAAGTCGCAGAATCCGACTGAATAAAGAGTGCGGCCACCCCCCTTGCTTCGCACAACCGGAGGCCTACCAACAACGCTAAAACCTCTGCCTGTAAGCTAGTCTGTTTGCCTAGGAAAGCTAAGAACCCAACCACAAAATCACCGTTGGAGTTTGAAGCACTCCGCCTCCACCACTCAGTCCCGGGTTGCCTTTAGAGCACCCATCTGTGTTCAGCGTCAACCGGCCAGCTGCACTGGGCTTCCATCTCACAATGAGAAATCCATACCTCTAGGGGCCAGCATTGGCAATTGCATCATACATCTCAGGAAATGTGCGCACATCCATCAGCTGTTGAAACTGAATCTCGAATGTTGCTTAGACATCCTTAAAGATCGCTTGGCAGACATCTCAGCCCTGCATCCGAACTCCCTCGAAAACTGCTCTATTTCTTACCTTCTAGATATGCCAACATATCCAGTTGGGCAATCCGGCGAACAGGAACCGCCGCTGTGCTGATGTAGAGGCCAGCTACCACCAACTCAGCAAGCATGCTCTTATATTGGGGGGCTGGGGAGTTATACCACAAGTGCCATTGAAAAGACTCCATACCTCCACTGCTAGTCTTCCAGTGAAGAAGATGTGTTCAATAGTCTTCGCCGCAGCTGCTTCACAACAGAAACACTTGGATGGTAATTGGAACCCCATGTTACATAACACCTCATCCAGGGGTAACCTTCCCCTCAACAAACATAGCATTGAAAGGAAACTCTAAAGGGAAGATTCGGTTGCCATAGTTGAGAGAAAACAAAAGACTTATTTTGGGCTTGTTTCACCTCTTGATATGCTGAGGATAAGGTGAACTTCCCAGTTGATGTCAGCATCTAGACTACCTCTGCGACCCGGTCCCCACTTGGGGCCACCAGCTTCAAGATGGAGGAAGTGATTTCCGGGGTCAACAACTACCCCAACCGCTAGGCATCTTATTTTCCTTGCACTATGAAGTCCTCAAAGGACAAGTTTGGCAGTACAGTAGCTGTTAAATACAACGCCCCATTCCCTAACCAATTATCATACCAAATGTTGCACGGCCCCTTGTGAATCAACCATAGTATGGACAGTTCCATGTGTCTACTAACATTGACCATCCGTTTCCAAACTGCCGACGTAGTTGCCTTAATTTCAGTTTGACATGGTTGGAGCCCCTTGCAATAATTTGCATGCATAAACTTAGCCCAGAGGGACGACCCCGTATGGAAAGCCCACCACAGCTTACATGAAAATGCCATGTAGACGTCCCTAAACTTTCGAAAGCCAACTCCCCCTTCTTCGACTGGATAGCACAACTGAGACTAACTGATCCAATATCATTTGGGTTCCCCGCCACGCGCCCCCCATAAGAAATCTGAGTAGGTCTTCTCGATGACTTTGAAAATTGATTTTGGCATCACAGCGGCAGACAGGAGATGTATAGGGATCGATGCCAGCACGTGCTTGATGAGGACTATCCTCCCCCCAGAGGAGTGGAACTTCGACTTCCAGGAGATTACTCTTCCCAATATGGCTTGACACACTTCCCCGTAAGCATGGACTTGCTTCTACCAAAATACAAAGGAAACTCTAGAGACTTAACCGGGAAGTGTTGTCTCGAAAAGCCAGTCAAACGCTCCACCATCCTTCGGCGAGCTGGTGACGTGGATGGATGCATGAGGTAGCCACACTTCTGGGCATTGATAAGTTGCCCGGAAGCTCTCTGATATCTGTCTAGCATACGCATAATTTGCTTTAAAGCCGCCGAGGATCCATTGGCAAAAATTATCACAGCATCTGTGAACGCGAGGTGAGTAACCTGCTCACACCCCCCCAGTATTGTGTACCTCCGGAATCCAGGCTTCGCAACTAGGCTATTAAGGCCCCGTGACAGAACCTCAACCCCAATTACAAACAGCGCAAGAGAAAGGGGGTCTCCCTGACGCAGACCTCTACAGGATTTAAAGAAGCCATGGGACGAGCCATTGATAAGCATTGAAAACCAAACATTTGACACCAGTCGTCACACCATGTCAATAAACCGTTCCCCAAACCCAAATTTATGCAAGACATTGATCAGAAAAATCCAGCCAACCCGATCATAAGCTTTCAACATATCCAACTTTAGCACAACATTGCTCCCTCTAGCCTTTTTTTCCCATACTCGTGATAATCTCTTGAGCAAGCAGAAAATTCTCCGTGATACTCCTACCCTTGATAAAGCCTGTCTGTTGAGGGGACACTATTTTGGGCAAAAGATGTGCTACCCTATCCGTCAGGATGTGTGACAGCAGCGTATTAAAAAAATTGGATAAACTAATTGGGCAGAATTGAGAGAAATCTTGAGGGTGCGAAACCTTCGGGATGAGCACAATAGATGTAGAGGTCAAAAAATGAAGTGACTCAGCCCCACAGAAAAAGCTCAGTATCACATTATACACATCCTGAGCCAGAATATCCCACATAAAAGTAAAGAACTTACTAGCAAACTCATCCGTGCCCGCCGCGCTGTCCCTATCCATCCCGAAAACCTCCCATTTGACCTCCTCAATCGAAGGATACTCCTCCAAGGCCTTATTATCCTCCCTTTTAATGAGACTCAGAATCAGATGTAGCATCCCCAAATCCGCGTTATCTGACCCTGAAAACAAATTTGAGAAATAGCTGATGGCTGTGTTTGCAATTTCCTCGTCATCCTCTACCCAGTCCCCATTCAAGTCCCGCACGCGATGAATCACCCCTTGCATCCTCCGCTGCTGAACCGTTGCATGAAAGTACTTTGAGTTGCCGTCCCCATGCCATAACCACTTCACCCGAGCCTTTTGGCTCCAAAACTGCTCCTCAAGTAAGAGAGCATGCCGCAGCTCTGCTTGAGCTTTGTTCAACCCGATCTGGGCCTCCTCTGATTCATCATTCTCAACTCCTATCTCCGCACGAAGTACTTCCTTCTCCGCCGTGCGTACAGCCCCAAAAACATTCCCAAAGAAGTTCTTGTTCGATTCTCGTATCACTCTTCTGGTAGCCAATAGCTTGGAGCATAAGATTTGCAACAGGGATCCAGCAACATCCTGCTTCCACACGTCTCGAATCACCTCCAATAGGAACTGCTAGGAGGTCCACATATTTAAAAATCGAAATGGTCGTGGCTTGTCATCTAGACGAGACACAAAGGAAATCTTTAAGGGAGCATGATCCGAGAGATGCCTTGCCAGATGAGTTACTACAACAAACGATGTCAACGTTGAACATTCGCTATTAATCAATAGTCTATCCAATCTGTTCCAAATCCTTGCTCGTTCCTGTCGATTGTTACACTGTGTGAAGTTTGATCCCGTGAATCCCGCATCAAAAATCGCAGCCTCCTTCAAAAAAGACAATAGCTCACGACCCTCATTGTTGCAAAAAAACCGTCCTTCCCTCTTCTCCTGAGGCTCCATGATCACATTGAAGTCCTCGCATACGCACCAAGGTAGCGAAGTGGATTTATCATTCAACAGTGCCTGCCACAGTGTCTGTCTGTCCTCCGTTGAGTAGCTCGCATGAGCAAAAGAAACAACTAAAGGTTCGGGCAGCCAAGGATGTTGGACTTGAAGGGAGAGATGTTGGGAAGACCGTCCTATCACGGAGCACACAAAAGATGAACCATGGAAAACCCATATATCGCCCGATGCATTAGCCTTGACTGTGTCAAACGACAATCGTAGCTTAATGGACTCAATTTGGGAAATCCCTGCCTTGGGTTCACATATTGCAACAAGTTTGATATCATGCATTCGTAATAGTTTCTTTAACCTCCTGAAATTGAGGGGGTCTTGTAATCCTCCTAATGTTCCAAAAAAAGACTACTAATCATGGGATAACGGTTGATAAGAATTTTCAGAACATGTTGAAGATGACCAGAGTTGTCTATCTGATGGGAAATTCGCCCTTATTCCTTTCGCTGTCCCTTGCTTGAGTTCAAATCCATTACCCCTGGACTGATCAAGGTTTAAAGCTTCCAAAGAAGATTCAGTCTGGCCTGTTTGAAGGCTCCTTGCCCTCGAGGATAGATTCCCAGCAGTAGAAACTAGCTCAGTCGCATCTCTTTCAAAGCCGGCAGCATCCCTCTCTTCATCCATTCGCAAGCAATCTGCTATTGGGTACGTGGCCAACTCCTTCCCCAGACTTCCCACCAAGTTCTTACACCTCTGGCCTTGAGATACCTCCCCAGCCCGTGTCTCCTCGCCCCTATTTGGAATCTCCACCCTGAGCTCCGTTATTTCCTCCTCTCGCGGAAGCACCACTAGTGGCTCGCTAACCTCTCCCATCGCGACAAAGTGTCTGGCCACCTCAACTGCAGTCGAAACTGCCTCAGGCTGCCTCTGCTGGTCACTCATAGAGTCGAGTTGGATGAGTGCAGCACACGGCTTGGCGCCACGCTGGTCACTTGAACCCTGTTGCGGCAATTCCGACGTTCTAAAAGCTGCGCTCTTCGTTGTGCGGTCCTCCTCCAAACAGCCCAGCTTTGGTTCGTGACGATCATGGTCTATAGTAGGGGCTGGCGGTCGCACGATAAACTGAGAGGGGTGCCCCTGGGTTTGCGTCTTAGTTGTGCCATTGTCGGTGGCATTCTTCCTACACTCCTCCTTTGAGTGACCCAAACTCCAGTAATTCGAACAGTATTTCGGTACATCCTCCATCACCACCTTCTCCCTCCACTGCCACCTACACCCTTGAACAGATTGCCTTCAACAAGTCTATTTCTACACACGCCTTGGCCACACTTGGCCTCGTTCTCGCCGCAGTTGCTGCATCCACAAAGAGAGGCTTCCCAATGGGAGATAGGATTGAGAACAAAAAGTTCTTGTCATGAAAGTGTATCAGTAAAGCTGGCAAAGAGACCCACACCAGGACCAAGGAGAACTCCTTGTGAACATGAAAATCTCTGGTCCATCGAAACACACACATGGGGTACTTGCCGATCTGCCACACGCCCCTTGTCCAGATACGATTGAAATCAGCCTCTGCTGAGCATCTCAGTAAAACATGCCTGTAGTCCAGCAATCCGACAGAGAGTTGGTCACGTGGATTCAGAGTGGCGAAGAATTTCCTAATCTCCTCCAATGGCGGCCGACCATGAGAGAACTTCCCGACGAGGGCTAGGCGAAAGGGGGCCACTAATCTGTCTGCATCCTCATTTGAAAAAACCACAGCTGCCTCTCCTTTGTATGTAGATGTTGGCCGAACCTAAATCTGAGGATTTGTTGGCTGCGTGCAAAGTTGAGCGAATGATTTCTTGCCAGTCGGAGAACCAGCAAGCCCCTCAACCAACGGCTGAAGGGCTGCCATTGTAGCCATGACAAGTTGGAAAACCCTAGCGAGCGCCTCTGCTTTCTTAAAGTGGAAACCCTACCGTGAAGAGAAAAGTACCAGCGCAGTTGCTTATATGGTTAAATTTAAGGGTATATTGTATTTACTATTTTAAAGATTATTGCAACATGTATCGCTGGTAATAATGCAACAAATTTTCTCACCCTTTATGAATAGTTTCACAAAAACATAAAACAAATAGCAATTAATAATGTATTACTAAAATTATACTTCAACTAAAAAATAAAACTGAAAGCTTTGTTTGAAATTTTGCAACCAAACAAGAAAAGGGGGGAAGTTAAGGAATTGAAATTTCATTAAAAGCGACTAAACAAAGAAAAGGTGCAGTTCCTAGTACTCTTTCACTATACACTAAACTACCAACATTTAGAACCAAAATAGAACTTCTCCTTCTTCATCTCTTCTTCTCTACCAAACGAAATAGAAGAACTTCTCCTCCTCATTTCAGTCGATCGATCTGCAGAGCTGAACCGAAGACTTCCTCCATCACCAACCCTCTACAATAGAAGGTACGCCCTATTTTTTTTCCTCATGAAATTTTCCCCAAATTTTTTTCCCTAATTAATTTTTTGCTAAAAATTCCTCTCCAATTTTTTTTTGGGTTTCTTTTGATTTATGGATGGAGTCATCTCTTGATAGTGGAATTTGTTTAGTTGTGGGTTTCTACCCTAATTATTTTTTGCCAACTTTTTCTTGTACAAGACAAGGGGATTTAGAGGGATTCGATTATGGGTACAAGGTTTGGTGAAAATTTTGTTGCTATCAAAGATATCTTTTGTTTTGTTGAATTTGGTTAACTGTAATGGGAATTTCACGAATGAACCATTTACGTAGTTGGAGTGTGCTTTGTCCTTCATATTACCAGAGTGTGTATGGCCCTGTTTCGTGTTTGTTTTGTTTGGAGTGGTAATTTTTTCCTATTTCCCAAAAAGGGATCTCATTAAGAAAAAAAGAAAAAAAAATAGATTTTCTAAGATGGATTTGATGTTGGGCTTTGTGATTCTACCTTCAACCATTACCAAACCAATCCTTTGTGTTCCTACTACTGTTCTGAGAATAATTACGTATGATGCCTGACCTCTGCATAATCAGTTAATCCACCAGCTTCTTGTATAGATTGGATCACTGAGTTAAGTAATTCTTTGCAATTAACTTATCCATTTTCTGCTGCAACTTTACCTTCAGTCAGTGAACGACCTATGGACAAGGCCTGCAAAATACCATGAAGAGCAAAGAGTATGGATACAAGGACATGCCATGATTTTGGTAGATTAAACTAAGTACAAATAAGAAGTACTAGACAAAAGCCACTTTAGGAAACATTCCTAATAAAAAAACAGGTTCAAGAACACAAGCAACTGAAACTGAAAGTAGAAAGAGCCATAACCACAAACATATAGTTAATATAGTTCAATACTATCTATTTTAAAATGCATCAAATTATTAACAAAACAATATCACTGTAAGCTCTAGAGGCAAATGTATGCACTTGATAATATTTGGTAACTTTTTGCTCTTAAATTCTAAAAAATGTTGTGCAATCTATCCAGCAACTTGTTTGGTCTATTTTGTCTCATTTAATCCTCTTAATGTTCTGTTTTTGCTTGTTAAAATGACATCTCTGGTGCATAGATTACTTTTGAATAGCTGAAACAATCTCTAAAGCATTGTTATCCCTAGTTGTTAAAAATCATTTATGACTGGTTAGGTGAATATAGATTATGCTTGACTATATTTGATTGTAATGACTATGCTTGACTATCAGGTTAGATCTAACCAATATGATAAATAGTCTTATTTAAATCACGTTTCATTCCCTATTACTGATTGTGTCTTGTATAAATTGCTAGAATGTATAGGCTCCTAAGGCATCTATTGTTCAACACAATGCTACAAGATCATCAAGAGAAGAAGAGGCATCTTTTTATTCTGCTGAGACTCTGACTTCAGCACGGGTTGGATCTAACTAGTCCATTGGTGGAAGTAACACATCTAAAGAGAGCGAGCAGCAGACTGAGAATGGAACTGGTGTGTGAGATTTTTGCTTCTAATTGCATTACTACTTAATATATATCATGTCATGTTTTATTATTTATATTAATAAAGTTCTTAATGTGTTTGCATTAGATCATGTGAACTTAAATAAGAAAAGAGGGCATACTCGTAACATTGCATTGTCTAAGGAAAAAAGGCTGGAAAGAAAGTAAAAGTCAACGTCACAGAATTGAGTGGAAGAATAATTGGAGAAGGTGCTCAAAAATTTATCTCAGGAGCAAGTTGTGTCATTCGAAAATATGAGAAATGGACAACACCTAAATAGTCTAAGCTTGAAGAAATTGACAGAGAAGGAATGCTGAAACTTGCCAATGTAAGTTAACTTCATTTGAGAGGCACATTTTTCCACTTAACTTGTCAAGTTGTATCATTTTTACTGATTGTAATAGGGTTGAACTTGAGATTTCAAAATAGTTTCACTCATGATGAATATCCACACGTTAAGTCAAATTTGCTTAAGCAACAAAATTCACAATACTGAAGTTGACGTTATACATTTCACAAGATCTTCAAGAAATTTAGGACAGTGGAGGAAGCACTAGCACATCACCCCAAATATGTGTCAGAGTCTGATTGGAGTTACCTTTGTAACTACTTTTGTGGTCCAGAATTTAAGGTATCTAGGCTGACTATTGTTCAATTACTTTTTTGTAGCATTACACATGCTATATTTTATGGACGTTGATCAATCCTACAACTTCTTTAATGTAGGTGGTGAGCGAGAGGAAAAAGAGTAATAGAGCAAAGCAACAAACTGCTCATACAGCTGGAACAAAATCATTTCTGTGACATAAATATGAACGGGTAATTAACCATTATGACAATTTGCTTCATGGTGTATGATCAAGTATTTTAACTTGCTATGCCAACAGGAAGCATAAGAGAGAATGGAAATTGGTCCGATTGAACTTTATGACATTATGCATTTCAATACAAAGAAGAATGGTATGGTTGACGAGATATCGATTGCCAATTTAGTGAGATAATCTGAACTTGTTATCAAATAGTGTGTATGTATAACTCTTATGCACACGTAACTATCAAAAACTTGTCTGCAGCATAAGATGAAGGAAAAGAAGTTGGAATCTAAGGCTAGTGATGCAAATAGAACTGAAGAAGACATATGTGTTGAAGTAATCGGACGTGTCACTGGATATATGCATGGTCGCAGCCCCTCCAAGGCTAACATAGTTGCACAAAAACTTGTTGAGATTGAAGAATTCAAGAAAAGAGCTAAACAAACTGAAAAATGCTCAGCTGAATTGGAAATGACCGTCCAATCCCTGCAACAACTGATGAAAATACTTGTGAGCCAATAGACTGAGATGCAGAACCAGCAGAATGAAATGCAGAGCCTGCTTAAATCTCTAAAAGCACAACTGGAAGTTAGGCAGTAGGGCAGAGCGGATATGCTCGTAATGCATGGTAAAGCTTTTTCTAATCAGACTTTTAATAAACTGGATTTGTAATAGTACAAATCAATTGCAATATGAGTTGTGGACATAATTTTCTGCCCAATTGACTTAATGAGGGCCTTTGGATAGATGGTTTAATTTTGGATAGTAAGCTAATTTAAAATAACCTTTTAGGGGATGAAAAATGAACTTAATCAAGTTATTGCAGCACAGAAATTTGCAGTGAATCCTTGTTTTATGTTATCCATGGCTGATTTTTATAATTAACAATTTTTTATCGCATGGCAGTTTTTGTGTAGTAAATCTAAGATTTTGTTTCCTTCCCAAAATGCTTGTTACTTACTTTTGTTATACTACTTTATGTAGACAAATGCTACTGTGTTAGGTTTTGTGCAAGATTCATAGTTACTAAGTGGATTCAAGAAAGATGAAAACAAAGCTGCTTTTTTGGCTCGTGAAGTGTTTTGGAAGTTTTTATGACTTTCAGCCCTCGAATGCTTTTTGTAAACCTAATTGACTTTGCATAAACAATTTGGGCTACACAGTAGCACTTCTATTGTAGTATTTGTGTGATGACATTGAACTTAAACATTATATTTTGGCATTTTGTAGCATAATGGATGCTTTTAACTATAAATTAGTAGGCCTTTTATGGTTCTTTTGATTTGATGAATTGTTGGATTCCTTTTGTAGTATAATGGATGCTTTTAGATATTAATTAGTAGGCCTTTTATGATTCTGATTTGATGAATTGTTGGATTGGCTGCTTTTAGGACAATCGTTTGTATCAGGTTTCATAATGACAACATATTGTCACTAATCGGATTTCTCAACTGACAGCAAACAGTCGTCACTAAATAGGGTGTATAACCCAAAAAAGCATATAGTGATGACAAATGTTATCAGTAATGAGCCATTTTTAGTGACAACTCCAAACACTTGTGAGCAACCAATCATTACCAACGGCAATTATAAAAAGGGTTTTACTAACGACATTGCTATGAGCATCATTGGCCAGGTGAAATGTCGTCACTATATGTGTATTTATTATTGATGAAAAATGTTGTCACTAACGAATAACATTTACTAACGACATTTAAGGTTGTAACTGTGTATCTTTATCGACAGAGATTCATTGACGACTTAAATATTGTCAGTAAAACACATTTATGATGACTTTTACATTTTCTATGACAACAATTTGTTGTCAATGATGACCAAATTTCTTGTAGTGACATGAAGAAAATGTGATGAGTGTGAGAAGCAACAAGGATTGCAGAAACCAAACTTCTGAAGGATCTTTGTTACATGAATGAACATTGATCAACTAGAACACTTAAACAACAAAATCTATTCTGGCCATTTGTAGACTCATTTGGCAAGGAAAAAAAAGGCTTAATATGGCACATCAACAAGAGAACTCTACTCCAATTTAGCTCTATCAAGCTTTATGACTTTGTGTTTAGTCAAAAACAATCATATGGCCAATCATTACTCAGTGTCAGATTAATTTTTGGTCTTTTTCTACCTCACTAGTAATAGTTCACGAGTTTTACACATGATTAAAATATTCTAAAATATATTATTCTTTAGACACTAAAAATTTTTGGTGAAATTTTGATTATCAACATCATAATATAGTATTTTTATATTATTTATTTTCTTTAGCCTGTTAGTTTTAGAAATATTATTCAGTGGAAAGAGATAGAAAATACTCAAATGTAGTTAACATGTCCCTTAGGATTAAATTTGGAATTATGAATCAAACATTTTTGAATTTTTAGCTTGAAGTCTAACATATCAAATATTGATAATATCATGTATTACCAAAATTATTGCATATTCATTATTTTGTTACATATAGCTACATTCATTACAATTTTTGATAAATAAAGAATATAATTAAGTTAGAAAAATAAACATACATGCAATTTGAATTCTCAAGTCACTTAAGGCTACTTAGTCCTTTCCCAACATCCCAAGGGACGGTGAATAAGAAGCATAAAGGCAAACATGTATTGAATTCTAAATTACTAAGAAAATGATTGATGCCACTAGGATTTTAGTGGGAATGTCCTACACATCAATAAAACTTTTATATAGGTCTCACTGCATCCTCTATACTATACTAGAGCAAAAATCTTCAAATGCAGATGTGCAAAGGAAGGAAGGAGAGGAAATGAAGACAAGAATGAATAAAAGTAGACAAAAATTAATCCCACCAATATGGTATCACCACGTCATGAGAGCAAAACTATAGATAAATCCCTCTCTCTCTCTCTAACCATAACTCATGACAGGATAAGTACTCTCTCTATCTCTCTTCCCTTCCTCTCTCCCTCCAACTCTCTCTCTTCCTCTCTCTCTCTCTCTCTAGCAGATAGAATTGAAAATAAAAAATCATGCCAAACAAAAGAAATCAACATACAAAATCAACAAGATTCGCATCAAATGGAAACAAATCTACACCAAAAGGAACAATGAAATCTAAGGTAAACAAGGAAAATAGATGGAACAATCAAATCATTTAGAGAAAAAAATGAGAAACCACAAAAGGGTAGTCTTTATCTCATGAACTAATGCGAGAGACAAAAGAGTCTTGAGAGAAGGAGATATGTAAGTGATTGAAAGAGGGAGGACTCTTAGTTATTCAATTTTAAGGCCACTCTAAAAGTCTTCCACCCTAACATGAAAAAATTTTAGCTTGCTCCCCTAGAAAGCTCTAGTCCTATGGTTAAGGACAGTTATGAAATAATATTGACAAATAAAACACGGTGAACAAGATACGTGTCATACTATATCCTTGTGATCCAAACAACCAACGCAACAAGAAAAACTTTAACTTGGTCCCCTAGGAAGCACTAGTGAAAGGGTTAAGAGTGGTTACAAAATAATGATGACAATTGACAATAGTGAGTAAGATACAGGTCATACTGTATTCTCGTAATCCAAACAAGCAACAGACTAACAGTAAGATAATGTGTGATTTTCACGAATTTGGCACGAAAAAGAAAATGACAACTCAATGGTAGGTTAAACAATTCTTTTGTTAAAAATTCAAGCAATGTTTATGAAGCAAGTGCTCTTATTACCAAAGAGCAAATTCAACAGAAAAAAATATGGAGAGTAATGGCTAGGTGAATTCAACACTCAAGTTAGCAGAGTGTCAAGTTTTTTCTTGTTGTGTTGGCTGTTTGAATCACAAGGATATAGTATGGCATGTGTCTTATTCACCATGTTTTATTTGTTACTATTATTTCGTAACTATCCTTAACCATATGACTATTCTAGGGGAGCAAGCTAAAGTATTTTCATGTTAAGGTGGAAGACTTTTAGAGTGGCCTTGGAAGGAAAACAGCTAAATAACTAAGAGTCCTCCCTCTTTCAATCGCTTACATATCTCCTTCTCTCAAGACTTTTTCGTCTCTTGCATCAGTTCATGAGGTAAAGACAACCCTTTTGTTGTTTCTCTTTTTTTGCCCCTAAATGATTTGATTGTTCTATCTGTTTTCCTTGTTTACCTTAGATTTTGTTGTTCCTTTTGGTGTAGATTTGTTACCATTTGATGCGAATCTTGTTGATTTTGTATGTTGATTTCTTTTTTTGGCGTGATTTTTTATTTTCAATTCTATTCGTCGGATAGAGACAGAAGGAAGGAGGAAGGGGAGAGAGGTAGAGAGAGTACTTATCCTACCATGAGTCTTCGTCTTAGAGAGAGAGAGGGGGGGATATATCTACAGTTTTGCTCTCATGACGTGGTGATACCACATTGGTAGGATTAATTTTTGTCTACTTTTACTCATTCTTGTCTTGATTTCCTTTATTTGCTTCCTTTGCACATCTGCATTTGAAGATTTTTGCTCCAATATAGTACAAAGGACACAGTGTGATCTATATAAAAGTTTTATTGATATGCAGGACATTCTGCTGAAATCCCAGTGGCATCAACCATTTTCTTAGTAATTTAGAACTCAATACCTGTTTGCATTAATGCTTCTCATTCACCCTTCCTTGGGATGTTAGGGAAGGACTAAGTAGCCTTAAGTGAGTTGAGAATTCAAATTGCATGTATGTTTATTTTTCTAACTTAATTATATTCTTCGTTTATCAAAAATTGTAATGAATGTGGTTTGTATGTAACAAAATAATGAATATGCAATAATTTTGGTAATACATGATATTATCAATATTTGATATGTTAGACTTCAAGTTATAAATCAAAAAAATGTTTGATTCATAATTCCAAATTTAATCCTAAAGGACATGTTAACTACATTTGAGTGTTTTCTGTCTCTTTCCATTAATCAAAATTTTAAAACTAACTGGCTAAAGAAAATAAATAATATAAAAATATTATATTATGATGTTGATGATCAAAATTTCACCAAAAATTTTTAGTGTTTAAAGAATAATATATTTTAGAATATTATAATCACGTGCAAAACACGTGAACTATAACTAGTGAGGTAGAAAAAGACCGAAAATTACTCTGACACTCAGTAATGATTGGACATATGATTGTTTTTGACTTGACAGAAAGCCATAAAGCTTGGTAGAGCTAAATTGGAGTAGAGTGCCCTTGTTGATGTGCCATATTAAGCTTTTTTTTCCTTGCCAACTAAGTCTATAAATGGCTAGGATAGATTTTGTTGTTTAAGTGTTCTAGTTGATCAATGTTCATTCATGTAACAAAGATCTTTTAGAAGTTTGCCTTTTGCAATCCTTGTTGCATCTCACACTCATCACATTTGCTTCATGTTCTCATATAGGAAATGGTTAGCAGACTTTTTAAAACTAAATATTTGGGAACGAATTTTTTTACCTGTACCAAAACTTCATATGCAATTGTCCGTCAACCAAGGATTCAAATTAATGTAAACATTTTATTTGTGGTTTACTTTCTTTATCTGTGCATAATTTCTTAGGACTCCTATCTTTTTCATCTCAACCATTTGTTGTTTTGCATTATACCTCGCCACTAACTTTATCTTGAACAAGATGAGCATATCTTTGTGTTCTGAATTGCCATTTTCTAATTATATGTTGATATTCTTTGACTATATTTCTCTTGCTCTTGGCTACATATGCAATGAAACCATGCTAAGAAACTCAACTAGCACACTGGAAGAGATTTGGGCCTAGGACTTACAGCTTCTATTGATTGTTCCTAAGAAAGGTTTTGTCAGTTTGAATTCTACTTCAAGTGGATTATACACTTCATAAAACCAACACTTTAGGGGACAAGAGGAGTTGTAAGTTGAAACCTACTTTCATTTGAGATCCTTGCTAGTTGAAGAATTTGTGTATGTCACTGTTGTACATAAACCAAGCTAATGGCTTCAATTGACTTTTGCATTAACGTTCAAGACCATGGCACTGCACTTACAGAGAAGAAGAACCGAGTTAGGTGCAATCATTGTGGAAAAGAAATCATCGGGTTTGAGTTAGGTGCAATCATTGTGGAAAAGAAATTAGCGGGTTTAGTCGCCTGAAATGCCACTTAGTAGGATTCCAGTTTAATGTATCTTCTTGTTTGCAAGTTCCTCCTCATATTAGGGAAGCATTCTATAGTCAAATAGTTGAAAGAAAAAAAGGGAATCTTAGGAAGTGGTGGAACATTGTTCCCCTAATATTCCTTCAAGAAGAGATATGTTGCTTCTTACGGATTCTATTGAGGCTTATGATCCAGGGCTTAACTACATTTGAGTGTTTTCTATCTCTTTCCATTTAATAAAAATTTTGAAACTAACTGGCTAAAAAGAATAAGTAATATAAAAACACTATATTATGATGTTGATGATAAAAAATTTATCAAAAATTTTTGGTGTCTAAGCAATAATATATTTTAGAATATTATAATCACGTGCAAAACGCGTGAACTATTACGAGTGAGGTAGAAAAAAGCCAAAAATTACTCTGACACTGAGTAATGATTGGACATATGATGGTTTTTGACTTGACACAAAGCCATAAAGCTTGGTAGAGCTAAATTGGAGTAGAGTCCCCTTGTTGATGTGCCATATTAAGCCTTTTTTTCCTTGCCAATTAAGTCTATAAATGGCCATAATAGATTTTGTCGTTTAAGTGTTCTAGTTAATCAATGTTCATTCCGGTAACAAAGATCTTTCAGAAGTTTGCTTTCTGCAATCCTTGTTGCTTGTCAAACTCATCACATTTTCTTCATGTTCTTTAAAGATCTTTGAATCTCTTCCAAGTTTCATATAATGACTCACTTTCATGTTGACTAAAACTTGTGATATCCATATAAAATTTAGCCCTTTTTTGGGGAGGAAAATATTTATTCAAGAACGCTTTTGTCAACTCACCCCAAGAAATGAAAGTATTAGGTGAATAAAAATTAAATCATACCTTCACTTTATCACAAAGTGAAAAAGGAAACAACCTTAGTTTAATTGTATTATCGCTTACTCCATTTATTTTAATTGTACCACATAAATCTATGAAATTAGTTAGATGAGTGTTAGGATCCTTCGTTGCATTTCCCCCAACTTGACTTTGTTGAACCATTTGGATGAGTAAGTATTTAATTTCAAAGTTATTTGCATTAATTGTTGGTCTTGTAATGTTTGTGTGTACTCCTGATTCATTTGGCAAGGCATAATCCCTCAAAGGTCTTGGTTTTTGCTTCTCCATTTCGACGGAAGTTTCACCTTTACTTTTTAACTCAATTTCCTCTTATTGGGTGCATCTTCTTCCTCTTCTCACCATGTTTAATTTTTGAAGGCAAATTATGTTTTTGATGAAGAATTTAGTACCTACAAATAACCAAAATTACAACTAAAATATAGAAATGATAAAATTAGCAAAATAAACAGAAAGTAATGAAGTCTAGATTAAAGAGAAAGTAATGAAATCTAGATTAATAAAACTTATTTTAACTCTAGTGTTGCACCTAAATCCTTGACAACGACGCCAAAAACTTGATAGAGCCTTTTCATTCACTACAAATTTTAAAACCTTATTACCCTATTTTCATAAGTGCACAGTCCGTTTATTGAGTATAGAGATAATAGGTGTCGATCCCATAGGGATTTAAAATATGGCAATCATTTGAATTTAATCACTTGCTTTATTATCTAAACAATCAAAATTTAAGGAAGTAATAACTAATACAATTAGTTAGGCGATAAAATCGGTCATGTAAGATGTTAGTTTAGACGGTACAATCAGTCATAAAAAATGTTAGTTTAGACGGTACAATTGGCCATAGTATATAAGTAATAAATATAAAACTAGCCATTAAGTGGTAAAACCAACCATTTATGTGGTATGTTGTAAAAAAAAAATAAAAGTAAAAATAAATTAGATTAAAATTGTTTAAAAATTAAGTGAGAGAGTCCTAGGGATTAGAATCTTTTGTTATGTCATGATTGAAAGTTAATTAAGGTGATTACGCTTATACTTCCATGAATTGTCAAGGAATAACTTCCAAATAGATGTCCTTGGGTTTACCAATGGACAATCTTAAGAGAAACTGTCTTGACTAATTCCTGTAGAAATTGTTTTTGCCAATTTTTTTAACTTCTTAAATCATCTTTCACCTATGTTCATAGAGAAAAGATAAGAAACAAGTTAAATAAGTTCAATGAAGTTATTGTGCGAATCCAACCAACCATTATTCACTACTTTCGTGAGAATAAGGTTAGTATTTAAGAACTTAGATCTATTGAAGGCAACTTTCATTGCTCAATAATTATCAAATCATTCATAGTTGATGGTCAAACAACTATAAAGCATAAACACAAGTTCTCAAAATAACAAATCATGAAAAAATATAATCATCCCCTAACTACTTCAAATCAAAACTATAACAAATTCATCTTCACTTTAAGATATGAAAAAACTTAGCTAGACATCATATTAAGAACATATAAGTATAAAACAAACTTGTAACAAAGTATGGCAAATAAGAACAAGAGACAAAGTTTAGGAAGAAGAATTCTTATTCAATAGCTTAAATCTTGATTCCTTGATTTGCTTCACAAGTTGATCTCTCAAATAAGATTGATACAAGAGTGTTTTCACCCTCCTCTCAAAACTCTTTAAACTAAGAAAGAAACTCTCAATATAAAACTAGAGTTAAACTACTTCTATCTCTACTTCTACTCTATTCTATAAGGTGCTACAAGATGCTAAAAGATGGCAAAAGATTGTTCAAATGAATGAGATACAAGGGTTATATATAGATATTTTTGGATGAGAAAATTGTTCATAATGTGGTCATAAAGTTATTCTTCACTTTTTCAACTTAAGATTAGCTGGTCTAGCTGGATTCTATCAAAAAAATTGGTCTACAAAGCAATGTGAAATGAATGCAAGTTTCAGAATCAAGTTTCTCGACTGTATTTTGGATGTTTCACCAAGAAAATTAAAGAACTAGATTTCAATGTCTCATAAAAATTGTATAGCTATGTCTTTGTTTCAAAATGGCTCAAGAATCATTTCGATTCGATACTTGTAACTCAAGATATAACAAAAATACCAAGGTGTTTCAAAACTGTCAATCTGTTCTTGTTTTGAATCAATTACCAAAACAACACAAATGTGTATATTAACCCACATTTTTGCATGCGTTGGTTAAACAACACTACTTGCATAAAAAGTAACATATAAAAGAATTTAATTCTTTTGATTTAATTTAAAACACATAAAAAAACTTACCCTAAAGCCCAATTATGAATAGGTAAAATAAATGCTAATCAAACTCCCCCACATTTGAACTATTGTTTGTTCTCAAGCAATTTAAGAATTACAAACTATCATAATAGTTCAAATATATCCCTTTATGTTCATGTATTTTTCAAATTCATTACCTCAATAACAAAGTAAACCACCATTATATAATCATTTATTCCACCACAAATACTTATTATACCAAGTAAAGAAGAAATAACTATATCAAGAATTTAGACTTGTCCAACTCATTTTCTTCCCTCAACTCAATTTCATTTTTAAGTAACTCATAGGGTCAAGTCAAGGCATATAACTTCCATGATCATTTTTATTATTTAAAAGAAGGATTTATTGAATACACAATAAATAACTTTCTCAAGTAATGAAGATGTCTTTTGATGTGAAGATCGACATTGGTAGATGAAAACTTCTGATTACTCAACCTTATCACTAACTAGAGCTGCTTTGCATACTCATAATTCAAGAGCCGTTTTACGCAAAAATCGACATTTGTAAATGAAAACTCCCGATTACTAAATTTCAAGAATCATTGGAGTAAACATTTATTTAATTTTTTCTTTTTTTCTCACTTTTTCTTTATTTTTTGTCTTGGAACTTCCCTCATATATAATGATTATAGAAAAAGTAATGCAATTATTGACCATATTCATCATTCAAATTGTGAAATTCAATCAAAATAGGAAACTTATTAAACATGCAAAATTCAAAATATAATTACGTCCACTTTACAAGATATACTTTCTTTATAGCAAAATTCTAGTCATATACGAGCTATTTCCAAGTTAAATAAGGAATGCGATTCTTAAGACACATCAATTTTCAAAGGGAGAATTTGACTACTAATGGTCATGGAACTTCTTTGAAAATTTGATAAAATTTTGAAAAATTTTTAACCATTTTCTCTCAAAGCACCACAATTAAGAAAGTAATAAACCTTTTTCCCACACTTAAAATGCACATTGTTCTCAATATATGAAAAGAAAAAATAAGAGTAAAAGAAATACTCCCTCTATAGTGAATTGGCCTCTTGTTTCCAATCTTTTGTGACTTCATATTTCTTCAATTCGAACCATTCCCTACATAAATGAAAGTCAAAGAGTGCAAAAGTTCCATATAATAACTATTAGTAATAGAGATTTATAATGCAAAATGGCAAACAAATTAGTTAAGGTTTAAATTATGCAAAAGTTACAAACTTGGAGTGTGTGGTTAAGAAAGGCAATGAGAAAGGAGGAACAAGCATTTTTTTTTTAGCAGAAAATGGGTTGATCCACGAGATGCAGGGATACCTCGTGGATCGCCTCGCAGATCTCTAAATTTTTCTACTAAATTGTAGATTTTTGTATTTTTTTTTCACTGTTCACTCCAATTCCAACTTTCGCAGAAACATGAATTTGATCATTTTTTTCACAATATGTAAAGTCTCAAACAAGTTTAAAATGATCTAAACATCCAATCTAACCCTTCATAATGAATCAAAAATCTCTAAAATGTAAAATGAGAGGTTGAGTTCTTCATGTTTTGTGTTTCTTGCCAACCTTCAAAAAGTCGCTTTTGCATCAACTTTTTGGAATTTACAAAATAAGTATAACAAACACTACTTAATACATCTAATAAACATGAAAACACACTAAACAAAAGAAATGATTTAAATATTGGATTGCCTCCGTACTATATTGCCACCTCAATAAAACTTTTATATAGATCTCATTGCATCCTTCGTAATATACTGGATAAAAAATATTCAAATGCAGATATAGAAAGAAAGGAAATGAAGACAAGAATGAGTAAAAGTGGACAAAAATTGATCCCACCAATGTGGTATCACCAAGTCATGAGAGCAAAACTGTAGAGGAATCCCTCTCTCTCTCTGTAAGACTGCGACTCATATGAGGATAAGTACTCTCTCTGTCTCTCTCCCTCCCTCTCTCTCTCCCCCAAATAGAATTGAAAATAAAAATCACACTAGAAAAAGAAATCAACATATATCATCAACAAGATTCGCATCAAATGGAAACAAATCTACACCAAAAGGAGCAACGAAATCTAAGGTAAGCAAGAAAAACAGATAGAACAATCAAATCATTTAGGGGAAAAGTGAGAAACAGCAAAAGAGTAGTTTGCATCTCATGAACTGATGCGAGAGACAAAAGAGTCTTGAGAGAAGGAGATATGTAAGCGATTGAAAGAGGGAGGACTCTTAGTTATTCAGTCGTTTTCCTTCTAGGGCCACTCTAAAAGTCTTCCACCTCAACATGAAAAACTTTAGCTTGCTCCCCTACAAAGCACTAGTCATATGGTCAAGGATAGTTAGGAAATAATAGTGACAAATAAAACAAGATGAATAAGATAGTGTTATAATATATCCTTGTGATCCAAACAACCAACGCAAGAAGAAAAAACTTTAACTTGTTCCCCTAGCAAGCACTAGTGAAGGGGTTAAGAGGGTTACAAAATAATGATGACAATTGACAACAATGAGTAAGATACAGGTCACACTATATCCTCGTAATCCAAACAAGCAACGGACCCAGCAGTAAGATAATGTGTGGTTTTCATGAATTCAGCATGGAAAAGGAAATGACAACTCAATGGTAGGTTAAACAATTCTTTTGTAAAAAATTCGGGTAACGTTTATAAAGCAAGTGCTTTTGTTACCAAAGAGCAAATTCAGCAGACAAAAACATGGAGAGTAATGGCTAGGTTACTATACAATTTTGCTCTAGCATAGAGTCTTTGGATGATAGATGGTGAATTCTATGCATCAGCAAAGAGAAGTTGTCCATCAAAAAGCTCGATGAGACAAGGATCTAATGTGTCCAACCATAAGGCTTTAAAGGTAACTGCCCAAGTATCCCTTGTCTGTGATTGCTTAGTAACTTCCATGCAAGGGCGGAGCCAAAAAGAAATCTTAGTGGGGGCAAAAATAATACTAAATTTTTTTTATTTACTCTTTTTCTAGTTTTTTCAGCAAAAAAATAAGTAAATTCACCAACAAGTACAAATGATACCTATAATCCATGAAAAACGTAAAAAAATAAACTCAAAATTATTAATGTAATAATAATTTTATTTCAAAAGCAAACTAAACTATTTACAATTGCTCACGACGAGTTTTCATATTTTGATAACGGTTTACAACTTTTTCATTTTGAGCTTCACGAAGTATATTTTTCTCAATATAAGTAACTAAACAATCATTCATCCAAGTGTCTCTCATTCTATTTCGTAACTGATTCTTCACTATATTCATAGCTGAAAAAGCCCTTTCTACTATAGCTGTAACAACAGGCAAAATCAAAGCTAACTTTAAGAGCATATAAACCAATGGATACACACAGGGGTGGAGTCAGAAAGAAATCTTAGTGGGGGCAAAAATAATACTAAATTTTTTTTATTTACTCTTTTTCTAGTTTTTTCAGCAAAAAAATAAATAAATTCACCAACAAGTACAAATGATACCTATAATCCATGAAAAACGTAAAAAAATAAACTCAAAATTATTAATGTAATAATAATTTTATTTCTAAAGCAAACTAAACTATTTACAATTGCTCACGACGAGTTTTCATATTTTGATAACGGTTTACAACTTTCTCATTTTGAACTTCACGAAGTATATTTTTCTCAATATAAGTAACTAAACAATCATTCATCCAAGTGTCTCCCATTCTATTTCGTAACCGATTCTTCACTATATTCATAATTGAAAAAGCCCTTTCTACTGTAACTGTAGCAACAGGCAAAATCAAAGCTAACTTTAAGAGCATATAAACCAATGGATACACAATATCTCTCTTAGTCTCTACCAACCTTTGAGCTAGATCAGAGATATTTCTTAAATCGAGAAATTCCTTAGCTGATTTCAAGTCATTAATATAAGTATCCAATTCAATGTCAAGTGCAAGAATATTCAACTTAGAAAATTCACAAGGATAATGTTCTGCAAGACGAATCTACTTTTTCTTATCAAATGCTGCAAAGGAATCACTTGGGTTCAAGCATGCCATACAAGAATAATTTAAAAGTTAAAATATATGTCAAATGGCCCTCTATTCATCATTACATTAACTCCAATTTAAGAAACTAATCAAGGAAAATAAAAATAAATTATATATCCATAATCCATAAAAGCACCATTTCACAAGTTAAAATATTTATCAAATAACCCATTTATTAGTTGTTACATTAACTAATCAGTTTTCAAATTTATTTAAAACAGTAATAGTCTCATGCTCTAGAAATATATTTGCCAACAAATTTAAAATAATAATAAGAAGAAGTAATTGTTTAGAAGTTAGAACCTGATTTTGATGGTCAGATGGTCTTCTAAAATTGGTGGAAAGAATTGCAAATCAGTGGCAGAGTTGTAGATGGTCTCCCGATTATGGCTCCGTTGGAGTCTTGAGGGGAAAATATGAAACCAGAAATTAGAGGACTAAATTGGGAATAAGAAACCAGAGGACTAAATTGGGAAGGAAAATTGGGAATAAGAAACCAGAGGACTAAATGACGGAGAAAGGAAAATGGACTAAATGACGGAGGAAGAAAATTGGGAATAAGAAACCAGAAGACGAAATGACGGAAGAAGGAAAATAGGAACCAAGAAAGAGACGTCGGGTGTGGAATAAGAAAGGTGGGAAGTGACCAAGTGGGGACAAAAAAAGTGGGACCAATAAATTGTGTATTAAGAAAGAGAACTGTCGGTGGTTGTGGCCTGTGGGGGGACAAATTGGAACAGAGTAGAAAATAAAATTTGGGAAGTGGCCAAATGGGGACATAGTCAAAACTAAATTAAATATGTATATATATTATAAGGATTTAAGGGGGGCAGTGGGGGCCCGTGCCTCCAGTGCCCGCACCTTAGCCCCTGCTTCCATGTGTAGTACTTTCATCCAGTTGTCTGAAAAATTTGAGTGTATATTAAAGCATCCTGCCCATTTGGCTGCTATTAAGGAATAGCAATGACAATCACTATGGTAGAACCCCTAAAGGGAAAAGAGTCCCAATGGCCCTCCAACTCTTACTCAGGTAAAGTTTTGGCCCTCCAACAATTAAAGATAAATTTTTGACCCTCGATCTAACAAAGTAGCATATTAGTGGCCCTTCTGTCAAATCTAGCAGTTAACTATGACGGGAAACTTCATCTCGCGAGACGCGCCACCAAATATGAAGGGCACTATAGTCTATTTGCCAAGACAGAGACTAGGGTTTTACATCAGAATTGTTCAAACCAACAGCGACGTGGCGTCCATCGGGAGCCCACTTAACACTCGTCACGGGGCCATTTTCTTCATCAACCGTGACGAGCTCTGAGGTAGCTCCGTCAGTTGCATCCCACAAATACACTGTGCTTCCAAGGGCAATTGAAAGAACATTGCTGCTGCCCCAGTCTAGCAGATTCAAGTAGTAATCATCCAAAATATCAAGCGCATCCAGAGTTCTTTCTGAAGTCTGTAAAAAAAAAAGAATATAGACCACAGCAGGAGAAGAGAACAATTAATTATTCGAGGAATTAAAAAAGAAATACTCCTCAACAGCTGAAATCTGAAATCAATTCACAAAGTTACAGGTGAAATACCAACCTGGGGGATGTAACGACGGGATTTGGTGGGCTTGGAGTTGTTGGCAGCTGTCGAGAAGTCAGCAGGGATAGGGTCGACAGGGGTAGGTGGCTTGTTCTTGAAATCAAGGATCCTGGTCCTGTTCATGTTGAAGGTCTCCGCAAGCTGCTTCCGATAAGCCTCCCGAGAAGGCGAGCTCAGGGTTGGGTTTTCCTTACCTTTCCTACCTTCTGTGAGCATGTAATGAGCATAGTCGAAATCCATTGCAGATCAATTGGGTACAAACCTATCCAACTGTCACGGAAACAAAAGCTTTTAAGATGGCCCTAGGGTTTTACAGCAAAGGGGGTGAAAATTGTTGGAGAAAAAATTGTTGGTGAAACTGTTTTTATTCTGTCTTGGCAAAGAGACTATAGTGCCCTTCATATTTGGTGGCGCATCTCGCGAGATGAAGCTTCCTGTCATAGTTAACGGCTGGATTTGACAGAAGGGCCACTAATATGCTACTTTGTTAGATCGAGGGCCAAAAATTTATCTTTAATTGTTGGAGGGTCAAAACTTTACTTGAGTAAGAGTTGGAGGGCCATTGGGACTCTTTCCCCACCCCTAAATGATAATGAATTTGTGAAGATTCTTTTGATGAAATCTTGTGTTTGGTAACCACTACAATGGGAATGACTTTTTGAATTAAAAAAATATAAAATTATTATCCTTTTCCTTCTTTCTCTTTATCTCTAGGGTCCAGCAATGGTTTAACGGCCACCAACCACTACCACCATTTATTTTTGGTTTTTGCTTCCTTCCTCATGATTTCTTGCCATGCTGCCAATTAATTTCCCAATCTTTTTTGTTTGCTTTCCCATAGTTGTTCCTTTTCCTTCTTCTTCTTTATTTTTATTTTTATTTTTTGGTTTTGTTGGTCCTCTTCACCGATAGTGCCGTTGCCATGGCCACCATTACCGCTATCACTACTGCCAATGCCTTCACCACAATCAGACCCGACGATCTCTGGTATCACCGACACCAATTCAACAAATTTTAACTTAAAAATTATTACTAAAAATAAATACAAAAAGTCTTATCACACCATAACCTCTTATGAGAGAGAAAAGGGGACAAATTTCATGGGAGAGAGAGAGGAAGAAAGAATATAGGAGAGAGAGATTGGGATGAAGAGAGGTGGGGGGAAAGTGGGAGAGGTGGAGCTAGAAGGGAGAAATTGCAGATTAGATGCTGCAGTCGCCGTTTTCCTTTCCTATTTTTTGTTTGTTTTTGTTTTATTTGTTTATCTTGATCGGTAATGGGAGGGACAGTGCCGAAATTAGTGGGTAATGGATTTTGGATAATGGAAGACCCAAAAGTTGATAATGAAATAGCCATAGTTGTGTACCAAACACCATCAATGATAATCATTATTCGCTCATTCCCATTGAGGGGTGCAAAACCACCCAACCAAACGGGCTGTAATTTACATTGAACGGTTTAACACATTTTTTTCTTTTTGCCCGGTAGCTTGAAAAGACAAAGTCGTCAAACAGGCAATTTGTCAGTACGAGTTTCACAAAGAAGAGGAGACAATACCACAGTTTAAAGAGCATATTCTAATATATTAGACAAGTTAATAAGTGTAGCTTTCAAATAATGTCCTCTACACTTTTTTGGTAAATGTCAAGAAATTAATATTATATTATAGATACCTTTAAGGAAACAAATTCCTAGATCCTGGTAGCATGGTGGATATTATCATTTATCATGCAAAGAGTACTTATTGGCATTCAACTTGCTATAGATTCATATACTTATGGCAGGTTCATATTCTACTATTATGCATGGCTTTTGTGTTAAATTATCCTGCCTATGTAAATGTCGCAGCACTTAGGATACCATTTTCATTTTATTTTTCATGTTTTGACTCTTTCTTCTTTCTCTTATTCTCCATTGCAATGTCCCTCTTGCTCTCTGTATCTAGGTTCTTATATTCCTCTCCTCACAAGTACTACCTTCCTCCGTAAAAGAAAGTTAAGGAAAATTCATTCAAAAATTCAAGTTATTTCTGTTCAAATTGGATATGGCTGGCACCTAGGATCTATAAGGGAAAGAAACCAATCAACAAGTGAAGCTGCAATTATCTCTGCTTATTTTGTTCTAAATTATTACTGAAAGTTGCTTTTTTTTTCCCTCGTGTTGGTTCAATTTCATTCTATGCGTTAGATATTCTGAGGATTTCCTTGGTTGATAGTTCTTGAATATTTCCTTTTCCTATATCATGTAATAGTTCTTGAACTTTTAAAAAAATTTCTTTTTTTTTTTTTACTTTGCTTTGATCAGATTTGGTTTTATGCCAATTTTTTTTGGGAATTTTACATGATTTTCTTTAAATTAGGATTCATAAAATCTTCATGGATTTGGTATTAGGGAAGACCAAAGTGCTTGCTACAGTTTACGTGCCAAAGATTGGGAGAACGAAAATGAATACCTGGAAAAGGCTGGCTTTGGGGTCATTTGGAAGCCAAAAATAAGGCAAATAGGCAAGGATTCCTCTATCTTTTTTTTCACTTAGTTTCTGTTGATTAATGAAGATACACACACTTAGTTGTATAAATTTGATCAATGATCGAGGAAATAGGAAAAAGAATGTGAGATGACATTGAAGCAGACTTTGCGAGGTTTCTGCCTTTCGAATGTTCGTCCAAATATTGTCAAGTGATAATGTGAATTAGGCAAGTCAGTAGTCACTATGAATGACATGGTTGATTTTTACATTGGATGCATTTGATACTACTATTTGGAAATGATTTCGATGTTGTAATAGGGCCTTTGGACAATGACAATGGGCAGACACTAATGAAGTTGCCATAAGTGATAAGCAAAGTGAAATTTCATATTCTTGAGTTAGCCGAAATGATAGAATTGATGTCCTGTCTCTCTGCTAACTCAGTTCAAACCTCTCCTAGGGATCTGGCTGTCGCACGGGTTGCATCGGACGGGATAATGGACTTCATCTATTTAAACAAATTTAGTGAATTTTATCGAGCATAATATTTGTTGGCTAGAAACGTTTTGAGCATATTAACATCTGGTGGGCAAGCATGGGTAAGAGGCACCCGAAATTACAGAATTGTACCTTTGAGTGTTCATTTGGTATGATACCTTCTTATTCTCACAAAACTTCTTAAAAGCTGAATAACCTTCTTCCTCTTTCTGATATTTTGACCCAAAAAAAATGTCTACCTTTTCTGGTTGTTTAGTGTCTTCATGTTTTTTAAACATTCTACAAATTCAGTGAATTGGTAAGTTACAGCTATGGATTCAAACTCGGTAGCTTTATGGAAGTAGTACGGTGATCATTGTTTGGCTTCTTTACCTTGATTGTAATAGCTTCTTGTCTCCTTCAGGTTTTAAGTGTCATTAATATCTTTTGAGTGTTAATATTTTTTCTATATCGTTTTGATTCTTAGCATAATTGACATCTAGAGCATGGATTTTAATTATATTTTCTCTATACTTATGATTTCATTGGTGGATGAGTTCAGGAAAAAGAAAATGGCTGCTGAAGAAGAACTTCCTTTGAAGCTTTGATACAATTATATATGGAAGAGAAGAATGACAGTGGAATGTCTTCATCATTTCATGCATCCATCGAGAGGGTTTTGTGGTGGTACTAAAAAGCATGTACAGTCATTTATGAAGTCGGATTCATTCAATTAATTTCCAACTATGTAAAGTCTGTTCGTGTACTTTAGCATAAGCTCATTCTATTTTAGTATCATCCCCAATTTGTCCCTCATAAGTAAGTTACACTCTCAACAAATCAGAGCACCCATGTAGGCAAGTTCACACATTGTGCTACCCAAAAAACTAGTGTATATATATATGTATGAAGTGCTAACTTGGTACTTCTTGTGAGCAGACCTACAATTATTGTGAACATGAATACATGAAACCAATTAATTGATGAACTGATTAAATTATGCGATAATATCATAAACCTTTCCTGAGGTTTCTCATCACTTATTTTCCTTACTTTTGTTGTTTGTGTAACAAAATTTTTAAAAATTCTAAACTACACTTTTGCTAATTTTAGTAAATGAAAAATACTCCTAAACCACGTTGTTTACTTCAATAAAAACCGCAACCTAAAATACAATCTCTTGTAGTAATACCACATCACAAAACTATATTCTATATAAATATAAATTTGAAAAATAAAAAAGATATTTGAAACGAAATACACTAGTACAAATTAAACTCTATATGCTCAAAATTGATTTTGTTATAAATCTTATTTTTTTTCCCAACCTCTTCTCAACTCATGATATAAACCTTTAAGTTGCACATATCACAATAAAAACTTATTCAAAATAAACAAAAAAATCATACCCCACTTATTATAATCATAAAAAGAAAAGGGCAAAAAAATCTAATTTACAAATAAAAAATTACATAGTCATCAAAAAAATGAGTAAGAGAAGAAGGTGAATTTTTTCTTTTCTTTAATTTTTTGAGCTCTATTTATTTGATATGTAAATTACGTATCCAGTGAGGGTTCTTAATATAGTCATTTGCAATTATGAGGGAAGGTAAGTGATATTTTTACAACTTCGAGCCTGTTACGTGATATTAGGAGAAACCTTGGAGCAGTTTCTGATATTTTCACTTAAACTATACTAATAATAATCAGGAAAAAAAGGGAAAAAAAAACCGCAACATAAGGGAGTACTCTACGCAGGACCAAGGTCAAATCTTATAATTTGATTAATGGTTGGATGATTCGATTTTTCGTAGTCATAGACCACGAACCTATTGAGAATTTTATTCTAGTAGGCGGAAAGATCAAGTTCCACTTCTGTCATATATCAAATCTTCATTAATTGTACTACATTTTTTATATATGATCATATAATTACCATGTTAAATTTTCTTTAACCTTTTACTTTCTTCTTTTGCTCTATAGCATGAGATGAACTTCCTTTTTGGATGAATAGATCTATTACGTGTGTGAAATCAACACCAATATTGGTAAATGAGCAACAAAATCAAAGATCATAACTAACTACTCTCTAAGGCTGCAATTCAGCATAACTTGAGCTCAAAATGCAATTTCATTCTTTGTATTTCTCTAAGCTGGGAGATACTTGACCAAAATAATTATCGAATAATTTTGGAAACCTCCCTTAACGTTTCTCATAATATCACCTAGCACCTCTGAAGTTTTCAAAATCATAATTACTTACCTTCCTTGTGGGTTTGATAAGACTGTATGTTCCCTTTAAAGGTTACAAATTGATAATATTACCCTTACAATTTGAATAACTTTTTACTCATAAAGCTAAATATGTTTAAATCAACAAATCTATTGTTAAAAAAAAAGTCAAATTGATCACTCTTACCATACTATAAAAACTGTAGATTGATACATTTAGACACTCTTATCATATTTTAAAAATTATAGATTAATATATTTTAACACTCTTTTTCTATAGCGACCAATTTCAAAAACTTTTTTGAAGGAAGTATATTATAATAGATGATGTTATTTAAGTTGTATTCAAAATTTTTAAAAAAAAATTCGTACATGTAGTTTGATATAACCTACACTTATACCAAAAAAATTATAACTGCCCAAACTTTTTTTTCTTTTTAGTTCAAAATAGCATCTATTATGATGGGTAATGGCTAATGTGTTGTTGCAACTTTATCCTTTGTTACTTGTACTTCCTAGCGTTTTTTATCTTTACTTGTTAACTTTATTGACTTTTATTTTTGCTACAAATTTCATAAATATGATAGGTGTAGTAATGGAACTAAAATATTTCTCTCATATTATATGTATTGTGTAATGATTTTTCCCCCTAAGGGTCCGTTTGGTTCATGGGATGACACAGGGTTGGATTAATTATCCAGTATCATCCCATGTTTGGTTGTGTTTCATACATGAGATGACACATCATACCTAACAAATAGGATGATAAAATTTTAGACTAATTTATCCTTACAAAAAAAAATACAAATTTGTACTCTTACAATTATTTTATTAATATTTTATAAAATATTAAATTATTTTGTTAAAAAGAATCTTCAAATTAAGGGGTGCTTTGGTCATTAAAATAATAATTTTATCTCATCTAATTTTCAACAAAATACAAGATATAATTATTTCCCAACATATATTATACAATCTAGAACCAACCAAACACCAGATAATTTGAATTATTTTATTTGAGAATAACTCAGCCCAGGATTAATAATTTAATGATGTGTCATCCCATCTCATCCGATCCGTGAACCAAACGAACTCTAAAGGGGCTAAAATGTTACACAAAGCATCAATTTAAATATTTAAGCGAGGTAAATGAGATTTTAGAAACTTCAAGTGTGTTAAGTGATATTAAGAGAAACCTCAAGAGAGGTCCCTAAGGTTTCTGAAATTATCCCAATTATTCTCAAGTTTTAGTTTTCGGATTTCCAAATTGTCACCATGCAAATAAGAATTCGAAATTCATAGGAATTACGTTTGACACTACAAAATACCATGACATTAAACCAAGTGGACATTTTATGTTTTTGGCCATGTGTATATATTGCCTAAATTTATTTGGCTAGGTTTAAATTATTTTATTTTTGTTAATAACAACTAATCTTAAACTTTTTGACATTTTAAGTGTATTTTTTTGTTAATAACGATCAATCACCCATATTATTATGCTTAATTTACCTTCTTACTGTGATTAATTTTGGTCATAGTTTAGAATATTTACTAAGCTCGTTAATGACAATCAGTTACCACTTTGTTATCCTTAATTTTTGTATTTATATAAAGTATGAAAATTATATATGTTTACTTATATTCACAATCAATCACTTTTCCCACTCTGAATACTTCCACTATGCACCTGCCGAATAACAAAACCATATAAATTACTTAACCCATGTCCATGGCATGTCCTTGATTCAGTCCTGAGGAAACGAAGAAAAACAGAGCCACTTTGGATGTTCAAGCATCAGAGGCTCATAAAATTCCATAGTTAATAGTTTTGTTTTTGCACTTTAACTTTTCATTTTATGAAAAATAAGATACAACCTTTTCTCTCTCTTTCTTTTAATCTTTACTTTATTTTCTTTTCATGGGATGATACTGAAATATTATTGAACACATTATGATACTTTTTCCCTTTCTACCAATAATATTGCTCTAGAATATGCACGAGCCTAACTAACAGACAACATTGATTTCTAAATTAATTTTAAATTGAAGTTTTGTTACAATTTGCTCACTGTTAATTTGATTAATAACCTTAACTTTAAAAAAAATTACCTTAATTTTATATTGATTGTTTACAATATTTTTTTTAGTGCTCTTGCCTAACTCTCATTTTGTTTGGTATATTGCAAATTCTTTTCAAAATTTGGCTAATTTTAGGTTTTACACGTAGGGTATGTTTGTTTGGACTGAAAATATTTTCCCGAAAAGGTTTTCCAGAATTTCTGGTGTTTGGAAGCAAAAGAGGTTGGAAAATTATTTCAGCTGGAAAATGTTTTCACGCCACCGGGTGGAAAATGACTTCCACAACAATTTTCCTGAAGTTAATTTCCGACGGCTTCAGGACTCATGAAAAAGGAGCTGGTGAGAGTTGCAGAAGTTTTTTAACTTCTCTGTCTTTGAATGCTTTGTCAAGTGTCCTCCGTAAGACTATCAAATCTCGCTTCCACTTCCAGATCCGTACTTTGCCACAGCCAAGTTATCTCTTCTATTTGAATAAATCAACTTACAAGATTCCGCTGAACAAAGTGGACTTTTTTCATTTTCTCCACGAAAAACAAGAAGGCCAGCCATGAAGATGATGAAGGCCGTGAAGAAGCTCAAGTTCTGGTCAAGAAAGCAGAAGAAGAAGAAGAAGAAGGCATTGTTCATTGATAACCCACCACCACCACCATGCCATTGTCAGTACCAATATTACTGTCCGCCGTATGAGCCCTCTGCTCCACCATTACCAACATCATCATCTTCATCATCATGGGTTGAGTACGATCACGAGGCTCAAGACACCGTCTATGCAAACTCTAAGTTTATCTCATTCACCTCATCAAACCCAGCTCAAGTTCAAGATCCCACATTTGGTCCGCAAGACTTCGGTTCGGTTCCACAACCCAGACCGCAAGATCCTACAATGCCAGCTGCTGCCAGCATTACTTCCTATCAGCAGTACATGGTGCCAAATCCTGCTTACGGTGTTCCACTTCTACCTCAAGTTCGAAGAGAAAGGAGGGGTGGAACCTTTGGGTGCATGTTTGCCTTCAGAGCTCATTTGTTTCGTTGCTTCTTTCCATGCTTCCACATTCGGGAAGCCAAAAGGTGATCAGTTTGCTCCTCTGCATCAATGCCATCATCAGCAAGAAGCATCATGTAACGACAAAGGATTTTCCTTTGGCACAAGTCTATTGATATTTCTGGAGTATGAATCGTATAATGCCTTGCATGAATGGTGAACCGCCAGGAATTTAAGTAATAATGGTTGGCGACCTTCCCCTCTTTTTTATCTTTTGCTATCTTATTCCTTTTCTCTATACTCTTACACAAAAACATCTATGAAGATACAGAAAAATCTAGATATACAGTGAGTCTTGCCTTTTAGAAGTTTTTTCGGAGAAAAATTGATTCTTTTGCTATTTTTGGGACCGTTTTCCATTTGGAGATGGATTTTCGTTTTTGTTGAGCAATATTTTATATTTTGGCATATATTTGCTTTGTATACATTGAATTGTTCCAGCTTATTACCAATTCGAGTTGGAAAATTCAAGAATTCATGGTGTAATATGAATAAATATTTTATAAAAATGATAATATGATTATAATGGATAGAAACTAAAATTAACTTGGAATGAAATGAATGTTTTAAGAGTAGAAAAATATTTGCAATATATCAACAAACATATCAAAAAATATTTTCATTGACAAACCAAACACCGAAAAATTATGAAAAAAGGAATTCGAAAAATATTTTCACTTAATAACCAAACACTGGAAAATTATGGGGAAGGAAGTAATTTTCCAGGAAAATGACTTCGATGGAAAATATTTTCCCTAGAAAAATATTTTCAGTCCAACCAAACGGACCCGTAGTATATCCTTTTTTCCATTCTCAAACTATATTTGAATAGTTGATCAAAAAATATTTAGTTTTCAAAACTTATACTGCAATATTTAATCGTGTTGTTGAATATAAAATGACCCATGCAAATGCACGGAAAAGAGACTAGCTTCAGATAAATTGAAAACCATAACAAACTAAAACTGTATAAAAATCTAGCATTAGAACTTCTCCAAAATATACAATCATACGTTGCAATATTTTGCAAACGAACATTTTAAATTTTAAATTCTATTTATTTTGGTAACTAAAACAAAGAAAAGAAAACGAAAATTCTACTACGCCATTAGATTTTTTTTCCTTCCTTGTCTTGAGAAAATTGTGGCTACAACTAAAAGTCATAGTACAAACTCTAAGTTTATAATCTTCCACATGTCCATCAACGGGTGGTCCATATAAAACCATGCTGTTGCACTAGCAAAGATACGATAAGGTACAAATGCAAAATTTTGCAAATTCCTTCCAAAATTGTGGCAAAAATGGCCATTCCCAATTCTCCAGAATGGTCATTAGCTTCAATCAATCATATGAAATCATCCCGCAATCCCATTCCAATTTCCATATTCTCAGAACCCTTTAAAAGCCATCCCATTTTTTCCCTCCTGTGTTTGAATTCCAGAGCTTTAATCGCAAAGTCTTCAAGTTGTTCATCAGTACCAGTCTTGGAAGATGCTTCGTCCACCACTTCACCAGTAATTCAGTTGGACCTGAAGCTACAAGATCTTGATGATCAAGTTTCCAGCTTACCTGAAACAGAGGATTTGAATGGTCTTATCTGTGCTTTGTTTGAGGATTCCAGAACTGAGGAATTAGCTTATGATTACTATGAAAGAGCTAAGGACAAGCCAGATTTTAGACCAAAGAAATTGACCCTCAAGCTTGTTATCAGGTACTTAATTAATTCAAGAAACTGGGGTCTGTTATATTCATTGTGTGAAGATTTTAAAAGTTTCCAAGTCTTGCCTGATGGTTCTACATGTTATAGATTAATTAGTAGCTGCAGTAGAGCTAGAAAATTCAAACTGGTAAATACTTTGCTTGGAATTTTCTCAGCTGATGAAAGTATTGCTTTTTTGGCTTTTGATGCTGCCATGAAAGGCTACAATAAGTTGCATATGTATAGCAGTTCGATTTCATTGTACGAGCGTATGAAATCGAATGGCATTGTTTTAGATTCAGGCTGTTATTACCATATAATGGAAGCCTACATGAAAATTGGAAGATATGAGAACGCTGTTTCACTGTTTGAAGAGTTTGAAACAAAAGACTTTGGTTCTACCCCATTTACTCCGAAGATTTACTGGATTTTGTGTGAATCACTGGGGAAACTAAGACGGCCTTTTGAGGCTCTTGACTATTTTAGAGAAATGACAAAAAGAGGTATTCTGGAGAATCATTTGTTTTACTCCTCTCTGATTTCTTCATTTCTTAGCATGCGAGAAGTGAAAATGGCTGAAGAGCTTTTAGAGGAAGCTGAGAGTAAGAAAATGCTGAGGGATCCAGCTTTGTTCTTGAAACTTGTATTGATGTACATTGAAGAAGGATTGGTAGAAAGAACTCTTGATGTTGTTAAGATGATGAATCGCGTTAGCATCAGAGTTTCTGATTGCATCCTCTGTGCAATAGTTAATGGCTTCTCTAAAAGAAGAGGGCTCAATGCTGCAGTTAAGGTATATGAAGATCTTATATTGCAGGGCTGTGAACCTGGTCAAGTGACCTATGCTTCAATCCAGAATATCTATTTCCGGCTTGGACAATATTTCAAAGCTGAGATGATATTCTCTGAGATGGAGGAAAAGGGATTTGATAAATGTGTTGTGGCCTATGCTAGCATGGTTGCTATGTATGGGAAAACTGGCAGGGTGGGAGATGCAATGAGGCTTGTGGCCAAAATGAAGGAAAGAGGCTGTGAGCCTAATGTTTGGATCTACAATTCTCTCCTAGACATGCATGGAAGGGGCTTGAACTTGAGGCAAGTCGAGAAAATTTGGAAGGAGATGAACAGAAGAAAGGTATTGCCTGATAGGGTTAGTTACACTAGTGTTATAAGTGCATATAGCAGGGCAAGGGAGTTTGAAACATGTATGAGATATTACCAAGAGTTCAGGCTTAATGGGGGAGCAATTGATAGAGCAATGGCTGCTATCATGGTTGCAGTCTTCTCTAAGTTGAATAGAGCTGATGAATTGGTTAAGCTTTTGCAGGATATGAAGACAGAAGGCACCAAATTAGATGTCAGACTATATAGGTCAGCTTTGAATGCTTTAAGGGATGCTGGGCTGCATGTCCAAGCAAAATGGTTGCAGGAAAGTTTTGGCAAAACTTAGGTTTCAGGCTAGAAAACCAGAAGCCACAGAATTTCTACAAGGTAAAAATGGACATAAGATTCAACTTTCCAAGAGGAGTACTGGCCAAGGTGCAGTAATACTGTACAAGTTGATTCTGTAATTAACTGATTCCTTCTGAATATCATCTGATACTGATTGTCATCAGAAAAGCAATTCAAGTTGAAGGATGACAATGATCCCATGATTTCTACTCCTCCAGACTATGGAGGAGTCTTCCTCATTTCATTCCACTGATACAGAAGCAAACAAAGGAGTTGAGTGCCCGAGCAAAGCAAACAAGTTTTAGTGCATTTATCAGAATACCACAAAAGCAAACAAACTTTGGTGCATTTACTTAGATATTTGATTGCCTGAACGTGAAGCAAATGACAAAACAAAGAAGTCGACCGAGTAGCCATATAATTTGTCCTACTTACATAGAACTATGCATGTAGATGTTTCATAAATGTATCTAATACAGATTATCCGCTCATTACTCTCTCTCTCAAACACGCACACACCAACTGTATGGATATATATATGTGCTTCTGCTCTTTTGAGGTGGGTCATTCCACTACATACAAAACAAAAGCAGAATTTAGACCTCACATACTTAGATTAAAGCTAAGAGACCAAATCTTTGCATTCAGTAAACTGATAAGTTCTTGATATATATATTGTTCTTAGAGCATCAATACATGCTAAAAAATGATTTTCAGCCACTTGTACAGAATATCTGCATAATCTTCAACTGGCCAATCAGCTCACTACGTGTCTGATTATTCATGTGTTCTATAATAGTAGCTTTTGATTCGTCTTTGGGACTTGATAACCAAATGCTTCAGATTGTTACATTTCTGTTCCTCCTTTTCTTTTTTTTAAGCGGCATGATCTCAGCTTGGAACCATTAGCAGGGATAATTAACAGCATTTTTTTTAGGCCTTGCAACCGGGGACATTATTTCTTCTGATGATGAGAGTTTCACTTAAGAATTCCCTATGTTTTTCTGACTTCTGTTTTCCTTGTACTGTCTGCTGGGGTTTAATTGGCTCCAGACCATCGGTACCCCCACCTGAACTCTCCCCATAGGGAAAGATGTGGCATTCCATGGATGTAATGAGAAAACCAATATTCCTGGGATGCCTCTGATGATTCTATTTGTCCTCTTGATGTGAAATGTTTCCTGGTTTAGTGTAAAAAAGGTTCAAGAATTCCACTGACGACTGTAGTGAGACAATTTGGCCTCATCAGTTTTGAGTAAATGCATCCCTGCAGATTCATAGGGATCATATCAGTCATTAACATAATTGTTATAATTGTTATAATTAGTACTGTCCTTCTAAGCTTCCTCTCGGTAGTGTGGGGATAAATTTTGCACGGAAACACATTATGTTTCTGCAGACTTTCAATTTTTTCTCTGTAAGCTAACATCTCTCGCTTTGTCTACCACAGTCAAAACTTTTGCAAGGATGAGATCCCTCATGTTGATCTGACTTTTACGTGGTCTTCCAATCTCTGCCCTGAGTCCAAGCCTCTTCACTGCTAAGGTTGTGAGACAATGTTCTACAAGAGTGATAAACTGACTCTCTTATCCATGGCATAGAATCACAGAGTTTCCCAGTTCGTCTCTTTCAACCCCCCTCATTGTTCTCCTTTTGTTTTTGACTGATATATAAGATAGACAGTGTCTACGGGAAAGCCAATTTTTGTGATTTTTAAATGGATGTTTTACTTAAATAGTAGTTAAAAGATTTAAAGCTTTCTTGGCAACTATTCTTGATGCTGAGAATGCCGTCTTTGAAGGGAAAGAACACGCTCTTGTCTCAATTGAATCTGAAGGACTCGTTCTCATGCCTTGCACAGCCAAAAGTGAGTTCAGTTTCCCTAGCCTGAAAGGTTAACTTCACTAGCTCAAAATCTCTGCACCGATCATTCTATAGAGGATGAAACAGTAGCAGCACATAATAGGGGCTGTTCGTCAAAACATTTGACGGATTAGCGCTGAGCTGTGGCAGTTGACCCCTTATGATGTATGCCCCTTCCTGTGGCAGGTTTCACCGAGCCACTTCGAGGTCAAGTTGGCCTTCTTTCATAAACTGAACGCATGAAACAAAGAAGTGCATAGTCTTCTTGTTCAACAAGCTTTTCTTAGTTTTTTTTCCCCCTTCTCCTTTTTGGCTTCTAATGCTTTTTGACCTTACCTTAGTTTGGTTTCTTATGCAAATCTGACTCCATATCTGGAGTTGTTCTTGGTGAACGCCTCATATGTCGTTCCATAATACTGAACTTCTTCCTAGCTGTTAATTCGAAGTAGTTCAAGATTGAAATGGGACATTGTCCCCTATAATATTTGGTTTGCCTTGTTTTTATATCCAAATAATGCTTGCAGGAGTACTAAAATTATCCATAAGAATACCGAACTTCTGTTACTTTCTCACTAAAAATTTCCCATTTCCTCTTGCTTTCCATGACTTTCCTGGCTGAAATCCAATAGAGTGACTGTAACAATAGTGCAACTTAAACCTCTGCAGTGCCTGTATAGCCCCTAAACAAGAAGGAATCTCCTCAACTAGGTTCCAAGAATTCAAAACTAGGGGAAAGATGATCTTCTATAAGTATTCCACTTTACAAAGTCTGATGGCTCTAACTTCAAGAACTTTAGTCGACAAAACTCTCCTCCTAATATGTCCCATGTTTTACCTACGAATGCACCACTTGATAAATTGAGAACTTGAAGATTAGGCAGTTTCTTCCCAAAGGTCTATATTTCGCTCCATGGAAGGCAAAATTTGGACGGGGTTAACTTCTTAAGAATTGTGGGAAAGTTGAACTCACAAGAATGTTTCCCCGTGCGTCTATATTCCACTTTCAGTGATTCAAGCCCAATATTGGAAATCCATTGCAATTAGAAGAATCATCCCATGAATCAAAGACATGCACAACTTAGCTCTCGAAGACTTGGTAAGGCATCCTGATCTGTTCAGCATATTCTCGATAACACAAAAATGGTGTGGAAAGGGATTGTAAAGTATCAAACTTCGACGATTTCTTGAGAGTGTATTGTGGCAAAGTACAAAAGTATGAGCAACTTTGTATTTTGAAATGCCTGAGTCTTCCCAAGTTCCCGATAGTTGTTGGTAATTCAACAATTCTATAGGTTCTCAGTAGCAACGTTTGCAAGTTCTTGAGATTGCCTGTTTATAGTGGTATCCTTCGTATGTAAAGTTTCTAGAGATGAGAATCCAATGGGAACTAAGTGAAATATGCCAAGACAATACCATTGATCCTACAAAGATCTAACACTCCGAGAAGTTTAAAGTGGTTAGAGATAAATGAAGCATCCTCGTATGATTCATGCATTCCTGCAGAGTAAGACTGTATTAGAGAGCAGACACACCAGTAGGAAGGTTCTGATTTAGCTGCAAGATCTTTCAATCCAGAGTGGACACATGGTATCCGCGTGGCTTAAATTCAGTATGGGCACCTGAAGATGAATTTAAAGGTTTATCATGACCATTTAGTTAATGCAGGAAGAACTCTTCTGTAGCTTTTGAACGGGCAAAACCATAAAAGAGATCATGAGCACGGCTTGCTTTGACACCTCCATTAGATCGTCTTTTGGAAACTAGTACGAGGCTAGCTTCTAGCAATTAGATCGTTCAAATACGTTTCAGCTGCATTCTCTAACCTTCCGTTCTCGTCATTTTGCATTTCAATGAATCCTTCTGCAATCCATGCACTCTTCAGCCTATATGTCAGGATTTCTTTGCCGACCAGAAAGGCCGCAAAATAGAGAAAACAAGGCTTCACATGATTTGGCAATTTTTGATGACTGAGTTCTAGTATATCCATGCAGTGTCCCGGTTTACAATAAGAGTAAGGTGTAAAAGAGTCTGATCAAGTCAAGCACTCTAATGTTCAAGATTACTTGATTATTTTAGCAAATTTAAAATTGTACTCAAATTTGATTTACTTATTTATCGAACTAAATTCAAACAAGCTTTTATCAAACCAATTTCAAGTTGAATTTGAGCAGTTTGAATTTTTTACTTTTAAATTTTAATTTTATGTTAATCAAGTCAAACTTGAGCTGAGTTTAAAAGTTTGTCGAATAAAAAATGTTGTTTAAGTTTGATTTGATAAGTTAGCGAATCAAACTTGAACGAACTCTTATTAAACCGAACTCGATTCGAATATCGGATAATTTAATTCGTCTTTCAACCCTAAACAAGAGGAAGAAATAGCCCTAAATAGGACAAAGCAATAGAGAGTTGATATTTCCAAAATAGAATTGAAAGAGAAAAATAACACGGATTGATAAGATTGTGAGAACAAATTAATTCTCATAGACGAATTTTTATTTCAAAAGTTGAACATGGAAATATAAAGAAATGGGAAAGATACAGTTTTGATCTCTAAGGTTTGGTCCTGTGTGTCAAATTAATCTTTGATATTTTGACCAAATTAAACAAATCAACTCCACATGAGGCATGTTTAATAATCCTCTAATAAACCTTTCCTTTTTTCAATCTTTTCCATAACTGTTCCCATGATTTAGTTTTTCTAGCGAAAGCATTCAAGTTAGACCTTGTATACTGAAGAACCGGTGGATAAAAAGACCATTAAGCATTCTCTTTCTTTTTTCAATAACTTTATTTTATATGAACTCGTTAAGTAATTTTATACACACACACTCATGATCTCTCTCTCTCTTAAGTTGCATGCCTAATTAAATAGAATTGATGGGTCATTTATATACTTGGGTTTGACCCATATCCATATCCAACTCTTCTGTATTCAAAATTTCAAATTGTCTCATAATTTTTCTTGTTTCTAACCACTTAATCCATTTTAATAAATTTGAATAAATTTTTTATTATGGCTATTTTCCCTCTTCTAACAAAAATATCTTTATTTATAAATCCATTTAATTTATTTTATTCATATGTATTAATTTTTTAATTCATTCTTATTTTGATTGTTACTTGGTAATGTTGATAGAAACTTAATATTTATTCATGAAGAAAATATATTTTTGCACATTTGGTATTTAGTTTAATACAGATCTGTATATGTATTTTTAGGTTTTTAATCATATAACAATTTAATAATTAATTAAAAAATATATGTCAATATTTTTGTATACCTTGCATATCTTATGAATAATATTATATATATCAAAAGAAAAAATATATAAAAGTTTTCAAAAATTGATATGGTACCTAAACACTTAGATACATTCATTTTCTAAAATAAATACTCATAAACATGTAAGAATATTATTTTTTCTTGAATTATTCATGCTTTCATAAATTCATAATTAATACTAATAAATAAAATAAAAAAAACTGTGCAAATGCACGGGTTAAAATACTTGTTTCAAGACTTGTTAATTTAATCTTTGACAAATACAAAGAAGATGAAGTACTATTCTACATCAGATTGACAATATATTGAACTCCTATATAAAGATCTACACGTGAATTTTTTGTTTCTTTTAAAACCACGTCAATTAACAAATTGGAAATATAAAGTAAAACTTGTTTCCTTTTTTGACTCGATCTGCATACTAATATAAAAGTAAATTACAGGGTTAGTGACTAATTTTAAATTGAATTTGAAATTTTGAAGTCCATAAATTAGAATTTGGTGGGTAATTTTTGGTAATTTTGAAAATTCAAACTACAAATAGTCAAATTTGGTTCAAATGTTGTTTTGAGATTTCTAAATTCAGAAATGCAAAACTATAAATCATATTTATTATAGCATACAATACATATATTGGGAAAACTTTGGACATGGAAGCTGGAAATTCCATAATTCAGAATAGGGATGTAAGTTTGGGCTAATTCATAGATGGGGAATTGGGAACTATTCACACTAATAAAGAAATTTTTAAATGCCAATTGCAATTCAACATTTTTTTTTTGCTATAGTAATTTGTATAGCGAAGTTCAGTTTGAAGCATGATGTCTTCCTCAAGGTTAGCATGCTCTACAAAAGACTTTTTTTTTTTTTTTAACAATATGAGTCATCGAAACTCTTTCTTCAATTATACAATTACTATTGTAGATAAATTATTTACAAAGTGTAATCCATGGATCCAAATGTTACCACTTTGTTGTAAAAAATGTACTTACATGAAGAAATAGAAAAAATAATTGACCATGTAACTGTATTTTCTGTGTGCTTCTTTATTTCCTATTTTATCATAAAAACACATTTTTGACAAGTTTTTTTTTGTCTTCCTATATCACCATATAAGTACATTTTTACATCAAAGTCTTAATATTTGATACATAAATTAGTACCTTATTTACATACAGTGTATAAGTAACTTATTTACAAAAGCACCTATCCAAAAAACTTACTTATAAGAGTACTTGGATGATTCAAAAAAGAGTTCCGGTGACTTCTGCGGCTAAAAAAGAGTAGTATTTTGTGGAGCGTGCGAATTTTGAGAAAGACACGATACTTCAAACTTAACTTCACCACACAAATAGTATAGCAAACATAGTTTTGTTATAATTGGGATATCATGGCTCATTTTGATCATTAAATTATCATTGATTTGTACCTCAATACTGCTAATTTTGCTAATGTTATCATCGTTGAACTTAAATAGAGCAAACTTGAGAGTTTAGGGTGCAAAATATTCAAAATTGAGAATTCAATATGCAAAATATCTAAAATTGAAGTTTAAGGTGCAAAGCGAAAAAATGGTATAAGTTTGAGGGTGCAAAGTGGAATTAGTCCTTTTTTGTTTATAAGCACCGCTCTCTCAAATGGGCTTGTATACATTAATCACAAGTTAGCTACAGTTTTTGAATTTGGATTGAGGAGGTGATAAACCTACGTAATAGCTATTATGGGTCGATTGAGTTAGATGGAAAAAAAAATAAGTTAGTCCCTAATAGTAGACTTGAAGTAGAAAACGTACACAAGCAGGGAGAGAATGTGAATGTTCACATCATAAATATATGATTTCGCGAGAAGCAACTAGAAAGCTAGCAATAGGAGGTCTTGTGACAAGAAAGTCTTATTGGTTATTTCCTTTCTTTTATCTCACTTAATCTTTGCTGTCTAATACTAATAATAACAACAATAATAACAAGATTTGGCCTATCTCTCCTAGTAGTAATCTATAACCGCACATCCAATAAGGCTTGTGATTGGAGATTTGGAACTCAATTAAACAATATCAATTGATTAATGGACTCTCTCTCCTTATTTTTTTTTTTGTTAAAGATAATACAAATTTGGGTTAATCACAAGTTGAGCCTAACAACGTATGAGATAATCACATGTTAGCTTTTACCATTCAAAACATCCAAAATAACATCATCCCATAAATTTAAAAGTAGAACTTTTTGTATTAATGGCACGTATAACAAAAACTCAAATTTGGTATTTCTAGAATAGATTTTATATTTTATAAAATAAAATATATAATTTTATTATTGTATCCTATATTATGAATTCAAGAAAGAGATAAATACATTTGAATGATTAAGAAGTACATATTATCCAACACAATAATCACTTATCAAAGTATGGGTCGAAACAACATATTTAAGTATTTAATAACTGCTTTTATAAAGAACTCTATAGGTGAAGTACTTTTTAATAAACCATCACAACCTCAAACGGGCGCTAAAAGGATTATCACATCATTTGCTAACAAGTGATTAATGTTTATTTCATCAATACGAAGCCAGATTTGGGATACGGGTGTAGCTCTCCTGCTGGATAACTATGTTGTTGATTATGAGCTTTCGTTTCTTTGCTGCAAACCCAAAATAATCCCCAAAGAATTCCTACCAGCGGACCTCCATGTATTGAAATTCACTCTCCAAGTCCTATGCATCCCTGGTTGAGTGAAAAAGCAGTTATGATATCTATTATTATTACTTTGATTGTTAAACCAAGAATATTAACTATCTTTCAAGACTAGGTCATGGACCATACTTATCTTATTGATTTTAACACTATTCTACTATCATAATAAGGACAACAAATAGGTATGAAACCTTAACTTGAATTGTTAACGGCATCCTCTCTACTTAGAGGAGAAAAGTCTAATTTATGTTAGATGTAGCAACTCTTCTTGTTCAACTTATGTCCACTTTTAGGAATGAGGACAGAGTATCCATGCCAAAGTGCAGGATTTCACTTTATTGTATGATAATAGAAAGTCTTTGGTGCAACTCTTCTTTCCTATGTTCACCTCTCTACCAATGAAGGCAAGGCAAGTTCCACTTCGACTGCTAAGCATAGAAAGCTCTTACACGTGCAATAGACTCTATTAGGCTATGAATCTCTTACCTTGCTCTAGCCCAATTTTTTTTAAGTTGTAATGGAATAAACACTTTAGAATCGAGGTCTACGTAGAGTCAATGATTTTGGATTTTTCCTTGCGATAATGGTGCATGTGGTAATTAGGACTGTTAACCGAAAGTCCAGTTATGAGCTTTTATCAATCCCTTGAACAATCTTTCTTCCCTTGTGTTTGAATTAAGGGGATCATGTCATGGGCGATATGTCTGTACAAATGCATAAGGTCGGACGTAGTAATAAGATTACTTGGAGTAATACAGGGCTCAAACACACAAGGATGAGTTAATTTTCTACTTTAATTATTCTAACATATATTTAAAGTTAAATTCAAAAGAGTTAAATTACTAATTGAGAAGTAAATAAGTAATCAAATCAAGTAAAATAGTGGTTGAGAAGACAATAGACAATAGACTAGAACTTAGATTTTAATCTAGAATTTGACTTAATTTACATAGTTATTTTCTTAACATGCCATGAATGCATCAAATGATTGTATTTTAGATTATCTCTCGATATATTTAAAATATGCTTAATTAAATCCCACGGTCTCTCTGAAGATCGTGAATGTTCAATTAAATGCTTTAAGAACTTAAGTGATATAATTGCATCATACAAACCCTAACCAACTCTCGCGGTTAGGTTAAGTATGTTTATCTATTTAGTGCACAATTGTATATCATTTCTTAGCTCAATACAAACCTTAAAAGCATGTCTATGTTGATCAAGTATAAACATGTAATTAAATTAAGATAGATAAATTACAGCGACAATCAAGAATTGACCTGGGAGAATTAATCAAAATTCCTTCATAAAACCCTAACTGTAGAAATGAATTAGTTCAACATGTTTGGAAAATTAAAACCCATGAATTCAAAGAGTAAATACAAAGATAAAGAAAAAAGTAAGAAAAACTTCTCAGTTCACCTGCTTCAATCTCTTCCTTACTTGCTCCTTGATTCGCTTGCATTTTATCTTGATTTTTCTAGAAAAAGCTATAAAAAGTAGATGAACTAAACTTGCCTAATGTTTTCTAACCTAAAAATGACTTAAAATACCCCTATTTATAGTTTGTTGAAAATGTATCCCAAATAGGATAGGATTAGGCTTTATTGGAGCTGACAATTATGTTTTCGGGCATTTATTTGATGAAGACCAGCCCAAAGTCCTGCCCGGACATTAGCAAAGTTGAGATCAAACAAAATTGGCCTGATGTTCCGCAGAACAACCGGCGTTGGTTATAAGGGATTCGCATGTGGATCCTTATGGATCCGTTTGTGGATCCTTTATAATTCAATACCCTCATTTTTATTTATTTATTTATTTACTTTTTGGTTCTTCTTCCTTCATTGCACCTTTGTGCGATTCATTTTGTTCTAGAACTCTCGAAACCAATCCATTTTCTCTCCAACTCAACTGTCTACCAATAAAAATAACATAAGAATAAAATTGAACAGTTTTCATTAAAATTAAAGCTCAAATAGCATAGATGACTAGCAACTTATGCAAATAAATATACTACAAAACTATGCCTTGTCAAACTCCCCCACACTTAACCCATGCTTGTTTCCAAGTACGAGAACGAGAATAAATTAAACTCAAACAATGGTATATTCAAGGCTATTATTTCCAAGGTAACTATTCTGAGCAAGTGTCAAGTGCCAATAGTGAAAATTAAAGAGACACTTCTCCAATTAAGTTTTAATACCGTCAACCCTTTCAACTCCAGCTAACTTAACTAAGTGTATACAAGTTTTTATCGAATATTTTCTCACAAATGGACCAACCATTAATCAAAATCTTAAACACATAACCACATGGATCCACAAGTTAGTATTATAATCAACATATTTTTCTTTTTTTTTTTCCATTTTTTTCTTTGATGAAATCCTCCATGCTTAATCTTTTTCACATTTTAACAAGTGGAATATATTTAATTCTCAACTGTTCAAGTTTTTTAGCACGAATTTCAACATCTCCCAAATAAAGATGCCTGATTACTTAGCTTTTCATGGCTCAAGAATCACATATTTAGTAGCTATCATCACTATTTAACGCAAAAGTTCACATTTCCTCAATGCAGACCCGGCTACCAGGTAATGATAACCAATGGAGTAAAGTCAAATTAATAAACACCTAAGCACAAATTCCATCATATCCTACTAATATGGAGAATTAAGACTAATAATTAGGCCAAATTCACAAGAAAAATGCTAAAAAAATATTTATAATACCTAGAAAAGTTAGTCAAAACTTTAAAAAGTTTCAAAATACTAAATATTCACCAAAGAAATGCTCTAAAGCAACACCATTCAACATACATATTTGACACATTCATATGTATATAGCCTTAACAATAATAAAACTTGAAATATAAACTATTGCATATTAGGGATGAATAATAAGAACAAAAATTTTGAAAAATTTTAGCAAAAAATTTTTCATTTCACCCATTTACCTCTCCCCCACACTAAAGACAACATTATCCTTAATGTTGGGGGAAAAAATAAAGGAAAGCTAGCATGAAAAGGGGTGAAGATGAAATTCCCTTGACAACAAATGAATACCAATAATCAAGCGAGGTGAGAGAAATGTCACTAATAGCCATAGTTAGGCCCGCGGTGAAATCCTCATATGAACACTATAAATAGGGATTAAACACCATCAAATAACCCAAACTAGAAAGCAATAAACTCCTAAAATGAATAAATACCACCACTAATTCCAAAAAAGAAAATCAAGGAAGAGTAAATAATTGAAAAGAACGTTGGATTGCCTCTTGAAAAGCATTAAATATAATGTTTCAACTAGACAGGGCCATATATGGTTATTTAAAGAATGTATATAAAGTGGGAATGGAGATTGCCAAAACATGGTCGTCCTCCCATGTGCAGTGCACATGCATATTGTGTAAGAATTTGTTTTTAGGTAGAATTCTTTTGTGGTAAATTCTGTAGTGTATTCACATATTCCAAAGACAGGTGTGGAAAGTAAATTATATGGCAAAGAAGCCGGCACGTAGCAACCTGACATGTACGGAGATGAAGGGAATGTTTCTAAAAAAGTAAGTGGTGACCTATAACCGCGGTTTAGAAATGTGAATGTAGCGTACGGCAAAAGTTAGAAATGTATTGGGGTGAAACGGAATTAACATAAATATAATGGACTAAGGAGTGAAAATAAACCTGTTAACTTTATTAAAACAACCCCAATTTTCAACTCTTTCGTCCATAATAACAATGGAGTACCCATTTTCCTTGAATACAAATGTTAGTGATCGCACAATATCATATTCGAATGCATTTTTGAATAAAGAGCCAACTCTTTATGGCTTTCCTGCACTACAACTAAAGATTAAATCCATTTTGAGGACCATTCTTATATTCAAACGGGTGTCTCAGTTTAAAAGTTTCAACTCCCCTTGGCTTTCTTCCATTACAACAACATAATACCGAAGGTGGCATAAAGACAGACTGATTTATCGGATAAAAAGAAATTAAACCCGTTGGTGAGTAAAAGACTAGCTCTTTGTGCCTTCCAACCATTACAGTGACAGAGTACCCAACGTGCCTTAAATACAAATGTTGGGTTATGGGATAAAATTTAGTTAAAACGGTTGTCTTATAAACGACCAGCTCTTTACGGCTTTCGTCCATCAGACGTTCAGGAGAACCCAATTTCGTAGAATACAAAATTATTTATCGGAAAGCATAAAAATTAACAGCCAGTGTCGGTTCTATTGTATAAAACATCGAAGAAAAAGAGAAAGCAGTACTAAACAAAGCCATGCTGGGGCAACCGAAGAGGAAGCGTATTAGGTACTAAACACACAGCCATGTTGGGGCCCGCAGTGATGCGTGTGTTTGAAGACAGGTGGTGAGGTCGGAATCGAAGGCAAAAATTTGGTAAAGAAGAAGTCAAGGCGGAATAGACAGAGGTGGTGTCTACTGGCGTAAATTCAGGCGCAGGCGGTGACGGTAGATATATCTGAGGAAGGCCCTTCCGAAGCTGTGGTGACAGAATGCAGCGGCGTGGAACAGAAGCAGAAAAATCAAAGGTGAGTACTTTTGTCCATAACTTTGAAAAATGGAGTAAAATAACGAGTAAAACACCTGTACGTCTACTAGGGTGATTTCTACAGTTCTTGTAAGAGGCAATGATAGAGGAATAAGGAATACGAAATACGGGGTGTAAGACCCTGCGTCTTCGAACAAAGATGAAACGAAACCGGGAAATTATCGCAGTTTATTTGTGCACCGAGCTTTGTGTACGTACGTAGGAAATGTTGGTCCTCTAATTTGTATTAAATAGTGTAAAGGAAATTAAGCAGAAATGAGTGAAGACGTGAAGAAGACGTTGTAACAGGACTAAAGTCTTAAAACATAGTGATTTGGATGGCCGTGTGGACATCGATAATGGCCCCCATACTGCATTGCGAATGGTTATGTGAAAAGAATTAAAGAAACACACAGTAGAGGTTGAGTTTGTGGGTGTTAATGAAAATACATGTCGATAGTGGTATTTTGTGCTAAAGGTTGATATAATTGCATCAGCCACACTTATAAAAACTGTGTATATGAATGTTAGAGTAATGTTTATCGTCTGCATTTTGTGAAAGTTGTGAGGTAAAGTATGGTTTGTTAACTGAAATGATCGTGTATATATATTTTGTTCCATTAGTAGACGATCAGTATTTATGTTACAAACGAAAGCATATGGGGAGGCTGAAAAAAAAATGTTAAGCGACCATGGTTAGAAAAAGCATTGAACAACCACACAGGGGTTGTAACTATGGGGCAGGATGGGGTGCTTAAAACTCATGACATGGTGCAGGAAACAGAGAACGGAAAAATGGGGATGGATGGTTGCGGCAAGTTAATGTCATTTGACCTTAACCAAGAACCTGAGTGTGACCGAGACACATGCAGTGAAGAAAGCGGTGGTTCAATAGGAGGACACGAAGATGAGGAGGCAGATGAATTGGTGGGCGCAATAGGCGTGGATGACGTAATGAAATTAACATTTGACACGGAAGAAGAAGCTGGGGAATTCTATAATTTGTATGCGAAACTAAGCGGATTTGGGATTCGTAAAAGTAATGCCAAACGAGATGCAGATAGCATTTCAAGATTTAGAAAATGGGTATGTTGTTGTGAAGGTTATAGGAATGAAAAGTGGTTTAATTATGAAGACTGGAAAAGAGAAGCAAAAGCAATCACAAGGACCGGGTGTGGGGCTTGCTTTCGCGTGAAATATGACATAGAATCGGTAAAATATGTGGTGACACGTTTTATTATAGAGCACAATCACCCGCTGCCATCAGAGGCAAGTGTGCAACATATTAGGTCGCATAGAAAAGTGAGCGATGCAGAATATGCGCAGGCAAAAAGTCTAAAGTTGGTTGGGGCCAGAATATGCCAGATAATGAAACATTTTGTTATCAAAGCCGGAGGGTATAGTAACGTGGGATTTTGCATTAAGGATCTGTATAACCGAATGGATGAGGAACGTAGAAAAGATATTTTTAATGGCGATGCAGAAGGGGCACTTGGGTTCTTGGCAGCGAAGAAGGATGCCGATGACATGTTCTTTTATAAATATCATGTAGATAACGAAGGAATATTGACAAGGTTGTTTTGGGCAGATTCTAAATCTCGTGTGGACTTCAGTGTATTTGGAGATGTATTGGTGTTTGATACAACATACAAAACAAATAAATACCGCAAGCCACTAGTTGTACTTGCAGGGGTAAACAACCATTTGAACAGTACTGTTTTTGGCTGTGCACTGCTATCAGATGAGAGGATTGAAACATATGAATGGGTGCTAAGTACATTTGTAGAGGCTATGAAAGGTAGAAAGCCAGTAGCAGTGATGACAGATGGGGATAGTGCAATGCGAAGAGCGATAAAGAATCTTCTCCCGGATGCTTGTCACAGACTATGTTCGTGGCACTTGCATAGAAATGCACGGAGTAATATTCGCTGCGAGGAGTTTAATAACAGGTTGTATGACCTGATGGCGAGAAAGTTTAGCACTCTTGAGTTTGAGGATCGGTGGGCTAGGTTAGTTAATGAATGTGGGGTGGTAGAGAATGAGTGGGTGAAGAAGTTGTACCGTAGGAGAAGGTTATGGGCAGAGGCCTATTTACGCGGTCATTTTTTTACAGGTATGAGAAGTACTCAAAGGTGTGAGAAAATGAATGCTTTTTTGAATGAGTACTTGAATGAAAAAATGCGACTATATGAATTCGTTAGAAGTTTTGATTTGGCAATAGCATGGCTTCGACATACTGAGAGCAAAGCAGTTCACACAAGCGAAAACACAAAACCAGTCTTAACCACAATCCTGCCCGAATTAGAGGGGTGCGCAGCGGAGGTGTTTACAAGGAATGTGTTCTTCATGGTGAGGAAGCATTTGAACAGGCAAGGATTTCTAATTTCTGAGGGCTGGAGCGAGGATGGAGGGAGTCGTACATATTATTACTCGAAATATGGTGGACACGAAATAAGTTGGAGGGTGGATTATGATAGGTCAATGGAGAAGCTAATCTGCTCTTGCATGAAATTCGAGTCAAAGGGGATTCCTTGTGCTCACATGTTTCGCGTGATGGTGGTAGAAGGAATGAACAGGATCCCAGAAGCATGCATTTCGAAGCGGTGGACAAAAGGAGTTTACAGTACTAATAATGGAATGAAAGCATTTGTTGCAGACGAACAGCTGACACAAATGGCCAGATATGACACTTTAAAGTCCAGCTGTAATACTATGTGTTACTATGCGTCATACATGGATGATGTGTTTAATGACCTGCAGCAGATGTTTGACAAGCATTCTGTGGACCTAAAGGAGAAGTGGATTGAAAGGGGATATGGGGGAGACGGATTTGCAATGGATTCAAGAGTGATGAACGATAGAAGTAGAAGAACATTCGGGCTATTAGATCCCAGGATGTCCCGGTCTAAATGTGATCACAAGCATGCAGAAGTAAAGAAGAAAAGAAAGTGTGGTCATTGCAGGTACAATCGGAAATGCATACGTAGTTATACAGTAGTTAATTGATAAAATACATGAAGTGGACAGTGAAGGTAATAATGAAGAAGTGGGTATTTTTCAACAGTAGCAAATAAACACATAATTGAAAGTGCATACAAAGTATACAAAGTTATTGGCAGTGCAAGAAAGTTGAAGTGGTGTAATGTTAGCATTGTACTTAGTTGACGTGGTTACTTGCAGTCACAAATGATTTGACATGTGATATATGGGATGAAGATTGCAGGCAGACCACAACCAACGAACATGCCCATACAAAAAGAATTCGCACAATACAGCAGTTCATGATGATCATATGGAAAATTGTTTGGATGACTCGCTGAAAAAATCATTTGAAATTGGTACGGGGTGGAGCGACTCAGGCGAATGGAGAGGACAAGCATTTGTAGCACAACCATGCGGTAGCGGTGGAAGGGACACAGGTGACCAACAAAGAAGTCCAGGAGAAAGATGAGGCACAACTGTTGTGATGCTTCGGTTTGCAGTTACGCAATAAATAAGGCAGATTTTGGTGAGTAGAGGTGCAAGAGTATTGAAGGTTGCTAGGTCTAGATGGTTAAGTCACTGTAGTTCCACCGAAGGGGTCATGCACAGAAGGATGACAAGATGCATAACTGTCATGGTTGCGTCGTCAGCACTGTTGTAGCAAATAGTGCTACTGCACTTGGTTAATAGGAGAGTAAATAGTTGACAAATTGTGTATTAGAGGAACCAAACTTGTTACGGTCCTTTTTTGTAAATAGGAAATTAAGTGGAAGCGTATGTTGCGCAAAATCTCTTCGTGGGATAGACGTTTTCCGAAGTGGCTACTTGGGAATCAGCTTCAGTTGCCCAGGTTTTGTAAACTGGTGCCTTACGCTGCTGCTATAAACTGCTTTTACGATATGGGCTGTTTGTTCGTCTCCTTGCTATCCTAACGAATGACCGTAAGGCCCAACGCCTTTTATTTTGCCCATCGTTCCATTCAGGTGTAGGAACAGTAACTTTTGTTTCTTCCCATCTATTTTCATTGCTCACAATGCTTATGCGTCTCTTCAGTGCACCAATAACAATGGTATTATTAGTTATATGTATTATATATGTATATTAATTTATGCAATATAATTAATATTATGAATTATACTAATAATTATATATATTTACTAATAGAAATTATTAATTAGTTCGAGTAACTTTAAGAATACATTTGTACTAATATATTTAATTAGTCAATAACTATCAATTACGATTAATTTTTTTTACAGCATTTGTACATTTCCATTGGAGTTTACTATTTTATGTAACTTGTTTGCACACGATTAATGAATTTCTTTTTAATTATAACAATTATGCAATGTCCGCGTCATGTCCGTAATCTAAATTGCTATGAACTGTAGAAAAAATTCCACATGTTTACTGAAACTCCATCCGAACAACTTTGATACATAGGTTTTTTATGGTGACATAGTTTAACCAAAATTGGTATACCCTGTTGGAACAATCCACTTAGGTAGCAATGCTTCGTCAGCCTCCCTCACACTAATTACTGTACAACTGTGTGGAAACTTGAACTCATATTCTTGTGTTGGAGTTGCATTCATACAAAAGGCTTTTCTGTCATGATATAAATAAGTTCGAAAAATGTAATGCATTAACTATAAATCTAGTTAATAGATTTATAGTAACAACAACTTGCATTTAAATTGTTTTGTTGTAAATATTTAATTTCACTGCAAACTTCAATTGCAGGTGAAGAACAATCTGGGACAGACGAAAAATAAGAACAGGACTATAAATTAGTTGTGGGAAATTGACGGTAACAAATTTTCTATCAAAGCAGTTAAACGGTACAAATTTAGAGAAACAAGTTCAACGTTACCAATTATCTGTCAATTGTTAACATTTTCCGTGTTGGGTGTTCAAGTTTAAAATTGTATCAGAAGTACACAACAGACGTGGCGATTGCTCACAGCTCGGCTTTGTTGGTGGGGACTCCCAACTAGTTTGCATGCTCATTCCTCCGGCTACACAACCTTGTTTGCGGTTATGGGTCATGGGTGTTCAGTCTTTGGCATTATGAATTCCCTGACATTCGTGAGCTTTGCCTCTATCAAGGTCATCCGTAAATGTCTCCGTCCCGGCACTTGTGTTCGGACGCTTAGAAACACAGGATTCCCGGGCACCAATTCCACCGCGAAGGCAGCGTTTCCCTGCCCCCTTTTGGAGCTTCAATGCACTTTCCAAAATTACCTGTATTTGATGTAGCCTTTGGTCCACCACTTGTGAGTTGTCCGACCCATTGGATGCCAAACGAAATATTTCTGCACTTTTTTCTAAGACTTTCTTTCTGAGGCCCATGCACTGAACAAGCAGGTCCTCGTACCAGTGTCTAGGCACCTAAGCGGAAACAACACAGATGGCTGTATTAATTTTACACAAATTGCTAAAATTAAATGCCGAGTGAAGTACAGGGCGAAGAATGCCATACCACATCACCAACAGCACATGGAAGAGGCAACCCTATTACATCGCCACCAACTCTGTGAATGCCCTCTTGCTGCAGTGATCCATCAGTTTGTATGCACAACACAGACCAGGGAGGGTAATTAATTGGATGTTTCAGTGACGGTGTTGTAGTCTCACTTAGTGGCAACTGGTCACATATATGAATTACACACTCCTTCCCACTGGGTGGCAACGTGGAGGAAGTCATTGGTTTCATTAGCCTGCGCACAAACTCGTCATACGTAGCATATGGAGGGGGATCTGGGTATAGGCTTACAATGGGCAGTCCATCAAGCACATCATGTAGCGTGTTTCCCGAAATTGTATCAGTGTTGTACATATCTGATGGCCGATGGGGAGGTTGCTTTGCACATACACCTGCATACACCTGCCTAATAACCCTCTCACCTAGGTAGTAAAATCGTCCCATGGGGCCATCCAAAAGCAATCTCGTTGCAGTTAGTTCCTTGGATTTGAGATACCGACTCGGCAATGTCATTGCAGGGAAGGGCAGCCAGTTGAGCTATGACACATAATTAACAAGCGATGTAACATTGGTTTGTTCAACAGGCGGAACAAATTCATAACAACTGTTAACACTTAGGCGGTAGAAACTATAGGATGTCCTAAGTACGGGAACTAACGTTTTCCTGGTTAATGGTGTCAATTGCGCGGCGAAAATGTTCGACCGTAGACGGTGATTGTCGGCTGGCTCTATTACATGAGCGCCATCGCCACATTTTGGGCAATACGTCCCTCTCGTCCTGTTTCAGTTTATACGGACTTAACTGAAGAATTTCATAGGCCCACACCTACACGTGGTTGTACAAATTATGTCCAACGTTCGAGATGAACACTAACTGCATGAAAAGTTTATTTAACGGAACATGGTAATGTCGAATTGACACAGAGTGAAGGCAATTCTGGACTTACCTCCCAAATGAAGCTGTAGCCGCCAAGGCTTTTCGTCCGACGTCGGGAGACGGCGGACATAAATCTGTACAAGGTTGCCATCCCCGCCCCTCCCCAGTTAAAATCCACTATACGATCTACGTCCTCCAGCGCAGGCAGACAGCACAGGTGAATTGTTTCGGCCGTGTTGCTAAGTAAAGTGCGGCCAAGCATGTAGAGAAAGAAAGCTCTAGTTAGATGTGCCAGCTGGACGTCGTCGTTCTCGTCAATCGCCTTGTCTTTGTAGAATGAAAATATATCGGTAACTCTGATGGCACCGGCAGAAGCAAAAGCTGGCACCCAACCCAATTGCTCCTTGATGTAATTGGCATTTTCCCTAACATTGTAATCCCACGGAATGGGCAACCCGCCCACTGCAACACCGGTTATACAGGTGAAGTCCAAGGGTGTCAGTGTCATCTCTCCGAAAGGCAAGTGGAAGGAGTTTGTTGAGTCCCACCATCGCTCCACAAGTGCGACAGGCAACTTCCTATCTCTATCGGCCACGGGCAAGTGGGTCAGAAAATCCCCAAACCCAGCAATAACAACTTTCGCGGCCACCTTACGAGGCAGCCTCTTCCACCACTCCATAAGTTCGACTGACGACCCTCTAGGATAAATTGAATAGACTTCCTGTGCATTAATGTAGAACCAATTCAGCCAGTTATATATAAGTATAAACCAAATGAGGGCTTAGGGCAAAATAAGCACAAGTAATTGTCGACATTGATTCTGCAACATGTACCCCCTGTGCAAGGAAAATGTGTGATATGTGGGTTTTTCGATCAACCAGCAGTTCTTGCGAGTGTTCTTCATCAGGCGGTGGCCGGTAGCGATGGAGCCTGCCCATCGCACGGCTTTTTTAGAGTTGAATTTTAGACGAATATTGTGACGGCGCAGCCTATCACAAAATCCCTGTCGCCCCACCCGCGATTATGAACAGCTTTGCCGTTAAGTGTTGCAGCCTTGTAGGTGCGTAGGCGTCTTTCTTCGCGAGAAATTTGAATAGTTAGACATTTTGGACGGCTGTGGCCATGTTGGGCGTGCAATGGGCTTGTACCTGCTAATTAGGGTTGTAAATTGGGAAATATGTGTTACAGTGACGGTCGGCGCGTGTGCTATGCATGTTTTCATTGGCCTTGACATACATACCCTTCTCAGTTTTACTTGGACGACTAAGGAAACAGTATTGTGGCGGGTGGCCAACCTGCGCGTCGTAAGCAATGAAATGTCTCCGAACGTTTCATTATAGCAAGGGGGAAATTGGATTAGATTGCCATGAAAAAATTTGAATTTAAAAACACAAACCGCAACCCCAAGACCTTAACAGCTAAAATTGAAAAGCACCCGTAATGGATGGTCTGGACGATAAACGCATACGGGTTGCCAGAACTACAATGACACTATGTTGACACGGGCTGTGCAACGCACAGCCAGGGCCCTCTAGAACATTAGTTAAATACATAGCACCGGCAGTTTTAGTGCACAATGAATAGAAATATAGGAAAAATATTAAATATAAAACAATTAAAATTTGCTGTGAAAAGAATTTTCATATATAAAGTTAACCCCAATTTATTGTGATTTGGAAAAAGAATTTTTAACCAACATTATGTGTACGTAATGATACCAAAAAAGAAAACAAAGCAAATCCATTATGAATGCATTATCGGTTTAAGAGCAGCATAGTTTTAGTTGTAATTAAATAAGCAGTAGTCATAATGTTTTAGAAATTTTAATAATTAGAAAAAATATAGAAAGCCACAAAAACCTGTGACTAGCTTCAACATCAATAAAAAAAATACAAACTTGCATATTTTTCTTTCTTTTTTGAGAGAAATAGCGAGTTAATCTATCCATTTAAATCATGTCTAATAGCATTACAAATAGATGAAAACATTATCTAACCAAATAGTTATAGAATATGTATAGCAAGTTTAAATAAAAACATGAATTGCCATATTTGTAAATCTACATATGCAAATTCAAATTCAACAATTTGTTTGATTGCAAATATGTCTTCTTAATGAAAATAGAATTTTCTAATAATATTTTGTATAGTGACACTCTAAGCTAAAAGCCTCAATACTAACTTCCACCACCAAATGCATTCCTTTGAAAACTGCAATTGTTTTAGCTAGTCAAATCAACAAAATATTATTAACTTCTTTAGCCAAATAGTAATGACATGTCCATTTGAAGTTGTCTAACAATCATCTCAAACTCTAATTACATTATCTATCATTATGGGCAATAAAAAAGGATAAGAGTAAGTCATATAGAACCAGTTTAAGTTAAAGATTTTGAACTCTAATTTTGCACTTCTTTTATTTCCAAGCTATCATTTGCTAAAATTAAAACCATGAAAATAAACTACCTATCATGGATACAAGCTAGTCATTCAAAATGTTGAATGAAGAGATATAAAATATTATGTTCACATTCTAAATTGCTAGCCCCAACAAATATTTTACACGTCATCCAGAGTAACCCCAGTTTGTAAGCATTTTTCACAATTAATAAACTTTATATAAATTAAAATATAATTACCTATCCATCAATTAAGAGATTGGGTTAATTTTTAATTTAATAAGCATAATTTTTTTCTTCCTCATCATCGTTTACCTTGGATTTTCATTTATTAGATTTTTTTCTCCTCTATTGTAGTACTATCACCCTATTATCAAATAACAATTTTAATAAAAAAATTAGAAATAGAATGAATCTGCCCAAATCACTCTTTTTGATACCTCTAACAATTCTTTCATTGTTAGCGTAAAAATTTTTCATGTAATCACCACTCGTCCTGTTGTCAACCTTAGTTTATTTTTTCCAAAAATAAAAATATCAAAAAGTAGTGTGGCCATAAATAAAATATAAAAAACTAAAAAAATGTTTCTTTACATTCGGGGAAAATATTCACAGCATCACATACCTCTTTTGGGCAGAAAAGAAAGTTAGATGAAGAAGAAATAGGTGACAAAAGCAATAAGCAAAGGTTGCTGATCAAGACGCAAAAAATGACAAAAAAAATATCAAATAGTATATACCAAAAAGAGACATTAAACGTAGAAGATTATGAATCATAATTTTTGGACTATGGAAGAAAGGAAATTTCAAACCCATTCTTGATCTCCTTAAATGAAATCATTCATTTAGTTAATTATGGGGGAAATGAAAGAAAGTGCATCAACTAATCCAATAGAGAAAAAAATTGAATAAATGATTAGGATGATAGGGGAAAAAACGGAGTACAAAGTAGAAACTATATAAGAAACATGTAGTGCACGTGAGAATTTGTTTAATTACCTTTATCTGCAATCAAAAAAGAGAAAGGAAATAAAGCGAACAAAAGAAAAAACTAAGCAAAATGAAGAAAAGAAAAGGAATGGGCCACGTGTCAAAATGAGAGAGATCCACTTGACAATCATTGGAGTTGCTATAGTAACTCCACTTTCTTCTTATATAATAGGTAGATATTGTGGTACAAAATAATAAACATATCTATACTAACACTTTTTGAAGAAGAGATGCTTAATATTTCGGGAAAAAAGTAATCTAGAATCATGTACATGGTAACAGAATTTTTAAAGCATTTAAAGAGACAGTTAGCATGGGTGGTAAGATGAAAAGCGTTTCTTAAATAATTCAATGCATCAATATTGGACAGAACATATGATGTTAAGGTCCATATATAAAAAACGTATAATAAAAAACAAGGATCTCAAGTTCTCAACCAGTTAATTTTGTTCCATTTTTTTTAAAAAAATCATTCTCCTATACTTTACCATTTTTTACAAATTTTAACGTCGTATTTTAAAAAAATCTCCGCAATATGTGTTTTTAGACTTTTTACGAATATTCAAAATCACAATCATCTATATCGTATCCCTTCAATCCCCTTTATTTTTTATTCCCGTTTCCATCAATCCCTGTAACCCATACTTTTTTGGCAATCTTTCCTATCACTCTTCAACTTCTCACAATTTTGTTCCCTCCCTCCTCCGCTTATACTTAACCTCTAAATTCATGTCGCTGCGACCTCGTACATTTAACTTTATCTATCATAATAAAATTTAAAAATTTTATCGGAACGGCAACCGTAAATATTCGCAGTCAACAATTTTATGGCCACGACATACCACTTACACTTGTTTGTCAAGAAATGCAATCATCAAATTAGTTATAAATTTTTATAACAGTGGAAGTACTGGTAGATGGGTATTTCTTAATATAATCTGTCGGATATCGATACATTTTTTAAAAACTATTTATAATCTTCCCGTCCAACCTAACCCTCTCATTCACTATATTTAACAATCCTTCTGTTATGTAAATCATCATAGATTACAATTTTTTTAGCATGTCATGCATCACTTATTTCAGTGTGTAAACTGCTCGATGTTTTGCAATTAATATTTTTGGCTTGAAAAAGATTATTTTATGTTGGGCAAAACTAGATGTAAGCTAAAGTTATAATTGTTGAGAATTGTAATTTTGTTCCTCATGGAATACATAAGATATAAGGTAAAATGGCCAATTTTTTTTTTTTTTTATTTTGAATTTTTGTTCTTCTGTGTAAGTGGGAGATATTGAATCCAAAACCCCCTATTTACACTCCCTCCTCCCTTGCCACCCACGTCAACCCTCTCCCAGATAAAGTCACCAATTTTAGTTTGAGTAAATAATAGAATGATTAATATGTTAGTTAAAATGTCATATTTTGGTGACAAATGTTTTCTTTTTGCCAAAATGAACTTATACTTTGGACCACAAAGTCCACATTTGTATCAGTTAATGACCAAAAATATATGTTTTTCATCAGTCAAACGATGAAAAATATAGGTTGAAATTTCAGAAATTAGAGGTCCTGAGTTTTAATCCCCTTACTCCCTCCCCATCTTTTAAGCCCCACCCCTACTGCTGTTGCAAAAAAAAAAAAGCAATAGAAATATAGGTTTGTATTAATTGAATGATCTTTTTTTAATGTAAAGAAAAAGTTTAATAATCAAAACTGAAAATCTTAAATAGATTTGGCATCACTTATTTTAAATTTTCTGTATATGTATACATATATACGTATGTATATATATTTTATTTATTATTCTGTAGCACAATATAAAAAGATGTAAAAATATTATTTTCATTTTCAATACAATCCCGGGCCTAGAATTCAGGGGAATACTTTAAAAGAAAAATAATATGCTCTAGAATATTTTAAAAATATGAAGGAAAATCAAGGTCCACATACCATTAAACTATTACTATTATTTGTAAAGGGAAAATCCAAAAATTATATAAAAAACTAAATAATGGAAAACTATTTAGAAAAAAACCCAATCCACCCCGTTTTTAATTCAGTGGGTGTCAAAGTAAAAAGTGCCATATAATTTTCCAAGGATTCAAGAATAATAAGTCATTCGCCAAAATTGGCTAATGGTTTCTAAAATTATCCTTATATGATAAGTATCTAATTTTTGAAATTTCAAATACATTGGTTTGTTTTAGTCGGAAAGGTTGAACTTGATTCGTTTGTATTGCTCAAAATAAATTTTTGTAAAATTCCTTAAAAAAAAAATAGAAGAAAACAAGTAAGGACATCACCAATTGTAAAATTTCATCTACACATTCCTTATAATCTTTTTGATACCTCCAACCAATTCATATTCTCCAAGGACAAGAAAGAAATTTAGTAGCTTTACTTTACACCATCGAATTCTCACATTGGAATTCACAGTGAAAGGTGGGCCACCATCGACGTATGACCGTTCACATATCTGTCCATCCGTACACAAGGCTGTAAATCTTGTGCTATAAGATCGTCATCTTGGGGAATAACCCCGCCAACCGAGCTAAAAATCTCTCTTGCATGCCCCATTCAACCTAGGTTAGGAACGGTCTTTGTTTATGTGAATTCAAGCAGATTCGCTTTGATACCTAAAAATGGGTACTCCGATTACAATGGAGCAAACCCAAGAAAAGCGTATGTTGAAGTGGACAAGGGTTACTTTATAACTCAAATACATAATTTGGTGGTGTATGAGTACCGTCATCTTATAACGGAGGATTTACTGAAAATAGGTGGTGTTTTATTCAGAAAACCTGTTATCTGTGTTTTATCCCATCAATTCAAAAGTTGTGTATGGAACAATGGGTATATAATTGGTTGTAATGGAGGAATGCCGTAAACAGCTGGTAATTTCTTCGAAAATGGTTGCATTGTTATTCGACCCACAAGTAAATGTATTTGTAGAAGGAAAAATGGGTACCCTGTTGTTGTAATGCCGGAAACACATAAAAGGTTGGTATTTTATTGGAAAAAATCATTGTTATTATTGTATTCGGAAAAAAATGTCTGGCTACGGAAATGGGTACTATGTTCTCATATTCCTGCCGAACCCGTCCATAGCTGGTCTTCTACAGCGGAGTAGTGCAATTCAGAAATATGCATGCGATTTGGTTCTTCTAATTTTCTCAAATAAAAATTTAGATGCAGTGCCCGGTGTGACTTATTATCGCACTAACCTAACTTAGGTTCGTTAACCGTGGTCCGCAAAAGGATGCCTGAGAGAGGTGAAACTGCTCTTAACCACTCAGTCGATGCACTGCAAGCTCCTCCATTTAAACTCAGGTCCGTCATCCATATCTCCTCCTATAAGAGCTTCACACAACTAAACTTCTTCCTTGCATGCCCATTCACTTCCGCATTGGTTTCGCACAACAGCCTTCGCTATTCCATGCCGTTTCAGTTCTTTACCTCCTGTAAGACGTAACTAGACGAAAGAATCGCTTCGTTCTGCATTTTCTAACCCCTGAACCGACCAGCCTCCTCGTACCAAAATCCTTTTCCAGACTGACTCATGGCACTTGGACGACTTCCTGAAATACATGTCCTCAACAACGGAGGCATGGTCGGCTACTTTCAAAATGAAGTCTTACCACTTCACCACATTGGAGTGAAGTGGATAGTTGAGGAAGCCCTGGTTCGATTAGATAGGTTTCCCGGAGCGGAGTTTCCGCAGTCGATGTTGGTGTCTTGCATCCCCGTTCGCAACCCCATTGCGAACGAGGAAGTATTCCGGTCGCTGGTCAAGTGGCGCCGCCGTCCACTCCCCCTTATGCAGAACCTGAAGGCGTTTTACATCATGACCTACAATGCATGGTTTATGGGCAAGGAGGAATTTGTTGCACATTTTCTCGGTCTAAAACCACTGCTCCATACCGACGTCTGGATCCTCTTCGGCGCCAACTTTGAAGACTGGTCTGTAACAAGGTTTTTGGCTGAACAGGGGTACCCCGCCAGTATGACACGCAACGTTGCCATTGCGGACAACCTTCACACCGCAACCATTTGCTGGAATCCATCAGCTGTAGAGATCACGTTTGAAGACAAAGATGCTATTGACAGCCTTCTCCTCACTGTGCGGCGCAAAAAATACCGCAACTTTCTCAGGGTAGCTACCACGGTTGCCTCCTTAAACCCTATGTTTGGTCTTATTGTGGAGCGTTTCGAGTGAAGGTTCGCAGGTACGGCGGTGTGCTTTTAATTTTTTTTGTTGAAGATCATATTTGGATGGTGGGTGATTTTTTGTTCATGCCCCTTGCTGTTGTTGGGCGTACCATGCATGATTTTGATTGTTAGCGTATGAAGGGTAGGGGTTAGGGGATGATAATATGCAAGGCCTGAAAATTAGGAGTGCACCGTTTGTCGAATATGTAAGCGGAGGTACTTAAATCCAAATATATAAGTAAGAACTTGTTTCGTCGTGCAACTCCACAAATTTCGTTGTGATAAACCTAACAATGCTGTGCCACATCCCAATTGGTTGTACGTAAGCTTTAGCTTGTTCAGTTGCTTGGCTAAGCTGAAGTTCATATTTAACAACGCAGCGATTGCCATCCCAGTGACTAATGACGTTCATCGATGAATCAACGATCCCTAGTACCTCATCCTCACACACATTTCGGGGGACAAAGGGAACAGGGCATGCCGAAAAACCACATAATGCACAATGTAAACAAAAACCAAATACGGAAACCTAGTACGTTATATAACGCAAAATCACCATTTTAAAGTAACACTCCGCCGGTTGGGCGAACTCAATGGCACATGCGGCAACCACCGGTTGCCAACGGATGGATAAAAGGCAATGCCACACCAGTGGCAACCACAAATACAAGAGGCTGTAAACGAGCCTTAATGGCCATTCTATCCTTATGGACACCATAGTCCAGTACTGTACGGGGGGAGGGTTTGGAGGGAATGCAATCAACGCCAACACATTAATTCACGGTTTCAGAACCAGAACAAGGACTACCGCCACCACAGCTACCACAACAATGTTAAGGATCGTCACGTTAGTTTGCATGCTTCCAAGTTCAGCTATGATGGCAGACACCTCCGCCGTGGGTGTATTGGTGACGGGAGCGGTACTTGACGGGGCGGGATCGGGAACTTCAAACCCCGTTGCTCGTGCAAACTCATCACACCAGCCAATGAACGTTTGACAGGGCCTCTGCAATACAACTACCTTAGCAATCCGAAATTAATGGAAGAAACAGTTCTACCGAAGAACTTACCAGGGCGTTAGCGCAGCGATAGTAGTGGCGCCCCCTGTTTGCTTCAGACTTCCAGACAACACGAACTGCACAGCTTCGACCACAATTGCAATATAATGTTGGCCAGACCATGCTATTGACCGCCCCGGCTAAAGACGAAGAAGCCATTCGCCAAGGTTAATCTCCTCCGCGACACCGCCTAACTTTATCTCTGCCAAACACAAGGACACGGCGCTCCCACGGTGTCGACGGACAGCGGCTTTAACAAGAATTTGGGGGCTGGAGGGAATAGGTTTTCGCCAATAGTAGTCAACACATTTGTTTGCTTATTTGGGTGTGGAATGAGGTTATTGCTTGGTTGAGTACTTGGAGTCTCCCATCATGTATAGTTGATGTTTCAGAACGAATACAATAAATATGAATAATCTCACAAACCTCCCCTGAGGTTGATTTAAATTTCACTGGCATCCCCTGGCATTTAACAGAAATTTCACTGACCTACCTTACTCTATTGCGTTTTTGGTAACAACGCAGTCCAAATCTGATTACAATATTATTTTCATGTGTGAGAAGGTTTTTTTATTCCATGGATGCCCCTTTGGTCCTTGTATTGGTAGAAGATTGAAAGAAGAATAAATTATTAGAATGATTAGTAAAGTTGAGGGGTTATAAGTACAAAAAAAAAATAGTAGGCACCAGATGTGCCAGGAAAAATGTCGATTTTCACAAATTTTAAGTCAACTAGTAGGTTATCTATTTAACATAAAATAAGTAAGTAATTAAACTAATTAAATGGAATAGAGAGAGAACTAATTAAATGGAAGAAACTCGTAATAGAGGAAACCTAGACTGAGCGATTATTAGTATATCACCTTTTAAATTTTACTCACGTAAACTAATTGACAATTCCATAAGCTGGTTGGTAATTACATTTAACAAGAATAACAGAAATTTAATATCTAATGAAGGTGATTAAAAAATTATTACTGCTAGGCGGCAATAGAAGAAGTAATTTGGCGCCAATTTTTGGAAGTTGAATTTATGTATTTAACATAAATTGAATATGTGAAAGTTAAAAAAAGAAAACGAAATAGCGCATGACATACCAGCTCTATATGGCAAACATTGTACCAACATTTTATGGGAAACATACCAGCTCTTTATAGGAAAAATTGGTTAAGTAGCGGCCAAAGGAAAACTAGTATGTTTTGTACCAACTTTTTATGGGCGACATACTAGCTCTTTATAGCAGCAAATACCGGCCAAGACAGAACTAGTATGATTTTTATTTCACATAAATTAAATATATGACGGTTTAGGAAAAATTGAACAAACAACACATACTATACCAGCTCTTAAAAATAAAGTGGCATGTTTTGTAGTACGTTAAGGTTCGAATTTTTTTTGGAAACATACCAGCTCTTTATAGGGAAAAAGGGTTTAATAGCGGCCAAAAGCAAACCTAGTATGTTTTCAATTCAATTATAGTATTTCATTTTATTAGTTTTATAACAAAAAATAATAGTCAGAGAAAAGCCTTACAGAGGAAAAACACCAACTCTTTATGCCATTTACCCCACTTGGCGGATAAACACCAGCTCTTTATGCCTCTTCTCAATTAATGTGCCGGCAAAGGACGTTCGTGGCAGCATACGAGGAGTCAGTCGGCGGGAGTATATGCATCGGACGCGACCTTTTGGTTGCCATTTATCCCGCCCGACCTGTCTGACAAATCTGTGCTACCGACTTCTACGAGCTGGTTGGCGACCACAGGTACGAACTAACCCTCCCTGTTTATCACTATGGAACCTCCTCTGCTATGCGATGAAAGTCCGTAAATTAACGATGTACGTGTAGTTCAGGAATGTTCATGTTCCCTTGCTATCGGTGTATTGTTACGGTTCGGATGAATTGACCGTATTGACACATACGTTGGTCGGTTTGTAAAAATGTTTCGGATGACAGTTTTTTGACGACAGAATGTTGCGTCGTTTGCAGGAGAAGTCGCCACTTTCCCATTTCTGTTCGAATGAACGCTACGGTTAGTCGGATGTCCAGAAATTCAGGATATTACACCTGATCAATCATTATTGGATTTTATGAGGAAGTAGTTGTTGTTTGAAGTTTACTCCATTCTTGGGGCTTCCAGGGATTCACTCAACTGTGCCCAGTAAAAGGAGTTAACCAGTCATGGCCAACGAACAAAAAGGGAGTTCAGGAACCTCCATCCTCTCCCTTCCGACCGAGGTGCTATCCGAGGTGCTTGCACGTTTCGCATCTTCTTCATCCACTGATCTTTTTCGGGCAAAACTGTGGTTCGTTCTGCTATCGATGATACAAACAGGAAGAGGCGTATTCTTGTTCCATTCTGTGCTTTTCGTTTTAGTTTAATGGATCATTTCTATTATTTTGCAGCTGTAAGTTGTTTTACGAAGTTTCGGACGCAGACAACATTTACCAGCAAGTGTCACTCGACAAGTTTGAAATCGTTCCGTGGCAAAAAAACCACAAAGTGTCGAGGTTCTTGGAGAAGTGTAGAGAAAGCAAAAATCCAGAAGCCTTGTATCGAAAAGGAGTGGTAAGCATCGGGCCGATAAAACTCAGTTCCTTGAATATTCTACCTTTTCATTTGAAGTTGGTAATGAACAATTTAGTCATGTACAGTATAACTCCTGGTCAACGTTACGACAAGTTGGGTTGCTTTGGAACGTAAGACGCAATAGTTATGGGAAAATTCGGTAATGTTTTAAATGGAATAGTAATGAACTAACATTCCATAAGCATACTTAAGTTACAAAATTTCTAGACTAAGCTCACATAATAAACTTCATTTGAACTTCATTGTGATTTTGGTCAGCACACTTCACCCCCAAAAGATCACCCCCAAAAGATTGGCCTACAACAGGTTACTGCAGCTTTGGGCCCCAGTAAATAATTGTTGTCCCGCCGCCACTGTTCCGCCTGCACTTTTTAACTTTTTCGTTACTCAGTTTTCGCAAGACTGTAATATCAACCTTGGCACTGCTTAGGTTGATTTTTTTACGGACAAGCATGAGGACTCAGCATTGGAATGCGTGGAAGAAGCTGCTAATTCAGGCCATGCCGATGCTGCATATGCGTTGGGAATAATTTACATCTTTGTTGGTGGGGACGAGTTAAAGCGCAAAGGTATGAGACTGCTCAAGAAATCCAGAATTCTGAAAGGCAGAGTGAAACTTTGCCGTGACAATTTGCTAGCGCTGCTGAGGATGATATGGGTCAAGAATCCTGTGTTTCTAAACCCAACGCCCATTTGTTGTGCCATGACACATGAGAGGAAAACATCTTCATGGCCTATGGATGCCGATGAAGTGGAGGAGAGTACATGTGAAGGCTACGCTTGCGATGAAGAAATTGGAGCAATTTGTGCTGCCCTGCCTTATGGTTAGTGTGTAAGATTGAATGTTGACAACTCCTATGACTGCACAAAATTTTCACTATCGTGTACAAATTAATTATGTTTGGCAACTGAATTGACCGCTACTTCTTACTCTCTTAATATTACTGGTATAAAAAGCTAAATAGCTTATCTTGGCCCTTGTATGTTCTAACTTTTTCTCGAATCATTAATGAAGTTAGTATACGATTTTCTAAAAATCCGATGCGTTAACAAAATATTAGCACACTGCAATACGATTGATTTTTCAGGGGCGTCGGACGAGATTGGGCGGTGGTCTGCAGGGCTCGTTACGCTCTATATTTACCAATGTACATATACACGCTCCAAGTACCTTCAGTACAAAACTACATACATATGCAAACTCAACAAAACGCCGTTGTAGAGAAACGTGTATGAAATGTAAGAATAAAGGATGATAGTTTGAAGGTAAAGAGGGAACTCCTCAGCAGTGATCTACATGACGGATACTGTACTGAAGTGAGAAGTTTACTAACTACATACGAAACGGTGGTAGATTAGATACTGCAAAAAAATTTACTTATGGAAAAAAGGGTACTCTGTTCTTATAATGGAGGAAAGCCATAAAGAGCTTGTCTTTTAAGAGAATGTGATACTATATTGAATAGACCATGATTTGATTTATGAAATTATCCAAAGAAAATTTAGAATGATTTTGTCAATTTAATTAATTAATTATTATACATATTCATATAATGCATTATATAATTATGCTAATATATTAGTATACGTATAAGTAATAGGAATCATTATAATTATATAATATTATATTACTATATACACATATATATTATAATTATATGCACATATAAAATACATTTATAAATATATATAAATAGTAATATGTAAATATATATTATAACAATATTTATAATATACATTTATAAAAATATTAATTAATATATAATATACTTTATAGTCATATAATATATTACTATAATTATACAATGCATAACATAAATATATATAATAATGACTTAATTAAATAAACAAATTCATTCTAAATTTTCTTTGGATAATTTGTTAATCCAAATCGTGGTCCCAGTCTGTAAAGTATCACTTTGTCGTAAAAGACCAGCTCTTTATGGCCTTCCTCCATTATAATAACAGAGTACCCTTTTTTTCATAAATAAATATATTTATCGGATAAAATAAAAAAAACTCGATTTACAATAAAAGACCTGCTCTTTATGGCTTTCCTTTATTATAAGAAAAGAGTACCCATTTTTTCGTAAACAAATTTATTTATCGGATTAAATGAATATAAACAAGTTCTTGGATAAAACGCCAGCTCTTTTTGGCTATCGTCCATAAATTATCTTTTTTCTGATTTTTCCATAATGTAATTCAGGGGAGGTTTCTGAAAGTATCCCTTATAATATATGTGTATATAATATTAATAAATTATATAAAAACATAATTACATTTGTTATTATGAATAGATTGTAATCTGCTGCCAAAGTAATTTGGCTTGCGCATAACCCGCTTCGGAATACACGCTCCAATACCGAATCGAGTTGATTTTCGTTTGACTAAATCGGGTTTGCCTCCCCTCCACGCCCGTCCCCGCCTGATCAATTATCCCACAAAAAGCTTGTCTTTCTTGAACTTCTCATCGTTTCTCCTGTTAAACCCATCAAAAGCTCCGTTGTTGTGTAAACACACTGAACAGTTTCGGTTAAAACTTTCCCCCCCTTCTGAAATTTGGAGCATTTTGAACAGTTTTAGGCGGCAAGGTCCAAAAAAAAGTAGATTTATCGCGTTCGCTTCCTCTGTTGCTCAAAGTACTCAATAATTTAATCGCATCCCGGAGCAAGCATAGGCAGTAACATGGAGGCCTGTATGAGTCTTCCAGTGTATGCAGGCATGTGGGTCGACGTAGAAGCTCTCGTTGGTGAGTGTATCGATATCACGGAATATCTGAATGCCCAAAATTTGTTAAATTTGCTGGTAAATAATGACAAGTGCTATGATGCGATGGTTAGGGAATTCTATGCTAACTGTAGGGCAAATAAGCAGAAGTCTGTTCTGCGTTCAGTGGTTAGGAATGTAGACATGAAATTGTTTACTGAGGTTTTGTGTTCAGAGTTTGGGTTGGTTGACAGTGGATACACTGTTGACTATAAACGGATTAGCGCAAAGAATGTAGATAAGGTTGCTGTGAAGGGGTACAATGACCTAGAATTTCTTGGAGAGATTAGGCAAAATGGTGACAGAGTTATGAACATGGGAAAAAAAACTAAGTTTTATGCGCCGTATATGAAAGTGTTGTCACGGCTGTTACATCTGATAATAACTCATAACATTTTACCCAAAGCCGGAAGTATCACTTCCGTTAGTGCATTAGAAAGAGTTATATTGTGGCATATGTTACACAAACAACCCGTCAACATAGGCAATTTGATCATTGCAACAATGCTCAACAGGATTAGGAAGATTAAGAGCAGGGAGAATAAGAGAACACATCTCCCTTTTGGTATGTTGCTGACCAGGCTCTTTAGGCGCTTTAATGTGCCATTCTTGGCTGACCATGTTGACAAAGGATTTTACGCCCAAAAAATGGGAGTATCGTACTTCAAAAAACTGGCATTCAAAGCTGAAGATGGTGGTTGGATGTGAAAGAAATCCTATACCTTTGATGCTGTCATTGGTCAGACTGGGGACGCGAATAGAAAAGTTGAAGAAATAAATGAGATGGATAAGGGGGGGAAGTGTGCTGGGGTCGAGGTGCGGCCGGTTGTGGGGGAAAAGGCACACCTTCAAGATGTTGTCATACTATCTGAACAAACCAGAAAAGGGGCAAGTGTATGTGACAATGTTATTTTACTCCTTTTTGTTTCTTCTTCTCGATGGCAACACAGGAGCATAACCCAATATTTGTATGACTAGGTTGCAGATAAATTGACACAAATTTTACAAAGGGTTGGTGCCATCGAAGTGAAGGACTGCGGATTTGAGACATTGCCATTTCTACGAGATGTAAGACATGCTCTTGCGCTCTCCTGTAATCCCCTTTATATATGCTAATACCTTTATTGTCCAGTGTCTACCACAAGCTTCCGGCGTAGCACCTGATGAATTGAAAGAAGCCGTATGCTTTCATGTCAGAGAACTCGTCCCGCAGATGTATGTTAAAGTATCGGTACTGTCAATGGCTAACACTGATCTCGCTTTCATCTGATTATTGTAATCATGTCAATCATTGTTCACAGCTGTGTCAGTATACTAGATAGGCAGCATCTCTTTGATATTACAAGAGAAGAACTGGAGCGAGTGATGCTTCAGGAGACATGTTTCAGTGACAAAGTAAGTTTTTTATGCGATTGCACAGGCCTACCTTGTTCACTAATCTCGCTAAAAATTGTCCACTCAATGTTGAATGTTTGAATTTGTTCCATTCTGTGAAGGTTGTGACCCAGTACCTTCACTTACTCCAGAAAGAATATAAGCAATTTGTTTTCTTCAATCCTATGTTTTGGGTACGTAACGAAAATTATTGTATGTGCTGTTGTGCCTTGCAAAATGTGGACCTAATACTTGCTTCTCAATCACTTCGTTGTAGCTGAAATGCGTGTTTGACTATCCATGCATATCTCCCGCAAGCAAAAAGACATTCGTTGATCAAAGCAATGACGACTCCATGACAAATCCTGAAAAGGTAAATATTAGCTATCATTCTCGCCTTAACATTCTTATACAATATGAGTAGCAGCTGCATGTTAGTGGAATTGGATTCAGCCTAACATGCCTTAGCTTTTAACACTTTCAACATTGCTTGTTGTATGCGATTGCAGATTTTTTTCCAATCATTTATTCAAATCATTGGTTGCTCATGATTGCACATGTCAAGGACAAACAAGTGTACATTGTTGATTCTATGGACAATTACAAAACATTCTACCAAGGTTTGATGCAATCTGTGGTGAGTAAACTTCAAAAGCATACCTTAGCTTCATTTCCGAAGAAGGTAACATATTTCTAATGATTGACCCCATGCTGTATTTATTTCCTTTTTTAGGAATGGATTTTGATGGAAATTTTCCACGAAAATCAACCCTGGACATTTATTCTTGTAAAACACAAACTAAAACAGACAGACGCGGCGAGTTGCGGGGTTTTCACTTTGAAGTTTGCGCAATGTTGGGCAAAAGGGTGTCGGCCACAATTTGTAAGTGCACAAATGGACAACCCCTTGTGGCAAGCTCACTCTATTGCGTCTGACATTGTTTCTGAATGTATGTACAGCTTGATGTTTAGGGATGGCAATGGGGCGGGGGTGGGGCGGGGGATCCTTCCCCCGTCCCCCGCCCTATTGTCAAATATCTCCCCCCATCCCCCGCTCCCGCCCCGTTTCCCCACGGTCCCCCGCGGTCCCCCGTTGCCTCAAGTTTCTGCTTTCCTCCACGTCAAACTCAAGACCTCGCTCCTCTTCTTCTGCTTCGAGTTCCCATCTTCAGAAGGATCCCAATTTCAAACTCAGAAATAAACCCCTCATTGCCAAGTCCGCCCCAAAATCAGCTCCTAATTCCTCCAGGCCTAGATCTAATAAATCAATTGCTAACGAAAATGATGTGCCCAAAAAATCGTCTTCACAAAGTTTTAGAAAGAACCCTTCTTTCCTTTCCCAGTGGCAATCCGCTAGAAGGCCCGCTTCAAAAACTTCTTCCCAAAGGTCGAAACTTTCTTCTGATTTGAGGGCAAATCTGAAGAGCCCAGCATCTGGATGTTCTGGAAGATTTGGTGCTGGTAATCAACAACAATTGAAGCAGAAATATCAACAAAGTTGCGGTGAGCCTAGTTTGCATATCAATGTTGCTGATGATTTGGTAGACGCTGACAATTTTACTCCTGTTGGCAAAGTAGCTAGTAGGCCTAGTTTAAATTATGCACTAGTTGTTGATGATGATGAGAAATTTACGGGGGAAGACTCAAACTCTGGTCATGGTTTGTTATTATGTGCAGAGAGGGTGTGAGAAGTATGGTGGTTCGTTTCTTCGTTTGTTCTTTTGTTACTTTTGTGTGTATATATATATATATATTTTTTCTTTTGGCGGGGGACGGGGCGGGGGTTGGGGCGGGGGAATGTATCCCTGTCCCCCGCCCCGTTTCTAAACGGGGGAATTAAATTACCCCCCGCCCCCACCCCGACAGTTCCCCGCGAGGCGGGTGCCCCATTGCCATCTCTATTGATGTTGTTATTGCTAGAAAATTTATTGCCTGGGAGATTCCTTTGGGTAAACTTGCGGACCCGTTCGCTTATGCTGCTTTCCTGATAGAAAATAAACAGGCACATGAGGCTGTAACCAGAGGAGATTTGCAAGATGATGCTACCAAGGATGTGGGCCATCAGGAAACAGGGAACGGTACATTATGTCTCGCCTTTACTGTAATTGGTTCGTTACATATGAAGGCAATATTAAATTTTAAATTCTTTAGGGCTGTAGCAAATTATTGGTACGAAATTAATCATTGTATAAAGGAAACCATAAAAAGTGTGTGTACCTCTGTTCCGATGCATCTCCTCGTGACCATCGCATTCACAAATTGCTTTTCTACTCCAGCTATTCCATTATTGCAGGGCTGCTGCTCACAACATTGTAATAAATCCTCGACCCCAGAACTTTGCTTTACACTTTCCAATTCCTCTTGTTTGATTTCGCATTATGACATTCAAATTGGATCTCACATGCAAAATCCATGTGCTGAAATGCTGTATGCCTTCAATTTTTCCCCAGCCGAAGGTACAAGGGTGAAAAAAAGCCCGCCAGAACTTGCGTCCGCCAATGATTCAAAGAAGAAGTTTCTTATTCTTGATTTTGAATGGAGTGCTTCTGGGCAGTGTATTTACATGGATGACCAGAAATCGGGACTTTAATTTCAGACCACATTGTTTTGAATTTTTGCAGGTATGTCTATCATATTTTGAGGTGGTTGTTTGGTCATCAAAGCTAAGGTATCCGTCAACCTATATTTGAATTACTTTATTAACTAGAACGTACACAAGTTTTTCTATTATTTCCTGAATTCAAGACAGTTGTGTTTTTTGCAGCCACAACATTCAACCAGTGTTGGACAGTCTATCCAAAAAATGAATGAACGTTTGGAGCAGAGACTGTTATTTGTTTGGGTGAGATGTCATTCACAAATTACTTCGATTGTGTGTAGTCAGTCCGTGTGTAAGACTTTTGATAAATGAAAGTCGGGAACAATCAATATTGTGCAGGATCAGTCGCGGTGCACTATGACACAAACCAGCCTTAGGGAAAATCCAGACAAAACGGTGATGTTTAAGGACCTGAAACGTGCGTGGGGAGAATATACGTCGTACAACAGCTCTAACACGATACTAGTCGATGATTCTCCGTATAAATCCTTCCTTAATTCTGTAAGTGCACCATACCCACTGATCGTTCTTTTGTATATGTTCTGGTATGCACAAACAACATGATTAGGGCTAACTGTTTCCATATTACTCGTTCTTCAGCCGTACAATGCCATCTTCCCCACCTCTTATACATGTTACACTGTAGATGACAATTATTTGGGTAAGACGCGGTCTGCAGGGCTTTGAAATGTGGCTTTTGCTACGGTAAGCATAGGGTGAAAGATTGGCTTGACACAAAACTTATTTGCAGATCTTGAAGGAGATTTTGTACGACACCTGAAGAAATTGGTCAGTGCTGATAATGTACAAGATTTCATTAAGCGAAACCGTTTTGGACAATCACTCGTAACAGAAGGCAGTGTGGATTGGAACTTTTATGTTAATGTTGTCAGCAAACTTGGACTGCAGAACACAGCAAAGCAAGTGACGCGCAAACGGGAAGCCCCAAACATATATCCTCCGGAGGTATTTAGATGCATTCATGTTCAGGACTATGTTGACAAAAGTTCAACACCTCGTTATGATAGCTAAAATTGCGTCTGATCATATGCACAGACCAAGAAAAAAAAGGAAAATTTGAAAGCATGAGGAAGATCAGTTTATGGGCCGTTCACTGTACGGAAGCTTCTCCAAACCATTGGAAGGAGAGAACCTCTCTTCTGATGGGACACACAAGCAAAACTTTTGTGCTTTAGTGAGACACTGGGCCTGTCTAATTCATATATGTTGGTACTACTTTCTTCCCTTACTTCTGTTTTTACTGCAAAGGGCCGTCGCTGAGTTTTTTTATGCAAATTCTAAAAATGTTGAAGTTGGGAATGACGTATGTTGTATGCAGGTTCCCGAATGCACATGAGGAAAAATTATCAGATAATGCCTGTAATTGCTGTCAAATGCAGGATGCGTCAGCCATATACTCCTGCTACAAACGTTGGCATGTAGTAAGTTTAGCCTGTTTTCATTCTAATTGTTTGTTGGCAACTTCTCGTCTAAACATTAAGGATCTAAATGTCACTCACTAAATCTGTCCGTCTGGTTAACCTCTCGGATACGTGCAATACTAACAGTTGGTCAGGGAGCAATGGTTGACATTAATTGAGCTAGGCTTCTTGCTTTGCGTCTGTACCAAAATAAAGTCCAGCAATGGAATCTGTTAACCAACACGAAGTCTGTATGAGTAATGTATTCATTTAGCTAACCCCTGGTTGAATATGTCATTCGATAGGGAAAATTAGCTGCTGGACTAGGAGCTTAAGATTGCCTCACTTTTGAATGGGGATGTCTATGCTGCTGACAGGCTTGGAGAACTTACAATACATTTGTGGGCCTGTATTGATGCATTCGTTGGACAAATTGGAATACGTTATTGAAGGGATGCACATGACGCAAGCACAGCTGTTTCCCATCATGCAAATGGTTTGACGGAACAGGTAACATACCCAGTAGCTTGGACATACCCCTTGTTGGGGATGTGACTTCGGGCTGGAAGGTTGTCTTGCATGAAGAAAATGGTTCAGTCTATTATTCGAATATTGAAACTTCAAGGGAAGTTCGTGGTTTGCCCAGAGTCGTGTTTGTGTGGACAGTGCAAGCGATGCGTTTATTGTTGAACAATTTCATGCAGAAAATGTAATTGCCTGGATTCTATGATTCCTGCAGCAAATACTGCTATTATATTCTTGTAAATATGCCATGGGTATAGAGACACGTGCAGGGTATGCAAGCAATTTGTAGCAGAGTAAGACGGCTGTGGTGGTGCTCTTGGTTTGGTGTTCAATTGATTGTTAACATTAAATTATTGTTCATTACACCCACTTCCATAGCTTTTCACTGTCTGGTTTGCGTAGAACAGCAGAATTTTGTCAAATTCACACGAATGCAATATTTGATAGCTTCGTCCCGACCACCAGTATCTACAGTCGACAGGGTTCTTAACTTGTTTTGCCCCGTCACGTGCGAGCACTAGGTTTCTGAATATACGGTTAAATACCCCTTTCGCTTAAACAAAAATTTAGATATCGGCGTTAGGCTTGCTTTGGGAGTTTACGAAGGAAGAGAAGATAAAAGAAGAGATAACTTACAAAAAAAAGGAAAAGTTGCATATTTCGTTTGGGAGTTCAACGAAAGAAAAGAAAACAAACATCTTTCCCTTACATGAGAGTTGGAGAGATGTGGAAAGAAAGAATTTTATGAGAATGCAACTTTACATATTTGCCCTTTCAATTTTTAAATCAAAATCCAAAGTTTAGTTTTCTTGTTCCAATAAATAGAATATTTGAGCAAGACAAATTTCTAAAACAATTGCATATGCATTCCTACAAGGTGAATAATAATAAGTTGCGTTTCCAAATAATAAGTTGCTAATTTTTTCTTGTATCTTGAACTATTTGCCCAATTTTAGTCAAATGTTAACCTTCACCTCATTGAGATTCTACATATATATTTATAAATGTATATTATATGTGCACATATTTATAATATATATGTGTATGTAGTAATAATATATTATATAATTATACTTATATTTGTTATTACAAATATACTAGTATATACTAAAAATTATACTTATTAATATATAATATTCTCTATAATTATAAAAAATATTAGTACAATTATACAATGTATTATATAAATATATATTATAATTATTTATATAAATAAATAAACTAATTCTAAATTTTTTGGGATAATTTCATAAACCAAATCGCGGTCACTTCCGTAATGTATCACTTTCCGATAAAAGACCAGCTCTTTATGACCTTCCTCCATTATAAGAACAAAGCACCCATTTTTTTATTAATAGATTTATTTATCGGATAAAATATATAATAACTCATTTTCCAATAAAACCCCAGCTGTTTATGGTTTTTCTCCAATATAAGAACAGAGTACCCTTTTCTATAAAATAATTTATTTATCGAATAAAATTAAAATAAATCAGTTCTCTACTAAAACCCCTTTTCTAATAAAACACCGGCTCTTTATCGATTTCCTCCACTATGACAACAGAGTACCAATATCCCATACTTACTAATTCACTTATCGGATAAAATTTAATTGAACACGGTTTGCAATAAAACACCAGCTATGTATGGCCACTTTATTTGTTCGATAAAATCGGATCGATATTATACTTGAGTGCCATTTACCCGTTAGCATAGAATGCAAAGTAAGAAACTAACCTATTGCAGGTTTAAACTCCGTGTTAAGACAAATTGTTTCGGATACGTCAAGACACCTAATTCATAAACTCTCGCGATACATAAATTTAAACGTGTTAATTATTAATTACCACAAATCAAATATTTCAATCTTTTTTCATTTATTTCTAATGACTGCATACCATGGATCACTGTACGCTAGTCATAACCAACCACAAATCTTCTCTTAACTCTCGACCACATGAAGATTGTGGTACTCGTTATCCCCATAGCAAGGTCTCCCCGCACCACCGCCGGCGAGTTTGCTCGGTTGAACTTTGCTTTCCCTTCCTCTAATGAAACTCATAGATACACACCAACCGCTTGCCTTAGTATGGCAGCTTTTGGACTCTCTGTCTCCGTCTTCTACATTTTAGGCTACGACGACGTCCATCCGACTATGACAGCCCCTATTACATGGCCCTTTCCACAAAATGCCGCTACTTTGTCTCTCTATCTTGCCACCTTCATCGAACCTCAACTTTATTCATCTCCAACCTCCTGTGCGTGTTCGCTTTCCGCATAATTTGATGACGGACAACGTTGGCATCATTCAGAACCAAAGACAGTGCTACTTTGCGCCGCTCCTGCTCCGAATTGTATTGCACTGATAAATTTGTTACTATCTCCATCGTTCGCAAACAATGCAAGCAAACACACTTACTGTTACAGCACACGACGCCATTCCTTTTTTCTTACCTGATTCCATTTCCAACTTCCAATTCCACTTGATAACATATCCATGTACTTCAGCATGAATAACCCACAATCCCACCTGCAATACAAACCATAACCACATATTTAGACAACCGTTGCTGAACTATGGAAATAACTTCCAAACCTATGCACATGCAACTTACGCATTCCGTTGCTGTGGACATGTGGCTGCAGCTTTTATTTTGTACAGCCAAAGGCATGACGAATACTGCCCCTCCAAACCATAAGTCAGCGCTGCTTCCAACCTTTCAATCTGAGGGCCATACAACAAAAACATATGTAATTTTAAGTTTACTGCCACCAATTGTAAAGGTGATGGTCGTGTTCATGAAATGTTTGACAAACCAACTTAGTTTACCATTATCTCCACGGAGCTGCACCTATTCATATCCGTTTGCTCGTCTCCTCTCATTGAATCATAAATTAATACTTTTTCGCTTCCCATGTCCACCGCACACATATACCGATGCTCATCGTGCCACATTGGCACGAATATCTGAAGCATAGCAGCGGTTAGTTAGTCATCATCATGGGAATCTGTATCTATTCCATTATGCTACATAACAGGGCAGCTTCTCGTACCTTCTCACACTTTTTTATATTACCTCCTACTTTACATTCCTGTAGATATGTACAGTACAGCTCGTCTGCTGATTTGTTGAACTCCAAAATCTCTTGCTATAACACGACAGTAAAATATGACATTTTAATATGAATGTACGTACTCACACCCCCCAACTTTGGCCGAACACTTGTACCTGAAACCAAGTTGGCATGAACCACCATCGCATTGACTGATCTACAGCACGCCTTTGCTGCCTTACTGTTTTCATCGCACAATAGCAATTGATTATCTGCACCAAACTCAAGTCACATCACTTCGTCCTCCATGAAACAGTCCACACAACACCACCCAATTTCAATCCCTCGATTTACTCACATTACATGCCATGGGTTTTTCAGGAAGCAAAGACCCCATTGCATCCCGACTTGCTGTCTGCCCCTTAATTGACACCAGTACTTCCCTGTCATTACAACAGGGTACATTAATCTTTTCCCTATGTGTATTACGGTTTCATAATCTAAAAAATTTGATATCATCATTTTCAATGACTCGAGTTAAAACGGCCAGAGTAGGTTCGCTCTTCCTCACTAATACAACCAGCAATCACGATTTCAATGACTCAATCGGTCCTTACGGTCATTGAGTTAGCCTAACGCGGTTATGTACTCACCATAAGGGTCATTGAGTTATCATTGTAGTTCCATTCTCAAACTTCTGGAATACTCACCTTTTATTCTATATGCAAGCATGTTACCTACCCTTACTTTTTATATAAGGTGGCATGATTGACAGCACACAAATTGTAAGTTTTATGCTCACTTGTAAACCAATTTTAACTGCTTCCAAGATTTTCGTTCCTATGCCCTCTCCTCTATGGGGATAATCATACTACATATTTAGTCAACCTTATAATTGCAAATACTTTTCTGTCCCCTTTCCCATTGCAATTTCAAATAAAGGATAAAACAAAATAGAACTGTTGATTTAACAAATCCATGATCCAGTACATACCCTTGCGACAGCTGAGTGTCAAACAAGAACTTCAGTATTTTTGCTCGTCCCTCACTCAATTTTTCGCCGATAGATGCCAGCCTCGTTTCCTGCTACCACAAAAATATGTCATCTTTCATTGTCTATAATTTCCCATACTTTAGTAATTCTGGAACGTTGGAATACTCACCTTTGCCAATAAAGCAACCATCTTCGTTTGACACTTGTTCATCACACTGCTATCCATCTGTACATAAAACTACAATTTATACTTTACTTTTCTAATGCTAGAAATACCTTGGCACAAACCAATGCATACCTTTATTCTTTTACCTTGCCTTCTGTTTTGTTTGTCTTCCCCCACAGGCTTCTCCGTATTGTCCATCCTTAGTCTCTTTCTACTCCTCCATTTTATAATTTTCGATGCACTCTTTTCACCCATTACAGTACTATTCGTAGTGACTCTATCATTTTCACTCCTGCTTTTGGACCTAACATCTGGCGTTGTAGGACTAAATTTATGTAACTCACTCCCTCTTTTAACATTACCGCGCCAATCGTCCTTCTGCCCACCCTCCACACCAAGTGCCCGGTTTGTTTTGCACGCCCTTCCACTTTCATCCATGCTCCTCAGCCTTTCAAAACGACATTCAATCATTGCTTCCATTCTACCAATACTATCATTCACATCTTTATTACCACATTCAATTTCAATCAGTCTTCTATCAATGTCTTCTCTACAGCTTATGTTATTGTAAAACTGCACATTGCCCTATCACTACAAGCCTTCAGTTTTGTACTACTAGTAACGTCACAAAATGCAGATTGCAATTTCAACAACAATTCACACGAAAGGATTTTACATTACCTGTTCCCCCTCAAATATGTGATTCCTCCTCAATATTCGCACGCTTTCATTAATCTCGTACCTTCCTCAAAATCTTAGCCTCGGCCCTCTCGGCTGAAACTTGCGAAACTCGTCCTCACTCTCGATATAGAATCGTTCCAGATAGTAAATCTGCACGGACAAAAACGCCTACCATTATTTACGGGTCTTTTCTATCAAAGTTTAATTTCATTATTCTAGCAATTCCTATCTCTAATACAAAATGGTGCATCTTTCTTATACCATCAAGAAAAGTGCACATCCCGCTATTCCGTTGCCGTCTCTATCACGGATGCTCTTCACCAAATTGTCAAGTATGAATTTCGACCAGTTCAAATTTTTCATATTCTCCTCTGTAGCCACTACAGCCACCAGAGCCCGGCTCACTGTGTCATCCAAACTTGGTGCTAACAACCTACCAACAACAAACAGTACGAACTTCATTTTGAATTCTAAGCCTTCGTTATGCAAACTACATATACTGTGCCTCAATTCCTCCACTACAATTTCACCGCTATTTATTCTGATATTCAATTCTCTTTCCAACTCTGTATCCATCTCTTGCCTTCGCTTTTCGCTTTAAATATCTTTCCCACGGCTGCTCAAACCAAGTACACATTCCACATCCTCGGCTCTCACCTGTAGACAGTACCCATGAACGTTCAGTGTCCTCCGATCTACATCAAAGTTATCCACCAGCCACTTCAACATCTCTTCGTCAACCTCTACTCCCTTCACATTCAAAATTGACCCGAATCCAAACTCGCTGACAGCCTGCCGCTGCTCATCCGAGATCCAATCCACCATATTCTTCACGGAATGAGTTGAGTGGCTTACCATTGTTTCCGCCGTCCGACGAATGGCCTTCCTTTCACTGCTGCAACTTTTATAATTCGAAGGTGTTCCACTCTCATGCATCAGCGATACTACCATTGTTTCTGCCGTCCGACGAATGGCCTTCCTTTCACTGCTGCAACTTTTAAAATTCGAAGGTGTTCCACTCTCATGCATCAGCAATACTACATTTTCGCTTTCTCCTTCACTGTCCCACTGCATATCCGAAGCATCTATTTCCGCCGCCAGCTCCATAACAAATCCCTATCTTCTGTTATTCCTCCTGCTTCGGTTTTGGCGCTTCTTCCTTTCTAATACGCCTACACTGTTTAGCTTATCCAGTAAGCTTCGCGCTTTTTTTCCCTGCCGTACTTTCACGTACAAACCCTCACTTTCCCGGTTGCTTAATTTCGCCCCCTTCACATTTCACATGCGCGGTTGGAGTCCCCTTCAACGCCCAATAGATCTTCCGGTTGCACGTCACAAAAGCCCTTTTCACGTGCCTGGCCAACACACTTCCCCTAGCGTTTATGGCCCAAAATGCTTGAATGTCTTTTCCCTTAACTTTTCACACCTCTGTTTTGACATCTAAACATACCGCAGCAGTGGGATTCTTGAACGATGCTTTAGCTTTAAGGGGCCCAAGGCAAAAGCCTCGTTTTATTCACCTCCTTCCTCTCTTACCATTTGCATCTTCTCTTTCTTTTCTCACTTCTCAAAAAACACCATTTGCAACTCAACCTCCTCCATGCCTCTCCATTTTTTCCTCTCTAAAAACCCCAGACAATTGTTACATCTCTCTTCATATTAAACTTCAGTCTTCTAAATTGACGAGATAAAAACTCACCCCTTCCTTAATCAATCAATGGACAATCTAGAAAAAGGGGATGAAAAATTAACCCATCAATCATGTTGAACGCTTTCCTGAAGTCGCACGAATTTGACTTCAAAGAATCCTTGGAACTAACTTCACTGCCATGGCATATTCCGGCAGTCTAAGTTTGCTAGGGATCTTGAACGACACCAAAGCCATGAAGAGAAAGGGAGGGGAAGTGAAGGGGTGAACGACACCAATGCTTGCTCTCAGGTTGAATTTGGTGCGTCTTTTCTTAAGGCAACCAGAACTTTGAATCTTAGGTGCTTAAATTCATGTTGTACTTTAAGTACTCAACCTCTGAATAACTGGCTTACTATCACAGTTCCCCTCATTTTTTTTTGTTTCTATAGAATGGAAATGGTTATTTGGGTTGGCATGGATTAAATTTAAAATTAATAAATGTTCTGACTTCTGATATGGGCGGGGCTTGCTTGAGGGCCATTGTAATTGATTTTTAGATAATTTTTTGTTATCTAGAATGCTTAAACATTTATTACTTGCTTCTAGGAATCTAGCTATTGCTTGTTTTTACCCTTGTTTTTGTATCATCTGTTTTTTACCTTAATTTGCTGCTATTGGCTATTCGCACATTATAGGGCCTTTGCGACTTTTTCGTCTTTATGGAATCATCCAATTTTATGAAATGAGTCGAGAGAGTAACTGGAGGATGTTATTCATGTTTGCTTCCATTTTTTTCCCTGACTTCAAATATGCTAAATTGATTTTTCCATTACATGACATTGGATCTAGGATTGATTGCATAATTTCACCAATCTTATTAAATTTCTGAAATCTAAACATGATATGCAAGCCTACAAGATATTTGGGAACAGATGGACTAAAATTGCAAGACGCAAGTATTGATGCAAGGTGATCAGATCTACTTTTTCAGTATTTCAATAATTCTGAGCAGTTTAGACTTAGTCATAAAAGGTATTCATTGGTATGGCCTAATTTTCGTCTGTACAAATAGGATTGATAATGCTGTGAAGAGTCGATTCTCTACCATGTAAGAAGAAAGCAAAACATAAACCAGCAGCTAATAGCACAACCTTCATAAATCCATTTGAATAGCAAAAAGAGCTCTCTCTCCAAGTCGTATCAATACAGATGGGTATCCAGGAAATTGCAGGACCCCTTAAAAAGATGAGGTATTTCTGGTGCAATAAGCTTCACATTTTTAGATTAACATCACCATCAAATTTAGGTACCAATAGTTTGTTATTGTAATTCAGTGCTTGAACCATGAAGCAAATTTGTTAAGCGTCTTCCTGTTTCTCTTGAAGTGCCATTGGTGGTATATGCGTGTGTAGTTGTGTTTTCACTTGTTGCTTTGCTATTAGAGCCCTATATTTGCTGTTCGGTTGACAATGCAAACATGAACTATTTGGAAGTTTTGCAGTCTACCTTTCATCAAATTTCTTGTTTAAATTTGAGGGATTCCGGCTGAAAAGATTTGCATTGTGTTATAAGGCTGTAAAAATTAGCCAATATACAGTGTAATAGAAAATTACTTATGTTTGTTCTTGTGTTGCTACAAAGGGCGAGCGCTACCTATTAGTTTTACATATAGATTTTAATCCATTATTGTAAATATTAAAATTCTTAAATTGTTTTTTTACTCCACGCATGTTAAATTTTATTTAGCTATGTTATTTTCCATGTTGCTATCTTTTTAGTTGCATCTATTTTACTCAATAACTTTACAGAAAATCAAATCCATTAGGAATGTTGTGCTTCATGATGGTCAAGCTAAGGATCCTTTGCAACGGTTTCCTTTTGGAATTAGTTTACTTGGAGAATTAAGGAAAGTGAGTGGAGCTGGTGGAATGTGTCAGCAGTGGTCTCAGCAAATTAATACAGTCCGAATTTGGGTGTTGATCGAACTTTGATGGAGCTATACTTATTAACTTGGAGGCACGTGGGATTGATGTGATTGTTAAGGCAAGCTTATAGTGGTTATGGCGAAAAGGTTTGAAGGTATATCCTGCCTAGAGCTGGTGAAAATGGAGGTAACTACGGCAACAGTGGAGTTGTGTGTAGTACCAATGGCTCAATTGTGTTAACGGAGAATGATCCATTTAACGTTATAGGGCAATTTAATTCCAGATCCAATGGCTCAATTGTTTTATGTAGAATGATTGATTGAACGTTACAGGGCAAGTTAATTCAGATGGGAATGATTTGTCACTCTTGCTACATTTGATACACATGTATTTAGATTAGCTTCTTGGTTTTTTTAACTTTCTGAGAGTTGAGCGAGGGTAAAAAACAATTGTAACGGAGCAAGCATGAGTTTTGCTCAATTTCCAAAGTTTGTAGCCAACTTGCCAGTAGGATAGACTGATCAGCTTGCCAGTGTAAAATTAGTTGTCATGTTAGCTACTATTTAAGTTAAGGATAAATGCTTTTCTTATCAAGATAGAAAAAATAAAGTTTAGAATTTTTTGCTTTAGACAAGTTTCATTCTTGTTAATCGTTTACCTATACCACCATTTACCCATTTGTGGGCTTCGAGGTTGCATCCATCTTTTGCTAAGATGCTTCATTATAGTACCGCTTCATTCTTTCCTAACGCCTAAAACATGTATGCAATTTATTTTCAACTACTGAATTATACTACTAAAATGTATTCTCCTTAACAAATTAACAACTAATTAAGCACAATTTTTATCATTATTAACTTTTACTGGGCATATTCAAAAATATTTTTCCACTGTGCGCAAGCACGGTCATATTTTGCTAGTAGCGGGTAATATGGTTAAGATGATCTCACTTCACCCATCGCATGTGCCTAAAATTTCTCACAATCTTTTCCATCAACACGCAACTCTCTGACTACCCAAAAGGAAAATTGACGATTATTTATCGGGAGCCTTAATTTCAAGTCCTGCTCTGTGACATATTTCTCATCATACAAAGTGTCATTAACATCAAGATAATGACAAGACTCAAAAGAAGGATATTTTATGGGTTTAAAAATATTAAATTCTTCCTTTTCCTTACCAACCCTTAAATTTAACTTTCTTTCTAATAAATCAATATTTCCTTCTCCCATAGTTAAAGAACCCTCCACTAAGAATAATAGGCATACTAAGATCTTCAACCATTTCAAAAACAAGAAAATCAGCAGGAAAATAAAATTTACCAACTTTAACCAACAGATATTCTATACTACTAATAGGATAACACACTAAACAATTAGCTAATTCTCGAATTACTTGGTAGGTACAAGGTTGGTAAACTTTAATTTTCTAAAAAAGGATAAAGGCATTAGATTAACACCAGACCTAAGATCATATAAACATTTATCAATGAAAGTATTTTCAAATTGACAAGGTATAGTAAAATTCTCTGGATCCTTCATTTTGATTGGAAGATGATTTTGCAAGACCTCACTATAATCTTCAGTAAGTGATACCCTCACAAAGTCCTCTAATGTCTTGTTATTTGACACTATTTCTTTCAAGAACTTTGTATAAGCGGGTATATTGGAAAGAACTTTAGAAAATGGCATGTTCACTTGGAATTTTTTGAGGATCCTCACAAATTTCTCATAATGCTTAATAGTATTTTTCTTGAGCCTTTAAAGGAAGGGCATAGGCGGTACATAAAAAAAGGGTCATTTCTTGGTTGAAATTTCTGCATACCATATGTTCCAGTAAAATTGACATCTTCTACTATGGTGTGAGGCTCTCTGTTATAGCAACCTGCAGCTGTATGACCATACATATGACAATATGAACATGGTTCTTGAGATTGAGCTACCATGTTTAAGAGTAGTTGCATATGATGATTCAATTAACAACCTATGACCCCAAATCCCATGACACATTCACTTCATGTACTCCTACTCTTTCATCTCATATAGCTTTTTGCTGAGAATTACTAGCCAACAATTCATAGTTCATACAGAGCAACTAAATCCTTTAGGGTTTCATTACCAATGTATCCTAGCGAAGTCATGATTTTGCATGATCTGTGAGACAATAGGGAAAGCACCTCATTCTTAGATTATCCTCTCAAACACCACTCAAATGAAAAGTTTGCACCACCGAAAAGAACTTCTGAATAAAAGAAAGCGGATCTTCATTAGTCAAGCCATGAAAAGCAAGCGGCATATTGTAGTGAATTATTTACAATTCGTAATTCCTAACCCATCACTTGGGCGAATACAATGAGGAGGAGGTTACAATTACAAGATATTGGATGTCCCTGAGACAAAGTCCAGCAAGTGGTTGAACTACTTGCTATTGATTATTGCCATTGTTTCTGTTCTCTTTAGCCATCTCCAATTCATCTGAACTCTCTGATCCAGTCAATTCTATTGCACTGTGAATTCCTAGTGATGATTGTTGCAATGCTTGCTTTTTGCAAACGAGCTTTTTTCCCCAAAAATTTTGCAGTTTTTTCAATTTTAAGATCAAACAATAAGTCTCTTTATTGTGAAGATTGGGTCATACACCAAGTACCTAAACAAAAAAACCAAAGGTAAAAGTGAAGACACAAAAATAAAATAATTACAGTAGAAAAATTAAGCATCATCCCTAGTAACGGCACCAAAAACTTGATCAATAAATTCCTATATGTGCACAGGGCCAATTGTAGTAATAAAATCACCTGAAGTTATCTAAAGGTTGAGTCCATAAGGACGAGTTAATCTTCTATTTTAATTATTCTACCAAATTCTAGAAGTTAAATTCAAAAGAGTTAAGTTGCCAATTGAGAAGTAAATAAGTAATCAAATCAAGTAAATATCGGTTGAGAAGACAATAGACATGACAATGGGCCTTAGATTTTAATCTAGAATTTGAGTTAATTTACCCAATTATTTTCTTAACATGCTACTAACGCATCACACGATTATATTTTAAATTATCTTTCTATATATCTAAAGTATGCCTAATTAAATCATTTATCTCTCTTTCGAGATTACAAGTATTCAATTAAACATTTTAAGAAATTAGGTAATATAATTGTATCATACGTACCCTAACCTATCTCATAATTAGACTAAGTATGTTTATTTATCTAGTGTATGGGTGTATATCGCTTCTCAGTTCAATACAAATCCCAAGAATATTTCTATATTGATCAAGTATAAACATATAATTAAATCAAGATAGATAAATCACAGTGACAATCAAGAATTGAACGGGAAAAATTAATCAAAATTCCTTCATAAAATCCTAATCCTAGAAATGAATTAGTTCAATGTGTTTGGAAAATTAAAACCCACAAATTCAAAGAGTAAATACAAAGATAAAGAAAAGAGTAAGAAAAACTTCTTAGTTCGTTTGCTTCAATCTCTTCCTTGCTTGCTCCTTGATTCGCTTGCATTTTATCTTGATTTCTCAAGAAGAAACTATAAAAAGTAGATGAACTAAACTTGTCTAATGTTTTCTAACCTAAAAATGACCTAGAATACCCCTGTTTTTCGTTTCTCGAAGATATATCGTAAACGGGATAAGATTAGGTTTTATTGGAGTTGAAAAATCATATATTTGTGTATTTTTTGAATGAAGACTTCAAAGTCTGGCACCGGACATTATTGAAGCTAAAATTAGAACAATGCCAACCTAAAGTCTGGTGGAACGACCGGCTGCGGTTGTCAGGGATCTTGGCATGGATCCATCTGTAAATCCTTTATAATTTAGAAGTCATCATTTGTTTTTGTGTCTTCTTCTGTCATTGCTCCTTTGCGTGATCTGTTTTGTCCTAGAACTCCCGAAACCGGTCCATTTTCTCTCCAATTCAACTCTCTACCTATAAAAACAATATAAGAATAAATTGAGTAGTTTTCATTCAAATTAAAGCTCAAATGGCATAGATAAATAGCAACTTATAGAAATAAATGTACTACAAATTATGTATTATCAAGCACCTTTTTTAACTACTACCTAATTCCCCACATGCTTAAGAACTAAGAGTGGTAGCAATCATTGGCCACTTGGCTGGGGTGAAAAAGCCACTACTTATTCATTCATGATATTTGAGGCATATTGGTGGTTTATTTTCATAAAGGATTTAATTTTATCATAACTTTTTTACGACAAACAACTAAGCAACTAATCACACAGACAAGCATAGTTTTGGGGCTTCTCTATACGAGGTTGAATAGGAATGAAGAGCTGCCTTTCAGAACTACCTTTCAAAGAGCAATCTTAAGTGAGCATACAGAGTGTAGGAACCCAAAGAATAAAGAATATTCAATCCCTTTTAATCGACTAGGAGCCAGGAAAGATTATCCAAACCATCGATAGGTCAACAAAAAGGATTATGACCCTTCCTTACTTCATAAAGTACGGTAGCTCCTTTACTTGACAACCCGACTTAATAGTGCCAATCGATGCAAGGACACAATCCTACCTCAACAAAAGAAGTGCTCCTTGAACTGAATATTTCTTTCATGTATTTCAAATACTATATATAGTACCAAATAAATTATTAGTATAACATGAAAAGACATAGGACTCGTTGGGTTGGACATTGTCAACATCTTCATCATAAATGCAAGGAAGATGTATAGCTGATATATGTATGCTTTTGTGGGAGTCTAACTCAGCACACAAGTGTGTTGTTTTACCGAGCGATGAACTAAGAAATAGCAAATCCCACCTTCAAGAAAAAGGCATTTCAAGATTAGCCTTCTTCTTTCTTACTTGTCTAATAAAGCCATAACAATCCTTAGATAAAGCCACCATTTTTCTAAGTATTACTAGTTAGGGATGCATGCTGGAGAGAAGAGAAAGAGGTAAGAACCTCTCTAATAGCTACATTTCAAGTCAATCAAGAAACATAGGAGCCATTCACAACAAGCAAGAGATGTCGTGAACGGTGGAAGGTCATAGAGAATTTATCTATATGATTTCAAATGTTAACAATAACTAAATATCTTTTTTTTTTAGCAACAATAACTAAATATCATTGCTCTCTCCAATTGAATTTGCATTCCCTACCTTAGATTATCATCTTCTTGTCATAATTAGTGTATGGGGAACTTTGGTTAGATGATTTCTTACTTTTTCATCAATAATTTAGCACAAGTCAAACCCAAGTAGGGTATGTTCAATTTTCCTCTGATCAATCTTGGCTTTTCTTGACCCACCTTTAGATAGATAACCCATTTTCTAGGCTCCATGGTTATGTAAAAGCATACAGGGTAATCTTGGTATTTACAAGCACCAATGGATGAGAACATGTTTATTTTTTTCCTTCTTTTTTCTTAAGAATGATTTCACTTACATGCTTTTTCAATATGTCATGCTCCAAATCTGCACATACCACATTGTGCATTTTACAAATAAAATCTCTCAAACATAGAAGTAATCATGCTTTAATTAAATTAACATTAAAATTTGCATAAAAGTTATACTTCATAAATAATAGTCCATGAAGAAATTATCTATCTAGAAGAAGCATAAGCATTAAATCCTAGTGACATAACAAGCCACTTATTACATCAATAATGAAGTATAAACTCTAATCTAAAGGACCATATCAATTTTTTTATTGTCTCTATGACTATGCATCTCCATTACTCTTCACTTGAACGTTCATCAACTAACTTGCATTCATCTAAGTCTGCAGCAACAATAATAAATATAGGATGACCAAACTCAATCGCTAAACAAGTATAATCCATTTTTTTATTAAACATTGGCATACAACACATGGTTCTTGCATATCATGTACACACTTTAAATTAAGTAGCGTTTAATTTTGTGAGTGACATAAAACTTGAACTTTATTTCATACTCGTTAACACAAGAATTTTAAATTTAACTTTAACTATCGTCCTCATAGTTCAAGTATGTGAATCATAATTCTTGCTGGAATACTAGGTACTCAGCTTAACGAATAGGCCTCACTGGTAGGGTTGTCTAGGGACAGCTAATCTCACAAGGTCTTATCATCATCTTTCATAAATTTAGGTGAACTATAGTTTGCCAACTTGGAATTAATACAATGGAGTTTATTTAGAATCATACATAATATGCAAAGCACACATAGCATGCATATAAATTTTGTTATAAAGCATTTCATTCATTTTATTTTTCATGTAATTGAAAGCATTGCATAACATCATACACATATGGTCCCATTTTATATCAATAATTTTAGTTGAACAGCTCTTGCACAAAAGCATCATTCTTTGCCAATGTATGTCATTCAAAATTATTTAGAAAAATGAAAATAGCAAGAGCTACTCACCTCATTTGCTTGACTCATTGCTTAAACTTGAGTCTTTAATTATTGCCAATAAGTCAACATAAGTCTACACACATATGCATTCTTAGAGATCATTGTTGGCAATGCTTATAACTTTAATTTAGGTTCCTAAGATGGTTCCTATATTGTTGCCACACTACCATGTTTGCTTTTGTATTTAGAGAAAATTCAAAACTTTACTTTACTTAAAAGATTCTTGCTTTATTTTAATTCAAGATCATGATAAATCAGAAATTTAGTTTGAGTTAATCCTACATTGAGTTCAAAGCTTCCCCTATGAGTTTCACATGATTCTCAAATGCTTTTCAAAGTTTTAAAATTTAAAGCTTAACTCTAAAGTGTTCTCTATGACTTGTTCTTTAATAATTTCATCCCACAAGAAGTAACCCTATTCCCTTCTTCACAAATTTCTTGAAACTTTATCATTAATATATGCTGAATTTTCTATTCTTGTTTCCGCAATTTTACCCAAACCAAAAAAAAAAAAGGAAAAGAGAGGAAGGGGGGAAATTTGGAAAATGGGAATAGGAAAAATTGAGTTTCACTAAGGAATAACTTATAGGCAATTTAATTTTGGGGTTTGTATTACTATTGACTAATTAAAATAGGCAATCAATTTATCGCTAAATGACTAAATTGCTCTCATAACACAATGTGCATTTTTTGGAATTGCAACATGCATCTTAATGAAAAAAATGTGCACCTTGGAGAATACATATATACATTCAAATGTGCACACATGCGTATGTGCAAATTCGAGTACTATTATGTCTACTACATCAAAATGTGTGCAATTAAATCGAGACACATGCACATATCTCTACTTATTTGTGCTCGTACGATCCTATGTGTACACAAGTATTAATATGTGCACTAAAGGTAATTTCATAGTTTTACTTACAAAGTAATTTTTTTTGCTATTTATGAACAATAACCCATAGCTCAAAAGCCAAAACCAAATTAAGTAGAAGTTGAACCCTCTTGAGTATCCATTCTTCCCATTATTTATTTTTTCATTTTAAATATTCCCAGAAAAAAAAAGAGCCCAAACTCTGAAATGTGAAGAATTGCCGCCCCTACTTCGGTGGCTTATGTTTTCCTGTCTCCTCTCCCAAATTTCTCCTTCTTCCTCTTCCAGACACTCCGCCGCCGGTCCTTCCACCACCCACCTCTCTTCCTGGCCGTCCCTTCTACTTCCGGCAACTGCCAGTCCAACCGGTGCAGCTCCCCTTCTACAGAACAAGTAAGAACTACTAATTCAATTTTTTTTCTTGATTGATTTTCTAGTTGTATACATTTAGTCAATCCATTGATTCTTATTTCTGGGATATGAGTAGAGTTTTGAGAGAATAATTTAGAATTCATAAACCCTCAAAGAATCCTATGGTGCCCTTTCTCTGAAGCTATTTTATTTCTTGTAGAAAGCACCATGAATGCCCCTTCTCCTGCTCATGATGAGGATCCAGTAGAAGATGAAGAACAACTTTTTCTTGATGAAAATGATATTATCCAGGAAATCCCTGTTGATGAAGAAGGTCATTTTCTTTATTTCACTGTTTAAATTGATAAAGTACGTGTATAATCATCCAGTGTTTGATGTCTTAGTTCATGCTCATTTGGTTTTTATTTAATAGATTGGTTTTATGTTCTCGAACTCTGTAAAGTGTCTAATTAGTCAATTGCCTAAAAACAGGATTTGGGGACATTTCTAAGGCTGGATACGTGTTGTCCAACAGAATAGTATAGGCTACAATCATTTAGCAGACAAACAACAGTAGTTTGATCAGTATATAGGACCAGTATGCAGATGATTATAAACACCTGAGTTCGGCTTTTGATTCTAAAAAAGCTGTTATCTTCAATTCACGATTGCTTTTCAAAATCTAGTTTTAGCAGCCAAAAAGCTAAAAATCAGAAGCAGCAAAATAGGTGATTTTAGCTTCTGCTTCTAATTAGAAAATCAGAAGCAATTGAGAACATGCCAATAATAGTTAGTAGCCAAACATTGAAGAACTTGTGTGATTCCAGTGACATTGAATGCTTGCAAGCATTTAGAAGAACTTATCTTTTTCTCCTCAATTATCATGCTGGGGGGAAAATAGACCCTTGCAGCAAGGCATCCTCAGAAAGTCAAAGCACGCAATGTATATTGACCGTGTCAAGTAGGTATTAGGTATCAGTACCAGTGTTGTGAAGTCTCGATGCAGGTAGTGGGGTATTGAAGAGTCCAAGTAACATATGATTGACTTGTTCATTCTGTTTAGAACTTGTACACAGGAGAAAAGTGTATATGAATCTCGTTTTTTCCCTTTGACTTGGTGCAGAGCTGCCAGACATGGATAATGATGAAGGTTCTGATGCTGAGCCCCGTGGTAAAAATTCTTTTAGACTTTCTCTTGATACATGGCTACTCTTGTTATTATACTAGAACTTTTGTTTTGATACACAATATTTATCTCCTCATTTAGTTGTTGGTCAATGCAATTGTTTCTGACAAATTCTAAGATCATGGATATTCCCTCTGATATTCATTACTGCTCTTCTTGTTAAACATTTGGTAGTCTGATAGAAGCATATGTTTCTCTGCTAAAGCTACTTTTGTCATCGAAGATTAGTTATTAATGTGATTGAATTTCTCCTTTTCCTCCAATTCGTAGTGCTCATTGTTACACTGTCTTGTTTTGCTGGTTTCAGATGAACCTGATGACTCAATTCACATATTCACTGGTCATACTGGTATGGAATGTATTTCTGTGTTGTTTTCGTTTATATTTCATTGGAGTATGCCTTTATTCTCCTGGATCTATATGTTGGATTTGACAATTTTAATAAACTCCATAGATCATGTCATATAATTATATTCTTCTTTTTATAAAAATATGTTCTGTTCAGGACTGTCACCACATTCAAAACATGTTTTTCAGGTAGTTTCTCGAAAAGAAACTTTTCTGAAACACTATCGGAAAAGGGGCTAACTGCACCTGATGTTTGTATGAATAGCTTGTTCTTTCAATAGTTGATTTGTAATGACCTTCAGCTTTGTAGTTACATGATTTACATATATTTCTGGTTGCTTGTCTGCAAGTAGTTTCCTCCTAGACAGAAAAGGTTATTGATACTATTTTCTAAGGCACTTCATCATGCTACTTGTAACATATTATAATTTTTTTTTTTCCTGAAACAAGTACTTCTGTTTTTCTCTTACAGGCGAACTGTACACTGTGGTGTGCAGCCCAACAGATCCTAACTTAGTGGCTACTGGGGGTGGAGATGATAAGGGATTTCTTTGGAATATTGGTCAAGGTGATTGGGCTTTTGAGTTACAAGGTATATAACAAATCAGGAAAATTTAGTTCTTTTTGTTCTACTTGCTTTTGGCATCAAAACAAGGTTCAATGTCTTCTTTTACTCATAATGCGTTAAGTAAATTTTTTTGGCCATGCATGTTGGTCTTTAAAATTTTTGTGCAGGTCACTCAGATTCAATATCAAGTTTAGGATTTAGCAATGATGGTCAGTTGCTTGCATCTGGAAGCTTTGATGGACTTGTAAAAGTGTGGGACATGTCATCACGAAATCTGAAATGCACACTTGATGGTCCTGGAGGGGGTATTGAGGTGAAACTTAGAAAGTATCCTCAGTATGAATCAATTTGATGTACTGTGAGTAGTGTATTAACATCAAGTATGATTGTTCACAGTGGGTCAGGTGGCATCCAAGGGGACATCTAATATTGGCTGGTTCAGAGGATTCCACTGTATGGATGTGGAATGCTGACAGGGGTGTTTATCTCAACATGTTTGCAGGTCATAATAGTACTGTCACTTGTGGTGATTTCACTCCAGATGGTAATGCCTTTTTCTTTTTCTGTTCTGAGGATGAATGTATGCCTCCTATATGTGATAACATTTGCTTTTTAAGGTAGAATAATTTGTACTGGCTCTGATGATGCAACAATGAGGATATGGAACCCAAAGAGCGGAGAAATCATTCACGTTGTCAGAGGTATACTTCTATTTATTTTATTCTCATTTAATTTTTCTGCAAATTTTTTTTGGCAACTTAATGCATCATTATTTTCAGGCGTGAGATTGTATATCAAGCTGAATATTTGTCTGGAAAAGTAGGCTTAGGTGTCAGAGTGATAGCCTTTCCTCCCTCACTTTGTTACTGTTTAAAAATATTTTATGGTATGTAGTTAAGTTAAATGGATACTGGCATTATATGGCATTATATGCATACGCTGAGTTATCAGTGGAGCAAATGATGTATATTATCCTTTATACTGAAATAGGCTGTGAGACCAAGATATAACTTGCGCAGTCTCAGTGCAGATGTGAGAAGATATACTGCTTAGATTGGGTGTATTCAGTGGGTGTACATAGCTTCTTTTCAAGCTGCCTACTTGTTATAGTTCATGAATGAGTTGGGTCAAGTTTAGGTCAAATCTGTTGACCTGACTGACCAACTTTTTTCCTCTTTACTCTCTTTGGGCTAATATTTTAGCATTTATCAGTAGTAAAATAGTTCTGCTGAAAGAATTCTAATTGTTTTAATAGAAAGTAGATCCAGTGAGGGACATTGTTTTGCAAAATGGTTTCATAAGTTAGAAGTTTACTGGTAGGATGTGTTGTTGCTGAAGAATTGAAATGAAACTGGTAACTAAGTCGAAGTTTTTACTTATTTAAATTCTTAAAGCTACTTTCCTAATTGGTCAATGTAACACGAAATTTAAATTCTTAAAGCTACTTTCCTAATTGGTCAATGTAACACGAAGAGATAGTATTGCCCAACATGCAGACTTTGGTCACTTTGTGTGTTTGAATTCAGTTTAGAACAGCTTCATAACTGTTCTCGTATGGACTATTTTGTGCATACCTGAAACCAGCTTTTTACCATAGATTCCAGCCACTTTTGTTGGCCTCAAATTGGTGCTAGGTGCCTGTTACCATCTTCAGTGCTGGGAAACTTGTTAGACAGTTAGAATCTCCTTATTTTTTTGACTGACACATTAAGTTCATAGCTCATTACTTCTCCCATGTAATATGAGGAAAAGATAGAACTGCATTGTGGATGTCTTGAACATATGAGCTGAAATAACAGAACCTAATTGAGCAATAAGGTACCGTTTACAAAAGCAGTTACTATGAGAGAATGCAAAAACATTTGAGCATGTCCTTGCATTCAGAGTAAAACCCACTGAAGACATCTTTCGAGTATATTTGTTAGTCTTCTTGAACTTGGACCTTAATGCAACTGTTGTTCCTGGAAACGTTCTTCTGGGCAAACAAGAGCAGTCATGATGCGTGGCAGATTGTCATGTAGTTCCTACCCTAGCAGTGACTGTAAATATTACGACTGCATGTCGTAGGGCTTTGAGCCTATGTAAGGAAATGAAGGTAATGTATGGGTTAGCAGATTGCCACTTGTCAAGTACTTATTGGTAGAGTTACTAAGCTCTAATACTAGCTATACTGCATTTATTGTCATGCCATGTCAAAAGGTTATTTGCCCACAATAGCCTGGAGTTCATGCCTGTCAGCCTCGGATCTTGTATTTTGAGCATTTCAATGTGCATGCACTTTGACCTTTTCCTTGTAGAAGTGTTGTACATTTTGTTCTCAGGATTGTCGCTGAGGTTTCTGTATGCATTGGATGAACATGTTAGCCAAACATCTTGGATAATCAGGGAGTTAGTAGGATCCTTACTAGGGTATATGGGTGCTCTATCATATTTAATAAGAACCTCTTAGTAGGATCCTTGCTAGGAATATGGGCACTCTAGTATGGGTTTTATTTTTAATAGCAGGGGAGGGGTGCGATTTAAGAAGCTGGGAGGGAGAAGGGGGATTTGAACCCTAGTCCTCTAAGTCTTGGTGCCTAAACCTAAGCCACCAGACCAAGGCCGTTTTGGTGGGTGCTCTAGTGTAGTTAATAGTAAGCTCTATATCTGTATGATATGGTCATGCAAGCCCAAAGCAGGAATTGGAAGGATATGGTTTTTTTCCAGGAATACACACTGCAATCTTCAAAGACAAAATGGAATAGAATTTTACAAGAAGGGAAGTTCAAAGGCTAATGACCTCTTCAGGACTAGAAGGTTCTGAGAGCTTGAGCTGGAAGACGGCAGCAAAGCTATCAAATTTGCCCTCCTAACTATGTCATGGAAATTTGTTAGCAGAGAGTTTGTCTTGGATTAGAATGTCAGCCATAGCTTAAGTACATAGGACCTTATGAATTAACAAAAGTGCATAGTAGGACCTTATGAATTAACAATGTATGATATGGTCATGATTGATGACTTATCTCTCTTTCCATTTTCATACCTCCATTTGTTTGTCTGCTGACAAGTCATCTTTGTGTAAAAGTTAGTTTTCACTGCCTGTATTGGCTGTGTCTTTTATTTTGTGCTTTTTGCCTTATATCTTTTGTTCTGGGTAGACATTGGCTCATCTTTATTTTGCTAACAAGTGCTGAACTTCTATCATCTTCAGGCCATCCATATCACACTGAGGGATTGACATGCTTGAGTTTAAGTTCTGATTCAGCTGTTGCTCTTAGTGGTTCAAAGGACAGTTCTGCTCACCTGGTAAATATAACAACAGGAAAGGTTTGTGTCCGTATTGTATTAGTCAAATATTTCTGTCTTTTGCTCTACTTGGATTAACCAAGATTTTATGGCATTATATCATTAGTTTATAACTTAACTTCTTTTTTTCTGGTTGTCATACACAGGTTGTTGATTCACTGAGTGGTCATTCAGATTCTGTTGAATGTGTTGGATTTGCTTCTTCAAGGTTTGTTTTACTTCTGACATTTGTCACTACATTTCTTAGCATGTTCTTTATATTCTTAGTTAGTGGTAGGGGGAGAGCATAAATAGCTAACTCTCGCTAAGATCACCATATATTCTTAAGAATAGAAATGCGGCCAGGATATTTGACTATGGTGAACCATACACATAGCTATTTGTAAACTTTTAAAAAGAAAAGGAAATAAACAAAAAACTCTACTTTTCTTTATTTTCCCACACATCAAATATGCTTACAAGGTAGGCATTTATAGGACAACCCTATCATAGTTCTGCCACAACTTAAGGTAATAGAACCACGATTTTAGGGATTACATAATCAACTCATATCCTATCTTTTATTTTAGGTAATCTATTCAAACTTGATTGATCATAAGCAATAAAATCCCATAATCATGGGAGATAATATCTCTCATAATCATGGGAGATAATCATGGGAGATAATATCTCCCATAATCATAGGAGATAATATCTTCAACACCCCCCCTCAAGTTGGTGCATATATATTTATCATGCCCAACTTGCTTGTAAGAAGTTCAAAATTTGGTCTGAAGAGTCCTTTGGTGAGAATGTCAGCTATCTGCTGAGTTGATGGAACGAATGGCATGCAGATAATTCCTCCTTCAAGTTTCTCTTTTATGAAGTGGCGGTCAATCTCAATATGTTTGGTTCTATCATGTTGCACAGGATTGTGAGCTATGCTAATTGACGCCTGGTTATCACAATAGAGGCTCATTGGAAGTTCAATAGGTCTTTTCAGCTCCTCTAAAACTCTCTTCCGCCATAACATCTCACACACACCATGAGTAATAGCTCGGCACTCTGCCTCTGCACTACTACGAGCTACAACACTTTGTTTCTTACTTCTCCAAGTAACCAAATTGCCCCATACAAAGGTATAATACCCTGAGGTTGATCTTCTATCAATGACTGATCCTACCCAATCAGCATCTGTATAAGCTTCAATGGTCTTTCAATCTCCCCTTTTAAAGAACAATCCCTTTCCTGGAGTACTTTTTAAGTACCTCAGAATTTGATATACTGCATCAAGGTGCTCTTCATATGGAGAATGCATAAACTGGCTCACAACACTCACTGAAAAAGCTATATCAGGACGAGTGTGAGCCAAGTAAATTAGCTTGCCTACTAACTTTTGGTATCGAGCAGTATCAACTGGTGTTCCATCTTTTATATCTGCTAACTTGTGATTCGGATCCATAGGAGTGTCTGCAGGTCGACATCCACTCACCCCTATTTCCTTTAAAAGATCCAAAACATGCGTTGGGACACAACTATGCCCTCCTTGGACCGAGCTACCTCCATCCCTAAGAAATATCGTAGTGTTCCCAAATCTTTGATTTCAAAGCTAGAAGCAAGACTTTTCTTCAACCACTCCATCTCAATTAAGTCATCTCTTATGAGAATGATATCATCCACGTACACAATGAGTACTGCTATCTTCCCGTCTTTGGAGTGTTTAACAAACATGGTGTGATCACTCTAAGCTTGGGTATAGCCTTGATCCTTTACCGACCTAGTAAATTTGTCAAACCAGGCCCTAGGAGATTGTTTGAGACCATATAACAATTTTTTTAGCTTACAAACTCTAGATTGAAACTTCCCTTCAAATCCAGGGGGAGAATCCATGTACACCTCTTCCTCTAGATCTCCATTTAAAAATGCATTCTTGACATCAAGTTGTTGGAGTGGCCAATCAAGGTTTACTGCTATTGAGAGAAGCACCCTAATAGTGTTTAATTTTGCCACTGGAGCAAAAAGTTTCAAGATAATCTATCCCGTAGGTTTGAGTAAACCCTTTAGCCACCAATCGAGCTTTGTACCGTTCCAATGTCTCATCGGAATTATACTTGATGGTAAAGACCCATTTACACCCTACTGTCTTTTTCCCTTGTGGCAGGTTTGTTACTTCCCATGTTTGATTCTTCTCGAGCATACATCTCCTCTTCAATAGCCTTTCTCCACTCTGGAACTTGCAATGCTTCCTATATATTCTTTGGAATTTCCACAGAAGAAAGTTGTGAAGTAAATGTCAAGAAAGTAGGGGATAACTTTTCATAAAAGACATAGTTAGTCATGGGGTGTTTAGTACAAGAACGCACTCCCTTCGAAGTGCAATAGGAAGATCCAAATCAGCAATCTTTGAATCAAAGGAAACTTTATCTGAGGACTCAAAAACATCAAATTCTGCCCTAGGTTCGGATTCCTTGTTGTGAAGAGAAGGGGGAGCTTTATCTTTTCCTCGATGGTTTTTCCTGACGTAGGTTTTCAGGGTTTTTTCAGTTACATTCCCATCTCTTTCACTAAAAGAATTCGACTCTGTTATTGGCACTAAAGATGAGATCCTCTTCTAATCCTTGATCAATTTTTTGAAGTTTTTCAAAATCCTTTTGACAGGCAAATTGAAGAGTGTCATTTGATTTTTCAGGATTATTATCTTGAAAAGATTCTTGTTCAGGAAATTGTGCTGTAGATTCTTCTAAAAAATCAGAAAAATCGATTCTCCTATCAACAAAATTTTGATCAGGAATTTGATTTTCAATACGAAAAACATCATCATTTTCTACAAGTTCTTTTACATGCTGAGTCCCCCCCTGAAGAGGATCTCCAAAAAAAGGTTTATCTTCAAAAAATGATACATCCATGGTTACAAACAATTTTTTCGAAATGGGATCAAAGCATTTATACCCCTTTTGCGTGGGTGCATATCCAACAAAAATGCATTTTCTTGCTCGAGGGTCTAACTTACTTCGACCTTGTTCATGATTGTGAACAAAGGCTATGCACCCAAACACCTTTAATGAGACTTCATATGTTAATCGAGAAATGGGATAAAGTGTTTTGAAAAAATTCAGAGGAGTTTGGAAATTCAAGGTTCTTGAGGTCATTTTGTTTATGAGATATGTAGCAGTTAAAATTCCTTCGCCCCATAGATATTTAGGAACATTTCTTGAAAAAAGTAAAGTCCTCGCCACTTCTTAAAGATGTTTATTTTTTCTTTAAGCTACCCCATTCTGTTGTGGGATATCATTGCAGGAGCTTTGATGCGCAATCCCTTTTTCAAGAAAAAAACTTCCCAAAATTTTATTGAAATATTCTTTTCCATTGTCACTCCGAACAATTTTGATTTTTTCTTGAAATTGGGTCAAAACCATGCTGTAGAAATTTTGAAACACACTTGCAACCTCTGATTTCTCTCTTAACAAATGCACCCAACAAACTCGTGTGATCATCGATGAATGTAACAAACCATTTTTTTCCAGATGGAGTTGAAATTCTAGAGGGATCCCAAACATCAGTATGTAATAGAAAAAACGGTTTTGAGGGTTGATAAGGCTGTATAGAAAATGTAGACCGATGATGTTTAGCCAATTCGCAGATTTCACATTGAAAGGAAGATGAATCTTTATTTTTAAACAAATCTGACAATAAGTATTTCATGTAATAAAAACTAGGATGTCCTAGTCTAAAATGCCATAACATAATCTCTTTATTACTAGTAATAGAGACAGACCTGTAACATGTGTTTTTGATTGGTGTTGTCATATTTGATCCATTTTCAAGGAAGTAAAGTCCCCCATTTTCTCTAGCACATCCAATCATCCTCCCCATGGTCAGTTCCTGAAACTCACAAAAAGAGGGGAAAAAATTAATCCGACACTTGAGATCCCTAGTTAATTTACTTATGGACAGCAAATTGCATGATAAATTTGGAATGAAGAACTCTATGAAGTGTTAGATTAGGAGGGATGACAACGGAACCTATACCAGCTATGACGGATAATGATCCGTTAGCAACCTTGACCCTTTTATTGCCTGCACATGGACTGTAGGTAAAAAATAATTGTGACGAACTAGTCATATGGTCAGTGGCCCCAGAATCAATAACTCATACAATCCGTGGACAAGATGCATTTGATTTTTTACATGAAAGAGCAACAGTAAAAGGATTACCATTTTTAGCAAAAGAACAGAAAGGAGTGAAGTTTTTTGGCTCAGTAACTGAAAATTGTGGAGACTTAAAAGAGTTTGTACAGTTGGCTTAATTGTTCCTTTGTGACGGCCAGTGTCTTAGAGCCAGTTTGTTGCTTTTGAGAATCCTCATTCACAGTCTGCAACACCTTGCTATCACCTCCATTTCTCTTCTTGAAATTCGATGGTTTCCCATGTAATTTCCAGCACGTGTCCTTTGTGTGCCACGGCTTTTTACAGTGTTTACACCAAGGCTTCCTTCGTTTATCTCCGTCCAAATCTGTCCCCTTAGAAACCAATGCTGAAGTCTCAACTTCATACTCTGCCTTGGACTTTAGCATCACCTTACGCCTTGATTCTTCTCTTCTGACCTCAAAAAATACTTCACGAATGGAGGGAAGAGGCTTCCTGCCCAAAATACAACCTCGCACCTCATCAAGTTCTTGATTTAGTCCGGCCAGGAAGACATAGACTCTGTCGTTCTCCTCCCGTTTCTTGTATCGAACACTGTTTGCACGGCAGTCCCATTCATCCTCATAACAAAGATCCAATTCCTGCCATAAAGTTACCATCTGATTGTAATAGGTTGTAACATCTCTATTTTCTTGTCTTGATTTCCACAATTTCGTCTTGAGATTGAAAATTTGAGACGAATTCTCTATATCGGAATACATATCCCAGACAGCGTCCCACACATCTTTGGCTGTGGGCAGAAATAAGTGTGGCTTTCCTATCGCTGGTTCCATAGAGTTTATCAACTAAGCGATAACTAGAGAGTTCTCTGAATGTCATCTCTTCAAATTGGGATCTTCAGCAGGTGGTTGTTGAATTTCTCCAGTAAGGTGGCCGAGTTTACCTCTGCCATCAATAGCCAGTTTTACGGATTGAGCCCATTCCAGATAATTGGAACCATTTAATTTATGAACGGTTATTTGTAGGGAAGAAGAATTTGAAGCAGAGTAATTTGTAGTTTGGATAACTACTGAAGACGAGGATGAGTCTTCTCTTGTGTGAGTAGTAGATCCAGTCATGACTGCTCGGTAGTTCATGGCAGGAATTGGTACAGAGCCGGAGCTCTGATACCATGTAAACTTTTAAAAAGAAAAGGAAATAAACAAAAAACTCTGCTTTTCTTTATTTTCCCACACATCAAATATGCTTACAAGGTAGGCATTTATAGGACAACCCTATCATAGTTCTGCCACAACTTAAGGTAATAGAACCATGATTTTAGGAATTACATAATCAACTCATATCCTATCTTTTATTTTAGTTACTCTATTCAAACTTGATTGATCATAAGCAATAAAATCCCATAATCATGTGAGGTAATATCTCTCATAATCATGGGAGATAATCATGGGAGATAATATCTCCCATAATCATAGGAGATAATATCTTCAACACTATCATATGCATATAACCTGTTTATTGGGAAACACTTATATTTAGTTATGGTGAACCCGGCAATCTAGTCAATTGCCCACTTTGTCGAAATTGATATATCAGACAAGTTTGACTTTTGATCTTTGTATGGAACTTCAATGCTAAATTAATACATCAGAATTATTTTTGTGAGATCATACAAGATAGCAATTTCCAAGTTTTGTCAACTGCAAAGTTCTCTGCATTCTAGGTGCAAGTATTTGGATAGTATTAAAAAACTGGGGCAAAATTCAATTTCCTTAAGAAGGCTGTCTGTGTTTCATGTTGGTTGAAATGCATTAGGAGCTTGTTTGGAGGTTCATAAGACATCTTTTATATGTTCCAAGTGCTCATACATGTAACTGTATGAGCTGCCAGGGTTGGATTCAAGTGGGGCTGTAATGCAGCTTTAAGTTTCAAATTATCTATCCCACACCTAATCCACTGATATTTCCATTGCTCTGCATAAAAGATCAGGTCAACAATTTCATGAGATTATTTAAGTGAAACTTTTTGTTGAACTTTGTTAACATGAGAATGGATTGTAACAATCTCCTGAGAGTTCGTTCTGCAGGACTCCTGTTTGTTGTTTCTTTCTTGTTTGAAGCCATTATGCAGTTAATAAACTCGATTTTTTCACCCATTTGTTGGCTACCATTGCATAATACCTTAAACTACTATCTTGATTCAAACTTCGTCTGGCAGCTCTCCATGGGCAGCAACAGGAGGCATGGATCAGAAGCTCATTGTATGGGATCTTCAGCATCTGAGTTCTCGGTGCACCTGTGAACATGAGGTTGTCTTGAGTTGCTTTGGTTTTATATCCAATAAAGATGTTTCCCCCTTCATTTCTAGAATTACATTTACATTAGCTTTTTAACGAGTGACTAGCGACTTGTGTTGGTTAATGTCATTGCTCAAGTAAGCTTTGTGATTATCATCTGTCTTTTTCTTGCTGCTTTCCTATTAATTTATAATCTTCTGTCATGCAGGAAGGCGTTACAAGCTTGTTATGGCTGGGTGCATCCAGATTTTTGGCTACCGGAAGTGTTGATGGTAAAGTACGAATATGGGACAGTCTCTCTGGGGATTGCGTGAGAACGTTTAGTGGGCATGATCATGCCATTCAATCTTTGGCTTTGTCTGCCAGTGGGGATTTCCTGGTTTCAGTTTCTCTTGATACTACTGCCCGTGTATTTGAAATTGCAGAATTCAAGTAAGAAGACTCTTGTGACAGTGGAGGGTTAGTTATATGAAAAACAGACTTGTTTGTTTTCTTTCCCTAGATAATGTGCAACGGATGTTCATTTTTGAGTGCTGATAGAATTTTTCCCATACAGCTTGATATAGATACGTGAGGCCTGATCTTGAATGCTTATTATTTCTGTATAAAAAATAATAATTTAAGAAGCATACATGTAGTTGGTTTTATGGTTCCAAAATCAGCTTAATTGAAATGGAATGTAACTAAAAATTCTATCCATCTGTGCTGGAATTTTCATTTGATATTAGGGCATCCACAATAGTTTACACTCTTTAGAGTGTAATCCACATGTCACGTTAGTATTCTATTTTCTCCTCTTTTATTATACTTTCACTCACAATGGATTACACTCCACAAAGTGTAATAGTATAGGTTCACAATTAAATCAAATATTTATTTTAATAATGCATAACTCATATCCCATAAATAAATAAAGTAATTTTTAAAAATAATTTTGTTATTTTCAAAAAATAAAGTATCAACTTTCATTAAATTTTTTACCTTTTGAATTTTTTATTTTCTAAAAATAATATTATTAATTTCTAAGTTTGAACAATATATCTTTTTCTATCTCTCAAAAATAATATTTTTTTTTTGAAAAATAATTATGCAGAACATTAAACAAATATGTGATACCTCAAATGCGAAGATATCATAATAATCCATACTTAATTAATAATTATTTATGTAATTAGTTGAACTCCATAACATGATATTACATAATTTAAATCAAATAAAATACAAATAATAACAAAATGAATACTAGTTTGAAGCAAGTTGCAAAAAAAATGAACGTTGAAACAAGTTTGTTGGGCAAAATTTTGTCAACTGCTAAATTTTGTAATGGGTGGTCCACCCATTACACGCATCATCAGAATGATGCGTGTAATGGGTATTATACGGCCACAATGGGTGGCCGTGTAACCAACCCTTAAACTGTCAGACATTACACCGCTTATTGTACGCGGTTGGAGATGCTCTTAGTAGGGTTAAATTAGAATTCAGTAGATTATTTAATCATATCATTGTTTCTGTTCTTTTTCCTGATGTCATGTTTATAAAAATTTGAAATGGGTCTCAAAAAGCAAATGAGCTAAGCTTTATCGGGTCTTGAAGCTAATGACTCTCATGCTTGTCCAGAATCCCTAATTACCTTGTGTGTTTTCTCAAGTGGGAAGAACCAAGACTTGGTTGCCAGGTACTGAATTCGATTGTTTTCTATGCAGGAATTAGAACAAGAAAAACTGTGGCCCAAGAATTTAGTTTTGAAAGATGTGGCACAGTTCAAAAACTCAAACCAATATCAAATGTTGATGCAAGTCTGATCAATTGGAAGAGAGACCTTGATGCTTTTGAGCAGGAGTTTTGCAGTAATTGAAAAAGATAGCTACTGTTGTATCAAAGCACTGATTATACAAAAGAGAATACACTGTAAACTTTGAACACTATTGTGTGAGCTTCACACACCATTTTAAAATATACAATTATTTTTTTTTTCCAAATCTTAAATTCTCTGGAAATCCAAACTCTTGGTCTCACAAACTATCCCAACAAATTGTCTTTTGGGCATCATTGAGTCCCAAAAGGATTGAGTTGCATGCATTGCGAGAGGAGGAGAAATAATATGTCGAGTTGTTCAAATGCCTCCCATTCTGAGCCAGATTCAAAAGTTTGTTTTCCCTAGGGGAACCTATGAAGGGAGTTAATCTTGCTTCTGTAGCTAATACCATTGTTCCCTAAAAAGGAAAGGATAAAAATGGGGAAAACTGAACCCAAAAAAAAAAAAAAACTAAAAACTCGAACAAGCTTTATTTCTGGGGATTGGTCCAAAAAGATCTACAATCAGAAGATTAGTACAAAAAAATTACTCATTTTCAACATTTTCCAAATGTTAAGAGTGGGCTCACGAGCTGTTTTCTGTTGTGTCCAAAACAGAAGGTGCAATAGTTCAACCCTGCATTCTTGGCACATGCATATGATGTTCTAATCTTTTCGCTGAGAATGCATTGCCTGCGGATGATGAAACACCATCCGACCACTGTCTTCGATGTCTAAATCAGAGAACCTTGAAGGAATTTCAAGTGACATGGTGCATAATTCTCCTGGTGCAGCTGGTTTATTCTTTCTCAAGTCATGTTGCTTTTTTTTCTTCTTCATTCCAAAAGCTTGATGAGCAGGAGTTGAGACTGATACAAAACTATGAGGGAAATGGTATTAAGAAATGATGTCACAGGCCATAGTTCATCATATAGGCAGATTTATAACTGTTTACAACCAAATAGGAAGCAAAAGAAAGAAATATAGGAAGAAACAACAGTGTTTTTCTATTGATAGCAATGTAAAACTTGGGATCAGCAGATTCTTCAGCAATGGTCTCAAGCCTAGGAGCATTGATGGACGGTTTCAGAGGGCAAATCATTGCGGATGGAGCAACTTCAATGACATAGCTCAGTTCCTTCCTCATTTTATCAATATAGGAGATCAGGAAGAGAATTTTTTTTTTTTTCCCAAAACTAGAAGGGTTTTGTTTAAGAAGAGTTCTTTGTAATGGGATGCTGGATGGTCTTGGGGAGTTTAACCTTGTCTTTTGGCAAGAAAGAAACCTGGGATGGGGATGAATAATTGGAAGACTATAAATACTTTTGTAAACATGGAAAAGTAGGGGAAGCAGTTGAAAATTATTTGTTGGCATTGGAGAACAGATGGTCCAGCATGAGGCAAGAATTTAGCCAGATTTCTAGTGAGATCCATTCCTAAAAAAGATAAGTTTCCTGAAGACCGAAGTCAATGTAAAAACCTAGTGGCAGAGGTTTTTGTTGCCTGGCAAAAGAAACGAATTTTTTGGTCAAAACCTGAAAAGCAGGGGCAAAATTTAAGGGCATCCTCCCGAATTGTTCTTCACCAAATAAGCAGGATCCTTCCTTTTCATCGTTCTTTGTTTTGATTGAAAATTGAATACTTCTCTCACCACTCACAAGATGCAGGTGTACGATTGGAGGGGGCATCAATTAATTAATTTATGTGATATTAAAAACTTTTAACCTGATTTAGACAAGCTAAAATAGCTCATAATAAGATGGCAACACACAAACTGCTTCTTCTTCCTCATCCTGTCAACTATAAATTAGGCATTCTTATTTTCATCGTCACTAGAATGTGGTGCTATCCTGTAATTAAAAAAAATGGTTAACTGCAGTTCTTGTTCCCCAAAGTAAACAGGCTTATTAGCTCTACTATCATGGACCTGTAGAAGACGAAAAAGTGAGAAGTTTCAAGTATTGATTCGTCCATTTTCCAGATTACCATGCTCGGCAAAAAATTTATAAAAAACCACGCTACCAACACGATATAACAAAACCAATTACCTGACTGATGAACTAAATGCAATACTATCACTTTTTTGTACTGATTATCTTTTCTATACAGTGACCCAAAACCATTTTGGCATATAACTCGTGTCTACATCATCGCAATGTTCAAACTTCTATCAATCCTGTTACGTTAAGCTTCTGCAAGTCATGGACATCGACAGTAAATTAGATCTTTTAAACTCAATATGGCTGGCAATTTCAGCCATACAGAAGCTTTTCAATTGAGCCATACTTTGCTTCTTCGCTCGACTACCTCAAAAGGACACGACATTGCACAAAGAACATGGTGTTTCCCTTCAATCACACAACGTCTTTCAGTTCTGCGAAGGCAATTCCACTCTTAAGCATCAGAATGCCCTATGAGCAGAGAAAACAATCGAAAACTGTTCCAGAGCACGTAGCAGATTTCTGAGCATGTGACTGCTCCAATGTGCAGAACCAGGTAAAGAGCACCAAGCCCGATATTTTAGAAAGTTACTGATGATCACAAGCAATATCCGTTCCTTGATCTGTATTCAACGCTGCAGCAGACAGTGAGACAAATTCAGCTCCAGAACCAAGTATTTTGGTACACCAATATGGACTAAGGCTCGTCCCTGACCTGAAAGTCAGAAATATATACTTGCGCAACACAAAGGAATAAAGAATTTATTTCACCTCATGCATTTTATGCTCTATAAGAATTTCTAAAAAACCAAAAGAATCCAAAAAACATGTGTTTTCTACTCTTCACTTTGGTAAATTTTCCACAATCAATGTACACAAGGAAACTACTATATCTTTCAATGGGGCCTTACCATGGCAAGCCTGATTGTCCTTCCTGAGAGTTGTCTGACATTGGATAATAGTACCAGTATTTACCTTTAAAAATGCCCCATGACCCAATTTCTAAATTTTTTTCTCCATCTGATTTTGCAATTTCTTTAACAATACAAGACAAAGATACAAATCATATATAGAGCTTAAAAGAAGTGACTGACTACAAATAGACCAGAACTAGCAACTGAACAAAAAGATCCAATCACAACCAAAGGAGTCGTAGATATCAAGATTTTCTGCTAATATTTAGTAAGACCACATTACATGAAAAAGTGGATAATATCTGTGAAAGCATTGCATAGTTATATCTAAGCCACCAAAAAGAATGGATGATTATAATTAACGATTTTAGCATCTGTACGATATCATACTTGAAACAAGTAAAATGGGAAATAGACTGAGAAAACACTTTCTCACGCATATTTTAAAATGCAGCGAGAAGAGCGTGAATATTTAGATTCATAAAAGAATTCGAGAATTGAGTACCTCTCTGACTAACATACATATCACCTTAAATCTATTGGTAATATTCATGGAACACATTAGCAACATGCTCTGAACCAAAAGCACGTGTATCTGAAGCTCCCTTCTGTCATGCATGGAGATAGACCTTTTTGAAAACTGTAAGTGAAGCATCCGACAACATTTATATTTTTAGGTCACATTTATCATTTTGTCTCCACTAAATGAGAAGATTGGTCTATGGCACGAGAAACCATTTAGAGAACATAACTCAAAGATGCCGTTGTCCCAAGTGGCTTTTCTTATCCTGCTCAATCAAGGTCACCATCTTTTGATCAGGCCAAAAGCTATTATGCCACCACAGTTACTCCATCCACTTTTGGTCTCTCTCTAACTCAAGGTACAGCACTCTCAAATCCAATACATGGATTATTTGTAATTCATTTATAGTGAAGGTCACTAGTTGAAATTATACTGGTCAAGTAAATTGAACTATCAAAGTTCAATTAGAACCACATAAGTTTGACTAAACAAAGAGATGATATAGGCATTCAAAATGTTGACTTCCTTTGGTAATTGTTGCATTTGATGAAGAAATATAAAGATCATCAAAATGATTTGTATCTTATATGTTGACATTCACATAGGAGCAAAAAGCAAAATGTAAATTTCACATTGACAATTTGAACTTATTTACAAATACAAATATGACAACTTATCAAAAATTTTCCTTACATTCTAAAACAAAAACAATAATAGGTATTCCTACTTACAACATTCATCAAGCATTTTATGAATTATAGCAAATTAAATTTAAGTACATTCGCTAAATTCATGCATACCTTTTCTTTTCCAAATTACACTAGCGCTTTGCGCTTCCTGTGAACTTCTGATTCGACACTCTCTTTTAGTTTCTCCAAAGCTGGCAAAAGATAATTAATCAGTTAAGGTAGGATATGCAGACACTGGATTTCCAGATTAATAACTCTTTTATGTAAAGCTCTTCGCACTTCTGTAAGCATATCTATAATATGTGAAGTTTTCAATAGTTAAATCCCACAGTTCCTCAACAATAGTGAGTTTGATGTCTCCCACTTTCCCTGTCTCATAGAATCATTGGCTCAATGAAAGAAAACAATTCCTTAATACACCCTTCGTGTGATGGTAAATAGCACAAAGTTTAAACATTAATACCGAATGGTCTTGCATTGAAACCCCACCAGTAGGTTGATACTAGCCCAACTCTAAGATGATTATAGTTCATGTGCTTGTATGTGGGTCTCCTATTACTCTAGGAACTGGCAAAAGTAGACAGAATACCTGAAGTGTAAATGGAGCGATGTGACTCCACTGATTGTGGAGGAATGTGATACAAGGGACACGAATTGTTGTCAGCTTTCTGTAATAGCTTTTTGAATCGCTTAACCTGAAACAAGCATAAAAAAAGTTAATTAGACACATACTGCAGGATTCCCCATGGGTGTTGGGGACATAATGTAGGTGAACTTAGAGAATTACAAGTCTTTACCAATATAATAATCCAAATAGATTATATCAATGTGTAAACCCAGAAACTGCCCAAATGACTGCATTTGGAGTTGAATTAGTCATTTCACCAACAAACTTATTACCGCTAAAAGCAAACCCCAAAGATACTGTCAAATACAAATAAACATGTGTGCCCTAGGCCCAACAAACAAAAAGAATTCTTGCTATCAATAAGCAAAAAAAATTCACAACTAAACTGGTAAGACCCTTCTTAATTTAAAGTTGCAATGGCTTTTGCAGGACAAAGACCGTCAAGAGGAACGGACAGCATGGCTTGTAAACACTAGAAGAGACTTGAAATTTGACAGAACTCCAACTTGAGTTTTAACTAAATGTTCTTTTGCAATTCTGCATGTTTAGGGGCTTTTAGTAACTTCTCTCATAGGTTCTGTTCTTAGGCAGATGCAGCACTTATGTAATTTTTGCTTTCTTGGAGCATAAGCCAACTCTACAAATATATCTGCCATAGGCAAATGCTACCAGATTTTCAGTACCAAGTTTTACTTGGAGCAGTTCTCTTTCTTGAAGTCCGCATGCCCTATAAAAGTAACATGTATGTATTAAGTCTTATGAGAAAAACTTGGGAACTGAAGAATATTTTGCAGAAATCAAACCCTCTTCTATCACTGTGAAGCCTAAGGTCTCATGTCTTCTCTTCTACTTCTTCCTGTTCTTGTCTGATTTCTGAGCTTTCTGCACTCCAGTCATACAACCGCCTAAAACTCTCCTCTCAACGTCACCTTTCATACCAAATTCACAGCATTCAAGCTAAACATTATTAGTCCACAAATTTAGCAATCCCCTGAATCTTACAGCCTTGAAATACAGATAGATATTTGCTGGTTAGCTAAGTTATGCTGCCAAAAGTAAAATCCTTCATAATAAAGAAGAAGAGTTTGTCACAGAAGTGGATAATATAAGTAAACAATGATGTCTAAAGGAGGGAAATATAGGTTAGTTCTCTCCATTTGATAGGTAAGTAGTACACTTTTCCCCAGTTGAGGGCTACACAGCCGAACGTGGAGGATGGGATAATCTACCATGTGATGCTTGCTTGGTGTGACAACAAAACAATATGGATCCTTCACTTTTTCAGCAACTAAACTATAATCCCATCCTACCAATCTTTTAAAAGGACTATTTATGGCATATCCAATCAATAATTCAATACTTGACCAAACTTGAAAAAAATGTTTAAAGAGCATGAATAATTGCAACACAGTCTTCCCAGGAAATTTAATCTGAGGGTGACGCATCATCCCTTGCCCAATATGTGAACCAAAAGAGCTCTAAGAGAAGTAAAATAGGCCCCCCAGAGAAGGACTTCAAAGCGGATAGGATCCTATAATTGATAGACAACGAGAAAGAAAGACAACTAACCTCATCTTTGTGAAGCAGTGTGAAACAGCAACCAGATTTACCCGCTCTGGCAGTTCGACCAGCTCGATGAATATAAGTCTTAATATATGGAGGCATGTCATAATTGATGACATTTCTAACCTCTTCAACATCCATTCCACGAGTCATTGCATCAGAGGAAACAAGAACACGGATTTCCCCTGCTCGGAATGCCTTCAAAGTTTTGCTGTAGAAGATTTACATTCTTAATGAAGTTCCATATTGTAAATATGCTAGTGGAAAAAAGGTATGAGGAAATTTAGGATTGTTCTTAAGCATCCAAGATCTGCTTTTTGCTTATTAAACTACTAGTACCATTTAAAGATATGATAGAAGTGCATTGATATTGGACAGTCGGTATACACCTTCTACAGGTTACCTTGCAAAAATTCATCCCAACCACAATAATACACAAAAGATTCAAGAAACCAACAAATATCATTTTGTTTTTTCTTTCCATCATGTGAATGATTTCTTTCTTTGTTGGTTAGAAAACTCTCACACATTCGATATCTACCAAAGAAGCACTTCTCTGAAAACAACACATACTAAATTACATAATCTGTGGCATCATTCTCGAACCAAACTAAATTTTGGTGAATATGGGCGATTCTGGAAAATTTTTTTTGTCATCCTAAGCAACTCTAGCTTGATTAATTGTGTGGAGGAAAAAAAAAGGCTGAAGAGTTTCTAAGAAACATATGTGAACCTTTTAACAGTGGAGGGATTAGTGGGTTATAGATTTGGCCATCAAAGTTATATTGGCTCTTTATAGAAAGTGACCAAGAAGCATATTATATTCAGAACAACATGACAATGCAAAATGATTTTGAAGCTATTGAGAACATTAATGTTGTAGATTATGACAAGATCTATGCTTCATACTAATTCAGTACATAGCTTTTTCTAACACCCATTCCTAACCGGAAGGGAGCCTCGTAGGATTTAGTAGTTTTAACGGAGTTTCTCTTCCACAAGGTTAAAAATTATGCATCATTCTCATGATGGTAGCAAAGCTTTGATAGGTCATATCAATCTGTTAGTTGAGAAATATAGAAGGTCCATGAGCCAATATGTACTATAAAGGGGCCAAGCACAAAATCTACAAAGCTATATGAGCCAACTCCAAGACAATGACTTGGGCATAGCTAACTCCTTTAGGTACTTGAAAATTGTGCTTGGGCAAATTCACTGTTCTATTAGTAAAAAGTACAAGAATAGCCAGCATCTTGTTTGTGCCACTTCACATTGAAGATCTTGATAGCAGCTTAAGGACAATGTTCATAGGAAAATTTAAAAGCAATAGGGTGTAGATGTTGGACTTCGGTGGTGCAGAAGAGACCAAAGTTCTTCTCTTATGATTTTCTCCAAATTGATTGATAAATTAGTAGTGCCCTCTTGTGCTGGGCTTAAAGTTGCTTCAACAAAACGAAGATGATTACCTCACAAAAGAGGGCAATTAAACAACACCATCCAGCCAAAAGTTACTTCAACAATGTGAACTACAACAGCTTAAAAAGATGATGAACAATATCCAAACATACGTTGCTTACCTTCTTACAGATTGGCGTTGAAGACGGGAATACTCCTTGATCTCAAAATTCAAGTCATCAAAAAAATTAAGTAATGTGCATAGCCTATGAGTTGACTCCACCGATGATGTAAAAACAATGCATTTCTCCCCTTGCAAACTCTGCAGAAGAGCTACCAAATAAAGGGGTTTAAGCTTTGATTCACATATCTGCAGAAAACAATCACATTCATTTAATAGTTTGTCTTGAAACACAGATATAGCTATATGTGTACATGACTATATCCATATACATGCACACATATATATATATATATTTTCCAGAAATAAGTAGATTCATCATAATTAACACACCCCATTAAAAGAAAACTTGGATGCTTGTGAAGTAACCAAATTACTCATTATTGGAAGGAGAAAACTCCATTTCATAATATCCAACAGTTTGATAAAAACCACTATTATTCCCAACACATTAAGCTGTATTTGGAACAAAAGATTTACCAATTTTCAGCCTAGCAATGTTTAAAACGAAAAGAAGAAATTTTCACCGCTTCATCAACATGGCAAGTTGAAGCTTCAATAGGTCTTTTATTCAGATTGGTAATGGAAGAATGTGTGGTAAAGTGTCAAAATCACTAGTTTACGTACGTCGCCAGACTAAAGCAAACGAGTTCCTGAAAACTATTACTTCACAATGAGGAGGAAGTAGGCTGGAACTGTACAAGAGAAATAAGAGGAATGCATGTTCTATTACCTATTCTAAAATATCTCCATCTAAAAACTGTAAGGGTGAAACAGATAGAAAGTAATTCCTATAGCAAGGTGATTTGCTATTGCTATAGCCAATCATATATAGTAGATATTATTTTATACTCCCTCCACATTTCATCAGTCATAACTACTATTTTTGTCCTTGCCAATATACTTGTCATGGTTTAAAAAGTCAAATAAATGAAAAACTATTTATCCATTTCAACCTTTGTGCAATCTCCAAAGCAAGAACCTTATAGTAGAAAACCAACTTTAAATCAAGGTTAACAGTAGAAATCAGAGTTTGATAGGTGATTTGTCTTGGTCAGACTTAAAATGCCGCAAACTATGCAGCAGTTACAATGACAAACAAAATGGGGTAGATAGTATTTTAAATTATGTTCAAGCAAGAACTGCAAATTCTTGATGCTGACACTAAAAACTTTTAAACCAGACATATACCAGATTAAAACTCAAAAGCAGTACAAGTAGTATGTATAATTCACTTGTGCTTTTCAAGAACCAACTCCAAAAGCAAGATAATTATCAAACCCCATTTTTTAGGTTTTCAACTACCAAGTCTTTAACTGAACAAGTACCTCATCATCACACACTATTTTTGAATTGAAAACATTAGCACTAAGAAATTCCAATGCATCTGTTTAGCTCGTAAATCAACCTCAGTAGTAATTGAAGATCATATGGACAAAACATATATAATTCCAAGATACATGTGCCTGACTAAAAATGATTCAAGCTTCGGACTTGTTGAAGTCAAAATGTAATTTGTTTTTATGGACCATGGAATACTTTTGACAGCTTTGAGGTAAATATATAATCCTAGTAAATGATTTAACAACATAAGAGTAATATAGTCATTAAACTGACTAGCAGGAAGTGTATGGAGGTAGGTGTTCCAACCCTACAGCACTTCACCACCACTATCAACAGTCAAACTTTATCTGGGGGGGGGGGGGGGGGGGGGGAAATTTCACGTTTCTTTCATACCTTAAGAAATCAAATGGCAAGAATTTTAATGTCGTTTGGTGAAGGCTAAGTGAGATGAATGCTGGAAGGGGCCAAGTAAAGAGTGCTTTTATTATTCTTCTAATGACCTGGACAGATAATTTACAACTAGATATTATTAATGTTGTTTCACCTTGTATCTTGCTTGAAGATCTTTATGCCAAAGACTAAAATAATCTCCGTCTAACGAAGTAAATGAAATATGTTTGCTAGCTCACAAGATGGTCACAGGGTGATGCCCTTCGGGATTTAACCACAAGCCCAGTAAGTTTGGTGGGGCATCACAGCTTGGAAGATTGACTTGCAACTTGTAGGGGGCAAATATTCATCAAGAGTGATGATTGAAACTTATTAAAGCTGTGCAGTGAAATTATACCAGCTACTTTGTTTTTCTAGTTGAGATGCCAAAATTAATGGACAACAGATATAAACAATTGCTAAAGAATTTATTGGGGAAGGATCCAGGGAATACCAGAACTAACACTTAATGAGCCTAGAGGTGCCTAGGTAATAGCTAGTGGCAAAGGAAAATTATGTCAAGGGAGATCAATCAGTATAAACAAGGTGGCTTCCATTGGTGCCTATGATGAAGAAATATATAATTATCATAAAATGATTAATGTAAGACAGAGAAAGCCCCACTGTTCTCCTAGTACAATTCAGAGAGTTGTCAGTGTTCATACCACTTTAAAGGACTTCAACTGATCAGGGAGTTGATAACGCTTTTCTCCAGTAGTCAAGAACAAAGGATGATGCAAATCAAGCTGCGCAAGTTTGCCTGGGTCTTGTGTTAGAGTGGCAGATAGAACCATTTTCACAAGCCTTGGGTAAAGCTTACCCTTGAAGCCTCTTTCTACCCCACTGCACAATTCACCATATAACAAAGCCAAGTATAAGAGAGAGCACAGTATGAATCTTTTGAACAGTAATGCATTTTGAGGAAAACAAAATATTCAAAAACTTTGATGAAAGAAAATAGTGAGAGATTTCAGGACAGCATGGACACAAGGTACACTCTCACATACTCCCAATGCCCATCTAGTCCAAACTTTAGAGGGACAAACAAATTCTGAAAAATAATAAAAAGGCAACAAGCTGGCATTTAAAAAGATCCTAAAAAATGCAAAACCAATTACAATTAACATTGCAACTAAGAGCATTACTAGTATAGTTCCCTTTCAGATAATACCGCAATTTTCACTCTAATGTAAGAACACAGAACCATAACAATCTGAGTCCAAAATCTAGCAGCAAGCCATGTGCATTCTCCATAAGATATCTGCAAAAGGACCAAGTGTCTAGGTGTTCGGTGGGCATGTAAATTATGATCAGTGTGTTTCAGGTGGCTTACACAAGATTAGGGCAGGCCTGGTAGCATCTGAATGCAGGAGTCAAAGCAATTCAAGGAAGGGAAAAAGAGCTGAGAATGATAAAGTAGGCAGAACTCTAAAAGAAAAAAAAAAAATCTCCTCTGAGCTGAGAAGTCTGCCATTTTGTAGTCAATGTGCCAAAGAAGCTTCATTCTTACAATAAAGATGGTCCTTTAGCCAAAGGCGGCAAAAACCATGTACATGAAGCAAACATGCTCAATGTTCTGTTCTACAATAAATAAAAAGAGATATAACAAAATGCATAGATGCTATACGAAATATGAAAAGTAAAAGGTACATTTCACGTATAGCGCTCTTTCTCCAACAAGGATGGTGAGTGTGGGGAACTTGCTGATAATGCCTTGCTGATAAACTCCAAGCCACAAGACCACAAATCCTGTGCAAGGTCTAATAACCCCTAGACCAGAGTGATTTTTTATGCATGAATGCATGATAAGAGTAGCATATTGGCAAACATTGAATGACCTCGAGAAATTCATTAAGAGAATTAGTTAGATCAGTGGCTAGTGGTGGTATAAAAATGTGATTGCTCATGGCAGGGCAAGCATGAACAGTCTGTGCCATGTAGGCAATGAAAAAACAATATGCTTCCACGATATTATCTAATGAACAAGGGTAAGGCTAGCTGGCAACTGTACTCAGACAGATCCGTTGAATTCGATGCGAATACTAACTCGTGTAACACATGCTACACCACACATTTTGTTAGCATTGACCTTCCACACCAAGGAACCATATTCATAAAAGTAACCTACTAAATTTGTAAGGGAAGCTGAAAACCAAAAACTCACTTTCTGCGAATGGTCCTCAGTGAACCAAATGTAGATGCATAACTGCCAGCAGAGGGGAAGAAATTGTTGTTGCAACATTGGGCCACTTGGAGGACTGTTGGCAACCAAGATTGATAAGCCTCCCTAAGTAGCCTATCTGTTTCATCAACCACCTATAAACAGTGACCTGTTAGAGAAATGTTTTTTAACAAAATGATGAGAAAAAATTAATTCAATACCAATCTAAAGTATGAATACGAGGTTCACAGTCCTGATATGTCTCAACCTAGCCAGGTCTAGATTCAGTTGTAACTTTTGTAAGTCCAGCTTTAAGGGACATCAATCCAATGAAAGCATCAAAACAGTTATATAAATGGTGTTGAAATTCAGAATGTAACATTGATTTGTTATAAGCAATCAACAAGGCTCAACAACATTTGATCTGAAAGTCAACTTCGAATCCTTTGACAAATAAAAGGAGAAAAGAAACAAGAAATCCAGATCTAAACAATCTATAGAAGAGACGGCTATCAGTAGACAAGATGCCATACAATTATTTCAAATTTACCATCAGCAGGCTAATCAAGATAGAGAATTTATACTGATGGCAAATGCACTGTCAATTCCTAAAATCAAAGAATAAAAAAAATTCACATGCAGAACTAGATATAACAGAGTAAATGCCTTACAAGAAAAGAAAGGTGTTCCAATGTGAAACCCTTTGTGTTGCTGATATGATCCATCAACCTTCCAGGTGTAGCCACTAGTATATCCACAGAACTTTGGAACTTCTGCACAACATCTTCAGGGTCGTAACAGATTCCTGCCTCAAGCTTAGGCTTCTTAATGAGCTGTGAGATCTCATCAGCAATAGAAGACTGACCAATAGCTAAACCCACAGACAGACCAACTGCAGGTGCAAGAGCAGCAAAGACATCCTTGACCTACAAAAAGGAAATGAAACCATATAAACATGTCCTTTAAACATTTGAAGGATAAAGGATGAGACAGTCTAACATCCAAGTGGTTTAGTTAGTCTGCACATCTTTCAAAAGAACCGAATTCAATTGACATAAAACTCCATACATGCTAATACCACTCCACTTGACCTAAAAGTCACTTTAAAAATAATAATAATAACAAAGCCAAAACACTTTGATAAGATCACAAGAAAAAAGATTGTGCAAGAATTCAACACATGATCTAGGACCAATCACTGTCCAATGAAAACTATTACCAAACTGAAACGCCTTCAAATAATAATAATAATAAACAGCCATCGACCACTTCAGCCGAGTCAACAAATTCAGCAGAATTAGTAAATACTAACGTTTTAGGAAAAATGTACATCACGAGATAAATTTTCCATGAGACACAGTACGCATATAAACCTGCAAAGCCAAGTCACGAGTAGGCAAGACCACCAAAGCACGAAGACATTTTACTGCACGAGTCGACAACATTTGCACAATTGGCAGAGCGTAAGCCAGAGTTTTCCCACTTCCTGTTGGTGAATTTATACAAAGGTCTCGCTCAAACGAACCAGGGCCAATCGTCTCTTGCCATGCCGCTAATTGCACCGGAAACAATGAACTAATGCCCATTTTTTGCAAAGCCTCTTCCAGCCTAGGACATAGAAATGCGTAATTTAAAACAGATACAGAAACATTACAATCTGGAGAAATAAAAACATATATCCGACTCAAAAAAGACCAAAGCTAAAATTCTAAGTCGAATTCCAATACAAGTCTTTTTTGTTTTTCCTAAACATCAAAAATCAAAGCCCAAATCCATGTTATCACTATAACAAAACAACAATCTGCTTAGCTGCAAGAAACAAAATACTTAAACTAACTAGTACAATCATGATTTTAATATTTACTACCTCATGAATTTCTCACATTATAACAACCCAATACAGAATAGAGCAGAACCCAACAAAAACAACGGCAATTCAGTAATAAAAAAAGAAAAAAAAAAAACTGCTTCAGGAAACTACATTGTTACCTGTGCCTTATAAAAATTGAAAAGAAAAAATAAATTAAATTAGACAAAGGGTACCTGGGGTCAAGAAAAGGGAGGAGCTTAAGAGGGCATTGATCAAAAGTTGTGATGTCAATTGGGTCTCTCATCCATGGAAGAACTGGGGCGCCACTACCGCTAGTACTAGTACTAGTACTACTAGTGGTAGATTTTCTTTTGCTTTTTTGACCCTCCATCAGTTAATTTTACCACTATAACTAGCAATCACTACTGGAAATACTCGAGCAGATTTGTAAGAAAAAATGGCGGAGTTTTTGGGTGGGAGAAGGCCGAGAGGTAAGCGAGTTTGATGCTTTTATGGAAGGGGTTGCAAAGAATGGAAAATTGCCAGTTTGGTGATTTAACTTTTTTTTTTTTAATTTAAGCCAATTTATTTTCCCATCTTCTATCTTTAGTCAATGTAGTCCCTCAAGTTTAATTTTGTCATTTTTTTTGTCACTTTGCATCACCAAGTAAAATTGGTTGAGCATAAAAATCACCAACAGATGAAGGCAATCTAGGAAATCCACAATTGTTCTATATTAAAATTTCAACCAAAAAAATTAGTCAATTATATTTGGAAGAAATAGGAGTGAAAAGAATCAAGTAAAAATTAAAGCTATATTTGAGTAGGAAATTGAGGGCTTCAAATAATAAGTATTGACTATTTTGCTATCAAAAATTGGAAAAAAAAAAAAAAAAGACGGAGGCAATTTTTAGGATAGGAAGTTTAAATAACTTTCTTGTGTAGTTAATCTTTTCAAGAGTTTAATCATGCGTCAAATAGATTATTTTTAACTTAATTTTATTTTACTTGTGTGAAGTTCTTTTTTTTTAAGCTAATCCTATATACGAGGGAGGATGCCACCCCTATATTTCATTAAATAATTTAAAAAAAGGAAGGGAACATAAGACTTTACCTCCAAAATACATGGGAAAGAAATTGGATCTGACAGGTAAGCTTTCTTGGCAGAAAGGTTTCTCAAAATGCTGCAAATTAGTTGAAGCAAAACCAGGCTTGAAATCGGGCCTTGCAAGCCTTGATTCCTGCCCCAGTTCCTCTTAGCTGAAATTCTAACATGCAAGTTGCGCAAGTTGGACAACTTGATTTCTTTTAGAGCCACCATTTCCTACTTTTGACTAGAAGTTTGACAAAACAATTTGATGGTTAGAAGTAAGTTCAAGCATCATCAAGAAACAACTTTATGTCACTTTAATCCTTGGAGATTCCATTAGCATCACAACTTTTGACCTTTTGGAAGCTATATTCATAGTAAAGAAGAAAAAGACGAAAAAAGCTTATATAGAATTTTCTCTATAAATAAGGCATTTGTTCAGCTTGCTTTTGTAACTTTGGAGGCTAGGAAAATACTACACAAAATGTAGATTTTAACTAGAACTTCTTAGTTCATTAGTTTAACGTAGTGTAGGACTAGTTTTCATCCATTCTTATACTAGCTAAGACATAGATGAAAATTAAGGATTGAAGGTGGAGAAGTTCATGTTTACAAGTGACAAGGGTTTAATCTCTTCAACTCTTTACTTCTTGTATTTGACTCGTAAGTTTAGTTATAGTACAAGTTTAGTATTTGCTTTTATGTTTTGTTAGTTTTTATACATAGGGTATGGATGAACTATCTATGATTGTTATGTGATATTTTCATGGCTAATTGAATTATTTCTTGAACAAATTATATAACACTTTTGCTATTACAATCATGATTAACTTGGTACCATTAATTGTGATTATCTAAAGATATTATTTTATCAATGAAACTTGGGAACTAACACTAGTTCATGGAAGTGTTAAATCTAAGGAGTTAACTCACAAATGTAGGATTGCACGTTTGTGGTTTTAACCATATAATTTTATAAAATTTAATGAATCTATAACTAGTTTCAACATCTTGTTAGTAGGTGTGGAGTAGCTATATGTATAGTTGGTATATCGGCGAAAGCATATATCACGTACATTTGAAAATTATGTCATAAATAGTCAAAATAAATAAAATCATTTAATTAGTAATTTTTCACTTGCATGATTAGTTAGGAATTCCATAACCTTAGAAACATCTTTATTGTCATTTTTACTACTTTTATTACGTGTTCATAGTATAAATTTACTTGCTTTATTTGTGGTAATCTAAATAATAGAGGAGTTCGAATCACAACGGTAATGGATAATCTTTTCTGTAGGATCGACACTCAAATATTCCCTATACTCTCATGTACGATTTGTGCCCTTGCAGTAGTTGAAGTTTAAGTTACATTTAAAAATTGAGAGCAATTAAGATTCAAATTCCCTATATATCAAGTTTTTGGTGCCGTTGCCAAGAAAGGTTTGGTTCAATATTAGTGTTAAAAACAACTTTATTAGTTTAAACAATTTCACTTATTTTTCTTGTTTTTGTTGTGTCTAGTATCTTGTGGAGTCTTTTGTTTTGTATTTAGTATCTTATTTTGATTGTGTCTTTAACCTATTCTTCTTGATTAAATTTATTTTTGAGTTGCTCTGAAAACATGTTTAGGGAGTCAAGAAGGATAGTTCAAATGGGTAGACAAAACTTGAGAGAGAAATTCGGCAATGGATCCTCAATACTTTCAAAGCTTCAACAATAGAGGCAACCATGGAAGAGTCGCAAGTATGCCTTTAAAGATGGCATGCGAATAATAGAAACAAGATTCAATTACTTGATGAACACTAGAATGGACAATTTGATGCATTTGATTGAACAAAAGAGGAATATTAACACTTTCAATATTAATCACGTGAGTTGTGACTTGTGTGAAGGTTATTACGCTACTCATACACGTAGACAAGTATAAAATGCGGATTACTATGATAAATTTGGGCATTAAAATTCTTGTTTTATTCAATGCAACCCTAATTGGTGTAACTCTTATGATTATGATTGGAATAATCAATGTGCTTACAGTAATTCTTCAATTTTTATGATTACTAATTCGAATATGTCCAATATGAATATAAGTCATATTAGGAGTTAACTATTGAAAAACTAGCTCATGAGACTTCTGACCAAGGTTCTGAAACCCAGACCATTCATTGACCCAAAAAAACGAATGGGTCAAGTGTTATTGGTTCAACCGTTGGACAGATAGTTATTAACCGGTGATGTCATAAATATTACTAATAAATATTAAACATCTAAAAAAACAAACAAATATTTGTAGAAACTTAAGTCAAATTGTTAATGTAATCACTGCAATTCTCATTCCTAAATTATATGAGTACTAGTTTATATGACAAAAATTGAAACACTTAAAAAGGCATTAACAAATAAATGAAATGCATTCAAGTTTTAAAAAAACTAATATAGTCAATTATATGTTATAAATGTTAAATAAGAGTTAATATGTAATTATGGAGGAGAGAGAGAAATAAGTAGAATATGCAATAATTGTTATTGTCTAATTAATTGGGGATAATTATGCATGGAAAATTGGTAAAATATTAAATTTGGAATGTCATTAATAAGATTAGTTGACAAAATTCAAAATTATTGGCTTAATTAAGGTTGGATATTGAATCGGTCATTCTTACAAAACCGTTCCAGGTCAACGGTTCAATGGTTGAACCGGACGGTTCAGTGATACAAACTAGTTTTTTATACAAACCCAGACCGGAAAGAAGGCCGGTCAACGGTTCAATTGGTTTGACCAGCTAGTTCGGGCAAGGTTTTAAAACATTGTTTCTGACCATTTTGAGCAATATGGTGATACAATCGATAAGGTTGATGCTATAATGGATGAATTTAACAAGTGTCATACTAAAATACAAGAGCATTTGAATGTTATATGCGAATCTATTTCATCCAAGATAGTGAATTCAATTTTAACATGAATGGTAGGAATGTTACATGTAAAAATGGATTACATTTTGATGATAATAATACATCTAATATAAGTTTTAATGAGTATATATCCATTTCCCATGATAATATCTTTGGAATTAACTTTGAACCTGAAAAAGAAAGCATGAATGATGTATATTTAATCCCTCTTGAAGAGTGTGGTGAAAGTGAAGGTTCTAGGAACATTATTCTCCAAGAAATTCATGCCGACGTTCCTTTGGTGAGTTTTTTAGTGGTGCAAATTCAACGATATGAATCCAGATGCTTAAGGGTCCCGAATTCAACCAAGCTATTTGAGAGGACCTTTAAAAGTGTGTAAAGTCTCAATTCAAGCTTTGTTTCATGCTAAACAAGAGCCAATTGAAACATGCATGATACGATTCTCGATATGCCAAGACGAGCCCTAGACCTAAATTAGGATCAATGTTTGGCGGTGGATGTTTTCAATCTATCTTGGACCACTCAAGAGATATCAAAACGGGTAGAATGATACCACAATTAAGGTGAATACTTGATCGATAAGTTGATAAAACACCTTAAACCAACTCTAAGATTTTCAAAGATGGCTATCACAAGCCAAAAGAACTATTTCTCGCAAGAAAGAAATTCTAAAACTTTATCAACAAAATTCTTATTCCATGTCTTATCTTACGTACAAACGTATAACTAAGGTTTTTATATAGCCTTTACAAGATTGAAAAATCCTAATCAAACTAGGAAACAATTAACTAATTTTTAAATCCTAACTTGGTTTAACTATGGTCAACATGACCTTAACCATTTAGCAAACCATACTAACAATTCAATATTAATTCCAAGCTAATAACAATAATCGACTAACATGGCTAGAACTAACTTAAACTAACAATTGGAATCAACAAAACAAATGACAACAAGACTAAATAACAATGATAAGCTAAATAAACACACTAAACTTAAGGAAGGGACGGTTGGAATGTTGGATTTGATTTAGTCAACCACTTGTATGATTTGAACATGAACTATCGGGTACTAGACTCGTATCATTTCCCTCCTTTTGAAAGCAATTTGCCCACAAATCGATGGATTGTAGAGAATGTAATAGCTCTAGTATTACCTTCATGTGAAAATACCATGTTACATGCCGCTTATGCAATTGCAAAAACTTACGAGCAAAGTCTTCAACCAAAGGATGTACCAATGTACACGAAACTGGTTACAACGCTATTTTTGCTCTTTGTCTCTCACGAACTTTCTCTATAAGCTCTTAATCAGCCCTTTGTCATGAATTGTCATATTTGGACCTACAAAAGAAATCACACAATTAGTATTTGTAGATATGAAATCACTCGAAAACTCACCATTTGCATTCACTAGAAAAGGATCTTCATAGCAATGCTCAAAGAGACAAGGAAAACTCCTAATCTGATTATGCAAAGTAGTAAAATCCATCACTAGTTGATGTTTAACCGGCACATCTTGCATGGATGAGACTAGATAAGAATAGACAGCCTAGAATCTACAAATGAAACAACAAAGTTAGTACTTAAAGAACCAGAAATTGGACAAAGAAAGTATGGAACATCAATATCAAATTTATAAGTATGGAACAAATCTCAAGTGCAGTTACTCCCTGTGAAGCGTCATTAAGCTTATGAACAAGCAAACTAGATCGAGATGAAAGATTGAACATATGTTGATAGCAACAAGAAACAACACTCAAGATTCCAACTCCATGAAAGCTCTTTAACTCTTCAATGGATGTAGGAATGAAAAAATTCAAGATCAAGGTGATTGTACTTTGCTTAACCTACACAAAATAAGAAACACTAAACAAAACAAAGTTAAGACCGTTAGTAAAATCATAAACTCTCCTCACATCATTGGCTTTGGCAATAAGTCATTGCTTTCTCTCTTGTTTTTCCAGTAGAGCCGAATCACTTATGGAATTTTCTCACTCGACTCTTTTGAATGTTCATCCTCTCTTTCTTTGACACTTCCATCGATTTTCACCTTATGTACATTCTCAAGTTTCACCTCTACACTCTTACTACCACGCTTAGCTTTCTCTTTCTCAAGCTTTTGTTGTAAGAGGTGTTGATAAGTCTCTCATACTCGACTAAATCCACCATCTATGAATGATGTATCTGCATGCTTAATTGTCACATGAACCTCCTCCCTTCTCCTTGAATATGTCAACCTTGAGGAGTAGATCGGACCTTGGAATTAAATTGCGTAGATCCCCTCCTCTTGACATCATTATTCACCATGCAGTCAAGATGTCTATGAAGAGGCTTGAAAACTTCATGCAAAATTTGCTTAAATGCACCCCTCATATCCTCCATAGTAGCATCATATTCAACTTGTGGGAAACTTCTTACACCTTTATTTGACATGTCAAGGTAACCTGCAAAAGAGTAAGCAAAGAAACAAGTGCATATTTCCTCGCACACTCTCTTCGTATTTACTCTCAACACTCGTGTTTTCACTCAACACTTTAATAAGCTCACAATCAAGTTCTAATGGATGTTACTTGGCTGCCTTGAATAAATTAGAACTATCCTCAAGATGAAACTCTACTTATCAAGTAATATTCAAAAGATTGAAGCACAGTCAGATTTTAACAAGCAAAAACAAGGATTAAACTCAGACAAAGGTGCTGGAAATTTGCAGATTTATTGGTGCAAAGATGAACCCTAACAACACTAAGAAACTCTAGACGATTAGCTCAGGATCCGACTAGATTTGATGTTAATGGTGCGGATTTTGAACCAAAAAATTTAACACACTTGACACGAAGAAATATTGTTGGAAATCTACTCTACAAAACCTGATTTGACTTGGACAAGAATGACTCAAAAATCTGGAAAGTAAAACAACTAGAATTAGGAAACTATAACTCTTGTAATCCAAAACTGATTTGGCCTTGTTTTGGACTATTAAAACTCGATTATATCCCAGAAAAAAATAACTCAAAGATGGACATAATGTGGTTGGACAAATCGGATTTTAAAACTAGAACAAAGATACTATGCAGCAGAAATTTTGGAAACTAGAAAAAACACTCTACTCGATTGCATATGTTTCTGGAAAATTGAAAGCCTAATCTGAATGGCCTTTGGACTCAATCCTAAGAATCAATATGCTATTTTAGGATGTTTTTTTTAAGTATATTTCGGATGTGTAGCTGGAAACAAGTAACCAATCCCAACAAGGAGTCTATGTCCAACTTTTGGAACAAAAACCCAAGTCGATTTCGATTTTCAATTTCAATTTGCCTTCTTATTTCTAAACTCAAAGGTATGATCCAATTGTGGTTCTTTTTTTTTTTTTTTGATCTGATTCTTTTTCTTTTCTGAATCCGTGCAGGGTTGGTGGTAGGATTCATGTGTGGATTTGTCAGGACCCAGATTTTATTTTACTTACTTTTACCTTATTTTACTAACTTATTTAATTATTTATTTATTCGTTTACTCCAATTAACTTATTTCATCCATTTTAATTGCGTTTGCATGGAACAATTTCTCATTTTATATTTTTAAAATGTTTGCTAGAAAATTTAATTTTTCTGCGGCTCGATTAGTGAGAAATAGTGAATACAAGTTTTTCGAGGCAAAATTGGATTCGAGAGTGCAGTAGTCTTGGAGAATTAAGGATGATCAATACTAGACTAAGAAAAGTTAATTGAGGGATCAGATGTGAGTGAGTTGAATTAAACTCAATTAGGAGCACTAATGGCCCACTATTCATTTGTTGACTTTTTGCACCAAAAGCACCTTTATGTCATGTCTTTCTTTCACTCCATCACTTCACCAACAACTCACACAAACCCTTTCTTCTCCCCCCCTCTTGGCCGGCCACTCTTGCTCAATTTCTTACCCAAATTTCAGCTAGCTTTCCTTCCACTTTTGCTCCAAAAACACACACCAATTTTGCTCACTTCCTTGGAGTATCACTCAAGTTTGAAGGGAGACTTGAAGGAGGAAGGAACATTGGTGGTTTAGAGCTTAAACACTAGTGATTTGGTGTTCATCTCTTGGAAGTAAGGTAACACTCCAAAGCTCTCATCTTTTCTTCAACTTATGGTTAGTTTAGTTAGTTATAACTAGGTTAAGCTTGGGTTGTTGATGGGTTCAAAGAACCTTGACACTAGATAGATGTCTTGAGGTGGCTTCTTAGGTAGTGGCCTTGAGAAATTGCTTGTTTAGTTGCTATTTTGATGAGTTATGGTAACTTGATTTTGGTTAAGAGTTGAAAAGAAAACTTGAAGAGAGAAAGAAGCATGCTATCCGAAATTTCTGCTGGTTATTTCCTTCATGTTAATTTCTAATTTTTTGGTTATTTAGATGCCCAAATGCTTGTTATATGTGGTGTTTATGTGTGTAAATTATCTCCTTAAAAGCATTTCATTTGGTTGAGTGAAAGTTGGGTTAAAGTAAAGAAGAAAGTCTGGAAAATTGCTGACCGGGTTATCAAACCAGTATTTACGTTTCAGCCAATAACTTGTTGTCCAAGAGTCTAAATCAAGTTTCGTTTGTGGCATATGAAACTAGACTCCAAGAGGTTTCCAATGATATAAAATTCACCTTCTAGTTCATTTCTTATGAGCTGTAGTGAATCGGCAAAATTGACTGAATTTCCTCACTGTCTTCATCCGAGAAATAAGTGTAGCTGCAGTTTGTAGCTCATTTTCACTTATCTTGCAAAACGAATTTTAAGATGGTTCCTTCCAGTGAATTTTAGCATTGAATCTAGTTTTCAATGCCACAGACCACATTGAATTTTGATTTGTGAAGCTTTAGTTATGACCTGATTTATACATTGTGGTAAGTGCTCCAAAACTGGAATTCACGTGAAACAGGTTTTAAAAATCAGTTTTCCTAAATCTGTTGTATCTTGGAGTAGGAAGGTCCAAATTTAGTTTTGTTTATTGCGTTTGAAACTAGACCTGGAGTTCTTTCAATGATATAAATTTCAGGGGCTGATTCTACTTTTATGAATTTTGCCGAATTTTCAAAGTTTACTGAAAATGTAAGACTGTTTTGCTCTGTTCTTACTGGAACTGTGAGTTGAACCTAAAATTTGAATGATTTCGGATTTGAATCTGAGAAAAGTGTTTTCTAGAGAGTTTTAGTACATTGAATCTAATTTCCAACGTATAAAGTTTCCAATTTTTGGGCTTACAGAACTCGAGTTATGATTTTTCTAAGTGGCATCGCACAAAGCTGGAATTTTCTGGTTTCAAGTAAAATACTCTTTTAAGAACTTTTAACTTTTCTTTGAGATTGTTAGTTTGTTTTCAGTTTGATTTCATGGTTGGATGCAAGGTCTCTTTAAACTTTAGACCTTCACTTTGAATCTTGGTTTCCAAAGGATTAAACATCTCTTGATGTGTTTTCTTGGTTGCCTAACTTTTTTGGTTAATTGCACCTCACTTCATGCTTGAGAAATGGATTTCAACCCCTAGTCTTATGCCCTTGATTTCCATGACATTGAACTCTAAAAATGGAGCATTTTAACTAGAGTAATTCTTGGAGAATTTCACTAGTTTTATACTCGAAATTTGGAACCTTTAGCTTTGACATTTACTATGGAATTGAGTGGAGTTTTGATGAATTTTAACTCCATTAGTTTGCAAAATGTGAACGCTCTTTATATTCTAAAACTTGGGCGTAGGACTAGATGTTTTGAGAGATGAAAACTATCTACCCTTTTCTCCATTTTTGTGTCGAAAGTAAATATAGTACTTTCTTTTGGAATTGAGGGTTCTTGGCAAGACTTGACTCGAAAATGACTTTTGAGTTTCCTTTGTATATTATTTCAATGATTTAGCGAGAAAAGCTCCTTTAACTTGACTCAAACTTGTAATCTTGAGAGTGGGTAGCAAGAAAATATTTTTTTCTTATTAGCCTTGGTCGAGTACCTAGATAATCGTGATTATGCATGTTTCAGGTGGTCACGAGGACGCCGAGGAGTTTGTCTGATCTCTCGCTTTGCTCTTGTTTTACTCTTGACTCTTGATAAGTGTCAAGTGCATGTTCAATGTTAATATAATTGAAATGATATTTGTACAAGTGCTATATGATACGTGAACTTGCCGAGACGAGAGTGTATTTTACCGCCCTCATCCTCTCTTTCTCTCTTGATTGAATGATACTTGTTAAATGAATATATATGACTTGCACTTGTACTCGAACATATTTTTACTTGTGAGCACTGAGCTGCAGCATGTACCACACTCTACTCGGGTGGGAGGTGCCTATTATATCGATTCAGTGCTAGGATCGATTCTTTGAGCGGCAACATGTACTACACCCTATTCGGATGGGAGGTGCCTCTCATACCGACTCAGAGCCATGAACAATTCTAAGACGATTGGAGCATTATCTCATCGACCAATTATATTTATGGGAACACCCCAACCAATTGGCTAACCTCGTAACTCGAGTCGGCAAGGGATTTGTCGAGAAATTTGGTGAACCATGGGAAATTTTATAGCTTGATCTTTTGAAATCTTGCTTGACATACTCGATTAGTATTGCCACCTCATGCGTGTTTAGTTCCGAATTCGAGAGGGTGTTATGTTAGATGGAGAAAGTAAGTGGAGCACTACAGTCATGTTGCTACTTGAGTTGATGGAGAGTCAATCTCAGATGGCTTGAAGCGGTCGAGACGTGAAAATAGCTCCTGAGAGCTCCTGTATCCTTCCCTGTGTGTTTATTTCCTACTTGTGCACTTAAATGAAAGTTCATGTTAAAATTGCTGTCAAGAATGCTATTTGATTAATTGGTGCTACTTGCTTGCTTGTTTGATTTTCTTAGCCTCATTGAGCGTTAGTTCATCCCTTTAAATTTGTTTTCCTTAACAGGTTTTGGAGGTGGAAGTTGGAAGTTCTAGACTAGCGACTTTTGGTTGAAGCTAGTATGCTTTTGTATGTTATTGGAGACCATTAAAGTGTAAATTTTGTTATACTTGGGATTTGTGGTTTGTAATTATAAATGGTTTACTTGGGAGTATTGAGTTTGTATATTCGAAGTACTTCTTAATTAAGTCGATGGTTAATTGTGATCCTTTATTAAAGTTGAACGAGTACGTAAGTCCTGACGAGAGTTGGGCAGGCGTTCCACTGATACCCTAGGATTCGCCCTAGAGAGAGGTGGGGGCGTCACAGTTGGTATCAGAGCACTAGGTTTGAAATACCTGGAATAGAGTTAGGAGTTCTTAGTTGTGAGATTTTGGTCATAGAAATTCGTGATAAATCTTAAGTTAAATTTTTGAATGGCACCAGTGATTATAAGGTCCTAACCTTTAATTTTGTGGGTTAATTGTAGGTTATGGAAGGAAATGGTGGAAATGAGTCGCCTCCGAGGCACCTTCCAGTGATTCGTTATCGAGAGAGGCCTGGGGGCCCTCTTTGGCAGTGGACCCTTATTTCGTCGAACTAAGGCTTTATGCGATTGTTGGAGGACTTACTCATACCCTAACGATGTGGTACTAGCGGTAATCGATGATTGGAGGCAGTTATCTAATGCGAATAGGATAACTCAAGAGGATAATCAAGGGTTGAGGGCGACTGTGGATGTCCAGACTGCTAGAGTTCATGAGCTGGAGATTAATGTACTCGAAGAGCGAAATAGAGTAGAAACCCTTCATGAGCAGCTTCAAGAGGCTAATCGTCGACTTGCTAGGGTGGCACGAGAAGTAAGGGACCGAACTGAGGAAATGATGGTTGAGTGTGTGACCTTGGTTGAACAAGTAGTGGATGGCAAGATACTCGATGAGGGATAGGAGAACGCAACCCCTAGTGCTGAAGATGAGGTTGAACCTATTGAAGTAGTAGAGACTTCTGACTCTGTCAATCACTAAACTAGTAGTTTTCTACTTTAGTGATTTTTGTCAAGGATAGTTAGGGTCTACTAGTACGGTTCACTTAAACTAGTGACCTTCTGATCTCTTGATTTTTTTGCAAAGGACTTAGTAGAAGTGAACCTCGCATTGAGGCCTTTTTGTATTTTATTGCATGTACCCCTGTATTTTGAGGCACTTGGATGCCTATATCCTGTATTTGATATTATTGACTTGTAGTATGCACTCTTGACATGTATCATGACTTTTAGTTTATGTAAAGATCTATACTTTAATTTAAAGTGTTCGTGCAACTTGCATATGTTTTAAATTTCTACACTTATTTCTACACTTTTAATTATGCGTTTAGAGTCTTGCTATATGAATCGGTGAGAACGTGGATGGGGTCATGGGCATGGGATTCGGCAACCCCACACTTCCGAGAAAGATGAGGGATCAGTGACTGGTCCGAACCAAAACCCTAGGAATGAAAGGGGTGACCAAGTGGCTACGGCTTTTAATCGCATAACTGATGTTCTTGAGCGTTTAGCTGAGCGCCAAGACCCTGAGCCAGTCAACTAACCTAAAAACCAAGAGAGAGGTGAAGATAGAACTCTAGAACGGTTCCTGAAGTTCGCCCCACCTAGGTTTCATGGAGGATTTGATCTCAAAGCAGCAGAAAATTGGCTTGAGAGGATAGTATAAGGTACTAGTGTGAGTAAGAGGTTAGGGATTCTTCTTGAGTAACTTTGTAAGTGAGTATTGGAGAGTGAGTTAGGGTGTGGAACTTATATTAAGGAATATGATTCCGTATTTTGTTATGTGTATAAATAATGATAGTAATCTTTGTGGTAAGACCCAAGAACTCGTCCATATTAAGCAGAGAATCGTTAAGATTTATATTTTGGGGTAACCTGTGGGCAAAAGAACAGAAGAGTAATATGGTTAGAGTTTTCCATTGTGAATAGTTACTCATTTGATCCTTTGATTTACCTGACAGGCTAGCATTTGATTTAAACCAATCGGTGAGATGACAAATTTGGGAAATATGCATAAGGAAATAGACATTCTTCGAAAGGAGGTAGAATTCCAAAAGAAATTGGCTGACTACTGGGAAAGACGATGGAAACAAGAATATGTGGAGAAAATTGAGCTGCTATACAAGGACGTGGAATTGGAAAAGAAATACGAAAAGATCTCAGAAGAGGTGCAGAATAAGTTTGAATTGGGGCAGTCACCTAGTCATATAGCATCTCAAGACCTCCCTAGTAATCAAGTTAAAAAGGGTGAAGGAAGTTCTCACGATACTAAAAGGAAACGTAAAGTAATTAGTGAAGATGAACTTGCTATGAAGAATAAAGAGAAGGGAAAAAGAAAGAATAGACACTTCAAGAAAAGAGGCGTAACTGCTAAGTATGAAACCTGCGGGAATGGTGACTTATCACATCTGGGTTTTCCATCAGATTGTGAAGCGCCCTACCATGACGATCATCCGCATCAATGCCATCAATTGTCGTTTCTGGGTTCAGACAGTAATGAAGGTTCATCCAGCCCTCTTGAAATTTTTCTTTTCTAAATTATTTAATTCATTAATCTTCTATGAATTCAATGACTACATCCATGATCAATTTGAACAAGCACTTAGCTAGCTAAATACTTGTTTGTTTCTATTAATGAATGAGGATGGCAATGGCAATTTGGCATTGATTTTCATTTCATGACACATAGAAAAACAGGGTTCTGGTAGTGCAAACATTGAGGAACAACATAATGGCATCAACCTTTGACATCGATGGCCATCATGGTTAGTTCTACGATTGTAGTATTGATGACTAAGAGGCAATGGGGAAACGAACGTTCTTTGATGGGGTTTGTGGTGGGAGATATGAGCAAGCATTCTCTGTCAAGTCTATCAGCATACTGGTTTGCTTTTTGGTTGCATTCTTGATGACCGTTCAGTCCATAAGGTACTATAGCCATGCCAACATTCTCATCAATGTCCTCTCCTTCTCTGCCACCACCAACCACCACCACAAGCAGCATTTCATCACTCCTAACTACTTCGGAGCCACCATAATTGTTGGGTCTGAGGACATTCTACTTCTCTTTCCCTCTTTTCTTCTGGATCTTTGGGCACATTCTTATGTTCTTGTGCTGCATTCTTCTCGTTTTCTTGCTCTATTTCTTGGACGTTATCTTGGACTTTGGGTGGGTTGGTAAACAAGATGAAAATCACCCACCAGGGACAAGGAAACCAATTAAGTCCACAGTAGTGTTGATTCCATCACACTTGCCAGGTGACATTAGAAATCAATGCAGTTTCCTGTCAATCTAAGTTGAATTAAAACTACTATCCTTCTTTACTCGAATAATGTTTGTACTTACTTGTCGATTAGTAGTGCTATTTACTATTGAAAATACGGACCTTGGGTAAGTGCTATTGAAATTTTAGTACAATTGTACTTTCTGTAAATTATAGTATACTCTTAATAAACTTTGTTGTACTAACTGATTTTATTCATACATGCCAACTCAATCCATAAATACGATCACATACATCAAGTTGTGGACGAAATACAACAACCGCTCCTAACAACACCTAATTCAACTATACTTGGTCATATTCCTGAATATTATCTGTATCTTTTAATAGAAAAGTAGTGAAAACCTTGGCACTTTTGATTATATTTTGTCAGAGTTTTTAGGAGTTTTTATAGAAAAATAACATGTAACACTGCTATTTGAAATATAATGCATGTAAGGAAAAATAATAGTTTGAAATTTAAGAGAATTTTTGCACATTATATTGCTTTATTAATTTTGTGCAATAATGATGTAATAAAGGAACTGAGCAATATAATAAACATTGTTGACTGAGCATAACAGTTACGATTGTATTTGTATAGCTAGCTTAGTTTTTAGGATATTTGGTAATTAGTTAACTAAATAATGGCCAGTTAATTATCACAGCTACAAAAAGGGAGAAGTAGGGAAGAAGGATTGGTTCTGTCTTGACTCACTTAATAATCTTTGTTATCTTTATCAACTTTTTTCTCTGCAATATATTTTCATCCCTTACCTTCGATTTGTATTCTTCATTTTATTACAATTCTAGGGGTGGTTATTAGGATCAAGAATATTTCTCAAAAGCTCTAATAAAGAAGAAATTTCCAAAAAATTGGAATTCAAACAAGAGTAATGTACAAAAGTCATTTTTTGTAATTAGTGGTAGGTGAGTCTTCAATTGGTCTTGTCAAATTTATGTTTTAGCCTCCTAATTTAGAAATAGTTATGATTAAGCTGAAATATTGTCATGAAGTTTCAATTTGGCCCATTTGTATGAGCCTAAGCTTTTCAATAGAGAGAGCCCAATGAGCTTTTAATTGACGAATTTTATTGGCTTGGACTCCTTTGCTTCAGTTTGGACCAACTTTCTTCAACGTCTCTTTATATACACAATAATTGATACGATAGCTATGTTAGACCTAAACTTCTTTGGTTATCATGTCTATTTTAAAGTAGTGGACCATTTTTAGGAAAAATCCATTTTTAACAAAATCCATTCATAATAAACTACACTTTACCCAGGTCCAAAAGAAAGTTGGACTCAAACCCATTAAGGAAGTCTATTTTTTAGTTCTTTAGAAACATGCCAAATGGAGGGATTTCATTGATTGCGAAATCATCCTAACCAAAAAACCTATCAAATTGGTAAACTTTTTAGGGATAATTTCAGAAATATTCCCTGAGTTTCTAACTATTTCACTTAGTTCCCTCAAAGTTTTAAAAATTACACTTACCTCCTTTAATTTGACACTTTGGTAGCCAAACCTTAAAATAGGTCAAAAATTTAATGAATATCTTAAAATGCACGTATCTTATAAAGTTTAATTTATTCTTCTAAATAATTGTAAAGTAATTTGGCACACTTATAAAAGGAATGACCGTCAAGTTTTTCATGCCAATATTTGTTGTTTGATAATCAACTATAATTTTCTATAATAGGCTACTTTTATATTCCTTCATTAGGGATATAGATTCTTTTTAAGATAGAGAAGAAAGTGTTATCTTTTTTTTTTAATTTATGGACTATTTTTTAAGAAAAGTTTATGGACTAGTTCAATGACGGAACTACCATAGTTTGATAGTGATCTTAAGCCATTTGTTTTAGTTATTTTTTTTATTTATTCTTGATTTTGATAAAATAAAAAAGAGTTACAAAATAGTGGATGATATCAAAAGTTATCAAAAAAATATTACTAGTTTAACATTTGATCGGGATAGTGGTTAGAGACAACACTGATAGTTCTTCTATATTTCTAATGAAATATAAGAGAAATGAATAAGAAGAAAAAAGGAAAAAAAATTATAAAATCCATCCCTTGTATAAACATTGCAACAAGGGAGTTTTTTTAAAAATATTAAGGTTAGAATTATCATTTTAAATGAGTAAGAGAGGTAAGTGTAAAAATTATTAAGGCCTTCTTTCTGATAAATTGGAGAAATTCATGTGAGTAATGCTTAAATTATTGCCCAGAAAGCTTTTTATGTATGCGTTACCCACATGATCCGACAAAGAATATGAATGCCACTTGATGAGCCAGTCTTGCCCAACTGAAAATATTCATGTTTTTCTTGCAGGTAATAAGTTTATATAATAAATAAATAATCATGGTCTACAACATGTCCTAAGTTCAAGATTATTTCAGCTTTCAATTATTTGGAGCAAAGCTATTAATAGATGTTGTAATTTTTTAATAGCATTTTAAGTTATGATCAAGATGTCTTATATCTATAATAGTAAAATGCCAAGAGAACCGCATGTCATATCTTAAATCCAAGGTATTGACCTCGAGAACAATGACATGACAATAAGCCTCATCATCAAAAGCTTATTGACTGAATAGGATTTTGTAATATTCAACCTTCTTAAGATTCTATTTTGCTATCTAATGGATTTATCCATGCTTTGTTATTTGTAATTTGAAACATGTTTTCATTTTTTTTATTTGAAATAGGTCTAGAAATAGTTTTGCGAGATTCGTGAAGTAAATTGATAAAGTCTGTCCCTGTGGTGTTCCTAAAGAATAGCTACAAATGACCATAAAAAATTTGTCAGTTTGATCTAATCGATTTCCTCCTGTCCATTGTTCATTAAATCCTAAACATCAAGTAGAAAAGATGAATTAATCAATCACTATAGTAAGTAAACGAAATAGATTTAATTGTTCAAAGTGATAACTCCAAGGAAATGTTTGATACTTACCATCCGTTTGGTTGCCACTCCGGATTGGCAATGACAATCACTCTCAAAACCTCTTCAATCGGAATAGGTTAATGCTACTCCTTTTTAGGTGTTTGGCTTAGGGAAAGTAATGGGAATGATTATTGATTTTCTTGTTTGGTTTATTCACAGCCATCAATGGGAATGCAAGCCCAATTCAACAACTATTTCCTGTACATAAATAAAAAGTTTTGTCCAATATAAACAAAACAAAATTTGCACACAAAATTAATGCTGCAATCATTAGTATAAGACATTTCTAACCAAAAACTAGAATCAAGTCTTTTATAATAGACAAAAACCTTCTACAGTAACATAAGAAAGTCTAGTGGAGAAGTACTAGATTGTTTAGTTTACAAAACCAAAAACTTATGCAATCCCGAATGCTCAAAGCTATTCCAAGAAGTATTGATAATGCCTAGTAATTCCAAAAAGCTATTTTGATCGACATACAAAAAGCTATTCTGATTAACATATGCCAAGTTAGCATAATAACTTTCAAATCCAAAAAGTTCAAAATTACCACAAAAGACCATTCCAAGATGGTACTAGCTCTTTAATAGACAAAAAAACTGTATGCAATAGTTGATTTTTAACAGTTAGGAGGATAAAGAAGGTTAATTAAAAGACAATTCAATCTTCTTCCTTTAGGAATGGAATTTCTTTAACATAAGCAAATTTTGTTAGGAAATTCGGCATACATAAGCAACTTGAAATATTTAATAACGAAAATTCCTTTTTTTCGAATAATTTCAAGGCTAGAGTAGAAAACCTCCATTCCTCATTCTCTCGTAGAGGAAGCAAATTAGTGAATTAGGTTAAATCAATTATCAACCCACAAGATTGAGATACTATTTCTTTCGGTAGAAAAGGGAAACAACATACTATTTTAGATACTGGTCTTTAACTCGAATGCATTCACTTCCAGTTGAATAGTAAAAAAAATTCACAAAGAAATTGGGAAAAAACATGAAAAGGTGCAATAAAGTAGTTTAACTTTCAATTACATACAACATCAACCATAAAACAAATCAATGATGAATAAAAAAAAGATTCAAAAAAGTAACCCGTGAAATCATCTCGTAAGATGACTAGAGAGAAAGAATCTTACATGAAATTTCTCTGATTGGAACAAATTTCTCAGGTATATTTGGGATGATTTCACAGATTTGACGCTAGTTGTCATGAAAAAAAGATGAGAAAAAGAGATGAGAATTGAGAGAGAGAGAGAGAGAAAGAGAGAACTTCTAAAGAGTTTTCTGGAAGCAGCATTATGTAAGAGATCAAAATCTACCAATCTATTCGTTAATCACATTTGCAAAATTTTAGATCTTCCATTCCGATAGTTGTCAACCAAATCTTGTCAATCGGAATCGATCCTTTTTCAAAAGTGGAGGCCCATTACCCTCAACCAAATGGGTGGTTAAGATGGAATGAGCACTCAGGAATGGGCTTCAAACCATTCACACCCAAGCACTTGGGTAGAATATTATGAATGGCACTATATTATTGTGAAAGGCCTACTATCATTCTGACTAGCAATATACACTACGGGAAAAATACACTTTTCATCCCTAAACTTTGATTTAGGGACACATTTCGTCCCCAAACTTTCTGATGCACCACATTTAGTACATGAATTAATTATTTTTTGCCACATTTAGTCCAAAAACGGTAAATTGCTCAATTTGGATGGAGAAAGTTAAGTGTTTGGCACGTAGCCGTTAAATAAAAAAAAAATTCAGTCAAAATCAACGGCCACATCAGCCTTCTCTGTTCAAATTGAATATTTTACCATTTTTTGATTAAATGTGGCCCAAAATAAGTAATTCATGTACAAAATGTGGTGCATCTAAAAGTTTGGAAATGAAATGTGTCCCTAACTCAAAGTTTGAGAACGAAAAGTGAATTTTTCCCTATACATTACTGTTGCTAAGTCTTAATCCAAGTCCTTAAAACTGATCTTCCTCCTATTTTGGCGTTTTGTCTCTTTGATTAGTGTCACGTTTTCATATGGTTACACGTGTGTTCTAATTCATGTTTCGTGTGTTTTAAGTGCTTAAGTCAGAAACACTAGGGTTTTTACCAAATTTCTATTGAAGTGTAGTTTAAGAAGAATACTCATTCGATTGATGAATATGGTGTTTATCTCATGATTTTGGTCAGTTTTTAAATATTTTTGAAGATGATATCAAGTTGAAAGGCATCAGACAAACTGTGTGCGAAAAGGAATGCTAAAAAACTCGAAATGGAGCAACAAGGCTCCCACTGGTTTAGCCAACGGGTTTCAGACCTCAAACGAGCTCGAATCAATTGGGCTGGTCCGTTGTAGCCATCTCGAGGCGTTTGCACTGCGATTAGAAACATTTTAGATCTTGCCTTCAACAACAAAAAAAAAAAAAAAGAAACATTGCATATCTTCAATTTAAAATAGTTTTTAGGAGTAGTTTAGGTTAAAATAGATTTCTTTTTTTGACACTCTAGGTAGGATTTTTGTCAAAAATTGAAGGAAGAAGAAGGAGATCTCGCCTGTCTTAGACAAGATTTCCTAATTCTCTTTTCTTAAATCTTTTGTGAATCCCTTATCATTAATCATCATTGTTGTTTTTCTTAATTATGTCAAGTTAATTACTTCTTAGGCTTAGATAGAATTGATTCGTCTCTAGTTCAATATCAATCTTTAGTTGATTGGTGAATTTTGTGATATGCTATTTTGTGTTCTTTGTTTCAAACTTTGCAATTAATGGATCCTTAATTGTGAAGGGTCTAAGGTGTTAATTAATAGATGAAAGTTATTAATAAATCCGAGATCATTGGGGGAGGGTTGGGTTTGGTGATAAAATGGGAGGGATTATAAGTAAAAGATCCTAGATTCATGATCTCCTACTTAGAGAGAGAGAGAGAGAGATAAAAAAGACATAATTTTAACTAGCAACTCATGAAAGTTGAGAAGCACTTAGAGGGTAATTGTACAATGTTTTCAACTTAATCCTAATGAATTTTTAATTAGGTTTAGATTAAGAAAGTAGACTAAATTTAGTTATTGGACATAATTAATTCACTCATGAACAATATTAAGGAATTTACCATGGTTATTACACGAGCTAATTAATTGATCAACATAAGGTTTGTGGCCGGAACAATTGAGGAAATTTAAACCCTAAAAAATATTTATCTCTGTTAAGTTTAGTTTTAATTAATTTTTGTTCATTATTTGATATCTTCGATTTAATTTGTAGCTTAAATAATAGAGGAGTTTGATAAATGTTCATAGTTCATTATTCTTCCCGTGGGATACTCGCCTTGTTAGGGTATTATCCGTGCATTTGCGGTTTCAGCATATCACATAATAATGACCATCAAAATTTTATCATCAATCGATGGCCAGCTTAAGTAGAAAACTAATTAGATTTAATTGTTCAAGTAACCCTCCTGAATGTTCTGTCAGTTTGAGTAAATTGATGTTTCTTTTCACAATATATTGCTAGAGTCTAAGTACAGAAGTGCAAAAGATTTATTAATTGATGATCTGCTTAAGTACAAAAGCAATTAGAATTAATTATTTAAAAGCAACAAGCCTAACGAAATGCTATATAATAAACAGCAATAGAGAAATTTTAAATGAAGAAAGTGTCAGGGAGGTAACCTTTTTAATTTTAGTAGAATCTTCCTGAAATGTTACATGCCAATTGCCACAAAATTTCCCATTCGTTTTTAAGTTGATAAAACATGTTTATTATTCTTTTTTTTAATGACAACTCTAGCATTGAGGCAAACGGCAAAATCGAAAAAGGAAAGGAAAGGAAAGGAACGAAAAAGTATATATATAAAAAAAAGGCACACAAACAGAGAGAGAGAGAGGAGGAGGAGGATTATTTAGTTTAATTTACTTAATACTTTATTTTAAGAGACTGGAGGTATAGGAGCAAAATAATAAAAAGTTACAAAAGAAAAAGTAAAGAACAAGAAATAAAGTTTTTTTTTTTTAAAGTAAAGAACAAGAAATAAAAGGAGAAAGTCTAATATGCTCCAACTGCTTGTGTTGAAAACTTGTATACCTACTTATCATGTCATCAATAGCCTATCTCTTGAATGGTTTTTGTTTGAAATTGAAACAAGCTGCAATCCTCCCGAGGACAACTATAATGATTATACATTAGCATGAAATTAAAGACAAATTTTAAAAATTAAAATCCTCGATTCTATTTTTTTTTTTACTCCCTCTCACCTCTCCACGCACACAAGAACTTCACAAAGAGCCACCCATTCTAGTATTACTCCCATCCAAACATGCTTAATTTGACAGTGGTTTGTTTGGACAGCTAATTATTTTTTCAAATATATTTGTTTACATCATCATTACAATTTCCAATACACCTTTTTATATTCTCAATTACCTTTTTATCTCACATACATCATATCACAAAAAGGTGCTACAGTAAAAATATCTCAAATAACTTACAATCCAAACAAGGTGAAATCTGATGCATTAGTACAAGGGTATCGCACCCTTCATTCATTTTAAATAAAGAATGAAAAATAGATCACAAAAGAAAACTTTAAAATAGCCTAAAGCATGCAACTGCCACTTCTTCCGCTTTGCATCTTAAATCTCATCTTTTTCCTGTCAGGAAAAACTTAAAAAAAAAAAAAAAAAAAACCATATGCAACCGTGTTTCAAACTTCCAGCTTATTCTTTGACTATATATAAATGCGCAGGCATTAAAAAAAAAAAAAAACTTGCAGACACTATTTAACTAGTTGTTAACGGTCTTGCTTTGATCAAGCTTAAGTATGAAGCTTTGACAACGACTTTATATATACATATAATAAAGCAGGTTGATCAACCTACGGTACATGGATTCGTTTAATAAAGTGATATAGTAAACCTTTTTCCTACAAATACCCCAAAAATTAGGTACCTTCAAAAATGGATTAAAGTATCATAATAAAGTGAATAAAAGTACATTATTATTGTGTGTTTCAAATTTCCAGCCTATTCTTGACTGTACACATACCTAAAAAACCAACTTGAAGACCTTTCAAACTAGTTGTCATTTGTCACCAACTGATCAACCTTGGCTATATACGTATGAAGCTTTGATAGGGACTTCACTTTCATGATCAATGCTACTTTTCTTGTTCAACAACGTCCATGCATTTGAAAATGAAAGTTTGACATTTTGCAACACCGCAATTGCATTAGCCTCAGCCGCAGGCCAGCTACTCTTAGCAGCAATAGTTGAAATTGAATTTCCTTCACTTTGGTCAATTTTATTAATTTGATACTGTTCACAAGCCGGTCAAATAGTTCATCAAGTCTGCTAAGATGTCCCTCTTGCATGTTGAATCAAGTGAAGAGTAATTTGGGTTTTCTTTTGTAGGCCAACTGCATTAATTCTAGGGTTTTTTTTTAAAAAAAATTTAGTCTTCAAAGTTTTACTCTCTTTTTTCTTTATACAGATTTGGTCTATTAAGTTTTAGGTATCTCTCAATTCAAGCGCAAAAATTTTAATTCCACCACGTTGTGGCATCTGCGTCTCTAAAATTAAAGGTTGGTCTTATCTCCTTTATCTTCTCTTCAATTATATATGTATTTTACTTTTTTTTAAAAAAAATTAAGATTTTTAGAAACCATTCGATTATGAGTCGATCAACATACCTAAAAATCAAAGCCATCTGAGTGTGTTTGGATTGTAAATTATTTGAGATATTTTTACTGTAGCACTTTTTGTGATTTGATGTATGTGAGATAAAAAGATAATTGAGAAGATAAAAAGGTATATTGAAAATTGTAATGATGATGTAAACAAATATATTTGGACAAATAATCTTCTGTCCAATGAGTGCTTTGTCATCAATTTGCACATACCTTGTATGGTGCTAAATAGCTCAAAATCACTCAAAAAAAAAAACAGAGAATTGATTAATCAAATAGTAAGTTAAGTCTTATGCAGGACATTAATTTTTATTTGAAAATATTCATTAAAGTGTAATAACAGAAATACCCCCCCCCCCCCCAATGAAATGTAGTGGAGCATATTCCCTAAATACTTGTTCTTTGAAAATGTATCTGAGAGCATATGTGAAGTACGATTTTCATGTACAAAACAAACTAAATTTAGTAATTTAAGTTGAATGATAAGAGAATAAACTGAATTTGGAGCCTCGACAAATTACAAAACTGATTATTTGGGACAATGGTGATCGAGTCATTTTAAATTTCAATGGATTTGATTGAATTATGTGGTCCATATTTAAAAAAAAAAAGATAAATATAATTGAGGTTTGAATAATCAATAGATACAATACAAATATAATTACCCAAAAAAATAAAAGAAAAAAAGGATAGAATACAAATGGAAGCAGAATATACAGGTATTATGTCATAGTCTCTGATTTCGGACCGTTTACTTCGATAATTAAAAGCATAGGAATCAAATAAACGCTATGTGTTTGGATTGCTGAATTATTTCACATAATATTTCGCTTGCATCAATAACACATTTCCAATCTATCATTTTATATTTCTAATTACCTTTTATTTCACATACATTACATCACAAAAAGTATTACAGTAATTATTTCAAATAATACTCTATCCAAACACATATGTGTGAGCCTTTATATTACCTCAATTAAAATGGAACTACAAAAAGTATGAATGCATGTGTGTGTGTATATTATATGTATACACATATATTTATATACACACATATATATACACATATGCATGTGTGTGTATATATGTATATATGTATATACACACACACACATATATATATACATATACACATAAATGGAACAAAATACAAAATTAATTCTTCAAGAGCAACCAACCATTACTCATCCACAAATAATAGCGGGTCTTAATCTTTTGTTGATTACAGAAAGTTTATGCGTGAGAGGAATGTCACTCCAATCTAAGCACAAGGCATGCATCCAACAGGTTCCTTTAATTTTTTTTTTCACTTAGGATATCTCAATCTTTCGACCACACTAATCCCAATAAGTTTTTTTAATGGAACTTTTGTGATAATTGGATTCGAATTAGAATTTCTTTTTTGGCTAAGATGAACGAGTCTTCCTTTTCAAAATTAAAACCCCTTAGACATCATAGACCGTATCAATTTAGCTAGTAATGATACTCTGCCATCATAGTCAAAATATGTCAATTCAATCGTTATGAACAGGTCACTGTTTTTACGAAAATCATATGTCTAATTCTCACTGCAAATACAATTGATGGGTAATATATAAATAACGCAAAAGAAGTTTATGATTCCAAGGTTGTGTTTGGATTGTATTTTCCATGATTTTTCATGGAAAAAATACTGTAGCAATTTGATGTATGTGAGAAAAAAAGATTACAAGAAAATCTGATTGCGAAAAATGATATAATTTTTCGATGAAAATCGCAATTCGAACAAGGCTGTATTGACTTGCACGGGTGATTAGCGGAGAAATCACTCGAACTTTTCTTCCAAAAAAAGAAGAAGTTGTAATACTTGCTAGCATCTAGTCTTTCTCAAATGGGAAAAAAAACAAAAAATTTGATAAAATTTTGAATAGAGACGAAATTTACAACTCCTTCATTGAACCGCAAGTTGATTTGTGATGGATGACTTTTTGTTGCAACTCCGCGTAGAATTTGCAGACACCGCTCGTGTTGGGCGAACAAACCTTTGACTTTAACGTTCAAATGCAAGTTCCATCCATCCTCCCTGCCCTGTCGTCCCCATCTAAACCAGATCTCTGTCCAATTGTCTAGATTTTTCTCATGAAAAGATGGGTAAATATTTTATGTGTTGTCCATGCATATATTAGCGAATTAAGTTACGTGTACAAAATTTAGTATTTAAATTTAAATTAAAATAATAAAGCGTATGTTTAGATCGTCACTATATACATACTACTATTGTAGGAAAGACTAATAAAAAAAAAAAGACTTAACTAGAATTTGCCCCATATTAGAGGTCATTAGCAATTTTACCTTGTGCTCATAAAATCAAGAAACTACCTCCAGAGATTAATATTCAAACAAGTTAGTTTAGTTTTAACATATTGGGTAGCAAAACAAATCATTCAATATTATAATGCTTTTATTGGAGGAAAGTTGTAATATGATTTTTAATTTCTCCTTTTCTTAGTCCTCTTTTTCTTCTTTTTTAAATAATCGCTAGATTTCCTTCTCTTTCAATCCTATTGTGGTATACAATTTGAAAGTAATATGCTAAACAATTTCTTTTGATGCTTAAAGTTTTTTGTCAGTTTTTGATTGGAAAGATTCTACAGCACATTCCAAGTAAAATGTGTGTATATATATATATATATGTGTGTGTGTGTGTATGTGTGTCTATATGTGTGTGTGTATATATATATATCTTGCATTTAAAGCATGAATAAGTAGAAATTACATTTTAAAAACTTGTAATTCACTAATTGTTGTTGACCATAGAAATTACATAAATTACGCTAAATATGAGAGATGAGTTAAGGATAACTTTTTTTTTTATACACTATTAGTGTAAAGTTTTTTTACATAAGTAGGTTTAAATCATGCCACATAACATAAATTCAAATCATGCCTATGTGACGTTCAACCAAAGCTACTAGTATAAAAAAAAATCATTACATTGTTAGTGCATAAAAAGTTAATCATAAGTTTAAAAAAAAATCAGAAGTTGTTTTTGCATATTCAACTATAAAAATAACATGAGATACTAGTGGCATTAAATAATAAAATTAAAAAAAAAAAGAAAAAATGGAACCTAAAATAGAAAAAACATATAATAGGCGGCTATGGTTGTCCAATAGAAGGGCGAAGGTGTTGGAGATAATATGATTTTGTGAACAAGGGTGGATTACTACCTAACCCTGATACACGGGAATGTGTACTTAAGGCTACAGATTTTCAGCCTTCTTTGTTTGTTTGTTTTTTTATATATACAAGAAAAAGTTTAGAAGGAGAAGATGCTCATTCTATTCAAAGGTCTGGATATACCACTGTGTAATTTAGGTGATTTATAGATATCATCTACCAATGATGTTTTAGTTGACAGCAAGAAACAATAAGAGTGGACGTCGGGAAAGGGTTGGGTTAGGTAATGAGATGATAGAAATTATAAGTGAGATATTTTAATTTAAAATCAAGACCTTCTACTTATAGAAAAAAAAGAGAGTGGGTGTTATTGGATTGAGTTTTATTTACCGAACATTTTTTGATTGCATGTAAATAAGTTTTTCAATAATTTTTTATGAATGAAAGGTTGTGTATTCAAATTTTAGTAATAGGAGTACCTGTTGATAGATAAGTAATTTATAAATATTCGTGTATAGACGATCTCGCAACGGATTTTCTGTCTTACATTCTGTCTCATTTTTTATTGTATTGCTATTTCTTCTACATAAACGCCATGTTTTAATTCTTTTTTTGTTTTCTCAAAATTCAATAACTATTAATTGAATAAAAAATCAATACAACAGTTTCAAAAAAGCAATATATAATAGAAAATTAAAAAATACAGCAGAAATTTCATAAAAAATCTCATTTTTTTATGCATTTTGATTTTTTGAGTTTGTTAAATTTTGTATATTACTTAGTTAATAGCTATTGGATCTTAAAGAAACAAAAAAAAGAATTAAAACATGATATTTATGCAAGAGAAATAACAATATAATAAAAAAGGGTCAGAGAATGGTACAGGGTGTGGGACAGAAGATCCGTTGCGAGACGATCTAAAGCATGTTTTGACTTATAAAAATAATTCACATTGAAACTATCCAAACTTTTTTATAACGATATACAATAAAATAAAATAAAAACTATTTCATAAAAACTTATATATTTGAATCTTACTAATGAAAGTACTGTATTATTAGTGATGGATAAGTAATCTATAAATATACAAGTAAGCGATCTATGATTTCAAAACATGTAATTGCAATCGAGTCGAAACGATACAAATTTTTCCAAGTCAAAACAAAAAATAAAATAAAACGGATACTAGTATAAAATTGGTGAATGGGTGTTTGGGCTTCCCACTACGACCGGAGAAAAAAAAAATGAAAGTTGGAGCAGCAGTCTAGCAGACTAGTCTATAGTAGTATCGTTAGTCGTCAGTCGTCACGTTACACTACTCAAGAAAATTTATACTATTGAAGGTAATTTAACATCCTACTATTGAATAGCTCCAACTCCAAACCCCCCTTCTTTATTCCTCTGTCTCTTTATCTCTCCTTGGGTGCCTGTGGCGGGGAAGAAACTGATAGACAGAGAGTCACAGCAGCCTTTAATGGACCAAAAAAGAGGTTTTTGAAGTCAAAAGCTTCACCCTTCGCCCCCAATCTTTTGCGTTCTTCTTTTTTTCCCTTCGTATACCTCCCTCTTATCCCATTTTCCCCTTTTCCTTCAATAGTTCGACTCAGCCTGCCTAAAGGATCTCTGTCTCTACTCTGCTGTTCGATCTATTGTTTAATTTTCCATTTCAAGAAAAACCCACAAGCATTTTTACCAAGAGAGAAGAACCCGAACCCGCCATTTATTTTGTTCTTTTTTTTTTCTTGGTTTTGTGTTAGTGGTAAGAGGACCAAGATGACTAGCAGAAAATCTTGATTAAATAGAAGGTGTTTTGTGTAAGTTGGAAAAAAGTTGCTCTTTTTCTGTTTTCAGAGATGCGGGAGGTGTGGATTATCTTTGTGTTTCTTGGCTTTTCATTGCAAGCTTTGGATGTAAGTTCTCAGAATGTTACGTGCAACCCAAATGATATGAAGGCATTAGTGGATTTCTTGGGTGGATTGGATTCAAGCTCAAGAATTGTGGGTTGGGATGCAAATTCATCCTCTCCCAATTGCTGCAACTGGGCTGGAATTAGATGCAATTCTTCCTCAGGCAGGGTCGTGAAGTTGGAGGTTCCTCAGAAAAGGCTATCGGGAAAGTTGCCTGAGTCTTTTGGCAATTTGAGTGAGCTTAGAACACTCAATTTGTCCAAAAATTATCTCAAAGGTTCAATACCTTCGACACTCTTACACTTGCCTAATTTAGAGGTATTGGACTTGAGCTGCAATGGATTTTCTGACTCGTTTCCAATGAGCATCAGCCTGCCTTCAATTCAAGTCTTCAACATTTCAGAGAATTCATTTCGCGGTCCAGTTCCTGTGGGAATTTGCAATAATTCAACCAAACTTCAGGCCTTAAAGATGGGAGCTAACAAATTCAGTGGAAATCTTGCACCAGGACTGGGGAACTGTACTTCTTTGGAGGATCTTTGTCTTGCATCAAATTTTCTTTCTGGTGGTTTACCTGAAGATTTGTTTCATCTGTCAAAACTGGAGAGATTGACCCTTCAGGATAACAAATTTTCAGGGAACTTGAATGCCAACATTGGTAACCTCTCTAGTCTTGTTTACCTTGATGTTTCCTTGAACGAATTCTCAGGCAATTTACCTGATGTTTTTCTTCGCTTTGGGAAGTTAAATTACTTCGCAGCTCAATCGAATAAATTCATTGGTAGAATTCCTATGTCATTGGCAAATTCCCCAACTGTTGCTACGCTTAGTTTGAGAAATAATTCTTTAGGTGATACACTTGATCTTAATTGTGCTGCAATGACTAGTCTGGTTTCACTTGACTTGGGTACTAATCAGTTTCGTGGAGCAATCCCTGATAATCTTCCTACCTGCCCACAATTGAGAACGATAAATCTAGCAAAAAACAGCTTCACTGGCCAAATTCCAGAAACCTTCAAGAATTTTCAGACACTTTCTTACCTTTCCATATCAAACTCGAGTATTTATAACCTGTCATCTGCTCTTGCAACTTTGCAGCACTGTAAGAACTTAACGACCTTGTTTCTTACTCTAAATTTTCATAATGAGCAGTTGCCATCTGATTCTGCTCTGCAGTTTACCAACCTTCGAGCTCTTGTCATTGCAAATTGTAAACTCACAGGTACTATTCCCCTGTGGTTGACTAATTCTCAGAAGCTGGAAGTGTTAGATTTATCGTGGAATCAGCTTGAAGGAGCAATTCCATCCTGGTTTGGGGGTTTTCAGTTTCTATTTTACTTGGACTTGTCCAATAACTCTTTGACTGGGGAAATTCCGAAGGAACTTGCTCAATTGAAGAGTCTCATTTCTAAGAGTAAAACATTGGATAAGCCTCCTCCTGATCTCCCATTTTTTGTGAAGAGAAATGTAAGTGCTGGAGGGTTACAGTATAATCAAATTTTGAGCCTTCCCCCAACATTGGAGCTTGGAAATAACTTCCTCACTGGACAAATTTGGCCAGAGTTTGGGAATTTGAAAATGTTACACTTTTTGGACCTGAAGTTTAACAATTTATCAGGCATCATTCCAAGCGAATTGTCAGGTATGACGAGCATTGAATGTTTGGATTTGTCCCATAACAATCTGTCTGGAGCAATACCCCCTTCTTTAGTAAACCTCAGCTTTCTGTCAACGTTTAGCGTTGCGTACAATAAACTCTCTGGGGGGATCCCAAACGGAGGCCAGTTTCTATTGTTTCCAACATCAAGCTTTGAAGGGAACCCAGGTCTTTGTTCTGATTCACACAATACTTCTTGTCCTACCGGCAAACAAGTTCCCCATGCATCAGTTAGAAGAGCAAAGACACCCAGAAGCACTATAATTGGCATGGCAATTGGGATTGGCTTTGGAAGTGTATTTCTTATTGCTCTCTTTCTCTTGATTGCTTTATGGTCTATCAGGAGGAAAGCAATTGATCCAGAAAAGGAGGGTGATGACTCAGAGAAGGACTTGGAAGAACTTGGGTCGAGTCTTGTGGTTCTTTTCCAAAACAAGGGTAGTAGTAAAGCAATTTCACTTGATGACCTTGTAAAATCCACTAACAGTTTTGATCAGTCAAACATTATTGGTTGTGGTGGCTTTGGTTTGGTGTACAAGGCCATTCTTTCTGATGGTAGGAAGGTTGCGATCAAGCGGCTTTGTGGAGATGGTGGACAGATGGATAGAGAATTTCAAGCGGAAGTTGAAACACTCTCAAGAGCACAGCATCCAAATCTGGTTCTTCTTCAGGGTTATTGCATTTACAGGAATGACAGGCTCCTAATATACTCTTATATGGAAAATGGAAGCTTGGACTATTGGCTTCATGAAAAAGTCGATGGGCCTTCCTCCTTGGATTGGGATTGCAGACTTCGAATTGCTCAAGGTGCTGCTAGAGGGCTCGCTTACTTGCACCAGTCGTGTGAGCCTCATATCCTTCATAGAGATATTAAGTCTAGTAATATTCTCTTGGATGAGAATTTTGAAGCTCACCTAGCTGACTTTGGTCTGGCGAGGCTTATTCTTCCGTATGACACACATGTGACTACTGATCTTGTTGGGACATTAGGTTACATTCCTCCTGAATATGGCCAAGCTTCAGTTGCAACCTACAAGGGTGATGTGTACAGTTTCGGGGTTGTTCTGTTAGAGCTGCTTACAGGCAAGAGGCCGATGGATATGTGCAAGCCAAAAGAAAATCGGGATTTGATTTCTTGGGTTATTCAACAGAAGAAGGATAAAAGGGAAACCGAAGTTTTTGATCCATTTATTTATGAAAAAGAACATGCTGAAGAATTGTTGTGGGTTCTTGAGATCGCTTGCCTTTGCTTGAGTGACTCCCCCAAAGCAAGGCCTTCTACTCAGCAATTAGTTTCTTGGCTCGACAACATTCATTCCCCACCCAGCCTGTACTTGTGCTAGTTGGTAGTTGTTCTCCAATGGTGCCAGGACCATCTTCTTAGATTTCTCTGAAGAGTCCATGGTTGCTCTTCCTGGATTTCTTCTTATACAGCATTATATCCATGTAAATACCTCTATACATAACATGCAATGTAATACTCGAAAAAATAGGGAATCTCAAACCATGGGATTGGAACTCTTAATTCATGCCTAGTAAAGAGTGTTGCTTGCCTGCTTGCCTTCCCAATTATCTGAAAGAATTCAAGAAATTGTACAAGTTCGTTCTGGATTATGACCTCTCCTGTCAGGATCATTATTACATAGGGGAAAGTACAAGTTCATTTCTGCATGATGTTATTGATTATATGCTTTTCACTTGATCTCAAATTTGTGGTTTCCACTTTTAGCAGTGTCTGGAAGGGCACCTAGCCTTTTACTCTTTTTTTTTTCTTCTATGTTTCTCTATTCCATGTAATCCTGTGTGTCTGTATCTCTATGTAAACCCTCTCCAAATGTCTATGTAAATCCATGTGCATGGAGTTGTAGCCTGGCTTGAGCTTCATTTTATGTCTGGATTCTTGTTTTTAGTAATTGCACAAATCCAGAAAGCCCTGGGGGACTAGTTCTAAAATTAAGTGAAAGAAGGCCTAGGGTTTCTTGGTAAAAGTTTGAAAATTGACAATTGGAAACCAAATTGAATTCCAAAAAGATGCAGTCATAAGTCATACAAATTCCATTATTAAATTCATTGAAACCAAATAAGAAATTCCACAACAGGTGAACTTCAAAGTCAAAGAACCCTAATCAAAGGACAAACCTTTAACTTAGTAGAACTAAAAGTCCATCTCCATATTTTGGTTTTCAGGACATGGCTTTGCTATAGAACTTTCTTTTGAAAAATGTGAGCCAAAATTAGAGGGGCAGTGAATGTGAGGATGAACAATTCAGGTATCAAAATATGTGAGTAGCAATTGAGAAATTAATTTATTGCCATTTGTTGGCTGAAGAATATAAGATGCAATAGAATTCTGGTGGCTTTCATATTCAACCTATTCTTGTATGTATTAATTTATTGAGCTAGACAATGAGCTTCATTATTGTCTATGTTAAAAATGTTTAAGTCTACAAGTTGACTTTCCAATTTAGATCCAACATTTCAAGCTTACTAGCTGTACATGTAACAATAAATTTATACCACAGAAAAATCATAAATTTGGCCAAGCATTTTACATTGCCTCAAATCACAAGTTTAGTGATTAAGGCATGAACTTTCTAATCAGGATGCCTCATTGGCACTTGTTAAGTAGGACACCAAGGGTTTGTATTTTGATAAAGGGAAATGTTATTTGTACTCTCATTTTGTTAATCACATTTCCGCCATCATTCTAACTATATAGTTTTCTTTTACTAAATTATAGGAGAAAACAAATGGTGCTTTTGACAAAATTGAAATGAGATTGGAAGTGTCAAAATGCAAAACAACAACAAATGTGAATGTGAGCATGTGTACATTAATTTGTGTATATTGTAGTAATATTTTAGTCCAACATTTCAAGCGCAGTAGCTGTACATATAATAATTTATTAATACCATAAGAAGTCACAGATTTGGCTAAGTATTTGACTTTGCTTCATATCACAGGTTCAATGATTTAGACATAGATTTGCCTACCATGTGTTTGTTAGACAGTTGGTGTTAATTAAGTAGTAATCAAGTGTTAATAAAGTGAAATGAAGTTGAAAAGTTTTTTTTTTTTATGCAAAAAGAAGTAATAAATGTAGGTGTAATTATTTTAAAATCCCATTTCAACATTGCCAAGGCAACAATTACTGATGAACTGATTTGAGTTGTCTTGGTGCGATCAGTTTGCTGTTTCTTCCAAACCGACAACATGGCATAGAATCTCAAACAACTACTCATTAGCTGTTGAACTAAATCCACGACTCCTGCAACCTGTTTAATGGATAGAAAATCATGTATGGTTTTATATAAATGAGTAATGATATTTTTGTTTCAAAATTGCGTTATTCTATTTGATGTCGGATAAAAGGTAGGGCCACTCGTGTTTTATTTGCAAAAGTTCAAAATTTCATGTGAAACTGCAAATAGGGGTTGGGATATTATTTTAAAACCATTTACATACTGGATCGTTACTTCATAGGGGAACAAAAATTTCATTTCTGCATAATGTTATTAATTAGAAGTTTTCACTTGATCTACGTCGAGGAGGTTTTGATGTAATGATCAAAGTTAAGGTTTTAGGAATTAGAGATTTACAATTAAGATTTTGTTTCCGCCCCCTCCCCCAGCGCTGCTTCTTAAATCCAATCTCTCTATTGCTGAAAAAATTAATTAAAAATTTTTTTTAAAAAAAATCTGCAAATTAATGGTTTTTACTTTTAATACAGTTTGCAGATGATCTTTATTCTGGAAGGGCACCAAATCTGAATATGACATTTGTTTCCTTATTTTAGCCTGGCTCTGGCTTCATGTGATCTCTAGATTCTTGTGCTTGATAATTGCACAAATCGAGAAAGTCCTAGGAGACTGGTTATTGAATTAATTGCAATAAGACATAGAGAGTTTTCTGGTAAAAGTTTGAACATTTGACAATTGGAAACCAAATTGAAATCCCAAAGGATGTGAATTATAAGTCAAGAAAACCTGAACCAAATTAAAAATCCCAAAATAGGTGAACCTCAAAAGTCTTAGAACCTATCCTGTCTAAATTTGGAAGTTAGTCCATCTTCATGTTTTGGTTTCTAGGACATGGTTTTGCTGTTGAATATTCTTTTGAAAATGTGAGGAGAAATCAGGAAAGTGCCAGAATTAGAGGGTCAATGAACATGAGGATGAACGCTTAGGTATCAAAATATGTGTGTATTAACGAGTAGTGATTGAGAATTTTTTTAAATTTTTTCTAGTAGCGAATGAGAAACTAATTTACTTGAAAAATATTAGGATTAATCTTGGTCAGTTTTGAATGACTGATAACTATGTAAAATTTAAATTTAAAATTTAACGTTTGTACATGTGTCATGAATCTAGCAGTAATAGTGTACACACTGTCATTTGTTGCCGGAAGGATGTAGACGCAGTAGCATTCTGGATGCTTTCATATTGAACCTGTTGTCCAATGTGTTAACTTAGCGACTAAGATAATGAGCTCCATCATCTATGATAAAGATGTTGAAGTTTGTTGTCCCAAAAAAAAAAAAAACATGTTGAAGTCCACTGTCAAAAAGAAGAAGTGTTCCAGTCTAAAAGACCGCTTCCAAATTTAGACATAAAAAACTGTGCGTAGGGGGTGGGATATTCTAAAACAGTCTGCATGTTCATCATTACATAGGGGAAGAACAATTTCATTTCTGCATAATGTTATTGATTATATGCTTTTCACTTGAACTCTAATTTTTGGTTTCCATTTTCAAAATAGTCTGCAGATGATCTTCTGGAAGGGCACCAAATCCGGTTATAACCTTTGTTATCAATTGCTTCATTGTTACTCTATTTCATATAATCATCTATATTTGTATCTATTGTGAGCTGACTCTCTATTTTCATATACAGTTTGACTAACTGGCGCGCAATGGACATTCGTTAAAAAATTTTTAAATATTTTTTTTTGAAAAGTGTAATTAATTTGGGAAAATGTCAATGGGTCCAATAACAGTGATTATATGTATTCACGCAATAATAAAATGTATTGAGCATTCGCTCGAGAAATCCTTCCATATATTCCATGTGCATCAGATTTAGCCTTTGCTTCAACTTCAAGATTCTTGTGTTCAATTATTGCACAAAGGCCAGAAAGTCCTGGGTGACAACTTCTCAAAATTTAGTTGCAAGAAGGTCTAGAGTTTCTGGTAAAGTTAAATAAAAATTTGACAATTGGAAACCACATTGAAATCCCAAAAGATGTGAATCATAAGTCAAGAAAACCTACCAATATTATTGAAACCCTTGAAACAAAATTAAAATTTCCAAAACAGGTGAACCTCAGAGTCATAGAACCTAACCAAAAAAAATAACCCTTTAACTAAGTAGAAGTTAGTCCATCTTCATGATTTGGTTTGCAGGACACGGTTTTGCTGCAGAATATTCTTTTGAAAGTGTGAGGAGAAATCAGGAAAGTCCCAAAATATGAGGGGCAATGAATAAATATGAGGAATCACGAGGAGCACCTTAGGTATCAAAATATGCGTACTGGCGAGTAGCGCTTAAGAAATTAATTTTTGTGGGAAAAATATCATTATTGCCATTTGTTCCCCGAAGGATGTAGAACGCAATACAATTCTGGTCGCTTTCATATGCCACCTTTTTTTTTTTTTTTTTTTTGGTGTTAACTCATTGACCAAGATGATGAGCTCCATTGTCAATGTTAAAGATGTTGAAATCTATTGTAAAAAAAGGGTAAAGGCTATTGCCATATATATATATACATATATTTGAAGTCTAAAAGAAAACTTCCAAATTTAGGGTCTAAAAGATAATATTGAACTAAAACCACGACTTCTAGCACCTGTTGATTGAACACCAAGTCGTATGTTCAGTAGAAATGAGAAATGACATTTTCACATTTTGCGTGTCATTTTGCCATTAGCATTTTCTAAAACATGATTTTTAAAATCTTTTAATTCTAGAAAATTCAACAATTACAAATGATTAACTTTAATTACACGACAATTTTAGTGTTATGCACACAAAAAGTACTTCTATGTTGTGGGTTAAAAAGGTAAGATAAGAAATTGAAAAAGTTTAAAAGTGCTTTAATTTTGTCAACCGAGCCCTTAAATGCCTATTATTATTTGTAAACTTACGCCACTATACTTGAGTCTAATTTCTCAACTTTCTAATATTAGTCCGGTGGAGTAATAACCAAAGTTGATGAGTTAGAGGTTCTAAATTCTAGTATAAAAACTCTTGATTTTGGATTACCTTTATGTTAAAATTTATTCCTCTAACTCATCAACTTTGGTGAATACCATGCTCTCATAAACAAAACAAAAAAAAAAAAAAAAACCATAATCATGGTTCAGCCAGTTTTTCTTTGCAATCATCATATAAATTCTCTGTATCTCTCTGTTTTTCTGTTTTCCCTTCTCTCTTTTAACACTACTGATCAAATATCTCATACAAAATGGTTACCATTCTTTAACTAAATGCCACACCACCTTGTGAACTAGGACATGCAGAAAACGTAAGCGTACCTAACAAGGGATAAAGCGAAAGTGTGTGTTTAATATACTACATAGCATATGCCATTTTACTATTTCAATCAGGAAACCTGAGTGGCTGTGAGTTCAGTTTGGGCCATAGCTTCATTAATGGCATCAACGACGTCCATCTTTCCTCCAGTAACTGCTTCGTCCACGGGTGTCCTCTCATGGCTGAAAACATCCAACACAAAAGTTGCAAGGAAAGAGAGTTCATAAGCTCAAAAAGCAATGAAACCAAGAACCTGCATAACAAAGCCAAATATTACCTGTTCAGAGCAGAGACATTGGCTCCTGCGAGAATTAAGCACTTGACAACCTGGCAAGAGATCAGTAAAAGTAAAAACTACAAACCACGACTTTCTAGATTTCAAGCAGTTTTGGAATCAAATAATTATCTAGTAGTACCTCAATGTGCCCATTTAGGCAAGCCCAATGAAGAGGAGTATTATGCTCAACGTTAACAGCATTGATATCCTGTCCAAGTAAGCGGCCTAGTCAGACCAAAAAAGCTGAAAAACTAAGAACAAAATGCAGGACATCCCAAGAAAATGAATTTGCACAAAAAAAAAAAACTGTAATAACAAAAGAAATGTTCCTTGAATGTATGAAGAATTTACTACACAAAACATAAAATCTATAGACGGTCATCATGGTAGTGACCATAGACTGCGAATCATTTTGCAATCCAAATATGATCTAGAAACCTTTCCATTCTAAGAACTCTGTTGAAGTTAGCCGCTTGCTAGAGTAGCAACTAATCAAACTGTTTTGTTTCCGCGCAACCATTTCAGAGAGCATCACATGATATAATAAAAGTCTATCATGCCACTTAAAGCAGCTGCTGATATACATGAAAAGGATTGAAGCTGATTAGAGGGATACAGCTCACAACTTCTATCCAGATAATTACACCAAATTCATTAAACTTCAAAAATAAATGAAAGGAGAATCCATCATAGGTATAGGCAAGGTCAGCAAGGACACACTGCATTCAAGGTAGTGTCCCAAACCCAGTATATAGACCACTCTGACCAGTCGATAATCATCTAGGATATGTTTCTCATCTTGCACATAATTAATTTACTTCTGTTTTATTTAGTTGACCCATAATTGTTTCTTCGCGAATCTACAGTTTGCTCACTCCTATAAACCTTCACTTATTCAACTCTTTAGATCTTCAGGCCAAAATTTAGGGCAATTCTGTTGGTCCACTGCATGAAATCATATCTGTTTGATTTACCAGAATAATCACCTCTCACATAAAACAAAGTGCAAGGGAAAGTCAATCCTAGGAAGTCCTCTGTGATCACTTCCCTCCTTAGCAGGGTAGGTGTGCAGAAAGCAGGGTATTCAACCAATTATATTTATGGGGACCCATGCATTTAGACTCTTGTTCACCTGAAGGATGAGAATCCACACTAAGTACTTCCAAGGGTACACATTTTTTCCAAGTACCTAAGAAGGAAATATGTAACAACTATCTTTGTAACAACCACAAGAAAAGAGAGCACATTGTTTACCATAATAGTATTCTTCTCCACCCATGCAATCTATTATTTTGAGGATATAGTTATGTCTTGTATTTAAATTTACTGGTCCAAGAAAAAATATTAATACAACTTTTTCCGTCAATTATAAGCTCACCAAAATTTTCAATTCGCTTCGGAAAAGTAGACAGATAAATTTATGATATCAATTTTCATTGGTGCCTAGCCTTCAAACTCTCCCGGTAATAACACCCACATTGTACATATCTAGCATGTGCAGCTTCATTTTATTGTTTTGCTCTCTTTAGTGCCACATATCCCCCCCAATTCTGCATTGTTAGCACTAAACGCTTATAAAGGTTTTTCCCAGGTATTCAAAGACATAAGATCCCCTGCAATAAAACTTACAATCACCATAGTAGTATAGGCTAATTTCTTGAAATAATGGTAAAAAACAAGTCACAAAAATGGGGCAAATTGCAAGGGGTTTCTCCATCTACGGCAGTTGCAACTCGAAGATGCACTGGCCAAAATAATTTTTTTTTATTAACAATAAAAAAAAAAGGAGAGGCTGCTGCACGTGAGACGTGCTGATGCCAAACATTGCAATTTCGTCCCTCGCTACATAGCACATGCGCTGAGGGACTAAATTGCAATGTTTGGCAGCTGCACGTCTCTCATAATGCGGCCCTTTATTATTATTATTTTTTTAAAAAAAAAAAGAAGAGTCCCATATTATTAAATCAAGTCTTCAGCATGAGCAGTTGCATAAGAGACATGGGGCTAATCAGTCTTCAATGATATGGGCCGTATTTATTTATTTATATTTAAATAAAAGGCTGCTGCATGAGAGACGTGGTGGCTACAAATTGTCCATTGGCCCTCCTATGCAGTGGGGACTAAACTGCAACTTGCAGCAACCATGTCTCACAAGCGGCGGCCTCTTCTTCTTTTTTTCTTTTTTTTTTAAATTGTTAATAAAAGCAATTATTTGCCCCATTTTTGCGACTTTTTCACCATTATTTCAAGAAATTAGTCTAACAGCATCACACTTTCAACTTTCAGCACAATGTCTTCCCTCTTAACTTGGCGGCTTCTGAACCATCTATGAGATTGGATGCTGCTGTCAATATTCAAAGGTGGTCAAATTTTCTTTGAGTGGAAATTTCTGACCAGTTGTATCCTCCTTTTGCTTTGTCACTAAAGTAAAGACTGTTTTTGGATCAGTTGTTATGTTGTTAGTCATGCTTTGTTTCTAAAGCAACAGTTGTTTTAAAAGCTAGGGAAAATCTTAACTGCTGAAACAGCACATGCCAAATAGCACTCATTCTTACTCCTTATAGCAACTATCCAACTTTCCTAGTACTCATTCTTGGAACTATGGTACCAATACCCATTCTTGAAAATACAATGGTAGAAGAAAATTGGATGGTAACCACATGAAGTAAGAATGAGTACTATCCCACGCATGCCGATTCAGCACTTAAGATGGACTCAAGAAATTGTTTTGTATAGCCGGTGCAAATGTGCTAGGCATGTTCCTCATTGAGGGCATTGTGGTCTCTGTCACTTTGGGGTAATAAATGAGTCTGTAGCCCTATAAGTCAGCAGCAATTTATCAGATGAGTAATTATCTAAAAAGTTGTATCAGCTCTCTTGGGCTCTCCTACAACCTAGAAGCTTATCTCCTTCAAACTTCTGTGATAATCATTCCCAACACTCTAGTGCCACTAATTCAATTCCCTTCTAGTTTTATGCAATGTTACCAACCATTCCAGCCCTATAAGTAATCAGCAATTTAACAGATCAGTTATTACCTAAAAAGTTGTATCAGCTCTCACACAGCCTAGAAGCTTCTCCTTCAAACTTCTGTTATTATCATTCCCAATACTCTAGTGCTTCTAGTTCAATTCCCTTCTAGTTTTTTGCAAAATTACCTAACTCTGAAAGTACAAATAAAAAAGTTGTTAAAGGGGGTGAAAAAAAAAAAATCCACCTTGAACAACTAACTTTGAGAGGGCATAAATTTTCTATTGGTTGTATAAAATGAAAGTAAAAAGCTAAAAAAATGTAAACAATCACACCAAATAAACATGCTAGGAGATTCTAATAGTTAGTCTTGGCCACAAAAAGGATTGATGATATTGTTTAGTTGGTAGTGAACTCCCAAGTTGGTCCATTAAAATCTCAGAACAAATAGCAAGAGATTTTCTTCTATGGTAAACAGTAAGTTGAGAAGCAGTGGTATCATATCTCCCTAGCTAGACAAGGAATTGGTGATCTTCAAAATCCTATACCCATAAAAAATCTAAACGTTAGCCGGTCTTCCAGCTCAAGGTTTTCAGATGCTCTAGCATGTGATTGACAGTTGATACAATTAGGTTGTTCAAAACTTATTCAGGGCGAATTTCTACCAATAATGATTGTTTCAAAAAACATCACAATTTTGGTATTTTATGAGATTTTATTCTCCACATAGGATCGCCGCATTTCGGAATGTGGTGACCATAAAATATTGTTTTCTTTACAAATTTTTTTGGGTGTCAGAATGTTGGGGAAAAATTTTTTGTGGAAATTTTTTTAAAAAAGTTTAAAGTCATCGCATCCAAGGTTTGATGTGGCGAATAACAATAAAAAAAACTTGCAGTCGCTGCATCTGATTTTGATGCGGCAATTGCCAGGTCTCCAAAAGAAAATAGAGTGAAAAGAAATAATTTGGATGCTAGATACATTACTTGGAATGGTCCTGGATTAGTCTTTGGGCAATTCTACTACTCTTCTTATGGAGGGCTTGTTCATTGGAAGAGATGATTTAAAAAACAAACTAGTTGATCATAAAAAAATTCAACTAGGATTAAAAAAATTTTTAATTTTAAATTTAGAAAAAGGGGGTCGTGGCATCCAAACTAGATGCGGCGACAGCAAGCATTTTAAAAATAAAATTCTTCGCTGCAGGATATGAAAATTTTTAAAAATATTCCCATAATTTTTTCCCACAATGTTTTGACACCAAAAATAAAATTGAAAAGAAAAAATATAAAAAATGTGGCGACCCTAGGTGGAAAACACAATCCCACAAAACACTAAAATTGAGATGTTACGGTCGAGGTAGAGGGCTATGTAGGCCAACCCATTCTACCCAATTGTAGGAATAGTTTGCACTAGGTTAGGTAGAACATCCAAATATCTAAAATTCCTTCTTTCTTCCTCATTAACGCAAAAAAAATCTTCCTCACTTATCCTAAATGTGCTTTATTAAAAATCAAGTCTTAGATTCACTTAGGAAGCTCAAGTTTTCTATTTCTCCTGTTTACATTAGAGTTGTTTAGAAAACCCATCAAAATGAGTCTCCTTATCTCCATTGCCTACTTCAATTCGCAAGCAAATTTCGCACCAAGAATTCGAGGTTTTTTGGCCTCTTATCCACCTTTTCACATTCCATCTTCCATCCCCATAGACCCAATTTTTCTGCGGCCCAAAATGTTCCAAACATATTAATCTAGTAGGCCACTCCTAATGGAACGGGCCTGATTCCAAGCCTCATAGGCCACCATGACGTCATCAGGAAAATTGGGTCTATAAAGGTTTGGTGACTTTTGGAATATTCAATCCAAATTACTGGACATCTTATCAGTGGATGATGAACAATCGAGGATCACCATTCTTCATGACATCCAGTGTCATTTCCTTATCGTCCTTGCCTTGGCAAGCACAGCCGCATAGACTTCCCCTAATTCGTCAGTAGGGAACCTACTCCAGCCATCTGGCCAGAAGTTGCCCAATTCCATGAAATTTTCATATTTGGAGATATAATACCTAATTGCAAATAAATTCCTTGCCCCTTAGCACGTTTGGATGATAGATGGAATGTCAAGTGAAGGATAGGAGGTCGAAGAATCTCGGATTCTCAGTGCGAAATTTGCTTGTGAACTAAAGCAGGCAGTGGAGATAAGGAGACTCATCTTGATGGGTTTCCTAAGCAACTCTCATATAAACGAGAAAAATAGGGAACTGGAGGTTTTTAAGTGAATCTAAGATTTGATTTTTTATAAGAACACGACTAGGATAACTGAGAAAGATTTTTTTTGCATTGATGAGGAAGGAGAAGGAATTCTAGGTATTTTGATGCTCTACCTAGCTTGATGACGTCAAGGTGGTAGAGGGCATTACTACGGCGAAAATAGGAAAGAGAGTGAGGTAGCATTATTTGGACATTTTGCCCCTAAAAACTTCTAATTCCAATTAATTTAGTGAAAGTGATTCAAAAAAAAGGTTCCGCAACTAATTCATGCCATTTTGAATAGTTTACTGACCATTTTGGCCATTCACTCTAATTTCTTTCAGGACATTAACTATACCCCACAGACCAATTTTAGAGGATCTATGACTCCAGCTACAGAACTCTAACTAAACAACTAATTTGGATTGAAACCCAAAATAACAGTCAGAGCCACAAAGGGATAACATAAATCAATTACTGCTTTAATATGTTTTATCCAAATCCTTCTACCTCGGTACAGGTTCTGGCCTCACAAGGAAAATCTAAGAGATCAATCAGGCAATCAATTTGATTCTAGTTACCAAGCCAAAGGACACTAAAAATGGACACATTAATTAACTATTTCCAAATACAGCTCACGGTACCACCAATTCCATCATATGCAGCATCTGTCATATGACCAGTAAAGGAGCAACCCCTTTGTAAACCAAGTACTTAGATTATATCATTGAAGAGAAGCATTTGGGCCAAAGGAAATTGTCTATGGTAGGTAGCTTAGTGTGTCTAGTTGAGCTTAGAATTATTTTGTAATTCCAACAGATGGTAAAAGAGATTAGATTTGCAGGCACATGAAGCCATTTAATGTTGTCAAGGGTAATATCAGATCTAGGGTGTTTGTTGGATTTGAACTTTTACATGTTCCATTCATATTCAAAAGGTAGTCAGATCTAACTTGAGTTCCCCATGAATTAGCTTTTAATTTCTTAGCTACTAAGTTCTCTTAAGCCCTAACAATACTTAAGGCGCATGATAAGTAGATATTTTAAGTATATTTTATTAATTAGTTTTGGTGTGTTTTAGTCATGTTTATAGCTAATAAACTAGGTTTCTAGTGAAAATATGCATTTGATGGTTTAAGTGTGAAAAATTGCATTTATATGGTAAAAACTTCATGTTTTTGTAGGTTTAATGATTCAATCATCAAATGGAGTGATTTGAGAAGATATTTGGATGATTGATGATGATTTAAAGTGATAAAAAATAGAATATGAAGTACAAAATAGGAAATACAATTAAGAACAAAATAATGCAAGAAAAGTCAGCTTTGGTAACCTGTGGTATTTCGGCTATATCTTGGACTACACATATTGGATTAAGATGATTTTTGAACCATTTTGAAGCTAAGAGATAGATCTACATTTGGTATGAAGACATCAAAGTCCGGTTCAGCCGTAGTCCTAGTAAAAAAATCGAAATACAGAAGTCAAAGTCTGCTATCGAAAGCTGACAATAGAGCTCTGACCAGTCAGTGGTATTTTGATCATATCTTGGTCTTCAGAGCTCCAAATTAGATGATTCTTGATGTTTTGGAAAGCTAAGTCAAATATTTACGACTTTTGTATTTATAAAAGAGCTATGTCGGCCTCCAACATCGAGAAAATAGCAGTTAAAAATGTATCTGATAGCTGCAAATTGCTGACCAACGTGCCTTGTTTTCACACAACCTTTCCAACTCAATTCCAGCCATCAATTTCAGTCGTATCTAACCAAAAACAAGTTGGAAAGACAATTCAAGAGAGTTTCAAGAATCAATTTTGCCAACTAAAAACAACTCCTCTTGAATTCTCTATAAATGGCAGTCTGTGGAGACCATTTTCATAAATTTGGAAGGCTAGAGAAACTCACAAGAAATATAGTTTTCACTAATTTTTCTTAGTTCATAAGTTAGAGTAGTGTTTCCTTCTTGTATTTGTAACTAAATTTAGATGGAGTTGAGGATGAAGATGGAGAGCATGAAGTTCAAGTGATATGGGTGACATTTCTCCTATCACTTTATTTCTTGTATTGTATCTTATGTTTAATTCTAATACAAGTACGAATCTTTCTTTTATTTTCTTCATGTTTAGTTAAAGTTTATACCTAGAGTTATGGTTGAACTTGTTATATCTTGTTTGTGATGGCTACTTGGCGGTATTATTTTGAACAAATTATTTATCACTTTTGCTTATCTAATCATGATTAACTGGCCATTAATTATAATAATCTTAAGGTGTTAAGTTTGCAATGAAAATTGAAATTTAACACTAGTTTAAGTAAGTGATAAATCTAGGGAGTATAATCATGAGAGTAGAAGTGCATCTATATGACTTGTTTCATGTAATTTCATAGAAGAAATAAACTTGTAATTAATTCATAACCATGAGAGTAGTTATGATTTAGTCACAAATATAGTTGATTCACTACAAGAGTAGGTTTCACATACATGAGGAAATTGCGCCATAATTAGCCAAGACAATAACATTCACTTAACTGATAATCTCATTTGCAAGAGTAGTAAGGAATTCCATATCTGTAGGAGAGTTTTCTAGTGTTATTTTCATTATTTTTACAGTTATGGTAGTCTATATAATAAATGAATTCGAAAAACACCGGTAATTGCAATCTTCTCTGTGGGATCGACCCTTGATACCCTATAGTCGCTCACGATTCGTATACTTGCGATAAATCGCGTGTGGGATATTTAGGAATTATAAATGTAAATCGCATGTGGGGTTTTTTATAGAAGAAATAAACTTGTAATTTCATGTAATTTCATAGAAGAAATAAACTTGTAATTAATTCATAACCATGAGAGTAGTTATGATTTAGTCACAAATATAGTTAATTCACTACAAGAGTAGGTTTCACATACATGAGGAAATTGCGCCATAATTAGCCAAGACAATAACATTCACTTAACTGATAATCTCATTTGCAAGAGTAGTAAGGAATTCCATATCTGTAGGAGAGTTTTCTAGTGTTATTTTCATTATTTTTACAGTTATGGTAGTCTATATAATAAATGAATTCGAAAAACACCGGTAATTGCAATCTTCTCTGTGGGATCGACCCTTGATACCCTATAGTCGCTCACGATTCGTATACTTGCGATAAATCGCGTGTGGGATATTTAGGAATTATAAATGTAAATCGCATGTGGGGTTTTTTAAGTAGAATTCAAGAGTTGTTTCTAGTTGGCAAAATTGACTCTTGAAACTCTCTTGAATTATCTTTCCAACTTATTTTTGGTCAAATACAACCCAAATTGATGGCTAGAATTGATTTGAAAAGATTGTGTGAAAACAAGGCACGTTGGTCAGTAATTTGCAGCCATCAGATACATTTTAATTGCTATTTTCTCGATGTTGGAAGCCGACATAGCTCTTCTATAAAATACAAAAGTTGTAGATATTTGACTTAGTTTTCCAAAGCATCAAGAATCATCCAATTTGGAGCTTTAAGAACCAAGGTACAATCAAAATATCACTGACTGGTCAGAGCTCTATTGTCAGCTTTCAACAACAGACTTTGACTTCTACATTTCGACTTTTTGACTAGGACTACGGCTGAATCGAACTTTGATGTCTTCATACCAAATGTAGATTTATCTTTTAGTTTCAAAATGGTTCAAGAATTATCTTAATCCAATATGTCTAGCCCAAGATATAGCCGAAATACCGCAAGTTACCAAAGTTGACTTTTCTTGCATTCTTTTGTTCTTAATTGTATTTTCTCTTTTATACTTCATATTCTATTTTTTATCACTTTAAACCATCATCAATCATCCAAATATCTTCTCAAATCATTCTATTTGATAATTGAATCATTAAATCTACAAAAACATGAAGTTTTTACCATTAAAATCCATATAAATGGAATTTTTCACACTTAAACCATAATATGCATATTATCACTAGAAACTTAGTTCATTAACTATAAACATGACTAAAACACACCAAAATTAATTAATAAAACACACTTAAAATATGTAAAATATCTACTTGTCAGCGCATTTGATAAAACTGAAATTTGAAATCTGAAATAAAAAATCTGATTCCATTAATTAATTGAATTGATAAGTATTAAATCTAATACATTTGAGTGTATCACATTCAATGATAAGTGAATAACTTATCACTTAATTTTGGAAGCAAGTTTTGCCTAGAAAATTCAATCACTTAATTAATTCAGATTTTCAATTTTTGAACATCAAACGCGTCTGAACATGTTAAGATCTGAATCCATTAAGTTTAGGTGCTGAATTGGGTTATCAAACAGGGCCTTAGCCTTGGAAATTTGTTTCTATACTATGATCAATTGTAATAGATTTGCAAAAATAGCATTCAACTGAAGGAAATTCAAGTTACATATCAGCTAAATTTGGCCTTCCTTGTCCTTGCTTCAGCTATCATACTTCTGTCTCTTCTATTTTCCATTTTTGAAACTATCAACTAGATTCTTAAAGAAAATTACCTATAATCCTATCTAATTCACACATGGCTTTTGGTGTTGCATTGCATCAGTAATCTCATCAACTCAAACATGACCACAATTCCAGCCAGTATGTGGACTGGACAGGAACAGGACTGGTGGTTCTTGGAACTGACCAAAGAACTAAAAGCAGCTAGTGAACCTTGAAGAAAGGTTGTGGTTTCAGTTCCAATTCTCATAAAATTGGAATCGAAAGCAGAAGCGACGGTTTCAATTCGATCAAAACCATGAGGAAACATTTTTTTTATTAAACGATGTCTTTGTGGGGCAATGGCCAAATACTGCGCTAGTGCTTGTTCCTACTGCAACAGTACTTAAATTGGCCTATAACATCCTTTGCTTCCCAATTTAAGTGCTACTGCCAAAATGGGCCATTGCTTTTGCAACAGCATTGGACCATTACTATTGCAGCAGCACTTAAATTGACCGATAATAGTGTTGCTTCCCAGTTCAATTGCTGTTCCCAAAATTGGGTTGTTGCTATTGCAGTGGATACTAGCACCGCAAAAGGGCAACGACTAGTATTTATCCATTGTCCCACAAACTCATCTTTCCCCTCTACTTCTCACTCCCTCTTAGACCAATTAAGGTTCCGAATTTCAAAGAACCACAACCAAAGCCTTTATTCAAGGTTCAATAGCTAATTCCAGTTCTTTGCCATGTGATGCAGTTCCAGTTCAAAGAGCCACTGATGTCAATCTACATCTACCATAGCAATGTGAAGCAGTTGCAGTTAATATTGGAACCATAGTGATGTCAATCTACATGTACCAAGAGACAAAATGATAAATCACCATTTGATTTACAAAATGTTTGAGGTCACAAAAACTGACAAATTTTTACTTCATATCCCATAGTCTACTGTTAAGGTGGCCACAGGTAGCTCATATACTTTTCATGTTTACTTCATAGTACATATCTTAACATTACACAATCTCTTTAAAGAATGTGATCACCAGATCTACTGATTTTTAACTGTGGCAGAGCCAAAAAATAATAGGAACTGAAACATAAAAGGAAGGCTCTCCCTAGGAAATAGCATTGCCTTAATACTACAATTGAAATACTAGTTCTCAAGGATCTCCATTTCCAAGTATGTGGAACCACCCTTGATGTATTTGCTTCTTACTTTTATGTGAAACCAAACTGGCTATTATTGTCAAAACTTGGCGTCATTTGATAGGTTCAGCAATGCAGCACCCAAACAGCATGATAAGATCAGGGCAGTACCAAAAAATACAATAAGATCAGATTTAACTACATAGTTGTGAAATTGTTTTCGAGTATCACAACAGAGAAGAGTGCAAAAATAAGAATTTTAGTTGGATAAGTAAATATGTGAGATTTTCACCTACATTTCCTAAGCATTGACCTCCCAAGGTAAGGCTTCTTGCACTGATCAATGAAAGCACACCACCACATCCAAAACTCAATGGAAACATTGCTCTTCTTTACATTCCTCTTCACTATAGCCATTAAATCAAATACATAGAAAACACGACTTGGACACTAAGCATTCTTAACATGAACCAATCTTTTAAAACTAAGATTTTAGAAATAAGTATGATAAAATCTAGTTGGACCTAACTTAGTCTAGGAACCAATCCATGTGACTTTTACTTAAATGTTTTGAATCAAACACGAAATGCTAGTATCTAATACTACCCTAGATAACCTAAAATGACTTAATACGCCTAGAGGTGTTACTTGTTTCAGCACATCTTAGCACCCACTAAAACTAAAATTTGCCCTCGAAACCCTAAATTCTAATACAACACTTTAATGTTCATACATTAAATCAACCTAAAGTACATCACTAAAACAGCCAAGCATCTAGAACATTATCATATTCTAGGATTCCCACTGCAGCCAAATTCTTGTCTATATGTCCTGCATCACTACGTTTTGTAATACTCAACCGAGGAAGTGATAGCAGAACCTTTAAAGTAGTACATTACCAGTAAAGTCAAACTTCAAGAACACCTTTCAAAATTACTCGAGTCCCCACCCTTAACATATAAAGTCAACGGTCAGGTGTTCAACACAGGGAAATTCCAGTTGGCAAAAATGTTCAAAACAAGAAAGAAACAGTTTTCTAAGTTCACTGACGTTCACATGTCAGTGAACAGTATATTCTATATTCATGTGAAAATTAATGCTAAGTGCAGAAGACTAAAGGCACCTTTAGACAGCAGCACTATATTACAGGCATTGCTGAAGAGAAACTCCTTAGGAGATTAGCTTGTAGGCTATGCGAGACCCAAACAGAGCTAATACACCATTAGGTACTGAAGTGATCTAAAACATGCTACTGCAGTACATAGTACTTATGGGGTTCCAAACAGTATTGCCCTAAAGTGACAAAAAAACCACAATGCCCTTACTAAGGCAAATGCCTAGTATATTTGCACCAACTATAGGCAGCAATTTCTAAAGGCACTACAAAATTCAGCAACAAAACATAACCAATAATGTTAGATAACAAAAATAATAATATCAAACATGCTCCTGCATCAATACCTAACATGAATGATATCTGATATAAAATTGCTTCAAGAGAGTTTTGACAACTATTAAGGCTGGAAAAAAATGTTGTGTCCAGCTATTTTCACTCTTTCATTTAAGGAAGAAATTTTACCATAGTCATTCTCTAGGTAAGAATGATCTTTCTAGAGTTGAAGAGCAACCCCAAAATTCACAACCCTCCAAAATTGTACATGTAGAAAAGGCACCATTATGGTAAACCAACAAAAGTTTCTTTTGCAGTTTCCTATGGTCGTCAGGAATGAAATCTTTTATACACCTCACTAAAGGCCACATATATGCTTCTTAGCGGTGACTTTATAGCACGGATATCTAATCCTATCAATAAAACCAAAACATATATATCTCATCATTCAAAAGAAAAGTTTTGTCCTAAAGCCTAGGTTAACAGAAGAACTCACAGATATATCAAAGCAAACCCAAAATTTACCAGTGGTGGGGTAATTTTAGAAAGCATCTAAGAGAAATTTGAAGCTCCAATAAGGTGAAACTAAAGCATATGAGAAAATAGACCAAGAACTAAACTTAGGCAGTCAAAACCACACCTATCAATGAACAAATGTCTGGCTAAAGAACATAGAAGTTACCATTTCCAACTCATAACTTTATGCTTAATTGATAAAATATCCCAGAAAACACTTATGTTGGTAGAAACATTGAGAAATATGTTAAGAGAAAGTCACAAGACGACATAAACGAACAAGGAACTAAAAGAAATCCATCTAAAAAGTTTTCTGGGGGAAATGCATCCAAATATAATGTAAAAAGTGGATTGATACATAAAAGGATTGACTCCCTTACCACTCTATGGTGAACAAGATACTCTACAATGTCAAGATGCCCATTAGCTGAAGCCATATGAAGTGCTGCAAATTGATGCAAATAAAACTGGGTTAAATGATTGATTAGAAAAGCCAAAAAAAAAAAAAAGTAAGCCAAACAGTATGCTTTTAGTAAAAGAAACACGATAAAAAATTTAATTAATTCCATAGAAAGATAAAGTGATGAACATAAGACTTCCACAAACATATTAGTTAAAAAACTAGAGTAAGCTTGACAATTGTTTCAATTAACTGATGTTTGTAACAAATCAGCAACAAATCTTCCAAAAAAATGAAGCCCAAAAAATTCTAGTTTGAGGCACTAATTAGCAATAAATGTACTATGAATAGCTGTCAGTCTCACTCTCCAAATGACGTTAAACACCAAATTACATCTCTCTAGTCTGAGCATCAATTTTGTCTTACATGTCATTCTTGAGAAGGTTTTTAGCACTTTTCTCACACATCAGAGCAGTTTTCCCTTTCCTCTTCCTCAAACCAGATTGTAGTGAGCTTCATGATAAGATATCTAGAGTGCAAGTAGCTATATTTTACTAAAGAAAGATCAATTTGATGTAATCGAGAATAGTATTACTTGATGATATTAAGGGGCAGAGCTTAAGACTAGTTGAACATATTCAAGAACTAGAACCATAAACCAAACTCTAAGAACATCAGCTCTCAAATGCTCACTCTCATTACCCAGAAATTCTGCAAAATTTATCCATATAATATGTAGGCCAGGTAATGGATTATTTAACCAATTGTCAAAATTACAAATAATTGTAGAACACAGACAACTGACAACTTCAATATATGCACAACTTTTAAGTACAACTCCTTCTAAAATGCCTTCATTAGTTAATATATTCTAAGTAATACTTAAATCTGCGCAATAATTGCAAGTGCTGTTAAAAGATGTAAACAAAACATGCAATTCACTTTTTGCTGAATTGAAGGTCCTACAAGTATCCACATGACAATTCCTTTCTTTTCTCTGGTCCCTAATTTTTCTGCTCCTTCTTGTTGCTCTACTTATTAGTAGAATGACCATTCCTGTGATCGATGTTTTCATTCGTTAACAGTTGTGAACCAATTTAATAGCTCTTTATTCTCCAGAATTTTCCAACTAACCTTGAATTCTTTCTATAAGCACTCTTATCCTGTATAGGTCATATCATACCCTTGACATGAGAAAAATCCAAGCTTGGGAGGTCAATGCCTTAACCACAATAACAATTACTGCTCCATTAAAAATCTACAGACTTTAGGAACTAAATGCAATCCAGCATATGCTGATGGTTTCAAGAACCTTTGATGGTGTTTGCTGCTTGTAGCCTATAAGAGGACGAGCACTTTGAATTGAGTTAAGGTGCAGTCTTATATAATTCAGTATAGCTGCAGTCTTAATTATTCTAGGTATTGATAGAAATGTCTGACATGTTCTTTTACGAACTCACTACATAGTCAACTTAAGCAAGTCTCTCAAAAGCATAACATGACACTAAATGGCCTAAAAAGTATAGCTGCACAATGTCAACTTAAGATTATGCCCAAAAAAAAAAAAAAAGACTTTCCTACTTGTTCTGCAATCTTCAACTAGCATGCTATATCATCTTGAGAATTTTTATTTGTAGATAAATACCAGTCATGTTTGTTAACAGTAGTCACCTGCAGCAGATCCTTTGCCATCTTCATTAATATCATGCTAACATCATATATATAAACGTGCACAACCACATACATTGGCATATACAGATGAATCTGTACATATCGAAAAGCATATGAAAGTAGATGCACCACTAATTTTGTACGTGTCCAAGGTCATGTGATGCACCACTGAATACAATATATTCATCAGCAATTTCAATTGTTAAATTGCCAAAGGCAAGAAAAAAGTCAATGTGAATAGCTGCAGCTACTCCAAAAGGACACAATATGTTGGACTAACTTATGCAGCAATTAGCTTTTGACTTAATGGAACAATTAAGCTTGAGATAGTGAAGCAGCAAAATAATGTTATAAGAGGACATTAATGCCGAATCCAACTATGTAAGTTACTCCAACACTATATAATGCAGAGGAATGGTGAATGTTATTCAAAGAAGTTGCAAGCTTGAACTCAAAAATATGTCACAAAAATCAATCAAATAAGTCATTTTGCTACAAAGTAAAGAGTATTAAAATTGTAACCTGTTCGTCCATGTGAATCCTTGGAATCAAGAGAAGTACCAGCAGAAGCTAGGCTTCTCAAATCATCAATATCATCATACCTAGCAGCCTGTTTCAGTATAAGCACCAAATGAACTCACAATAATGTCATCCTCAACAAGCATACACTATCCAAAATCAGTCCAACGCTTCTTAAAATAAATTAGGTGCAGCCAACAAAAACAGTTATTTTACAAATGACGAAACTAGTTATTTGGAGTTTACTAGCTAAACTTCTGTTAGAAAATCATGGCATGAAAAGCACTACAGAAGTGTGGTGCATGACTTCTGTTCTGAGAGAACACATGTCGGGGTAGTACAGTCATCATAAAACAGGAAGAAATTCAGAGTCTGTCAGCTATACATTCTGATCAGAGAAAAAGCAGAGTGAACGTAAGCCCATACCTGACACAGACCACTGGAACAATATGGAACAGTTTTACCAATTTTTCTTTTGCATATTTCCTCAAAGAATCAAGAACTTCACCAATCTAGTTAAAAACATGGTGCAGCAACGACTAAACAGAATCACTTAAATCAGGACCTCAAAAAAAAAGTCAACACCAATATGGAACACTTTTACTAATTTTCCCTTGCATATAACACTTTTACTAATTTTACCACTCCAGTTAAAAACATGCTGTAGAAACTACTAAACAGAATAACTTAAATCAGGGGAAAAAAAAAAGAGTCTACATCAAATTTGCAATCAGAATTTTCCATGGAATTCCGTCATTTTATCGAACCCTAGTAATGCATACAAGCTCATATAAGTGAAGAGAGACAGTACCTCGAGCATGGCGTCAACGTCATCGGAGTTGGTGGTTTCAGGTGGAGTGACTTCTGCGGAATTCGCCTCCGCCCCCATTTGCTTCCACCAAAATTTGCAGACAGGGGTTTTGGCTGTTATTGAACCGACGGTTTTTATGCTAAATGGGGTCTACATTTACTGAACCCGGCCAGTTAGGGCACCGGATAATTGATCACTGGTACATTTACTGAACCGCAGCTGATTTCGTCCTTTCCTTTCCCAGCTTCCGTGCAGCCCCTTTGGCTGCTGGTGCCTTTTGGCTCATTCCTGCTTTTGTTCCCTTCTTCCAATTGTGTCCTTGTCCTGGTTTCTTTGTAATTTTATGCTCAATTTTGTCCTTTTGTTTGCTGTCCATCCTTCGGCTGCTGCAATTGTTATCTAACAGTTTTATCCTTTTGTTTCTTGTGCATCTTCCGCCGCTGCAATTGTTATCTAACTTTATTGACAAAAATATATTAATTTATCGATTTGATTTATTAACTTCCTTCAACATATAACTTCCTTCTTTAACTTTGTATTAGCGTCTCCTTCTTCAAAATATAATTTCCTCTACTCTTTTATATTTATTAACTTTCTCCAAAATATATATATTAGCAAAGATATTGATTTTCTAAAAAATATACAAAACAATAAAAATTCTGTGTGCATCTAATATATACAGAACAATATAAATTCTATGTGTTACATTATCTATTGGTTGATTTTGAATGAGATATTAATTCATCAATAAATAAATTGCTTCATGATTAAATAAATATTTATTCATATATGCTATTCAATCAAACATTATTAATTTTCTATATTAATGAACTAACGAACTCTTCAAAATTGTGTTATCTTTAAATTTTAAAATCTTATTAATTCCCAAAAAAATTGAGTAAGATATTGATTGATCAATAAATAAATTGCTTCATGATTAAATAAATATTTTTTCATATATGCTATTCAATCAAGCATTATTAATTTTCAATATCAATAAACTAACAGACTCTTCGAAATTGTGTTATCTTTAAATTTTAGAATCTTATTAATTCCCAAAAAATTAATGCAAGTACTATTCTTTCCAGCAACATTTATTTACAAATCAATCGATCTAATACTCATTGAATACAAAAATGATTATTCGATTAATAAATACAAATATATGATTTCTTAATTTCTAATATCACATTGTTAAAAATCTTTAATTTATATATGTTGCTTCGATATCACATTGTTAATTTATATACAAGAAACAAGATACACACATTGAATAATAAAGAGGTTGTTTCGATGATATTCTCTCTTAATTATTGTTTCTTTGCTTTTGTTTGTTGCAACTGTGTAGCCGCTACCTTCCATTCCTTAATGCAGACACGATTTTTTTGGGCTATACAACTCTATATATATTCTTGCATCCTATTTGTGTGCCTTTATCTATATATATATATATATATATATATATATATATATATATATATATATATATATATATATATATATATATATATATATATATATATATATATATATATATATATATATATATATATATTCATTTTCTCCAAAATATATATGTTGACAAAAATAATGATTTTCTAGAAAATATATATCGACAGAAATTTTGTGTGTATCTAATAAATATAAATCAATTGTGCCGCTTTGTATTAGCTTCCATTAATATGACCAATTGTTTTTAAAAATATAGGATAATTTCCCTCTATTTCAAAAATGTAACTTCCATAATATTTGTTAACTACTAAATTATTAATTTAAACCTTTTGCACTTTCGAGACTAAAAAACTATTAAATATTAAAAAATTACGCAGGTCACTAAAAATCCTATGTATATCTAATACATACTAACGAATAAAAATTCTATATGTATCTAATCAATATATATATAATCGATTATGCTGTTTTGTATTAATGCAGATCAATGAAAATTATATGTGTTTAACCTATATCTAATATATATAAATTAATAATACTACCTTGTATTAACATATAATAAGTGTTTTTATATGAAATAATTATAATTTCGAGACTATTTTTATATTTATAATTTTCTCTCATTCTTTATATTTATCTGCTTATTTATTAACTCGCTTATTTATTAATTTTGTCGAAAGTGTGTATATTGACAAAAATATTAACTATTAAAAAAATATGCAAATCACTAAAAATGCTATGCACATCTAATATATAAAATAGCCTTCTTTTTATGTTTATTCGCTTATTTATTAATTTTCTCCAAAATATATATTGGCAAAAATATTAAATATGAAAAAAATGCAAATTCTTAAAAATCCTACGTACATCTAATATATGCAAATGAATAAAAATTCTATGTGTATCCAATCAGTATATATAAATCAATCATGCTATTTTGTATTAAATATCAAAAAAATATGCAGGTTGCTATATACACAAACATATTAAATATCAAAAAAATATGCCAGTCGCTAAAAATCCTATGTACATGTAATACATACAAACGAATAAAAATTCTATATGTATCTAATCAATATATATCAATATATATAAATCGATTATGGTGTTTTATATTAATGCAGATCAATGAAAATCATATATGATTAGCATGCATCTAATATATATAAATTAATAATACTACTTTGTATTAACATATAATAAGTGTTATTTATGTGAAATAATTATAATTTTGACACTATTTCTGTGTTTATAATTTTCCGTCCTTCTTTATATTTATCCGCTTATTTATTAACTCACTTATTTATTAACTTTGTCAAAAGTGTGTGTATTGAAAAAAATATTAAATATCAAAAAATTACGTAGGTCACTAAAAATCCTTTGTATATCTAATACATATTAACGAATAAAAATTCTATATGTATCTAATCAATATATATAAATCGATTATGCTGTTTTGTATTAATGCAGATCAATGAAAATTATATTTGTTTAACCAATATCTAATATATATAAATTAATAATATTGCCTTGTATTAACATATAATAAGTGTTATTTATATGAAATAATTATACTTTCGAGACTATTTCTATATTTATAATTTTCTCTCCTTCTTTATATTTATCTGCTTATTTATTAATTTTGTCTAAAGTATGTATATTGACAAAAATATTAACTATTAAAAAAATACGCAAATCACTAAAAATGCTATGCACATCTAATACATAAAATGGCCTTCTTTTTATGTTTATTCACTTATTTATTAAATTTCTCCGAAAAATATATACTGGCAAAAATATTAAATATGAAAAAAATGCAAATTCCTAAAAATCCTACGTACATCTAATATATGCAAATGAATAAAAATTCTATGTGTATCCAATTAGTATATATAAATCAATTATGTTGTTTCTTATTAATACAAATCAATAAAAATCATATGTACTTAACATGTATCTAATATATATAAATTTAATTAATTTTCTCCAAAATGTATATATTAGCAAAAATATTAAATATGAAAAAAATATGCAAATTGCTAAAAATCCTACGTGCATCTAATATATGCAAATGAATACAAATTCTATGTGTATCCAGTCAATATATATAAATTGATTATGCTATTTCGTATTAATACAAATGACTGAAAATCATATGTACTTGACATGTATCTTATATATATAAACTTAAAAATAAATCAATCCAATATTTATTGATTCAAAAAACAATTATTCGATCAATAAATACAAATATATGATTCTAAATTTATAATTTCAAATTGTTAAAAATCCTTAATTTGTATATATTATATTTATGAATTTATATTCTTCACTATATTTCTTTTCTTTTAGTTTTTGTAACACTAAACTCTTCCACTATCTAACACACGATCTTGAATTTTTGGTGAGTTTCATACAAATTACATTCCAATCAGTATAATTCATACACTACATTGCTACTCTCATTTCATTATACAACTACGTTTTTTTCCTATTTTCTATCTCAGGTACTCATTGGTAATATACCCTCGCATATACAAATAGACAACATAGGAGTCATTAATTGCTATCATGCTAAAACTCGATGGATCTTTCAACTAGAAGGAATAAAAATAACAGAAGACTGGCCAATATTTGCACGAAAACACTTCTTACATGAAGGAAGTGTCATCATGTTCACCTTGCTCAATGAAAACAATTATCATCTGCAGCTCTTCGGCAGAGATTTTATCCATCAATCATAATTAATCTGTTCCCTAAATTTTCTTTATTCTACTTCCACTTATATTTAACAATATAAAAATAAACATATCGAAATTATTTCAAATTATTAATTTATCTCAACTCTTAAAAAATGATTTACATTCCATTAATTTAAATAATATTTACATCCTGTTACTCTTAAAAAATTAAATACAAATCACAACAATATTACAATATCTATTTATAAATATATTAATCCAATATATTGTTCCTCTATTTATTATTCCAACCCTACTATCATATAAAACACTCTAAACATTAATTATTAAATAAATCTTACATTACTCTTAAACAATCAATACTGGGCACCCCGCGAAACTCGCGAGGCACAATGCCTAGTCGTACTTCTAATTAATGAGTATTAAAAACTTAGAGTAGATTATAACCATAGTAAAAAATACATATATGTTAAAAATAACCTAAGAATTGCTCAATTAAAGGAAAAATGTTATAAAATTAATAAAATGAAATACTATAATAGAAAGAAGTAGAGAAATAGAGAATAATTTTCTTATATTCCAACTAAATACAAAAACCTTCATAAAGAGTGTCAATTTACCTCTATATATAGGTACTATACGATTAAAGATACATCAATTCTATTAAACACCCACTACTACAAGAATATGAAAAAACCTATGAAACAGTTTCTCCACTACATGAATAGATTTATGGATTGTAATTTCTATGCATAATGTAGCCATAAATCATGAATTAATTCTCTTGGGAATACAAAGGAATATCCACACTTTTAGTTGTTTCATAACACTCCCCCTTGTATGTCAATTACACAAAAAATATGTCTCGTTAAAACCTTATTAGGAAAAAATCCATCGGAACAAAAACCCTAGTGAAGGAAAAAGAGTACACTATTCCTATGTATTAATTTCTCCCCCTGATGCAAATATCATTTGAAATCTTTTAATCATCGTATTCTAATATTCTTCACCAATTTCTCAAATATTGCAATTGGCAATGCCTTGGTAAACAAATCCGCCAAATTATTATCTGATCGGATTTATCGTACATCAATTTCACCATTCTTTTGCAAATGATATATCAGATCTTGTACAATTAGTAAGATACATTAGTGCACCAATTGTATTGAAATATGGTATTTTAGAATTAAGTATCTCTTCATCTTCTTCTCGCGGTCTAAAAAGGATCCTTATTAGAATCTAGTGATCTGACGACCATTGAGGTACTTAATGTATGTGTCTTATCCATATAAAATCGCTTTAATACCTTCCGAATATAAGCAGTTTGGTGGACAAAAATTTCACTTTTCAAATGCTCAATTTGTAAACCAAAGCAGAATTTTGTCGTTCCAAAATCTTGATCTCAAATTCTTTCTTCAAATATTCAACACTATTTTGAATCTCTTCAGGAGTTCCAATCAAATTTAGATCATCAACATATACAGCAATTATCACAAAATTTGATCCATTTTTCTTGATAAAAACACATGGACATATTGGATCATTTGTATAATCTTCTTTGATTAAACATTCATTGAAACGGTTATATCACATACGTCCAAATTGTTTGAATTCATACAAAGACTTTGTAATTTAATATAATAAATATCTTTAAGATTAGATTTTGAATCCTTCAGGGATTCTCATATAAATATCATTTTCAAGATTTTCATATAAATATGCAGTAATGACGTTCATTAGACGCGTATCTAGTCTTTCATGTACCGCAAAACTCACAAGATATCTAAATGTGATAGCATCCATTACAGATGAATACGTTTCATTATTATCGAATCCAGGCCTTTGTGAAAATCTTTGGGTTACAAGTCTTGCTTTATACCTCACAATTTTATTTTTCTCATTTCTTTTTCTCACAAATATCTATTTATATCCTATTGGCTTTATACCTTCAGGTGTTTGGACTACATGTCCAAAAACTTTTCTTTTAGCCAATGAGTCAAATTCAGATTTGTAAGGATCGAAAACAACCTAAGAAGGGGTGAATTAGGTGGTTTAAAAAACTGACCAAGATATGAATCACTTTTTGAGAACTTGCCCTCTTTTTCTAAAGGACCACACAATGGAGTAATTGATGAGGAAGCACAAGTGCTTGGGAGTAGAAGAGATAGACAATTTATATTACAAGACAGTAAGTAAAAGGATAGAATAGCAAACCAACTTTCAAAGTCCACTTGAATTTGAATACCACTTTATATTGCAAGTTTTTTCAAATTGATCAACTTACAACCAATCTCTTGTGTACAAATGAAGGATCACTTCCTCTTCGCCCCAAGCCGCACTTGGTCAAGTAAGGAAGTTTTACTATCACTCGGATAACCCTCATAAAGTAAACATACTTGAAAAGCTTATCGAAAGTTACACAACTAAGAGTACAAATATTCTTTAAAGAGTATTCTTACACTTGAATCACTCAAGATTTGATGCAGTTTCAATGTGCAAAAGTTGTCTGAAGTGGTTGGCTTTTTCCTTTTTATAAGAGACCAAAAAATTCTTCAATTAATGCTATTAACGGATAGAAGGCAGTTGAAGAGTCAACTAGCCGTTGGTGATATCGGACATCCGGTAGGCTAGTTTTCTGCGTCCAAATGCAGGCAGTGAGTTCAAAAAATTTTCTTGAAATATTTAGGATGTCTGGTACCTCCACAATATGCGTTCGAAGGTATGATGTAAAACTGAAAATTCTCCTTCAATTTGTTCGGACATCCGGTGCCTCCAATGTTTTGCGTCTGAAATGTTGCAACGTTTGTTGGACGTCCGGTACTCAGGTGTTGTACGTCCAATCGAGGTCAATTAGCTTAGAGGATTTGGCTTATCATCTTCAGACATCCGAGAGTGGGTTCTTCATGCGTCCAAAGTTACTCAATGATTGTCGGACGGCCGATGCAGTTTTTATGCGCATCTGACAGCTATTTCAGCATATATTAGCCTTTGAACCTGTTCTGCGCCAATTCTGAAAAGATCTAATTAGAGAATATTAGTAACATCCATTTTTTGTAATCATCAAAAGTTACGGATTGAGATAAACAATTTTTTCCTTTTTAATGATGATAAAACAATGGATGGAGTAAAAAGGTTTTAGGTACAGCTCCCCCTAACTTAATGCATTCAAGGAGTATTCACAACTTCCCTTCAAAATAATGTCTACTCATGATTATTCACAACTCCCCCTCAGAATAATGTTCACTCCCCCTTACATATAGATTACATATCTATTTACATATTCATATCTCTCCCTTTTTTGTCATCATTGAATCAACCAATGAAATTATCCATATTACCAACAATATGGTCATTTATTGACTCACCAATATTATCACCAGGTATTATCAGTAAGATAAAACACAGCAACACACATCCAAACTGAATTTAGCAAAACGGTAAAACAAAACACAGCAGAACAGTACCAAAACCAAAACATCATCAACTAGAACCTAATATTGGCAGATAAATTGAAATAAGCAACATTCAATATAAATGATAACTAAATAGTTTTACAGACCAGTAAAGGAGTAAAATCCTTAAAACAGAGCACACCAAATGTTTTTAAATGCAAAAGATACAGAAATCTACTATGAACTATTATCCTAATCATGAAGTGCAGTAGCCTAGTAATGCCTATATGGTGATCTTAGAGGATCCAGATCTTTTTCTAACTAGGCGAAACTGGGTAGAGTCTTCTTCCTCACTGTCCTCATCCTCATCATCATCATCCTCTTCAGTCTCTTCTTCAGTTGCTGGAGTTTTTTCCTTGTCATGTGGTTGAGAATTGGAGGCACGGTACTTTGGGGTAGTCTCAGTGGTTGACTCAGTTCTAGATTCCTTTCGGTGTGTATTTTCATTTTCTGGAGGAATGAGAGGTACAAGCAGATTTTTTTTGGCAACGAAAGTGGCTTGTTGTTCCGAAGTCATGGTCATCATCAAACCATCTTCAAGAAGCAGGATATATTGTTTGAGGTCATCAAGCAGAGAGATGACCTCAAGGTTGGATGAAGTATACATAGAGGTTGACCTTCTAGGATGAATGGTGAAGGGTGTCACATACATAGACTGGTCTCGAGGAGTTCTAGGGGTTATAGGAGTTTCATGAAGATTTTTTCTCCTAAACTCAGAGACAATTTCTTTGTAGTACTAATGACCCTAAAAAAATTTCAGATTTTTTCTTTCAAGGTAAGTCTTAGAAAACACAGTTGATGCACTCTTTTTTGGAGATTTGCCAGTAAAGAAAATTTTAAAATGAGTAAAAATAGGAATAAAAAAATTTTCATAGGACAGTTTCCTACGGCTGTTAGTGCTGATTTTGAGCAGAAATTTGCACATGATAAAACCAAAAACAATTCAGATTTTTTCAAAAAAACAGTAGAACAAATAAAGTTTCATTTTGTTTGCATCAGTTCTGTGACTATCAGTGGGCACCAACAGATTTGAAATTATAGTAAAAATGATCAGGTTTTGAGGACTAAGATCTTCCAATCTTGCCTCAGCAGGAGTATTAAAGTGAGACTGAAAATAGGTCATCAATTTTGCAACATGAAAGTGATGGTATGCAGAGGAAAATTCTTCGTAAGAAAAGAAATTTACAATTTTGCCTTTAAAACTATCTTCAATTTTGGTTTCCAAACCAGAGTTGACAATTTCAGGAATCGGCTCTATATTAACAGAATTGACATGTGAAATGAGATCAGTATAAGATTTACCCTTTCTGAAGTTTGCAAAAAATTGATGAAACATGTCAGGATAGTAGGTGTTTGGAATGGTCAAAAGATGGGTTCATTTCTGGAATTTAAAAAGGTTGAGAACAGGTTCAAAATCAAACTTACGGAATTCGTAAGCAATGATGGTCCTTTGAGTGATGAAACCTTTCTGCGAGATCCATTCAAACCTCTCTCTGGCTTCATTATTGATGAACTTGGGCAGGGGAGTAGCTTCAATAGCAGTTTGGGTCTCTGGTTGTTCATGTTCTGGACGCTTTCTTTTGCCACTGCACAGAGTAGTTGGTGCAGTACCCTGAACACCAGACCTTGTCCTTAGTGACTTCCTAGTAGATGGTTCATCAGTCTACTGTTCCTCAGCATTTTTCTTTGCATCCTACTGTTTCCCAGAAGGATCAGTAGTTTGCCTTCTCTTGGGTTGAGCAATACTCTTTCTTTTGGCAGTTTTTTTTTCTTTCTTGAGTGATTTCATGGTGGTTACATCTGCATTAGTAGGCTGCTCCAGTTCCTCTTCATTACCACTTACTGGATGCCCTTCAAATTGATGCTCCTCTATCTGCTCATCGGATGGTTCAACAGATGGTTTTCTGGTTTGCGCATTCTGCTTTTTCCTTGCAGATTGCTTTGTTTTTTCATTACGATTTTCAGTTTTCTTTTTGGGAGATTTGATGGAAGGTTCGATAATTTGAACATCTTCATCCTCCTCATCATGAAGCTTGAAGGTGCGTCCGGCACTCACGGATCCTCCTCTAATCCTCACCATGATTGCAATACAGTGTGATTTTGTTGTGTAATATGATACAAATAAGTATGAAACGATGAGGAGTGCAATATGAATTACAATGGATGCACGAACTGTCCACAGAGGGAGAAATTTTTGTGGTTAGGGTTTTGGGTAAGAATTGGAATTTATAGTGCAGTTGGCGGTTGGGGGAAGTTATGATACGCAATAAACTCGCAATAGGTATGTGAATGTGTCGGTCAGAGTGATTTCTTGGTACTTGTTCCGAGAAGAGATGAATTTGAATTTTGAAATTGAGAAAATATAAAGAGTTGCGTTCGAAACAAAATGGTAAGAATGAATTGAATAACACAGAGGGTTTCCTTATAAGATGCAATTTTTGAGTGCCAGACGGCCAAACGAAGTAGAGCGTCCGACACCTCCGTCTGAACCAAAATTTTCTGAGTAAATAATCAAGAACACTGTCGGACGTCCGTTCTAACACATCGGACGTCCGATAAAGAGTAATCAGAGAATTTTTAGAGTATTTTTTCTGAAACGCCCAACTTTATTCTCAAAGACACAAATTGATCCAATAGTAAGGCTTTTGTGAGAATATCAGCAATTTGATCTTTTGAACAGACATATTGAACACAAATTTCACCATTATGGACAAGATCACGAATGAAATGATGCTTTATGTCTATGTGCTTTGTCTTAAAATGTTGGATGAGATTTTTTTATCAAATTTATTGCACTAGTGTTATCACAATACATGGGCACACAATCATACATCAATCCAAAATCATTTAATGTGTTTTTCATTAACAATAATTGAGTACAACAAGTTCCAGCGACAACATATTTAGGTTCAGTTGTAGATAATGAAATAACATTTTGTTTCTTACTAAACCAGGATACTAAGTAATTTCGAAGAAAATTACATATACCTGTTGTACTTTTTCTATCAACCCTACAACCGCCGAAATCAGTATCAGAGAATCCATACAAAGGAAATTCATGATACTTAAGATACCATAGGCCAAAATTCAAAATTCCTTTTAGATATCTAAGAATTCTTTTTACTACATTTAAATGAGATTCCTTTGGACAAAACTGAAAACGAGCACATAAATACACAGCAAACATAATATCAGGTCTACCAGTCGTTAAGTAAAGCAAACTATCAATCATACCTCTATACTTCTTTTCATCAACTTTTGTACCTTCTTCATCCTTTTTAAACTTGGTAGATGTGCACATAGGTGTTTCGACCTGCGTTGAATTCTCCATTCCAAATCTTTTGAGCAGTTCCTTGGTGTATTTTGTTTGATTGATGAACGTTCCATCTCGAGTTTGAACCACTTGATGTCCAAGAAAGAAATTTAATTCTCCCATCATGCTCATTTCAAATTCTTTTTGTATGATATTGGAAAAATCCTTACACAAACTCTCATTAGTAGCACTGAATATAATATCATCCATATATATTTATACAATTAAAAGATTATGTGAACTTTGCTTAGTGAAAAGATTAGTATTCACAATACCTCTTTTAAAATCATTTTTAATCAAAAAACCACTCAAACGTTCATACCATACTCTTGGAGTTTGTTTTAGTTCATACAAAACTTTTGAGAGTTTAAATACATGATTTTGATAAATTTGATTTTCAAAACCAGGAGGTTGATCAACATATACTTCTTGATCAATAAATCCATTTAAGAAAGCACTTTTAACATTCATTTGAAATAATTTAAAGTTCTTGAAACATGTAAAGACCAAAAACATTCTAATTGATTCCAGCCAAGCTACGGGTGCAAATGATTCATCAAAATCAATTCTTTCTTCTTGAGTATATCCCTTGGCTATAAGTCTGGCCTTATTTCTTACTACCTCACCTTTGTCATTCATTTTGTTTCTAAAAATCCACTTTGTGCCAATGATAGAATGATCTTTTGATCTAGCAACTAATGTCCATACCTTGTTTCTTTCAAATTGATTTAACTTCTCTTCCATAACTAAAATCCAGTTCTCATCTTTCAAAACATCAACAATATTTTTGGATTCAAAGTGTAAAACTAATACAAAATTATCCATTAGTTGTTTAGAGGAGGAACGAGTTCTGACCTTCTCGGATGGATCCCAATAATGAGCTCCTTAGGGTGGTTTTGAGCAAATTTCCAAACTCTTGGAAGATCGTTAGGTGTACTAGTGTCTCTGTCATTGTCTTTCCTTGCTGGACTGTCTTGAGTTTCATGTTCTTTTGAATCATTTTCTGGTGAAATAATGCCTTGATTAGTGATTGTGAGTTTCTTTAGTTATTATTGAATACCTGCATCATCATCTTCACCACTACTTATGAAAATATCACCATTAGATTTATCAAAAATTAAATGTATAGGTTCCTCTATAACCAAAGTCTTTCGATTGTAAACTCTAAAACTTCTCTTATTCTCACAATATTCCAAGAAAATTCTCTCATCAGATTTTTTATCAAACTTTTCGAGATGTTCCTTGAAGTTTAAAATGAAGCATTTGCAACCAAAGATTTTAAAGTATCCAACTATAAGCTTTTTATCAAACATCAGCTTATAGGAGGTTTTGTTTAAGATTGGTCTTAAAAGAACTCTATTCATGGTATAGCAAGTTGTATTTATAACTTCACCCCAAAAGTATTTTGATAAATTATACTCACTTAGCATAGTTCTAGCAGTCTCTTGAAGAGTTCCATTCTTTATTTCAATAATTCCATTTTATTGGGGAACTCTTGTAATTAAAAATTCATGTGTAATACTATTGTTGTTATAAAATTCTGAAAAGCCACAAAAATAAAATTCTGAGCCATTGTCACTTCTGATTTTAATGATTTTCAATCCAATTAAATTCTGAACTTTTGCAAATAGTGAAACAAAGTTTTTGAAAGCATCATTTTTGTATGCAAGAAACATCACCCAAATGTATCTAAAATAATCATCAACAACAACAAAGTAAAATCTTTTGCCACATAAGCTGGTAGTTTCTGTAGAACCAAATAAATTAAGATGTAAAAGTTCTAGAGGATTTGTAGTAGAAACAAATTTTTTGGATTTAAAAGACATTTTGATTTATTTTTCAAATTGGCAAGTATCACAAATTCTGTCCTTTTCAAATTTGATCTTTGGCAATCTTCTAACAAGTTTCTTTTTGAAAATTTTTTTAGGAAATCTATATTGAAATGACAAAACCTTCTATGCTACAATCAGGGGTCCTCATTTGCAACTTTGAAACAACTAATCTAGAAGAATCAACTTTTTCAAAGATGACTACATAAATGTCATTAACTCTTTTTCTTTTGAAAATAGTGCTGAATTTAGAGTCAAGAACAAGGCATTCATGCTTTTTAAATAACACAAACAGATTCCTATCACACAATTGACTATCATTTAACAGGTTATAGCTCAAATTGTCAACTAAAAGAATATGGTGAATAAAGGTTTGACCATTCTTACCAACATCACCAATTCCAATAGTTTTGGCTTTGTTATCATCTCCAAATGTTATCTTTCCGCTTGTTTTTGCCTTGAGTTTGATGAACTGTGATGGATCACCAGTCATATGTCTTGAGCATCTACTATCTATGAATCACTTTGATTTCTTAATAATGTTTACCATGTTCACCTCTTCATCACCAATGGTCATGAAAGCCATTTGGGCAGACTTCTCTTCTTCTTCGACTTCACCTTCTGAATTACAATCATTTCAGGTGATTTAAAAATTGTTAAATTTTGGTTTTCGTTCAACCTTGCCTTCCTTCCTTTTCTTTATTGGACATTCATTTGCGTAGTATCCAAGTTAAAAGTATCCAAAACACTTATCAGTTTATTTATTGTTGAGTTCTAGCTTTCCTTTGTTTCTCAAGTTATTGAACTGATTTAAGAATGAATTGATGGGTCCACTTTTTCTGAATCTCCTCTTGTTAAGTATTCTTTTGAAACTTTTTGTGATGGGTGCAATATCACTGTCATTATCTTCCATGTCATCTTCATCTAAGGAGGCTGAATCATTTTCATCATGTGAGGCTTTTAGCGCAATACTCTTTCTCACCTTTGTATCTTTTTCTTCATGCACCTTAGACTTGAGTTTCAACTCATAAGAAATTAGAGAATTAATAAGAGATTCAATGGGTAAAGTATTTAGATTTTTAGTTTTCTCAATGGCAGTCACTTTACTCTCCTAATTCTTGGATAAAGTATTTAGAATTTTTCTATTTTTCTCACCTAGAGAGTAATCCTTTTCAAGTACTTCTAAATCTTTAATAAGATCATTGAATTTGCAATACATCTTGTCAATATTTTCATGAGATTTCATCTTAAAAGATTCATACTTAGTGACCAGAATGGACTCATTTTGTTCTGTCACATTCTCCCTTCCTTGATAGATTTCTCTGAAATTATCCCAAATCTCTTTTGCAGATCTACAGTTTTTTATTCTAATAGATTCATTTGAATCTAAAGCACTGTATAAAACATTCATAGTCTTGGCATTTAAAATAAAATGAGTTCTATCATCACCAGTCAACTTACTCCTTATTTTTTGTCTCGACCTAAGAATAGCTTCATCAATAATAGAGGCATCATATGGACCTTCATTGACAATAAATCACAACTCAATATCAATAGATTGTAAGAAAATAATCATCCTCTCCTTCCAACTCACATAATTTGATCCATTGAATATTGAAGATCTAGTGACGGATTGTCCTTCAAAAAATATGACATTATTGGTTGTCATTTTTATTCCAAAATCGATTGAGTTTAATCTTTAGGAGACCAAACTTTGATACCAATTGTAAGGATGGAAAACAACCTAAGAAGGGGGTGAATTAGGTGGTTTAAAAAATTGACCAAGATATGAGTCACTTTTTAAGAACTTACCCTCTTTTTCTAAAGGATCATACAATGGAGCAATTAATGAGGAAGCACAAGTGCTTGGGAGTAGAAGAGATAGACATTTTATATTGCAAGATAGTAAGTAAAAGGATAGAATAGCAAACCAAGTTTCAAACTCCACTTGAGTTTGAATACCACTTTATATAGCAAATTTCTTCAAATTGATCAACTTACAATCAATCTCTTGTACACAAAGGAAGGATCACTTCCTCCTCGCCCTAAACCGCACTTGGTCAAACAAGGAATTTTTACTATCACTCGGACAACCCTCACAAATTTACACTATTGAAGAAATAGAAACACACTTGAAAAACTTATCGAAAATTACACAACTAAGAGTACAAATCTTCTTTAAAGAGTATTCTTACATTTGAATTACTCAAGATCTGATGTAATCTCAATGTGCAAAAGTTGTCTGAAGTGGTTAACTTTTTCCTTTTTATAAGATATCAAAAAAATTTTCAATTAATGCTACCAACAGATAGAAGGCAGGTGAAGAGTCAACTAGCCGTTAGTGGTATCGGACGTCCGGTAGGCTAGTTTTCTACGTCCGAACGCAGGCAGTGAGTTCAAGAAGTTTTCTTAAAATATTTAGGATGTCCGGTACCTCCAGAATATGCGTCCGGAGGTATGATGTAAAACTGAAAATTCTCTTTCAATTCGTTCAGACATCCGGTGCCTCCAATATTTTGTGTCCAAAGTGTCGCAACGTTTGTCGGACATCTAGTACTCAGGTGTTGTACGTCCGATCGAGATCAATTAACTTAGAGGACTTGGCTTATCATCTTCGAACGTCAGAGATGGGTTCTTCATGCGTCCGAAGCTACTCATTGGTTGTCGGACACCGATACAGTTTTTATGTGCGTCCGACAGCTATTTCAGCATATGTTAGCCTTTGAACCTGTTCTGCTCCAATTCTGAAAAGATCTAATTAGAGAATATTAGTAACATCCATTTTTTGTAATCATCAAAAGTTATGGATTGAGATAAGCAAGATTAGATCGCATCATTTCATTTTGACCAATTATTTATATATCGACATTCATCAACCGATCTAAATTCATGATCTTCATCAACTTCTATAATATCAAGTGCTACATTTCATTAGGTTCCAATTAAATTAGCTCTTAAGGAGCGATCTTTTCAGAAGGTTAATTTTGTCATGACATTTATTAATTTTCGGAGATATTTAAAATCAGTTGATATCTTATTTAGGTAGGCCGGCCTTAAATTTATTTGTAGTACTTGTGCATGTCCTTCAGGGACATAAATTTTAATCAGGATATTTCATGTAGGAATAGTTGATTTAATGACTCTTCTGGAATCGATAAATATATCTGACAATTGATTTGCAACTTTTACAAATGAAGAATTTCTTGAACTTCTAATTCACATTATGAGAATCGAGGAAATCCAATTTTCAAATGATTTCCTTTCGATTGAATTTTTCCTCCCCCTAATGTCGGGAATCGTAACTCATCAGAATAAATAAATCATTCAATAGATCACCCATCAAATATTTTACGATATTTAATCGTAAAAAGTGATTCATACCTAACATAAATTTTAAATTTTTTTTGGAGCCATATATAATATAAAGGAGCTATGTATAAATACTTGTCGACTTTTAAATATTTTTATTTTTGCCAAATCATATATCCATTAGAATCAGTAAACTTTTGGTTACTGCAAGTGATGATTATAAATCAAATGAGAATGAAGACAACTATATCGATAACCATTTCTCTTTCGAATGATTATTATGATATAATTAACCTTTATCTCGTTTGATTTCTAAACATGATCTTTATTATTATCTCATTTAGTGTCTCAATTTGATATCCATTACGACGGATATTCAAATTCAATAAATTTTTTGAGACATGATAAAAAGTAGTGTTTTATTTATCATAAACTTTTTCTTCTACAAGGAGAAATATATATGTGGCTCTTCTGGAGTTTTGAATCACTTAACTTCTACCACTGATTGTGTTTGTCTCTCTTATTAGAATATAGTATATATAGTAGCATTTATTAATGAAACACATATCATTATCACCATAATTCTTATGGGACAAATATCATCACCATAATTTTTTGATCCCAAATGTTTAACATCCATTTCTTCTTCAGGAAGAAAAGTTAATTACTATCATAAATTAAATCAATCATCATACATCTTCAGGGCATTTAAAGAAATTTGCCATGTGAAAATGCTATTATAATTTTGATTCGTCAAATGTATTTCGGGATAATTATCTTCAAAATCCTTATTTTCTTGTTCTTATCACTATTATTCCATTTCAAGTGGTAACTTTTTCTCTTGTCATGGTAAAATACATATTTACCAAAATCATAGTCATGACAGTAACCATAACTAGTAAATTGAAATTTAGTCGCATTCATTTCTGGGAATGGACTAGAACTAGCATGCAATAAGTACAGAATATTTTTTAAATTTTCTTTTCATATTGCTACTACAAGAGCATATTTGTGAAATATATAGAGAATATTATTTTCAATTAATAAATAATTCTAAAAATAGCATAATTGTGTACTTATAGCCATAAGTAAATTTATCATACCAGGTTTTGAAATAATGACCATCTTTTGGTAGCCAAATCTTTTCGTTACAGAACGACCATCTTTGAGTGGTCGAATCTTTTTTTTTTAAGTATTTCAAAGGACAAGTGGATCCTCAAACATAATTAATTTTCTATAATAGCATCTTTAAAACTCAATGCATCATAATATAAGTATTTATAACAAATAATTCTAAAGATAAATGAGTAGAATTAAAAGAAAAGATATTACCTCAAAGATGTCAAACAGTATATTGTTGTGGTTAATGGTTGCTCAGCATTGAGCACTTATATTTTGCGATCATTCAAATGTTAGCCTTAAGAAATTGAAATAAGTTTGTGAATCAGAGATTTACTTCAATCAGTAGACAGAAGTTGCCGAAAAAAAACACGGGCAGAATCTCGTGTTTCACTTTTACTCAAGGTAGAGGCTCCGTTTTCACCTTTTACTCAAAAGTAGAGACTCGTGCTAATAACGTGTTATAAAACTAATAAAATGAAATACTATAATAGAAAGAAATAGAGAAATGGAGAATGATTTTCTTATATTCCAACTAAATACAAAAGTCTTCACAAAGGGTGTCAATGTACCTATATATATAGGTATTATAAGATTAAAGGTACATTAATTCTATTAAACACCCACTACTACAAGAATATGAAAAATCTATTAAACGGTTTCTCCACTACATGAATAGATTTATGGATTGTAACTTCTATGCATAATGTAGCCATAAATCATGAATTAATTCTCTTGGAAATACAAAGGGACATCCATACTTTTAGTTGTTTCATAACAAAAAAACACTTATGAAACATTTGTACGTATTTAAATTTTGACAATTTTATATATCTTATGTGATTATGTATAGAAAAATATTCATACCTTTGTCTCCTTTATTTATAAAACAAACAAATATCCATACTTTAACAGTTGCAAAAGGACTCATAAAGCTTGTTGCATTAAGTTTTTATCAAAACTTTGTGATTTTTTTTATCCTAAGCACAAAAAACAAAATGATACTCTCTCCTCCCCTTACTAAAAAGAAAAAAATACATACACATAAACATGGTTACATATGCAAGTGATATGAACCCGTCCGAAAGTATGAACTCGTATCCCACATAATCCCGGATCTAGATGAAAAACACAAGTTGGAATGCGGAACCTTGACCCTTCTAAAACCACAAGCTATGAAACCAAGACGAATCTTGACCCACAACTTAGTATTTTAGTGAACCAAAAGTATTGGTAGAAGAATGCCACAATCAAGGTATATACTTGATTGATAAGTTCAAGTTGAATAACTTAAGAAAAACTCTCAAATATTCAAGAAAAGCTCTCTTGGACAAGAGCAGTGAATAAAACTCATAATTTTATTATAAAATCTGATCTTCTAAACGTTTAAGAGGTTAGGTTATTTATAACCTTGCATGACTTGAAAACCTAATGTGATTTAGAATCACTTACTTGAAAACCTAATGTGATTTGGAATCACTTATTTGACTAAGAAACCAACTAAGCTTTTGGCCACTTGAAAACTAATTTTTGACCGATTATTTTAATAATTAAATTGACAATTAAAACCCTAACTAATACTATTAATCAAACGACACAACTTGCTAAACAACTAAACTGAGCTTCATTCATGACGACTTGGAGTAAGGTGTAGAACGTAGGGTCTTCACTTTCCAACCCTTCAATGGTCCTTAAACCATCCCCAACTCGATTTTATATTATATAAACAAGAGTTTGAAGTGATTCTCTAAGTTTTTTTTGTATGAACTCTTGTAATTGGACCACTCTGGATTTGGACAACTTGATCCTTGATCTTGCATTAGTCTTGATCCCTTTAGACCTTTCATCACTCCCCTCCTCTTGGAAATGTTTTGTCCCCAAATCAAACTCGTCGTCTGCATAAAAAGGATTCAAGTCAGTAACTCCATACTTGCCTAGAAGGTCAAGTTTGTAAGCATTGTCATTAATATGATCCATCACTTGGAATGGTCTATCACCTCTTGGAAGGAGCTTAATACGCCTTTGGACTAGAAATCGTTCCTTCCTCATATGTATCCAAACCCAATCACCTAGTTCGAATACCATATTTCGACGCCCCCTTATTTGCATTTTGAACATATTGAAGAGTTCACTTCTCAATATTAGCTTGAACTTTAGCATGCAAATCTCGCACAAAATCACCTTTTTTTTTACCATCTAGATTAACTTTCTCATGAACAGGTAAAGGAGATAAATTCAATGGTGTGAGAGGGCTAAAATCATAAACAACTTCAAAAGGTGAATATTATGTAGTAGTGTGCATAGTGTGGTTGTAGGCAAACTCAACATGTGGCAAGCAATCTTCCCAAGTTTTAATGTTCTTTTTAATGATTGCTCAAAACAAAATAGACAAGGTTCGATTAACTATTTTGATTTGACCATCAGTTTGTGGGTAACTAGAAGTAGAAAATAGCAATTTGATACCTAGTTTACACCCCAAAGTTTTTCAAAAGTAGTTAAGGAACTTAACATTCCTATTGACACAATAGTGTGGGACATTCCATGCAAGCAAATTATTTCTCTAAAGAATAAATAAGCTATATGCTTAACATCATCAGTTTTGTGACAAGGGATAAAATGTGCTATATTAGAAAAACGGTCAACTACAACATAAATTAAGTCATGACCCTTTTTAGTTCTAAGCAAACCAAGCACAAAATTCATAGATAAGTCAACCCAATGTTCATGTGGAATGGGTACGAGATTGTAAAGACCATAAGGGTTTACCTTGGATTTTGTACGATGACAAGTGACACACCTTCTTATATGTCATTCTACATCCCTTTTCATTTGTGGCTAAAAGAAATGCTCTTAGAGAACTGATAATGTCTTAACAATGCAAAAATGGCCCTTAAGTCCTCCTTCATGTGCCTTACGAACCAATAGTGTACGCATTGATTTCGTCAAAATGCACAGCTTATCCTTATAATACAAGAACTCCTGTGATATGAAATAATACTCATGAGTGTGTTATGGCAAAAAAGTGAAAATCTCACCAAAATCTGGGTCAGTGGCATAAAGATCCTTAATGAATTCAAAGTCTAATAACTTAGCATCTACTGTAGTGATAAGTGTGTATCTTCTAGAAAAAGCATCAGTTACTACATTAGTCTTACCTATTTTTTACTTGATCACGAATGTAAAGCTATCAATGAAGGTTATCCACCTCGCATGTCGCTTGCTCAACTTAGTTTGGGACTTGATGTATTTGAGCGATTCATTATCAATATACAAAATGAACTCTCGAGGCCGAAGTTAGTATTGCCATGTTTGGAGAGTTCAAACTAAAGCCATCAACTCTTTGTTATAGATTGAGTAGTTTAATGAACCTTCGTTTAACTTTTCATTAAAATAAGTAACTGGACGACCTTCTTCGAGTAGAACAGCCCCAATGCCTATACCAGAAGCATCACACTCAACTTCAAAAGATTTATCAAAGTTAGGTAAACTTAGAACAGATGTACATGTGAGCTTGTGTTTAAATAATTGGAAAGACTTAACTTGTTCATCTCCCTAATGAAATGACACATTTTTGTTGACTATTGATGTAAGTGGTGCAACAATTGTGCTAAAATCCTTGACGAAGCATCGGTAGAAGCTTGTCAAACCATGAAAACTTCTTACCTCACTTACATTAGTAGGTGTTAGCCACTCACTTCTACCCTTCACTTTTGCTTGATCAACTTGTATATCCTGTTTACTCACAACATAGTCTAAAAATACAAGTTGATTAGTGCAAAAAATGCACTTCTTAAGGTTGGCGTAGAGACTTTCCTTTCGAAATACATCCAAAATAGATTGCAAGTGTATCACATGTTCATCTAAACTCTTGATATAAATTAAGATATCATCAAAGTAAATCACTACAAATTTACCAACGAAGGGATGCAAAACATAGTTCATTAGCCTCATAAAAATATTAGGTGCATTAGTTAAACCAAAAGGCATGACCAATGACTCATACAGTCCATGTTTGGTTTTAAAAATAGTTTTCCAGTCATCCCCTTCTTTCATGCGAATTTGGTGGTAACCACTTTTCAAATCAATCCTAGTGAAAATGATAACACCATCTAATTCATTAAGCATGTCATCTAATCGAGATATGAGATAGCGAACTTTACCTTTATGACGTTAATTGCTCTACAATCAGTGCACATTCTCCATCCTCCATCTTTCTTAGGCACTAGTAGGATAGATACTGCACAAGAGCTTAGACTCTCACGAATTCATCCTTTGCCAAGTAGCTCCTCTATTTGCCTTTGTTGCTCCTTGATTTCCTCAGTGCTAGTCCTATATAGCGCCTTATTTGGCAATGAAACTCCAGGAATGAAATCAATTTAATGTTCAATTCCCATTAAAGGTGGCAAACCATTAGGTATATCTTCACGAAACACATCTTGATACTCCTGCAAAAGGTTAGTGACAACTCTAGCCAAGGAAACATCAAGTTCATTAGTGAGTAAAATTTCTTTACAAATTAAGATAAGCAAAATCTAGTTAGAATGTAAAGCTTGTCTCACATCTTTAACCCTAACAAGCATGCTGGTTTTCCTTTCTTTCTTTAATTCAATGGATGAACTAGTGTCCTTATTTTCCCTTGGGTTAGTCTCGGCCACTACCCTATCTTTCCCTTTTGAGTTTTTCCTTTTATTAGTAGCATACATGCCATACTTTTTTTGTAAGCTAACTTGATCCTCATGCACTTGTTGAGGTGTAAGAAGTGCAAGTGTGATCTTTTTACCACTATATAAGAAAGAGTATTTATTTAAAAACCCAGCAAAAGTGACTCTTCTATGAAGTTGCCAAGGACGACCCAAAATAATATGTGCAGCTTGCATTGGTACCATATCACACATAACATCATCCTCATATCGACCAATGTGAAAAATAACTAAAACTTGCTTATGAACACGTACCTCACTGCTGTTATTCAATCATTGAAACTTGTAGGGTCGAGGGTATTCACTAGTTAGTAAGTTTAGTCTCTCTACCATTAATGCACTGGCAACATTAATGCAACTCCTTGGATCAATCACCAAGTTGCAAAATTTTGTTGTTCACATGACACCTTGAGTAAAAGATGTTGTCACATTGAAATTCATCTTTACTAGTTTGAGAAGGTAGTGCTCGCCTTGCTACTAAACCAACTTTATCACTGGTTGGTATCTCCTCAATCTCATTATCTTCCCCAATCAATGGAGGCATGTCATTGTACTCTTCTTCCTTATCGTCAGTGATGATTTCTCCATTTGGTAATATGAGCATAGCTCTTTGATTTGGACATTGATTTACAATGTGTCCAACTCTTTGACACTGCCAACACTTAGTGTCACGATTTCTAGCTTTTGAAGCTTCCATTGCTGATTTCGAATCTCCCCTAGATTCGGTCTTAGAAGCACTTGGTCGAGAGGTTGAGGAAACTTCTTGTTTTGTCTTCGAATTGGCCGTGGAGCTTGCGATCTTATCTTCCCTCCTTGGCTGGAAATTTCGTTGATTTGGAGTGAAATTGGAGGTGTAATTTCTGGTTGTACCCCTCCTCCTAAGCCTTCGCTCAGTCTTAATTGCTTTCTTCACCATGTCTTCCAACTCAACATAATATTGCAATTCAACTTGGTTAGTAATTTCCGCCCTCAAACCATTGAGAAAGTGGTCCATTGTAACTTCCCTATCCTCTCGAATCTTAGCTCTAAGCATAGAGATTTTCATGTCTTTGTAGTAGTCTTCAACTGAGCGCTTGTCTTGTGATAAGGTTTGAAGCTTTTGGTGCAAGTCTCTATAGTAGTGACTTGGTACAAATCGCTTCTTCATGGGCCGTTTGAGCTCAGTCCAAGTGGTTATAGATGATTCACCACATCTCCTTCTACTTGTAACCACTTGATCCCACCAAACTATAGCATAGTCGGTGAATTCTATTATAGCTAGTCTCAACTTTTGCTCATCCGTGTAGTTGTTACAATAAAAAACAAGTTCCACTCATCTCTCCTACCTACTCAAGATACGCGTCTGGACCTGATTTTCCTTGAAATGGTAAAATTTTTCTTTTAATTCCGTTGATTGCATCACCAATAGATTTGGTGTTCCTTCTTGGCTTCCTTGGTTCAAGTCCCTCAAGCTCCGTGTCCGTATTTGAATCACTACATTCATTTACGGATTGTTTCTTTCTTGATTTCTTAGAGGAATTCATAGATGAATCCAAGTGATCAATCCTCTCATGGATGGATTCAATCCTTTGGTCGAACCTCCTTTGTATTTTGGTCCACATAGCATCTATTTTAAGGACTAAATGAGCAATGGTAAGTTCATTCTCATTAGTCATGGTTTAAATCTGTAAAACTCAACAAATGTTAGTAGAAAATGCCCCATTCACTCCCTTACATGTTTCTCTCACCCTCGTGTATCACTCAAGTGTTTAAAACACTCTAATGTTCTCACCAATCACTTCTCAAGTCACTTGATTGTTTCTTTTGAAGAAATCAGAATTTTCTCAAAAAAATTGAATCAAACTCTCACCAAGTTTACACAAGATGGTGGCGTTTTGAGGCGGAGATTTTTAAAGTTAAATGGATTGATAAGGACTCAAAATACATGAATTATAAGTTAGAAAAACAGCAGGTTGCTGCCCTTAAGGATTGCTCCAAGATTAGGAAGGTATTGACTTGACTCTTAACCCAAATTTGGAAACTAATAACTAAGTGCAAACCAAGACTGATTGAACTTGTTTGTGGAACCTTTAGACATGAAATAGAGCCGGAAAAACTCAGAAAAAAGGCACGAATTGCAGCGAGACAGATTGCACAACTTCGACTCAAACAAGGGGAAAATAGCAGAAATTTCGAAACCCTAGATAGAACTCTACCCGAATTGCACTTGACTGGATTTTGAAAGTTCTAAGCAAAGTTTCTTGGGTTGTTTTTGGGAAGGTTAGCTGTTGATTTTCTGGTTCCTCACATGTGCAAAGGTTAGCAATCCGAATTTGGGCAACTTGCGTGCAACTAGGATTTGTTTTGCAAACCCAACTCAACTTAGTTTCCCAATTCAAGTTTGCTTCCTTTTCTTGTGAATCCAATTCTAGTTTTTCTTTCTTTTCTTGCGTTCTCTTTTCTTTTCTTTTTTTCAACGCAACCAGATTTCTTTTCTTTCTTTAAATTTGGATTACACTCAAGAAACAAGACTTTGATTTAGGGTTTTGCACAAGATCAGCCCCAATCTTCAAGAAACAAGAACTAGGGTTTGGTCAAGTTCAAGATATGGTCAACTTGACTTCAAGAATTCAAGAACCTTAGATTATCAACCCCATACTTCAAGATTCACCCAAGAATTTCCAGAAATTCAAGATATTATCAAGAACTTCCAAGAAACAAAGGGAATCAGCCACGGTATGCAAGAAACACAAGAATCAACTTGACCCAACTCGAAACCCTAGGCTTGAAGCTTCGGGTCTTCAAGAACAAGAACAATCAACCTCGATTTAGACACCAAAACACAAGGACAGCCATGAATTCAACAAGAAATTAATGGTCAGATTTTTTTTGTGACTCTCAACAATTTCAAAACTTAAGAACAAGATCAAGAAACACAACGCAACCAAGAATCAATCACGAACAGCTAGCAACAAGACGCAAACAACAAGGAAAAAGAAGAAACCCTAGCGACTCTAAGAAAATACGACACGACCAAATTTTAACACAAGGAAAACTTACTTGACACAACAAGATATATTTGAATTTGTCAATTAGCTCTGATTACCAACTGATACGAATCTGCCCGAAGGTATGAGCTTATATCCCACGTAGTTCCGGATCTAGACGAAGAACACAAGTTGGAATGTGGAACCTTGACCCTTCCAAAACCACAAGCCATGAACCAAGACGAATCTCAACCCACAACTTAGCATTTTAGTGAACCAAGAGTATTGGTAGAAGAACGCCACAATCAATGTGTATACTTGATTGACAAGTTCAAATTGAATAACTTAAGAAAAACTCAAGTATTCAAGAAAAGCTCTCTTGGACAAGAGAAGCGAATAAAACTCACAATTTTATTGTAAAATCTGATCTTCTAAATGATTAAGAGGTTAGGCTATTTATAGCCTTACATGACTTAGAAACCTAATGTGATTTAGAATCACTTACTTGAAAATCTAATGTGATTTGGAATCACTTATTTGAGTAAGAAACCAACTAAATTTTTGGCCACTTGAAGACTAATTTTTGGCCAATTATTTTAATAATTAAATTGACAATTAAAACCTTAACTAGTGCTACTAATCAAACGATACAACTTGCTACACAACTAAACTGAGCTTCATTCGTGATGACTTGGAGCAAGGTGTAGAGCGTAGGGTCTTCACTTTCCAGCCCTTCAATGGCCTTTAAATCATCCCCAACTCGATCTTGAATTGTATAAACAAGAGTTTGAAGTGATTCTCTAAGATTCTTCGCATGAGCTCTTGTAATTGGACCACTCGGGATTTGGACAACTTGATCACTTGATTTTGCATCATCCTTGACCCCTTTAGACCTTTCATCAGCAATACTAATAAAACATCCAAACCGCCTGTAACTTGCATCTTTTTTTCTTTCAATTTACATATACATAGGGTGTGTCTTTTTTCTATACCACACAAAAGTTTTGTGTTCACTGAAACATCGATAAAGATTTTGTTTGCTAGTCCTCTTTTGTTGAGCTATTAGCTCTGTAACTTAGTCTCCAATCATATATGTATTTAAATATTTAAGCCTTATGTTAATTGCCTAACATGTGCTTATGTTATTAAATTGGATATTTGAAAATTGCACTAACAATTGTAAAACTTATTATAGATATTAGAGCTGCAATCTATTTTATGATGTGAAATTTGTGAATTTAAAGCTTTACATATCTTTGACATGTTGATGCCTTGTGTCATGGTGATTAAATTATTAAGGGAGAGACAATTCTATGTCTTAGATTCAAGGTGTGACAAGATATACTTTAGCCTTTCTTTAATTTGGATAGCAACTAATTTAACTTGTTATAGTCGCATAATAGGACACTTAGGTTACTTGTGAAAGACATTACCAAATTAGTTGTTACAGGCAATCAAGAAATCTTTAATAAGCTTCTTATTTATAAGAAATATTGCAAATTTTTTAAATGCTTGTCTTCCAAAGAAAACAACCCTTTTGTAGACTTTTATCAAATAAAACTTCATCAATAAGGTTTTCACCGAATTATGAGCAATCATTAGAAGTCTATTTTACTTAATTTTATCCCGTAGGATAGTCCACAGGATAATCTCTGATAAATTCTACCTGCTCAGTGATTTTTAAGCATGAAATGATGAAGGCCTTTGACAGAATTTTATTTTAATTTTCTTTTCTTCTACTCAAAATTCTATGATTGTATTTTTGAACTTTTGACTAAACTATGTTATTATTCTTGTCCTCTTTCCCCCAATGTTTTTAACTAAACTAAAATTCAAAATTTTAAAATTTTAATGGTTATATATTGTTTGTCTTCTCTCGATACAACTATTCTATAACAACCAACTTATTAGGGAAACAAATCAGAGAGAGAGATAGAGAGGTCATCAAAGATATCCAATATATAAGTCAGAAATTCAATTTTGGCCCAAAAATTTAAGTTGTTAGGTCTTAGATCTTTACTTGTATATTAAGTGTTCTTTTCTTATTTCTCGAACTAATGTGGAACACAATTATCTACTTATAAACCTAATAATTTCTGCCTTTATAACTAGTCCCTCACATTGAACCAAAATTTACTCATTGAATACTCAAGAACATCCGTTTTCAAAAATCATATGCAATGACACACCTATAAAAAGTTTTTAATTTGATTGATCAAGTAGGGAGAACCCTAACCTTTCTAAATTTCACTATTTTGCGTATTCTTCCCATCCCTTAGAGCGCTTCTTGATAAATTAAGCAATCTCATCAGGAAGATATAAACTTGTAGATCTACACTAACAACATCGTAATAAGTAAAGAAAGATAGCCATCTCCCGACTTCCCCCTTTGACTCTGATACCAAACGGGACGATGTTTAACTTATTTAGTTAAGTTTGGTTTAAACTGGTTGTTTCAACTTCGTGATTATATTTTCCTGATGAGATTGCTTAATTTCGTGATTACTATCTTTCTTTATTTATGATGTTGATAGTGTAGATTTACAAGTTTAGATCTGTTGGATGAGATTGGTTAACTTCGTGATTACTATCTAATGTATTCAAGCATATTATAATTTTGCTAGTATTAATTTCATGACTCTGGATCTGTCTGAGGGGCATGGAGCCTGTAATTGCTAGCATCCGGTTCAGGTAAGATCATGGGATTTGGCACTGTAGGGTTGTTAAGGTTCTGAGGGTGGTATGCTCCAGGACGGTGAAGTGTCAAAAGGTCAGATCCAGGGGTAATGGGTTTTTACTATCAATCTTATGATTTCGTTTGGAAATATAGTCGTCATGCATAGTTAATCTTTCTCAAAAGATTTAGATCTATTCTCGTAGATTTATTACTATTTTTATTATGATGGAAATATGGTCATCATGTATAGTTAATCGTTCTCAAAAGGTTAGATCTTTTCTTGTAGTTTTCACACTATCCTTTATAATCTGTCTAGAAAAATGGTTATCCTCCATGGAGCCTGAAGGATTCTGTGCCAAAGGGAAGAGAAATATAAAGTTGATTTATTTATTTAAGCTTATTATACTTTTCTATACTCATGGCTTCCTTTTTTAGAACTAACACTACCTCTTCTAATTCTTCTTCAAACAACAAACTAAAAGAAGAAATTCATATATAAGACATTAATCAAGACATAGACAACTGGGATATTCCTAAATATACTCAAAGTGATATATATGAAAAAGAAAGAAAGTGGATATTTTCCACTTCAGATTATACAATTAAAACAGTAGAACAAACTATAGCATTAGATGTTGATCATGAAGAAATCAAACTGTTATCCAAAAGAACAATAGAAAAACATAAAGAAAAATACAATTATATTCATTTTGGATTAGTACAAATTGCAGCTAAACCTCTGACAAGAGAAGGACTAGATACATCCCTACTCCTTTGTCTTAGAGATAACAGATTCTTAGAATTCAATTATTCCCTCCTAGGAATGACAGAAACTAGCCTTTGTGGAGGACCAGTATACTTTGATTGCTTTCCAAATTTTATAGTTTCTTTAAAAGACAAAAACATTCTAGATGCCTTAACATTAAACATAAAAACTGTTAATTATAGAGTCAAAACAGGGACTCTTCCTATAACTATTATTTATAGAATTCAATACAAAATTATGAATTCAGCATTCAGGACAGGAGCCCTAAAAACACTACAAAAGGGAGAGACAGTTCTATTCCAAACAGATCTGGCTAGATCTCAGATTACAGTTTCAAGATCTATCACCTGGAATTAGATCTCATTGTCGGACAGCTGGGTTCTTCCTGAAGTAGCTCCAGCAGACCCTATACAAAATACAACAGTTTCAAGTATCCAGCAATTTGCTTCTGGAGCTGTCCAAATCAAATTTGACAGGTCAGGGCATCATCTTCATCAACAATTGGTATAGATATGCCTAGATACTCGACAGGAAAAAGATCAGTTTCGGACAGGTCACTGACTTCTTCTATCTTAACCAGACTACAATATTTAGATCTTTCTTCTAAAATTTCACAAGCAAGGTATGCAGCCAGCAAGCCTACTCCTTCAGAAGTTCAAGATTGATCCTCTGATGATGGAGATCAGGAAAGACTTCCTAGATCTCCTACATACTCTTCAATAACAGACAGTCGTCCTCAACTTGATGAGTTAAGAGTGATTTCTATGGATTATCAGATTGACAAATAAAATCTTAGAACAGAATTCTATGCGGACAACAATTATTCAAAAAGAATATGGTTCTTTGAGAAATACAAGGGCCATCCTCGACAAAAAATACAAAAAAAAATATTATGAATTTCTCAGAAGAACAAAACAACATATTCAATTCTTTGATTGGTTTGAAGTATATTCACAAAGAAATGGGATTTATTATCCTTTTTCACAAACAACAAATGTGGTAAAAAGATGGTAGACAATTGAAGGAGAAATCCAAGTAGAACTTCCACCATTAAAGTCAATCACTTTCACATACAAATCAACGGAGATAAATGCCAAACTATTCAAACTCAAAAGTGCCCAGGATGAAGGAGCAATCAATAGCAGGGACATCCAAAGAATCTATGAGCAAAACAACTATACCAACAAATATCTCCAAACACTTGGAGAATATCTTTTAACCCAACATATTCCCAAAATTCCTTCTATAACCACTTCTTCATCAAACCCAATTTTTAAACCTCATGAAATACCAACTAAATTTCAGAAAGAACTTCACAACAAACCCTTAACCCAATTAGAAAAACGAATAGCCAAAATAGAACAATCTTTCTATACCCCAATATCCAAACAAGAGTCAAATAACCAGGGTTCTGCAAGTGTTAGTCAAACAGCTTGCACAATAACCAAAGAAGAACCTCAAGAATCTCTGACCCTAAACAAACTACATCAACCCTCTTCTTTACAAAACCAGATTACCAATTGTCCACAAAAACTATATTATTCCAGAGCCACATATTCAGACATCCTTCTTAAAGAAAAGCCCAATATCTTGCAAAATTCATATAATGCTAATAACATATATGAATGGATCATAGATGAGATTTCTGAATACAACATTCTTACGATTCTTCAACAAATGACAATGGTGGCAACAGCCTATCGAACATCATATGACTGTACTGACCAATTAGCTGCTCATATCCTAATTACAGGATTTACATGGCAACTTAAAGGTTGGTGGGATAAACACCTTACCACAGAAGACAAAGATAACATTCTCAATGCCATCAAAGTGGATATCAATAGTGAACCAATTTTTCGAGATGAAGACACTATCTCAGATGCGGTGGCAATCTTAATATTCACCATTGCAAAAATATTCGTTGGTGATCCGGGAATATTCAGAGAAAAATCATCAAAATTATTAAACAATCTCAAGTGCAAAAGCCTCTTAGACTTTCAATGGTACAAGGATACATTCTTAACCAGAATATACTCCAGAACAGATGGCAACAAGGCCTATTGGAAAGAAAAATTCCTTGATGGTCTTCCAAAATCACTACGAAACCTCGTTCGAGAAGAATTGAGGACTCAATACAATGAAACTGTACCATGAAAATAAATAACCTATGGACAGTTAACTAGCCAGATCCAACAAATTGCACTCAAAATGTGTCAACAAGACAAGATGCTCAGACAGCTTGCAAAGGATCGAGCCCAAAGGAGAAAAGACCTTGGATCCTTCTGTGAACAGTTTGGGTCACCTAACTGTTACAGAAAATCCCACAAATGACCCAAGTCCACAAAACATCTCGAAAAACCCCCCTTTTACAAAAAGAAATATCAGCCCAAACAATCTTTACCCATACAGCCTCTTCAAATTACAACCTCATCACCAATTATCTGTCACAAATGCCACAAATCCAGACATATAGTCCAGTACTGTAAACTCAACCAAAGAATTAGTTCCTTGGGGTTGGAAGACCAAGTTAAAACCCAAATATCAAATCTTCTGATTGAATCAAAAACTGATGATTCTGAAAGAGAAGAAGATTGTCTCAATCAATTAGAAGATGATATTTCAACATTTTCTTCCTCCCAAACCACCAGTGACAAAGAAGAAGGAGGTCCTACAATCAATGTTTTGACAAAAGATCAAAACTTTTTTCTTGATATCATTGAAGATACTCCTGAAATAGAGAAGATACAACTCTATTCAAACAAATTCAAAGAATCCTTAAACCAAACCACAAATTCTTCAAACCTTTTAGCCAAAGATTCTAGAATTCTCAAAACCTACAACCTCACATATATTCTTGATAGGTTTGTTATTCTAAATACAAAGTGGGCGTCTTTCCGTTGACTCTTAAAAGAGACTCTGAATCATGTTGATAATTGAGAAAATGACTTTTTCATACCTTTGTGAGAATAATAATAGATTGATCAAAACTAATCAAAATACTTGAACGCGCTTCTCTTCCCATTGTTCCTTACTTATGAAGAAATCGACATGGCACTATTAGGATTCTCTTTCCCCAAATCGGTTATACTAAAACTCCAACGGGCACGACTTTACATCCGGATATTAGTTCATGCTATTTTGCCTCAATCCCAAAAATCTAGAAAACTACTCTCTCGTTCCACCAGTTGAATACACCATAGGATGACCTTTCCTTGATACTTACAACAGTTCTTCTTTTTTTTTTTCAAAATTAGTGTCAGCTCACATTCACCAAATCAAAAAATCGAATCCTTTGGATCCTAATACTCAAGTAGAGTTTGGATAATTACAATATTAGACATCACGTTCAAAAGACTTGGCAAGTATCCCATATATTTGAATAATTTTTCACCTCTTGTGACATATTAATTTTTCAATCGGTTAGTTATCGAGATATCTGATTCAACACTCTGCAAGGAGCCATCTGAACAAAAATTCATATTTAATACCTTTTCTTGAGATTTTAGCCTTTAGGAAGTATAAAATTATAAACATGCAAGTCTCATTAGATTAAATATCGGAGACATAGGGTAGCTTATCTCTAATATGGGATTCTCAATACGTCATTCCCTCTATAGTTGATGCATGATGACAGTTTATTAATGTGAATAAATATACAATATGATAATTGAAATATGACCTAAAAGTACTCCATTTAAATGTCAGGATAAGTCTAAAATGATGTGCAATATGTACATATTATTAATGCAATAACTAAAATTTAAATGTATTTTTTTACAAAAGGTGGTCTGTCCTAAACGAGTACCATATTAGGACTCTTATTTCTAAGGTTTGTGAATGCCAGAGAAGAGAAAACAAAGAGAAGTTAGTTCAATTAATAAATAACACATACTACGATTTTAGTGTTCAATTAATAAATAACACATACGTTGGAACAGTAAAATGATACAGGAATATAAGATAAAGAAGAGAAAATGAGTAAAATTCATCCCCTCATGTTTAGTGTTCATAATAGAATAAGACTGACTCTATCTTAAATGATTTTCTAACATGGGTGCATGAGAAAAATCCACTTACCAATAAATAGTCTAGACTCATAACCAAAAGTTCTAATACCACTTATTAGGGAGAAAACCTGAGAAAATCTACTGAAGAGGCCCAATATATAAGTTAAGAATCTAACTTTGATCCATAAATTTAAACTATTACATCTCAGACCCTTACTAAGCACTATTTCTCTATCTCTCAAATCAATGTATGACATAATTATTCACTCATCAACCTAATACAACTCCTATCTCCTATTATTTAGGATTAGGATGAATTGGAGTTTTGATCCCCAATCTATAATCTGTGCATGAATCTAGTCCCCATTCTATTTGTGAAAGCAAATGCTGTCCTCAATCTATCTAAATTTGCTTGAAATTAGGCAATTGATAGATTTCATTCAATTTCCTAATGAAATCATGACACGTCCAGTCACGTGATTTCACTTAACAGCTTTTCCTCTTTTTTTTTTTAAATTTGGAAACCAGTCCAAACTTAATTATTTTGTTACCTTTTACCTCTTATTAATTAAACACACTAAATAAAAAGAGAAAAAAAAATGAAAATCTATCATTTTCTTCACAAGCGAGAAAGAGACCCTCAGCTGTAGAGATAGAGGACATTACTGCAAACCAATAAAAAAAATCTTGAAAATTTTGTTGAGATTGTTGATGGGGTGGAGCTGCAAAGGTGAAATATGAGTGAGGTCTAAGATTGAACGAAGCCCTTCATTTGAACTATAGTACAGACTTTAAACTTAATCTCCTTTTAATACTGTGTAAATGTTGATTTTATTATTATATTATAGATAAAAAGATGATCTTTGTATGTTAGAAGGCATAAAAATTGTCTGAAATATAGTTATGGGCATAACCTTAAAAAAACCCTAAATATAAATATTTAGAAATTTAATGTGGTCTTCTTTATCTCTCTTCGTTGCATTATTTTGACAATGAATGTTTGTTTATGTGAACATAATTAAGTGTAACCTTTGTCACTATCTTAGTTTTGTATGACAAACATTTTATTAAGAATTGGTTAATTGACTACAATAGTTATATCTTCTGATTTGGATTCTTCTATGTTTTCTTGTTTTATGTTTTATTTTTCACTGCATCTTAGAAAGTGACTGAACAAAAATTACTATGAGGTGTCATCTATGGGGTAAGTGTGAAGAAGAACTTGATATTCATTATGAGAGAGGTGAAGTCAGGATATTTGACCATGTAAAAGTTATAGGAATTAGTTTATTTGATATGGATAGGATACTAGAAAGTTAAGTTGGGGCTTATGGTAAAAAAAAGGTACCATATTGCGATAGAAGAATATAGCTTTCAGCTACTTCAATATGATGGAGAATTGCATACCTACTGCGAAGACTATTTTGATTATGGTAGAATAGTTTATCTATTTATAGAAATTTTCTTTAGGAAACTAATCGACTCATAGTGGGGGTTTTAATATGGATGATGATGATGACTATGTTCTAGAAGAGAAAGATGATGAATTTGATGATGACTATAAAGGTGGTTTAGATAGTGATAGTCGAGAGTTTTTAGAAAAAGACTGATTATGATCAAAACTCTGATGATGATTGCTATGAAAAAATTATTGATCAAAATTCAGAATAGCTAGAGGGATAAAATCAGAGAAATGAGTAGTTGAAAAGGGATGCAAATTAGAAAGCAATAGAACATAATTGGAGAAATGAGTCTGGTGATTCTGATTCTGATATTAATAATTCCTAAATAGATGTAGCACCAAATTCAAATTCAAATGTATGAAACCTGCAACATTCAGATAAGGAAGAGCATAGTAGAACCCCTATTTAGATTCCAGGGATATGAATAATCCAAAACTTTAGTTTAGACAAACCTTTACCAATTTTAGGGAGTTGAAAGATATAATCAAAACCTAAAATATCAAAAGGGAAAGGCCATGAAGATTCATAAATAGTGACACAATCAGACTTAGAGTTAAATGTCTTGTTAAGAGTTGTGATTGGTGCATATATTCTAAGAAGATGAAGGGAACGTGTACTTTAGAAATTAGAACCTTCTAGGAAAAGTATATGTAGTGATTTTTCATGTCACAATAAAAGTGTCAAATTTGGGTGGGTAGGAAGAAGATATGTTGAAACATTTAGAGAAAATCTCAAACTAGATTATCTAAGTTTAAAAAATTTGGCAATAAAGGAGAATAGGTGTCATTTGAGTGAGTATTAAGGGTATAGAGTAAAATAGATTATAAGTGATATATCCAATGGTAGTAAAGTGGACCAATACAAAAAATTGCCTAGATAAATTAATGAGATTAAGAGGAGTAATCCAGACAACATTGTTATCATGAAATGATACATGGCTATTGTGATGTAATCACAAAGCAAGAAAAATTTCAAAAGTTGTATATGTGTTATGCAGGGGTGAAACAAGGGGTCTAAAGGGTCTAACTGGTGATGTACTCTTAACAGCAGTTAGAATTGATTTTAATAATGGATTATACCCAATTGTTTATGCAGCCATAGAGGGAGAAACCAAGGACTCTTGGATTTGGTTTCTATCACTATTGAGAGAGGATTTGTAGATTGAAAGAGACTATGAGTGGACAATTATGAGTGACAAGCAAAAGGGAATCATCCAAACATCTTAGACTATGTTTCCAAATATTTTGTGTTAAACACTTACACTCTAATTGGTCAGTTGCTGGATTTAAGAGAATGGTCTAAGAAAGGCTTTGTAGAAGACTGCTAAGGCAACCACTGTCCCTCAATTCATAAGAAAAATGGAAGTAATAGCAAGACTTGATCCTAGAGTTTCCAAGTGACTAGATGAGAAGAAGTTAGCTGAAAGGAGTAGATCACACTTCAAACATTTCCTAAGTGTGATATGCTAGTCAGCAACATTTGTGCATCATTCAATGGTAAAATCTTAAATGCAAGGAACGAGTTAATTGTTGGGTTGATGGAGTCCTTAAGGTAGATTGTGATATCTAGAATGCAAAAGAACAGAGATAGGGCGAGAGACAAGTGGAGTAAGCACAAAATATGTCCAAAAATTAGAAAAAGAGTGACTGATAACATTGAAAAGGCAACTCACTATTTTCCTCACAAAGCCAATGACATACATTATGAAGTTTGGTGTCCATATGGAGAAAAGTATGTAGCTAACATTGAAGATAGAACATGCTTGCGTAGAAAGTGGGACTTAACAGGTATACCTTGCTGCCATCTTTTTAGCACTATGGATTGCAATAAAGGATCCTATGGATTATGTTGATGAGTGTTATAGTGTTGACACTTAAGTGCTACAAATGTTGCATATTGCTTGCGAATGGAGAGCATGATTGGCTAGATATGACTATCAAATCGCCACTACCACTTTCTTATGGAAAAGCACCAGGTAGACCCAAAACAGTAAGAAGAAGATCTGCTGATGAGACAAAGCAAACAAAAGTGAATAAAAATAGGTTAGAGGATTTGGGCAAATCTACAAATACACATTTTGTGGTGAAAAAGGGCATAATACCATGACATGCAAGATGAGAAAGGAGGCAATATGTGCAACAAGTTAGAGTTATGAAGTTGACCAAGGTACTCAACCAAGTCAGGATGTAAGTCTTTTACAAATTTTAGATGGATTGTTTGATGTACATTGTAAGTAGTGCAGTCACAAGTAGGTATTGCTACCTTGATTGAGAGCATTCCCATTAATATATCAATTGATGTTCCTTTCGTATCAGAAATATTCATGTTCATCTTGGACTCTCAAATACTAGTGACTGCAGTTGAAAGACACATTCATGAAACATTTACATTACTTTGATATTGACAATTGTAGTGTTGGAACTAGTGATTGACTATTGTAGTATTTTTGTCCCTAATTATTCATCTTTTGATTATTTTAGAACTGGAACAAATGTTTGGCTATTAAAGCCTTTTGTCCTTGATAATTGTGTTTTGACTATTATAGTGATGGAACAAAAGATTTGGGTAGGATTGCTTCATCTTTTTGACGCTTGTAACTGAATTTGGATAGAACTGGTCTATCTTTCGACTATGAAATGTAATGAATTCTAGAAATTAATGCATATGTTTGATTTATAATATATTCTTGGCATCAATACATGTGTTTGCTCTATTGAAATTTATTTGAATTGGGCGATTGGTTCAGTTTGCTAGGGTTATGATCTAGTATTTGTGAGAACATGTTAAATCTTGACCGTTGCAATTTGATGTTGATAACAACAAAAACAAATTGTTACCATAGATTTCACTAAAGACAATCAGCCGACTTGAAGTCATTTCTACATCAAAATATATTCTCTCATTCATTAACAAGTACAAAACATGTTGATCTTGTGTTACATCATACAACAGAGACATCATACACATTCATCCACATCAAACAAGAACTCAAAATTGTGAATGAATCCATTTATCTACCATAACTTAGCCTACTACCATACAGCGGTAGTACATTAATAACTTGGCCAACATTTCTTTTTTCTCCCTTCATACCTCACTATATCTTTACACTAGCAAAATAATCAATGACAATAGGGACAACACCACAATGACAACATAATTTCCGTTCCCTTGATCTTAGCCTTTCAATGGTTATGTCCCTTATTGTTCATACATCTTAGTAGACCTGAAATTAGGGTAGTAGATTTTTCGCACATGCACTGCCTCTGTTGTCCTTCTCAATCAACAAAATAGAGAGAGTTAAGACTAGATGCAAAATTAACCTTCCCAACCACAAAAACAAAGAAACAATCCATACCTCACTATATCTTTACACCAGCAAAATAATCAATGATAATAGGGAGAACAACACCACAATCACAAACACAGTTTCCATTCCCTTGGTCTTAGCCTTTCAATAGTTACGTCCCTTATTGTTCATGCTTCTTAGTAGACTTGGAATTAGGGCAGTAGATTTTTGGCACATGATGGGATCATGCCACTTAAAATAGTTGCAACCCTTAGCATTGCCTCTACTGTCCTTCTCAATCAATAAAACAGAGAGAATTAAGACTAGATACAAAATTAACTATCACAACCACAAAAACAAATAAACAATCCATACGTTGAAGGTACAAGTGAAGTACCTTCTCCTTGGGTTGTTGCTTGTCCATGATGTAATCACTATTGCTGGTTCACTGCACATATAAAATTTTTTTGGTACCATGGGTTCAATTCTAGCTGCAATGGGTACATATTTTTGCCCTAATTAAGAAATAGGAAATAGTAAAATCTCCTACAAATGCTAGATTAGAAGAAACAAGGAAAAGGAATCCAATCTTATGGGGAAGCACCGTGTATTTTTGCTTTGGTTATAGGGTAGGAATTTTTGCCTAAGATGCGGTGAGAAGCTCGATTGAGGGGAAGTTTGGCTACAATAGAGTTTTATTCTCATTTTTTTTGGATTAATCAACTATCTTTTTTTTTAAAAAAATATTAGTGCATCTTAGCTTCACTAATTAATAAGAGGTAAAAAGCAAACAAAATAGTTAAGTTTTGGACTAATTTTTTGATTAAAAAAAAGAGAGAAAAACTTGTTAAGTGAAGTTACGAGACTGCATATGCCATGATTCCTTTAGAAAATTGAACAAAATTTGTCAATTGCCCAATTTTATGCAAAATTGGATACAATGGGAGACCACATTTGGCTTTGTAAATAGATGGGAACTACACTCACGCATGGGTTATAGATTGAGGACCAAAACTCTAACTCGTCCTTAAGATTAAAAAAGTTAGAAATTTCTTTTTAGTGTAAATGAGAGGTCTCAAATTCAAAACTTATTATTTATACCCCCCACCCCCGGTACCATCCATATCTTTCTTTTTTTAAAAAAATAAAGGATTATTAGTTAGCATGACACACAAAATTTGCTGCTTTCCAGTATTGTCTCTTTTTCAATTCTCTTGATGCCATTGATCCAAGGCATTTTCATTTTTTTTATTACTTTACAAAATTTGTAAAACAACTATTCTTGTTCAAAGTTTTTATTTTGTTTTAGGTCACTAAGTCTATATTTTAGAATACTTGCTCGATTAGAAGCAACCAGCACATCTATAGTCTTTTGCATGTAGAAGGCATAGCAAAAATTATAATTGCATTGTAACCTGGTGAGTCTGTCATATTATTAGCTTTTTAATCAATTTATTTTTTGTAATTAGATTCTATTTTGATTACCTAACATTAATGAGGTGGTGTGAAAGTGTTCAATTGTTCATTATTATTTATTGGCCTCCAAATTAAGATTTTTTCCTTTTTATCTTTTTAACTCTAGCTCAATCACTTTTGGTAATTAAAGAACTACGTCAAAAAGTATTGACCTAAATGCTTGTACTACTATGTTTGGGGTTTGCTTCCCTAAATTAAATTTTGAATTCTGTCATTGGTTGGAGCTCTTAGTTAGGGCCTCAATTATATTTTTGCATGTTTAGTTGCTAATTTTGCTCTTCAGGGGGGGTTTTTATTAAAATTTTATCTAAGTTTTTGCAATTGATGAGATTACCTTTACTAAAGAGGAAAATATCGAATGAAACACTTGATGAAGTTATCAGGTTTGCACAAAAGGGGGTATGCTCAAAATGCTGGTAAGGCTATGTGTTTCTTGTTTTAACAAAGGGTTAATGGTAACTTGCATGGCTAAACAATTCAAAGTTCGCATATTGGCCCCTAAACTATCAATTTTAGTGGCATGGTATCCCAAACTTTTGACTTTTTGTAAAGTAGTTCAATAACTTGAATTCTGCTAGAACATTGTTGCCTTTTATTAAGTAAAAGGACCATCAATAATTAAGTAAATTTCAAAATTGGCCCTTTTAGAATATTCGTTCAACTAGTAACTTTTCAGATTATTAGTTTGATTATTGACATTTTTTAATCTAGATTTGATATATTTTTCTCAACAAAATACACAAACTAATTTTTATTCAGAAAAAAGAATTATTTATAGTTAGTTTACTCGGAAAGGAATGTGGTGCAAAAAAAAAGATGGTTCTTATTGTCTTTTTCTCCTATGAAATGGAAAAATAAATTTGATTTATATTCAAGTTATTGTACTACTTTGGTAAAAAAAAAACTTACTAGCTCTATCTCATATTTCTAGTCAAATTTTGGAAACTCAACATTTTGTGAAGACGTATAATCATTACACCTGGGCGTGGGAATTTGTTTATATTAACTAATGTGATTCTATGATTTGAGATAGTAGTGCATTAGGAGAGTTCTGGGAATTGTAAAAAATTATGTATTTAATTGGAAAATTGGATAGTTTCTTTCATCTTTTATTGATGCTAAAAAAGCAACTCTTATTTTGGAACAACGAAAAAAAATGGAAAATGACACTAACAATGACATGAAAGAGTAAAATTTGGGATGCCTTAGAATTGTAATTGATAGTTTAGCAGCAAAGTGCTAAACGCGAATATGGAGAGGCTTATGGCAAACTTTTCCTGGGAAGAATCAGAAGGGGTGCATAAGGTGGTTAACTTGCACAATTTTTGTTAGAAGTAAGTTTTCAAATAATGTAATGATTTGGAAACTTCCACTAAAACAACTTGCAAATGACATTCCCCAGAGAAAATTTTGGCCACTCATTTTTATCTGGATGGATTATTTTTAGTTTCTTTCATTTTGCATGGAAAAAAGAGTTCAGGAAGACTGCAGAAGTTATTGGGCTGTTAACAATTGAGACTTATAAGGACAATGATTTATGGACTTCACTTTTTGGTTTCTACAATTCTAATTCTTTAATTAGGTAAAATGACTAAAATATTCATGACTTTTGACACTTCTCATTTTCTTACCTAAATACTGCATCCAAAGAAGAACTTTTCTGGTCTTGAAAAACAAAACAAATAAATTTTGGATATAAAAATCATTACCGTTTATATATTTATAGAAAGACACCAAGTAACTTGTTTGTAGAGGGTAACAAATCTTTCTTTAAGCTTATTTTTCTTGTTAATTGTGTTCTTATGTTTGTATGTAGAGGTTATCCATCTCGTATTTCTAGGCTAACGTGGTTAATACCTGTTACCAAAACCTCTGATTATATTTTCCCAAACATGTTTATAAGAATATAATATAATTAAATTAAGGATTAATCTAGTATATACGGACACTATCATCATTAATTATATGACAATTAATACTAATTTGTCAAACTCCATACAAGAAGTACTGTAGCACTTTTTGAGATAATTTTATGAAAGTACTGTAGCACTTTTTTGATATGATGTATGTGAGATAAAAAGGTGATTGGAAAATGTGTTGATGATGCAAGCAAATCAATGTATGTAAATAAGGTTAAATAAAATGAAATAATTGACAATCCAAATACACTTATTATTTGTTGTTTTTAAAAATTCAGAGAGTGCAATAGTGTATTTGTTTAATTTGTTGATTCACCCACAAATCCTGATATAAGTCTCTTTAGACTCTCCCTCTCCCATAAAATGGTAGTAGGGTAGATAGTTGCTATTGTAGATAAAAAGAAAAAATTAATACTAATTTAGTAAGTATTTGTTAAGAATAACAACAAGAATAACAATAAGAATGCTCGCTTGGAGGCCGACCCGTCTATGGAAGAGGTGAAGAGAGTCATTTTTGCAATGGATGGCGAGAGTGCAGCAGGACTGGATGGTTTCACGGGTAGGTTCTTTTCTTTTGCATGGGAGGTAATTGGTCCAGATGTCTATAATGCAGTTTTGAGCTTCTTTTGCGGGTTTGAGATTCCTCGATTCCTTACTTCTACTTCTACTATATTGATCCCAAAGGGTCCGAACCCTTACGATTTCTCGAAATTTAGACCGATTAGCCTGTGCATTTTCTTTAATAAAGTGTTGTCCAAGATCTTAGCGGATAGACTGGCCTCCCTTTGGTCGAGCCCGGTGTCACCTCAACAAACTGGCTTTGTTAAGGGACGGAACATTACTGAGAACTATCTTCTGGCACAAGAAATAATGTCTGGGATACGCAAGTCATCGAGGGGAGGAAATGTTGCTTTAAAGTTGGATATGAGCAAAGTCTATCATAGAGTCTCTTGGCTATTTTTGGTAAATGTCCTGCGGCGTTCCGGGTTCGCAGAAAGATTTATTGATATGGTGTGGAGGCTGATTTCTAATGTGTGGTTTTTGGTTATTATCAATGGAGCCTCCTATGGTTACTTTAAATCGACAAGATGATTACGACAGGGGGATCCATTATCACCCGCGCTGTTTGTGCTTGGGGCAGAGGTTCTTTCTAGGGCATTAAACATCCTTGCTTCACAAGTGGGTTTTCAGGGATTCAAAGTTCCACTTGGGTGCCCTCCAGTTACGCACCTGGCTTTCGCTGATGATGTGCTGATCTTTGCTAACGGATCTGCTCGAGCCTTATAGAATATTGTTCGGGTACTGGATTTGTACAAAAAATCATCGGATCAACTGGTGAATGGGCAAAAGAGTGGCTATGTGATTCATCCTACCATCTCCATAGCGCGGCGGAGGGTAATCGAGTGAATCACTGGCTTTCCTCGGCAGCAACTGCCTATCCGGTACTTAGGGTTCCCGTTTCATCTTGGAAGAGGTAAGGCTTCGGATTATGGGGAGGTAATCCAGGCTATACTTGGGAGAATCCTTTCATGGAAGTCCAAGTTCTTGTCTCAGGGGGCCAAGCTCGTTCTCATAAAGTACGTCCTATCATCTATTCCCTTACACTTATTATCGGCCGCAATCTTACCGGTTGCAATCTTCACCGTTATTGAGAAGGTTTGTTCTAATTTCTTGTGGGGATCGAACGAGGAGGGCCCCAATATCATTGGATTCGATGGGATCAGTTATGCTTCCCGACGGAGGAGAAAGGAGTAGGCTTTCGCCTCCTCCGGGACGTGTATACGGCCTTCTCCTTGAAGTTATGATGGAAGTTCCGCACGAGGACTTCTCTCTGGGCCAAATTTCTGCTAGCAAAATATTATCGTTCCTGTCACCCATGTCAGGTGGAGTACAGTGCGGGGGCATCGGCTACTTGGAAACGACTGGTTAATGTGAGCCATCAAGCGGAGCTTTCCATGCGGTGGTTGGTGAATGCGGGTTCGCCTCCACCAGCACCAGGTTCTCCTCATTTGTCTCCACCCTCGCACCCAAATGCGCCTCTCCTTCCTCTGCGCAAACCAGATCAGCCAGCCGCTCAAATTGCTGCTCCGCCGCATGCTGGATTACCTCCTCCACCAGCTGTCCATGCATACCATGACCGCTTGGAGGCCGACCCGTCTATGGAAGAGGTGAAGAGGGTCATTTTTGCAATGGATGGTGAGAGTGCAGCGGGATCGGATGGTTTCACGGGTAGGTTCTTTTCTTTTGCATAGGAGGTAATTGGTCCAGATGTTTATAATGTAGTTTTGAGCTTTTTTTGCGGGTCTGAGATTTCTCGATTCCTTACTTCTACTTCTATTATATTGATCCCAAATGGTCCGAACCCTTACGATTTCTCAAAATTTAGACCGATTAGCCTGTGCACTTTCTTTAATAATTGGATAATTGGATAGTTTCTTTCATCTTTTATTGATGTTGAAAAAGTGACTCTTATTTTGGAACAACGAAAAAAATGGAAAATGACACTAACAATGACATGAAAGAATAAAATTTGGGATGCCTTAGAATTGTAATTGATAGTTTAGCAGCAAAGTGCTAAACGCGAATATTTTATGAGTGCAAAGTGCAATTAATACCTAGACAAATACAGTCTATTTTTTTTTTCTATTTTTGTCAACTTGTGATTTTTGCTATGAGCAGGAACTTGTGATTTTTGTATGACAGCTGATTGGGTAATAGGGCTCTTTTTCATAAAGTTCAGGTTCACGAGACCTTGACATTCAAGGATTTTCTTGTACATGGAAGGTGGAATTCAATGCTCCTTACCCACTACTTCCCAAGGGACATTACGACTCTGATATTACAGTAGCCACCCCCAGAGGCTGAGCGGCCGGACGAGATGGTGTGGATGCCGTCGACATCCAGGCAGTTTTCGTTATCTTCCGCCTTCCAGGAGGTCAGGCAATCTTGGAACGCCTCATGGCTCTTCTCTCACATTTGGCATCCTCAGATCCCATTAAAAGTATCTTTCTTTATGCTCCACCTACTACTGCAGAGACTCTCGCTCGATAATATCTTGGGTAAGTTTGGGGTCCAATCGCCATCAAAATGCTTCTGCTGCCGTATGGCAGCAGGGAAATCTATTGAAAATATTTTTGCATCGGGACAACTTGCAAGGGAGATTTGGGGTTTCTTTGTGGCCGTTTGTGGAATAGGTTTGCCTAGGGGTCAGTTGCGTGACAGAGCTATGGCTTGGTGGTTGTCCAAGCAATCAGAGGTCCAAAAACGGCTTGTGGTCTCTATTCTCTCGAGTTTCATCTGTTGGCATGTGACGGCCCCACCTCCCCCTAGGGCGTACCCCAGGGTTCGGCGGGCCGCCTGCCCAACTCTCGCCGGGACTCAGTCGTTCACTAAAGTCCTCAAATGAATTGCAATATAAATCTCAAATATTACATCACATTCTCCAATAATTACATGTCATAAGTGAAGCGGAAACGATTTCCAACTATACATAAAATGATTCCACATCCAAACGGTACAAAATATAACAATTCCAACTAGGCCATCCAATCACGTGAATAAGCACAACAAGTCCTTCCTTCGCTTTGAGCCCTGTGGAGGGGAATAAAATATTTTTGGGGTGAGCTAGAAGCTCAGCGAGTAACCAGGAAAATTATTAAACAAATATATTTCACAATGTTGCATTTCGATCATTTCGATGATGTCATGATTCAGAGATCAAATGTTCGTTTAGTGCTCTCGTGAGCCAGGGAAATCATAGCACTTGAACACCGAACGCTCAAATAGATCATTTAACATTAACATTAACATTAGGAGGGAGCCCCTTTTTGAGCTCCGGAGCCATTTGCTCCGTCATGTCACGAACTCACGAAAATGGTGGAGACGTTGGTGTCCAGCACAAGACTTTCCCAGAACTCATTGAAGCCAAATCATGTCATGAATTCACATGCAAGCACGCATGAGATGCAATCGAGTACATAATGCAAGAAACATTTCACAAGTACTTTGGAAATAATTTAAGGTCACTCACCTCCATGGCTCAGAAACCATCCATCATATTGCATTACTTCACTCAAGTCCAAGCCCTAACGCACAAACGCAAAGCAATCAAGCCCATTCAAAATTCGGACAGCATTTCCCCTAAATTTCTTTACTTTTCCAGCCATCAAGGCTTCATTATTTCCTCAGCCAGTCCCAAAGGTACACACACAACAACAAGTTCATCCAATAGCCATTCAGCAAACTCCAAGTAGTACTAGTACAAGTCAAACTAGGGAAAAGTCCGGAAATGAAAGTTAAGCTCAAAACCAGAAAAACAGGTTTTGACGTCATTTTGCGGTAATGGTACCAAAGGCGCTACGATTGTCGGATGAAGGTGCAAGATACACCGTTTCAAAACTAAGAGATAGGGATACAATATTACAGAAGGTCACTCAACCCAGTTTCGAGTGTAACCAGGTCAGCTTCACAGAACGCATTCTAGCGGAAACATCATAAATCAGGCTACCTAAGTCCAAATCCAGAAATTCCAAAACCAGATGATAGCTAAGAAATAGGGATAAATTTCATCAGAAGGCCTCAACAACTAATTCGGAAGCAATCCTGATCAAAACAACCAATTACAGAAGCAATTCTTACATTCGGGTAAAACCAGAACAGCAATAGTAATTTCGACTTTTCTCACTCCAAACTACTCCGATTAACCTGAAATTTTGTAGGCACCTTTAAAATGTCATTCCCTACAACTTTCATGTTTTAAGCCAAGGCCAATTCGGCCTCTAACTAAGAGCTAAAAATTCGGGCAGAATGAAGAACATTGAAACCTAGTTTTCCACTTTTCCTTCCAAAACAGAAATTGATTGTAATTAATCACTTTTTCCACCTCCTAGAGTCATTAAACATCATTTCCAATCATCATACATGACCACACAACCATGTTCATATTAAAACAGAAAAATCCCCAAAAATTATAAAAGTTCATCAATTCAACCACAACTCAAAATATAATCCATCAAACCATCTCTTTAGCCATCACAAGTCACTAATTCACCATTATTGGAAACAAACAATGAATCTTTACACACCATACCTTGATACCTCACAAAAGATAGTAGCTTAGTGGTTCTTTCTCCAAAATAACTCCACCAAGACCTTGGAATCTTCTTAGTAACCAACTTTTATGGAGTGATTTGCAATTCCATCGGTTAAAACTCAAGATTGAAGTAAGAAATTGGAGTGAAAGATGAAGGTTTTTCTCTCTCTCTTGCTCTCCAAGTTTCAGCCATGAGAAGGAAGAAATGGCTTGATTTTTGGTCAAATTTTAGTTTTAGTAAAGTTAAGGTAACATGGTCAAAGTCCAATAGTGAATAGGATGGTGACACTTGTCACCTTTTGATTTAAAACTTATCTTTTTGTCTCTCCAATACAAATATCTTAACACATTGTAAAATAATATCACTTAATACAAAATTCCAACAAGTTGTCAAAAATATAATGCATTTACCGCACTTGCGGGTCCCACGTCCAAAATACGCTTTTAATTTTTCTCAAAAACTAACCGATACTAGAAAAATCATTTTAAAACTATTTTTGCTCATAAACTTTATCTGGGGAATTTTTTTAATAAAGAAAATGCAGAAAAGGTGGGCGATTAAATAAAATAAACCTTAGAAAATTAGAAAATTTCCGGGTTCTCACACTTATACTTTTCGGGGCGTTACATGGCACATATGAAAGGCGATAAATAAAACGCTTTGGGAAGGGATCAGATTGTCGTCTGGAGATATTTGTCATGGCATTTTCTAGGATGTCGCTATGGTGGTTGCGGACAAGTTTAACAAGGGCAGTTTCCCATCGACTTTTGGTCAGTTTTTTGAAAGTCTTTCCCAACCTTCATCCTCGCTTCAGTGCAGGTTTGTCTGATGGCGGGCAGCAGGTACGGGGATAGTGACACTTAATACAGACGGGTGTTCTAAGGGTAACCCAAGAACAAGTGGCGGGGGTGGTGTATTTCAGGCCTCAAGATGGTCGAGATTTGGTAAGATATTCAGTTTTCTTGGGGGTCGGTACGAGTTTGCGTGCTGAGGTATTGGCTCTGTTAGCGAGTCTCTGACTTTGCGGTCAGAAAAGCTTTACACAGGTTCGAGTACAGTCCGACTTGTTGGTGTTAATAGGCATATTGCAACGCAGATTTCAGTGTCCTTGGCAGATTCGTAGATAGGTATTCCAAATATGGCAGCTGGCTGAGGATCCAGGTCAATTCTCTCACTGCTTTAGAGAAGCAAACACGGTGGCAGACATACTCGCTAATGAAGGTCTCTTGCACCCACTTGACCCGATTAGAGTTTATGATCAACCAAGTCGCCTGCTGCAGCTGGCAAGAGGGGTAGTCAAGTTGGATAAATTAGGTCTTCCCTCTCTCCGATTTCTTAAAAAATCGTCTGCGTAATTGGTCTAGGCTCCGTTTATTGTAGTAGAACAATTAGGAAAGGACAATTCCAAGACAGATGCGAGGGGAAATTCGCATGGACAGGAGATGGTGCACTCGTACCAGTTGCTTGATAGCTTTATAAGGGGAAACTTTGTCAAAATTTTCTTAAAATAAATAAAATACTTACTGCTGCTACTACTGCTACTGCTGCTACTACTACTGACTACTGCTACTGCTACTACTACTACTGCTGCTGCTACTACTACTACCTCAGACTGTCCCTTGGCCCGTAGGTCCTGACACAAGGTTAGAATTCTGGCATATACCGATTCGATCCGAGCTCTTTTATTATTACTACTACTACTACTACTACTACTACTACTAATAATAATAATAATAATAATAATAATAATAAATAAATAAATAAAAATAATAAAAATAGGAAGATAGCATCATGGATAAAGAAGCTAGGAAACCATATTGATTCCAGATCCTTTGATTCCAGATCCTTTGTGCCAAAATTCTTTTCTATAATATCAAGTACCACTCAAGTAATACTCAAAAGCAATGTTTGAAAGGGCAAAATACACTTTACTCCCCTGTGATTTAGCGATTTTTTTCATAGCCTTCTTATAGTTTCAAAAACTATATATAACCCCTTTATAATTTAGATTAAAGTGTCAAAATAACGGAAATAATAATTTGTAACAGAATCCATAACAATGTCGAAATTATCTTTGTTTAAAAACTAAAATGGTTGAAGTGACCAAAATATATAAATATAACATGCATGACACTCTAACCTCATATGATTTTATATTTCATTATATAACTCCCTTATAGTTTAGTGTTTTACCATATAACCCCCTTATAGTTTTCATAATATATAAATAACCCCCGTAGTTAATAAATAATTTTCAACTTTGTATAATGGTACTTTTGATATTTTAATTGACTTAGTTACAGAATACAAATTTCGTAATTTTGACACTTTAATCCAAATTATGAGAGGATTATATATATCTTTTGAATTCATAGGGGGTTATGTGAAAAATCACTAAATCACAAGAGGTAAAATGTATTTTGCCCTATTTGAAAATGCTACTAAGATTTTAACGTGTAAAGAAAATATTAGCAAGATTTCCACATTCCATCCATTCCAAAGGCACAATGCCTTAATTATTATTGCTCATGGAGAACAGGAATCCAAGTTCGAACTCTCCTTTCCAGATCATTCCTATCCCAATTCATCAGATATGATGTCTCAATACATTTCCCAGAACTGATGCAATATCCTTGTACCTCTGTACTTCACATTTGTGATGATTCTAAGAGCTTCACAGACCATTGGATTGCAAACGAAGTTTGACAAACAGTATAATGTACTTATAAGTCAAGCATTGAGTGGTAAAGTGTGGAAATCACCATAAAGGCTAAACACGACTGCAATCTGCGGCTTTGATGATAGTAGTTTCGACCGATAAAATCAAATAGAAAAAGCTAAGTGGATCCAATTTTAATTCATAAGAAAAGCTTGCAATGGCTGCTAAATCACAGCACCAAGTTATGAGCATATGACCATCTCAATTAGTATCCCCTGTTCTACCTTGAAAATTTACCTCATAATTAGGCATGTAGCATGAGCAAGATAAAAAAACATGATTCAACAAGTTTAGAGATCAGTGCAATGTAAATGAGGTCCTACCACTAGATATTGCTTTGATTACTAATTTGCTGGCTGGCTAGATCTAGAACTGGAGAGACTACCCACCCAAGCTGGAGGCAGCATACCAGTTTGCTCATTCACTGTCTCAAGCAGGGGAGGCAATGCACGGTAAACTGATGCTATCTCTTTCATGGCTGAATTTCCAGCTGCTGCTCCATCCATACCCTCTCCACCATTTGCCCAGACACTTATCTTTGGTTGCAGTCCTTTAATGGCTTCAGCATTAATTTTGGCAATGTCCTTGAACATTCCACCATTAATCATCAAATAATCTCTGAATGCGTGGTAGTTTCCACCTAATGATGTCAGTAAGGTGTTGATGTAAACTCCTTGTGCTTCTGCAAGAGCCACCATCCCTTCAGCTTCCTTTCTCTTCGCATAAAGTTCTGCATCCGCAGCTGCTTGTTTTGAATATAGTTGAGCTTCTGCTGCAACTCTCTGAGCCTCCGCAGCTTTTTGTTTCTCATAGAAAGCTGCCTCTGCGGCCTTTTGCTTCTTGTAGAGCTCTGAATTTGCCTCTTGAGCCTAGAGTTGTATATTTAGTCATTAAAATCAAAGTCCATAACGAGGAATTGATGTGATACATGTGCAAATGTCTGTACTGTTGAAAGCTTAATTCAGATATAAGGCCCCAAAATGAATTTCGTATCGTAAAAATATGGGATTATTTCAATGTACTGTAAACAAAAAGCACTCTTGTTTGAGGTGCTCATCCAAAGTGATTTTCAAGAAAGCTTAAAGAGAGTAAAAATTTGAAGTTCCTAAATTGCACCAGATCAACCAGCATGGGTAACAAAAGTTAGGGTTAATTTCATTTTGCACCCTTCAACTGTACTCAAATTCCCACTTTGGTCCTTAAACTCTAAAATAAGACTCTTTGGTCCCTGAACTAGAAAATTTGTCTCACTTAAATAACATCATTAAGGAAGTGAGACAGAATTTTGCCTAAGTAGGTATACTTTAGGGACTAAATGGGAGCACATTTTATAGGTTAGGGACTAAAATGGACAAGTTTTATGCTATAGGGACTAAAGTTATGACAAATTTTGTAACTTAGAGACCAAAGTACCCCATTTTAAAGTTTAAGAACCAAAATGAGAATTTGAATCTAGTTACAGAGTACAAAGTGAAATTAACCCCAAAAGTTACAATTAAGACCACATTACGTAGACATTAAGGAACGAAGTTTAACAGGCTTGTATTAGCATTCACAAGCATCCATTTCAAATTAAAAGTCAAAACTAGAATCTAAAAGACAAAACACCTAATTCCTGAGTCATGTTAAGAACAAAGACATATGAAGCCAAGTTATCAATGCCAACTGACACGTGCGAGCAATAATTTGTAAGGTGGTCATTGAGTAATGCATTAGACAAATTAGAAGCAATTTAAAATCTACAAAGAGAGTCCAGATTTAGTTAGATGGATCATAATTAATAAATCAGAATAAGCCCTTTTTTTTTTTTTGAAAAAGAAGTAGTCTTAGTCAGGTGCAATTGAGACCAGTGGCATACCTTAATCTCATAGTCAACGCTAGCTTTGCTAAGCAATTGGGCCCTCAGCTGCTCAGTCTTAGCCAATGCATTTTTCCTCTCAACTTCCTTTTGCAACTCAGCCTCACGTATGGCCACAGCTTTTTCAGCTTCCACCTCTGCTATCTTTGCTTGCTGAGCCCATCCAGCCTTCTTCGTAGCCAACTCAGCATTGGCTTCAGCAACATCCGCTGCCTTTTCATTCTCAAAAATCTGTACTTGGGATTTTACCATGATCTCCTGCTTCTTCCCCTCACCTTCCCTTTGTGTGGCTATAATCTTTGTCTCGGCATCAATCTTAGCAGCATTTTGAAGCGTCAGTCCTAGCCTTTCCTTAGCTCCTATCTCACCCTTCATCTTTGCCTCAGCAACATCAACCTTTGCCTGATTTGCTGCCTCCATCTGGGTTTTCTGGCCCAAGTATGAGAAATACTCGTGTCCGGGAACATCAACTAGTTGCTGAATGTTAGCATTATAAATCAAGAGTCCAAACTGATCTAGCTCCAGCTGAACCTTCTCAAATACCTCCTTTTTGAATTCTTTGGTGCCTCGGAAGATTTCTTCCATTGTCATTGAAGCAGCAAGAACACGAGTTTCTCCCTCAATGACACCTTTGACAAGCTCCATGACATCATGTGAATCACGCTTATGATGAGACAGAAGCTTGGCATATTTCACAAGACACTCATGGTCATCAACTCGTGGACCAATAGTGAAAACAGCAGGGAGGAGGAAGGCCAGCTTCTCGGCGCTCATTGCATTAACTTCAAAAGTGTAGTTGACAGGAGTCACGTCAATGATTCTACATTTTTGAAATGGCCAGATAATTGCCTTCTTTGTGATCTTTATGTCATTGATAAACATCCCAGTAACGACCAGAAATTCAGATGCTTTTGCAACGTGATACATTTTTTTTCTGTTGTAGTGTTCCTCCCTAAAACAGAGAAAACCGTGGATTAAATCCATATGGAAGATATTAAGTAGCAAACAACATATACCAAGCAACCTCTTCAGAGGAAAAATAATGATTTGCAGGTATTTACTCAACATTAGCAGGCTGGCAACCTTGAGTAGGATATCACAGATTCATGAACGTTACACTTGTTTGCAACTTTGGGAATACAAGATACATTACAAGTACAAACTCAGCAAGGCTTTTCTTCTATTTAGCCAACCACTTTCGCAGAATTGCTTATTTTCACAATCTAATGAAGCATAATAAAGCTGCATTTATTCACGTACTGATTTCGAAATCTTAAGCTACTGCCTGCCATCACAGAGCTCCTAGAAGCAAACATGGTTCTGAATCCCTTAATTTTGAATCCGATTTTCTAGTAACTTGCCTCGTTTTGGGTTTTTGAAATGCAGTTTCTGATAAATCGGCATGTTAGCAAGTTGTTTTTTAAGAAGTCTTAGATCCAGTTAGCAGTTTGAAAAGTACAAGACTACCATAACAGCCCAAAATGGATTTTGTGCACAAAATTATAAGCAGAACATACATGTAAATAATTTTGCATGGGCAAAGAGTGTCAAAAACATCAGGTGATTTTGGAATTGACTACACTTGGAAATAGACAACAAATGGAAAATCTTGTAATCACATGTCTGTGTTACAATACACAAAACGCCACCTATCAGCGTGAATGTGTGCAAGCATTAATAGAAAAAATATCAAACAGAATGCAATTTGGTAAACAAGTTGACAATCACTAATTCAGTTTCTATTGAAGTATACAACCAACACATAAATGCCATATAATGCAATTAAGAAGTGTAGAAGGAAGACAAGTTATCTGCATTGTTAGAAATATTTACTGTTGTTAGTTTGACCATGTTTGTTTGTTTTGTTCTACTTAATTAGTGGAATTAGTAGAGTTAGTGGAGTTATTTTGAACTCTATAAATACAACAGTTTCATGTTATGAGTTTTGAATGAGTTTTACAAAGAAATAAACTCTAGTCCTTTACTTCTCTTATTATGTTTCTTAGGAATTGTAACAAAAATGGCAAACAAAGTGGAAAAAGCGACAAAGAACACTTCAGAAGTTTAACTTCAATTCACACCATCTCCATTCCAAGATTACAGAATCAATTGGTGCTCCAAATATCAAGCCAATCAAAACTATAACTTCATGAAGTAAACAATGAACACCGCAAGAAGAAAAATCCTCACTCCGTAAAAGTCTATGAAAATCATAGACAAGATGTATGTTCTGTTTCAACTTCTCTTTTCTGAGTGCTTTATCTCAGACCTTATTTTCAGGGGCCATAAAACAACCTGCCCAAAACCCAAAAAAATGTTTCCCCAAAAGAGATAAAGTTTTCTATATATTCCCCTGTTTTAGAAAATTAAATTGGATGCAATTCAAGCCCAATAAAATTTTAGTAAAGACGATAAGCAAAAAAGGGTATATTAAACATGTCATTTCTTTTCTGTTCTCTTTTGCTCTTTTTAATCTGGATTTGAAATATTTCCCCTTCTTCAGTAGATAGCCACATCTATTTCACAAACAGAGATTCTAAGGAAGACAGAACAAAGAAGCAAATTCTGAAATTACCCACAAAATTTTCGATTATGGCTTGAACTCCCTCCTTCATGAACTCAGAGAAAAAAATTTTAATAAAAAAAATTATGGAAAAATAAATAAATCCCTTCAAAAACCTTAGCACAAGGACTACTGAAAACTTGAGGGCCAAGAAAACAGAAAAAAGATGGCTAGCAGAGACAAAAATTATACAGTATCTCTTTCACTGTGTACAGTAATTCAACAATGGTTTTGCCCAAAAAAAAAAAAGGGTTTTCAAATTTTCTTTTCACTGTACTAAAACAAAAAATATGAAGAAGAAGACAGCAGAAATCACTTACTTTTGCTTTCTCTTTTGACTGGAAAACTTTTAGCCGGAGATCTTAAGCTGAAAGTTGAAAGCTGAAGTCCTTCCAGAAAATTTACACTAATTTATGTGTTGGAAGTTTATTTATATTGATGTGATCGTACGAGATTACGTCTATTACAAGGGGAAGGAAAACAACTTGCAGCTTCCAGGAATTTATTAGGAAATTTACCACCTTTTAATAGATTTATAAATTTTAATTTTTATATTTCTACGAGTATTTTTCTTTTTTATTGTGTGTATTTCCAAAAATGCTACTCTGTTGATTTTCTTTCTTTTTTTTTTTAAAAAAAAAATTGGATTGCTTTTGTCTTTGATTTGAGTTCTTATGCTATATATATATATATATATATATATATAGTAAGATCCCATTCAATATGAGATCATCTAAATTTAGCAGATAATAATTTTGATGATGTGACATTTATATGATGTTTAGAGTTTAGCTCTTTCAATCCATTTTTAATTAAAAAGTCTCACTTATAGTTATCGAGTTAAAAATAATTCCCAATTTGCTTTCAAAATGTCGAGTTCGAGTAGAGTCCTAAGAAAGTACAATATCTGAAATTTTGATTAAATTTGGTTCAATGATTTGTAAATTACCTGTAACTTCTTTCTACGTTTCAAATGTGAAGAATAATGTTAAAATAAAAGGAAATAGAAATTCTTGTGCCTCTTTAGTTGGTTTTACCCCTTTGATTTAGTTAGTGAATTCAACAAATTTTACGTTACTACCTACTTCGATTTTTTTTTCATTTTGTGCGAATATTTTTCCCATAATAATTTGGATTCTATAGTCTATAGAGGTATGATTATGTCACAATTATCAAAATTAATAGAACCTTCATCTAAGAAAATTAATTAAATTAAAGAAAGGGTCCAAATATATACTCCTAATTTAGTCATGTTGAAAAGGACAGGAGCTAACAATTAAAATGTTTTGCCTAATGCACTTTCTATTATTGCCTTTTTTTTCTTTTTTTTTTTGTTTTCCTTCTTTTAATGGAACTTTTCCGTTTTAATTCTTTTTTTCCGTTTTAATTCTGAAATAGTGATTTAAGAAAGAGTTGCTTTTGACTGTCTGCTTTCTCTGTTGCTATACGCAGTAATTCGACAGCTATTGGGCATTTGGAGGAAACTCCCCCAGCAGCTGCTCGTCTATTTCAGGCTTATGTTTTACCAACTATTCTCTCTCTCAGCACTTTCACTACAAGTAATTTGGAATTTCAGGTAAGAAATTTGTGGTTCTAGAAGGGAAGGCTTCAAGTTCTTTCTCAGCACTTTCACTACATGTAATTTCAGGTAAGAAATTTGTGGTTCTAGAAGGGAAGGCTTCAAGTTGTGTTTAGCTTGGAAATAGGCATGTCAATGGATCAGATTTTACTCAGATCCAATCCAGATCCAATACATATAGACAGGGTTTGGATTTAATTTTTCAAATTCAGACCCTACCTAGACCTAGATCTTGTGAGAGAGTCATGGGTTTGGGTAGGATCTGATTTTTTGGAATCCATATCCAAATCCAGACCCATATCAGACTCTACCCAGACCCATGTATATTTAATTAAATAATATATATTAATAAATTTATAAAATAATCTAATATTCTATGACGATTGGATGTAAGACTTCATGACCGTTAGATTAAATGATTCGCTCTTAACCTAATAAAACACTAATTAGTTCCACCTATGCCTATCTATTGTGTGCCTCCATTGTCTTTCCCTACCTCTCTATTTCATTTCTTAGAAATCTTGCAAACTATTTCTTTTGCCCTACCATCTCTCAATTTGTCTTTATTGTTTTACTCTACTAAGTTCAAAGATTGGTAAGTTCAAAAAATATTTCATATGAATATATGATGTAATTTGGTAGTAACGAATCTACTATAATGTTCCCAATTCGTCTATGTGCACAATAAATAGTTGTGCACGATATGTTAAAGTAATAATAAATTCATGATATTATAAAGCATTGATTCGTTGATTGCTTTATGAAATAAAAGTCTTCTACTGATTACTTTATTCATAGTACTTGCAAATTATGGTATATTACTTTTATACGCACTGAATCATGTTAATAATCAATCTATTTTTGCTTTCTACAAAATGGCAACGGATCCCACTCTTAATATTGGAGATGAAGACAGAGTGGTCATCTTGGGAGATGAAGAAAAACACACGCCTGTTGAAGGGTAGAGTGATTGATGAGACTCGTGCCAAATTGCTTCCAGATGTGGAGTATTAGTGACTACTGATGATTGGATTGACTTCAAGAAAAAAATGAGTAAATATTTATAAATATTCTTATTCTATCATTTATTTGCTATTGGTTCTTAATTAAATGACTTTTATCTCATTCACTATTTTAGGGCTCGATTGCGAGACATCTACCAATATTGATACTTAAATAAGAAAAAGAGGTACAAAATTACATTTTTTTAAATAAGGTTGAATATTTATATATGTTATGATTGTTTTCTTTTTTAAGAACTAATCCTAGTTGTTATTGTAATTGGTGCAGACTTTTTCAGGAAAAGGAGAAAAGGTAAAAGCAAACAAATAAAAGATTGGATGTGGATGCAGTTAAATCTTTGAAAATATACACAAGTAGTCAATAATAGTTCTTTCTTTAAGTTCATAATATTGCATTCAACTTGTTGAATGTTATTTTTATTATTTGAAAACAAAAATTGAATGGTATTTATATCATTTATGAACTCTATACATTTTTAATATATTTTTATTTTAGTATGTTCATAAAATACCCATGGATACCCATTGAATGCCCAGATCCATGAGAGTTTGGGTATGGATTTACTTTTTCAGACCCAAAAGGGTTTGGATCTGGATCTGGGTCTAATTAAATTAAATGGGCCTAGATTTAGATCACAGACCCTACCCATTGAGATGCCTACTTGGAAAGGGTTGATGTAGTAAACTTGATAATCTAATTTCAAGTATAAATAGAAATCATCTTTTTAAAATTTTTTCATAAATACAATTAGGTTTAGATGCTTGCTTGTATACTCAATCATATTCAACCAATTAAACGGTGAAATATTTATTTGTAAGTATTATAAGAATAGGTTATTATGTATAGTCAACCCTATTTAACCAATTAACTAATATAATCAAGTTAGAACAGAAGATGCAATTATGCTGAATTCGTATCAAACGGTTAGGGCCAACAAAATTACAAAAACAAAAAGTTGCTAATGAGTTAAACATTACTTAATTGTTAATCATTTGTTGCATATAATCAAAAAATTGCTCTTATGTTGCCTTTGAAACTTATTATTCATAGAAACTAAAATGTAGTGCTTAGCTTGAATATCATCATTTTTTCACTGCTTTATCTTTTTATCTTCATAGGCAATTTTCAGGAAGTGATTCAGAAATAGGTTTATCTAAAGCATTTGCATTCTTGTCACAAGTGAGAATAATCCTCAAATTCCTCAACCAATCAAAAAAATTTGGATTGTGGTTTTGTGCAGAAAAAATTTTACGTTCTCTTTGAACACATTTTCCAATTATCTTTTTACCTTACATACATCAAATCGTTATGATACATTTTTCTAAAAAAACTTCTAAAAATAGCAATCGAAACCAGTTAGTCAAAAGGTTGGTATTGAGAATCTTTGACAATTTAAAAAAAAAACCATAATAATCTATAGAAATGAACAATAGATAATAAGCAAATTGATAATAAACCATAAGATTTGGAACTTTAAATTATAATGATGCTCCCACCATTTTCCTAAGATATTGTACCCTCAATAGTGTGTAACAGTTACTTCTTAAATCCCCAAATGTTTCGTCCTCAAAGAAAATTAGAACATCACATAATAGTTTCTTGGTCTGATTCCTTAGATAAGTTACACCACCATTTGCACGTGTAAGATTGTGAATGAAATTCCTCACATATTAATTTCTTGGAAGCTGTTGGTTTTTATACTCCATGATATCACAAATATAAATAAGGGATCAAGAAATTTTTGAAATAAATACATCCTTATATATCTGTAGCCGATATATTTAATCAAAAACCCTATTTAATAAAAAATATATCTCATATACTTCTTTGGCGTTACAACTTAATATCTGCTAGGGTTTTTATATTAAATTATGGTCTAATCTAATCAAAACATGTAACATGCATCACAAACTTAAATTACACTTCTCATATGTCATTATTAGTAAAATACAATAATTTGACTTATACTACCACTAAAATTAAGACAAAACACTTTCCCAAAAGATTCTGCTATTTCATTGATTTGTTAGAGTAAATGACTTTTAAGAAAGCTTTTGCATTATTTTATTGATCAAAACTATTAACCTGATCTCATCAAGTTGACCACCATAGGCATATAATTCAAAAAGATAATATATCAAATTCGTTAGTCTTATCAGTACGTGGCAGATTAATTCTTTGAACTTAATAAAATAATCTCCAGATTTGTCGTATGATCATATTCATATTACGTCGTTGCCTTTTGTTTCTTAAACAGCAGCAGGAAATTTAATTGTCCCAGGAGCGGTGCTAAAGAACAAATACCCTGTCTCGTTCTTCTTGAAGAACAACGAAAAAAAAGGAAAAACCAGATTTTCATCCAAGTATTTTCTGAAAACCAGTCGGTATGAATTATTTGTGAACTTTTCAGTTATCGATTGCTGTCTAATTCAATTCCTCTATCATAAAATATCTTGGTTAGTCTATTTAGGGTGTAGAATAACTGGCAAAATCCTGGACTTGATCACATATGCCAATTTACAAGATAAACTTTGAATAATTACAAACTATTTTCTAATTTTCTCATTCTAAGGACTTCTAAGTTTTTTTTTTAATAGTGTAAGTGAGAGGGTTCGAACCCAAACCTCTCACTTACATTTCTTCCCTCCGAATCACCCAACCCTTTCTGCCCGTCAAGGACTTCAAAGCTCTATCTTTAGAAGATCACATGAGATATTCTCCCTTTTTTCTTATTTTTTTTTTTACTGAGGGTGATAATTCTTTGTTGACCCCTTACATGTTTCCAAATATAATTCAATACATCCAAGAACACTTATTTATATTTGTTGATTAGAACATAAATATATTGTACTATTAAAGAATGCGTTAATCTGATATATACTGTTACAGTTTGATGTATATACATACACAAAATTTGGATGTCAAATTTGAATTCAAATTAATTGTCGAATTCAAATCAATCTGATGGTCCATTGCATTAAATTCAAATTTAGATTACAAGCAACATAAATATATCGTGCTATTAAAGAATAGGAATTATACACAATATAAACCATGATGTTTCAGGTCTAAGAATCACATATACAATTATAACTAAGAATAATCATTTGACAGGTAATAAATCCTTTTCGTGTTCTTGCTTCGATTCACGTTCATTGAACTTATTCACTAATAAGCACTCACATGTTGGTCTTAACTTCTACACGAATGATGATTGAGATTCAATATCCTCTCAGTTGAGTAGATACAACATGTCTAGTCTTACCGAATTATTAATATTCAATCAACAATCCTATAACTACGAACATTTTAGATTAAAGTACGAAAAGTATAAATATTATATATTCTCAATACGTGAGAACAAATATTCTCAAGTTTAATGCAATGGACTTATCATATAAATAATCAACAGAGATGTGTGATCACGACAAATATTACCCGAAGCAACAGTATCGGTCCTTCTCCAACTCCTTCGGGATTCGGATTTATCAACTTATCAACATCAAACAAGTCATCTACTGCAATTAACTTGTTCAGGATACATTTGTCTACTAATCAAGATCAAACAAGTACTCTACCACAACGTAGAAGGTACAAACAATACAACAACGGTGCGACTCAACTTTAATTAAATATCCTTTTAAAACATGGGTAAGTTTTAAAGCATTGTCAGCCTACAATTTTCTTTATACGAGTAGGTTTAAATAATGTCACATAACATGAATTCAAATTTAAAATTCAAATTATGTACATGTGGCATAAATCTATGACTGTTAGTGGAAAAAAATTGCTACAGTGCCAATGTATAAAAAGTTAAAATATAAGAATTATCCTTTCTTCCACCACTTTATGTTTTACTTATTATTGGTATATTATCATCCAATTACAATTTATTTAACAAAGATATGTGATTTAGGTTCTGATCATGTTGTGTTAATATAAATCATTTTAATTAATAGAGAGAAACAATAATATACATACATTATACCAAATTTGAAACTAACTATGCAAAAAAAAGGATATATTATTAGCATGAATAAATGAAATAAAAATTAAAAAAAGAAGAAAAAGAAGTATAATTGGAATTTTTATTACCCATTTAATGCTATTTCATTCTAATTTGCATCTCAATTCATGCTAAAACTTTTAATATCACCATATAAAAAATTAAAAAAATATAATGATTCAAAATCAAAACATTAGGAACCAAAAGTGCAAAATCAAAGTTTTTGACTAACGGCAATTTGATATTGATTGTTAATCATTGTTCCATTTCCATTAGTTGTCCTAAATTTGGCTAAAATCAGAAACTTTGGGGACTAGATTGATTTACCCCAACTATTGGGGACCAATTTAATATACACACATTTATTGGGGGACCAACATTGCAATTCTCCCTTTATTTTATTAGCTTTACTTAAACTAATCATTGGTGGAACTAGAGATTGAGGTTAGAGGGGGGAGGGGGTGCGAAGGCTAGTCAAAGTGTATATTTAAGAGGGAACTTTTCTATTTTTGTAAAAAATTTAAGGTGCAATGTCTAATATTTACAAGGATATAAGTGAAAAGCTTGAATGTTTATAAGAATATTTAGAAATATCTAAAATCTTGGGGGGTCAAAGCCTAATTTCTTCAAGGCCATAAGTGAAATTCTTCAATATTTTAAAGGGATGCAAGAAGATCTCCAAAATGTTGTGCACCCCTCCCCCCAACCCCCTTTAGATCTGCCGGTGGAGCTAATGATCTGGTAACAAGGTTAATTTCCTTCCTTCTCTTCACCATTTTTTTTTTTTTTTTTAAGTAAGAGCTTTTGAATTTACGACCTCCTACTTATAATTTCTCTCATCTTACTATGTAACCCAATCCTTCCCCCTTGTCACTAGTTAATTTGAGTAAAATAAAAAAATTTAAAAATTTCTATTATTGTAGTAAACCTAATTGCATATTTTGCACTTTTTTAGAAAAGCTTGAGGAGAAATTTTTAAAGTTTACATCTTTTCCAAAATCAAGTTGAAGATAAGCTGAATGAAAGTACTGAAACCAACGAAAGCTTATCGGTTTTTTGCTTTTGAAATGAAAAATTGAGAAAATAATAAAGTAAATAAGCTAGAAATTTTGAGTCACATGTAAGCTAGAGGCTATTAATAGAAAAGATATTTTTATAGATGCATAATCAAGAAATTGTGAGTATGACTGGTAACATAGAAATTTTGGTTCCGAAAGATAGTAAATGGTCATACTACTCTTTTATGAGATTTTTAGATGCTTTCTCTTTTCTTACTTCCTGAATTCTAGAAATATTACAGACTATGCATCTTTACAATTCACATTGATACTCATGCCCTGAACTTATATATGCTTTTCATAATTATCTTAGTGTGAGTAAATAAAACTCAAAAATAAAACGTTTGAGTTCTATTTCATATCAAGTTTGATTGCTTGTAAACATTTTCCTTTTAACACATGAAAATTATTCTCATTTTACTTCAATATCGCTCAAATAAAATGTCTCATTAACACATTTGTAGAAAAAACAATTTAATACTCTGAAAGTTAAATTATAGGCCTTGAGGTTCTCAATTCCTCATATTTAGTATTTTTTTTTAGGATAGATGCTTTAATATATGAAAAGTTTCTTACAGTGTAATTACTTCTTTCAAATGGAGTGCAAGGAAGTACCTGTGCATGTGCATTTTTTGCTGGTCATCTGAACAAGAGCCTTAAGGTTCGTACTGACAGATCCTGTTTCTTTTTCTATAGTCATTGTATCTAAACATGATATATAAAGCCCTTTCTTTTCTTTTGGGTGGGACTTAAGTTGAGCAATTTGTGATACTGATTCTAGTGTTGGATTTTTCATTGTTTTATTTACAGTACATCCTTTGAAGAAAAAAAATTGGAGTAATTTGTTTTAGCGTAGTGTGTGCCAAGAGATTTTTTTTTTTTCCTGAAATTAAGCATGACTACAATTAACTCACAATTATGGAATCAATCTATAAGGATTACGACTTAGCATTACAAATAATAAAGCACAGATAATGGTATAAAAATTAAATTTAGTGTTTGCTAAGTTTTAGGAAAAGGATATTTCTGTTATAATTGTAAATAATCTCAAAGCACAGAACTATCCAATATGGAAACACCTAAAATCGAAGGTTAATGTAGCTCTCTTTAGCTGCAAAATATGTATTATTGATTGTAATAGAATCTTGAAGGAAATAAATGTCATAACATTCTTGAGTACGAAAGCATTGTGGAACGTTAATTTCTGAAGAAATTAGGTGTTTTGAGAATAAAATGGGAATTATTGCATCAAATTTCATCTAAATAAAACTAAACAACATAAATCAAAGGAACCAAAGCATATAGTTTGATGGAGTGAATTTCATACACATAAACTCTAGAATGAATATGAGTTTGCACCTTTGAACTTTTATCCTTTTTTCACTTTATATCATAAATTTTAATTTGGATGCCTTGCACCTTAAATTCTCAATTTTAGATACTTTGCACCCTAAACTCTCAAGTTTGTCTCATTTAAATCCAATCAATGACAACTTTAGTTAAATCAATGGCATAGAAGATCCAATAAATCAACTTTAGGTCAAAAGATGCTAAGATATCGTAGCAAATGTGTGTGTGTGTATATATATCACTAATGTGCACCATCTTTTATCTAGTTAATTTTGCTAATGATATTAGTGATTGTAACCTTATAAATCAACGACAATATGCTGAAAGTGGTAAAAAAAAAAAACTAAGTGATTGTAGTTAGAACAAAACTGTACAGTGTGATTAATTTTCACATTTTTTGTCTTATTAATTTTGGGAATGTAACTATTGATTGGAATTGAATAGAACAAACTTTAGAGTAGAGGGTGCAAAGTGTCCCAAAAATTAAGAGTTTAGGGTGAAAAGTGTTCAAAATTAAAATTTAGGGTGTAAAATAAAATTGTGGTACAAGTTTAAGGGTGTAAAGAGGAGTTAGTCTAGGAATGGCATCGGGGTGGGTTTGGCCCCGCCCAGCCCCGCTTCTCCCACGGAGTTAATAAAAATTTGTCATATAATTTTATTGTAGTAAAATTTTAGTAAATAATTAAATACTAAAATATCAACATATTACCAAATCATTATCCATTGTAATTTCACAATTAAAACCCATAAAAACAATCAAACAAAAACTATTTGAATATATCCAACATAATGAAACAAATACAATTAAAGTAGTCAAGTTTTCACTTTTGAAATAAATACAATCACTAAGTCATTATTGTATTTTTCTGAGAAAAAGTGTTATTGTGTTAAGTATAATTAGGAATTTAGCATAAATGTATTAGTAAATTTAGGTATAACTAATTAATAATTTCTATTAGTAGACATGTATAATTATTAGTATAATTGATAATATCAATTATATTACATTTACTAATATACATTATATAATACTTATAACTAATAATATTATTAGAAGTTTGTAACTAATTAAATTAAGTAATATATATATATATATATATAAAAGGGGTGGTGGGGTGGGGGTACACTCCGCCGTCCCCCCGCCCCGTTTCTTAATGGGGGAAAAAAATTCCCCCCCCTCCCCCCGCCCCCGCCTCTTTAGCTGTCGTGGGCATCAGTCCCAATTGCCATCCCTAAGTTAGTCCTATAATTTTGGTAAAAGTTATAAGATAACTTTTTGATAAATTGTCAGTGTATAAACTTTTTTATATTAGTAGGTTTAGATCATGTCACATAATATGTATTCGAATTTGAATTTCAAATCATACATATATGGTATATATTCAAAACTGTTAGTGTAAAAAGATCACCACATTGTCAGTATATAAAAAGTTAATCCAAAGTTATAATCTATAAAATACATTTTTTAAAATCTTTAAGTTTTAAATGAGGGAAAACATAAATTTTAAGTTTTTATAAAGTACTCGATTTACACCTGAGCAGCCCCTTAGGTAAACCAATATGAGGTGTAACTGTAATTTTGATCATAACTATTTCCTACTTAACCTACAGACGCAACCCTTTGGAATAAGAACGGAACCACCAGATCTCACAAGTCTCATTCCTTGTTATACCAAGTAAAGTTTCAGTTATAAACATCAGGATTCTATGTGTAATTAATAAAAAGGTAAAAGTAGTGGAAATGTATCATAATAAATTTTGCATTTGTCACAACTAGAATTAAACCTTTGGCAGAAAGAAACCATGAAGTTGTTGGATTAGAAAATTAGTGTATAAAGATGTACGCATTGGTTGCAATTACTTGTGAGCTTTGAATTTCTTAAAACAAAGACAATGAAATTTATATACCAATGCAACAAGTTCCAACAGGCTTTATTGGCACCCGTCAAGATAGCCTCAATGTTAATTTTATCAAAAAAAAAAAAAGTGAATAGAAATTATCTGAATAAAGGAAGACAATAAATAATCGCATATAAATGGTAGTTTTGTTGGCACCCGTAAAGTTTGTCTTTGAGTACACTTGAGGTTAGCCTAAAGTCTGAGAATACACACACACACACAATACTTTTGAACTGATATAGTTTTACCCTCTCAACTTTTAATAATATGAAGTTACCTACTCAAGTAGCAAATATGTATATTTTGGGTCACTCTGTCTATTTTTATTATCAAGTCTGTCTATCGATTCATACAAGTCCTTAGATGTGGCAGACTTGATAGTAAAAACAAACAGAATGACCTAAAATATACTTATTTGCGAGTTAAATGGGTAACTTCATATTCTTAAAATTTGAGTACCAAAACTATACCATTTTAAAAGTTTAGTGGGTAATTGGGTAATTTGTTAAAAAATTGTCATTGAGAAAATTATTCAATAAACATAAGAAGAAAATTAACCTTTGAAATGGTCTGAAAACATTAAAAAAATAGAAAATTCAAATGCTCTAGCGCTTAAGTATAAAGAATAAGGCCAATGTCATTTTCCAAATTAACTTTTACGAGAATACGACATTTTTTCTCATGTTCAATACTAATAGCGTAATGTACACTCGATTCTTACCTGGAATGCTGAACAAATAAACGAAAATCACACAAGAAACTTATTTGTAAATTTTTAATCAATATGTTTTTTTTTTTTTTTTTTTTGGAAATAATAATTCCCCTTATTTATTATATGTTAACCAAATACATCATATCATTCCATCCGGCGAAGAGCCGCAACTCCTAACCTATCTAAGTGGAAAGCTCCTCTCGCAATTTGGGGTAAGGCTGAAGCTGCCAAGTATATCTCCTCCCGGCCCAGCCGACACCCTTCACTGGCCAATGTATCTGCCACCTGGTTAGCCTGGCGATAACAGTGACGAACTCATGGAACGTGATGCAACAGCCCAAACAACTGATAAACCTCCTTATAAATACTCCAAGGGCACCGAGATGTCCGATTTAAAACCTGCACTAGCACCAAGGAATCCAGCTCAACCTCAAATGAATCAAAACCCCGCTGGAGGCATAACCTGACCCCAAAAAGAAGAGCCCGGGCCTCAGCCTGCATACTCGAAGCCAACCCAAAATTACACGAAAACGCCAGGATCAGCCTACCACTAGCCTCCCGAAGCACACCCCCACCCCCACTCTCCCCCGGGTTACCCTTGGAGCACCCGTCTGTGTTGAGCTTGAGGCCCCCATGAGAAGGCCTTACCCAACTAACTAGCATGTAAGACCTGGCTGCATTTCAAGTAGAAACCTCCAGATAAAAATCTACCCAAGATAATGCCGAGACCCTGCACTCCGGAAACTGTACCCTAAACAACTGTAAAAGCTCGACAACAATACCATGACATATCCGAACCCCCTCGATCTTCTGACCATCATATTTCATGCCATTCCTAGCCTTCCATATGTGCCAGCAAATCAACAAGGGAGTAACAAGATGAATAAATTTCAGAAACTTATTTCCGCGCTTCCCCTGCCACCAGGCCGCCATACAGACTCGAAAGGCCAGCCCAGTCCAGGCAACTCCAACCGAATCCCCAAAGAAGTGCCACACTTGTCGCGCCATATCCCCAGTAGCAAACACATGCTCCGTAGTTTCGACCTCAGGTGAAGCACAACACACGCATCGCGACGGTCCATGAATCCCCAACTTCCATAAGGTACCATCTAAGGGAAGACGATCCCGCAGGAGGCGTAACAGGAAGAATGAAATTCTCAATGGCACACCTTGATGCCAAATACGTTTAATCAATAGAATAGTCTATTCAACAAGCTCATACCCACGAAACACCTAACTCATGATACATTTAATTACAATCATGAGTTAATAATCGTGATCATAATTGCACGTCAAATTGGGTAGCTTCTGTTTTATGCCATCCAAAGAAAGATATGTTCACTCCAAAATAGTATAGGGTGAAGAAATAGATCAAAGATATCCCTGTGTGCACCACATCACCTTCCTCAGTGCCTAGATTCATATGTTTTATCAGTTCATAGTAAAAAAAACACTGTCAAATTCAATAGTTAAGCATACAAAATAAAAATTGATAAAAAGAAAAATCAAGGCTAGAAAGTAGAATAACTCCTAGAAAAAAAAATGTCCAAATCAAAATTGGTTCTTTAGCATTGGACTAGAAAAATTAGACACACACAGCTCCAAAATTATTACAACACTTGGCTATTTATCATAAAAATTTGAATGAGGAAAAGTGATTGGGTAACAAGAACTAATATAAACGATTAGTTATTATTATTATTATTATTATTATTATTATTTTGGTTGTTAAGGACTCCTATACAGCCAACCGGTCTTAAAATTTGTAAAAAGATGCATGATTTGTTTTTGGCGTACTGAGGTTTATGTGTAAATCAACATTGCCAACCAGATCAAGACTGTTGTGTGGCTGAGTGACTACTGATACTAATGAATCCTCAGTCAAATGTATTCTGGTACGCCAAAAACTAAGGTCGCCCACGTTTTTCCCGAGTGGAGGCTTTGTTATACCTACACTATTAATTATAACATTTGAGTCGAATGATTTGGTTAGAGCTCAAGCTAGCACGAATACAGGTTGCTCTTCTTGTCATCTCTCCCCATATCCCCCTTTTCAGAAGAAAAGAGAGGAGAAACCTTGAACTAAAATACAAAATTGTTTCGATTGAACCTTCTGTCCTACCATATATATTTCATTTGCAGTTTTTTCGTTACACATTTCTATGTTGCATAACTTCTCAAAAATAAAAAGTTTCCCACTAAGAGAGAGATTTTAAAAGTTGAATTCTTATCCATTATAGTTTGAGACACGTGTCAATTGAATAGATAGTGAAACAAGAGTGTAATATTGAATGTTGTAACAAAGGATCCCTTGTCCATATATTTGGCTTATTTCCCTAGCTTCCTTTCGCTCGCTATATATTGTGCTTTCTATTTGTCTGGAATTGTCCCAATATCAGCGTGTGGTAGCAAACTAGTTTACGTACCGTATGGCACGACATCATCTCAAGGTGGCAGTGATCGGAGCAGGTGTATCCGGACTTGTAATAGCCCGTAAGCTTCAAAGAGAAGGTCATCAGGTGGTGGTCTATTAAAAGTCAGACCAAATTGGTGGAATATGGGTCTATGATCCTTAAGTCGAGAGTGATCCTCTAGGGCTTGACCCTAATAGAGATGTTGTTCATAGTAGTCTTTATAACTCTCTTCGAACAAACCTTACCACACAGCTTATGGAATTTACAGATTACCCCTTCATAGTCAGTAAAAATAATGGTAAAAAAGTGTGTTTTCCTCACCATGAAGAGGTGCTCAAGTTCTTGAACAAATTTGCTAGAGATTTGGGACTCAATCGGTTGATTCGGTTGAATAGCGGAGTAATCAATGTCCAGCAGAAGGATGATCCTCACTGGATTATTGAGTCGAAAACATGTGGTGAACTTGATTCAGAGGAGCTATTTGAGGCTGTTGTGGTTTGTAATGGTCATTATACCATACCCAAGTTGGCCAATCCTCCAGGTACTCATTCCTAATTGAAAACCCCTAATCATCTTTTGATCTTATGTGGATCCAGGACTCACCAGTCCATTTTAGGGTAAAATGATGATTTCAATTTTTTTTTTTTATTTTAACGCTCTACTCTAACTTGTTTACACTCCAGGGACAAACTGATTTGAAATGGATTTGTGAGGCCCCATTTCGGATGTGGATCATGTCTTGGATATATCAGATGATGACATGAAATTTTAATGCATGAAGCATTTTCTGCCAAATGAATCTAGATGCATCTGTGCAACCCCATAATACAATACGTTTATTAACACCAAGTTGGTTCATTTGATAAAGATGAGTCATTTTCTCACATAAGGTCGTGTGTTCGAATTTTGCTATTGATGTGAGGATTGTATTGATAAGTGATTTATAAGGACTTCTGAAAGTAACCTAGTCCCAAAGGCATACCTAACCTGTGGTGATGATCGAAGCCGATCTATTCAAACTTTATCTCTTACAAAAAAAAAAAAGAAAAAAGTACAACATGTTTACATACCTTGCATGTTTACTGTTGAGCATAACCATTTGAATATATTTTTTATCAGTAGTAATCTAGAAAAAGAAATCAAAGGTATTTTGGATGCTCCAAGTAAAATGTAAGTGTGGTGGCTAAAAATTAGGTGAATTATTTGATTTTATGCACCTGTTTATTACCTGAAGGAATCAAGAAATGGCCTGGAAAACAAATCCATATATAGCCACAACTATAGAGTTCCTGAGCCTTATGGGGATCAGATATCGATATCCAATATTTTCTTGCCTTTTTTCATATTGTTCTTTTGTATTTTCGGATACTTCAGTCCGATTGTTTCTGTCAATAAGTTTGTTCTTTCAAAATATTTGCGTTGTTGTTGTGATTGGATATGGACCGAGCGCATATGATATTGGCATCGAAATTTCTAAGGTAGCCAAAGAAGTTTATCTTTCATCAAGATTTCCACAGGTTAAAGTCACAAAAATGGATAACTGTGGCAATATGTGGCTGCATAAAGAGGTACAAATCTAGCTCCTTGGTTTGACATCCATTGTGTCCAATGTGAATACTTTTGGCGTAAGTTTGATTCATGAGCCAATTTGAGAAAAAGATAGTGGCGGAGCCACATGGTGTTGAGGGCGGGCAATTGTCCCTCCTCAACTTTTGAAAATTTAGAGGATAGTCTTGAAATTTTTGAAAATTTTATTTTTATTTTTATTTGCTTGTCCTGAATTTTGAAAATTATTCTTTTCTTCTAACATTGATTCGCACGCATCACCTCCCTAAGTAATACATTTATTTCACATGTACAAATGTTTTAAAGTTATTAAATCAGAAAATTGATTACTACTTGAATAGAAAATGATTTCAATATTTTCACACTACAAAAAAAAAAAAAACACTCATCATGAAAACATAATCTTCCTTCAAATTTTCTTTTCATAATAATGAAATCATTTTTATGCGTACCATATTGTCCCCATTGACTATAGATCCTGACTCTGGCACTAAAAAAAAATATTAGTAGCTTGGCTCACTGCTGTGAAAATATGGAGGCAACATATTTGTCAAAACAGTGTCCTAGTTGAATAAATTTTCAACACAATCGGTTTGTTGTTGATTCATTATTGCTATTTTGCTATGCCTTGAAGTACGTCGGCATGTGATTGTCAAGACAATTAGCATTCTTATTTCTTCTTCTTTCTTTTAATCTCACTTTGCATCCTCAAACTTATATACCATTCTTATTTTTGCACCCTAAACTTTACTTTTAAAGACTTTACACCCTAACCTCTCAAATTTATCCCACTTAAATTCAATCGATAATAATATGTTTGCAAAATTCATGAAATAGAGGACTATGCAAATCAATCACAATGTATTATTTTGTTCTAACTATGATCACTTCACCTTTTTGACCACTTTCAGTACTTCTTAATTTTTTTAATAAAAAGAGAATTTCCATTACTAAAATTGTTGAAAATTGTCCAGCAACAAATGATAAAGAGAGAACTTTCAATAGTTTGTCATTGGCTTTACAATCCTTTATTCAATTAATTTTGCTAGTGATATTATTAATTGGACTAACTAAATTTATAAGACCACGATGTAAAGTGTCCAAAATAAAAATTTAAATTGAAAAGTGAGAATGTGATACGAGTTTGGGAGTACAAAGTAGAGTAGTCCTCCATAGTTTCCTTTTGAATGGCCTTTTCTTTTGGGGCCTACATTTCTCAATGATCGGTATGCAATTTCAACTAGTTAAGTTTCTTGTAGGTCGAATATTGCTATGAGAATGGTGAAATTGCTTTTAAGGATGGAGCTTTCGTTGATGCTGATATCATTCTTCATTGTACAGGGTATAAACCGACAAGTGTTTCTTCTTTTTCCGTCTTAATCCGTTGATCACATACATTTAGCATGCTGGAGTAGGACTTTTTTTTTTTTTTTAACAACTTTTTATTTTATTGATGAGAGAAAATTACAAAGCATAAATTCGTGTTACATACGTCTTATTTTCCGAATTGACGGTAAACCTAATTTGTCAAGGCGAATTGCCCCACGAGCTTCCCTTGGGAACATAGTAAAGCTGTCATATACCTTGACCTTTTGATGTGGGTGAGAAACGCCCACATTAGACAACGCATCAGCAACTGTGTTAGCCTCTCGGTAGCAGTGTGAAAAATGAATAGGTTCCTGCAGGAGCTTCCAAATCTGCCTGATCTCCCTTCGAATCTGCCACGGACATTGAGTGCTTCGTTGAATGATCCCAACTAAGAGCAGCGAATCTGATTGCACACTTATATTTTCGAATCCCCTATGTTTACACGTTTGAAGACCGATAAGGAGAGCCCAAGCTTCTGCACGGAGAGATGTAGTTTCTCCAAAATAAGCCGAAAAGGCAATCAGTGGTGAACCAGTTGGATCCCGAAGAACTCCTCCACCTCCACCCACTCCTGGATTACCCTTAGAACATCCATCCGTATTAAGTATGAGCCGTCCTATCTCCTTTGTCTCCCATCGAACAAATTTGTATGCAACCGTACCGACAGACACATTCGATCGATCATACAAATGACAAAAAGATTGGAATCGAAAAATTTGTTTGAAGTGGATTCCCACGATGGACTGAATTTCCGAGAAAATGAGATGACAAATAACAGACGATCGCATCTGGACACCCTCAAACATTGCTTTATTCCTTGCCTTCCAAATCTGCCAGCAAACTATATTAGGTAGAATGCGGTCAATAAGCTGTCGTGTCTCAGTATCATGTAACCGCAACCACTACCCTACTATGCAGGACCGTAGAGAAGACCCTGAACAGCTAAATCCACATAAACCTCGAAAATAGTTCCAAACTTCCGATGCTATTTGTCCATTGGCAAATAAATGCTCGATAGACTCTGCAGATGCCGAAGAACAACACAAGCACTTTGACGGTAAATGAAAACCAAGTTTACATAACCTATCTGGTAGCGGTAGTCTTCCTAGAAATAGTCGCAACATGAAGAACGAGACTTTCCAAGGAATCCGAGGATGCCAAATCGAAGCAAAAACCATCGACTTGTTGCGGGCCTGCCTGATGTCTTCGAAAGCCGATTGTAGAGAGAATCTACCAGATGTGGTGGGCATCCAAATGACTTCAACTTCACTCCCTTCTTCCGGTGGTATGTGTTTCACAATGGAGGCCATTTTCTCCTTTGGTATTGTAAGACCTAAGGAATTCAAATCCCAGTGACCATTGATGACGAAATTGCGGAAAGTCAAATTTGGGATAACTTGTGCTTGTAGGAACAACGCACCACTTCCCAACCAGTTGTCGTACCAAAAGTGACACGACCCGTCCCATAACATTGAGAGCTCCACTTGTCGACTGACGTTGACCATCCTCCGCCAGATTGCCGAGTCCGTTGATTTGAGTTCTACCTGACAAGGATGGAGGCTTTTGCAATACTTTGCTTTCAAGAACATTGCCCACAACGATGATCCTGTTCGGAAATTCCACCAAAGCTTGCATGAAAAAGCTTTGTATACGTCCCATAGTCTCCGAAATCCAACTCCTCCCTCATCAACTGGATAACACAAATGAGACCATCGTATCCAATGGTACTTCGAGTCCGCGGGAGTAGGACTTTGCTATCTTTTTCAAAATTTTCTAATACTTATTGAACAGAAAGCCCACACGTTATATTTGGAACCATAATAATAGCTTGAAATTGGCAATGGCCCTAACCTGGATATGATACAACATTTCGTGCTTAGAGCCAATACAGGTGTGTCTTGGCTCTGTTCATGCAGTTGTAATGTGCTACAGTTTTTGGTTTATAACAACGTATAATATTGTTTTGGATTAAAAAATTTTTACATTAATCCTGTAGATACTAACAGTATATACATCATTCATCATGAGTGCATGCCACTTAGTCCTACTTGAATATAAATTTTAATTCTTGCACATGTGGTATCTATTCATACATGCTAGTATATACACTATCAGCATATATGAGATTAATTCAAAATTTCTATATATGAATTGAAGATTTTATATAAATTAGAATAATTTGGTATTAATTTACACCAAATACTACACATTATTCACATATATATCAACAAATCTCATGCAACTGCATGCATCATCTGTATTGGCCCAACCAAGTCCCCACATTTGAGGGGCTATAATCTGTTATAAACACAGGAACACCACAATGGTACAATTTTGAAATAAAACTTAGCACAATAACATGAGATCATTGCTATTTAGGCCGAAGGGGACTGAAGAGTGTTTGTAATTAGTGGGGATTAATGGTCATTAAACTGTGTTGACAGTTACAAATACGATTTCCCTTTCTTAAACACAAAGGGGATTATTACCATTGATGACAATCGTGTTGATCCATTATGCAAACACGTCTTTCCTCCGCAATTTGCTCCTACTCTTTCCTTTGTTGGAATCCCAAGCCGGGTTAGTATTTATTAGATCATTTTTTGCTATGTACCTCTTCAAATACTACCAATATTTGCATTCAGTCTATAGATTAACATTCTATACAAAGATTGTACTATCGATTTTAAACGCATGATGATTATGTATAAACTAAATTCAGAATCTAAATATTGCATATGTAGTATGCATCCAACTCTGTTAGTGTATACATTGTCCTGTGCATATGATGATTAGCTCTTGGTTCTAATTCCTAATTTGCAACTAGAAGATGAAATATTTCAACTTACTAACGTGAAAGCTAATTTTGACATTTTTTTTAACGAATGGACCGTAAATTTTCGTATGATGGAGTTACAAGCCAAGTGGGTGGCGCAAGTTTTGTCCAGACAGGTGACTTTGCCGTCCAGAGAAAAGATGTTGGCGGATGTGGAAGAGTACTATCGGCTTCTGGATGAAACCGGAATTCCTAAGCACCATACACATACACTTCCCTTCGGTGTAGATACGGTGCGTATCATGTAGATCCTGAACACAATTGTCTTTTTTTGTTTTATAGATTTTGCTAATTAACGAATGTCTAATACATATTCGTTAATAATTTTTTTTAAGCATAATACTTGTTAGTACATTTATATCACATGTAATCTAATGTGTGAATGCACACACTAACAGTTATTAACTCACTTTAGATTCATACATTTTTCATATTTAATTTTTTTTTGCTTAAAATATCAATACTTGAACTCTATATTAATGAATGCCTACTGCGAACTCGGTAAATGGACCCTTATTTTACATTCTTCATTGAAGATACGATGCATAGAGCACGAAATCACCTTAGAAGAGAAAAAGTTTTCTAAATTTCACCTTCCTGCCTTCAAATTTAGCTCCCATCAGTTTTTGACTCCTAGCAACTACGATAGAGCTAGCGTGGTAGCTGTCGCCCTTCTGAGAAATTTAATTTTAACTTGTACAGTTTTGTAGAATTTTCACTTAATTTTCAGTTTATCACACCCCCTTACTGGAGAAAATATTGTTAAAATTTCTTGCCTCACTCCCTTGACTTTTTCCTCAAAAGACTTGATTTCTTTATTTTTTTTAGAAATATTTTGACTAATTTTTATGGTATTGCTTTTTCAACAAGGATTATTTTCTCGTATTAACCAGGATGTAGCAATTGAAAATGATGAAAAAAAATACATTATAATTGTGATAGATTTTACTCGGAATACATTTTGTCCTTTAAGTTCTTAACACATATTATTGCGATGTTAAGACTAAAAATAATAATGTTATTGCCAAATTTTGCAATGACTTAGATTTACAATGACTAAGATTTTGCTAAATCTTGTTATACAACTTTTCTACTTCCAAATTCCCTCCTACAACTCAGCCATTGCTTGCATATCCACATACATGTGTACATATCTTCTATAGGGATTAAAGTTAAAGCCCTTATAGAAAGAGAAACTCTACTGCACGGCAAATTTATTAAATTGCATGTACATACATAGCTTATGAAGATGAATTTTGCATTTTTTACATTATTGTTGTGAATGCAAATTGCATTTAATTATTTCGACATGTATAGTGATACAAATTACCAATTTCTATGCATCTTTATTCTTTACTTGCAGTTTGCCCAACTAGGGCTGCCACCGGCCGATGAGCACCTCAAGGTATGCTTGCTGTAATTGTGGAAAATGCTATCACATCATGGCCAGGATTCAGAGAAGCGTTCATTGAGAGTTGGCCTCAGTAGAACCATGGGATGTCCACAGTCATTATTTCACAGTTCCGAATATGTAATTCAACATTGGATGAATAAAAATATGAAAATGGTTAAATGTTCCTGAAACTTTTAAGTATTTTGTTTTGATCTCCAACATTTTAGTTTGACTAATTTCATCCATAAAATTTTGAAATTGTACTATATTAACCCTGAGTGCAAAGATACATTTGTTTGGGTATAATTTAAACCATGCCATGTCAAAAAATGATAATAATTTCAGGATTAATTTCTAGACCAACTAAATAATAGACTTTTCTTTAAAAAAAAAAATAGACTTATCTCATCTTATTTTCTGTATAAAGCATTGACCCTAAACTTTTGGTCTTTTTTTTTTGTTTTTCATTTTTACCCTTCATCAAATAATTAATATACAACCATCAAGTCCACCAATGGCACTTGCACACCAAAAAATTATTAAAAAAAAAAGAGAGAGAGAGAGAGAGATGCACAAAAATCTACATAAACATTAACTTTTGGTGTTAAATTTTTTGGTTACTTTTGTTTTGCCATTTTAATCCCTATATCAAATTATGTACAACCACTAAATCCACGCATAATGCTTGCCAATCAAAAATTATATATAAAAAGAGAGATGCATGGAAATCTTTGATCGTGTTTGGAGCAACATCATTCCAATGAAACTCTAAAATTGGAGGAAGGGATGAGTTTGATGGTTTGGGGAAGAGAATGTAAGTGGGGGATTTCAGATTCAAACCTTTCCGCTTATACTAAAATTTTTTTTTTAAAAAAAAAATAGAAACTCCAAAGTTTGCTCACCCCCCCCCCCCCGCGCCCCCCCTTTTTTTTTTTAAATGATGTTGGTTTAGCCAGCCTTAATCTCGTAATCCTTGCTTTTGGGCCATGTTAGGTTAAACTCCATAAAATTACCTTTAAAACATTTGCAATTAGATCGAATCATCAAGTTTTAAAATCAAAATTTTATTCGAACACTATCAACTTTGCTTGACCTTCTCTCTCTCTCTCTCTCTCTCTCTCTCTCACACACACACACACACAATAGACCACCATGTGTTGGTTGGTGATTTGAAACTCAACCTAAAAATTTCTTATTCGAACCAAATGCGTACCTAATAACCGATCATTTCTAGTGCCCATTTACTAATGAAATTGTTAGTATTGAATAAACACCTTGAAGCATAACCTGCTGTTTTATAACGTCCAAAATCTATCAAAAGATGGTTGTATTACAATTGAAAAACCTAGACATTAATAAGGGCGCCTTTGTGTTGTTTCATTAAGTTTAATCTTTTCAATATCTATTATTTCTTGTTTATTGTCAAATAATATTCAACCAGATTACACGTGATGAGTAGATAGAGCATAATATAGAAATTGGTACCCAAGCTCATCAAAAAAGGCTAATGCAGTAGATATCAAGAACTAGAGTCATTATAGAATCTGTTTTCTTTGCTTTTCACTTGTATGATTACCTCCTCTGGTTGCATATATACAGAGCGGGCTAGTGAGAATTCTGGCCTTGGCAGAGACAAAGTTGTCCGCAACTCAATTTATGCAAATTTAGGGCTCAAAAAGTTAAATGCTTAAAAGTAAAATAGTTACCATTGTCATGATGTATAGGGAAAAAGGCGGTTTTGGTTTTCAATATTTGGCCATTGTACTAAACGGTTCTAATATATTTACCAAAACAATTCGTGGTTAAGGTTTTTGATTTAGGCAAATTTAAGACAATTAACATTTATTCAACAATGATTGAAGGTCAAAATCAAGTTACCGTTAATTCACAGTTTTGACTTTTTTTGGTCTGGTAGGAGGGCTTTAGACCCATTACATGGCAACTAATCTAGGAGTTACAACGCCTATGACATCATATGCCAACCACTTCCTCACCTCCTCTGGTGGAGAAGCCAACTCTTGGACCCTCTCCTCCAGACTCAATCCACTCTTAGCTAACCAATCCGCACTCATATTACCTTCCCTCCATTGATGTATTAACTCACATTGCCATTGTCTCTTCCTTAAGTTCCGGATTTGGCTGATAGTCACCATAAGGGGGCTCTCCGTTGCCGCTTTGTCAATGAGCTCTAAACTCATTTTAGAGTCAGTTTCAATGATCACTTTCGTGTACCCCTTTTCACATGCTGTCTGCATTCCAACACAGTTTCAACACAGTTTTGACTTTGCATCTTGGGTTTTCAACGGTTAGAATTTGAATCATTATAGTTCCTTAAGTTTCAAATATCAATATTGAGAGGTTCATGACAAAAGAGTATTCAAATTAGATCCAAAATTGTGTTAGATGTATACTATAAATTCTAATAATAAAAAATGTTAAAAGGTTAATTAAACTTCTTTTTCTTTTTTGAGGACAAAAGCCGAACATTGGGGAACTACAAACCAAACATTTTGGGGTGCATCAAAATTGCATTTCTCGCAGCAAAGAAATTGCTATCATCTAGTAACAACTTCAAATTAACTTTCAAAGCTATAGCACATTATTCCTTATGTCCAATGCTAATAATGGAATGTGCACTGCAATCTTACTGGGAATGCTGAACAACATAAATTGAAATCACAAAAGGAACTTAATCAGACATCGATGACCATTCTACTGTAATCCAGCAGTGATAAAATTTTCGTCAAATATGTACTAAAATAACAAGTAAATTCTTCTAACAAGAACAATGAAATGAGCAACCGTCTGGAAGCTTATTGTTGGAAAATCTCCACCTAAGAAACTGCACTATAAGAAGCAACTGTCCTGATATCTAATTCTCTGGCTGGTTTGTTATAGCCTTGCCTGCACCAGGACTAGGTAGACTGCCCATCCAAGCCGGAGGCAACATACCGGTTTGCTCGTGCACAGTCTGGAACAAAGGTGGCAATGCACCGTAAACTGATCCTATTTCTTTCATGGCAGAATTTGCAGCACCTGGTCCATCTCTGGCCTCTCCATTTGACCAAACACTGATCTTAGGTTGCAGTCCTTGGATCGCCTCAGCATTGATTTTGGCAATGTCCTTGAACAGGCCACTTTCAATCATCAGATAATCTCTCAAAGCATTGTAGTTTCCACCCAGTGATGTCAATAAGGTGCGGATTTTGAACCCTTGTGCTTCTGCAAGAGCCTTCATTCCTTCAGCTTCTTTCGTTTTTGCATAAAGTTCCGCATCTGCAGCTTGTTGAGCTGCATACAGTTGAGCTTCTGCTGCCACTTTTTGAGCTTCTGCAGCCTTTTGTCTCTCGTATAGCACTGCCTCAGATTCCTTTTGCTTCTTGTAGAGAACTGAATTTGCCTCTTGAACCTGATTTTTAATGGAACATGAGTACGGGAATTTTTTTTTAAAGAGCCAGTCAAATGAAACGTACAGACTAAATCTGGCAGCACAAAGAACAATGATACACTTGCTTAAAAATCTTGCTTATTTTGATTGTCAAACTAGACAAGGATTGGGTTGGGAGAAGCTTCCTATCAGAAAATATCAAAAAATAAGCCTTGTATGATTAGTGACAACCGCTATACTTTTCTACTTGATGAAGATATATAGAGGATTTTGACTTCGCAGGTGCAATATTTTTCTTCCTTGCCCCCCAAATAATTTAGAACACAGACTGATCTCAAAGGTTATGAAGAGTACAAGTAAAAAAAGAAAGCTTAATCAGGATATGATCAAATCACTTTTGATAAAGGACATAGAGAAAACATTGAAATACCTTAATCTCATAATCAACAGTAGCCTTGCTGAGTTGTTCAGCCTTTAGTTGCTCAGTCTTGGCCAATGCATTTTTCCTCTCAACTTCTTTTTGTAACTCTGCCTCCCTAATAGCTACAGCCTTTTCAGCCTCCACTTCAGCCATCTTTGCCTGCTGAGCCCATCCAGCCTTTTTGGTAGCTAGCAGAGCATTGGCTTCAGCAACATCAGCCTCCCTTTGATTCTCATAAATCTTTACTTGGGATTTCACCATGATCTCCTGCTTCTTCCCTTCACCTTCCCTTTGTGTCGATATGATCTTTGTCTCAGCATCAATCTTGGCAGCATTCTGAAGTGTCAGACCTTGTCTTTCTTTTGCTCCTATCTCACCCTTCATCTTTGCCTCAGCAACATCCACTTTTGCCTGGTTTGCTGCCTCCATTTGAGTTTTCTGGCCTAAGTAGGAGAAATATTCATGGCCTCTGACATCAACCAGTTGCTTGATGTTAGCATTATAGATCAAGAGGCCAAATTGGTTGAGTTCCAGCTGAACCTTGTCAAAAACCTCCTTCTTGAAATCTTTGGTGCCTTTAAAGATTTCTTCCATGGTCATTGATGCAGCAAGAACACGAGTTTCTCCCTCGATCACACCTTGAACGAGCTCCTTGACATTATGAGAATCGTGACTATGATCAGAAAGAAGTTTGGCATACTTAACAAGGCTGTCATGGTCATCAACTCTTGGACCTATTGTGAAAACTGCAGGGAGGAGGAAGGGTAGCTTCTCAGCACTCATTGCATTGACTTCGAAAGTGTAGTTAACTGGAGTCACATCTATGACTCTGCATTTCTGCAATGGCCAGACAATTGCCTTCTTTGTGATCTTGATGTCATTAATGGAAGCACCAGTAATGGCCAGAAACTCAGATGCCTTCGCGACACGATACATTTTTCCTGTATTGAATTCTTGCAATGGTCAATAGTGTCCCAAGATATCAACTAAGGCACAATAAACATACATAAACATTGAACTAAATCACATGAAATGCTCCAAAATTTAAGCATCTACATCAAGCCAGTTAAGCTGAACTATGTTAGGACGTTACAAATTCATGGGATTGGGACAGGTACAATTCCATTCGGTTTGGTGCGACTCTGTACAGTTGTTGTATTTCTTTCAAAATTTGATTTTGATGTATCTTTATACATATGGTTTTATTTATACATTGAGTTTGTGTCCGCAAATAAAATTTATACGCATAATAATGTTATATAAGCATACACCAAATTATGTATGAAATACAACAACCATGCAACTGTATAAAAATTTAACCGTACCTGCCGATGGTACCAAATTCATTGACATTAACGAATCAAGATGTAATACTGCATCAAGCACCAGCCCAATTTGTTCAATGATATTTCGGTTATTTGTCAATAAAACCTTTTGCTTTATTAACCAAAATATGTTGAAAATACTTGCTTATTGATAAATTAATGAAGCTTAATCATGATGCATTATTGCACTTATTTAGCGGATGGACATCATTTTTAAAATCTTAAACCACACTTTTAAAATCTTAAAATACTGGATTTCATGACCGCAATTAACCTAATAATACATATCAATCAGATATTTTACAACTATTGAGTTCATAATAATACTATGCTTGCAGGAAAGATAAGCAACTGCACACGAGTAGGCAAGCAATTGCAAGGATAAAACCAAAGACATAAATTCTACTAACGAGAACAGTAGAAAGGGGCAAAAAATCAAAAAGAAAGGAAACTAGTACAAGCAAAATGAAAACTACTAAAATTGCATCAAATCTTCAAATATTCTACACTCAAGTGCACAAAAAATTTAGGGATAATCAATATGACAAAATTTCACTTATTAAAACTCAACCAACACTGATTTAGCCAGAAAATTTCAGACCTAGACCAAATCAACCTAGTCAGAATTACAAATATCAAACTAAATAATAATCAAACTAGAAGAAACAACCATATATTTTAAAATATTAACGAACATAAAAACCCTTCAAAAATAGCTAAAAAGGAAAAGTAAAAAAAAAATTCCACAAAAGCTTCAATCCTGGGCTTAAACTATCTATTTCATAAACTCAGGAAAAAAAATGCAAACAATAGGGTTTTAGGACAAAAATTTTGTGACACACGTTACCATACATAGAAGGCAAGAAAACAATAAAAAAAAAAACGAAGAAGAGAAGGCGACAGCGTGACATCACTTACGTTGAGATCTTTGAAAGCGAAAGTTGAAACCCTTCCAGAAAATTTACTGAAAGAATAAAAGATTGAGGTTTCCTGATTTATTAGGCAATTCTGCTTTATGTAGATATTTATAGTTGGAAGCCTAATATTATCTCCTCTGTAATTGGATCACAAAAGGAAAGGAATATGTATCTTGTAATTGAAGGAAAAGAATATGTATCTTCTTGGAAATCAATCATCTTTCTAATTTTTCTTAAGGCCGACTAACGTCACTTTAAGATATTTCTCTTGAGTTTCCATTTTTTTTCCCTCTTCTTTGGTTTTGAGTTTTAGTCCATTTATTTTTGTTCTTCCGTTTTTTGAGTTCTTATAATTTATCTGAAAACATATTTTAGAGTAATTTTACTATGACCATGTTATATTTGGAAAATGACTTAGATTGCTCGATTCCAATTATAAGCCTGAAAAAGTATGGCAAATTAGTTGTTAGTAAAATATAAAGAACTTGGAATCCAATGAATTTCATTCCTTGCAGAATTCCAATTGTATTTATGAGTACATATACATGATGAACTGATAAGGATCTATATGATGAAGTGATAAGTATCTATATCATCAATATGGTTATCAATATCCCTTTTTTATTTGTATTAGTTTTTTTTTGTGATTTTTAAAGGTAAGCCTGAAGTTACTTACATTGCCACTAAAACGCGCTGTTGGACATGCAGAATTTATGTTTTTTTTTCCCCTCAGAAAATTGTATGGGCTAGATTGCAAAGATGAAACTTAGGGTCTGTTTAGTTGGACGGAAAACATTTTCTCGAAAACGTTTTCCTAATTTGCCACTGTTTGGATATAATCTAATTTGGGAAAAGGAAAAAAATCCCAATGGCCCTTCAACTTTTTTTCAAATAAAGTTTAGCCCTCCAACAATTAACGGTAAAATTTTGGTTCTTGATCTAATAAAAGAACATATTCGTGACCCTTCTGTCAAATCCAACAGTTAAGATTGACGGAAGCATCATCAAGTGAGATGCACGACCAAATATCAAGGGCATTATAGTCTGTGCAGAAGCGTTGACCGAGTAAAAATGCAGTTTCTTCCCTTATCTCAAATCCCTAGATATATTAGGGTAAGAAAAATCTCTATTGCTATCAAAACCGAAGCGGAAAATGCAAAGATCTATTTGCTTGTCAACAGGGTGCTAAAATTAATTTTATGGTCTATTTGCTTGTCATAGAGATCTATTGCAAATGATTCTTTTTTGACGTAGAAAATCTTTTGCAAATTCTTCTACAGGTTTTGATCACAATAGTTCAGTAGTCCTTGTTGGTCTCTTTGCTGGTGGTTGTGCATTGGGCTCTTTTGTTGGTGGAATAATTGCAGATCAGATGTCACGCTTGTACCCACATTCAGGCCGTGTCATGTGTGCTCAGTTCTCTGCTTTTATGGGCATTCCATTCTCATGATTCCTTCTGAGAGCTGTTCCACAATCTATGAGCAGCTATTCGCCATATGCTGCCACCCTCTTCTTGATGGGCCTTACTACTAGCTAGTGTGCTACTGCTACAAATGGTCTAATGTTTGCTGAGGTTGTCTCTGTGAAACATCGGACCATGATTTATGCATTTGATCGTGCTTTCGAAGTATCCTTTTCTTCTTTTGCAGCTCCTATGGTTGAAATTCTTGCAAAAAAGATGTACGACTACGATGCAAAGTCTATTGATCTTGAGTCTGGAAGAGCAGCATTAGCTTTGTCGAAAGGGCTTTTCTCCATGATGGCAGTTCCATTTGGTTTGTGCAGTTTATTTTACATACCATTGTATTGGAATTTCAGACATAATGAGCAATAGATCTCTATGGCCGATCCAACTATTCATTCTTTGCATTTTTATCACAGGCTTTGAGAGCAATGGAGATTTTTGTTTGCTCTAATATATCTAGGGATTTAAGGTAAGGAAAGAACCTGCTTTTTTACTCTCCTATACAAACTATAATACCCTTGGTATTTCGCCGTGCATCTCACGTGATAATGCTTTCCATCAATCTTAACTACTGGATTTGATAGAAGGGCCACAAATATACTCTTTTATTAGATCGAGCACCAAAACTTTATTGTTAATTGTTGAAGGGTCAAAACTTAACTTGCAAAAGAGTTGGAGAGCCATCGGGACATTTTTCCCTTTGAGAAAATGATTTCTGACGGAAAATAACTTACACTGAGGGTCCGTTTGGTTGGATGGAAAATATACAAAATATTTTCCCTAGGAAAGTATATTTTCCATCGAAATCATTTTCCTGGAAAATCACTTCCTTCTCCATAATTTTTCAGTGTTTGGTTATTTAGTAAAAATATTTTTCAAATTCCTTTTTCATAATTTTCTGGTACTTGGTTTGTAGACACCAAAATTTCAATACTATTTAATTTCATTTTAATTTTAATTTTAATTTAATTTTATATTTAGTTAATCAAAGTTCTCAAAATGATAGTTAGCTATTTTTATTAAATTAGGGTTCATTTTCTTTTTAAATAATTTCTGAAAAAAGAAAAGTCTCACAAAAATTTGTTCTTAATCTTTTCAAATTTAATTTCTTGAAAATAAATGAAAATTTGCAAGGCAATTTCAAATAGAAGTTTAATATTTTGTTTACACTAAATTTATTTTGAAAAACAAAATAAAAAAGAAAAAAATAAAAATAGGTGGAAGGCATGCATAGTAGCTAAGTGGGATAGGTGAGCATTAGCTATGTGGTTTTGGCATTTTGCACATACCATTCAAAGGATAGGTGGCAAGACAGATGGAAGATGGGGAAAAATCTGGAAAACAAAAAAAAAGGGAAGGACGGAAGGAAGCTGCGGGTAGGAAAAGGGAAGAAAAGAAAGAAAAGGTTTTTCGGGTGAGAGCTTTTGGGAGGCAGGAAAGAAAAGGAAAAAATTGAGAAAGGGAAACAAGAGAGAATCTGGGGGAGAACAAGAAAAAGGAGAATGAGACTGTGGAAAAGAAGGGGAGAAAGAAACTAGGGAAGAAGAAAAAGGAAAAGTGAGGAAAGGGGTTTTGGGAACAAGAAAGAGAGGAGGAAAAAGAGAAAGAAAGGGAGAAGAGAAAGAGGGGAGAATCAAGGGAATCAGGGAGGAAAACAAAAAGAAAAACGAGGGGAAAAAGGAAAGCAAAAGAAGGAGAAAATGAGAGAGAAAAAGAGAAAAGTACAGAATGATAATGCTTTCCATCAATCTTAGCTGCTGGATTTGATAGAAGGGCCACAAATATACTCTTTTATTAGATCGAGCACCAAAACTTTACTGTTAATTGTTGAAGGGGCAAAACTTAACTTGCAAAAGAGTTGGAGAGCTATCGGGACATTTTTCCCTTTGAGAAAATGATTTCTGACGGAAAATAACTTACACTGAGGGTCCGTTTGGTTGGATGGAAAATATACAAAATATTTTCCCTAGAAAAGTATATTTTGCATCGAAGTCATTTTCCTGGAAAATCACTTCCTTCTCCATAATTTTCCATTGTTTGGTTATTTAGTAAAAATATTTTTCAAATTCCTTTTTTCATAATTTTCTGGTACTTGGTTTGTAGACACCAAAATTTCAATACTATTTAATTTCATTTTAATTTTAATTTTAATTTTATTTTATTTTATTTTTAGTTAATCAAAGTTCTCAAAATGATAGTTAGCTATTTTTATTAAATTAGGGTTCATTTTCTTTTTAAATAATTTCTGAAAAAAGAAAAGTCTCACAAAAATTTGTTCTTAATCTTTTCAAATTTAATTTCTTGAAAATAAATGAAAATTTGCAAGGCAATTTCAAATAGATGTTTAATATTTTGTTTACACTAAATTTATTTTGAAAAACAACATAAAAAAGAAAAAAATAAAAATAGGTGGAAGGCATGCATAGTAGTTAAGTGGGATAGGTGAGCATTAGCTATGTGGTTTTGGCATTTTGCACATACCATTCAAAGGATAGGTGGCAAGACAGATGGAAGATAGGGAAAAATCTGGAAAACAAAAAAAAGGGAAGGAAGGAAGGAAGCTGCGGGTAGGAAGAGGGAAGAAAAGAAAGAAAAGGTTTTCGGGTGAGAGCTTTTGGGGGGTAGGAAAGAAAAGGAAAAAATTGAGAACGGGAAACAAGAGAGAATCTGGGGGAGAACAAGAAAAAGGAGAATGAGACTGTGGAAAAGAAGGGGAGAAAGAAACTAGGGAAGAAGAAAAAGGAAAAGAGAGGAAAGGGGTTTTGGGAACAAGAAAGAGAGGAGGAAAGAGAGAAAGAAAGGGAGAAGAGAAAGAGGGGAGAATCAAGGGAATCAGGGAGGAAAACAAAAAGAAAAACGAGGGGAAAAAGGAAAGCAAAAGAAGGAGAAAACGAGAGAGAAAGAGAAAAGTACAGAAATTGTTCTTATGCAAAACCCTATTCAGGCTGACGAATCTGTCTTATTTCTTGCTCATTTCTGGTCTCGATAGTGCTTTTTTTTAGGAGATTTTTCTTTCTACACCTTCTATGGATATCTGGGAATAACTTTCGTTTAGTAATCATTGAATGAAAACACCTCCAAGGCAACCAAATTGGGGCTCGAATTCGCAGGTTTGTCAAGGCTGAATTTTCTTCAACAGAGTTTCTTGAGTTCCATTTTCCAGAACAGCTCAATTTCTTTGGGCATCTCACGTTCGTTTAGTAGCTCTAGTGCTTTCAAGTAATCATGGATTCTTCTCAACATTGGTTTAATGCAATTTTCATAGAGATTAGAGTCCCTTTTGCATGATTTTTTGTTCCTTTTCTGAGTTTTGGTCGTTGCTAATGCTAGAGAACTATGGTTAAGTTTGGTGCTGATTGTTGTGTTGTTGATAGGCCTGGTGCTGGTTCCTTTGTTCGTTTAACATGTATCTAAAATTGTGAATTCGATTCAGAAGTCATGACAGATAGTGTTTTTCTCATATATGTAACCTGTGTAGTTGATGAACTAAAGGCTACACTTTTGGTTCTTGTTTGTGTGATCTGGGTTTGAGGATTCCTAGGAATGTAAAGTATAGGATTCAAGTCTGATAATAGGATTGAGCAGCGTCGTTGTCTTGATTTGAAAGTTTGGGGCTTGATTGGAGCTTGGTTTCTTCATGAAAACCCAGAAAGAAGTTGCAGAAAGCTTCTCGGATTGCAAAAGCTTCTTCGAAGCTTGCATGAAATATTTCCACAAATTACATTTTGACCCCCGGATTGTTACCTAAATCTACTATGGCCCAAAAATAGGGAAAATCAATCAATTTTACCCTTTTTGAAATTCAATCATCTTCTCATGATTTAACCATGTTTTAAGTAAGTTTATTTTCTGGTTTTAGGAGATAATTAGTAGAATTCCATTAATTTTTTAAAGCTTTTATTTTGACTTCTAATCTTAGCAATAATAACATTGCTGTAGACACCAAATTTTTAGTTTATTATTTTTCATGATTAGTTATCATTACTTATTTTTGTCTCTTTTTATTTTCTTTTTTTTAAGACGCTTTAGTGCAAAATTCATAAGAAAAGAGGAAAAATTACTCACAAAAATATACTTTAATTCTTTAGATTCAATTTATGAAATTTTGTTGGAATTAGTGAAAATAAAAGGAAATTGCAAAGAAAAGGAAAAAAAAGGAGAAAAATTATTTTAGCATTTTTTGGCCTTCGTTGCCTTTGCGTTGTTTCGATTTGTGATCAAGAAAAATCATTTTCCCTTTACTAATTCATTGAAAATACTCATCATCAATCAAACACAAAATTCCGGCATTCTGATTCCTTTGTAGTTGACTTTGTTTAAATTTTATTTTTATTTTGTTCCCTTTAAAATCATTATTTTCACTATTATTAATTCATTGGAAAGAAAGGAAAAATCCAGTAAAGGAATTAATGAAATACTATGAAAAAAAAAGAGAAAACGCGGCATGCCAACAGAATGCAAGAAACAAAAATGCAGTTTTCTTCCAGTGGGTTTTCCGGTCATTCTGCCCGATATTTTGCTCCATCGGATTAGCATAGTACAAGGCCATCTGACCCTTCATCCGGCAACTCAAAATTCTGGAAAGCAAAAGCCATCTAAAGGCTCACGGAGGGCCACAGAAAAATGCAGAAAAGGGAACCGTAGATGCTAGGTTTGAGGGATGGCTGATGCCTATATAAAGTCATGAAGTTGAAAAGGAAAAGGGGATGGACGGCAGCATGAGTGAAAAAAACAAAGAGACCGAAAGAACCAAAAAAACAGAGAGGAGGAAGACGGCTGAGGGAGAGTTTGAGACCGAGTGACGGCAAAAGAAATTCTGGTAAGGGGACTGAGAGGAAATGGAGGAAAACCGAGAGCTAGGAAGAGGGCAAAAGAAGAGGAGTGTGACGACTAAGCTTTGGAGTGAAGGCTAGGTCTTGGGAGGAAACTTCAAGGAAGCTACGGCAGTGAAGAAAACAGAAAGAGGAAGGAGAGAAAAGATAAGGCGAGTTGGAGCAATCTGGAGAGAGCTGAGGCAGTGGGTAGACTAGACTGAATAGGGAAAAGGCTGAGAGCTAAAATGGTTGGAACTGGTGGCAGTCACGGAAGAGGGATTCACCACCACCATTTGTTGCCGAGAGCTTTACCAAGAACGTGACTGTAAGGTTTTCCTTTTTCTTTGCTTCTGTTTTAGATGTTTTCTGTTAATTAGTAACGGGACTATGAGAATCATGAGTTTATTTGGTATTCTTGATAACTGATGTTGAGGTTTCTTTCGTGAGTATGGCCCTTTGTTCTTGGATCCTTAGATTAAGAGTTTTTGCTGCAACAAGATTAAATCTTTCGACTTGTTGCAGCAGTTCGGGCACGTCGTTTTTCCTTTTCCTTTGTGTTGCTGAAGCTTGTGACTTGTTTGACGTTCTTGTTTTTATTTGTCGCTTGACTGAGGATGCCACGAACATGTTTGCTACCAAAGTTGTGTTTAGGACCCTCTTGTTGCAAACTTAGGAACCGAAAAGCTGTTAGCTTTCGTGCCTTCTCTCCCTTGTGAAACTGAATGAGTGTGGCCCGTGAGTTGCAAGTGTTGTTCTTAGTATTTTGTTTGTTCTCATGGTTTGGGTATTAGAGTGTTTTCTTGAAGCTTTAGGTTTGAAGTTAGTAGATGTCCATACGCCTTTGTACTGCCGGACCTTATTTGAGGTTTTATGAAATTGTTTTGTTGTCCCCCTGCGCATATGAAACCCGGAAGGTTGCAGAATTTTTTTTTCAGAAGATTGGTTTGCTCGAATGCTCAATTTCTGTGATTTTGATTGCTCAATATCATGCCTTTGCTGTTTGGTTGAGAAGCTGTCCGTGTTTGAATGAAAGTTTGCATCTGATGAACATCGCAAGCATAGCTAGCTGTAGCTGAAAAATTGCAGAATGCTATTTTGATGCTGGCATGATTTTTTTTTTCTTTTTTTGTCTGAGTTTGCTGATGTTCAAACATAATGATCTTGCGTCGTTGCATGGTTTGTTGTTGGGTTGAGTTTTGTGGGTAAATGATTAATGCAATGTTTCAGCATTTAATCTGCACGAGCTTGAATCTGCAAAATTAGCAGCAAGACAAAAAGCTGTCACGTTTTCTGTGCTGTTTTCTTCCCTTTTCCGTGGCTGCTTACTGAGTCTTTACACTTAGGTTGCATGTCTAATCTGGTGTAAAGGGCAAGGAATGGAATGATTTGGTGTCGGGTTTGTGTGTTTGGGGTCTAAAAAAGAATGTTTAAGCCATGATCGAATGCTTGCCGAAGGGAAGCAAATCATGATGGCTGAACCATTTCTGCACAATTTTCTCCAGCTTTTGGCGTGATTTCCTTTCTGTGTTTTGGCTCGTGTTGGATATTTGAAGTCACGAGTCTTGTTGTTTAGCCAAAGTTTTGCTGCCTAGCTGAAAGGATTTGGATCGAAATTGTGGCTTTTGGGTTTGAAGTGCCGAAAATAAAACGCAGCAAGTGTTGCAGAAACCATCTTCGTAAACAATTTGCATGAAATTTTGCATGAAACTCTTTCAATTTTTGGCATTGTTAAGGGATGTCCAGCCATGTTTAATTGGAGTAATTTAAAGCTATTGTATGAATCTGCTTTGCTGAAATTGCGGAACCTTGTGCATGAAAATATGCAACAAAGCCTTGCCGAGAACTTCATTAGTTGCTGAAGCTTTGTTGTGAAATGTTTTCCTACGTTACTTGCATGGAGTATGCATGGAAAATTTCAATAATTTCACTTTGACCCCTTGGCTTCCAACTAGTGCTGCTATGACCCAATCAAATTGAATAATCTCCTCAATTTGGTCCTTGGTAGTTTTAATTTTGGGTAAAATACATAAAACCCCCCTGTGGTTAAGGAAATTGACATGAAACTTCCTCATTGTTTAGAAACACCCACTTAACCCCCCTGTGTTTTGGACTTCTTTGGATTTTACCTGCTAACCGGCTGGGAAGCCGGTAATAACATGAAATACCAAAAATACCCTCATATATAATATGTGAAAAGTTACAGATGCAGTAGAGGACTTCTGAAAATCGCACCAAGAAGAAACCCTAAACCTACAACCAAGAAGAAGCACCATTATGCATAGCGGTGTGAGTTACGGTGAAGATCAGTCGGGCTTGAGCTACATTTCATAAAATGAGAGATAAACCCTAAACCTACAGCCAAGAAGAAGGTGTTTGTGTTGCAGATCGGCGGGATATATAGTGAACATCGATCGGCGTTATAGTGTAGATCGGTCGGCGTTGCTGTGCAGATTGGTGGTAGTCGCAACGCATTGGACTTATCTATTAACCAGGTAAAATACATATCCGAACCTTAAGTAGTAGACGAGTTGATTTGTTAAAGTGTTGGGGATATTTTGAAACTTGGTAAAAGAACCGCCATTGGTAAAAGAAATGCCGGAGCATGAAACTGCCCTAGCAAATCTGGAAAGGGCTGACCCACAAGAAAGTGACAAGTTAACAGCTGCGGGGTGGTTCAAACGGTTCTTTTGCCAAAACTAACAATGGCGGTTCTTTTACCAAGTTTCAAAATATCCCCAACACTTTAACAAATCAACTCGTCTACTGCTTAAGGTTCGGATATGTATTTTACCTGGTTAATAGATAAGTCCAATGCGTTGCGACTACCACCAATCTGCACAGCAACGCCGACCGATCTACACTATAACGCCGATCGATGTTCACTATATATCCCGCCGATCTGCAACACAAACACCTTTTTCTTGGCTGTAGGTTTAGGGTTTATCTCTCATTTTATGAAATGTAGCTCAAGCCCTACTGATCTTCACCGTAACTCACACCGCTATGCATAATGGTGCTTCTTCTTGGTTGTAGGTTTAGGGTTTCTTCTTGGTGCGATTTTCAGAAGTCCTCTACTGCATCTGTAACTTTTCACATATTATATATGAGGGTATTTTTGGTATTTCATGTTATTACCGGCTTCCCAGCCGGTTAGCAGGTAAAATCCAAAGAAGTCCAAAACACAGGGGGGTTAAGTGGGTGTTTCTAAACAATGAGGAAGTTTCATGTCAATTTCCTTAACCACAGGGGGGTTTATGTATTTTACCCTTTTAATTTTACAACTTCATTGCTTGTTTGCTTCAATTAACTACCATGCTTTGTTTAAATTGCACTTAATTCATGATTTTAAGAGTTTTATGATCAAGAGAGTTTGTATTTACATATTTTCTTTAATTGTTTCAAATTAAATTGGTGCCTTGACCTTTTCTTTATTTTTGGAGGGTAAATAAGTCATTTCACCCCATTAGAGCTCCAACTCAAGGGAGGTACACTCTATCCTTCATTTCTTGACTTTATTTGACTCTACGTGCATATATGTGTTTTATGTGTGCAATTGCATGACTTCAAGTGTTTATTTCATTTTTACCTTATTTATTTCTTCAGTTGCTTAGTTTTGCTTTAATTTTAGTTCAATTTCGTCATTTGGGGAGGCACTCGAATGCCAAAATTGTAATAGTTAGGGATTTAATTGTTTTATTCCTTCTACTTTCCCTTTTAGATTGTAGTAGGTCTTTCCCCCTAAAAAATGTAATAGTTAGGGCCTTATGTGTTTCGCATGTCTATGTGCTATGTGTTTAATCGTTTTCTTAGGTTTTTGGCATCTAGATATGCATGCTTATGTGTTATGTGAATTACGTGCTCACATGTCTACTTGTTTTAATTATGCACATTACTTATATACGTGTATGATTGATGCAAATGCACGTAATCGTGACTAGTCCAATGCTAGTCATGGTTGTCCCCTCGAGCTCTTGCAAGTCCAATGCTTGTGAGAGAGCGTAGATGTGGGCTAGTCCAATGCTAGACCCAATAGGGCCGTCCCTCGCTAGTACATACTCGCATGCCTTCACTACATCTTCATTCATTCTTTCCTTTTAGTTTTTACATTTTTGCATGACCCTGCACTCCCTTTCCCTTACATATTTAGGATTACATTTTCATTTAGATTAGCTCATTTGCTTGTATAGGTTAGGGAAGCCCCTTGGATATGGGATATGGACGAGTTTAGCTTTCCTAGCCTTAGCACGCTCGTATTCCCTCTATTAAAGGAAAAATTGAGTCACGAACATTAGTCCCCCGTACCCGACATGATGCATTCCTTTAAGACATGTATATTTCTATAATTATTTTATCATTTTCCTCTTTTTAGAGTCTCATATTTTGCATTATTCGTGACCTCTCCAAAGAGTCCGCATTGGGCATCACAATTAATGTGATTGGCACCACTCAAGCTTTGAAGAGAAATTTTGCCCCCCGATACCCTCCTAGGTCTAGGATTTGCATTCATATAGTACATCCAAATGTGATAAATTCTTTGGTTAAAACAAGAAAATCTTTGACTAAATCGCGCAACTAGCCTTGGCTAGGTCGAAGGGGTGCCTTGGATTTTTATCCTTGCCTTCCCCTTCGTCAAATGTGACTCCCGAACCTTTTTCGTTGGTTTATGTGGACTAGGAGTCGTTTAAAAGGGGTTTCTTTCTACATTTTCCTTTAAAAAATTCATTTTAGGTGACTTGGTACACCTTAACTCTATATCAAGTGGCGACTCCGATTTTTATTTCAAAAACCCTTTTTAAACTATATTTTGGGTCAAATCGTCGCATTTTCATGTCCCATTTAGACCCACTTTCTTTGTAAATCAAAAAATCATTTTTCAAATAAAAATTCACTTTCTAAACCATTTATTTTTATTTATTTTTCTTGTAAAAAATGGGGCGCGACAATTGCTTGTTTTAATTTCTTGAATATAGGTTGTTTACTTTCATTTAAATACTTTAATTATTCAATTTCATGATTATTTCTATTTTTTTTACATATTATTGCTTTTATTTGTTAATTAAATTGGTACATTGACTACTTTGTTGATTTTGGAGCTTTAAATAGGGTAAATCCAAACCCAATTAACTACTATTTCAACGGGAGTATTTTCTTTTATTATTTAAAAATCCTATGCGCTCCTATATGATTTTATATAGGGGTGGCAATTTTTGACACGACCTGAAAACACGACACGAATCTAACACGAAATTAATGGGTTTGGGTTGAGGTTTCGGGAGTTCGGGTCAGAATCGGGTTGAACCCGAAAAGAAAACAGGTTGATTTCGGGTCAACCCGTGGTGACCTGATATGACCCGTTTACGAATTAAAAATAATTTAATAAACATAAAAATAATTTTATCTAACTAAACTAAGTTATTCTTTTTTTTTTCAAAGGCATTAATTACTTAATCCTAAATGAATTTATTTAATCTGTGTGAAATTGAAATTATTATATTTGGACAAATATTATTTTTTGCTTTTATACCGTTTTAATTTATTTTATATTTTGTTTGGGATAAAACACTTTTACGGTGTTTAATTTATTTTAGATTTGATTTGGAATTATTTATTTAAATTTTTATTACTTGATTATGTAATTAGTTTTGTGAGAAATTGATTTTATTAGAAATTACAGTGATAAATTAATAAATTAAAATTAAATTTTGGGTCATTTCGGGTCGACCCGCCAACCCGAAATTTTCGGGTTCGGGTCAGCATACCTGACCCGTCACGGGTTGACGGGTCGGGTTCGGGTCAACAGACCTGATTTGGACCCGATTGCCACCACTAATTTTATGTGTGTAATTACATTTTTTTGAATTTGTGAATTTAATTTAATTAATTAATTTATTTATTCACTTTATTTGTTTTTAATTTTGTGTATTTATTTTATTTTAATTTTTGATTATTTGAGAGACAATTAAATGCCAAATTGTAATAGTTAGATTATTATTTTATTCTTTACCCCCTTTAGATTGTAGTTAGAACCCCAAATGTAATAGTTAGATCTCTATTTATTTTTATTTGCTTGTGTGCTTGCATATTTAAGTGTTTACTCGCTTTCTTAGGGTCATTGCATCTAAATATCATGCTTGTGTACTATGTGTTATATGTGATTTATGTGCTTACTAGCTTTTATTATGTTTTATATGATTTATTTGATTATAATAAATGCATGACGTCACCACACTGGTCCAACGCTAGTTGTGACCCTTTTTTCGATTTCTCACTAGTCCAACGCTAGTGAGAACTTATATACATGGGTTAGTCCAATGCTAGACCCTTAGGGGCCGTCCACGCGTTAGATCATGTTTGTGTGACAAATCACTACATTTTCATTCATATTTTCTACTTTTAGGATCCTTATCATTTTGCATGATATTTTCCCTATATATATTCCTTATCCCTATGTGTGAAACATGACATTAGACTTGTATTTCATTTAAGAAAAGTTAGATATATGTTAGTTCATTTGCTTGACCAAAAATTAGGAGAATTAACCCTTTAAATATGGGATATGGACGAGTATGGTCTCTTAGCCTTAACACGCTCGTATCTCCTTTATAAAAAGAAAAATCTAGTCACGAATCTTAATTCCCCGCACCCGTTATGATGCATTCCTTTAGATCATGTATATTTGTATACTATTTTTTTTTCTTTTCTTTTCTTCGAGTCTCATATTTTGCATATTCGTGACCTCTTCAAAGAGTCACACCTGGGCATCACAATTCATGTGATTTGCACCAATCAAACTTTGAAGAGATATTTCGACCCTCCCAATATACATTAGGTCTAGGTATGCATCCATGTAGTAACCTCCAAATGTGATAAGTTTTTAAGTTAAATTAAGAAAATTTTCAACTAAATCACGCAACTAGCCTTTATTAGGTTGAAAGGGTGTTTTGGATTTTATCCTTGCCTTGCCTTTCTTCAACCTGACTCCCGATCTCTTTTCTCTTGATTTTCGAAAACTTGGAATCGTTGAAAAGCGATTTTCTTTACTTTTTTATTTAAAATTTACTTTTGGTGACTTGGTACACCTTAACTCAATACCAAGTGACAACTCCTATTTTTTCTTTAAAAAAACCTTTTTAAACTTTTATTTTGGGTCAAAAATCGTCCCATTTTTTTAAAGTCTCATTTTAGGCCCATTTCTAAAAAATCAAAAAATTCATTTTTACTCAAAATTAATCAAAAAATTCATTTTTATAAACCTGTAATTTTATTTTTTTTAAAAAATGGGGCGCAACATGGTTTGTCAATGAAAATATTTCCTGACTTCTTTTTTTAGTGTTTGTTGATATGTTGCAAATGTTTTTCTATTCTCAAAATATTCATCTCATTACAAGTTATTATTAGTTTCTATCCATTATAATCATATTATCATTTTTATAAAGTATTTATTCAAATTACACCATGAATTCATAAATGGAATTATTAATGACACTGATGAATTGGCTTTTGATCTTCCTTTTAAAAAAAAATTATTAAGGGGTGAAAAGTCTCTTTTATGAAATTGGATGGCACAACATTTTCTTTGTTGCTTCAAATCATTGATACTAGAAAAAATTAGGTAACCTCTGCACTAGAGACAACATCTTATTGATCACTTTATTTGGATTTAATCTTATTTGATAGTTTGTAATACATAATTATACACATATAAGTCTAACGTTGGATTAAAAATCCAACAATCTCCCACTTGTATTATATGTGTAACCTTATAATTATATTTTGCAATTAACTGTATGAGTCCAACTTCAATATCATAACCAAAATGTATTTACAGCCAATTCGGTCCATCAATTACACCATCATAGGATCAAAGTGGCATTTGTTACAATTTCATAATTCGACCCATCAATGGTCATATATGCTGATACAATTGAATGACATGAATTATGATGTGGGTATATAGCATAAAAATTTCATGCAATGTAATCATAGCATGCCTATTTTCAATTGGTCCACCTTAAAATTTGCAAGATCAAAAAAATACCAAAATTAGAATGTAAATAAATTAAAACTTTATTTATGCATAAAATATTCTTAAACATTGATAACCAAAAATACAATATCATAAGCGCATTTAAAATAACAAACTTTCACTAAAACTGAACATCACTTAATAACATAATACCCATATAAACAGTATGCTCATGAAATATTTTAGGTGGCAATCATTTAGTAAGAGGATCCACAATCATAGAATTTGCCCCGATATACTCTATCGACAACTGCCCACTCTATACTATTTTCTTAACAGTTAGGTACTTGATATCTATATGTTTATATTTATGAAGCTCTTATTTTTATTAGAATATAGGACTGCTGACTTATTGTCACAAAATAATTTGAATGGTCTTTTGATATCATCCAATATATGTAATCTTGTGACAAAATTTTACAGTCAAATTTCATGATTAGACATCTCATAACAAGTTACAAATTCTGCAGTTATAGTAGAAAAAACTATAAGAGATTGTTTAGCACTTTTCTACGATATGACATCTCTAGCTAACAAATAGATATAGCCTGATGCTGATTTCATACTATCTTGGCATTCAATATAATCAGAATCAATATATCTAATGATCTCGACCTTATCTGACCTCCGATATGTGAGCATGTAGTCTTTTATTTTCTGTAAATATCGCAAGACTCGTTTGGTTGCTTTTCAATGAGTTAACTCGGGATTACTTAAATATCTACACAATATTCCAATAATGTACGTAATATCCGGATGTATACATATTTGAGCATACATTAGACTCCCCTATTGCTAATACATAAGGAATCTTTTACATTTTTTTTATCGTAAAAGCATTCTTAGAATACTGATCGAGGCTAAACTTGTCTTCCTTAATCACAGGGGTGTCACCTGATTTATAATTTTGCATGTCATATTTTTTAAAAATCTTGTCAATATAGTTTTTTTGTGATAGTCCAAAAATACCCCAAGAGTCTGTATGCCTAACACAAAAGATGTATCACTAAGATCTTTCATTTCAAAATTTTAGTTAGAAATCTCTTGATTTCATGCAATAGCCCTATATTGTTACTGGCAAACAAAATATCATCAACATAAAATACCAGAAAAATATACTTGTTCCCACAAAATTTATGATATATAATCATCAACTAAATTCATTTCAAAACCAAATAAGATGATCATTTGATGAAATTTGAAATACTATTGTCGAGATGCTTGCTTGAACCCATAGATGTATTTTTTAAATTTATAAACTATATTCTTTTGATCTCCCAATACAAAATTTTGTGACTGCACTATATAGATCGTCTCATCAATGTTACCATTAAGAAATGTTGTCTTTACATTCATCTGGTGTAACTCAAAATTGAACTGTGCCACTAATATCATAATAATTCTCAAAGAGTCTTTCAAAGAGATCGAAGAGAAGGTTTCTTTCTAATCGATACCTTCTTTTTGTGTAAAACCTTTAGCAATAAGACGAGTCTTGCATCTTTTACATTACCTTTCGAATTTCTCTTGATTTTTGATAGGTTACAATTTTATCATTTATTTTATTATTAATTTTCCCTATTACTTAACCCAATGTGAATTAATTATTAGATTCTACTCACTTTTAGTATTTTACATATATTTCAGGGAGTAGAACGAAAATACCATAATAAGTGCCGATTTGACAGTTATCAGGAAAGAGTTCAAGTAGCAGGCATCCAGGGCATTTTTGGAACAAGGAGATACAAGGCCTTTTTGGTAATTCGCAGAGCGCAGCATTAAAAGGAGGAACGAAGGGCTGAAGTGGGAGCTTCTTCTTCCTCTCCGGAAGAGGAGCCGCCGCACATTGGAGAGCTTTTCGTCTTGTAGCTTAGCCGCAGTTGTTGACTTTTCTTCTTAGTTTTTGTTAGCTAGTTTTTTTCTTACGTATGAAGATTGCTGAGGAGCTTAGCTTTTGTTTTTGATTCTGCCTAATCAATTTCTCTTCTCCGAATGTCGGACAAAAGCAAACACACTCAGTGGACTCTCGTAGCTTTCTTTCTTTATTGAATAGACGAATTGAATTCGCCCAGCTTCCCAATTGATGGCCGCAGCCTTTGCTACAATTTCTGGTGGGTTTAGTTCAGCAATTATGAACTAATTCCCTTTATCTAGTCAAGGGACAACGGATGCTTTGGGTCGCCTAAAAATTGTGAGATCGTTTTAATTTAATCTTTTCCTTTTACTTATTGGTATCCGCATATTTCTTGATTGCTATACTTAATGTTATTTAATTAATTGATTGTCTTGGATCCAGATAATTAGTTGATTGGGTAATCTATTGTCAATTAGGGCATTAAATCCGTAATTGTTTAATTGCTCTAAAATAGTGACAACTGGCATGATTAGGATTGTGTCAGGGGAATACGCGGGCTAATCTAAAATAACCCTGGTAGTGCGTTATTTGATTAGAATAGGGCTCCTCTAATACGTAAGGCAATTGGGGAATTAAATTCTATGGGCGTACCTAGGATTATTTCTCAATTAGAGCAGTGATTAACGGGCGTACCTTGATCACCGACACAGTAAGGAGGGGTTGACTGCCATCGCTTGTTTGGTAGTTATAACCTATTTATTGATAAATAATTGGGATTGCCTTTGCTTCGATGATCAATTAGGTGCACCTTTGCTGAAGTTTTTCCTTGGCTAGATCCTTAATTATCACTCGTTTGATTTTAGTAATTTGTTATTTAATTTTTAGTAGCTTTTTAGATTTTAGTTGAATTTCTTTGATTGTCACATTCTGCACAAAAACACCCCCTTGTCATTGTGAACTTGAAAAGAAATAATTACTCCCAGTCCCTGTGGATTCGACCCTGCTCACCACTATCTACAGAAATTACTTTTAGCTGAGCAGGTTTTTATTATTGCACAGGCTGACAACCTGTCAATTTTAAATATTCATTTACAACCAATAGCTTTCACTTCTTCTGATAATGGGACAAGATCCCAAAGTTTATTGTCTTTCATGGATTTAATTTCTTTATTCATGACATCAATCCACTTTTGAGAATTTTAACTTTTCATGGTTTGATAGAAGTTAATTGGATCATCTTCCATCAATCCAGTGTCATCCTCATGTTTTTGGAGAAAAATAATATAATTATCTGACACTACACTTCTTCTTTCTCTAATAAATCTTCTTAATAGTATTGGTTCTTGAAGAGGTAGAGTTTGTTCTTCTATAATAGTTTGTCCTTCGACATTGTGTTGATTTATTATGTCATGATCAAGGTGAGGAATAGAATCTTGAATAAGATCAATGACACTTGTGGGAATATTGACATATCCTCTTCAAAGACAAGGTTTTAGTTGTATCTTCTCCCCCAAACTCGACATCTTCAAAGAGCTGAGTATTTTCCATTTCGAAAATTAATTTAGTCGTGGGATCATAAAACTTGTAACTCCTAGATTTTTCAAAGTATCCAATAAAATAACAACTAACTATTCTTGAGTCTAATTTCTTTTCATTTGACCTATAAAATCTTGCCTCAATTGGACATTTTCAAATATGTAAATGCTTCAAACTAGGCTTCTTTCCTGTCCAAAACTCATAAGGGGTTTTGATAGTTGATTTAGTTGGAACTTTGTTAAGAATATATGGTGCAATCTTAAGTGCTTCTTCCCAGAGTAACTCTAGTAAGGTAGAATGACATATCATACTTATTACCATGTCCTTAAGCGTTCTATTTCGTCTTTCAACTATACCATTCATAGTGGGTGAACCCAGCATAGTGTACTGCGGGACGATACCGCATTCCTCTAAGTATTTAGCAAATGGTTCTGGACGTTGTTCATTTAAATCGTCATATTTACCATAATACTCATCACCATTGTCAGATTTAACGTTTTTAATTCTTTTGTTGAGTTAGTTCTCAACTTCAACCTTAAAAATTTTAAACATGTCGAGTGACTGTGATTTTTGAAAAATGAGATATATGTAACCATATCTCGAAAAATCGTCTATAAACATTATAAAATATTATTGACCATTCTAAACAGATATAGGAAAGGACCTACAAATATTTGTATGTATAGGTTTTAAGATATCCAAGGACCTATTGGTTTTAAATCTCCTTTTATTAGTTTATTTTTCCTTTATATAGTTAACACTGTGACGACCCCACCGTACCCAGAGGCATACCAAAGGGTTTAGCGGATCGCCTGCCTAACTCGTGCCAGAACTCAATATCAAAAACGAGAAAATTGATTTCACGCTAAAAGAAAGTTCTATTTACACTATTACATCATCAAACGTTGTATAAACTATTACATCAAACCATACACACTACTAGTACCAGAAAGTAAACCCTAGAGAAGCTACTAACTATAATCATCGCAATAAATATATACATCTTACTAGTCAACGTATAACAAGTACTAGAGCAAAAGTCAACTATTCTATAACCAAAAGTCTATACACCTTCTCGAGCGATCCCCGCGTCGACCCCTGCTAAGAAAAATAAATGAAACGGGGTAAACTATATGCTTAGTGAATAATCGGGGTAAATTGCAAAAATGCATCCAAATAAACATGTAAACTAAGATATTTTACATCAATGAACAGAAATGTAACATCACAAGAGTAGGATACAGGTGGCTTCAAAACCAGTTTAATTCCTCGCGCTTGTCCGCCTGTTGACACTCCGTCAACCAAAATACCCATAATCCATAGACTTCACTTATTTTGCCCATTCACCTTACAACTCCTGCTGGCCAATCAACAGCACACAGCAGTTCGAGAAAAAATAAAATCACATTTGCTTTAACAGGGAACGAAATTTCAAGCTTAGCATACAACTAATTTCGACCAAACCCCGGCTGGATCGAATAGTCCATCTACCCTTGGAATCGGGTTGGAACCAAACCCTGAAATATCCAATCTCACGATAAAGGATATCTCTCAACAAAGTACTCATAAAAAACTCAAGTCATGTAATTACCCCAACAGCACACAGCACAAGGGGTGATACTCAACACAAGGCATGTATTCTTACATATTAAATCAATAACAGAGAATGGACTTAGGTCGAGTGAGATAAAGTACACCCTTGCTTAAGTACCCATTTAACATATACAAAGCACTTTGACAATTTATCACATAAACAACCCAATTACTCACTCAAAATAGTTAGCATGCTAATCAAGGCACTTTATACGGGTCCACCGACTCCGTCTGATTCGTCACTGCCTGTAACAGAAGATTATACTCAACCATCAGTCAAACAATCATCACAATGGAAATAGAGATTAAACGGCCAAAATGGCAAAAAGGGCAAAGAAACGCATGCATGCTTGTTTTAGTTTTGGTAATGAAGCAATTAAACTTTGAAATCCCCATTTGAGTCGAAAAGACGAGAAAAACGTATGTCTATTAGTCGTTACTTCCATTTCCAAGGGTACAAATTTCAGCCAAATTCTAGCTTATATACCTCTATGTAAGAGGACTCAAATAACCTAGACAATTCAAGTTCAATTCAACCTCAACTCATCGCTCGAACTACAATTACACACGTCTAGTTCTCGAGTGAAAATTTGGGCGGCATGTCCCTTGTATTTAGCTATTTTTCAATCCTTTATGGCTTCATTATTTTCCTCAAATCAGCCCCAAAGTTACACACAAGCAATGTTACCACCATAGCCCTTCAATTAGGCTCCAAAATCATCCAATTACAACACAAGTCTAACAATGCAACCGAAAACCAAGTTTTAAGGACAAAAGCTAAATGGTAGGTTTGATGTCTCTTGGTGTTTCGGTCACAACTGAAGCTAAGTTTATCAGATTAGTGTACACATTATACCGTTTCGAAGTTAAGACAAGGAGTTACAACTTTCATGAAAACAACTCAATCCAGTTCACAGTTTATCTAGGTCAAATTTGCCGATTACAGAACCAAAAGTTCATTATCAGTTTGGTTGTTAGCACTGGATTTAAATGGCAATAACTCAGGCTACAAAAGTCCGATTGAAGCGTTTTTAGATGCGTTGGAAAGCTGAAACATAGGACTACAATTTTCATGTTTTGGTCAAATGCTGATTTGATATGGATCAAAGTGAAAAATGAAGCCAGATATGTGAAATCTCAAAACTGCCCGCGAAATAGGGCATTTGGCAGTTAGGGGTATTTTAGTCATATCATATGTTACAGTACTCCGATTGAGCTGAAATTTTACAAAACACTATATTACTCCATTCCCTACAACTTTTATGTTTTGACCTTAGCTTGATTCGACCTCTAACATAGACGAATTGGACAGGTCAGAACAGAACAAGTTGGTTTCAGATTTCTGAAATTTGAACTTTTACTCTAAAAATTCATATCTAATATGTACTCTATCATCAAAACCATAAATTACTAGCTCAATAACATCAATTAATAGGTAGATAACCATAATCAAGGCTAAAAATATAAACCCCAGCTAAACAATCCACCATATCAATCAAAACTACTTAAATAACCATCATTAGCCAAGAATATGAGTTTCTATCCAAACTTAAACAAGATTAAGGACAGAAAAAGGAAAGATAGCCATAATACCTCACCAAGGATACTTGCAAGAGAAATTTACAACCTTTCCTTCCAAAACTTTAGCACACAAAGCTTCCTAAGTACTAAAATGGAAGTTTAATCGGTTTAGATTTTGGATTTTCATTCAAACTAAGCAAAAAATCAAGATGGACATGAAGTGTTTCTTGTCTCTGTTTTTTTCTTCCTCAAGTTCGGCTACCATGGAGGATAATGAGGGAAGAATGAAGCTTCAAGAAAAATAAGAAACTGAGACTTGGTTTGCGTCAAAGATGGTTGGATGACTTCCAAGTGTCACCACAAGATCATCTCTCAAATTTTTCTTCTTTTTCCTTTCTTTTTGTCCATAATTTTGGCTCTCTCTCTTGGTTGATTAAGGGATGATATTTATACAATAATAACAAGGATATTAAGGTAATAAAGTGGTGGTCAAGTGGTGTGTTCAATCGGTAGCGAACGGTACCCGTCGGTTCAAACCGATTTTCCTTAAATCACGTGTACTAGGGTTTTATCTTATGATTCACTAATTTATTATTATTACTTCTAATCACACACTTTTTCTTATCCAAAATTCACTCTTAACCACCAAATTAAGTACACACTCCGTACCGAGTAATCACACTCTCGAAAGACATAAAAATCCTAGTTTACCTTAACGATGAAAGAAAATGGAAAACCCTTGGTTCTATGATTAATTGTAACTATTGAGGAAGTGAATGAGTAACAAAGTTATTGTAAAGTAATAAATTTAAAATAAAAAGAAATTTAAGAAAAATATAAGAAATTTTACGAGTCCTCACGAACACAATCATCAAAATCTATAAAATTTAAGGGGTCAAGAATTTCATTTGACATAAGTCTTTTCATTCTTTGTTTGGAAACATGACCCAATCTCTTATGCTATAATGTCGCTGAATTCTCATTGATTATTTTTCTTTACTCCTCTAGTATTCAAATGCAGAGATTTATTAAATAAATAATTATATCAATTAAATATAGATTATCGTAGTACAATAAGGGACCAGAACCAACCAATTTTGAATTATAAAACAGTTTGCACTTTTCATTTTCAAATGAACAAAAATAACCAGATTTGTCCAAAGTAGGAATAGAAATCAAATTCTGTCGAAAAGACGATACAATAAATGTTTCATTAAGATCCAAATAAAATTCAATCTTTAAAAATAATCTAAAAACTCATATTGCCTCAACTTGAACTGTTTTGTCATCGACCATGTAGATATATTTTGATTATCATTAGGTTTTCGATAATTCAGACAACCCTGCTTAGACACACTGATATAAGTTGTTACACTTGAATCTAACCACCATATGTATATAGGTACCGGAGTTCAATTAATCTCAGAATAAGTCAAATTAAAAAGCATACCTTCTTTGCATGTCAAGCGTGATAGTTGGTGCAATACTTCTTTCTATGCCCTTCAGTTCCACAAAAAAAAATAACTATTTTTTTCGGATCAACGAATTTCTTTTGTTGTTTCTTTTGATATGCCGTAACTGCAGTTTCTTTATCTTTCTTCCTTTTATGTCCTTTATTTTTATTATTAGTGGTTGAAATCAGATAAGCATTCTCTGTTTAATCTTGTTTCAACATTTTCTCTTCCTCTACACAGTGTGAGATGAGTTTATTTAGAGACCAAATCTCCTTTGACTGTTGTAACTCACCTTAAATTGCTAAACTGTGTAGGAAGAGATATCAAAATTAAATATACAAGAAACTCTTCTGAGAGTACTAACTTAAATGCATTTAACTTAGAAGCAAGGTGAAACATCTCCATGATGTACTATCTTATTTTATGTTTATCATTATATTTCATTGAAATTAGGCATGTTAAGATCATACTTATTTCAGCCTTTTCATTCCTGATAAATCTTTTTTCAATGTCATGAAGAAACTCTTTAGCGGTAACTATCATTTCTGACATTGTTCATCTGAATGCTTCTGGAACGACCTTTTTAATGATCATTAAATACAAACGATTTGATCTCTTCCACCTTTCCTTATTCTTCTTTTTATCGGAGGTACTCTGATTTGTAAGAGCTGGAGGAGAATCATCCTTTAACACAAGATCAAGATCCATTAATCCAAAAATTATCAAGAGATTTAGCATAGAAATATTATTGATATTGGTAGTAATATTTGTAAGATCATTTGCAACTGACCAGAAAAAATCAAATAATTAAAACAAACTCACATACACCAAAATAATAATAAATTCAAATCAAGATAATTCCATCTCAAGATACCGATATTCCATTAATATTTTGTCTTTGAACAAAAATATTAACTTCTAAATGATATCTTGGCACAGTAATAAACACCGACAATAATAACATGTCAAAAAAATAAAATTTTCTTTGGGCCAATTTATAATTCACATCTAAAAATCTGAATGATCATCACGTGTTTATTACTACAAGTGCACATGCAATTTTGTTAAACATTGACCTTTCTTTGGATCGATCAATATTCACAAAATTATAAGTACCCAACTAGTTATATTCTAGAATAAATTAATTTTCACAATCGAGGTCACTTTGGTGGCATATTGTTTCAATTAATTTATTCTAAAAGATATATAATCATACCAATATTCAAATTTAAAATTACACAAATTACACAAAAATTTTGATCAAAGTCAACTTAGGTCAACTCTAGTCAAAACGTGATCAACTCAGTCAAACCAGTCAAACCAATCAAATGGATCAAAACTTATTGGACTTAAAGTCCATATCTATAATTTAACCCAATTTTATCATTCAAGACCAAAATTTTCTTGAATTCCATAAATGGCTTATAAGACTATATATTCAATGGACCAATCTTATGGACTTTATAAGACTTAAATGCTCAATTAACTTTATTGGCTTTACTCAAATTAGAGAAATCTTAATTTCCTTAGCATAAATATAGACATATTTATTCTTGGATAAGAAAACAAGCCAAAGAAAACGCTTTACTTAACCACAACTCCATTGTTAAATGGTCAAGAGACATGACTATTGGTTCTCCTAATTGCCAAGAAAGCTTTAAATTGCGGGTAACATAAACTTCAGTGGCCAAACAGGTTTTATACACCCATGAGGCCCATGATATATTATATATTATGCCTCAAGGAACCAAAGAGTACTGTTACAGCATGGTCTATTAACTTTTGCTCTTACGCTTTATGAAACTTGGAGCTTTGGTCAAATAGAGACAACATACAAACAACCAATCATTACTAAAACTTAATTCTTTATGATTGGCCCAATTGATCATTCTATCACTGCTTGTATGCATCATGATAAGTGCATACTTTACATGTTTTAAGTGTATTTTATTAATTAGTTATGGTTTGTTTTAACTACTTTTATAGCTAATTAACTAGGATTCTGGTGAAAATATACATTTTGTGGTTTGAAGTACAAAAAATTGCATTTATATGGATTTTAATGGTGAAAACTTCATGTTTTTGTAGGTTTAATGATTCAATCATCAAATGGCATGAATTGAGAAGATAATTGGATGATTGATGATGGTTTGAAGTGATATGAAGTGATAAAAAGAGAACATAAAGTGCAAAATGTTCAAAGGATGAAATGCAAGTTTTTCAGTATTGACATCTTGTGGTATTTCGGCTATATCTTGAGTTACAAGTATTGGATTGAGGTGATTCTTATACTATTTTGTAACCAAGAGATAGATCTACAATTGGTATGAAGAGATCAAAGTCCAGTTTAGTCGTTTTCATTGTCAAAAGGTCGAATTACAGAAGTGTATTTTCATGGTCGAAAGCTGAAATAGAGTTCTGACCAGTCTAGGGTATTTTGGTCATTTCATAGTTCACAGAACTCCAAATTGGATGATTCATGATGCATTGGAAAACTAACTCAAAGGGTTACAACTTTTATGTTTTGTACAAGAGTTAGTTCAAAATTCATCATCAAGAAAATATTAGTTGAAATTGAACAAAAAATAGAGCAAAGATGAATTCTGTCCAGAAAGTGCCAACCTGCAAAGGAGAAAACGTGGGGTACAATACACGACCTAAGGTCGCGTATTCGAGGTCACGCATTCTAGTTTTTTTGCAACAACTTGTTTTACATTCACACAACCTTTTCAACTCATAATTTCGGCTATATCTGACCAAGAAGAGTGTGAAAACTTGAAGAACAACTCTTGGTGAGTTCAAAAGCTAACTTTGCCAACCAAGAAACAACTCACCTTGAACTTGAATTCTCTATAAATAGCAGTCTTTAAAAACCATTTTCACAACTTTCGAAGGCTAGAGAAACTCACTAAAAATGTAGTCTTTACTAGAGTTTTCTTAGTCCATTAGTTACGGTAGTATAGTATAGTTAGAGTAGTTTATCCTTCTTGTATTTGTAGTTAGATTTGGATGAAAATTTCAAAAGCAAAGATGGCGAGTTTGGAGCTCATGTGACAAGGGTGACTTCTCTCCTATCACTTTTTCTTTTATATTTAAGTTCTTGTTTAACTATAATACAAGTTTGGATCTTGTTCTTTATGTTTAGTTAAGGTTTATGCCTAGAGTTATGGATGAACTTTCTACATCTTGTTTGTGATATTTACTTGGTTATTTGATGATATTATTTTGAGTAAGTTATTTATCACTTTTACTTTTCTAATCACGATTAACCAGCCATTAATTGTGATAATCTTAAGGTGTTAAGTTTGCAATGAGAATAGAAATTTAACACTAGTTCAAGGAAGTGATAAACCTAAGGAGTACACTCGTGAGAGTAGAGGTGCACCTATGTGGCTTTAGTGACTTGTTTCATATAATTTCATAGAAAAAATGAGTTTGTAGTTAATTTCATAACCACGAGAGTAGGTATGGTTTAATTATAAATATAATTGATTCACTATGAGAGTAGGTTTCACATACATTAGAAAATTACGCTACAACTAACCAAGATAATAGCATTCACTTAACCGGTAACTTCATTTGCAAGAATAGAAAGGAATTCCGTACCTCTAGGAGTTTTCTATTATATTTTTGTTACTTTTATAATGTAGATTTAATTTCTTGTGCTTGTGATAGTTTAAATAATAAAGGAGTTCAAAAACCATGGATAATCGACAATCTTCCATGTGGGATCGATACCTAATACCCCTATACTTAATAAACGGCTCGTATACTTATGAAAAATCGCGTGTGGGGTATTTAGAATTTTATAAATGTAAAACTTGATTATGGAATAAACTAAATTGTGATATGTATACCCCGCGCCATCAAGTTTTAAAATTGTGATATGTATACCTTGAGTAAATTTGAATAAATACAAAATTTATTTTATATTGTGTGAAAAGTACTAACTTGAGTAAAATTACTTAATGACTCGTACATCTAGATAGTTATTACTAATATTCCAAAGAAAAACCTTATTCAATATTCATAACCTTTAATTCAATAAGAAAAACTAATATTTGAACTACATAACTATATATGAACAACAAGTTCATCATTTCTAGAATTAAAACGTTATTTTTATAAGCTTGTTCAGCATACTAATTTTTCGAATATAAATGCCAATGTTTGTTTTCATATAATAAGAAATACTGATATTTTTAAAAATTAACTTTTTCATTTTTGTAAAAAAGGCAAACAAATTTTTTTCCTTCAAGGTCTATAATAGTCAAATTGAGATTGTTTTCAATTATTGCTGGAGAAGCATTGATTTTTAATTACGCATGCCTTCTCAAATCCCGCCATATTCATTTTTGAAATCTAGTATTTGATGTTTTCTTTCAAAACTGTAAAGAAATATTTTGTCCCAATTTACTTTTGAATGGTAGACACAATTCGTAATCTTTTTATTTTTCTTAATGAAGATACGCAAATCTAAAATGTGATATATGTATTAGTGTATATCGATACTCAAGTTGTAAGAGACTTGTCATATTCAAGAATCTCATGGGAAAACTTAAAAAAGTTCTTATTTATTTGCATAACATGAGTAAGTCCTCCCCTGTAATTTTCCTCATTTATTTGGGAAAAAATACATCTTGTGCTCTTGTTAGTCGAGTCTTTTGACTAAAAGTTTCTGCCACCAATGGATGATTAAACTTACAACTCAAACAATTTATAAGCTAATCTATAATTAGTTGTTTGAATTACAAATGGTTTTTCTTTTTCTTTTCTTTATATCTCAAAATCATCAAACAAATGTGAAGGCAAGAACTCTCATCAAATACACAACATTAGGAAGAAAATCAACAATTCAGCAACTAATCTCCTAATTGAACAGTTACCTATTGATAGTATATTTGGAAATATTTTAGTGCTGCATAGATGTTTGAAACTTCCCGTGAGATTTTAAAACCCACTCTAGCTAGACATTAATCCCCTTGCATCTTTAATGATGAGAATATAAAGACCAAGGCCCATTCAAGCACATGAAAAATTGGAAGATTCAAGTGAAGACTAGTTGATTGCACGAATGCTTGAGTTTAGTAGGATTATTTGATTTTCCTCGTTGATTTTGGTTATTTCTCATTTTAAAAAGTCTAGGTAATTAAGATAGTTTAATTGCGGCCCATTTGTTAGTAAGTAAGGCCCAAAATCTTTCTTAAGTATGTAGGGTAGTTTGGTCAACCTTTGGATTAGGGTTAATGCTTGTAAGGGCTATAAATAGCCCCACTTCCTCTTTGTTTGGGACGAGTTTTTGGCTATTAAATACAATTAGTGAGTTTTCACTTTCTCTTTGGCAAGAGAGTTTCCTTTGAATACTTGAGAATCTTCTCAAGTTATTCACCCGAACTTATCAATCGAGTATCTCCTTGATTGTGGCGTTCTACTACCTCCAATTTGGTTCGTTAATTCGAGTAGTTACGGGTTGAGATAATATCAAAATTGTTCGTGACTTCTAGGAATTAGTTGGGTCAAATTTCCGCTGCCTAAGTCATGGTGTTTTGGTTATCTAGATCGGGGTTTCACATCAGTTGGTACCAGAGCTAGTTGACAACCACCAGGTTATATCTTTTTTTTTGTTTTTCGCTTATTTCGAGTCATATATGTTTATCCCAATCTGTTCGTTTGTTTAGAACCAAAAAAAAAAAAAATTACTGTTCATTGTTACTGTTCACAGACACTTTTCACCGTTACTGTTCATCCGAATACAAATCTATCCAACCTTGTTGTTTGTGTTATCCAACTTGTTTACTTGGTTTTCAAATCTGAATTTTGACAAAACTTGTTGGAATTTTGTGAATCTTGAAGAGAACTTACAATAATGTTGAACTTCTTGAATTCTTGACCACAATCTTGAAATTTCTGAAGTTCCTGACAACTTCCTTGAACGTTCTTGAAAGATCTTGGAATTCTTGGTTGTTATTATTTGTGGACTTCCTTGTTTTGTGTCGTGGTTGATAGTTGTAGTAAAAAAAAAAGACAAAAAAAAAAGAAGAAAGAAAAGAGGAATTGGTTGGCAAGAGAAAAAAAAAAGGAAAGGAAAGAAAGGGGCAACCGAATTGTTTTGAATAGGGAACCAAATCTGATTTGTGCAATCTTTCTTGGAGTAGAATTTGGAAGTTACCAAAAGTTGTTTTAAGAAGATTACCAAAGGTTGTTTCAAGAAGATTACCAAAAGTTGTTTCAAGAAGATTACCATTGTTTGTTTCAAGAAGGTTACCAAAAGTTGTTCAAGAGGAAAAGGATTTTCAAAAGGTTTCCAAAAACTAACTTGTTTCCAAAATCAATTAGGAAACTAAATAAAGCACTTGGATAACTCTTTGTACTCACTTGGACACTCTCTCTCCTACCTTTTTAGGAAATTTTCCCAAACTCCCTCATCCATTTTTTTAGGAAACTTTCCTAAACTCTCTCATCCATTTTTTTTTGGAAACTTTCCTAAAGTCTTTCATCTATTTTTTAGGAAACTTTTCTAAATTCTCTCATCCATTTTTTTGGAAACTTTCCTAAACTCTCTCATCCATTTTTTGAAAACTTTCCTATATTCTCTCATCCATTTTTTAGGAAATTTTCCTAAACTCTCTCATCCATTTTTTAAAAACTTTCCTAAATTCTCTCATCCATTTTTTAGGAAACTCTCCTAAAATTCTCTCATCCATTTTTAGGACCTTTCCTATATTCTCTCATCCACTTTAGGAAACTCTCCTATATTCTCTTCCTAGATTCTAGGAACACTTTCCTACATTTTCTCCTACATTCTTGTGATTACACTTGTGGAAAGGTTGGTAACGGTTGTTTGACTTGAGCAGCATTTCTCAACTACCTAACCCAACAAGGTAAAAGTATTTGGTAAGTCCATTAGAGTGATATCCATATACACGAGTGCGAGTGGATACACGTAAGGGAGCGTGAAAGGCAATATCTTCGATTTCGTTGCTAACTTTTTGCAGGTTCCCTCATACGTCATGGCGAGTATAAGACGCATAAAAACTAGCCCACAACATTGTCTTCCTGATCCTAAGGGAGTCAAAGAAGTGGCATTACGTGGTGTAGATGAGCAATTGGACCTCGTCAAATCTCAGTTGCTTGGTTGGTTTTATACTCGTTGCGGTGTCAAAGATAAAATTTGTAACTTGGCCATTGATGGTAGTTGTGAAGTCAATCTTGCAAGTGCTATCATGGTTGAGAAATTAAATCTTCCAACCATTGATCATCTTCAACCGTACAAGTTGACGAGCACTCATGGGGATGTTTGGGTTACTAAGCACACACTGGTACCTATTCAAATCGGCAAATATGTGGATGAGATGTTGTGTGATGTAGTCCCAATTCAAGTGACACATGTGTTGTTGGGCAAAACATGGATGTCGAGGCGAGAAGTTAAAATTGACAGACATACTAATAAGTATTCCTTCTTATTTAATAGTCGTCGTCTTGCACTTGTATCACTTACTTATGACCAACTTTGTATTGATCTAGCATGCATGAAAAGTGAGTTTGAGCGTTATAGAATGGAGAAAAAGCTAGATGAGGGAATTGTGCCTGCAGAGGTAAAACCCGAGAAAGTTGAAAGTAATGAGATAAAAGGGTCAGCTGTTGAACTAGAAAAAGAGATGAAAAAATCTAATGAGATGGGTGGTAAAAAGGAAGAAAGAAGAGAAAGTGGGCTAATCTTGAGCAACCCGGTGAAGGTCTATTATTTTCTTAACAAACGTACCTTTACTTTGTTTAGTGTTTCTTCTTTTATACAGATCAAGCAAAGGCAAGTTGAGCTGATCTTCGTGTGTTCCATTCCAAAATCAATTGTAGACGTTGCAAGCCTCCATGGAGTTGGTACTCCAAGAGTTAAACCCCCTTGGTATCTATTCATGGAACAATGTCAACTCAAATCAGTCCACACCAAAGGGGAGTTGATTCGAGCTCATCTTGAAGGGAACACTCCATATTTTAGGGATGGTTGTGTACCACGGGTTCGTTTAAAGAACAAGTACCTCAATGACCATTATGATTTTCGTCTTGCTCTTAGTCCACATGAAACTCCAATATCACCAAATCCGCCTTGGTGCCTTGCAAGTGTGTTCGAACCGGAGTTCGATTTCACGGGATACACTTCATACCACTTTGAGGACCCTTACCTCATGACCACAAATAATAAAGTTGAGCATACATTGAAGATGGTTTGTGAGATTCAAGGTTCAACGAGGGTTAGTTTCCAACTTAGCACATGGGTTTTGCATTGGATGCCATCTGTAGCCATCATAACAAGATTGAGTCGAAGGCATGTAACTAGTCTTGTCACCATTCGTGCTTCAATTTGTGGGCAAATTGCTTTTAAGAGGAGGGGAATTATGAGAATATAAAGACCAAGGCCCATTCAAGCACATGGGGAATTGGAAGATTCAAGTGAAAACTAGTTGATTGCACGAATGCTTGAGTTTAGTAGGATTATTTGATTTTCCTCGTTGATTTTGGTTATTTCTCGTTTTAAAAAGTCTAGGTAATTAAGATAGTTTAATTGCGGCCCATTTGTTAGTAAGTAAGGCCCAAAATCTTTCTTAAATATGTAGGGTAGTTTGGTCAACCTTTGGATTAGGGTTAATACTTGTAAGGGCTATAAATAGCCCCACTTCCTCTTTGTTTGGGACGAGTTTTTGGCTATTAAATACAATTAGTGAGTTTTCACTTTCTCTTTGGCAAGAGAGTTTCTTTTGAATACTTGAGAATCTTCTCAAGTTATTCACCCGAACTTATCAATCGAGTATCTCCTTGATTGTGGCGTTCTACTACCTCCAATTTGGTTCGTTAATTCAAGTAGTTACGGGTTGAGATAATATCAAAATTGTTCGTGACTTCTAGGGATTAGTTGGGTCAAATTTCAGCTGCCTAAGCCATGATGTTTTGGTTGTCTAGATCGGGGTTTCACATCATTTAACAATTTGGTCAGACACAAACATAGCAACACACTTGCATTCTTGCATAGCCATACATAATGAATATTCCTTTGAAAGTCATTCTTCTCACATAACTAACAAATAGAATCACGAGAGCAATTGTGAATAATCCATTGTAGAGTGAGATTGAGCAAGGTCTGTCGAACTAGCTAATTAATCACCAAGTTTTTACTTGACATGGATCACAGAAACTATAAAGAAAAATAGATAGTTTCTTACACCTCTATGATTTATTGGCATTTTCAATACTCAATTCTGAAATGTACAATATCATGAACCTAATTTTTTAGAATACCTATCTAAAATGCCAACAGAGGACAAGACCTTGAATCCAATGCATCATGATTAGATGGTTAAATTTTAAATGAAGACTAAGACAAAAATGTGCTAATACTTCAATATTCATCATACTTTTCCAACTTGAAAGTTCTATTGCTATCAAAAAATTTTTAGAAAATAGAAGAGTAATTACTCTTCCCACCTAGGATCTTTTTCCTTTTTTTTTGTTTTTTATGAAATTTTAGAATAGGAATTTACATCTTCATTATAAATAGGTAGATAGTCGATCATCAAAATAAGATGAACATATTAGGCTAAAAAAATTATTGTAAAAGTTTTTACAAAAATCAGATTTAGTGATTCTTAATGGCTTAAATTAATAGTAAGGTTGACATCAAATACTATGACTTGTGCATGGCTTTGGCTTTTTGACTTAGAATAAATAGAAGAATCAGAATTGCAGAAGCAGATATAAAAACCTAAATGGTTTCAATAGAAACTTTGTTTAGATGCAAAGTCAACAAATATTTTATTACAACATAACATTTTGCCAACACCACTCCTTACCCCTGAAAAGAAAAAAATAAAAGGAAAAAAAAAGAGAAACAACATTTAGACTTTGACTCCTCCTTTTCCTTTCCAAACCCAAGAACAAAAAGAAAAAGAAAGAAAGAGAGGAAGAAACACTAGTTGGTCTTCAGTTCCAATATTCAAATGAACTTGTCCAAAACTGATACATGAAGGGCCTTGGATTTCTTATCCTAATACAATCCAATGGTCATTCCAGATATCAAGTTTCTACTAGTCACAGACTCTTTAAACCAACTTCATAGGATCAAATGCATGTCACGATTTGGCCACTTTGCAAAGAGCACTTGGTACTCAATTCTAGTGTCCAAATCAAGCATTTGAATAGGAATTTTTTTCCATTGATCATATGGTTTTTGATTTCACTATCCCAGTGCACGAGAAGGAAATCTTTCACTTGTTTAGGATTTAACTCCAATCCAATTTGACACTCTATGTGACGCCCCCACTTCTCCCTAGGGCGAACCCAATGATATCCGCAGAACGCCTGCCTAACTCTCGTCAGGACTCGATACAAGTCTAATTCAAATTTAAAAGATAACAATCAATAATAAAAGTCGAAATGAAGAAAAGTCGCTTTCATAATATAACATTCAAATCTTACATGTTAAGTTTCTAAAAGTATACATCAAATCTCTCAATAATTACAACCACCATAAGTCAACTAATCCATTACATCCCAAGATTCAAATAAAGATAATCAAGTTGGCTTCTCCAAAATCTTTCTAATCCGAACTCCTGTTAAGCAATAACAAATGGAATAGTGTGAGCTAACGTTCAGTGAGGCCAAGAATAAACATGCAAATACATAGTTCAAGTAACAATAACATTTAAACAAGAATTAAAGTTAGAAAGTTCAAATAATTCACAATTAATAATACAACACGACTGATAAGGATATGGGAGCTCTCAAGAGTTAGATTCCACATGCTTTGCCGAGACTCGATCATATACCCCACATGATAACACTCCGTCAACCGGGTAGGTATCTAGTCCGTAGAACTCCACTTATTTCGCGAATCCTGTTCACCGTTTCACCCTCTGTTCCGGGCCCGCTCATCATTTAGAAAGATGATACGATTCGAGTATGCCAAGCGAGATCTCTCAAATAGATCAAGCTTTACGAATTTTTTCATGGTTTACCAAACTTCTCGACTAAGCCCATGCCGGCTCAAATCCCAAGTTTAGCCTATGAGTTTGGGCGTCCCTCGAATATAATTATAAGTAGATGAGATTCACTCCAATCGACATCGGTTTAACACAAGTATGATTTGCAATAGCAACACTTCACATAATTCATTTAGCGATTCACTTCACACAATTCGATTATCGATTCACAGAGCACAATTCGATTATACTTTCACTTAAGAGAGAACGAGTGCGATAAAGTACACACTCTTCTCATCAAGTCACATTCACGTATATAAGCAAGATAAATCAAATATATACAGCAATTTATGCACTTGACACTCACCAAATCAAAAAAATGAGTAAGTGAGTGAATAAGTTTTCAGGCGTCCGCTCCGAAATTCTCTTGAAAATGCTCTTGAGCGCCTGAAGAAATAACAATTAACTATCACTCACAACCATGCATCAACCAAGGAAGAATGTACACTTGTTTAGAACTAAGACTGTCTTAAAAGAGAACTTTATTCTCTAAAAATCGATATTCAAAAGTTACACGAGAAACTTGCATACCCCATGAAATCGAGTTTAAAACGGTCTATCGATATCAAAAGAAAGTGACAAGTTCTTGAAAACTCATTTCCTAAGAAATCGAAAAATTTCAGCTTTACGCGACAAATTTGGTAAAATCAGATCTTGAGTTCAGTATGTCCAAAATTGAAAAACTTTATACCGTTAAAAACTAGGTTCAGAGTACTAAAAATTCTCAGAAGATACTTTTTCAAGATTCCAACTAGAAAGCATTCATAATTTAGCTCAAATTTACAGTTCCAAGAAGACAAGTTTGAACCAGTCTTCGTTTTTCAGCAATCTTCGGAAATTCGGCAAAATTCACAGGAAGTGAATCAGCCTCTAAAATTTATAACACAATAATAGTTCCAAACCAAGTTTCAAACACAACAAGCAGAACTAAATTCGGAGTTTTGAACAACAAAATATAACAGTTTGAAGTCGGCTGACTTTTGCAAACTGATCAGTGGATTTCCAGATTTGAAGAACAATTTTTGGGGCGTTATTTGGGTATCGAAATGGTATTGAAATTACACCAATTTGGTACACTTAACCTTCCATATATGGAGTACCTCTCTATCAAATTATAAACAAAAACACACGAGGGAAGGCAGTCAACAAAACAACCAAATTTTGTGAAATTTTCAAAGCTAATCTGCCAACTCACTCTTTCTTTCTTTTCAAAAGTTTTGTCCAATGAAATCAAACCCAATTCTCTCCATTTTTGAAACCAAGGTTCCAGAACCATTTGAAGAGCAATTGATAGGTAATTGACACTAAAATTTTTGAAGTATAACATCCCAAAACAGATTTGACCATTTGGCCAACAAGGAATGAAAAAGTTTCCAGTTTCCAGTTTCCAGTTTTGTCACATTTTCGAAATCAAACCATATCTAGCTCTATACAATCCAAATTGGGAATGGTTTACGGCTTTGGAAACTAGGTTCAAAATTTTACAATTCATCAGAAGGAATCGTTTCAAAAATCTTTTCAAAAGTGAGAGAAAATTGAGCCACAAAATGCAGCTTCTCAGTTCCTCTTGGCCAGATAGACAATGCAGGACAGTCAAATTTGCTGAGTCGCTACGGTTTACTCAAAACGAGCTAGCAGGGGATTCTTATACCATTTGAAACCTCTGAATGTTTAGTTTTGAATGCCATAAACGGCACTCAATTTTGACTTTTGTACAAAGAGTTATGTTCAAGCAAAGAAATACTGTTTGGCTGTCCTAATCACCATTTCCAGTTTTCTTCATTTTTCGAAAATCCTAGTTTTCAGCAACCAAATGAAACGATTTTCGAAAGGCACACTCTACACACATAATACAACATATATACATCAATTTAATAACCAACCAAGTATTAAAATTTCGAATTAAAATAGAACAACATTGGACAAAATTTTCGGCCAGCTTTCCTTTCACCATTTTCTCAACTTTCTCTCCACTTTCTAACCGTAATCAACTCATTCATCCTATAAACAATCATAATCAAATAATCAAGTCTCAATTCAGCTACTTCGAGGTCTCATCAAGACAGCTAGCCTAGGATTTAAAGTAAGATAAATGGTTTTCTCAAGTTCTCTAACCTATTTTCTTGCTTAGGGTTGTAAACCCATGAAAACTAACCATCAATCTTGAAGAATTTGGAAAGATTAAAGGAGATGAACGGTTACCTCTTTAAACCCTAGATGAGATCAGATTTTTCACCAAAATCACCAAACAACACCTCATGCTTTTACTTTTCTTCTAGTTGTAGGAAAAACCCAAGGAATTGTGAGTTGAATGGAGTGAATCAAGTAAACTTGGAGCAAGGAGTTGAAGCTTTCTCATCCCTTTTCTTTTCTTCTTGGTCGGCCGAATGAAGGAGAGTGAGAGTGAGGGTTTTGTGGTTTAGTTGCTTGGAGGGAAAGAATGAAAAAGGTAGTCATAAAGTGTGCACGAAAGTCAACCCTCAATAGTGCGAAATAGTGTCATGCACTACAACTTTTCTCTCGGGTTTGATACACTTATGCACTAATCCTCCAAGGTACTTCCTTTAACACTGTAATTACTCACTTTTACTAGTCTAATATTAATTTTTCAAATCTCTAATTAGTTGTACCGGTGCGACTTTCGGGAAACTATCGACGCGCGCGCGGTAAAAACTAAATTTAAACTCACTCACCTCTAATCCCTCAATTAACTTTTCTTAGTCTACTATTGATCATTCTTAATTCTCCAAGACTATTGCACTCTTGGATCGAATATTGTCTCGAAAAACATGTACTCGCTATTCCTTACTAAATGAGCCTCCAAAAAATTAAATTTGCTTACGAGACGTTTTAAAAATATAAGTGGGACATGGTTCCATGTAAATAGATTTAAAATGGTTGAAATAAATTATTCGGAGAAAACGGTTGAATAAATAATTAAATAAACCAATGAAATAAAATAAAATATAGGTAAAAATTTGGATCCTCACATCCTTCCCTCCTTAAAAGAAATTTCGTCATCGAAATTCACACCCAAAATAATATCATACCTTTTAATAGTTAGACTTATCAAATCTATCAATAACTTACACTCTCCAACCCATATCTCACAATTTTTTATTTACCCAAATAGCAATTACATTTTGATCCCCAATAGGCGTTTTAACTTCCAAGTCATAGGGTAACTTAATCGGTCTCACGTCTACCCACTCATAAATATAGGGTTTGCAAAAGAGTGTGTAGTATCAGGGTCACTTAGAACCTTAGCTAAGCAAATTTCACTCGTGTCAAGTACTTACTCCAACTTTCTCCAAAATTAAAGATACATGATCTCAATGTGTTCTCAAGGGTCTGAATCGTCCTCTCTGATTGACCATTAGCCTATGGGTGGTAGGTAGCTAAAACTCAATTTAGTTCCTAACATTTTTTGTATCTTTTGCCAGAATCGAGAAACAAACCGAGAGTCTCGGTCAGATACAATACTTACTGGTATCCCATGTAGTCTTATAATCTCATCCAAATATAGTTTAGCTAGTTTCTCCAATAGGTACTTCATACTAATCGACAGAAAATGAGTAGATTTGGTCAACCTATCTACTATCACCCAAACGGCGTCGTGACCAATTTCAACAAGTGTAATTCTTGCTCATCAATCCTGTTACTTGCACTTAACGAATTAAAGCATCAGCTACCACATTAGTTTTTCCTGGATGATAATTTATCGTGCAATTATAATCCTCTAAAATTTTCACCCATCTATGTTGTCTCAAGTTTAACTTTTTTTGGAAAAATAAATACTTAAAACTCTTGTGATCGGTAAAAACCTCAAATGCCACCTCATATAGGTAATATCTCCACTTCTTCAATGCAAATATCACAGCCGCTAACTCCAAATCATGAGTTGGATACTTTCTCTCGTGAGGGTTTAACTTTCTAGAGGCACATGCAATTACCTTATCATGTTGTATCAATACACATTCTAAACCATCCTTTGAAGCATCTGTATAACCCACAAAATCATCTCTTCTGCTCAGTAAGGCTAACACAGGTGCCTCGGTTAAGCACTTTTTCACTCTTGAAATCCTTCTTCACATTTAGAATCCCAAATAAACTTACCATACTTCTTAGTCAACTCAATTAAGGGTCTTGCAGTCTTAGAAAAGTTCTTGATAAATCGAAGGTAATATCCGACTAACTCTACTTGAGTAGCAATTCAATTTTCTCTGCGTATTCTTGTTTCCATCGTCTTTCCCAGTAGTCAGCCAATTTCTTTTGAAACTCTATCTTCTTTCGAAGCATGTTTATTTTCTTCTACATATCTCTCAAATTTGTCATCTTACCGATTAGTTTAAGTCAAATGCTAGTATGCCAGGAAAATCAAGAGATCAAAATAAGTAACTATTCACAATAGAAACTCTGACCATATTACCCTTTCATTTTTTGCTGACAGGTTATCTCAAAATATAAATCTTAACTATTCTCTGGTTAATATGGACGAGCTCTTGAGTCTCTACAAGATTACTATCATTACTTATAAACATAACAAAATACGAAAATCTTATTCCCTAATATAAAAGCTTCACACCCTAATTCACTCTCCAATACTCACTTACAAAGTTGCTCGAGAAGAAAGTCTAATCTCTTGCTCTCATTAGTGCTTTATTCTATCCCCTCAAACCAATTTCTACTGAAAATATTGACAAGATGTATTGTAAATTTAATGATCTCATTAAGGATTTAGAGGTGTTGGAAAAGAAATGCTCCCTATGTGAGAAAAATAGAAAAATTTTGAATGCCCTGTCCAAGGATTGGAAAAATAAAGTGACTGCTATTGAAGAGGCTAAAAATTTAAATTTTATGCCTATTGAATCTCTTGTTAATTCTCTAATCTCTTATGAGTTGAAACTTAAAACTAAGGTGCAAGAAGGAGAGGATGCAAAAGTGAGAAGGAGCACTGTTCTAAAAGCTTCTCAAGATGAAGATGACTCGGTTTCCTTGGATGGAGAAGATGTGAAAGTTGATGACAATGATCTTACTCACATCACAAGAAATTTCAAAAGAATCTTCAACAAAATGAGATTCAGAAAATGAGGACCTGACAATACATTTTCAAATCAGTTCAACAATGCAAGAAACAAAGCAAAACAAGAGGCCAATAAAAAATAAACTGACAAATATTATGAATGCGGCCAACTTAAACACTATATGAGTGAGTGTCCAATGATGAAGAAGAAAGAAGGAAGAAAATCTAGATTCAACAACTTTCAATTCATATGGAATGAGTACAACTCCGTTGCTGAAATTGAAGAGAAAGAAGAATCTGCTCAATTGACTTTTATGGCCATTGGAGATGATGAGATAACAACTTGTAACTCTAAATTTGAAAGTGATGATGAAACTGATGATAGTCTTGAATCTTACATTAAAAAATTGCATGATAGTTTGAAAGAATCTTATGCTAGAAACAATGAGTTAAAACAGAAAATTAGTTTTTTACTTCAAGATAATGCAGATTTTTTTAACAAAATAAAAAGTTGAAAACTGAAAATGACTACTTAAAAAAAGGTGAAACTGCTTTACACTTTGAGTTTGATAGAAAAATAAAATTTTGTGAGTTGTTAAAAAAAATAAGGTGATTTGAAAAGAAAAATGGATGGTTTAAATGAGTTGTTCTAACATAAAAAATAAAACTATTTTCAAGAGAATGAATCAAAGGCTCATATTGGCACTTATAAGAAAAAAATAAATTCTGGTGCAAACAATTTTGTTGTTTATAAGAGAAAACTAGTAAGATTTATTAAAGCTGTTCATGTAAATAATTTTTTGGTTCTGTGTAATTTTGTTGTCGAAAAGGTCACATAAAAAGTGATTGCTGTGTGAGGAAGAACATGAGAAGAGGCATGAAATGCATGTGGATAGTTAGACATGATGCTAACTCTCAAAGATCCAAAAATTAAAGGGTACCAAATATTAGTTCTTGAACTCTTGAGTAGGTGAATCTGGTGAACATCATTAAGAAATCAAAGTGGTTCGTAGATAGTGGATACTCAAGACACATGACCGGTGATCCATCACAATTCATCAAATTCAAGCCAAAATCAAGTGGCAAAATGACATTGGAGATGATATGAAAGCAAAAATATTGGAGTAGAAGATGTTGGTAAGAATAGTCAGATTTTGTTCATAATGTTCTTTTCTTTTGATGTTTCTGATATTTTGAACTGAGTTTTCTTTTGATATTTTTTAATGACTAATGGATTTCGATTGATATGAATGTTGGTGTCATTGATGTTCACTGTTATTTTTTGTCTCTTTTGGTGTGATTTTTTTGTTATTGACTGATGATGGTAGCAGCTGTTGTTATTTTTTTATGACAATTACTCTCTCATCTTATGATAACAAAACGGGGAAGAAATTGATGCTATGTGTAAGGGAGAGTTATTCTGAGGAGAAATTATTCTGAAATTATGAGTTTGGCACTTGAAAGTTTTGGATGCGATGAATGAGGGGGAGCTTATACTCATTTTTGTTTCTTTCCATTCATTGTTTTGTCATCATCAAAAAGGGGGAGAATGTTGATCTTGATTCCTATCTTTCGATGTTTACAAAATAATTGGATGATACTAATATCTCTTCAAAAAGAAATCTTTTCAGATATGAAGCAACTTGATTCAAAGAACAAGAGCAATTGAAAGAGATGAAAGAAGTTGAAAACTGTCGGACGCTTGTGAAGACATTACCGGACGTCTGATAATCATTGTAAAACTTCGGACACATGAAGAACTCCATCACCGGACGTCCGAAAGAGTTAAGATATTCTTTCTAACTAATTGTCTGCTTTCGGAAGCAAGCACCGGACGTCCGATAAAATTGAAAAAGATTTTTCAAACTCACTGTTTGCTGTCGGACGCATGTTTCGGATGTACCGCATGTCCGATACTCCCAATGGCTAGTTGACTTTTCAACTACTTTCTATCCGTTGGAAGCATCAATAAAGCACTTTCTTGGTCTCCTATAAATAGAGTATGGTCAAAAACTTCAAACAACTTTTACACACTGAAAATACAAAAGATCTAGAGTAGTTTTGTGAGAAAACACTCTCCAAAGAAAATTTGTAGTTTTGGCGGTGTGAAATTCATTATAAACTTTTCATTTGTGAGTGAATATTTCAATAGTGTAACTCTGAGAGGGTTGTCCTGAGATATATTAAAATTTCCTAACTTGACTTAGTGAGCCTTGGAGTAAGGAGGAAGTGAGCCTTCCTTTTGTACACAAGATTGGTTGTATTTCATCAACTTGAAGAAACTTGTTTTGTAAATTGAACTTCGAGTTCAAGAGGAGCTTGGTAGTCAATTGGTTTGCAACCCTTCTCTTCTTATTTATTGTTCTTGTGATCTTTAAATTGTTTATATCTTCTACTTTTCTCAAGTGGTATTGTTTCTTTATTGGTTGGTTCATTGGGTGATCACCTAGAAAAGAAGGTAAATTTCATATTGAGAAAAAAAATACCCATAACTTGATTAACTTTATAATCAAATTAATTCACCCCTTCTTAGGTTATTTTCGATTCTCACGCCTTGGATGGAGAAGATGTGGATGTTGACAACAATGATCTTGCTCTCATCACAAGAAGATTCAAGAGAATCCTCAACAAAAGAAGATTCAGAAAAGGAGGACCTAGCAATTTATTTTCAAATCCATTCAACAATACAAAAAATAAAGAAAAACAAGAAAAGAATAAAATGTAAGCTGACAAATGCTATGAATGCGGGTAACTTGGACACTATATGAGTGAGTGCCAAATGAAGAAGAAGAAAGAAGTAAAAGCTGAACTAAAATCAAAATTCAACAACTTTCGAATCACATGAAATGAATGCAACTCAAATGGTGACGTTGAAAAGGAAGAAAAATCTGCTCAAATGGCTTTCATGGCCATTGGTAATGATGAGGTAACTACTTGCAACTCTCAACTTGTTAGTGATAATGAATCTGATGATGATATTGAATCTTTCATTGAGAGATTGCATGATAACTTGAAAGAATCTTATGCTAGAAACAAGGAGTTAAAACAGAAAATTAGCTTTCTACTTCAAAATAATGCAAATCTATTTCAACAAAATAAAATATTGAAAGCTGAAAATGACTACTTCAAAAAGGGTGAGACTGATCTACACATTGAACTTGATAGAAAAATAAAGTTTTGTGAAATGTTAAAAAAGAAACAAGGTGATTTTAAAAAAAGGATGGACAATCTAAATGAGTTGTTCAAACACAAAAAATATAGTTGTATTCAAGAAAATAGTTCAAAACCACATCTTGGCACTCATGAGAAAAAGTTAAACTCTACTACAAATGAATTTACTATTTATAAGAAAAGGCAAGTAAGATTTGTTAAACCTGTCCATACAAATAACTCGTTGATTATGTGTAGTTTTTGTTGTCAAATAAGTCACATAAAAAGTAATTGCTATGTGAGAAGGAACATGAAAAAAGACATGAAATGCATGTGGATAGTTAGACATGATACTAACTCTCGAGAGCCCAAAAATTAAAGGGTACCAAATGTTATGTTGTGAACTTTTGTGTAGGTGAACTTGGTGAATATTATTAAGGAATCAAAATGGTTCATAGATAGTAGTTGTTCAAAATACATGACTAGTGATCCATCACAATTCATCAAACTGAAACTAAAATCAAGTGAAAAAATGACATTTGGAAATGATAACAAAGCCAAAACAATTGGAGTAGGAGATATCGATAAGAATAGTCAGACTTTTGTTCATAATGTTCTTTTAGTTGATAATTGAGTTATAACTTGCTAAATGTTAGTCAATTATGTGATAGAAATTTATTTATTTTGTTCAAAAAGTATGAGTAGTTTGTTCTTGACTCTAAGTTTAATATCATTTTCAAAGAAAAAAGAATCAATGACATCTATGTAATTATTCTTGAAAAAATTGATTTCTCTAATTTTAAATGCCTTAAAGTTTCAAATGAAGATCCTTGGTTGTTGCATAGAAAAGTTTGTCATTTCAACATGAATTTGTAAAAAAAAAATTTCAAAAAGGATCTTGTTAGAAGTTTGTCAAAAATTAAGTTTGAAAAAGATAAAATTTGTGATGTTTGTCAATTTGAAAAACAAATCAAAGTTTCTTTTAAAACCAAAAAATGTGTTTCTACTTCAAAACCTTTGGAACTTTTATATCTTGATTTGTTCGGTCCTACATAAATTACTAGTTTGGGTGATAAGAGATATTGCCTAGCCATTGTTGATGATTATTCTAGATATACTTGGATGATATTTCTTGCTCACATGGATGATACTTTCAAAAACTTTGTTTCCCTATTTGTTAAAATTTAAAATCTGATTAGTTTGAAATTTGTTAAGATAAGAAGTAACAATGGTTTGAAATTTAAATTTTATGATTTTCTGAAATTTTGTAATCACAATGGAATTACACATGAATTTTCAATTGCAAGAACTCCTCAACAAAATGGTATTGTTGAAAGAAAGAATAGAACTCCTCAACAAACCGTAACAACTATGTTAAGTGAATGCAACTTGCCAAAATATTTTTGGATCGAAATTGTAAATATGACTTGTTATACAATGAATAGAATTCTCTTGAGACCAATTTTGAACAAAATCTCTTATGAGTTAATTTTTAGTAAAAAGTCAATTGTTGGATATTTCAAATTTTTTGTTGCAAATGTTTTATTTTAAATATCAAGGAACATCTTGAAAATTTTGATAAGAAATTCGATGAAGGTATTTTCTTGGATTATTGTCAAAATAAAAGAGAATTTAGAGTCTATAATAGAAGAACTCTTATTATAGAAGAAGCCATACATGTTACATTTGATAAATCTAATGATAAATTTTCAAGAGTTGTTGTCAGGATGATGATGTAGGTGTTCAAGAAGGATTCAAAAAACTCACGTTTCATGATCAAGACAATGCTCCATTAGAAGAAAATTCAAAAGAAGATGATCTTCAAGAAAATCAAGCACTAGAAGAAAATGACAAGGATGTTGGTACACTTAGGATCTTTCAAAAGTTTGAAAATTTGTTCAAAATCATCCCAAGGACCTTATTATTGGTGATCCATCCGAAAAGGTAAGAACTCGTTCCTCCTCTAAATAATTGATGGATAATTTTGCCTTAGTCTCGCATTTTGAGTCTAAAAATATTGTTGATACTTTGAGAGATAAAAACTAAATTTTAGCTATGCAAGAAGAACTAAATCAATTTGAAAGACATAAGATTTGGACACTAGTTGAAAAGTCTAAAATTATATTGTTATTGGTACAAAATGGATCTTTAGAAATAAATGAATGACAAAGGTGAAATTGTAAGAAAAATCATCCTATTATTGTAAAGCTAGACTTGTAGTTAAGGGGTATGTTCAAAAAGAAAAATAGAATTTGATGAAACATTTGCTCCCGTAACTAGACTAAAATCAATTAGAATATTTTTGGCATTTGCATGTTTCAAGGATTTTAAATTATTTCAAATGGATGTTAAAAGTGTTTTCTTAAATGATTTTATTGATCAAGAGGTTTATGTTGACCAACCTCTCGATTTTGAAAATGAGACATATCTAAATCATGTATTTAAATTTTCAAAAGTTTTGTATGGATTAAAACAAACTCCAAGAGTATGGTATGAATGTTTAGATGGTTTCTTAGTTGAGAATGATTTTAAAAAAGGTATTATGGATACCACTCTTTTCACTAAACAAAGTTCAAATGATCTTTTAATTGTACAAATATATGTGGATAATATTATTTTTAATGCTACTAATGAGTGTTTGTGTTAGAGTTTTTCCACTATTATGTAAAATGAGTTTGAAATAAATATGATGGGAGAGTTAAATTTCTTCCTTGGGCTCCAAGTGATTCAAATTCGAGAGGGTACATTAATTAATCAAGCTAAATATACAAAGGAACTTTTCAAAAGATTTGGAATGGAAGATTCAAAACAAGTTGAAACACCTATATGCACATCTACCAAACTTGACAAGGATGGAAAAGGTATAAAAATTGATGAGAACAAGTACAGAGGTATGATTGGTAGTTTACTTTATTTAACCGCAAGTAGACCTGATATTATATTTATTGTTTGCTTGTGTGCTCATTTCTAATTTTGTCTAAAGGAATCTCACTTAATTGCTGTGAAAAGAATCTTTAGATATTTGAAGAGAACCTTGAACTATGGTCTTTGGTATCTAAAATGTCATGAATTTGGCTTATATGATTTTTCGGATCATGATTTTGGTGAATGTAAAATAGATAGAAAAAGCACTAGTGGTACATGTCACTTTCTTGATAATTACTTGCTGTCATGGTTTAGTAAGAAACAAAATGATATCTCCTTGTCTACGGTCATAGCGGAATATATTGTCGCCAGTACATGTTGTACTCAATTGTTATAGATGAAAAGTACCTTGAATGATTTTGAATTAGTGTATGACTGTGTGCCTATGTATTGTGATAATACAAGTGCCATAAATTTGACAAAAAAATTCTATTCAATATTTTAGGACAAAACATATAGACAAAAAGTATCATTTCATTCGTGATTTTGTCCAAAAGGATAAAATTTGTGTACAATATGTTTATTCAAAAGATCAAATTGCTGATATACTTACAAAAACCTTACCATTGGATCAGTTTGTATTTTTTAGAACAAAGTTGGGCGTTTTGGAAAAAAATCTTTAAAAATTCTCTGGTCAAATTTTATCGGACGTCCAATACTAGATGAACGGCTGTCCGACGGTGTTCTAAGCCATTTTCCAGAAAAATTTTCATATCAAACGGTAGTGTCGGAAGCTTCTCTTCGTTCGACCGTCCGACACTCAAAAGAGATGTGTTATAAAGAACTTTTCTCCTTCATTTAGTTCAAAAATAACCGTTGTCTCGGACGTACCCCTTCTCCTTCCTTCATTTTCAAAATTCAAATTCACCTATTCTTAAAACAAATTCCAAGAAATTGACTTCACCAATACCATCACTACCCCTTTGCAAACTGATCATCACTTAAACTCCTTTCTAGCTGTCAAAAACTCGACTAATCCCAAATTTCTTCAGAAATCCTAACTTAAAAAACTCATTCATTTCTGACAGATTCGAGCACTCATTCTAGTCTAAATTGCAAACCTAGTCTATCTCATTCACATTGTCATCACATTCTGCAACAAAATTATCCTGCATTTTATTATGGCACGATCGAGAGGTGGCTCTGTTGGTACCGGACGCACAACTAGACTCAGGGATGAAGAACCTATGGCGGCTTCCACTAGAAAAAAATCACCTTGAGGGACTGAGAAACACTGTGAAAAAAGAAAACGTACTGATCAAACTGAGGAACAGTTAACCACATTGCCCAGGTTCATCGATGATGATGCCAGAGAAAAGTTTGAATGGATTTCACAGAAAATTTTCATCACTCAAAGAACCATTGTTCCCTCTGAATTCCGTAAGCTTGATCTAGAACCAATCCTTAAGTTTTTTAAATTCCAAAAATGGTCTCATATTCTATCCATGCCCAACATTTATTATTTTGAAATGCTTTATCAGTTTTTTGCTAATCTTAGAAAAGGTAGTTTCCATACTGAATTGTCTCTCGTGTTAATGGCATTAACATTCTTCTCACTCCTGATATTGATATTGTCAATCTGGTTCTGAAAACCAAAATTAAAGATGGCTGTAGGAGTAAAATTGTAAACTTTTCCTCTTACGAAGAATATCCGACTACTTATAACCATTTTCATTTTGAAAAATTGATGGCCTACTTTCAAAATCACTTCAATACACCTGTTGAGGCCAAATTGAAGGATTTTAGTCCTCAAAATCTGATTATTTTCACAGTCATCCCAAATCTGTTGGTTCTTACTGATGGACATAGAACTGATGCCAACAAAATGAAACACTATCTGTTTTATTATTTTGTTGAAAAAATCAGAATTGATTTTGGCTTTGTCATGTACAAATTTCTGCTAGAACTAGGCACTGACAGCCGTAAGAAACTCTCCTATGGAAAGTTTTTAATTCTATTTTTTGCCCACTTCAAAATTCTTTTCACTGGAGTCTCTCCAAAAGAATCTTCATCATCTATTTTCACCAAAGCGTATTTTGAGAGAAAGAGTATTAGGTTCTTTGAGGGTTACTGGTGTTATAAAAAATCTGTCTTGGAGTCTGGAACCAAGAGTCGTCATAAGGCCTCAGTCACTCCTAGACCTTCCAAACAGCCTCCTGTCACTTCACCCTTCTCTATTCACCCTCGAAGACCCTCTACTCAACTCACCTCATCCAATCATGAAGTCATCTCCTACTTAAGGAACTCAAACAACATGTCCTTCTCCTTTAAGATGGTCTAATGATGACCACGACATCTGAGCAACAAGGCATCTTTCTGGACAAAAGAAATCTGCTTGTGCCTCTTGTTCCATAAGAGGATGAACATGTGCATTAAAAGGAGCCACGCTCTGAGTCAACTCCTATTCCACAAGAAAAAGAACCACAAACTGAGTCCACTCCTCCCACTGCTGAAGTCCATGCCTCAAGCTCTTAGCCTACTCCTCATGATCCCTCGATTTCAGACAAAGGCAAGGCTCCATCTATTGAGACTAGTGAAGCCGATGATGAAGAAGCTAAGGATGAGCTGGATCCATCTCAGTTTCGTCTTGCAAGAAGAAGACCTGGGTCATCCAAAATCACAATTTAGTCACTCTAGGGGCATTTGCACTTCATATTAGGATGCATTTACTTAATCTTTTGTACTTTCTCTTTTGATATTTCAAGTACTCTGTACTAATGGATCTTGGTTAACATTGATGGTTTTTAGTTGAATAACTAATGTACTTTGGTTGATATTTCTCTGGTTGGTACTTCTTTTATTATTAATGCTCTGTTCTTGGCTGATGATTGCTGAATTTTGGTATGATGATGATTGCTGAATTCTGGTATCAATTCTCTGATTTTTGGTATAAATTCTCTGTTATGGATACTACATTATGGATTATGATTGTTTTACTCTCCAATTCTATGATGACAAAAAGGGGAAGAAATGGATGCATGTGTAAGGGAGAGTTATTCTGAGGGGGAGATCTTCTGATATTTTGAATTGATACTTCAAAGTTTTGAATGCGATAAGTGAGAGGGGGCTTTTGCTCATTTTTTTCCTTCTTTTCATCTATTATTTTGTAATCATCAAAAAGGGGGAGAATATTGATCTTGGTCCCTATCTTGTGATGTTTATAAAACAATTGGATGATACGAATATCTCTTCAAAAAATACTTTCAACTATGAAGCAAACCTGATTCAAAGAACAAGAGCAATTAAAAGAGATAAAGGAATTTGAAAGCTGTCGGACGCTCGTTAAGACAACACCGGACGTCCGATAAATAATGCAGCACTTCGGACGCATGAAATACTCCATCACTGGATGTCCGAAGAAATTAAGAAATTCTCTCTAGCTCACTGTCTGCTTTCAGACGCAAGCATCAAAGACACTGGACGTCCGAAAGAATTGAAAAAAAATTTTCAGACTCACCATCTACTTTCGGATGCAAGCATCACAGATACCGGACGTCCGAAAGAATTGAATGAGATTTTTCAAACTCACTGCCTGCTGTCGGACACAAGTATCGAAAGTATTGGACGTCCGATACTCCCAACGGCTAGTTGACTTTTCAGCTGTTTTCTATCCGTTGGAAGCATTAATGGGGTACCTTTTTGGTCTCATATAAATAGTGCATGGTCAACCAGTTTGGAAGAACTTTTTTACATTGAGAATAGGAAAGATCAAGAGTAGTTTTAGTGAGAAAACACTCTACAAGTAAGATTTGTACTCTTTGTTGTGTAAAATTCGTGTAAACTTTTCTTATGTGAGAAAAATACTTCAATAGTATAGTTTGTGAAGGTTATCCTAAGTGATAGTAAAATTTCCTAACTTGACCGAGTGTATCTTAGGGCAAGGAGAAAGTGATCATTCCTTTGTACACAATGATTGGTTATTTTTTATCAACTTGAAAAAGCTCGTTCTATAAAGTGATATTCAAGTTCAAGAGGAATTCGGTAGTCAAATTGGTTTGTTATTCTTCCCTTATTATTTACTATCTTGTGAACCTTAATTGCTTATCTCTTCTACTCTCAAGTAATCTTGCTCTCTTACTAATTGTTTCATTGAGTGGTTACCTAGAAAAGAGAGTAAATTTCATATTAAACAAAAAAATGTCTTATAACCTGATTAGTTTTTAAATAACCTAATTCATCCTTCCCTCTTAGGTTGTCTTCGATCCTAACAATCCTAAATCTATGGTTGACTGGTGGATCTCTATTAAGTTGGAATGAGTGCATGAGTCCTGACGATAGTTGGGCAGGCGCCCCGTTGATACCCTAGGGCTCGTTCAAGGAAAATGTGGGGCCGTCACAGTTGGTATCAGAGCTCTAGGTTTGAAATACCTGAAATAGTGTTAGGAGTTTTGAGTCATGAACTTTCGATCACAGAAATTCGTGATAAACCTTAAGTTAGATTTTTGAATGGCACCAGTAATTTTAAGGACCTAACCTTGAGTCTTGTGGGTTGTTTGTAGGAAATGAACAGTGACAGCGACAGTGATAGGATCGAGGGACCTCCCCCACTGATTCGGTTTCAGATGGTCAGAGGTGGACCCCCCTACGGTGGTCACCTGCCAGGTGGGTTAGGACATGCCCGTGCCGTGAGAAGTTCTCCTACCCTAATCACGTGGTATTGGGGGTAGTTGAGGAGGGAAAACAGTTGACCCATGAGCTCAGAATAGCTCGAGCAGAGAGGGAGGTAATGAGGGCCACATAGAGGCACAAGTTGCCAAGATTCAGGAGTTGGAAATTAGGGTTCTCGAGGAGTATCAGAGGGTTGACACCTCTCACGCTCAGCTTCAGGCGATCAATGGGCGTCTTATTCGAGTTGTAGAAGAGGTGAGAGACCGTGTGGACAGTATTCTAGTGGAGTATGGGACCATGGCCGATCACATAAAGGAGGTCATGGGTGGAGGAGGAGCTGGGGATACTACCTCTAGTGATGAGGAGGAGATAGGGCCCATGGAGGTGGAGCCCGAGGAGGATCCTTCTGAGAATGTGGGATCTACTAGCTCGATCCAGTTACACTAGTGACCTTCTGATCTTTTGATTTTAGATAAGGATTTAAAAGGGGTGATCCTCGCCTTGAGACCTTTTGTATTTTGTTGCATGTACCTCTATATTTTGAGGCACTTGGATGCCTATGTCTTGTACTTGCCATTATTGAATAATTTTATGAACTCTTGACTTGTAATATAACTTTTAGTTTATGTGAAGAATTATGCTTTCATTTCAAGTGTTCTTGCAACTTGCATATGTTTTTAAATGTCTATGCTGATTTACCCTCTTTTAATTATGCGTTTAGACTCTTGCTAAAAATGGATCGGCGAGAACGTAGACGGTGTCGTGGACGTGGATGTGGGTTTCGGTAATCCCGCACTCCCGAGAGAGATGAGGGATCAGCGACCGATCCAGACCAAAATCCTAGGAATGAAGAGGGTGATCAAGTGGCTACAGCTCTTAATCGTATAACTGATGTGCTCGAGCGTCTAGCTGAGCGTCAAGACCCTAAACCAGTCAACCCGCCTAGAAACCACGAGAGAGGTGAGGATAGAGTTCTAGAGCATTTTCTAAAGTTCACCCCACTTATATTTCGCCGAGGATCTGACCCCGAAGATTCAGAAAATTGGTTTGAAAAGATGGTAGAAATTTTTGCCGCCCTAGATTATGCCGAGAAGAGGCAGGTGACTTCATCGTCTTCTAGTTCGAGGGAGCGGCGCGCTCATGGTGGAATATTATTAGGGCGAAATGAAAGAGAAAACAAACCCCCCGAACTTGGACAAACTTTGAGAGTGAGTTTAATGCCAAGTTCCTCCCGCTAATGACACAAGAAAAGAGAAAGGATGACTTTATTAGGTTGAAACAAGCGTTGCTAAGTGTAGCCGAGTATGAGGAACGATTCACCAAACTTTTCAAATTTGTCCCTGAACTAGTGGTCACAGAAAGCAAAAGGATAAGGAAATTTATTCAAGAGTTAAATGTGGAAATCAAAAAGTCCCTAGTAGCAGCCCAGATCACCACTTTTATAGTTGTCTTGGATAAGGTACAAAGGGTAGACAATGCTAAACACCAATCCAAAATCTTTCATGCTAGAAAAAGGGGTAACTCAAGCAATGCTCTTGGACTGTCCGAGAAGTCTACCAAACCCCTTAAAATGGAAAGAGGGGTTGGACGAGTAAGGATGCTCAAAAAATCAGGAGGAGCTCCATCAAGGGAAGTCCCGCCAAAAGGAAATCAGAGTGGGCGAGGTCAGTCGAAAGGGAATTCTTAAACTAGTCAGGCCATGACCAAGGTTTGTAAAATCGGGATTCTACGTAAGATCGATTTTAGTTTCACAGGATTGGATCGTAGGATCGGACCGTAGAATCGTAAGATCCCACCAAAAGTTTCTAAATTTACTAAATTAATGAACTTAAAATTCATATACCATTTTGTACACCCTAAAAGATATCAAATAAATTACTTATAAACATATAGCATTTTTAACCTACTGTTTGACAAGTAATAAAGAAAAAGAACATAAACAGTTATAAATTATGATTTCAAGTTTTAAAATCAAATGCTTTATAGTTTACACAATAATAATTTGAAATATAGAATAATCATCAACCTCCACAAACACTAAAAAGTCGAAACTTCCAAAATTCAAGATTTTCAACATGAAAATTAACTATTAAAATGTCATCTGTCAACTTTAAACAAACATGAAAAAATAAATAATAACGATTATCATTTTCAAGCATCATAACAATTCAAAAATACATTCATTTATAACCAATCATTTTCATTAAATTCATCATCCCATAATCCATATTATTAAAATCATTATTTTCCCAATCATTTTCGCCATCCCAATTCTCTTGGAATCCATCTTCGACATTATCTTCATCACCATCTAAATTAGTATCCAGATCATTAATTCCCATTTGAACATCATTTTCGAGAACCATATCAAGGTAATCATCATTTTGACGGTCAAATTCTGCCGAAGGCCAATCATCCTCATCAATAACATGAATCTCTTTCATTTTATTAACTTGTCTTCTACAGGCATGGGTTTCATGACCTTCATGATCATCTGAAAAAATAAATAATAACAATAAAAGTTACTAAAAATAAGAGAACCTACAAAATAATGCTATAAAAACTAAAAAAGATGATAAAATTTATACTTAAATTGAAACAAAGAAAGAAACTTACAAGCTCTCTGCACATTTCTTGTAAGTATTTCAATTTCATCATCTCCATTTCCCTCTTCATCTGAAGTATCACATATGGGATTATCATCTAGAACTCGCAATCAGCTATGTTCTCTTGGAAGAGTTAGATTTTCTTTTTCTGTCACTCATTCATCATCTGAAGGCAAATCCTCAAAAGGAATTTCTTCCGTAATACGTTGCCTTTGTCTTTGTCTCTCTCTCAATTTCAAGTTGTACATCACAAATACAAGATCATTTATTCTTTTCTGAGCTAAACGGTTTCTTCTCTTGGAGTGTACCTATTAAAATTGAAAGAATTTATACTATAAACTTAAATTCAAATGCTAAACAAAATATTATATTATATGAAAACGTTATTACCAATTCAAATGCACTCCAATTTCGCTCACATTCAGAAGAACTACAAGTTAAACTGAGAACTCGAACGGCAAAATTTTTCAACTCTGGACATTCATCCCTATAAGATTCCCACAATCAGCTGTAAAAAATTAAAATAAATAATAAATTAATAAAGATTTTAAAGGTAAAAAATGTAAGTTTAAATAGTAACTAACTAGGAGATTTCTTGTTTCTTGTTAGTACAGCATTCTCATGGCCAAATAATCCATGTGCATGTTGAAAATCATCTAATTGCAAATCAATTTTCACCCTTTCATTGGATTCGGGAACCATCTTCGCAATGCAATCATAAAGTCCACGTTTTACATTTGCATCGGGCTGAAAATTTGGACTATATTGAAATTGAGAATTCAAATAGTAACCCGTGGCATGCAAAGGATGACTCAATTGATCTTCCCATCTTTTATCAATGATGGCAAATGTTGATTCATATCTAGCATATAAACATGAGTTTAGTAAAAAAATAACTAAAGTAAAATCATTCTAATATCCAACATAGAAATTAAAAATGAATTTATAATTAATATGGAAACTTATTTAAAATTTACCTGTTTCGAACATTGTTCACATTTTATTTGATTTCTTCTTTCGCCTAATCAATAGCTTTATAGAGAAAACTCATGGCAGGTTTTTCATCAGAATCCACCATTCTCAATACTTTGATGAGAGGTGAAACTATCTTTAAACATAGCTCCACATTTGGCTAAAATTGTTGATTATCAAAAATACTGCTTTCAATTTTTTTCCCTTTCTTCTCCTAGCATATGTACTTGTTTTCCACTTATCCGAAGAGAAAAAAGTAAACAAATTCCCTTTCAACTCGCTTAGACGTTTCATAGTCAAATATGAAGTAGCAAAGCGAGTAACTCCAGGCCTAATCAACTCCTTGCCATTTGTGAACTCTTTCATCCAATTAATAACTGTACCCCATGAATAAATATATGTGACCACTGATTTTGCTTTTTGTATTGTGACTTTGTGGAGCGAATCAAACTTTTGAAAATCTTCAAACATTAGATCAATGCAATGAGCAGCACAAGGGGTCCAAAATAATCTTTTTTTCTTTTCCATCAATATTTTTCCAACTGCCTTATAATTAGAAGCATTATCGGTGATGACCTGCACAACATTATCCTCTCCAATTTTTTCCACAATACCATCTAACAATTCAAATAACTTTTGAACTGTTTTTGAAATATCAGTGGTGTCTATAGAAGAAAAGAACACAGTACCAGCTGGACTATTTACAAGAAAATTGTTCATTGTTCTCTTTCTTTGGTCAAACCACCCATCGGACATAATAGTACAAGCAGTTTTTTTCCACTCTATTTTGTAGGTATTGAGCAAGCTCAATGTCTCTTTCACCTCTTTTTTCAAAAATGTCACTCTCATTTCATGGTACGAAGGTGGTTTAAGCTCTTTTCCATATCCTCCCAATTTTTTAATCATTAAAGGAAACAAAGGGTTATTTACGGCATTAAATGGAATGGCACTTGTATAAAACTACCTAGCCATGATTTGACAAACTTCATCTCTATCTTGTTTCTTTCATTTCTCATTTATGGTTGTTTGTCTTATATTCGACCCCCCAGGTTTTCTCACAACAAAATTTTCGATCGAACATTTCTTAGCCCGCTTAACTTCTCCTTCTTCTTCTTGTAAATCATACATGGTACTAAGCCTTTGTTTTTTTCCCTTGATTCCTCAGAGCTTGCACTTAGTAAGTCAAACATTTGTGTTCTACATCTTTAGGAACGCTAGGACATGGTTCAACATTTACATGTGTAGAAGCTAAATGATGCTTAAGCCTATAAACACCACCTGCTCGAGTAATCTCACAGCATTTACACTGAACTTGTTTTTTGTTAGCATCAATTTCAATTCCATGATCTCACCCAGGATCCGATCGAGCACCCGGTGCATTTTTTCTACTTTGTTTCTTTGAAGCGGAAGAAGACATTTAAACACTGCCAAATATGTTAGCATATTCACAAGGAACCAGCCATGATATCCGAATCAAACATATTACATACATATAAGAAAGTCAAACTAATGATAAATGTACAAGTGAACATACACTTAAAGAAACACAAAAAAAAGACTGATTATTTCATAGTTAGGTAACAAAATAGATTTTAACACCCTTAATCATAGTGATAACAAGTTAACAACCCAAGAAAAAACTTGTCTAGAAACTTTAACAGTGATTTAATCCAACCATTATATAGTGTAACTAGTAACCACTAACCACCAATTTTTCTCACCAAAAAACTACCTTTACCTCCCATGTGTTCTTAATTTTTCAAGAAGCACATTTTCCAGGTGATACTTCTATTACTGACCCTTGATACTAATCCAAAATACTAATAATTCAATGCAATTTATCAGTCTTAATCCCATAGTGAGTATCGTAATAGGCCAGCAACCTAAAAATCTAGTGAAAATCTAGAACGTAACATTTTTAGTTTCTGATATTAAAACAAAAATGAAAAGTGGAAACACGAGATAATTTATATTCCAATCCAGAGCAGCCTAACTTTGAAATAAAATACTTCTTAGTTTCATGATAATTTGAACACGAGATAATTTGAACCAATGCTTCTTAGTTTCTTGATAACCCCAACAAAGAATGACAAGGAAATAAAATGTTGCAATTAAAGGTTGAGCTCCCTGGAACAAGTCAACAGGATCGATAGATAGCAAGCAACGAAGAAATGAATCATTTTGGAAGTTCATCAAAATGGAAGAAAAATATAAGGAGATATACAAAGCCAAATCTTGATATCTTAGAATGGAAGCTGATAGCAGTCCAAACTCCAAACCTCATAAAAAAAAAACTCACTGGAGGAGAAAGGAGGAAAAGGGGTCGGAGAGAGAGGAACAGTAGAGACGGCCTGCAGTTCACCTCTGCCCAATTCAACTCTGCGGCTCTGCCCAATTCACCTCTGCCGAAATAACTAAATGCAATTCACCTTTGTCCAGTTCACCTCCACCAAATTTGTTTGGAATCAAGATGGAAAAGAAGCTTGAAGTGGAGATGGGGAAGAAATTGCTCTATCCTAAATGCCTAATTTGGTTTTTGTAGAATGGGTTTTGGTAGAATGAAAAGTCCCTTTGTCTTTCTCGGTTTCATTAATTCATTCCCAAAGCCATATGACCCGTGAGAATCTTTATTGTGTTTTTTTGACTTTTGAGACAAATTTTCACACAATTGCAATTAAAGGTTGCAATTCTTCGGTAAATTATAAACTTGCCCCAATATTTTCATTTTGTTACAAAATTTAGCCTCATTTTTCTAAAACTTGCAAAATTTCATAGTATCGCAATAGGATCGTAGGATCGTACAATCCTACATGTGATCCTACAGATCCCATGCAAAATGAGGTATTTTTCGATTTTGAATACAATCCGGATCGCAATTTTGACAACATTGGCCGTGACTCCTCGTGTGACTTATGGATATTGTAGCAAGTCTAACCACACTGAGACCGAGTGTTGACGAAAGCAAGGAAAGTGCTTACTCTGCGGTAGTGTCGAGCATCAGATCTCGAGTTGTCCTAATGCCTCTAAGAAAGGAGGGAATACTCAGTAGCCTGCTAGGTCCGCTTCAAAGCAGTCAAGTGCCGGAGGGAACCGACCAAAAGTGCCAACTAGGGTTTATGTCTTAAACAATTAGCAAATCCCTAACCCAACTGAAATGGTGGAAGGTACGATCCCCATTTTTCATCATCTAGTTAGAGTTTTAATTGATCCCTAAGCAACCCATTCATTCATAAATCCTACATTTATGAATGGTATAGATATAAAGTGTGATTCCTTACATTTTGATTTGAGAGTTAAAACTCCTACGTGGGACCAGTGCCTAATTGCTAGTAAGTTTATAGAAATTCTGAGATTTGGATTGGTGAGAGGAAATTGTTGGCAGACCTAATGAGTCTAGCAATTAAGGAATATGATGTGATACTTGAGATGGATTGGTGGGCTCGATACTATGCTCAATTGGATTGTAAGATGAAAGGGGTAGACTACCATCGTCTGCCCTAATTTTAGAGATTTGAATTAGGAAATTGTTGAGTAGTGGGGTTAAAGGATATCGAGTCTTTCTTATAAATACACATGAGGATAAGGTGAAGTTAGAAAATGTTCTAGTAGTGAAGAAATTCCCCGATGTCTTTTTCTAGAAATTAGAGACATTGCCTCCGGAGAGAAAAATAGTGTTTAAAATTGATGTAACTCCGGGGACAGCACATATCTCTAAGACGCCTTATAGGATGGCTCCATCTGAATTGAAAAAATTGAAGTTGCAGTTGCATGATTTATTAGAAAGAGATTTTATTAGAAAAAGTGATTCACTGTAGGGAGCTCCGGTGCTCTTTGTTAAGAAAAAGATGGAAGTTTAAGGCTATGGATAGACTATCAAGACTTGAACAATGTGATCATTAAGAACAAATACCCTTTGTCTCACATAGATGCGTTATTTGACCAACTGCAAGGGACCATGGTATTTTTCAAGTTGGATTTGAGGCAGGGCTATTACCAGTTGAGGATCTTAGAAATGGATGTGCCTAAGACCGCTTTCAATTCGAGATATGGGCACTTTGAATTTGCAGTCATGCCTTTTGGGTTAACTGATGCGCCAGCAGCATTTATAGACTTGATGCATCGGGTCTTTAAACCGTATTTGGATCAATTTGTGATAGTATTCATAGATGACTTATTGGTGTACTATAAGTCTCGAGAAGATCATGAACGACACCTGAGGATAGTCTTGCAAACCCTGCGAGAGCACCAACTTTTTGCTAAATTCAATAAGTGTGAGTTTGGGTTGGAAGAAATAGCCTTTCTAGATCATATAATCTCTAAGGAAGGGATTACTGTGGATCCAACTAAGGTAGAAGCCATTTTTAAGTGGAAACAACCAGAAAATCCTATCGAAATTCGAAATTTCTTAGGATTAGTAGGGTATTACCGTCAATTTATCAAGGACTTTTCTTAGATCGCGAAACCCCTAACCGAGTTGACTAAGAAGTATGGCAAGTTCATATGGGATTTTAAATGCGAGAAAGGGTTTCAGGAGTTGAAGAAGTATTTGACTGAGACACCTGTATTAGCATTGCCGAATGGAGGAGATGGTTTCATGGTTTATACAGATGCTTTAAAGGATGATTTGGAATGTGTGATAATACAAAATGAAAAAGTAATTGCGTATGCCTCCCGTAAGTTGAAACCTCATGAGCAGAATTACCCATGATTTGGAGTTAACGGCAGTGGTGTTTGCCTTGAAAAAATGGAGACATTATCTGTATGGGGTGACTTTCGAGATTTCACTAATCATAAGAGTCTTAAGTATTTATTTTTCCAGAAGGAGTTGAATTTGAGACAATGTAGATGGGTGAAATTTTTGAAAGATTATGACTGTACGCTTAACTACCACCCTGGAAAAAGTAATGTAGTGGCAGATGTTCTGAGTCGTAAAGTACAAGTGGCCAGTTTGATGGTGAGAAAATGACACATGCTAGAGGAAGTTAGTGTTTGGAACCCGCGTCTTGAGCTACAGAGGGTGATTTTTGGGAATATCACTGTGAAGTCTAACTTGTTAGATCGAATCAAAGAAACTCAAAAATGAGACCCTAAGGTACAAAAATGGATTGAGAAAGTTCAAAAAGGGGAAAAGTCTGACTTCAATTTGGGGACCGATGGAATGTTAAGGTTTAGAAATCGTCTAGTGGTGCCAAAAGATGAACGACTAATGAAGAAAATTTTTCACAAAACTCACCATTCCAAGTATACGGTGCATCCTGAAGGTAATAAGATGTATCATGACTTGAAAAGTCTCTATTGGTGGAAAAATATGAAAAGAGAAATTACCCAATTTGTTCGGACCTGTCTCACTTGTCAACAAGTTAAAGCCGAACATCAGAACCTGTCTGGGTTATTATAGCCCTTAGAGATACTTGAGTGGAAGTGGGAGAATATCACTATGAATTTCGTATCAGGGCTGTCAAGGATTCAGAGAGGTTACGACGCTATTTGGATAATAGTGGATCGGTTGATCGAATCTGCTCACTTTTTACCGATTAGTATGAAGTATTCCTTGGAAAAATTGACTAAGTTGTACTTGGATGAAGTTATAAGGTTGCATAGGATACCGGTAAGTATAGTATCAGATCGGGACCCTTGTTTTGTGTCTTGATTTTGGCAAAAGATGCAAGGAAATTTAGTGACTAAGTTGAATTTTAGTACCACCTACCACCCGCAAACAGATGGACAATCAGAAAGGATGATCCAAACCCTATAGGACATGTTGAGGTCTTGTACTTTGAATTTTGGAGAAAATTGGAGTCAGTACCTCATGTTGGTGAAATTTGCTTATAATAACAGTTTTCATTCCTCAATACAAATGGCTCCTTACGAAACCCTTTATGGTAGAAAGTGTCGATATCTGATTCATTGGGACGAAATTAGAGAAAAGAAAATTTTGGACCCGACTACCGTGTCTTGGATTGAGAAAACCTTTGAGAAAGTGAAATTAATACGTCAAAGGATTCGAACGGCTCAATGCCGCCAAAAGAGTTATGCAAATAATTGAAGGAAAGATTTAGAGTTTGAGATTGGAGATAAGGTGTTCTTTAAGATTACACCTTTGAAAACAAGCCTAATGGCGGAAAAAAGAAAGAAGTTGCAACCGAGATTTGTAAGGCCCTATAAGGTTATCCAGCGCGTAGGGAACGTGGCTTACAAGTTGGAATTATCCTTGAGCTTATCTAGAATTCATGATGTCTTCCATGTCTCCATACTTAAGAAATATCATCCCTACCCGTCTCATGTGTTGCGACCGAAAAAAGTGAAAATTTATGAGAATTTTTCATATTAGGAAAAACTGGTAAAACTCTTAGATCGAAAAATGAAGGAGTTAAGACATCAGTAAATCCTTCTAGTGAATGTCTTATGGAGGAATCATGGAATCGAGGAAGCAACTTGGGAAGTTGAAGAGGAGATTCGAAAGAAATATCCAGAGTTATTTGTAAATCAATGTATGAATTTCAAGAACGAAAATTTTTTAACGAAAATTTTTTAAGGGAGGAAGGATGTCAAGACCCAAAATTCTCTTTTACTGGCTTATCTATTTATTTATTCATTTGCTCCAATTAATTTATTTCATTCATTTTAATTGCATCTGCATGGTACATTGTCTCATTTTATATTTTTAACACGTTTGCCCTTAAACTTAATTTTTCTGTCGCCCAATTACTAAAAATTTGAGAAAATGCATTTTTTGCGGCAATATTTGATCAGAGAGTGCAGTGGTCTTGCAGAGTTAAGAATGATCAACTGTAGACTAAGAAAAGTTAATTGAGAGATTAGAGGTGGGTGATTTGAGTTAAACTCAATTAGGAGTATTAATGAACCACTATTCAAATGTTGACTTTTGCACCATAAAAAGTGGCTTTATGTCACTTCTTTCTTTCACAATTTCACATCACAAAAACATACAAAACTCACTCTCTCTTCCTCTCTCTCTTGGCCGAAACCCTCTCCTCTCCTTTAGCCAAGAAAATATCATCTTCTTCCTCTCAATCTTGCTCACTAATCTTGCTCCCAAACTTGCTCACATCTTTGGTCATCTTCAAGTTTGGTAGAAGATTTGGTGGAGAGAAGATTCTTGGAGGTTTAGTGCTTGGTTTCTTGAGGTTTTTTTTGCTACCCTTGGAAGAAAGTAACCTGTCTAAACTCCAATCTTTCTTTCATCCATTAGTTGAATTTTAGCTAGATACACTTGGGGTTGTTGAAGGGTTTTATGAACCTTGACATTAGGCAGCATGCCTTGAGGATTTTCTTGCTTTCTTGACTTGCTCTTAGGAAGATGCCTTGAGGGTTGATATGCTTGATTCGGTTGGATGATCATATGATATAGCATGGATTCTTGGCTTTCTTGATGGCTTGATTTTACCTCTTTAATAGCTTGCAAGATTAGGGTTTTGTTGGTTAATAATGGACTTGCTTTGTTGGTTATTTTGGTGACACGAAAAGTGAGTTATAATGCTTGAATTTTGGTGCAAAAATTTCAGTTTTGAGGCCCGCTCTTTGGACGAAAATGGTGCTGAAAATTTCTGATGTTAGTGACCCCTTTTGTAGCTTAAAATCTTAGCCAAAAACTGGTTTTGGTGAAGCCTCCTTGGCCGAGATTCAAGGCTGAAAATTTTTAGTTTTTGAGCCATTATTTTGGTTGGAATTGATAGCTAAAATTTCAGGTTTTAAAGCCTCTTGTTGGCCGAGACTTTGAGGACCAAATTTCAGGTTTTAGAGCTTCATTTTAACTCAAACAATGTACTGAAATTTCTGGTTTTAAAAGCCCCAATTTAGCTCCAAACTTGGAGGTCAAAAATTCTGGTTTTGAGGCCATACTTGTGGTCGAAAGTTTGAGCAGCAAATTTCAATTTTGGAGCCTCTTCTTGAGCTAAAATCTTGCTAAAACAATGGCCTTAGATTCAGCTTGATTGGAGCAATTAAGGTGGCATTAAACGAAAGGAAAAGAGAAAGGTTTCACAAGTAGTTTGCTGGAATTTTCGTGTTTTAGGTTTTAAAAGCCAGTTTTTGAAAAACTGTTGTATCTTGGTGTAGAAAAATCCAAATTGAGTTTTGTTTGTTGCATTTGAAACTAGACTTGAAATTCTTTTAGTGGTAAAAATTTCCGGGCTAGTTCGATTCTTATGAATTTTGATGAATTTTCAAAATTCACTGAAATTCAAGACTGTTTTGCTCGGTTTTTGCTGAAGCAGCAATTTGGAACTAAATTTTGACTGGTTTCTGATTCGAATCTAGTAGAAGTGTCTTCTAGTTTGTTGAGTCTATTTTTCAACAGTATAATATTTGCAATTTTTGGACTTATGGAACTCAAGTTATAATTTTTCAAAGAACGTTACCAAAACTGAAATTTTCCTTATAAAGTGACAAAAGCTCAAAAGTGGTTTGGAAGCAATTTATGAGTTCAAGCCTAACCTTTTTGATTACTTGCACACCATTTCAAACTTGGGAAATGGATTTCACCAAGCACATGAGATTTCTCTTGACTTAGATCAGAAAGGTTGATTGTTTGGAAGTTGGCCAAACTTCAACCGAAACTAGTTTGTTTTCTTTAACTCCGAAATAAGATTTTTCACCTCCTAGTCTTATGCCCTCGGTTTTCGTAAAAATTGATCATAAATTGAGCGTTTTAGTTACAGTAATTCTTGAGAAATTTCACTAGCTTCACATTTGAAACTTGGAGCTTTTAGCTTCAATATTTACTATAAAATAAGTGATGTTTTTCGTAGATTTTGACTTCATTAGTTTAGAAAACGTGAACGCTCACTTATATTCTAAAACTTGGGCATAGGATTAGAAGTTTTAAAATATGAAAACATCTTATTTCCTTTTCTCGATTTTCGTGCCAAAAAAATTTAGCGTGGTACTCCTTTTTTTGAAATCTAATTTCTTGCCACGACTTGACTCGAAGATAAAAATTTTGAGTCCTCCTTGAATATTATTTTAGTGATAAAGTGAGAATGTTTCTCTGTTATTATGACTTGAGTTTGAGGCTCTTGAATATGGTAGCAAGGGGATTTTTTATTAACTTTGGTCGAATACCTAGGTAACCGTGATTGTGCATGTCTTAGGTAATCACGTGGACACCGAGGAGCTCGTTTGACCTCTTGCTTTTGCTCTTGACTTTGGTGAGTGTCAAGTGCATGCTTCATGTTGCTTTGATTGAAATGATACTTGTACAAGTGCTTTGTGATTCTTGTGATTTGTAAACTTGCAGAGGCGACGGTGTGCTTTATCGCCCTCATCCTCTCCCTCTTGAGTACTCACTACTTGTTATATAAATTTTTATGACTTGTACTTATACTTGAACATGCTTTTAACTCGTGAGCGCTGAGCGGTAGCATGTACCACACCATTTTCTTGTGGGAGGTACCTCTCATCCCGACTCAGTGCTATAATCGATTCTAAGTCGATTGGAGCGTTGTCTCATCGATCAACTATAGTTGTGGGGACGTCCCAACCCATTGGCTAATCTCGTAACTCGAGCCGGCAAGGGCTTGGTTGAGAAGTTTGGTGAATCATGGAAAATTTTATAGCTTGATCTTTTGAGATCTTGCTTGGCATGTTCGAATAGTAGTGCCACCTCGTGCTTGTTTGATTCCGAATCCGAGAGGGTGATATGGTGGATGGAGGAAGTAAGTGGAGCTCTACGAACATATTGCTACTTGAGTTGACGGAGGGTCAACCAAAGCTGACTTGAACCGGCCGTGACGTGGGAATAGCTCATGAGAGCTCCTGTATCGTTTCTACTTGTGTTTTACTTCCTCCTTGCTCACTTATATGAAATTCATGTTAAGTCGCTTTTAAGTGTGCTATTTGATTTGATTCGTGCTGCTCGCTTGTTTGCTTGGTTTTTTTGACCTCACTGAGCGTTGGCTCACCCTAAGTTATTATTCTTTAACAGGTTTTGGAAGTGGAAATTGAGACTCTAGACTAGCGATTTTTGGTTGAAGCTAGTAAACCTTTTGTGTGATATTTGAGACATTTGAAGTGTAAACTTTGTTATATTTGGAATTTTTTGGATTGTAATAATAGATGGTAGTTTTGGAAGAATTTGGCTTGTATATTCAAAATATTCCTTTAATCCTAAATCTATGGTTGACTGGTGGATCTCTATTAAACTAGAATGAGTGTGTGAGTCCTGACGAGAGTTGGGCAGGCGCCCTGCTGATACTCTAGGGCTCGCCCTAGGGAGAGGTGGGGGTGTCACATATTGACCTTTGGAGCACAAATCACACCGTCACTACACTCACTACATATTAGTCCACAAGTCACGTCTTCGCTATAATTTTTTACTTTTGGTGCATAACCTACGCCTTCTCCATAGATTCTTGTATTTGGAGGAGAATTCCCATCATTACCACATGTACCTCAGTTTGGATATACTACCACTATATCGGCCTCATTTTCGTGTGCTGAACTGCACCTAATATTCAGTTTTCTTAGTGGAATGAGTGGTTCATCTCCTATTCTAAATCTTTTCAACTATTATAGTTTTGGATAATTTATGGTCATACCTATTTTTAACCCGTATCTACTTCCAAACATGGTCGGCCAGAAGATTTTTATACCTATCATTTCAAAAATGATTATGATAACAACACGACTGCAGAATCGACCGGTGAGGACGATATAGGACCTAATAGTGCTTTCAAGGATGATGCGTCCCCTATTGATGTTTTGTACCAGTCTAGAGTTTTTCGTGAACATCACAGATGGCAATTTAATAGATATTCCTGTCTGTTCACAACACCAGGTGATAAGGGTAAGGGCAAGAGACGTACTAGATGTTGATATTATAATTGCTTGTACATGTTTTTAAATTTCATCATTTGAATGTGGTAGTTAACATTATTTTAAAATTTCATCATTTGAATGGTAGTTAGCGTTATTTTTAAATTTCACCATTTGACATTATCAAATTTTCCTTCTTTTCTATTTTTTGCTTTTTAGTTTTTTAGTGCACAATATGTATATATTTCAAATTACAACAATATAACTGATTAGATGAGTGATTTTAATTATATAGCTCATGAAATAATTTTAATTATATAACTCATAGCTTTATAATAATAAAGCCTTTATAGATAGTTAACTTAGTGCTAATTTGGTGTTAAATTTGTGTGTTTTCAGATTTACTCTTATTTCTATTATCCATCTTTATTATCCAATAACCCTTATCTCTATTGAGCCTTTTGGTTTAAATAAAAAGTGGATCTTCCTAAATTACTTTTTAAGTATAAGTAACCACTATTATATGTATTTCTACCTCTTTTTTATAACTATCCACTACCAAATAATAGTCTATTTGTACATTTTATTTATGCAAATATCAATTTTCTGTACGTTTTATAAAAATATAAAACTAAATCTCATGAAAAATAATTTTAACAAATATCTTTAAAAAAATCTTTATATATTTATTTATTGTTGCACATGCATCGAGTGTGCCTTAAGCATTAATAATTTTTTATTTGGGAATGCACCTTCTTGTAAATTGAAGGAGATGTGGTTTTTTTTTTCATCCAAAAAAATTTCTTAAGCCTGAAAATAAAATAAAAAATGGGACCTGTCGTGCTTATTTAGCAAACAGGCTACTGAACTGACTAAACTCGGCAGTTTTCAATTTAAAAAAAAAAATACCCAACAAGTTATCAGGCTGACAGACCGGCAACCTTCAATTTTTTGTATTTTAAAAAAAAATTCAATTGGTAGTCTAACATTTTTTTAAAAAAATTCCTATCATGTCATGCATAATGAGCATGACCAGCATATTTGTGGAATATCTCCTGTCAGATCAACGTTGGTGCGATTTTTTTCAGCAACTAGAAGGAATAAACCGCGCAACATGCGGTGGAAATGGTGCTTAGCATGCCCAAATAAATGTAATAGAAAGTTGAATTATAAGTTTATTTAACTTAATTGTTGAAAGTGGAAAATGGAGTATGCAACACATATATTATTTTAAAGACTATAATAATTTAAAGTACAAAATGATTTGCAAATTTGATGATTGTCATTAGGCAGTAGATATTGGCCTTCTGTGTAATGGACATATGCTTGACTAAGGTGACCCTGTTGCAGATAACCATTTAGCTTTCCTCAATACTAATTCTTGCACCATTTAGTCTACCACATCACCAAAGAGCTCTCCTTTTCATCCATGAAAAGTGCTGCCTCCATTTGCTCCTAGCAAAGAGAACGGATCAAAGATTTGCCTGGGCGGTTCTCATAAATAATCCTGTTGCATGCAGAACTAATCTTCTCTATCAGTCTGCTCTGATATAGTTCTTATCTTCAACAAAGTTATTGATCAGTTCCTCTAGAGACAAATTTCTTGTATTTACAGTAAGAGATATAATATCATGAGCATAAGAACTCTAGGGTGCCTATTAAGAAGCAACAAACAAACTAAATCTTCTACATAAACTAATATTACAATTTGTTTTTGCAGTGATCAAATTCATGTGCAAATATGACAATACCAATAGTTTTTATTCCAGAATAGTTTTTATAACCTAAGATGTTGAAGACAAAGGAGTTTCCATTAACAGGATAAGATTAAGAATTATTCTGTCCCTGATGTTTCGCTACCAATCCACACTATCAATGTTAACAAATCTGTAATTGCAAAAGAATTATGTCATTTTTGGAAAAACACAACTTATTTACACCTTTAATAGGTAATACATTAAGCACAAAAAGGTAAGAAGATTGAATTTCATAATACCACAAGCAGATATTTTATTGTTGACCTCGCAATTCTTTAAAACACGTTGCAGATACAGAATTGGACTGTAATCCCTCCATAACATTATCAAAATGTTTCTAAAAGACTTGCATAAGCCTTTTCTGCTATAACAATTTCCCTTGCAATATCATCTTACCAGTAGATAATTGACCGCGTTACATAAAGAAACCATGAGTCTGTTACAAGTCACTAGTAGTAGTAATAGAAATTGTCAGCTATCGATGATCAAGGCCCAGCTCTTATCTGCTTTAGAAATTCATTTGAACAATTAAAACATCATTTCCCTAACAACAAACAATCCTATGGATCTAGCAATTCCAACTAAAATTAAAAAAAAAAGGACAAGGAAAAGAAACAAGTTAATCTAAACTTTACACAAGAAAATTTTGTATTGTGACTACTTTAAGTTTGTAGTTTATTCATTTTAGTCACATAAAGAAATCTCATCCGAAAATAAAAATTTACACGAGAAAAGTTGCAACTAAATTCCAATCAGTGAATATTTAATGAGCATGTGTTATTAAAAGTAGAACACATGCAATTGCTTTTGCATAGACTAATGTCAATATTTTGACCGGACCCTTCTTTATCTAGGATATTAATCAATAAACAAACAAAACTATAACTTAGACTTTCGTAATTAAAAAAGAACAAACAGTGGAAAAAGGTAAACAAGAACTTACTATTTACACCTATTAACGAAGACATAAAAATACTGGAGCTGTAAAGAAGACGAGGACCATGACGAAAATCCTATCAGACACGAGAAATTAAAAGATGGAGTAAAAGGAAAGAAATACAAAAAAATTATAATCCTTAGGTAAGGGGAAAAAGAAACAAAATAAAGAATTAAACGATACACAGATGGCTATTAACAAACCAAATGGCCACAAAATTAGGAAAACAAAAAGAGAAAAGAAATTAACTTGTAGCCTAATAGCAGCTTTCAGTAGTTTCAACTGCTCTCATAACTTTGAAGGATTCCTGCAAAATTTGAGATATGATTATTTCCAAAGGAAATAGCTGAAAATTGTTTGCTTTATAGGTTTTACATTACTAAAAGGAGAAGACTGAAAAGAAGGGGAAAAAGATGAGACAGATAGAAAGGTTTTTAAAATCTTCTGATATAGTAAGAGGAGGAGGAATGGGAGCAGTAGAGGGATAGGGAGAGGAAAGGGGAGGCAAGGAAGAGGAAGTTTGAGGAAGAGCGGCGGGAGATGAGAGGCAGCTCTGACTTAGGGTTAGAACAAATAAAAGAATGAGGAGATGAGAGGCGGTTCTGACTTAGGGTTAGAAAAAAGAAAAGGAAGAGAAACCCGCGCAATGTGCTAAACAAAGGAGGAAGGGGTCACGTGAGGACAATGAAGTCATGCGCGGAACAACGAAACTCTTTGCTCTTGTATTACTTATGTAGAAAAGGAAAAAAATACAAAAAAAAATTATAATCCTCAGATAAGGGGAAAAAGAAACAAAATAAAGAACTAAAGGATACACAGCTGGCTATTAACAAACCAAACAGCCAAAAACAACCACAAAATTAAGAAAAAAAAAAGAGAAAAGAAAATGAACTTGTAGCCTAATAGTAGCCTTTAGTAGTTTCAACTGCTTTCATAATCTTGAAAGATTCCTACAAAATTTGAGATATGATTATTTCCAAAGGAACTAGCTGAAATTTGTTTGCTTTATGGGTTTTACTTTATTAAAAGGAGAAGACTGAAAAGAAGGGGAAAAAAATGAGACAGATAGAAAGGTTTTTAAAATCTTTTGATAGAGTAAGGGGAGGAGGAAAGGGAGCAGTAGAGGGATAGGGAGAGAGAAGGAAGAGGAAATTTGAGGAAGAGTGGTGGGAGATGAGAGGCTGCTCTGACTAAGGTTTAGAAAAAAAAAATGAAGAGGAGATGAGGGATGGCTCTGACTTAGGGTTAGAAAAAAGAAAAGGAAGAGGAACCTGTGCAATGCGCTAAACAAAGGAGGAAGGGGTCGCGTGAGAACGACGAAATCATGCATGAAACGACAAAACTCTTCGCTCTTTTATTACTTATGTAGATAAAAGGAGAAGATAGAAAAGAAGGGGAAAAAGTTGAGACATATAGAAAGGTTTTTAAAAACTTTTGATAGAGTAAGGGGAGGAGGAACTGGAGCAATAGAGGGATAGGTATAGGGAAAGTGAGAGAAAAGGAGAGGGAAAGAAGAGGAAGTTTGAAGAAGAGTGATGGGACATGAGAGGTGGCTCTGACTTAGGGTTAGAAAAAAGAAAAGGAAGAGGAACCCGTGCAATATGCTAAACAAAGGAGGAAAGGGTCATATGAGGACGACGAAATCACGCGCGGAACATCGGAATTCTTCACTCTTTTATTACTTATGTAGATTATGTAAACAAAGGAATTAGCCTCTACAATTGTATGTTTGGTCAATAATTCAAAAAATGAATTACAATTCTAAATGGACCAGAATGATGGGTGAAGTCTTGGGCTGGGCCTAAAAGTTCCAAATCCAATTGCACTCTCCAACAGCTCGGATCCCAACCGGGTCAAATAACAAATCGGATCACAAAGTAAGTCCTATCCCACTATGTTCTTTCCTTCACAAAAAATCAACCTCTTCCAGACATTGCAAATTAGCTAACAAGAGGTAACTTCCCCTAGTTCCCTTTTGGTTGTTTATCAATTCACAGATTTTGAGATTTTCTGGTTGGAATTTTTCATTTTTAACGTTCTAGGGTTTGCTTTATTGGTATTTTTCAGTCTCTGAAGATTTGGATTTTCCTTCTTTCACCAGAAAATCAAGCCTCTTCTCTTCTATTCAGACACTGCAAATTTAGGGTTTTTAATAGCAAGGTAACTTAGTTGCCTTTCGGTTATTTACCAGCTCACAGATTTTGCTGAAGATTTGAAGATTTTACGAGATTATCTGATTGGGATTTTTCATTATAACTTCTAGGTTTAGTTTGATAGTATGTTTCAAAACCGTAATTTCTTTCTACCATATTTATGCAGTAACAAAAAAAGATAGCTAGTTGCATTAGGAAACGTTATTTTTGTTGAGAAATCGACCTCGGCACATGCATTAGATAACAGTTTAAATGTTGATTATAGCAATTTCTGGTTGTTGTATTTAATTTATTAGGGTTAAATGACTAATTCGATTATGAAAGGGATCTTCCTTTTTTTTGGATTAATTACGATGTGCAAATGCAGACCTTTGAGTTGGTCAGTTTTTGCAGAACATTTGCAGGGCAGTAATCGAAGGGCAGATTGAATCTTGATAAAGGAGTTTGGGAAGACAGAAGAAAATGTCGGGTATGGGAGATGGGTATGTGGGCACTGCCCAAGATGCTGTGAGAATCCGAAGGCTTGAGAAGCAAAGAGAAGCGGAGAGGCGAAAGATTCAAGAGCTGAAGAACAAGAGTGCTTCCTCTAAAGGCCAACCTGGCCTCCTCCAATTTGGCTCCAGCACCTCTGAGGTTGGCCCAATTTTATGAACAAATCCATGGTTCAACTTTTAGACTCTTTTTTTTTTGTGCAGAAAAATATACTTAACCTTTAATGAAAATATATGTTTTTGCTGTATAGATACTCGAGACAGCATTTAAGAAGGAAACTGTTGGGTTGGTGAGTAGGGAAGAATATGTTGAGAAGGTAAATATGACCTGGATATCAAGTGTTAGTTTTTTTCCAGTCTTGAACAATTTCATGTTGTAAAATTGTGTTTGTATTCATGCAGAGGGTTAATATTAGGAGTAAGATTGAAGAGGAAGAAAAAGAGAAGCTTCAGAAGTTGCAACAAGAGTGGGTGAAATTCATTTATAACTGTGTTTCATTTTCACAGAATGAGAATATTTTGAAATTAAAGCACCTTATTATACAAGTTATACTGAACGTGTTGTGTTCTTTCCTTGTATTTTAGGGAGGAGGAACTTCAGCTACAGAAGCTTAAGAAGAGAAAAGTGAAGGTGGACCCTCGGTTATCCTTTTGTGATGATATTGAGAATTCCAACACAGATGAAGATGTAGAAAACGGTAGGCTTATTTGATTGCTTGAAACCTGTTTTTTATATGATTTATTCAGCAGTTGCACTTTAAGGGTTGATACCTTTTAGCAGTACAAGGTGGGATTCACTAGACAGAGGCATCTCTGGTTTTTGGGGCAAAATATTCCAATTCTGGCGCTGTCTCTGCTGAACTGTAGATTGTTAACATATGAACCAAACTAATGTTTGTTGTTGTGAGTGAAGATTAGGTCATACTTAGTGGATTTGGTAGGTTTAGTGACTTTTGGCTTGTAAGGGTGTAGATCATTTAGGTCTTATCGACCCTTCTCTGTTTTCTGTTGATTGTTTTGGGAGGGGATATTTTAGGCTTACTGAACGGTGGTCTTAGAAGACTTATTGAGTGGAAATCTTTTTCTTTTTGCTATTTTGCAGCACACAAATGCCTTGGGAATTGATTACTAATTATGCCTTGGGAAGTGATTACTTACTGCTATGCTGTCAAAAACTTACATTGTAATTGGATAACACTATAAGTAAGATGCAGAGTCTCCATACAGCTTATGGGAAGAATCACTGGCCATGTGCCAATTCCAGAGTCCATTACCCAGAGCTTTAACCTTAAACAACTGTTTAACTTGCTTCATCATTTGCCAGACTGACAAAGATTTGATGCTTTTTAGAATTATTTACCTAGAAATAGCAGTATTTAAGCAATATATATCTTATTTAAGCACATCTAGCCATTCTTGCAGATACAAATTGAGTTGTGCAGAGGTACTCTTTTGCATTTTGGTCATACTTTACCATATATCACCCTCTTTAATTGCTTGTGCTCCGTCCACTTGCACCCTATGTTCAACATTTCTAAAGATAGCAGTATCCCATAGAATTGGAATTTGGAACTCGTAATAAGTGGAGAAGATTCCATGAGTGGGGATTCGTCTGGCCTTGAAATGTATAGTAGGGCTATGAGAGCAGAAATAATTCTCATAGTGGTGCTTAACCTTGATGAAGCACTTTTTTTGGCTTGTCATACAAGTTAAATTTCATCCTTTCTTTTGTTAGCTTTTGCACATTGGATCAAGCAATTGCTACTAAAGGCTCCTGTGGATGTGACTTTTCAAGAACTTGTAGTTGTTTACAAAATCTATGGGTCACGGGCCACTTCAAGTTTCATAGTTACTCAAGGATCAGGGATACCGCCTGAGTTATTTTTCAATTTTTTTTTGGGTGAGAATGGTGGCTGGTGGGGACTTTTTTCATGTTCTAGGTTTTGAAGACTTGATTTACAGTGTTAGGGTATTTGCAGGTCTTGTATTTGCTGTATTTGCGTAGTGACATACTTGTTTATTTTATTCCTCAGTTGGAAGGAAAGAATCAGAAAGGCTTGGATGTTGGAAATTCGGGAAGGATCCAACTGTTGAAACTAGTTTTTTGCCTGATAGGTGTGGCATCTCTACTTCTCTGCTTAACATCCCTTCACTATTTGATTTCCTTCTTATGCTTGTCCGTTGGATATTGAAGCACACTCTTTCAGTGAGAGAGAGGCAGAGGAGCAAGCTGAGCGTGAAAGGCTACGGAAGCAGTGGCTTGTTGAACAAGAACGTATTAAAAGTAAGTCTTTGATTCTAATGTCATACAGTAATCACACGTATGAAATTATCCAGACTAATAATTTTCCCTTTGTAATTTCAGATGAACCCCTTGAAATTACTTACAGCTACTGGGATGGGACAGGCCATAGACGGGTTATCCAGGTAATTAATAATCATTAAATAGGTGTGTTTCATATGTGTCTCTGCTGCTTTCCTCTAGATGTCTATATCTTTCCTTTTCCTTTTATGAAAGGTTTTCTTTATTTTCATTCAATTATATTCCTTTCCTTTGATATTTATTTCAGGTTCGGAAAGGAGATTCAATAGGGGAGTTCCTTCGAGCTGTACAACAGCAACTTGCACCAGAGTTTCGAGAGGTCCGGACAACATCAGTGGATAATCTGCTATATGTGAAAGAAGATCTTATCATTCCTCATGTATGATTGAAGCTGTCACCAATGTTTGAGTTTTCTGTTATATTCAGCGGAGTTAAAACTATTTTTCTGATTATCCGTCTGTTCGTCCTTTCAGCAACACAGTTTCTATGAGCTGATTGTTAACAAAGCTAGGGGAAAGAGTGGACCGGTAATACTCTGTTTCTTTGAGTTTGTAATGCGTTCCAAGTGTGTCTGTTGGTAAATGTGATTATCCACTATAACCTTTAGTAGACTAAAAGAGCAGGCAGGCATATAATATTTACTTGTTATTTGCTAAATCTTTCAGTTTACCATTTTATGATATATTTTCTGATTGTTGCACAATAAGTACCTCCTGTCTCTACCAAGTTTTGATGAAATTGGTTTAAAACTTATTATTGGTTTGCAATTTAGAATAATGATTGTTACTTGTTTGTTTATTTATTTATTTATTTATTTAACTTTAGAGGCATTCCCCTTTATGGAAACTCGGTTTCTTCATTAGGTTAAGCCCATACCAGTGTCATGATGGTGCATTTAAGTAGCACAGCTTTTCTTATCATCACTGTCTCTCTTTATCTCTGTAAAAGATGTCATATTTGGACATGTGGCTCATGGTTGTTTTCATTTCTTTTCATTTTCTGAGTTTCTTGCATTCATTAATTTGCTTGCATGTTAAGGGGGAATATTTATTGCTCTACGTTATTTACTTTCTGCTAGTTTCTGATTGAAACTTTTCTGGCTTGTCAAACATCTGTAGCTTTTCCACTTTGATGTGCATGAGGATGTGAGGACAATAGCTGACGCAACAATAGAGAAGGATGAGGTAAGGATTCATAGACTAGGAAATAAGTACTTTATTTTCAAAGTGGTCTTCTATTTACAATTTTTGCATGAAGGTTTGTCTGGCAATTTATAACAATCTTGCACATTATCTTTGGGGGATACTGGAGTTATTGGACAATTCCTCTCAATTATTTTTTGTCCAGAAACAAAGCTGTGCACTTACCATTCCAAACCTATATTTGTTTAAACCATCAATTTAAATCAACTTTTAAAGCTCATGACATACTTCGACAGAAATAAGTACCTTTTCAGTTACATACTTTCATAATTCTTTTCTTGGGACCATTGGTTTATTGACTAGACATTCTGTTACGTGTGATTTGGCATACTTTTTGTCATTTGGTCCCAAACTGATTTTCTACTTTTCTAACAGTCACATGCTGGGAAAGTTGTTGAAAGGCACTGGTATGAGAAGAATAAGCACATTTTTCCTGCTTCACGTTGGGAGGTTCTCTCTCTCTCTCTCTCTCTCTCTCTCTCTCTCTCTCTCTCTCTCTCTCTCTCTCTCTCTCTCTGTATGTGTGTGTTGTGTTTGTGTGTCTAGGAGCGCGCATGCGCAGGTCGCGGTATACTTCTATAATACAAGTATCTTGCAACTTATTTTGGTGTTCAGTACTGGTTAACTCATCTTGGCAGCGCGGTAAATGTTAGAAATGTTTCCATATTTCATGCCTGGCTGTACTGTGAGCTTTGAATAATTCATGCTTTGTTCATCTTTTTGTAGATATATGATCCAACAAAGAAGTGGGAAAGGTACACTATCCATGGGGATTGATATGTTGAAGCCAAAATTACCCCTTCAGTGTTATTTGATTGCAGAACAGAAGTGCCTTGTAAAGCTAGAAATGTATCTTATCAATTGGACCGATATGATATAGAAAAACTTGTGCTTTTGTTTATTATTGTGCTAGAAACGTATCTTACAAGATCTGGAGTTGTATGTTCTATGCATCGTTTTGGTTTTATTTGCTGTTGCAGCAGAATTTCTCTTTTTGTTTGATCAGACCAAACCTGAGTGATAGTGTAATAGCTGATTAGTGACTGTTGATAGACATGCATGTTCAATTTTCTGATCAAACAGCTATTTGCTAGCATCTATTTTTGTGCAAGTATCAATTCTGGAAAGAATGAAACTGTAAAAAGATATGTTAAGAGACGGGAACTATTCTCTGGGCCATTATACTCCAGCCTTTTCTGCATACAACAATTCTTTAGTTTCTTACCAAAAAAAAAAGCAATTCTTTAGTGAAGAGAAGATGAGCATGCTTCATCATAAGAAATCTCTCGAGTTTGTAGGGAAGAGTAAAAATGGGCCTCTTATAAGAGCTATTGAATCACCTATGGTGCGGCTTTCTGCTGAGCAACCTTGAAACTTTACACTCAAAAATTATGGCACGTGGCTGTGTCCATTTGCCTCTGGTGAAATCTCTGGTTTGAATTTCGGGTCCGACTGTATTTAATATTTTGCGCTGTCTAATTTGACCCATTGGATCATTAGTTAGTACTTGATGACAATTTTCAACTGTTGGATGCTTTTTTTTTTTAACTGATAAATTCAACTAAATACTTTGTTATGATCGATGGGTTTGAAAAAATGAACCAAATTGATTCAGTAAAAACCCGTTTGAATTTGATTGGCCAACTAATTAAATTAAATTGATTGGCGAACTAATCAAATTAAATTTTAACACTTTGATAGATTTTAAATCCGACTCATACTCGACTCAAATTAAATTATTCAAATCAAATTTGGACACGTCATAAACTTTAAATTCAATTCGAACTTAATTCAAATTAGTATATAAGTAAAAGGAAAAATTGCACAAATCATCTCTCACATATTAACGATGTGAAAATTTAGTTCTTGACAACGAAAAACAGCATTTTTAGTCTATTACAAACAAAAAAGATCAATTTTGGTCCCTGTTAGCTTTTCCGTGTGAATTCTTGACGGACCCAGTCATGGGAACATCACGTGACCAACTTTTGAGGGACAAAAAGGGCAAGTCACTCAGATCTTGACCAAAATGTAGAGGATTAGTATCTTTCTTCCTTCAAAGCACTTCAAATCCCTAAATTTCTTTGAAGTTGCCATGGGAGAACCACCAAACTGTAGCTGCGGTATACCAGCCACAGTGAAGACTTCGTGGACAGCTGAGAACCCAGGAAAGAATTTCTATGGATGTGCCTATTGTGAAGTAAGTCTTTGCTTCAGAATATTTTGTTTTCCTTTTTTGGAGAATCTGAGCTCCGTTCTCCATGACCAGCATACTAATGGCGGAGGTGGCTGTGGGTACTTCAAGTGGCATGAAACAAGCGGCTGTGAGAGATGCGATAAACTGGTGAGGCACACACGGAGGTTAACAAAGAAGGTGAAAGATTTGGAGATTGATGTGGAGAAAAGAAAACAAAAAGAGCGCAGAATGAATCTGATGCAATTCATGGCCATTGTTACTGTAATCTATCAATGGCTTTCGAAAGAGTAATTTGGCTCTAGTTGCATATGTTTGTCTGGGTTGTGAATTAGGGGCCTCTGGCGTAGTAGCCTATCAATGGCTTTGGAAAGAGTAATTTGGCACTGGTTGCATATGTTTGTCTGGGTTGTGAATTAGGGGCCTCTGGCGTAGTAGCTATTAGGTAATTTATAAAGATAATGCAAGGGATTTAGATAATTGTTAGTTGTATGGTTATGAATATATTGTTAAAGTAGCATTGGAATATAATGCTTTGTTTAGCAATCTGCAAAATACTTCAGAGTTTGCAATGTTGCATGTGTTGTCCAAATGCATCGACTAATTAAATTGAAACATTCTCCAATCAAACTAAAATAGCACTTTAGACAATGTAATGTTGATTCCTGCTTTAGTAAAAATTGCTCATAGAACAGGTCACGTAATTCCCAACAAAACTGAACTAGCAAAACAGGTCACATAATTACCCAACATTGACTTCCCATTTGTCCATGTCTTTCATAAAATACAAGTCAAAAGTTGAACATAGTCTCCTGAGATCAATTCCATTGCTGTAATAACAAAAACTGAACCAGCAAAACAGGTCACATAATTACCCACCAACAATTACTTCTCATTTGTCCATGTCTTTCATAAAATACAAGTCAAAAGTTGAGCAAAGTCTTCTGAGATCAATCCTAGTTAAAAGACACTAATTGTTTCCAAAAACCAAAAAGTGAACTACACAAAAGGATATGAGAGCTCTGATTATGCAGCAGTAGCTTCTTTTAGCAGAATCATTCAAGCCTTCTTTGCAGCAGTAGTGGTCTTTGTTGTAGTAGCAGCTTTTGCATTCTTATGTCTCTGAACATAAAAAAAAAAAAATCAACAATGAGAAAAAGACCACTGGATAAAATAAAAAATGTGAAGTTTAATGGTTAGGCAACAAATAGAACTTACAGCCAAACCACGTGGTTCATAAGGGGCCCTCTATAAAGAACAGCCAGTGTAGAGTCACAATTACTTCGAGTGTGTCCGAATTTTCGACATACCCCACATCTGTACTTCACTTTCTTACCCTAACCATGATCAAGAAGTAAGGAAAAAGCAACTAACATTAGTTAATAACCCAATAAATCTACAAACTGAATTGGTACAAAGAGAGAGAGTGTGAACTGGACAGGGGCCATCTCGGCTCTGGGTGGTTGATTAGATGGCTGACTACTTGCTGGTTGACCAGGTATTTGATTAATGAGATCAAGCAGAACCTCATCAGTCAAGCAGGCACTTGTTTCATCCATTGGTTCAGTTTTGAAACAAGTACTTGCGTCTGTACCAATAGTAGAAAATTGAGGCTGGTATACACTCTCTTGTTGTTGTGGCTGAAGCTCTTCATTTCTTGGACCACTTGCTATCTCATGTTGACCACATGTTGCCATATGTGGACCACTTGCTGCCTCATATGTGTTTGCAACATCTCTTTGTTGTGTAGCTTCCTGCTTAGGTGGATTAACAATGACATGGTGTGTACTTGCTGCTGCTCTTCTATTGCCATTTGCTGCATCTGCATTTTCTGGACACTTTTTGCTGTTGCGGCCTAATTTTTTGCACTTTCAGCATTTATACTCCATCAACCTAGCTCTAGACAGCTTTTTAAGTTGCCCTCGACTACTTGTTGTAGTTGGGGGCTCATCAGGCTCTCTCCTTCGAACTTTCTTTGGCCTACCTAGAAGCTTGATATGCTCGGGGGGTAGTACAGGCCCCTTTTTCAGATCTTTCCATAAGTGCTCACCATTAAGAGGATATATGATAGGCTCATACGCCCTCATATATGCCTCCTTGGAGTAACATTCATGCACAAAACTCTCTGGAGGTTCCTTTGTCAATGCAATAGCACTCATTGCATGGGAGCAAGGAATGCCATTAAGTTTCCACCTCCTACAACTACATGTCCTACTAGCCAAATTAACAGAGTATCTATCCCCATACATGCACCTTCCCTCATAAAACCAGTCACCCGAGGGTGTAGCTATACAACTACTTGCTGCATTTTTTACTTTTTCAAGTTTCTTTAAAATTTTTGGGCACACACTTCCACTATACTTTCTCATCCACTCCCTCTTGGTCTCCATTCTAGTCATTAAATATAGCCTAATAGTTTCTAACATGCCAAGTATGGGCCTCTCTCGTGCTTCTAAAATGCTAGAATTAAAACTCTCACAGAGGTTGTTTAACAGGATGACACACTTAGGAGAAATGTGGAAGTATGCTCTAATCCAATGTTGAAGTGTTGTATTATCAACTAACCATTTAAAGGCCCTTTCATTGAATTCCCTTAAAGCCTCCATCAATGCAACAAATAAATTCTTGTAGGGTGCTCTTGCAAGCGACCAAATTCTATCCTTTAGTGCCAATCCACTATGCTGTTTCTTGAAATTGTTGTACATGTGTCGTACACACATTCTATGCTCCACATCTGGAAGAATCTCGTGCAAAGCTTGGATCATCCCCTTCAAGAATAAAGCATAACAGATATATTAAAAGACAGCTTTGCATTAAAAATGGACAAAACATATAGCCATATAAAAATCAGCTTAGTAGTTCACCTTCTGCTTATCAGTCATAAAGGTTCATTTACCCTCATCCTTTATGTCAAGGTCAGTCACCAATTCAGTTACAAACCACTTCCAAGTAAGCTTATTTTCAACTTTACCCACAGCAAATGCAATAGGATATAACTGATCATTTGGGTCGATTCCCACTGCTGCAAGTAAAACACCTTTATGGGGACCTCTTAAATGACAACCATCTAATCCAATAATAGGCCTACAACTAGTTAGAAAACCTTTCTTGCATGCTGAAAGACACATATATAATCTCTCAAACCTATCCTCTCCCTCATCATCTTTAGTTACAGTCATGAACACATTTGATCCGAGGTTTGCCCTTTTGACCTCTCTACAGTAGTTCCACAGCTTATTATATTGATCTGCATAGTCTCCTTCAATGAGTTTCTCTACCTTTTTCTTTGTCCTAGTCAGTTCCTAAATTTGATATTAGGTGATATTCATGATTTGTACGGTAAAATTAGGCTTTAGGGCTAATTAGAAAACTCTAATTTGGGTTAGGATTGAAACCCTAGTTTCGTATTATTCATAAGTTTGGGTTGTATTACATGTTTGGTATTTTAGTATGTGTTTTGGTACAGGTAAGTATAGGAATAGATTTCTTTTATCAAGGTTAAGTAAGTTTAAAAAGGTTAAAAATCCTAAATGAGCAAAACCTCTAGTGTTATAATCGATTAGAAGTCCTAAGTTGGGGTTAAAACCCTAATTTTGCCTTTGACAAAAAGGTTGTTGTTTAATTGCTCTTATGTGGGATAAAGTATGTGTAAGTATAGGTGATTAAGATAGGAAAGTGATTAGTGAAATAATTAAGTGTGATTACATGTTTTTGACTAGATTAAGTTTAAGACCTATGGAGTAAATTGAAAGCTTTTCAAATGTTTAAGGGCAAGAGTTGATCAAATGCAAAGTGAAGGTGTAAGGGGTTAAGGAGCAAATTCCAATTTTTGTGTGATTGGTGGAAGTAGAAAATATCTTCCAAGGCTTTGACCAAGCTTATATATCATAGGATGGGCAAGATAATCATAAGAAACAAAACAAAATAAAACCAAAGAGAGAGAGAGATAGAGGGCCGAGAGCAAGAGCAAGAAAGAAAGAAAAAATTCTTCAAAGTTCTTCTTCTTCTAGCTTCCATCTTGATCTTGGAGTTGGAGAAAACAACTTTGGCACTTGATTGTGGTAGATTCTTCACCTACAAAGCTTTCTTGAAGGTAAAACATCTCTCTCTTGGAAGTTAAAAATTAGTGATTAAACTTTGAAGTCATGAAAGTGATGTTTTGTTATGATTGTGAACTTGTGTGGTTTATGTAGTGATTATTGAGTAATTTGATGGTTAATTTCAGTGATTTATTGCTGCCCAAATTTCGGTTAAGATTATGGAAAAATTAGGGCTTCTTGCTTTATACTTTCCTTAGTTGGTTTGGTTGAGTAATTGGCTTGTAAATGGAATTCTTGATGTGTTAATTTCACTTGTATGGATGAATCCTAACCAAATCCAGTTTAGTTATGAAACCCTAGGTTAAGGGGAAGTTAGTTTGGGTTAGTTAAAACTTGGATTGTTAGGGTTTAATGGGTTAAGTTTTGAAGTAGCTAGAGTTGGGGAGATTAGAATCTTTATTATGGTTAGTGCTTGGTAAGTTTTGGGATTAAATTGGGAAAGGAATTTTGGGTCTTTTGTGGAGCAATTAGAAGCTGGTATGTGTGTGTTTATTTGGTATGAGTTTGGCTAGAAAGCTTGTATAAGAACCAAAGAAACGGACTGTGCGGTTGCGGCGCACGAAACCGGCAAAACTGGAAACAGGGCAGTCCACAAATCCGAACTTGAGCTCTATTTTTCTTTATGTTGTGTGCTGATTCAGAAGTTTCTCAAAACATGAAAGTTGTAGATTCTTAAGTTCTTGTTGTGTTTACAAAATTTCAGGTCAATCGGATCTGTGTAGCCTGAGTTATGACCAAAACACTAATAGTTATGCAAAACTGTGGATTTGGTGACGTTTCTTGATTTGGCCTCTGACCATGCTCAGTTCGTCCTGATAACGTGCGAACTAGGTGTTGATTCCTTCATAAGAAATGTAGATCTTGGTCTTAGCTTCAAAATAGTATAAAGTGCATCCAAATCCGAGTTCCGTAGCTTCAGTTATGATTAAACCAAGATCAGTTGTTAGAACTGCCTGTGAATTTGGACAGTTCTGACAGGAAATTTGGACCCATTTTTCCCCATGCTCTGTATTGATTCAGGTTTTATCTAGAACATAAAGGTTTTAGCATTATGACATAGCTTTCCAACGCCTTTGGAATTTCTTGATTTGGATTTATGAGCTGTGAGTTATGGTCCAGTAAACAAACCCTGTCCGTCACCCTAAATGCAAATTTGTGGTACTGTTTCCCATAATTTCGACCTGCTTCCATTCAGATTTAGATTAAGGTGTCTTCATGAAAATTGTAGCCCTTCCTCTTAGCTTCGCAACAGTACCTCATATACTTTGGTCCGACACTCGTAGCTTCAATTGTGTTCGAAACAGTTTTTGACACCAAAACGGTTATGCTGCCATTTCCGTTTCCGTATGCCGCTTCCGCACTTGCGTGTGCCAATTTTGCCGTTTTGCTTGATTTATGCATTCTAGTAGCCGTTTGTGATATATTGTGATGCAATCTTCTATTTCAGACGGTGGTGAGTTAGACGGTGCCAGTGGGGCCTACTAGTTGGGATACGTGGCGTGATCTTCACATTTTGCTATACTTGCTTTTTGTGTAAGTACTCAGGTTATTTGTTTGTATACGTTGCTTATGTGTTTCGAGATGAATGTAAGGGTGCTTAGGCGAGGGTGTACTTCATCACACTCGACCTAAACCCTAATTTGCACTTGTGTAGCTTTATGAGATGTGTATACATGAATTATTTTGGTATTGAACCCCTTGAGTTGGTAGTTCGGGGTGACTTTTGTGGGACCCGATCTTAAGACCTAGATGGACTATTCGAGTCGGCCGGGGCTTGGTCGAAACTAGTCCAACCTAGTCTTGAGGCCACCAAGTTTGTAGGTTCGAGTTGTGAACCAAGTTTATAGGTTCAAGTTGTGAACCAAGTTTGTGAACCGAGCTTGCGAAGCAAGTTCAATTTCATTTCGTTCGCTCGAACAAGTTTGTGAGGTGACTGGCCAGTGAGGATGATAAGGTGTTAGGTGGGAGTATAAGTGGAGTTCTACGGACCTTATTTGTGGTCGACGGAGTGTCGGCAAGAGGCCACACATGGCAAACGACTTGACTTTGGAGCCAACCCGTATCCTACCATTGTGATCTTACACTTCTGTATTGATGTGAAATATTTGGATTTATATGTTTATTTGAATGTGCAATTTATGATTTTACCCCTGTTTACTTACTAAGTATATAGCTTACCCCTTTCCCTTTGTTTTCCTTAGCAGGGGCCGACGCGGGGGACTCCTTGGCACATTCACTGGTATAGTTAGGTTTGTTTGTAATAGTTGGACAGTTAAGATGTTTATCCTTATTTTAGTGATCTGTATAAGGACCCTTTTTCGGGTATATTTTTTGATTTTGATCATTATCATAAGGTAATATAGTGGTCTGAATAGCTACTTTTGAGGATGTAAATAGAACTCTTTTGAAGTTGAATATATTGTGAATAGTATGCCTTTGGTTTATCTAGTTTTTATTGTTTTAAAATTTTGAATCCTGGCGCGAAATAGGCAGGCGTCCCGCCGATACCCTAGGGTTCGCCCTTGGAAGAAGCGGGAATGTCACAGGTGGTATCAGAGCGCCTAGATTAGAGAACTTGGGCAATTGGGACATACGCGATAGGCACTAGGCATATTTGATTCTTTTAAAATGAATGATATATTTTAAACTGAAATGCCGGTGAACTAACGAATTAATATTTGTAAGTATGGATTCGGGCAATTCTAGTGGTGCGGGACCCAGTGGCGTAGGATCGGGACCGGGACCGAGACCTCCGAGTGCGGGGGGCTCGGTGAACCGAGTATTGCGTAGGCGGGAGATCCGATATCAGAGGAGGCCTGGGGAGCCTTATATTTTATATTCACCCTTTCGTCGGATGCCGCACCGATCCTGCGAGTGTCGCCATACGTACGGCTACCCCAACGAGGTCGTCCTGGCGGTGGATGACGAGCGACGTTACCTGGGGAAGGTGGCCGATCGCTTGGTTAGACAGCTGGAGGAGGCTAGAGAGATTAGCCACGGGCAGGCTAGGCGTATTGGGGAGTTGGAGCAGAGCCTCCGAGTTGAGGTGGAGAGGACGGACGCTCTTCATCGTCAGTTTCATGACACACACCAGCACCTTTTCGCTTTGAAGGGGCAGCTGAGGGAGAGGGCTCGGGGTATCATGCTAGACTGTGAGGTCTTATTAGATGTGGCCGCGGAGGTACCACCACGAGCTACCGGCCCAGAGCGGATGGACGAGGTGGACACTTTAGGTTCCGTTGGGAATTGGGGCCCTAGGGGAGGCGCATAGGGCCGTTATTAGGATTTCCTTTTGACTATCTGACATGCTTGTTTTGTTATAACCAGTATGCCTGGTTTCTCTTGTTATCTGGTAGTTGACCACATTTTTGGAACCGGAGTACTTATGTAAACAAAGGGTTTTGTACCGACCGGATGTCGGATAATTCGTATATCTTTTGGTGTGACTTTGTAAATATATGTATATATTTGAGCATAATCTTTTGAACTTATCTTTTGCGTGTCTTTTGTGCATAAGTTTTGTGTTATTTATTTCTTTCATGACTTGAATAATAAGTACACGTTATGTTTCAATTTATAGACTTTTGAACCGAAATGGACTCCGGTGGTAGAGGTAGAGGGCGAGGAAGAGACCCCGAAGGAGGAAATGAGAACGAGCCAGATCAGGTAGTTACAGCCATCCAGGATGGCTGACCTGTTAGAACGTATGGTTGAGCAATAGGGTCAGGGTCATGGGAATACTACAGGAAACCCTGAAAATAATCCAGACAATCACGAGGGAGAGGACCGTGTATTAGAACGGTTCCAAAAATTTGTACCTCCCAAGTTTATAGGTGGACCTAATCCTGACCTAACAGAGGGTTGGATGGACCGTATGATGGATATATTTGCCGCACTTGGGTATTCGGAGGAACGATAGATATCTTTTGCTGTTTTTCAGTTTGAGGGGGCTGCTTGAGCTTGGTGGAATGTGATTAAAGCCAAGTGGGAGCGAGAACAGACCCCCTGAACATGGGTTAATTTTACACGGGAATTTAATGAAAAATATCTGCCGCCCATTGTGCAAGAGAAACGGGAAGATGATTTTATTCGCCTACGTCAAGGGGCATCTAGTGTGGCGGAGTATGAAACCCAGTTTACAAAACTCTCCCGCTTTGCCCCGGATCTGGTGCTAACGGAGCAAAACGAATCCGCCGCTTCGTTCAAGGTTTAAATGTGGAGATCCAGGAAGCACTAGCGGCCGCACAGTTGGACACATTTAGCCAAACCCTAGAAAAGGCTCAGCGAGTTGAGACCGCCAGGGGACAAGTCAAAGCCTTCCATGACCGGAAAAGAAGGCCACCTATCTTGAGCAACTTCACAAAGGATAGAGCTCGAGAAACGAGCCACCCTCTAAGATAGGTCGAGGAACTGGTGGTCCACGAGATAATGTGGAAAAAGGTCAGGTATGGAAAAGGTTCCAGAGGAGTGGCCAGCATAGAGGGTCAACATTAGGAACTAAGCCGACCTGTGATTTCTGTGGGGGCAATCACACTGATGAGAATTGCTGGAAAAATAGTTCGGTACGAAAATGTTTTAAATGTGGTAGTACGAAATATCTGATTGCCCACTGCCCTAAGATGCAAAAAGAGAGACTTAAGCCACCGACTGAAGGGACCACAGCTAAGCCGTCAAATGTAGGGGAAAATCGACCCAAAGGACCAGGCAGAGTATATGCAATGGGTCAACAGGAGGTGACTGACCCTTCGGCGGGCATCGAAGGTACGCTCTCTATTTTCGGCGCACCGCAAGTGTTTAATGGACCTAGGTGCCACGCCTTTTCCTTTGTAAACCCTGTATTTATGGTTCACAAACAAAGGCATTAATTTCGAGGATGAAATTGTTCTAAGTGGGGGAGGTTGTGAGACCCAAGTCAGTTCCTAAATTTGATATTAGGTGATATTCATGATTTGTGCAGTAAAACTGGGCTTTAGGGCTAATTAGAAAACTCTAATTTGGGTTAGGATTGAAACCCTAGTTTTGTATTATTCATAAGTTTGGGTTGTATTGCATGTTTGGTATTTTACTGTGTGTTTTGGTACAGGTAAGTATAGGAATAGATTTCTTTTATCAAGGTTAAGTAGGTTTAAAAAGGTTAAAAACCCTAAATGTGCAAAACCTCTAGTGTTATAATCGATTAGAAGTCCTAAGTTGGGGTTAAAACCCTAATTTTGCCTTTGACAAAAAGGTTGTTGTTTAATTGCTCTAATGTGGGATAAAGTATGTTTAAGTATAGGTGATTAAGATAGGAAAGTGATTAGTGAAGTAATTAAGTGTGATTACATGTTTTGGACTAGATTAAGTTTAAGACCTATGGGGTAAATTGAAAGCTTTTCAAATGTTTAAGGGCAAGAATTGATCAAATGCAAAGTGAAGGTGTAAGGGGCTAAGGAGCAAATTCCAATTTTTGTGTGATTGGTGGAAGTAAAAAATATCTTCCAAGACTTTGACCAAGCTTATATATCATAGGATGGGCAAGATAATCATAAGAAGCAAAACAAAATAAAACCAAAGGGTGAGAGAGATAGAGGGCCGAGAGCAAGAGTAAGAGAGAAAGGAAAAGTTCTTCAAAGTTCTTCATCTTCTAGTTTCCATCTTGATCTTGGAGTTGGAGGAAACAACTTTGGCACTTGATTGTGGTAGATTCTTCACCTACAAAGCTTTCTTGAAGGTAAAATATCTCTCTCTTGGAAGTTAAAAATTAGTGATTAAGCTTTGAAGTCATGAAAGTGATGTTTTGTTATGATTGTGAACTTGTGTGGTTTATGTAGTGATTATTGAGTAATTTGATGGTTAATTTCAGTGATTTATTGCTGCCCAAATTTCGGTTAAGATTATGGAAAAATTAGGGCTTCTTGCTTTATACTTTCCTTAGTTGGTTTGGTTGAGTAATTGGCTTGTAAATGGAATTCTTGATGTGTTAATTTTACTTGTATGGATGAATCCTAAACAAATCCAGTTTAGTTATGAAACCCTAGATTAAGGGGAAGTTAGTTTGGGTTAGTTAAAACTTGGATTGTTAGGGTTTAATGGGTTAAGTTTTGAAGTAGCTAGAGTTGGGGAGATTAGAATCTTTATTATGGTTAGTGCTTGGTAAGTTTTGGGATTAAATTGGGAAAGAAATTTTGGGTCTTTTGTGGAGCAATTAGAAGCTGGTATGTGTGTGTTTATTTGGTATGAGTTTGGCTAGAAAGCTTGTATAAGAACCATAAAAACGGACTGTGCGGTTGCGGCGCGCGAAACCGGCAAAACTGGAAACAGGGCAGTCCACAATTCCGAACTTGAGCTCTGTTTTTTTTTATGTTACATGCTGATTCAGAAGTTTCTCAAAACATGAAAGTTGTAGCTTCTTAAGTGCTTGTTGTGTTTGCAAAATTTCAGGTCAATCGGATCTGTTTAGCCTGAGTTATGACCAAAACACTAATAGTTATGCAAAACTGTGAATTTGGTGATGTTTCTTGATTTGGCCTCTGACCATGCTCAGTTCATCCTGATAACGTACGAACTGGGTGTTGGTTCCTTCATAAGAAATGTAGATCTTGGTCTTAGTTTCGAAACGGTATAGTGTGCATCCAAATCCGAGTTCCGTAGCTTCAGTTATGATCAAACCAAGATCAGTTGTCAGAACTGCCTGTGAATTTGGACAGTTCTGACAGGAATTTTGGACCATTTTTTCCCTATGCTCTGTATTGATCCAGGTTTTGTCCAGAACATAAAAGTTTTAGCATTATGACATAGCTTTCCAACCCCTTTGGAATTTATTGATTTGGGTTTGTGAGCTGTGAGTTATGGTCCAGTAAACAAACCCTGTCCGTCACCCTAAATGCAAATTTCTGGTACTGTTTCCCATAATTTCGACCTGCTTCCATTCAGATCTAGATTAAGGTGTCTTAATGAAAATTGTAGCCCTTCCTCTTAACTTCACAACGGTACCTCATGCACTTTGATCCGACACTCGTAGTTTCGATTGTGTTCGAAACAATTTTTGACACCAAAACGGTTATGCTGCCATTTCCGTTTCCGTATGCCGTTTCTGCACTTGCGTGTGCCAATTTTACCGTTTTGCTTGATTTATGCATTCTAGTAGCCATTTGTGATATATTGTGATGCAATCTTCTATTTCAGATGGTGGTGAGTTAGACGGTGCCAGTGGGGCCTACTAGTTGGGATACGTGACGTGATCTTCACATTTTGTTGTACTTGCTTTTTGTGTAAGTACTCAGGTTATTTGTTTGTATACGTTGCTTATGTGTTTCGAGATGAATGTAAGGGTGCTTAGGCGAGGGTGTACTTCATCACACTCGACCTAAACCCTAATTTGCACTTGTGTACCTTTATGAGATGTGTATACATAAATTATTTTGGTGTTGAACCCGTTGAACTTGTAGTTCGGGGTGACTTTTGTGGGACCCGATTTCAAGACCTAAATGGACTATTCGAGCTCCAACCTAGTCTTGAGGCCACCAAGTTTGTAGGTTCGAGTTGTGAACCAAGTTTGTAGGTTCAAGTTGTGAACCAAGTTTGTGAACCGATCTTGCGAAGCAAGTTCAATTTCGTTTCGTTCGCTCGAACAAGTTTGTGAAATGACTGGCCAGTGAGGGTGATAAGGTGTTAGGTGAGAGTACAAGTGGAGTTCTACGGACCTTATTTGTGGTTGACGGAGTGTCGGCAGGAGGTCACACATGGCAAACGACTTGGCTTTGGAGCCAACCCGTATCCTACCATTGTGATGTTACACTTCTGTATTGATGTGAAATATTTGGATTTATATGTTTATTTGAATTTGTAATTTACGATTTTACCCCTGTTTACTTACTAAACATATAGTTTACCCATTTCCCTTTTTTTTCCTTAGCAGGGGCCGACGCGGAAGATTTCTTGGCACATTCACTAGTATAGTTAGGTTTGTTTGTAATAGTTGAACCGTTAAGATGTTTATCCTTATTTTAGTGATCTGTATAAGGACTCTTCTTCGGGTATATTTTCTGGTTTTGGTCATTATCATAAGGTAATATAGTGTTCTGAATAGCTACTTTTTGGGATGTAAATAGAACTCTTTTGGAGTTGAATATATTGTGAATAGTATGCCTTTGGTTTATCTAGTTTTTATTGTTTTGAAATTTCGAGTCCTGGCGCGAGTTAGGCAGGCGTCCCGCCGATACCCTAGAGTTCGCCCTTGGGAGAAGCGGGGGCGTCACACTATATGTTTGCCATCTAGAGATGTTAACATTCATGTCATTTTTCACCTTACCTTTCAGATTACTTACCTTCATATCAGGAATAAGGGAGATCTCCTTTTGGTATCTCTCAACTAGAAATGTAGAGTTTACAAGTCCATGATCGAAGGTTCTCCCACATGTGCATTCAACTCGCATGCTTTTCACTTGAAATGTCATTTTGTCAGGCATAATTGCAGTGAAAACTTTCCAACTGCAGTTATTGCAATATGCTGTAACTCTCCTGGTATCATTTTTGCTGAACTTTATTTTTCTTCCATGAGTCACCCCATGGCTCTTACATGCCTTGATGAACAGGTTTTTTGAAATAAATGTCTAACCAACCTAAAATTTGGGGTCTTGCATGTCCGTATTAAGATTGAACCTTGGATACTTGACCCTTTTCCCTAGCTACATTTTCTCTTCTTCTGAATCGCAGGCACTGTCAAAATCTTCTGATTCCGTAGCATCTTTATCAAATTCAGCTCCCACCGTTTCAGGTTGACTACTTGTCCCCTTAGTGGATCCACTGTTCCTCGCAATTTTGTCCCACTCAGCTTTTCTTTGTCTGACTTGTTGCACTACATGCTCCTCATCACTAAATTGATAATCACTATCAATAAACCCATCATCTTTATTTGATTCCTCCTTATTTTCAGCACATGTGTTTTTGTTGCTTCTCTTCTTTGTCCCTTGCTTCCTAGTTGTTGCTGTGGTTGGTGTTCTTTTACTTGCTATTTTGGTTGGTGCTCTTTTACTTGCTGTTTTGGTTGGTGTTTTTTTGCTTGCCACTATCACCTTAACTATTTTTTCCTTTCTTGAATTGCCAAATGAAGCTATATTCTCCCCTCCTAATTCAGCTACACTTTCATGATCACATGTCCCTTTATTCTGTAGGTCCAAGTTTGTTTCCGCTATTTCTTCAGTACAACGCAAGGTCGCTAGACATGGATCTGCTACATTCTTATGCCCATCAGCTCCAAAATCAGTAGTATCTCTGTCAACAACTTCACCCTCAGCTTGAGTTTGACTAGCTGGAATATTTGTCAACACTACTTCTTCTACACTAGGAGACCTTTGTTGGTTTTTTGCAACGTCATCCGTATTTCCCTTATATGGATCAGGTTCACAACCACTAATGGAGTACAGCTTAAGGTGCACAACAAATACATCAACCATCCAATATTTTACTCCATTTCTGGCCAAATCTTGAGCAACATCTTCACACATAACATAAATTAACCCATCTTCCATCGTCATCCCCAGTCTTAAGTAATAGTAACTTGCAGTAAACTCAGGAAAACCTAACTTTTCTGCTATCCTATCTAAAGTACAAATTTACCACATATCTGGATTACAATAGTCAACAATCTTGACTTGCCCCCCAACATATTTTTTGGTTGGCAAATCAATGAATTCGCCTCCGTAGTGAACCCTAATTGAAAATAGATTACTATTACCTGCCAACCATTTAGGCGATAATCATCAACCAACAAAATAAAGAAAAGGACCCAACACAGAAAAGGACCCAACCAACACAGAAAAGGATCCAAAAACGACAACACACATGAGAGACCACAGCTACTAGCATGTATAAAAACCATTTCAGCAACCCTAATAAACATATAATAACACTTCTTACATGCGCTAATCACGATTATTATTATTTTATTCATTGGATACGTTTGGATTGGTTAATTTGTATTGCTTAATTTAGTGTGCAAAATTTAATTTCAAATCCTTGTTTGGACACGTCTTTTTTTGCATTTGGTGTTCACAAGCAAAAGCTAAGTTGTACCCATCAAATTAAGACAAAAGTGGTGCTGGAGTCAGGGTTCACGTGGTAGATGGACCCACCGTGTTTTATTCAATTCTCACCCAACAACTTTATTACCTCCGTATTGACACGGTAACCAAACCCACTCAAATCTATCCGTTGTTGTGAAACCCAGAGAGGAGAAAGAGAACAAACTATCGAGCTTAGTCAAATTCTATGAGTTTCTGTTTGCTGCTTGAGAGATATACTCTAGCCACCGCTGCAATACGTATACGCCTTCAACCAAGAAATAGTTAACACCAAAACGATATCTGCTATCCATGCTTGCTATTGCCTGTTGACGTCAGTTAGAGTTCCGTAAAAGTCACCAGTGGAGGCAGAAATAGACAGCCAGATCTGGGGTAATTAACTTGCGAATGCCAAGCTGAATACCAGAGTTGTATTCGGGAGAGCGTGAGCTTGAGGTATTATTCTGGAGCTTATTTAGAGGAAATTCAAAGGTGATACCTAAAACAATTTTGCCAATCCGGTTTCAAAACCCAGTTAGTTGCAAATCTTTTTTTTTACAAGTTTTTTCATGCATTTGCCCAATGTATGAGTCAGCCCTAATTGGAAATCATGTAGTTATATTTTACGCAGTCTGAAATTTTGGGTTGCTGCCCGCGTAATTGCCTTCAGAGTTTGGCATATCGAACTGCCATTAGGCACCTATAGACACGGAATTTGTGAGTTAGGATGAAATTGCAAGTTTATTTCTAAATCGAGTTAAATATGCATTAGCGTTTGCCCGAAAGTGAATAATGCCTGCTGATCTAAATTAGACTGATTCTTAGAGTAATCTTGATTGTCGCAGATCCTCTATTTTTTGTTAGATAGACTTCATCGAAATCTATAACCGGAATTTGAATGTTGCTGAAGTATAGTTGCTATTTGCAAAATGATAATAGAATTTCTGTTGTTTAGAAATATGATGAAGTAGGCTTAACTTGTTTGTATGCTGAAGTTTATAAATATCTAAGTATGCTGAAATATGATTCAAACCTATTACTTCCCTCTCCGGAGAAGTAAAATAGATGTCTGCTGTTGCTTGAAAAAGATATACAAGTCTAGGGATAATGACCTGTTCCCTGTTATGATGATGTTATATATCCTTTCTGTCCAGAAGGAAAAATACAAAGTATTATCTAGATGTGGGATTCAAAATGAGTTTCCTAGAGCTACTCAGATACCTTATGCTTGGTCGGATGGTTATTGTGCAGCTTCGCACTAGATAATTTGTCTTAACAGTCTGACTAGAATCGAGAAGCAGACTTTAAGAAAGAGAGAGAGGCACTTGCACCATTTTACTAGGGAAACCAGATGAAAACTGTCCTGGTATTTTAGGAAATTAGGGGTGAGCTCTCAATGGCCACAAGTGTATGTAGTAATGCTGTTTTAGAGTTAATTTTTGAACAATTGGCCAAAAAATGAAAACGAGTTAATGCTGATTGTTTTTACAGAGAAAGACCATAGGCAAGTTCCCCAGGCGGTCAAATATTTTCCTCCCCCATCCGGTAACGAAGATTGAGAATATAAGATAATTTGAAACCTTCCTATTTTAAACTACTTGTATCGAGTGTGGCAATCTCATGAGTGGAATCCTCTTGACACACCCTTATATGGAGTAAATGCCCAACAAGCACAGACTATCATTGTTCGGTCCACCTACCCCCGCCTGTGCATCCGAGATTTCTTCCGTCCACTCAGTCACAGCCTCAAACGACTACATCGAATCCCTAGTTAACTACTTCAAGGTAAGTCCATCCAAAAATTCATTTCCCAATGCAAAAACTTTTTTTACTTTCCATTTTCATGCTGCTGTCTTCAACCTTTGGCCCTGTTTAGGCACTTTCATACATCCATTTAATATCATTCTTTGGTGTACTATATTGAACTTGACTAATCATACTCCAACTAAATCTGTTTACTCCATTCAATTTCTGTCCTGACACGTGCCATTTTACTTGATAGTTTGACGTATGCTTGGGTTCAAATTAGCACCTTGATGGCTGATTTGTTCCTTTCTGTCCTTGTGCATTGTCCATCTTTTATATATGTTATTATTTCAAAAGCGCTGCAACCACTTGGAACGTCTATTGGCTTGCAACCACGGGAAGGTGGTTTAGTTGCCTTCGGTTATATCACTTGGACAGTTTACTTTTCGTTATGCATTGCTACGAACTGATATGCACGTCCTTTAGTCTTTAATCTGTAGATGCCTCGTGACCACACCACCCCAAAAGCTCATTGGGATGAAAACATGGAGATGCACTTCTGCATGAATTCGTTGAGTGGAAAAAAAGTGGGGAGTGGAATCCAAACATCTCTACCTAGGCAAATTGGATGAAACTGGCTGCCCACCTTAATTCCGCCTGGGGCAAGTAGTATGTGTGGACTGTCTACCATTCGAAGTTCACGCGTTTGAAGAGGATTTTGTGTGCATTTTCCAAATTAGAAGGTTTACGCCTCTCAGCCGAAACTGGAATTGGGTAGGACGACAATAGGAGATGCTTCTTGGCCGATGAATCTCAGTGGACCAATCTGCAAATGGTAATCTGCCATCCAAACAAAGAATATTTGGACAACACAATTTGTTATCAATTATATTTTCCTTCAATTGCTTAATTCATTAATTCATAACTGGCGGGCTGACTAGTGACTTGTTACTTTACTTGCAATGGAATAATTTTAAAATGCGACTAGTGCTTGGCTGCTATGGTAGAATAGGATGAATAGGTACTCATGTGCTAACTAATTGTATGTCTTCGCTTTATTTTGTGGTCTTTAAATGCGGCTTGAAGGATTTTTTTTCTAATTTGATAGGAGAATAAAGACTACAACCAATTGCGATACCACCAGTGTGTCGACAAATATGAGATACTATCCGAGGTTTTCGAAGGAGAAACTGCCACTGGAAGCCAGGCAACTTCAACCTTTGCTTCTCCATCTTCGCGTGGGCCTCAACATATTCTGGCTACTCATTTCGGAGGGCAATCAAGTTCACATTTGAGTGAGGAATTGATTAGTGGTGACCCAGATGTGGCATGCTACGATTGTGCTCCTAAAGTTGGAAGAAAGAGAGGATCGACCAGCGTAGGGGCAACGACCTCAGGATACGGATCCCGCCGGAGCAAGTCGAGCAAAAGTTCCGACAATCCATTTGTTGAGTGTGCCAACTCGCTCAACAACCTTGCCTCAGTGAAACTGCAAATTAAGGATCGTCGCTCCAACGATTCTGAGAAATACAATGGCAAATCAGGTTGTCGAGTCCTTCGAAGGCCTGTCAAAAGGACGCAAATTAGCGGCTCTTTTACAACTTCAGGATGACAAATGGCATAAAACTTTCCTGACTATGGCTCGCGATCTTCAGGAGTACTGGATTAGAAATCTGGAAGTTCCCCCACAGAAGGGGTCAGATGAAGAGTAGTTCATATTTGGGCTGATTTCTGTTAAGTGAGCAACAAGGGGAGTGTTTGGATACAAAACTTATCCCAAATAATATTTCGCTTGCATCATAAACACATTTTTCAACCCACCTTTTTATATTCCCAATCACCTTTTTATCTCACATACATCACATCACAAAAAGTGCTACAGTAATTATTCCAAATAATATTTCAAATAATACCCTATCCAAACAAAGATTTTATGTATTAAGTCTCCCGAATTTTAGTAGTTCCTATTAACTCACTGCATTTTCACTTCCAGTACTAGATTAATTTCTGTTCTTATATTATATTATTGGTCCAACTTGGTCCTTGGCTGTTGTTATATTATGAAGGTGGTTTTCCAATGGTGAATTTCTGTTGTTATACCTATAGTATGGTGGTATTGAGATTTTGCATAAAATAGGAATGAACTTCGGCACTTGCTCGTGGTTGGATGCTATGTTATATATAAGTGTCTTATTACAGCTTTACAGGAGCCTTATATTGGTGCCTTATATTAGTGGTTATATATGAACCACACAAATTATATTAGTGCCTTACATGTATACCAAATGAAGTGACGGCTCCTTTGAACATTTTAGCTTACCAATCACGCACCTGGGTCCATAGACAGGAAACTATATTGTGCATGCTAGGCAAATGTGACATGCAGTTCCCTTGTACAATCGAAGTGGATGCGCAATTTTTGAATCCCTAAAAAAATGCATAGTAACTGACTAATAATTAAATCCACTTTACTCACCATTTCTACTTCAAATGGCAAACAACAGCCTATAGGTTGTTTTTTTGTAATTATTAAAAGTAATTTTTTTGAGAACCAACAAAATTTATTTCAATTGTATGCTTAAAACAAGAATTGTGGTAAAAGTAAATTGCAAATTGTTCCAATATGAACTTTTTAATTAAGGAACTGCTTATATGTGCAATTTTAGCATGCTTATCATAAGTTTCTCCATTTTTTATTTTGTGGTCTTTAAACGAATGATGCATCTGGTGCTTCTTTAGCATCTGCTTAGGCAATGGAAAGTTTAACATAACGATTTATTGGGCAACATAAACCTTTAACTTTAACCCATGCAGGACAAAAAAAGGAAATTGAAAATTTTCATGCAACGAATGATCCCAATGTGCCAAGCATTTGTCCTATAGTACTGCAAATGGAACATGGGGTGAGCAGATAGATGTCCTTGGTATAAGTTAGAATCCATTCTAATATTATATTAAGAAATTGGACAAGTACCTTGTCCATAGCTTCAGATCTTCCTACTAAGTGATGAGCTGATAGATTTTCAGTAGTGATTCCACTAGCGTTGGTGGGGACTACTATGTCATATGAAGGGACTCCACGTTTTGTCTTCACTATTGACTCTATCCATCCATCAAAATTTCTCACATGGATTTTTGCAGACTAAACTACTATATTCGCAGAGGAGAACATGGGGTGGACAGACGAACTGACAAGCGTCCTTTAATATTTGCCATAGTTAGACGTACCGGCGATGCTTTTATAAGTATTCACCGGCAATACAAACCAAGCACTCCTACCCTCACCATTCAAAATTTGTAAAGAGTCCCTCCCCACAACCTATATACAAGTGTGTTATTTTTCACACATAGAGGAGAGTACTTCGTATTCTATGCTTAACTTCAGCATGTATGGGGATGCGACCAGTTCCTCCTCAGACGAAGACGATCTTCTATTTGCAGCTGGTGCAGCCCTATTGTTCGGTCCAGATGCTGAACCATTCGGAGGTCCTATCCAAAAGGTTCCATGCAGGACATCAGCTTTAACTGGCAGAGCCTGGGTTGAAGAAGTGATGTCAGGGTACCACACCCGAATTATGGATGCAACAAGGTTAACCGTAGATTCATTTATGAGATTGTGCGACATATTGGCCGATTGTGGATTTGTTCCCCACCATCAGCAAAAAGGGTGACGATAGATTAGGCACTTGCGATGACTTTAGTTATGATGAGTCACAACATGCGGATGCGCATGATTGCGGACCGATTCAATCACTCGCTTGAGACAGTGCATCGGAATATTCACGAAATTATCAAGGGTCTATGTACATTTGCGCAGTTCATCATCACTCCAAGACGCTAGGATGAAGTCCATCCAAAAATTCTGAATGATAGTAGATTTTATCCATGGTTTGAGGTACGGTTGGCTAAACCTTGACGTGGATGCATGGTGCATGGAATTTATAGATTGAGTAGTTCATCGAATCCCTATATAAATTCGCTATAGCTGAAAATCCACAGGCCAAGCATTACGCTGAAAATCCACTGGAATCTATCTTTGTACCCTAAATTCCACCTCAGTCTTTATTTGTTGACTCGTGCTATTGTTGTAAGAAAGGCACTAGTGCCACTTTAAGTCTTTAACTAATTAAAAATGGTAGACTAATTAACTAATTGCGTGTATGACATGAAACTTGTATCAATTAGTGTATGAGTTGACTATCATGGAACTTATCCTTCCTTCATGAAGTAAAATAAGAAAATAGTTGTTAATGGAATTGTTATATGAACTATTTTAAGAAAAAAAGTCAAAACAGTCTATATTTTATTAGATTTAGGAAAAAAAAGTCCAAGTTACACTCTATATTTTAGGAAAAAAAAGTCCAAATTACACTCTATATTTTATTAGATTTTCTGCTAAGATACCAATTAACATCACAATTATTCTATTTATATTATGCAAAAATAATTAATATTTATGTTAATTTGTATAGTAATTGATAATAATGGGATTTGTATAGCAAATGAGAATAATGGAAGTGGCAGATCCAAAGTAGAAGCTACCAACCTGGTCCGTGCTCATTATTCACAAAAGCCCATCTTGGATAAGTAACGCCCTCAATATTTTGGAAGTCCAACACAGGAAAGGCAATCTCATGGGCTTGTGTGACATCATGAAATAGGCAAGTACAAACGCTTGTGCCAATGAACCAAAGATGCAGAAAAGAAACACCGCAACCCTCAAAATTGATGAACTATTATTGGTTCAACGATTAATGAACTATTTCATCAATTGCTTTATTGTACGCATTTCATCATCTTGTTTGTCCAATTGCTTTAACTTGTTTGCCTTGTTTTTTTAAGCATATTTTGTTTGTAGGAAAAAACTAATAATACCTAATTCATTGGGTAATTGCCTTAATTCGTTATTAAATTCGCCAAGCTGAAGAGAATTTTTTTTAAAGGACACAGTTGGGGCTATTGACGGGACACATATACCCACTTTTGTCCCTAGTGGACAGCAGGTGGCATACACAAATAGACACGGAGTATAGTCACAAAATGTGTTGGCTGTATGTGATCATGATATGAGGTTTGTATACGTGTATACAGGTTGGGAGGGAAGTGCCCATGATACTCGTGTTTTGGATGGGGCTCTAACGGACCCAAATCATTTCCCAATGCCCCCCAGGTATGCGAGTTACACCATTGTTCTTTCTATTTAGCATTAATTTCACACTGCTAATTGCATATTTTTTAAAATACATTTGGTATAGGCAAATACTATTTGGTTGATTCCGCGTATCGGAACTTACCCGGTTTCTTACTGCCCTATAGAGGACGCCAAGCGGATGTTAGTAGTCGTAGAAGGGGGAGATTTGCCACGGCCAAGGAACTGTTTAATTACAGACATTCTATTCTATGAAATGTCATAGACCGAACATTTGGTGTCCTTAAGAGGAGATTTGCTATCTTGCGGGGCGCCATACCCCACTATATGATGACTACTCAGATAAACGTTGTTATTGCCTGTTGTGCTGTGCACAATTTCATTAGAGATCAACAACCGAATGACTATTACTTCGCCAACCCCGAAATAAGAGATCCAGACACAAATGGTGCAATTCCTCCCTATCCGGAGATACAGCCACTACAAACCCTCTTGAAGTGATTAACCAATGGATTGGCATGAGAGATGCAATGCCCAATCATATGTTCAATACCTATAGAAATACACGCCAGCGGTAATTCAGATATGGGTGAATTATATTAATCTTTTTTTTGTTTGCCCGAAAGTTATAAAAAACCCCGTTTTAGTAGTGTCGATTTTTGCTAATTTTGGAGAAAGGGGTATGCTGTGCCTAAGTATTATGCATATTTACTATCGTTTGATTCCCATTTCCCTTCCGTTTGAGTTGTTTTACACCTTGTTATATAGCTGTAACCTCCTGTAAGCACTCGGTAGGTGTGACTTCAAACCTGTATTTTCCATCACACAAACGGAGGCGCCAGCGAAAAAACATGCGCATGCTTGTTTCTTTAACCACCGCATTGCTTTATTATATGTTCCATGTTCAGATGTTCCATGTTCAGTGCGCAAATCAGGATTTCAAATCGGACGCCTAACTAATTTTCAAATTGAAGGCCCCACTTGTTTGACTAGGTAAGCAAATTGGGTCAAATTATCTATTTCAGCCTCAAATGGGTCCCGCATGTGTCCATAGAATTTACCATCCGTCAATCTATCCTTTCTGCCAACTTTTTGTAATCATAAATGCAAGTCATTTCACAACAATAAATGAGTCCCTTATGTTCCAATAAACTTAATCATGCAAGTCAAAAATCTGAGGTAAATTATGTAAAATTGGCCAATCCAAACGTATCCATTGTATTTAAACATATTTTTCAATCAATTAACAAACATCGCATCCTAGGGTTCAGAGATACTTACCATAAGCTGGGATTTGATGGTCGTCCTCTCCACTCATTATCAAGTATATCTTCTCTGATCACTGATTTGCTTCGTCACCTTTGTTTGCTACTGGATTTGCGATTGGTTTCGATTGAAAGCATTTGGTTTATCTTTGGTCCCTCACTTTTTTGTTTCTAGTCCGTGTGCTTTGAAGGAAGAAAGATACTGGTCCTTTACATTTTGGTCAAGATCTGAGTGACTTGCCCTTTTTGTCCCTCAAAAGTTGGTCACGTGATGTTCCCATGACTGAGTCTGTCAAGAATTCACACGAAAAAGCTAACAGGGACTAAAATTGATCATTTTTTGTTTGTAATAGACTAAAAATACTAGTTTTCGTTCTCAGGGACTAAATTTTCATATCGTTAATATGTGAGGGATGATTTGTGCAATTTTCCCTAAGTAAAATTTACAATTTTACATGTAAAATAAAACGTTTCTTTGACCTTAACTTAAGAAGTAAATTCAAATTAGTACATAAGTAAAATTTACAAATTTACATGCAAATAATTTTGCTCAATAAAAAGTTGGTTCCACCTTAATTTGAGAAGTGAGAATTAAACAAAATTTCAATTTCATCAAAATAATCAAACAAACTTGAATAAGCCTGTTTACATAGATTTGATTGAAAAGATGCTTCTTAGTTCTTACGGCTCAACCTCCATGCTCCTGTATTCTCTGTCACGTGAAAACGGCTCACTCTTTTTCACTGTACTCTCTCAATCTCAAACCCTTCACTGATTGTATTACCTCGACTATGGAATTGATCGGTGCTTTTTGTTGTGGCCTTATCCATAATCCCAAGTTTGCAACCCACGGTGCCCTGGAGACGAGCCTTGTTCTTCTAGCTTCCTTTGGTATGGCTTCTCCTTTTTGCTCTCATTTTTTCATTGATTTTTTTTGGCCCTGCTTGATAATGGTTGATTTTGCTTTTACTCTATTTCCCTTTGGTCTTTTTTTTTTCCTTAGAAAGTTTTTGGCCGAATTCACTTAATACTCCATCTCTGAACACATAGAAACTGCCAATGTAACTTGGTGGTTTTACTTCATATTTTGCTTACTAAGAGAATACTGAATTGGAAGGGAAAATTTTTTTTGCATGAAATCTACCATGTTGGAGTAGTTAATAAGTTAAATTTACATCAACAATACTGAAGCTAGAATCATGTTAAGTAGGATTTCTTGTCAGCTTTTGTGCTTTTCGCTATCATTTTGTTCATTGCTTTCTTTTCCCCCCTTGTTGACAGAAGTTATTAAGTACATTGTGCTTTTGCTGTTTAGTTTATTTTCTTTTGGTCCTTTTTCCGGAATTTTTTGGATGAAATCACTTACACTTTGTCTCTGATATGTGCTTTAATTTTATGCCAATTTTTTTGCTAATCTTATGGCATTGTAAAATTGTGCTTGAAATCTAGCATGTTAGAGTGGTTAAAAAATTGAAGATTGTTTTGAAGCTGAAACATGATAAACAACTAGATTTTGTTTTCAATCTATAATCTTGAAGCTTATAGTATAAAAATTAGTTATTAATCTTGAATCATTTCATCTCAGGTTTTTGGACCTCTACATAGTTTGATCTTGCTGATTGGCTTTGCTTTTTTCATGTATTTTTTTCAAATTCAACTAAGTTATTGCATGTTAAGTTACGTTTCTAAAACAGTCTGTTCCCTACACCTTTTTGTGTTTAATAGAAGTCCTTTTTGGCCTTTTGAGATGTTTTAGATGTATCATGTACATACATACTCTTACTATTTGCACACGTAGTATGGTGGTCTTTATTTTATTTCTTATTCTCTGCTGGCTAAGACGGTACTAAATTTGGAGCAAGAAAGTGAGTTGAAACCTAGCAAAGGTGATTCATAATAAGAACGGAAGAGCACTTAACAAGTTAGACTTGGCATATGGAGAGTGACGGAAGAGCACTTAACAAGTTAGACTTGGCATATGGAGAGTGGGTTGCTAAATTAAAAGTGGAATCATGTTAAGTACATCTTACTTAGTAAAACCACATGTGTGCAAATTAAAACCACCACAGCAGTCGCAATTAAAACCACTTTGTATAAGTCTTGAAGCTCGAATCATGTTAAGTACTTTTTTTTATCAGTTTACTAGCTTTTGCTCTCATTTTGTTCATTGCTTTTTCTTCCCCTGTTAATAGTGGTTGTGTAGAGTGGTTGTGTAGTATATTGTGATTTAGCTGTTTGCTTCGTTTTCTTTTGGTCTTTTTCAAGAATTTCTTGGACGCAATCACATGTACTTCGTCTCTCACGGATGCTTTAATTTTATGCCAATTTTTTTCCTTCTTAATCTTTTGCCTTCCTTTATACATATAGTTATTGACATTGTAACCTGGTGGTTTTGTTTCTTACTTTGCTTACTAAGAGCTACTTCAATTGACAGGAAGAACGTGCTTGAAATCTAGCATGTTAGAATAGTTAAAAAGTTAAAGATACATGAAGATTTTTAAGCTAGAATCATGTTCAACAAGGAAATTTTGTTATCAATTTATAATTTTGAAGCTTATGTTATAAAATCGGTTGTTGTACTTTCTAAATTTATGAACCATTTCATCTCTAGTGTTGGACCTCTGCATGCTTTAAGTTTGACTGAGAAGAGGATGGTTACTGCCCTTTATGTGTTAAGGCTTTCATTATGACTTTTCTTAGTTTTGTTTTCTGCAAATTGAAGTTGGTTACTGGATGCTGTGACGATGGATGTCTATTTTTGTTAGAGAACTGTCATTTTTTGTGTTTTTGAAAAGTTTCAATTTTATTATCTATTAGTTACTGCAATGGTTTGATTGTCTATTAGTTACTGCAATGGTTGGATTAGTACCATTCCCTGTGTTTTGAGCCTTTTATTTTGATTTTCTTGGTACATAAACGAAGACACAAGAAATGCAGCAGAATAGCACAGACAATGAAGTAGTTCATGAGCAATGTAATCATGAACTGATGATACAGTGAAAAATTGTTTACCCTGATATCTTAACCACGAGGGTAAATCATTTAAGCCATGAGAGGTTGCAGGAACACTGTCCTTCTGCAATGGACTTTATCATGTGGCATGCTCTTAGTAGATCTGGTACTGTATTTCCTCTATTTCATAGTAGTCATTCTATGAATATGGAATTAGTCTCATGAAATTTCTATTTCTTTTGTGAAATGTCTCATTTCCTTTTCTTTAATGAATATGAAATTAGTCTCATGCTTTATCTTTTCAGATAACAACGCTGAGGCGCTACCTTCCAGTGCTTGAAGTTCGTGAAAAGATGAGGGGATGGACTGTGCTTGTGCAAGTGGTTGAGGCTGGAGATGTGCAGCTTACTTGTGAAACACCACCAAGGAACATTATGCACTTCCTCTTGACAGATTCTTAGGTAAAAATAACTGTTATTACAAGTCAAACAATCTGAGACACATCTTGAGACACGTGGTAAATTTTTACTTACATTTTCCACTTTCAAATAAACAGGGAACTACAGTTTCAGCAGCCATACATGGCAGCGATATTCGCTACTTTGCTGCAACCATTTAAGAGATATTACATCTCTAATGCTTCTGTTAAACTACAAGAACCAAAATACCAAGTTAGTGACTATACCTGCTCTTGGGTGATCAACAATTACACTCTGGTGGAATAGCATCTTGAACCAATTCCTCCAAATCTGCCGTGCACCTTCCAGCTGAAGAGATTCTCTGATTTCTTCAGATATGCAGATCAAGACAACCTGCAGGGTAAGTAATTTCTTTTACAAACTATATTTAAAACTTAATTTGTTTGTTTGGATTCATGAACTTAATTAAGCTGAACTAATATTCTTCTTTCTTTGAATTGAAGATGTACAAGCTGTTGTCATCCATGCTTTTCCTGCAAAGGAACATGGACTAATTTCACAAGAGATTCCATCATTGTTGATCAAGAGTGAGGCACAGAATTTTGGCTGTTTTGCATATTTTCCAAAGTGTCTGTCATTCGACAAAATGGAATAAATTTCATATGCTTTCTTCAGGGGAAATATGATGGCGCTTACTCTGTGGAATGAGTTCAAACAGAATGAGGGAACTCTACTTGCAAATACAATTGCAAATGGCAATGTTCTTATTGCTATGAGGCTGAAAGTTACCACTTTCGGCTGTGAGTTAAATCTTCAAACATATTTACACTAGCATTATTACTTGTTATACTAATTCTTATTGCTGGATTCTGAGTTGTTCTTCTGCAGATCTATCCCTCAGTGCAAGACTTTCAACTTGCTTATTAATTAATCCTCCAAGAGAAGAAACAAACAGCTTGAAAGCTTGGTAAGATAATCCTTTTAAGCTTTTTGACTTTTTCTGGAGTTTTGATATTTTTGGCTTAGTTAAGGTGATAATGCAGGTACAATGTTCACAGAGGAGAATTGGTAAAGTTGGTTGAAGATGCTGCTTATAAAGACTCCAACAAACTGCTGCCACCTCCAAGGGAAGAAGACATAATTGACACTGAGAGTGCAATCAACACACTGAAGGATGCAAGTGTTTCTACTTCTATTTAGAAAATTCATATTTTAGTCTATATCTTATAAGACAACTTCAACAGACCAAGACATCGTGGATAAGAGGAAAAACCAAATTGCTTCCAGGACAATCAAGATTCTGGTACACTGCATATTTCAACTGCCAAAAATCAGTCCATGCAGATATAGACTTGATTATCAAGTGTCCTTCATGCAAGGAAGAAACAGAGATTGAGGCTAGATAACTATAATACACAACTTTCTAATCTTACAGTCAATAAATCACTTCCACTAAACAAATTTTTGATAAAATGAGTTGATATTGTAACATATAACAGATGCCATATTGGGATTGTTCTGGATGATGGAAAAGAATTGCTAAATGCAGCAATACTTGGTTTGGATGCAGAAAAGCTAATCCCCTTTACTGCTGTTCAACTTAAAGAAGCTGACAACCATGTAAGACATCTTTTTTTACTGCTTTGTAGCCATCTTAGTTGTACTTCCACTCTTTGCTACTGGAAATTGAGATGCTTATTAGCTGTTGCTTTCTGGAGCAACTGAACTTTTTAAAACTTTTCATTGCTTTTCGTTGTTGATAAAAAACAGAATAATGATGTCCATCAGGTTATTAAGATTTGGTTGATTCTTAATTGCATAGCAGCTTATCAAGTTTTGTCAGGCTACATAGTGAGCCTTTAACGAGTTGAAACTTTGCATCATAACAGTGTCTGAAATTTCAAGCCATTGCAAGATTTGTACGATGTACCAAATTATTTGATATCTGTTCATCCCCAATTTGCTTCGTCATTTCGATTTTATAAATCCTGAAATTTCGAGATGCTAAAGAGGAATTGTGGTTGTTTACTTTTCCAATTAGCATCATAGTGCTCGTATTGTTAGGACGTCCTAGATGAAAAAAATTCAATCAGCTGTTTGCCTCTTACTGATTCATCAATCTATGTTGTTGAATTATGATTAGCAGCCATAACATTACTATCTATTAGTATTACGGGCATGAGTGGGCAAAAGATGGAATTGCCTGGTCTTCCTAAAAGAAGCCAAATAGATGACTTCTATTTCCTCTGTTGAAAAGAAAGGACACAGAAAATGCTTACTCAAATGTTAGTTATTACAAGATGATCAGGTCTTTCCTCATAATTTAGATGCAAGATACAATTTTAAGATGATGCTGAGCATTTTCGAATTCAACCTCAAAAATGTTAGTTGTGAAAACACTAATCTCTTTTCTACACAGGTGTTAACCTCAGACTTCCACTGTCTTTTGATCAAGAGCTGTGTACCTCCATCGCTCTTTCTCCACAAAGTCTGCATCCAGAAATTGAGCTATGAAAGCCCAAAACCTGTACATGTCTTCAAAATTGGCCAGGAAACTAAGTGCAGCTGTAACTATTTGTATTTTTTGATCAGCCTTTCTACTCTTGTTTCTTGCCTTCTCCTTTTCTTGACTCTTTCTTGTCTCCAGGATTTTATCCTTCTCTTGTTCATGCTTATCTGAGAACCAAATGTTGTGTAAAAACCCAGTGCTGAGAGAAATATTATTGCGATCTGCAAGTTTCTGCACCAGTATAGGGTCAACCTTTTCTCCTTTCCAGTCATATATATTAAATGACAATGCAGGTCCTCGGTCAAATTTAATCCTTGGCCCATAGATTTTTACCAGGGGAAAGTTATCCAACCTGTTAGGATGCTGAAGCTTGACTATCGCACTAACCAGCCAATTGATCAGGTATCTTCCTCTGCTACTAATCAGCATCAGTCCCAATGAGTCCACGTGATCCAGACACCTAAATTGCATGCCTGCTCCTTCATTTTCAGGTAGTTTAACATCGCTGTTGTTGTATGAGACAATGGCCCTTTTAGATTTCATAGTTTCTGAATCTCCCAGTCTTTCTGCTTTTGAGGTAGTATCCATTTCTTGTGTCGTAGCAGTCTCACTTTCAGTTGGCCTTTTAGTTTGTCTACCTTGAGAAACAATAAGACCTGAAGGAAAAATCTCTCTATCCATTTCTTCTTTTGCCTCAGGTATGGATATCTGTTCTAGTTCTGTGTCTGTACCAGAAGAATCTTCCTGAGAGGGTTGATTTGCTGGTACAAGACTTACTATTCCGGTACCCGTGGAAGCTTCCAGAATTTGAACTGTTGATCTTTTCACACAGAGGCATCCGAATCCGGTTGGGTTTTCCCCAATAACCTTGTAGAAGGAGCAAATGAGGAAGTCAGGACGGAAGAGTGAAAGCCCAAAGCTGCCCATGTCTTTTGGTCCCAATGCACAGCCGTCAAGCAAGACATGCCAGCCATTTTCTTGTGCGATACTCATCCACTGATAAGAGTAACTGGCACCAGTCATTCTCGACTGGAGGGGTATGACAAATAGACCCTGGTGTTTTTTCTTTTTATTCTTCCTGCCAATCATTTTCCTGAGTTTTGTTGAGTGAACCCTTAGCCGTGGCCACTTGAACTCAGCTGACATGATTTTGGCTCCTCTTCTCTCTGATGTATTCACCATGGTCTGCAGTGCTTCACTCTCGTAGTCATAAACTGTGAGAAGGTTTCGGCTGTGTTGGAAAGGGTAGGATTCTGCTAGTAGCTTGAAAGCTGATGATTTATTTGCAGTAAATACCATACAGTAATCATTTTGAGAAATATTAAGAAAATCCATGATCCTTTTCCTGATGACAGATTCCAGATGTGATCCTTGGCCTCCATGAAGTAGTTGCGACTTGAGGTTAACTGATTTGTATGATAGATTGAAGAATGAAGCATCAGAAATTCTTGGGGGCGGAGAAGAAGATGATGTTACTGGGACTGCTGAGGAAGACTGAGACTGAATTTGTAAGTAGGAAAAGAGACCAATACCAATGTAATCCAGGCAGATGTGTTTGGAGAGTGATAGATGATAGTACTCTTCAGCTCGTATTTGGTCCACCTGGGACGTCTCTGAATATCGAGGATATGCTTTGGTGAATTGGACAAGTGATTCTTGCTGAGAGGGGAGATTTTCATGGTTGGTGAAGTGTGTGTTTGGGAAGAAAGTGGAAGCAGTTATGGCAGCAAAGCCTTGCCGGCAACTAGCCAATGTGCTTTTGGACTTGGAGCTCGTCTTTTGGGGCTCCTGGTCCTCACTGGTAACAAGTAGAGGACTGGTGCAGCAACCGTACAGGCATACTCGTTCAGCTGCCTTGAAGCAAGGTGATTGCATACTCTCTGATGTCTTCACTCAACTGCTTGGTGATATTTTTATCTGTAATACTTGGCCGGCTAGTGCTCTCTTGTTGCCTTCTTTAGATCAGCCCGTAATTCTTTAATAGGGATGCTTACTTGGGAAGAAAAGTTTTAAAAAGGTGGACCAGAGGATGATTTGAACAGCTACTACTGCCTTTTTGTTTTTCTGTATTGGACATTCAATGATGATAGTGAGTCATTGCTTTATGGCATTGACCTCTTCTTTATATATTAACGCAATTAGCTTTTCTTTTCTTCTTTTTTGCCCTTTTCATGTCTTTATTCTTTTGCTTAAATTGCTTTGATATTTTTCCTAAAGTTGAGTTGGCTTTACGGAACATGTGGGGAAAGGCAAGCATTTGATTTCTGCCCACGTTGCAACCTTAGCCCCTAAGGCCCTTAAGTCACGGCTAACTGACCTGGCATTTGGGAATCGGTCTATGTTTTCCATAGTATTAATTGTACTTTTGATGTCGTCTCAACGGTTGAATGCGTGTTTGGATAGGAATTAATCGTAAAAAATTATTGAGTAAATCTTATATGCGCTATAAATTATAATGGTTGGATGCACGATGCATATGTAAAATTTGAATTTCAAATTTAAATTCAGATTCTGTGTCATATATGGCGAAATTGTATACACTGTCAGTATATGAAATATTAATTTAAAATTATTTATTTGAATCACCAATACATTTTTTGATACATTTTTTAAATCTTTTTAATCACTTTTTTTTGTCTCATATACATTATATATCAAAGTGTTATATGTAATTATTTTAAATAATATTTCAAATAATCTCTTGTTCAATTTGCTTTGGCTATTTGGCTTGAAAGAAATTTCTGTGTTACAAGGGCTAGCGACCGTGCCCAGCCCCATCCCCCACCAAAAATAAATAATAAAAAAAATATAACACGCACACATGCACCAACAATTTTTTTTTTTGAAAAAAAGAAAGTTTTTTCAACTTCATCAATTTCTTTCAACAAAAAATGTATAACTTGCTTGAACCTTCATTTTACCAACCTTAAACGCTAAAACACATGGGGATGCTGTTTTCCGAGTTTCTTTTTGTATATGTACTCACTTTACTAGGAAACATCCACCTGCTAATTGCGAGATGGAGTACTAGTTAATTGTTTCTCTGGAGAAAAAGATGTTCAGCGTTGGTTGGCACCACCATGTAGTGGCGGAGCCCCACCATGTTGAGGGTGGTCAATTGCCCTCCCTTCCTCTCAACTTTACAAAATTTAAAGAGTAGCCTTGAAACTATTAAAAATATTTATGTTTTTGTCATAACTGCATCCCCTCAATTTTGAAAGGAAAATTTACCAAATTGGTCCCTGACATTTAAAAAAAAAAAAAAAAATTTTAGTCCATAACATTTACAATCAGATAGAATAGTCCCTAATATATAAATTATGAGTCGGTTTGGTTCTAATGCTCGTAGTTGCTCATTTCTTTGGCTAAAAATGGCAAGCCTCTCTCACATAATTTCAAGGGCAAAATTGAAAAACATACTTCGCTCCCCCGGATGAACATGAGAATGTTTAGAAAGCTTATTTCATAATTTGGGTAGGTATAGAATCTTCTTCCCGGATTTATAGGTTTCCAAGAATTCCCAATGATGCGTTCCTTTTCACAAAGATATCGTTTGTTGTTCAGATCCATTGTACTCTTCAATAGGTCAGTTTCTTTGCATTTTTTTGTTATTCTTTCTCAATTGCACAATCATCCAGTTGTAGCCGCTTTTTTCCTCTTCAATTTTGGTTTTGATGCGAGGCAATTAGGGTTTAATTGGGGAAATATGAAAGAAAGATGGAAACCAGAAACGAAGTGTGTTTTCCAGTTTTGCCCTTGAAATTATACTCACGTGAGAGAGACGTGCTATTTTTTACCGGAGAAATGGGCAAATACGAGCATTAGGACCAAATTGGCTCATAATTTATATGTTAGGGGTTATTCTAATTGATTTAAATGTTAGAAACTAAAAAAGTTAGGAACCAATTTGACAAATTTCCCATTTTGAAAAGTACAAGTTTTTCCTTTACATTGCCCCTTGAGAAATCCTCATTCCCTTTACATTATCTTCTTAACCAACCAATTTTTGAAACATCTCTCCTACAATACAAATGTTTTAAAGCTATTAAAACATAAAATTGTTTACTACTTGAATAAGAAATAAATTCAATAATTTCTCAACACAAAAAACTCATAATAAAAAGATTATCTTTAATTAAAATTCTCTTTGCATAATAACGACATCATTTTATATATATAATATTGCCGCTACTGACCATAAGTCCCGACTCCATCACTGTCACCATGGATGTTGGCTGAAATACGTCTAGTGCTGGCAACAATACAAACATGTCTTACTGTCTCATTCTTATTTTCCGTAGTACCCAGTTCAGTTGGAACTTCGAGCCAAAAAAAAAAAAAATGAAGACAACTGAAGGCACAAGCTATAAATTAATAACAAGTTGATCATACATCTCGCAGTCATCTAGTTATGCCACTTTGCTCGTGTCTTGCCCGGCCAAGAGACTTGGCTTTTCAAGTCTTTCTAGTGGCGACCGGCGATTTGAGTCAATATTCTAAATGACTGAATCTTGAAAGCATTCCGATTAAAAATGCAAAAACGATAGATGTAAAATAACTTTAAACAGACAAAAAAAAAATGAAGATGGCCTTGAATGAAACTTTTGTAAAATCATTGGGGTTGGCTTAATGATTAGGAAAGGATTCTTAAAATCCTCATCACTGTCAAGTTTAGAGTTTAAGAATTTGAATTTTATGTCTAGCAGTTGAGGATAGATAGGGTGTGAGGAGGGGTTGGGAGAGTAAAAATACAGAAAATGTATATTGGTGTTGCTACCATGATAATTTGCTTATCCTAGCCAAAATTTATTGCATCATTTGTCACTCAGTGGATAATAAATTGATTTAGTGAATAAATATCTAAATATTTTGTGAATATCCCATATTAAATATCATGACCGCTACTTACCATTACTAATTAAGCACACCGAACACGCAAGAAATTAATTTCGTCAAACATTGAATGTTTCTTGAATTTCAGATCAACACCTTTCTTGTTGCCTGTATACTTTGATTTGTCTTCTTGTCATTGTCCATCATCTACCTGTTTTTTCTCCTACATAAAACAACTAAAAATGTTGAACTTATTCCATGATTTATATCATGCCACATGGTCAGTGTTGACTAATAAGAAACTTGCCTCAGTTGAAGATTTCTTTTCTATATATTTCCACTGTTTCTTGGATCCATTTGATTACTAACCTTCAGGAACTGCCTGCTTTGTACTTTCTTTTACTTAACACTTGACCGCAAACCTTAGAAGAAAACAGATCCTCAGCACTTTTGTTTTCATTCTAGCTGTACAAAACAAGGTTACTCTTCATATTTCTTATAGGAAAATTAAATGTTATCCTTTTCACTTTGGGACAAGACCAGCTTTATTTTCCAGGTCAACAACACCACATCTGTTCACAAAAAAAGGTCAACAACATCACATTTCTGCTGAGCTTACAACTAGCGACAAGTTTATTGATATGTTTTGTTCGACCTAATTTAGATAATATCTGTCGCGTATTGTGTTTAGCAATTCGGATACTATGTAGGAAATGTGTATACTTGTTTTACAAAAAAAAAAAAAAAAAAGTAGTAAAAACATATACACATGAATTTTCTTTGATTTTACTCTTTCCCTTTGTTTCTTTATTAAAAGTCTAAGTTGATAAACAAATGTAGAAAATGGAGCCGTAAATTATTCTGGTCTTTCGCAGGAATCGGGTCTCCCAAGTTCCATTTCAAATATATAGTCTGTTCCTAAGGTGTAAGCAAGTTTTTTTTTAGGCAAAAAACGAATTATTTTATTGATATGCAATTCAACTGTACAATGGAGAAAGAACTCCTACTACATCTGAGATACTCCAGTGATCTACACTACACACCAGTTTGTCTATTTTTAGCTACTACTGCAACTAGTAGATCACGCACTCCATTGACAACCTGGTTCAATCATCAACTGCCAATTCTCTTGAGTTCGAGGAGCTTTAGGCCATGAAATAATCACCATGTGGACCATTCTACTGATGGCTGTAAGGACTTGTGCACGTAGCAACATGTTGGAAGATCCTTCTATTCCTCTCCTATCAAAGCTGCCAGACAATGACAACTGAAGAGAGTCTTCCGATCTTAGCAGCAAAGGAGTTGGAACCACCATGGTGACACCACCAATCTAATTCTTGTTCCAAGGTTAGTGTAGAAATAGATAGTGATGAGTCCACATTGAAAGTGTCTGAAGAATGAAAGAGATTTATAATCAAGTTCACATCTATTCAAATATATTTGGATTGTGGGAAATTTTGGAGGGAAACTTCAAAATTGCACATACACTTGCCATGTTGACTATTAAATTAGAATATAAATTTAGTGGTCAAAAGATTGGCACTTGGTTACTTGGGTCTTAAAAACCCAAATTAATTTTAATTAATTTTGTTTTAATATTTCTTCTTAACTAAATGGTTTTCTTTTAGGGGTTGTGTCTTATGATACAACTCTTAAATGTCCGTTAAGTATCTATTCATTTTAAAAGGTACCTATTCAGGAAGAAATATGTTTTCAAAGAACATGAGATTTCTTTTGGGGTATCTGAATGTTATAAATAAAGATGTCCAGATATCAGAAAACTCACATTTTATTTCTAGTTTTACTATTCTTCTACTTCTTTGAAAATGATATTCTCTAAAACCGTTCTAGGGAGAATTTTTGCATACCACTGTGTAGAAATTCTGGTTGACTTTGTTATTTTTGGAGGGAATTGCCGCAAACCTGGTAGTAGAATAGTGGGGGCAAATTTCCTTAAGAAAAGTGAATTTTCATGCCAAAATCATTTTCTATAGTTGTAGTTATTACAAATTCCTAACAGTCAGCACCCCCTATATAGCAAGCACAATCTTTGCACTTGTTCCCACACACACCTGGAGAAGGAACACTCAAAAATAGATGTTTAACAGATTCATCCTCTTGATCACATAACACACATGTAGGAAGTGTATTAGTTACACTCCACTTGGGGTCTGTTTAGTAGGATGTAAAATATTTTCTTTGGGAAAATAATTTCATTGGAAGTCTTTTTTTTTTTGGAAAAAGTTTTGTTTTCTTTCTAATTTTCATTTGTTTGGTTACTTTTGGAAAACATTTGTTCTCACGAGTAATTAATTCAATTCTTCACCATATCAAGAAATTCTCTCCCGTCGGCCGGCTCCGCCATTTCTCTTTCATCTCCACCACAAAAAACTTTCCTCCACCACATACACTACCCCTGCCATCATTCTTTGACCAAGAAGAGATTAAAGCAATAGACACATGAATGATCAATATTAGTTTTCCAACTCAATCGTAATCAGTTATAAGACATTGAAGATGACAATGAAATAAAACCAACTCTCACGGGAATATTTTTACTGCTAAAATTCTTTCAAAGATCTAGAAGATCTCGGATTGAAATTTCCAAAGCAAAAGCTGGACATTGTTGGTGATATATAGAATTAATTCATCTCTCTCCTCCGTGGCCAATCTTAAAGTCTTTCTTCCTTCGGTAAAAGTTCCTCTGAGATCTCTTTTTTCTTTATGCCGCCAATCTCCTTGTTTTGTCTCTGTAGATCCTCCCTATTTCTGCAGATCTTAATTGTTTCTGTAAGTCCGACGCAGATGCAATGTGATGTGCGATAGGTTGGATTGTGTTTCTGTGAGAGGAGGAATAACATGAAATGAATAGAGGGATTGATGATGTTTTGTCGAGAGATATCAGACAATCCCACCGAAGCTATTTCCTATAGCCTTTTACTTCTTCTGTTGATGAATGAAACTAAGGACAAAAGGGACAGGATCAGAGCGTTGAAAATAACTTTAGTAAATTTATAAGTGAAGTTATTTTACACCCACTTATGGAAAAGATTTTACAAGAGAAATCATTTTCTCAGCGCTAAATTGAACCAAATAGCAGAAATCACAGAAAATATTTTTTGGAAAATCTTTTCTGTCGAAACAAACAGACCCTTGATAGGCCTATTTTTAGTCATCAATTTTTGCTGTATTATCAACCTCAAAATAAAAGCATACTTGAGAACAAAACCTTTTCCCAAACTAAAGAATTCCATTTCACTTTTCTGTCAACTAGATAGAGTTTCTTCAAAGCAGATTTAACAGAAAAGACCTTCGTATGATCCTCTCCGTGCATTTGCTGTAAAATAGAATTAGGAGTAGACTCCTAAAACTCCTGCGTTATTACATTAAACCTCCTTCCCTTGGGCCAGGACCACCTTCCATCCTTCACCAGATCACTTACCTTAGATGCAATAGACAATCCTAAATCTCTTAAATATAATGGCTCATATGCATGCCAATTATCAAACCAGAAAAAATTGCTCTTACCATCACCAATGTCACTTTTAATCCATGACTGAGCAAAGTGCCTAAGTTGTAACAACTTTCTCCAATACCATGAAAAATTAGCGGGAATTTTCACTTCCCATAGACTGCCCTTTCAACATCACAGAATGCAACCATCTAACCCATAAAGAATCTTTTTTTTTTTGACAGAGATTCCAAATGAGCTCAAAGATTAGATATTTATTCCAGTTAGCTATGTTCTGCACTGCTAATCCACCATCCTTCTTTGGTCTACAGACATCTTCCCACTTTACAGGTTGACTAATTACAAGTTAAGAAGTTTTATTTTATGTTAATAATCTCTGCAAATTACAGGTTGACTAATTGAGGATTATTTCAACCAAATGTACATAGTTGTCCAACTATAAGAAGTTTCTAATAAGCTCCCACAAGAACATAGGTGATATTTGTATTCATTAATCAATTTTATGGAGTTACAAACTTAGTACCCATGAAAACACGAGAGAGTATGATTTCTGGGTGACTGCTACTAATTAGTTATTTACTTGCCCGCCATCACTGGAAGAAATAATCCATCAAACTTTGGGGATTGCTTGAAGAGCCAGTGCCACTAATAGCATTTTTTTTTATAGTAATTGCAGTTTTCATAGCATAATATTTTGCATATTTTGCAAAATGGTCACCCGTTGTGAATGATTTGAGAAAATTGGCAGTTCGGATTCAATTCCAATTTCAATATTTTGTGGCTCAAATAATTTACTTGTGTTGATTTTTTGTACATGCGTTGCTCCAGGTTGCATACAAATTGATTGTGTGTGTCCCAGGCATTGGAACAGCTGCCAACATTTTCAACACTGTAACTTGGTAGAAGTAAATTGTATTTTACAAGTCTATCCTTTTCTGGCCACAAAATGTGCGTAACCTCTGTTTCATCAACTAGAATAAAATGTCTTTACTGCCCAGAATCGATTTAGATGTTGCTCAATGAAAAGAAAAACATCTGTTGACTCCATTTGCTTGAATTCTACAATTCTTGAGTTCAATTTGGTGATTCCTTTAATTGCATTTTTACATGATTTGATTTTCTTTTTCAAAAGGATTTTCTGCACTTAATTTGTCCATCCAAGTAGTGTAAAAAGTTAGCATGTGTATGTTTGTTTGTGTGAAAGTATGTTAGTGTATGTTTTAGTGTGTATGCATGTGTGAAAATGATGTGTTACCATCCAAGGAACTTAAGAAGTGAGTGTGTATTTGTATGTGTGAAAGTATTTTGGTATGTGAAAATATGTTTATGCATGTGAAACTGTGTTTATATATGTAAAAAAAAAAAATCATTTTATATGTGTAAATGTGTGTAAGAGAGTATTATGTATCAAAATATATGAAATAATATGTTGGATTATAATTCGGTCATGGGTTTGAATTGATCTAATATGACACAATCTAACATCAACCTAATTTGTAGTTGAGCGGGATGGATATAATCCATCCAAATGAAAAGCGAGCACTAATCAACCCAAAAACTGCTCAACCTGCTCAATTGCCAAATTGGCACTTTGAAAATATTAAACACATGGTTAGCTCCCAAAGGAAGTATAATGTGCTGGTCATCTTGCAAGTTTTTTTTTTCATATTTTTTTAAGCAGCGAAAGGACAGATTTAAGAAAGAAAGGGGAAGGAAGATTAGAACCAGGACTTCTAAATCTGGAGACCAAAATGGTATTCTTTCAAGTTCAACATCTAACTAATTAATGCTCATTCTATCTAATCTTTCATTGCTTTATGCCACTAAAAGGAGTTCGTTTAAAGTAGTAGAGATCAGGTAATTAGAGCAAAATCCTTCAGTGCGTATAAATTTGCGCATTTGCACTTCAAAATTCCACTCCTTGTGGACAAAGAATTGGACACTTGGGGCTTTATTATTTTTATACAGTGATTTGTAATATTAGCTATATGCAAATATATAGTTTAAGTTGTTAGGAAATTGTAATAGTTAATACTTATTATTATTTTGATGAGAGTTGGGCAGACGTTTTATTGGATTTTCTGATTAAGGATTAAATTATAGAATGACATTATCATCTTCTTTCCTGTTTTAATTAAGGCGTGACTTGTTGGAGTCTACATTTGTCGATCAGACAAGAAACCAACATGATGCTTTTGTCAAGCAATCATAAAATTCAAGGTCTTTATTAACCATATTTATTTAGCTCCAAAATCACCTGTCTGCCTTGCCTGATATCCATTTATCAAGTACGGGGCATATCTTTTATAGGCTTTATTTGAATGAAAAGGATAATAATCTGTGCAATAATGACAGAAAGTAGATCAAGCAAGACATAGATACATACAGATGTGAGAATCAATCGAGACAACATGTCTTTATAAGGTCCTTCAGCAAGTAGGTTAAAAGGAGTCTTAGGTATTGTTTATTAAGTTGCACTACACAGTTTGGCATACTCAATGTGGAAACAATTTTACAAGTTTTGATAGGTATTGTGTTTGCACATCATGTTGGACAAATCGTTTATGCAATGAGTCATTAGTGACACCTTCAAAATGGTGTGTAAAATTGCCCCAACAAATGATGAAATTGCAAGAATGTGATTGTCACTCCACTGGAATTGTATACTAGCATAGTGCTTAGATAGACAAGTTTATTGCATGGAACTGAATAAGTAGGAGAGTAGGTTATAATTTAACAATGTGTGGCAGAAGAAATAACAAATTGTGAAGTTTGGCATACTCAGTGTGGGAAAACAGTTACGAATCTTGTTAGTTATTGTGGGTGCACATCATGTTGGATAATTGTTACACGCAATGATTCAGTAGTGACAATATTAGAAGTGTTGTGTAAAATTGGCTGAACACACGTTGAAATTGTTCCACGGATTTGTTACTTCATTCGTATTGTTGAATACCGTGATAAATGAAGGAGAAGTTGATTCCACCGAACTTGATAGGTAGGAGAATAGATTATGATATGACTAAATTAGGCATAATTAACAAGAAACTTTGCACGGTGGCAAATAAATTGTGAAAAGAAGATTACTAGTACAGTAATTATTGTGGCATATTTGATAGTTTTTACACACAGTAGGTCAGAAGTGACCGTAATAGAACTGCTCCATAAAATTACATCAACATACTGTAAAATTGCTTGCCCCCGTGTGCTACTTCATTGATATTGTACAGTAGTATGATAAATAAAAGAAGAAGTTGATCCCAAGCAAAACCTGATAGGTAGGACAACATATTATGTTGATTAGTGCTAGTTGGAATAAATAACAAACTGTGAAGAATAACTTACTCAATGTGAAAAAAAATGTTACAAGTTGTACTATAACTAGTGTGACTAATATTTGAAACTCATATATTATATTTAGCAGTACTTCATCATATATTATGTGGTTGGAAATGAAATTTTGGAATTGAAATGCAATTTATTTGTAAAAAACATTAGTTTACATGGCAAGAATGCGATCAAGAAGCTCACGTCAGGAAGCAGAGAGAGAAGAACTAGCTGAAACAATTGGTGAAACAGAACACGAGGTACCACCCAAATCATTGAATAGGTAAGTGGTCAGTGCTTGTGTATGGTCATGACAGGTTGGATTTGTCATCATTATAATGCATTAGAATGTTGATAATGCAGGGGCCGGATGGGAAGGAAAAGAGCCAATAAAAGGAATGATCGTTTAGGTGGAGAGGAAGAAATGCAGACAGCAGGAACAAGCAAGGTGGCAGAACCAGTCCCACGATTGAATCCATGGATGAAGTTCAGGTAAGATCATTGAATTTGAGGAAAAAATAATGTTACTAAATAACACAAATAACTTTGAAGTTTTGAATGTGGACAGGAAAGAGTATCAACGCATGGTTTCCGTGAAGGGTGTTAAGGTGACAGAGGTATGCTGGCCTAGCAAAAATAAAAACTGCAATCATTCAACTGATGGTCAGGCTAAGAAAAAAATAGTGAAACGAGCAATTGTTTTGGGTTTAGTTTAACGTGCATTTTGACTTTGTTTATTCAATGCAATACAATGACATTGCCCGTGCAGCATACAATAAGTTGAGTGAGGAAGACGTGAGGAAGCGAAAGGAAGAGTATTTGAAAGAGAAAGAAGAGTACGAGAAAGAAATGGAACGTCTTTGAAAGCCGATAGTGTGAAAAGCACGGGTTCAGATTAAGATAAATACACGTCATGATTCGTCAAACACTTCATGAAACTCTATTCGTGTCTAATGCATATATCTAAAAAATGGTGTAGAATCAAGACTCATGCATCTCCTTGCAAGTTGCAGTGTGTATGTAATTTTATCTATATGACTAATACTAATTTACCTATAAGCACCTTACACGAAGTGATTTATGAGGTACAATCAGTTTACAAAAATGTAAATAATTTTAGATATTAGTTACTTAACCGTGTATATCTATAAAAGGTAGTGCAATGGTACGCATAAATTTAGAGTGGTTATTTTGTCCTTTGATCAATTTGTGCATCTTTCTATAGTAGATGTATAATTTTACTTGTATGATAATCATTATTTGTGTGTGAATACCTTACACGGGATGATCTATGAAGTACAATCGGTTTACAAAAATGTACATCATGTTAGGTGTTAGTTTCTTGATTATATAAGCATATAAAAGGGAGATTAGATATAGTGCAGAAAAAGTAGTTACGTGAGTTGAAATAGCTCCATCATATCTCATGACCGTAAATTCCACAAACATCCCTGCAACTTGTTGTCTCAATATAACCATAGCTGTTGAGTCGCCATATTCATTTTGGAATGCAACAAATACGGTTGGTGAATACGTCTCTGCTGCATGCACAAGCATAGGTGTTTGCCTTAAACCTACCATGGGGAGTTTTTGCCTCACTTCATATTCTGCGATGAGTTCATTATGTCTCTTTTCATCAACCACCCGATTGAAATGTCTAAAGAACTGCACAAGATCGTGATCCAATTTCAAATGATTTTTAATTGCTGCATTTAGGCTTTCGCTAAGTTGGGTGTCTCGCATTTCCGCGGTCCATTTTTCTTTCATCATACACCTTGCCCATTTATCACGAATTCAATACAACCTTAAAAGCCATTCATTATTTTCAACATTGTGTTTCTTCACCATCGCCTCCCACACCCTGTTGAATTGTTTCACTTCTTCAATCTCATACATACAGGCACCAAACATGTATGAAAGGTCACTATTTTTCTTGTAGTGATTGCCAAGATGTTTCATAAAATTACGCATTATGTAAAACGTATATAGACCGTGAAACGTTTGGAGCGTGACAAGTGAAAGAGCGGCTGCCATGGAGAATAGCATTTCTTTTGGGGCATGTACAACTTTGTACGTTCTTAGTTACAACGTTCAAAATTTGAGATCCAAGAAAATGCACGTTCAAATTACTATCCTGTGGAGAACAGCATGAAATTACACAGGAAGCAGTTGTTAAAGTTGATACCACAAACCATTTACTATGCATGGTCATAAATAGCTGCTACGTTAAAAATTTCTTCTCACTATCTGCCAACAAATCTATACCTCTTTGGTATCTCATCCCCATCTATTTTGGCAGTAGATCCTTCCTTTCATCCAATCTAAAAGCAGTAGGTGTTAGCATAGTCATGCAACCCACAAACGAAGGATCTCATACAAGTTTACAATCAAAGATTCGGCAAAAAAGACGGAAAGTATCGTTTACTCCAACAAATGCCCTAAGAAGGTACAAAAACACCATATGGGAGGAAACTTGTTGTAACGTATTATAACATTTACCTAACTGGTTGTAACCCATTTTATACTGTTTGTTCTTCATTTTTGTTGCATTATAAAACTTAGTTTTAACATTACAATTAGTTGTCCAAGGAATGATTTTCTTGTGCGAAATTATCATACTACAGGTGCTCGTGTGGTTACTTAATCAAGTTATGAATGTAACTAAACCTGTACACTATTCAAGTGCCTGTGATACATCCTATCAATGCTACGATAAAATCGGCAAGAAAATATAAACCATATGGCCTCAATGATAATTTTTTTATAAAAATATCAAAATAATAATTCAAATGTAGCATCATAACAAAATAATAACAAATGTAAACCTATTGTAAAAATGTTACTCAATTTTTTGCTGACTTTATAATTTCCTAACAATTTTATACAACCCAATACATACTATTGATGACTACTAACACAGGACGCGATTACAATTGTAACCCACTTGTCTAAGTTTGAAAAGAGTGAAACATCAATAGTGCCTGTATAACCTCCTAAATAAGTTGTAACAAATTATTAACAGCTAGTAACTGAACATATGCAGCATTTCCAAGTTGGGTCAACCAACTTAATGTGTCGTTAAAAAATTATAGGTACACATCATTCATCAACCTGCTTCTCGGGGGAGGCGACGTCAACAGTTAGTTGTAATCCCTGGGTGTTATTTCTTTCCTGAAAGAAACAACGATGCAACATCATCTAATACAGTTAATGGAACATACGGTTAATGATATATGATGTCCAAGTTTCCAATTAGCAATACTACATAAACATGTGTTGTAATGATAAAAGTTTGTCACTTGGGGTGATGATGAAAATACATGATATGTATCAATATCAAAGTGTGTTGAAATTGCCGCACGCTCCTGCTTCTGTGACGCCCCGAAAAAAAATGAGATTGAGAACCCGGAAATTTTCTAAAATTTCTAGGGTTTATTTATTTAATCGCCCGCCTTTTCTACATTTTCTTTATTAGAAAAATTCTCCAGATAAAGTTTATGAGCAAAGATAGTTTTAAAATGATTTTTCTAGTATCGGTTAGTTTTTGAGAAATTAAGAGCGTATTTTGGACGTGGGACCTGCTAGTGCGGTAAATGCATTATATTTGTGACAACTTGTTGGAATTTTGTATTAAGTGATATTATTTTACAAAGTGTTAAGATATTTGTATTGGAGAGACAAAAAGATAAGTTTTAAACCTAAAGGTGACAAGTGTCACCATAAGATTTAGTCTTGAGTTTGACTACTATTCATAACTTTACCATTTAATTAAAATTGGCCAAAAATCTCTTCATTTTGCAAGCTTCTTGGCCGAATTTTCTTGCTCAAAGAAAGAAAGAAAAGCTCTCAATTTTCTAGTCTCCAATCTTGCCCAATCTTTCAATTAAACCGATTAATCTTCCAATTACTCCATAAAACCTCTTAGTTTGGTGGAGTTGAGCTTGGTTGTGAAGTTGTTTGGAAAACTAAGGTGGCTAGTTGCTCTATCTCTTGTATTGCTAAGGTGAGTTGTGAAGGACCCCTCTCCTTCCTCTAATGATGTTCAATTCATGATTGGTGGTGGTATAAGATGTACTTTTATGGATTACACCTTGATTTTTGGTTGAATTGGTGAAGTTTTATAATTATTGGGGATTTTTCTGTTTTCATATGAATATGATTATGTGGTCATGTATGATGATTGGAAATGATGTTTAAGAACTCTATGAGGTGGAAAAAGTGGTAAATTGCAAACAATTTCTGTTTTGGAAGGAATTTTGGAAAGTTAGGGTTTATGATTGTGCATTCTGTCCGAATTTATAGCTCATAGATAGAGGCAGAATTGGCCTTGGGTTAAAACATGAAAGTTGTAGGGAATGATATTTTAGAGGTACCTACAAAATTTCAGGTCAATCGGAGTAGTGTAACTTGTGAAAAGACGGAATTACCCTTGCTATCCTGGTTTTACCCGAATGTAAGAATTGCTTCTGTAATGGGTTATTTTGGTTGGGAATGCTTCGGAATTGGTTGTTGAGGTCTTCTGATGAAATGTAGCCCTATTTCTTAGCTTTCAGCTGGTTTTATAATTGCTGGATTTGGACTTGGATAGCCTGATTTATGATGTTTCCGCTAGAATGGATTCTGTGAATCTGTTTTTGTGATTCTTGTGTAGTATCTTGCATTTTTGACCTGGTTACACCATAAACTGGGTTGAGTGACCTTCTACAATATTGTAGCCCTATCTCTTAGCTTCGAAACGGTGGGTCTTTCACCTTCATCCGACAATCGTAGCGCCTTTGGTGCCATTACTGTAAAATGACGTCAAAAACTATTTTTTTCAGGGTTAAAGCTAGCTCCATTTCCGGATTTTCCTGGTTTACTCTAGTGCTTATACATTCTTATGGAGCCCTATTTTGGTGGTATTTGGAATTGGTTTATGACTTGTAATCGAGTTTTATTGTGCTTATTGGAATATTTTAGAGCTTGAATTGTACTTGTACTATTGGGAGCCTATTGAACGGCTGTTGTGAAGAATTTATATTTCGTGTGACTTTGGGACTGGCTGAGGAAATAATGAAGCCATGATGGCTGGAAAAGTTAGCAAATTTAGGGAAAGTGCTGTCCGAACTTTGAAGGGATTTGTTTGCATTGAGTTTGTGATCTAAGACTTGGATTTGAGCAAGGCAATATTATATGATGGATGATTTCTGAGCCATGGAGGTGAGTGACCTCAAACTATTTCTAATAACTGTTTTCCTGCATTATTTACTTTTGAACTGTTTCCAAAGTTACTTTTGAACTGTTTTCTTGCATATCATGCAAGTCTAAAGTTATTTATGAACCGTTTCCTGTATTATTTACTTTTGAACTGTTTCCAAAGTTACTTTTGAACTGTTTTCTTGCATTATTTACTTTTGAACTGTTTTCTTGCATATCATGCGTGCTTACATGTGAGTGTTCCTTGTTTGCTATATTCCTTGACTTATTGGCTTGTTATTATTGATTGATAATATGTTAAGTGCTTTTAATGATTGTTAAAACAAGTTTTCTAGGCGAGTGTGTACTTTATCGCACTCGACCTAAATAAATGCGGAATTTTCCATGATTAATGATTAAATGCTAGTTGCGCATGAATGTAAGCCTTTTGGCTGAACTGGCCACTGCCCCTTGTTACCGATCGACTCGAGACAGAAGCGGACTCGGTCGGACGATATGGTGACCTGGGTGAACGTTTTGGTATACTCGAGTATTACCTTTGTAGGTTGGTGGAGGTTGGTGGAGCCTGGACAATGTCCAGGAGAGGGTGAATGAAATGAACAAATGAACGAACAAACGAGGGTTTATTCACAAAATTAAAATTTCAAATAATTGGACGAATAAAGGGAAATGGCAAGAGAACGAGCGAGCGCGCGAATATTTGGCTCCATGTGGGCCCGTATCCTTTTTAATGAATGTTGCTATCGCTTTCCATTGTAAATGTTTCTTGAATTATTGATACTCCATCATTGATTTATGACATCATTGAAATGAACTATTGTTAAACCGATTTGATTACTGATTTTACTGGTTACTCGCTGAGTTTCTAGCTCACCCCAAAACTATTTTATTCTCCTCCACAGGGCTCGTGGCGAAGGAAGGCTTGTTGTGATTTTATTGTTGTGGAATACCTCTTGTATAATAATTGGGATCATGGATCAGAGTGGCGCAGTGGAAGCGTGGACGCTTCGCTTTTGATATGTAATTCTTGGGAAATTTGATGTAATATATGAGATTTATATTGTAATTCATTTGAGTTATGTTGAGATTTATCTTGTATTCATTTGAGAACTGTAGTGAACGACTGAGTCCCGGCGAGAGTTGGGCAGGCGGTCCGCCGAACCCTTTGGTTCGCCTTAGGGGGAGGTGGGGCTGTCACAGCTTCATTATATAATATAAATATCAACTGTAAATAAATCATTAGCAGTGCCTACATTGCTCAATTAAAAGTTAAATTGAACTATACATTATAACAAAAATGATATATTAGACCATTAAGATATCTCTGACGGAGTTATGTTTGAAAAAAATAGAAAATTTGAGATGTATCCATTCTGTAGGGATAGTAGCAGGAGGCCCCTGATTAGCCAAACGATGGACATTCGGATAATACAAAATAATATGTTATTAAAGCGAGCATACATTAACTACATATATGTATGCATTAGGAGCGTTTGGGTCCCCACTATTACAATAAGCAGAAAAGTAGTTGTGATTGGGAACAACAAAGTCTTTATTTTTCCTACTAAATGTATGTATACCATTTCACTTTACTCGATTTCGGGAGCAACAGTGTTTGGAGGGCCATTCACTGACTGACTCATTAAATGCGTCTAAGAGTTTTGAAAGGCCAAACAATTGTATAAGAAGATAAAATAGGTATATGAGAATGTGTTGACCTTGGTCGATCAATCCTTGGTTTTGATGATTAACAAACTAAAATGTAGATTTGGGCTAATGTTTTTATGTGAGCAATTTGTTAGAACAGATTCTTGTGGCATAAAAGAAGAAGCAAAAACAGGGCACTCATGTGGGACGTCCGAAAGGAAGCTATCGGACGTCCGAAAGGATGAAGAACATCAAGAAGGAAACTCTGTCGGACGCTCGTGAGGAAGCATCGGACGTCCGGAAGGATCGGACGCACGCATCGGACGCACATCGATCGCATCGGACGTCCGAGAAATTTCGCAAAGATTTGATGACTCTCTGACGACGTTCGGACGCAGGGTTCGGACGTCCGACAGGTGGTTTGGACGCAGGGTTCGGACGTCCGACAGGTGGTTCGGACGTCCGACAGGCCAACGGCTAGTTTTGACAGCATTTAATATTTGACCGTTAGAGAGCCTTTTGAAGCCATTTCTCACCTTCTATAAATACCCCAAAGCACAAGAAGACAAGAGACTTTTGCCAACACAAAATACAAGCTTACAAGTGAGATTTTTGAGTAGAAAGATTCTTTGTTGGTTGTATAAGGGGTTGGGAAAGTTGGGTTGTGAGGTTGCTCAAGTGAAGGTTACTCTCTAGGTGGAGTAAAACCTTGGTGAAGGTGAACCTATCACTTGGAGTGGTAAAACCTTGGTGAAGGTTGCCTCATTTGTATAAAATAGTTCTTATTTGGGTGAGTGATCTTTCAAGTGTAGGTTGTTGAGGGTTAACTAGAATAGTTGTAAAACTCCTTGGCTCAACCAAAGTGTGTTTGGGGTGAGGAAGGAGTGAGCCTTCACTTGTACGTCTTGGTTAGCATCGCCATCTATTGAAGAGGCTATTGGATTGATATTTGGTTTGCATTTCTCATCTTTTCTCTTTAATTAAGTTTTCTTTATTGTGCTTAAATTTGATATATCTTTGTGCATCATTGTGAAATTGTTTGTACTCATTGGGTTGCACCAGGCCTTACAATTGGTATCAGAGCTTGGTCTCTTTTGATCAAGCTTAACCGCTTAGAGTAAAGATCATGGCAACCATAAAAGTTTCTTTTTTAGAAGGACAATCTATTGATAGACCACCTATGTTTAATGGTTCTCATTTTAGCATGTGGAAACAAAGAATGATGATTTTCTTACAATCCGTTTATATTGAATTATGGTATGTGGTAGAAGATGGTCCTTATGAAGCTAGAATAGTTGACTCTACCACCAATTTGAGTAGATTAAAGACTAGACAAGAATTGAATGAAAAAGACAAGAGATACCTTTCTTTGAATGCCAAGGCCATGTGTATATTGTACAATGCATTAGATGTAAATGAATCTAGTAGGATTAAAGGTTGTAAATCAGCTAAAGATATTTGGGATAAATTGTGTGTATTTCATGAAGGTAACCAAGATATTAAAGAACAAAAGAAATCTTTGCTTGTTTCTCAATATGAATTTTTCAAAATGCATCCTCTTGAAAATGTTGATGAGATGTGTAGTAGATTTTGTGACATTATTGAAGATCTTAAATTGCTTGGAAAAGAATATTCTTTGGGTGAGAAAAATAGAAAGATTTTGAATGCCTTGCCAAAAGAATGGGAAAACAAAATAAATGCTATAGAAGAGGCAAAGGATTTAAATTCTATGTCCATTGAATCTCTTGTGGATACCCTAACCTCTTATGAATTAAAACTGAAATTCAAAGTGCAAGAGGAAGAAAATGCAAGAATGTATAAGAGAGGCATAGCTTTTAAAGCATCTCAAGTGGGGGATAACCCATCCTTCATAGGTAATGAAATCATGGAAGTGGACAATGATATAACTCCTCACATCAAAAGTTTCAAGAAGATCTTCAACAAGAGATGTTCAAGAGGAGATTGCAAAATTACATGGGATGAATGCAATTCAAAAAGAGAAAAAGAAGAGTTGGCCCAAATAGCACTAATGGCCGTTGGAGAAGATGAGGTAAGTTCTTATCACTCTTCTTGTGATGAAGATAATGAAGATGATGATGTGAAAATTCTTATGATTAAAATGCATAAAAGTTTGAGAAAATCTTATGCTAAAAATAAAGATTTGAAAACAAAAATAAATGATTTGTTGGAAGAAAACTCCAAACTTTTTCAAGAAAACAAATGTTTGAGAATGGAAAATGATGATTTAAAAAATCAAAAAAGTGTTTTTGATTGCAAAAATAATTTGAAAAGGAAGTTGGAAGAGAAAACAAAGTTTTATGAAAAAATGTTGGAGGAACAAAATGTGTTAAAGAAAAGAATTAATGACTTGAACGAGTTTCTCCAAAATGAAAAACAAACGTTTTCTCAAACAAAAGAAAGCAAATCTTTTCAAGGTACAAATAAGTTTGCTATGATAAGAAGTAAGAAAATTAGTTGCATTAAATCCACCTATGTGCAAAATACTTCTATCATGTGTCACTTTTGTTACCAATTTGGACATATGCAAAATGATTGCTATGTAAAGAAAAATATGAGAAAATGTATGAAATCCATGTGGATTGCTAGATCATGTTGTACTAACTCCCAAGAACCCTATAAAAAATTACAATTGGTATCATGAAAGTTTTGTCATTCTATATGGTCTTGATTTGGAAAATAAAGGGGGAGTTTGCTTTTTGATTGATGTCAAAAGGGGGAGTAGGATTTATTGAAATTTCTTTGTATGTTGGCATTTTCTAAGGGGGAGTTTTATTTGAACTTATTTGATCAAAAAAATCTTCATTTTGTTTGTCATCATCAAAAAGGGGGAGATTGTTGACCTTGGTCGATCAATCCTTGGTTTTGATGATTAACAAACTAAAATGTAGATTTGGGCTAATGTTTTTATGTGAGCAATTTGTTAGAACAGATTCTTGTGGCACAAAAGAAGAAGCAAAAACAGGGCACTCATGTGGGACGTCCGAAAGGAAGCTATCGGACGTCCGAAAGGATGAAGAACATCAAGAAGGAAACTCTGTCGGACGCTCGTGAGGAAGTATCGGACGTCCGGAAGGATCGGACGCACGCATCGGACGCACATCGATCGCATCGGACGTCCGAGAAATTTCGCAAAGATTTGATGACTCTCTGACGACGTTCGGACGCAGGGTTCGGACGTCCGACAGGTGGTTTGGACGCAGGGTTCGGACGTCCGACAGGTGGTTCGGACGTCCGACAGGCCAACGGCTAGTTTTGACAGCATTTAATATTTGACCGTTAGAGAGCCTTTTGAAGCCATTTCTCACCTTCTATAAATACCCCAAAGCACAAGAAGACAAGAGACTTTTGCCAACACAAAATACAAGCTTACAAGTGAGATTTTTGAGTAGAAAGATTCTTTGTTGGTTGTATAAGGGGTTGGGAAAGTTGGGTTGTGAGGTTGCTCAAGTGAAGGTTACTCTCTAGGTGGAGTAAAACCTTGGTGAAGGTGAACCTATCACTTGGAGTGGTAAAACCTTGGTGAAGGTTGCCTCATTTGTATAAAATAGTTCTTATTTGGGTGAGTGATCTTTCAAGTGTAGGTTGTTGAGGGTTAACTAGAATAGTTGTAAAACTCCTTGGCTCAACCAAAGTGTGTTTGGGGTGAGGAAGGAGTGAGCCTTCACTTGTACGTCTTGGTTAGCATCGCCATCTATTGAAGAGGCTATTGGATTGATATTTGGTTTGCATTTCTCATCTTTTCTCTTTAATTAAGTTTTCTTTATTGTGCTTAAATTTGATATATCTTTGTGCATCATTGTGAAATTGTTTGTACTCATTGGGTTGCACCAGGCCTTACAGAATGGGAATCCAAGCGTAACAAATTTATCACATAATGTAACATTAATGTAACTAATTATTCTGTTAGAAACATCCAAATAAGAGTTAAAGCCATGACCATTTTATACTAACCGAAACCGAGTCAATAGATGAGCGGCATCCCATAAACATGTGTTCATCAAATGAAATCGATGTCGACTCTGGTTCTGAGACCTGTACTATTAACATGACAATAACGTTATTTCATAGTGAATAGTACTTAAACTTTAGTTAACAGTACAACGATAACATTATTTTAACATAAATGTTTACCATCATAAAATTGGATCCATACCGTAGTCTGTGTAGTCTTTGACAATCGAGATTTTCTTTTTAATCTATCAAATTTATCGACCCAACTTTGAAAATAATTCAGCATGCTACCTGCTTCTCCATATGTTAAGCTCCTTTCCCGTCTCGTACGAAAATATCGTTTAAGGTTATCCCAAGTATATCCCACATTACCCATCCCACATACCTCCTTTTCCATAAGCTCATGGCTCTGTTTCAATGAAAGCCCAGCATCCTCGCTTATTTTAGCTTGGAATCCTTGAGCCTCACTCACTTTTCTTTGTGATGGCATCACGTGCAAACATTTAGCAATATGCAACTCATGGTTATGTTCTAAAATAAGGTCATACACATGGTACTTCATTATCCCTCTAAGCAACACAATAACCATTTTAGCTCCACACCCTGTTTTTATCGACGTCCGGGTCCTCTTTGATATCACATCACCTTCGTACTTGCATTTCACACCTTCTTTGCAGCAACTATATCTCCTAGACGTGGTCATACCGTCTTTGTCTTTATTTAGATAGTCTTTCCTCACGCTAAAACCCATTTGAAAGGCATATTTATTGTAAAACTTGTAAGCATCCTCTTCACTGCTGAATTCCATTCCTAACTCAGGAGTCCCATCTTTTACCAATTTGTTGCAATCCATTACTTCTACTCCTACCAATTTTGCATCAAACACCTTAATTTGCAACAGTTCGTGAATAGTATGTGCATAAACGACAACATAAATGTATATTACCATTCACAATGTGTTAGGCTACACACATTACTCGTATACCAAATCCTATTATTACGTTTATCAATATAATTAATTATTCACATCACTTTATTTTTACTCTAAAACAACGGCATTATCTATATACAAATACAACTCCATGTACACTAAGTTATACGGATTGTAATGTGTTGGTCACACGATGTAAGTATATTTTAACTGTATGTACATCCACTCTGGCGATTATATTGAGGTTCTAGGTACTTTGTTTCACTGGACCTTATGTCATTCATTACTGATACCCGCCTAAACTAACTCCGTATTTTATACCATTTTCTATATTTTGAGGGCCAAACAAGCATTTTCTACTCATTGTAATATATTTTTTAGGGTTAATACCACTTTGTCCCCTCAAACTTTGGACGATTACCCACTTCAGTCCCTAAACTTCAAAATGGGACAATTAAGTTCCTAAACTTATAAATACCTCTCACTTAAGGAAAATTGTTAACAAATCCTGAATGCCGTTGGTGGTCGAAGTGTCCCATTTTATAAGGGTTTAGGGATTTAAGTGTCCCATTTTATAAGTTTAGGGACTTAAGTGGGAGGTATTTATAAGTTTAGGGACTTAAGTGTCCCATTTTGAAGTTTAAGGACTGAAGTGGGTAATCGTCCAAAGTTTGGGGGGACAAAGTGGAATTAACACTATTTTTTACATCATCTAATTTACTTACTACACCAGGTACACCCATTTATTATTTACATATATGTCTTTTCCTCTGCTTCACCTTATTTAACTCTACACCTCCATTTTATACACACTGCATGGTCAGCAGAAGGACAAACTAAGATTGCGTGATGAGCATGGACCAACTACTAGATGCACAATGATTCATATCAATTGTAATATTGTGGCTATAACCTGTAACTTATTTACAACAGGATGTACATTCATTCACTTGTTAAATGTGACTTTGTTTCTCTCCTCTTTCCCTCATTTCGCTCGACGCTTTACTCGATGTAATACCCTTACGTCTTTGGATAACTACTCTCCCATTATAGTCCATCACTGAAAAGCTACACGCTCACACACATACATATGGTACAACTTCACTATTCTTCTATCATTTTCATTTATGTCTTTATTGAATCTAACAGTCAAAAAGTTGTTGGTATAAGATCACAAAGTTGCTGACATAGTTCAATCACATTACCTTGGCTTGCTGAGCGCTTTATGCTTCACCGAACTCGGACAGCGCAGTTGCTTCTGCTATTAAGTTGCACGAAAAATGGTGGGCAACGTGAGATAATGAATTCCCTCTTTAATTCGCTTCTACCTTACCGCCTGCCTTGCATGCATTGCTCATAAAATTTCCTACCAACTTTGGCCTTCTTTTACTGCACTCTTATTGCACTGTTTGCCTTCTTCCTTCTTCTTCTGATGGCATACCCCAACTCTTCTTCTGATATCAGCCGAGTACATTCACATACCAAGCCCGCTTTCTTCTCTCCATTTTGTTTTGTGCGGCCAATTCTAATTTTTAGCTTCGTTTTCAAAATTTCAATTCTTCCGTTTCCTCTAAACAGAGTCCGTTAGGGATATATTTTTGCTTTGGTGGAATGGCGACGTTTTTTGCCATCAACACAAGTATTTGACGTGACTTATTGTACTCCATTCGGTGGGTCTTGTGAGGGGACCGTTCAGGAGCAGTCCATCTGATGACCGCTCCTGCCCCGTATCCGTTGATGGTCCATGTGACCCAACAATTTTAAGCTCTTTTCTTTTTTATTGTGTGCTTTTTTATTATGTATATTGAGCAGATTTTCCTGCTTTGAAGTAGAAATCTGCCAAAAATGGTCCTTACCCTTCCCTTTGGAGGACTAATTCAGAAGGTAATCTATCAACTTTTGATGGCAAGCTACAGTAATTTTGGTATTTGCAATCTAGGATGAAACAATTGACCAAATGTACTTAAAAAGTAAATAGAAAAAGGGTTATAATGTGCTAAATAATGGAAATTTTGAAGTTTTTATCTGTTCTCATGTTTTCACTTCTTCAAGTGGAAAATGTGATCCGAGGAAAGCCCACATCTAGAATACAACATTTTCTATCGAGCTAGAAACACTAGAGCTATTGTTACTGAAGTTATGGGTATGAAGTCACTAGGCATTGTTCCTTCCCATGCCAGCATTAGAGTAAGTGGATTAAAATTGAATGCAATGTTCATGCTAGGTGCTCTTGTTTATTTTTGAACTGATAGGATATGTTGTTAGGTCTAGTTCCAGAAAATTGATCAGCGAGAATAATACGGTTCTTGACAACCTAATAAAAACAATAACAAAATAAATAAATCAAACAGAGAGACATGGAATTTTATGTGGTTCGTTCGAATTGACCTACGATCACGGGCGATGTAATGATCCCACATCGGCTAGGGAGGAAGTCCTGGGCGGCTTTAATATCCCGTTGTGGTGTCCCCCACCTGACCGAGGCCTTTTGGAGGGGTGCTGGGTTTCTTGACCTGCGGGTTTGGACTCTTCACTTGTTATGGACTATAACCGTACCTCCAGGAACAAAACCTACGGCCCAATGGGGCGGTTAACTGTGAGACAATATTGGTCAGAGGTGTTAGAATTGGTATTAGAACCGACTCCCGACCCTGGTGTGCCAGCGAGAATGCTGGATTCTCTAAGGAGGGTGGATTGTAATGATCCCACATCGGTTAGGAAGGAAGTCCTGAACGGCTTTAATATCCTGTTGTGATGTCCCCCACCTAACTGAGGCCTTTTGGAGGGGTGCTGGGCTTCTTGACCTGTGGACTTGGGCTCTTCACTTGTTGTGGGCTATAACCCCACCTCCAAGAACAAAATTCACGGCCCAATGGGGCGGTTAACTGTGGGATAATATTGGTCAGAGGTGTTAGAGGTGAAGGGGTAACGGTTATATTATAATATAAAAAGAGTATGCAAGAGAGAATACAAAACTTAGAAAATAATTTGAAAACACAAAAGGCACCTAAAATTGAAAACGTAAAAGAGTCTAAATAATACAAATTACTTAACAGTCCAAAGTCCCATAACGGATCCCAACGAGCCACCAATGAACCAAGAAACAAAAGGCTTAATAGGTTCCAACGAGTCAAAACTAACAAAAGATTCAACAAATTCCAACAGGTTAAAAATCATGAATATAGTAATCTTACTTCACCTTCATCTCAAAACTCTCAACAAGTTCCAATGGGCCAAATAGCTCTTCTTCAAAATCCAACTGAACTCCAATGGAAATTTTTTTTCTTCACTTTTTGTAGCGCCCAAAATTGATATTGATAGTTTGTTATTGTCATCAAGAACCCAAAACCTGAAACTCTGATATCAATTTGTTAGATCTAGTCCTAGAAAATTGACCAGCGAAAATAATATGATTCTTGGAAACCCAATAAAGACAATAACCAACTAAATAAATCAAATAGAGAGACAAAGAATTTTATGTGGTTCGGTCGAATTGACTTATGTCCATGGACGAAGGGATAGTAGATTTATTACAACAGAAAAAGAGTACAAAACCTAGGAAATAATTTCAAGGCCCAAAAGGCACCTAAAATTGAAAACACAAAAGAGATTAAATAACATAAATTGCTTAATGGTCCAAAAACCCATAATATGCTCTTTTGGTTTAATACCTAACCAAAACTCCTCTTAAATGGCCCCCTAAAACTCTCTTAAACTGGTGCATATGGTACTTGAACTGGTACCCTTAGCACCCATAAACCTATTTAAGCCCACTATATTTATAACCACAAAGAGGAAATGTTTTTTTTTTTTTTTGTAAAACTTTCGATGTGAGATACAAATACAAACTCAACATATGTTTTCGTAGTTGTATCATTTCACCTATGCAACTGTAATAACACTTGTTGTGAATAAATTGTTGATTTGAAAAATTACTTGATGAACTTTACCAAGCAAACTTACATGTTTTAGGACCTCATCCTTAAATTTAAAGCTGTTTTTTGCTTGTGGAGTTTCATTGAATTTGATTTTTGCCAGAACAGATTATGTTTTGACATCTTTTGTTGACTCTTCATCAGTTCCCCAATTTCGAGAAGACATGTTTTCTGTGTTCCGCTAGATAATGTTTTGATGCTTGAGTTTATTTTCATTAACTTACAATTCCTATGCTGTTACTAATGAATGCGGGGTATGTATATAACAATTAAACTCAATTCACAATCAAATTTTACATTTCTAAATTTCTAAATATCCCGCACACGATTTTTCGCAAGTATACGGGTCGTGAATGAGTATAGGTATTAAGAGTCGATTCCTCAAGGAAGACGGGCAACTACCGGTACTATTAAAAGTTCTCTATTATTTAGACTATCATTAAATTAAAACAAATAAACTAAACTATAGATGGATAGATACATACAAATAAAGCTCCTTGGGTAATGGAATCTCTACCTATTCATGCTAGTGCAACTCCCTTACCAAATGAGTACCAAAATTTCGGCTAAATTATGTCGTAATTTCCTAATATATGTGATACCTGCTTTCGTCGGTATACCAATTATACCTATAGTTAACTCATATCTACTTTCATGGTCATGAAATCAACTACAAGTTCATTAACTTCTATGAAATTACATGGAACAAAACCACAAAAGTCACAAAGTTGTGCCTTTACTTTCGTAAGTGTACTCCATAGGTTTAACACTTCTATGAACTAGTGTCAAATTCTAATTCTCATTGTAAATCTAACATCTTCAAATGATCATAATCAATGGCCAGTTAATCATGATTATAAGAGCAAAAGTGCTAAATAACTCAAACAAGATAATAGTATCAATTGGCCAAGAAATCAACACCAAATAATCATAGAAAGTTCAGCCAAATACCCAAGGTATAAACTTAAAATAACATCACAAATTGCATCAACAAACTTATAGTTCAATACAAAGATAAAAGAAGTGAAGAGAAGAAAACGCTTTGTCACTAGGGCTTCTTGAGCCTCTCTTCTTTATCTCCCTTGGCCTCCTTGTTGAGCCAATACAAGAATGGATAACAATAACTAAATTATCCTACACTAACCTATACTAAAACAAGAGAAAATAAAGAGAGTTAGATTTGTTAAGGGCTTGTGTTGGTTGTTCTTTTTCTTCTCCAAACTCTCTCTCTCTTATCTCAAGTTAACTTGAACTATAACTCTCTAACTACAACCCAAACTAGAAGAACTAGGTAGTATATGTTCTTGGACTTGCACTATTGGAGCCAAAAGGTCAAAAAGAGAAGCTTTTAGAACCTCTAAGTTAGTACAAGTTGTCTCTTTTTGTCTTATCAAAGATAAAGAAAGAAGCAAAAAACATGCAAGTTGGTAACTTGCAACTACCAAGAATCCCTTGCACAAATCCCTCAGGGATTCTCCCAAGGATTGGGCAGAACAAGTCTTTATTTGATTTTCTCTGCGAAATGAAGTTGCTGCCCACAAACCGTAGGAGAAACCGCAGGTGGATTCTTCGAGAGTTTCTTGTATCTTTTATTTTTCTTTTCCTTGCACCACTTCTTTTAGCATTTGTTGTGACTTCTCAAGTTTCTATTCTCGGACATTTCGCTTCCAATTGAGCTCGATCATTTCACCTACCAAACAACGAAATTTTGCGAGTAAAATGACAAAATCATAATTAATTCATTTATCAACTTAAGGTGCAAATTAGTGACCTAAAATAGACAGCTTATACAATTTAATCTTACAAATGACTAAAAAATAATGTGAAACACATTCACAAATATCATAATTTTAGCCATTATCAGTTACTGGCAAGTAACTGTTATATTAATTAGTTCAAATGCTCATTCTGTTCTTACCATTTATCATTTCTGTGTTATGATATAAGTGGTTCATTATTCAGTTGGTGATACAATAGCATGGGTAGGAGATATAGAACTTTATCATATTGGGTACTTAAACCTCCTTCATGTCTTGTAACTCAAGGAATAGGAGGAGTACAAACGTTAGTTTTTCATTTTTGAGTTTTACTGTTTTCTTGTTCTATAGCCTCAAGCTCCATCAACTATGATCTATGAGACCAGCCTTTGAAGTTCTGTCTATGACTAAACATAAAAATTAGAAGAAAAATATGATTTAAAATAGTAATTAAAATGGATCCTGACCATTATTTGAAGCTTCACTTATGCTGCAACAAGATCTGATGTGTGTTCTTCTAGTTTGAAGTAATGCCACTAGATTTTGAACTTATATCATTTGCCCAATAATGAACATGTGTGCTTTCACTTAATTACATAACGACTTTATGGCCTATATAGCCAACGGTTTATGGCCATACTGCCAATTGTTTATTGGCTATATAGGGCAACAATTTTGATCTCTTCTCATTTCTTTGTGTTTTTTTTATTATGTATCTTATGTGTTAATTTCCCTGCAATATGTCCAACCTAGAAATTTAAGAAAAAATCTACCTATCCAGCTGCCTAGAAATCTAAGAAAAAATCTGCCTGTCGAGTTTGAGACAAAGCACATTTGATGTGATTATTTTTACATTATTTGTTAAGAACTAATTTTTGTTTTTTGTTTGCAGACTGGACAAAAGGTGTATTAATGCTATCATTGTCTCTAATAGGACCCTTCCTCCTGTGAGTTTTTTTATCACTACCGGGGTAAATGGTGTCGCTTCCCATTTTTTAGAAAAATAATTTAAGTGTTTTAGAAAAAAATGTATTTTTTGATCAATTTTTATTCAAAAATTAATTTTTTATTTTAGAGAATAAATAAAAAAAGGGCCTAAAATGGGATTTAAAATATGCGACGATTTGGCCCCAAAATAATAGTCTAAAAAGGGTTTTTAAGAAAAAATAAGAGTCGCCACTTGGTATTGAGTTTAGGTGTACCAAGTCACCTAAACTTGTATTTTTAATAAAATAATAGACAAAACCCTTTTTAGACGACTCCGGGTCTTTGAAAATAAAAGAAAATGGTTCGGGAGTCATGGTTGAACAAAAGGAAGACAAGATTTGATCTAAGGCACTTTTTCAACCTAACCAAAGTTAGTTGCGAGATTTAGTTAAAAATTTGCCTATTCTAACCTATAAACTTATCAATTTGGATGTTTCTATATGGATGCAAATCTAGACCTAATGAATATCGAGAGGGTCGAAATGTATCTTCAAAGTTTAATTAGCACAAATCACATTAATTGTGATGCCTAAAATGATTCTTAGAAAGGGTCACGAATATGCAAAAGATGAGATTCGAAGAAAAGAAAAATTGTAATATATAAATATATGTTATCTAAAAGAAAGGAATGCAATATAATGAGTATGGGAAATTAAGATTCGTGACTCAATTTTTCTTCTTATAAGGAAATTAAGGAATGCTATGATTGCATAAGTCGATTGGAGTGAATCTCCTCGACTCTTAAGTGATAAAAGTGGGGACGGCCAATGGGTGGCCTATTAAAATGATAAATGTCTACTTATTAACTGTGAACTACTACCGTTTACTAATTACCGTTTACCGTTAACCATGATTACTTACCGTTTACCGATTTACTTGATTACCTGCTTACTTGATTACTTGATTATCGTAAGTTACATGTTCATATGAAATTACCGCATATTGCTTATGTATTGGCCACCGTTTTAAGGCGAGTGTTAAGTGTTAATGATAATTGCTCATATGAAATTGGCCACCGTTTTAAGGCGAGTGTGTACTTTATCTCTGTGAGAACTCGAGAAAATCAGGTGTGTGCTTTGCATTTATTTTATTTTATTTACCTTGATATTGGAAATGTTACATATAACGAATAAGTGGTTAAATTAAATGTCTAATTGTATTTCTATGAAATCGAGAATTAGAAATATCCTAGATTGGTGTAGAAAAATTTTATGAATCAAATAAACACATGGTATGTATATTGTAAATTGTGTCACTTGCATATAGTACTAGACACGTAGCATATATTATACAGTTGAATAAATTATATGTCTAGTTGATTTTTCTTTAAAACCAAATGTATGAAAATCTCCTAGATTAATGTACGAGAATTTTGTTAGGGTATATAAATTAGAACAAATGAAGTTTGGAGTCAATGCATGAAATAATAAAATCGCACCCCTTAGTGAACAAATAAGTTAATACTAATGACCTAACTAACCCTGAATCTTGGTTAAACTACTATGCAACCTAAGGAAGCCATCTTCTGGAAGATAACCGAGAGCAAAACAAAGAAAAAGAAATTGCTAGTTGGGCGGTGACCGAGAGGAAAGAAACACAAGGCAGCTTTCTTTCTTTCTTTCCAAAAACTTTATCGAGGGAGTGGAACTAAGAGTGAGGGAGAGAAAATTTGGTTAGCTTCATCATCTGCTGATCATAATCAAGAAGAGAAAGGCAAGGAAAATAGGAGGGATAGCTGGTGCAGACCTTGAGGAAACAAAGCTGGGAAAATCTGGTCAGTCTGCAATTTTTAACTCTTAAAGGAAAGAGGTAAATTCTATGTGATCAATACTTATTGATTGAGTATAAATGAATATATATAGATATATAAAAGCTGCAAGATAAGTTTTAGCAGAGGAAATGAGCTTCGATTGAAGAAAAATTCTGGGTTGAGATTAAAATGATTATTTGACTGAAGTTGTAGCAACCGGGAGTTAATTACATGAATTTCAGCTCATTAGCAGTGTAAAAATGGAAAATATAATATAAGAAAAGCATGTAATATGGTTATCTCAGGTATTATAAGAAGTTTAGTTGAAGAAATTTGGGAAAAGTTGGAAATTGGGAGGACCGATGGAAGATCCTTGCTGGAATTTTTCCAGCTTCATCCGAGTGGGGGGGGGGGAATGGAAAAGTTTCAGCTGTCTTTGGTGAATAATGACTCTAAAATTCTGTGGTAATCTGTAATATGCGGTATAACATCTTGATTTCTTCATGCATGAGAGGTTTGAGCATAAAATGGAGGGATCTAGTAGAAGAAACTCGTCTTTAGGCATTACTTGCTGCTACGAACCAGCTTTATAGCTGAGAGAGGATATAAATCTTGGTTCAGCTTTTCTCTTGGATTTTTGGCTATCAATTTCTATGTTTTGCTTAAGATGATCTGTAGTTGAATGATCATCCCCTGCATGTCTAGTTGGAGCATGAAACTGAAAAGAACATTATGAGAAAACACCACATGTTAAACTGCTATACTGCTGCAAATTGTAATTAGTTGATGACAAATTGTTGTGCGTAGCTTTTGGGTTGAATAATTTGTTGAAACTAGATGCTATTTGCCTTGGTATATGCTGGACTGAATGTACTTTAAATATTTAGAGCTTTAAGCAAGTGAAAGAATAGAGTTTTCGTCGAAAGCTTGAAGTAACGTTACTAGTTTTGGTTGCTGACCGAGAAAATGAAACAGATTGTGCTTCTCACCGTCCCTTTTTGGCCTTGAAAACACAATAACTGGATGTCGATGTCTTCAGAAGAAATGCAGGTCTATGTCTTAGTTTCGAAACGCTATAAAATTCGCCTCAATCCGATAAGTGTAGCTCTAGTTGTGATCAAAACATCAGAGGGTGGCAAAGCTGCCTTTCTTGTTGCTTTCCTTTTGTTCCCGGATGCACTTTGCTTTGATAATGGCCGTGAGGAACCAACTTTGAACCAGCATTTCCTCTAATTTCCAACTTTGTAAGCTTTCATAAATGATAGCTACGGTTACCCTGAGATTTATTGGCTATATACAGCTCCACAAGTAGAGTTAAACTAAAGCAAATGAGGGGAAAACTCATGATAATTATGTACCTAAATTGGCTTCTAATTACTTACTATTGTCTTCACAAATATTTTAAAGACTATAAAATTTGAGGGACTGATGTAGTGGAATAAAATTTAACTTACAAATAACCTAGAGTTTAATTAATTAAAAAGGGGACCAATGAAGTACTCCTAAACCGTAACCTTAGAATCTTGAGTGGAAAATGATTTAATCTTAAAATAAATATCTTATAAATTATTAACTTGGGAAAACAGGTATAATTCTTGATTAAAACAATAAAGTCAATGAGTTTCAAAATAAAATGATAAATGAATATTGAATATATTATATTTGTACTTTAAGGTCAAACTAGAATCTGTTTTAGCCTAGACGGAAGAAATGAAACGTTTGCTTGTCTTAATCCTTGCACATTAGATTGGAAATGAGTTAATCTTGGCTCAAGTGTTTTATATGATATTAAAATTTGGTGTATATGTACATTAACCTTGTTTTAAAGCTACCAAACTTAATAATCTTGAAGACAAACGTAAGGAAGGTTGCTAGATTTTGGTGATTCGTTTTATAAGCTTAGGAACTTGGGTTTTAGTTACTTAAACCTTAAATTATGTAAGATGAGTGGTTGCATATAAAATGAATATTCACTTTAGAATTATTAACTTGTACCAGGAAGTAGCCGTGAACCCAGAAACCAACTCGAGACTCGAGAGTAGTCATTTGAATCTTTGGTGAGTGTTTTTCGAATTTATGTGTTAAACTGCTTATGTGTACCTAAGTGCAATTATATGGCAAATGTGCTTATTATGAAATATTGTTAAGTGATTCATTGTGAAGTGTTTTCAATTGTCCCTCACCTTCTAAGTCGAAGGTGTACTTTATCGCACTCGGCTTAATTGAGGTTGAAGGTTGATAATTGATCAAGTGATATTGTAAGTGTGCATGACTGTAAGCCATGTGTATACCTTATCACACTGGCTGAACTGGGCCCCAAAACCCTCTGTTCAATGGACTATTCGAGCCAGCAGAGGGCTTGGTCGGGTAGGGCGGTAGCTTTGGGTAAGTGTTTCGGTATACTCGAGTATTACCACGGAGTAGCAGATTACTGATATTGATATGGCCATCCAAGTGAGGGAAGTGTTTATTATTTTGGAGGTTATAAGGAGGAGTTCGGTGGAGTGTGTAGTGCATTGAAGTGGCTCTAATGCGAGCACCGTATCCTTTTAAAAGTGATTGTTTAGTGATGTGCTTCCTCAATTGTTTAATGAGAGTGATTGTACAGTGAAATGTGCACTACTCGCTTAATTGTACTGATTTAAGTGCTTATTGATTGTTATTTGCATGGAAACCTCACGGGCGTAAGCTCACCCTTTTAACTTTGTTTTCCTTACAGGAGTTGGAGATTGAAAAGTGATTGGATGGAATTGGAAAGTTGTTTTGGGAAATTCCATCACTATGCGAATATATTGGAGTCACGTTTTCTTTTGTATTTTAAGATGGTTGAATCTTCTGTTTTGAGTTGATGTAATATTAAGAATGGATGTTTAGAACGTGTATTTTGTTTCTTTTAGTGGACAAATCTATGTTTCAAGCTGATTGGAGTGGTACTTCAGAGTGAATGTTCAGTTGTTCAATGATAATGTTATCTCTGAAGTCAATGTAAGTGAGTGAGTTCTGGCGAGAGTCAGGCAGGCGATCCGCTAACTTCTAGGGTAGGCCCTAGGAGAAGGTGGGGTCGTCACAATCTCACTCGACCTACTAAAATGATAAATTTTTACCGTACACCAATTTACTTGATTACTTGTGCATGTTGTAAGTTCTAGACTGAACTGGATCTTGCCCTTGGTTACTGACCTACTCGAGTCAGGACTGGGCTCGGTCGGGTAGGTTGGAACCCTGCGACACCGTTTCGGTATACTCGAGTACTACCACTGGAGGGATAAGGTGATGGTCAGACAAACCAAGGGGATTCTGAAGTTATAAGGTGCAGTTAACCGAAATGGTTCCACTGAAACACCGTATTCTTCAATGTGTGTTTATTTTACATAATGATAACTGTTTCATGCTAATGTGCTAACGTGCGACCCTGAACCATACCTGTGATATGCTCAAATTACTTGTACAATGATAACTGTCTCATGTTAATGTGCCAATGTGCAACCTTAAATCATACATTGGATATGCTCAAATTATTTGATTTGTTAGAAATGGTAGAGTGTCTTGGAACCTCACTGGGTTGTGTAGCTCATTCCACGTTTTTGTTTTTCTTAACAGGGTTCGAGACCAAAAGTGCTCGTAAATAGTGCTAAATTGTTTTCTTTTGGAGAAAACTTTAAGTTGTATTACAGCAGATGGCTGTAGTAAATATTCCTAGTTTTGAATTATGGATTGTACCGAGTCTTCGTAAGAGTTGGGCAGGCGTTCCGCCGATACCCTTGGGTTTGCCCTTGGGAGAAGTGGGGGCGTCACACCATCGCCATTTGATCTCCGATCTCAATCCTCGGTCCATGTTCTTGCTCGGCCACTGTTTCTCTTTCTTCTCTCGGTTCTTGAGCTCGCTTAGTCCCACGGCCTTGACTAACTCCACGTCCACGATTACGTTTCCCCTCCATACCCTTTTTCTCTTTTTTTTTTTAAAAAAGATGTTTAGTATATAACGAAGTGAATTGACTAAACAACAAGATATAACACATCAAATACACAAGGAGACATATACACAATATAACGCACCTGTGACGCCCTGAAAAAAAATGAGTTTGAGAACCCGGAAATTTTCTAATTTTCTAGGGTTTATTTTTTAAACGCCCGCCTTTTCTACATTTTCTTTCTACATTTTCTTGATTAGAAAAATTTCCCAGATAAAGTTTATGAGCAAAAATAGTTTTAACATGATTTTTCTAGTATCGGTTAGTTTTTGAGAAATTAAAAGCGTATTTTGGACGTGGGACCCGCTAGTGCGGTAAATGCATTATATTTTTGACAACTTGTTGGAATTTTGTATTAAGTGATATTATTTTATAAGGTGTTAAGATATTTGTACTTGGAGAGACACAAAGATAAGTTTTAAACCTAAGGGTGACAAGTGTCACCATAAGATTAAGTCTTGGACTTTGACTTACTATTCAACCTTTTACCATTTACCATAATAACTTCAAAAATTGACCAAAATATCTTCATTTCTAAGCTTCATATGGCCGGCCACCTTCAAGCAATAAGGGAAGAAAAGCTCTCCAATTTCTTTGCTCCAAGTTTGCTTAATCTTCACTTTGAACCGTTTAATTTTAGTTTTACTCCATAAAAACTCTTCTCTTGGTAGGATTAAGGTTCTTGGTGAAGTGATTTGGAAGATTTAAGTGCAAGGTTGCTCCATCTCTTTGGTTACTAAGGTGAGTTGAGAAGGACCCCTCTCCTCCCTCTAATGATGTGTAATTCATGATTGGTGGTTGTATAAGATGCAAATTTATGGATTGAATCTTGATTTTGGTTGAATTGGTGAAGTTTTATAATTATTGGGGATTTTTCTGTTTTAATATGAGTATGATTATGGGGTCATGTATGATGATTGGAAATGATGTTTAATGATTCTAGAAGGTGGAAAAAGTGGAAGATTGCAAGTAAAATCTGTTTTGGAAGAAATCTGGAAAATTAGGGTTCTTGGTTTCTTCATTCTGTCCGAAATATTTGGTCCTATATAGAGGCCGAATTGGCCTTGGCTCAAAACATAAAAGTTGTAGGTATTGATGTGTTTGAGATGCCTGTAAAATTTCAGGTCATTTGGAGTAGTGTAGAGTGAGATATGTCGATTTTACTGTTGCTGTTCTGGGTTGATCAGAATGTGCGAACTGCGATTGAAATCGTCTGTTTTGACTGGAATTGCTTTGGATTTGGATGTTGGTGTCTTCTGATGAAATGTAGCTTGATGTCTTAGCTACCGTATTCCTTTGGAATCAATGCATTTGGACCTGTATAGACTGAGTTGGACTAATTACAGCATAGTGTAATTTGTACACCTGCAATTACGGTTCTGGTTTGTTATTTGGCATATTTGACTTAGTTGTGCTGGGATTTGGACTGAGTGACCTTCTACATTGTTGTAGCCCTGGTTCTTAGCTTCGAAATGGTGGGTCTTACACCCTAATCCGATAATCGTAGTGCAAGTTGTGCCATTACCGCAAAATGACGTCAAAGCTATTTTTTTCTGGTTTTGAGTTTAACTCTCATTTCCGGACTTTTCCCTAGCTTGACTTGTATTTGTACTACTTGGAGCTTGCTGAATGGCTATTGGATGAACTTGTTGTTGTGTGTGTACCTTTGGGACTGGCTGAGGATATAATGAAGCCATGATGGCTGGAAAAGTTAGCAAATTCAGGGGAAGTGCTGTCCGAACTTTTAAAGGACTTGGTTGCTTTGAGTTTGTGATCTAAGACTTGGATTAGAGCAAGGCAATGTTATTTGATGGATGATTTCTGAGCCATTGAGGTGAGTGACCTCAAACTGTTTCCAAATTTACTTTTGAACCGCTTTCCTGCATTATCTACTTTTGAATTGTTTTCAAAGTTAATTTTGGAACTGTTTTCTTACATATCATGCGTGCTTGCATATCAGTGTCTTGTTATTATTGATTTTGCTTTCAATGATTGTTAAAACGAGTTTTCTAGGCGAGTGTGTACTTTATCGCACTCGACCTTAATAAATATGAAATTTTCAATGATTAGTGATTAAATGCTACTTGCGCATGAATGTAAGCCTCTTGGGCTGAACTGGCCATTGCCCCTTGTTACCGGTCGTCTCGAGCCAGAAGCGGACTCGGTCGGGCGACTAGGAACTTGGGTGAACGTTTCGGTATATTCGAGTATTACCTTGTAGGTTGGTAGAGCCTGGCCAAAAGCCAGGGATGGGGTGAATGAATGCACGAATGAAACCAAATGCAATGAATTGTCAGGAGAACGAATGTATCCTTTTCATGAATGTTACTATCGCTTTCCATTGTAAATGTTTCTTGATTTATTGATACTCCAGATTGAAATGACATTATTGAAATGAACGATTGTGAAACTGATTTGATAACTGCTTTTACTGGTTACTCGCTGAGCTTCTAGCTCACCCCAAAATGTTTTATTCCCCTCCACAGGGCTCAAGGCGAAGGAAGGGCTTGTAGTGTTTATTCATGGATTGTCTCATGTATGGATTGAATTTGGATTTCCTTTTGTGTAACCATTCATATTGGGATTGTCTTGAACGTTTAGAATTGATTGGATTGGATGTGTAATAGGCTAGTTTTGGACTTCCTCCTGTATTAATTGTAATCAAGGATCAGAGTGGCGCTGCGGAAGCGTGGACGCTTCGCTTTTGATATGTATGTAAAGTTTGGGAACCTTTGATGTATATTTGAGATATATATCTTGACATTCAATTGAGGATTGTAGTGAACGACTGAGTCCTGGCGAGAGCTGGGCAGGCGGCCCGCCGAACCCTCTGGTTCGCCTTAGGGGGAAGTGGGGCCGTGACAGCACCATATACACAAAGAGACATTTCAAGTTAGACAAAGTAAAGTGCAGCAAGTACTATACATGTAGGTATTAACATACCACAAGCAAAAGACATGTAATACAATACAAGGGCAAAACAAGAAGAAAACGCGACCTGTCATCCCACACTCAGCTAAAATCACCCCCGTCCGGTCTCTTACTTTACTTTCTATCCGAACTAGACGTCCGTTGACCTCTTGCACTCACTCTAGCCAAATATTAATCCGTTCATGTTCCCAAAAATGAAAATCTCAAATACTTAGTATTACCCTCAACTCTGGAGTACTCGAGTACAAGAATTCGAAATAAAATAATTCACATCTCGAGTTGGCTAGTTTCAAGAGTAAATTACCTACAATCGACATTCCTACCTGACGTACCTATTTATTGTCCTCAAATACCATGATAACGATTTAAGGCCTACAACAATTCACGATGCATAGCTTATGCTCAAAAGAGCACTTAGTCCTTCATACCTATTCACCACTTGACCCAAGCTCACTCCGCGCAGAGACCACGCGAAGCGGGCTCTGATACTACCTGTGACAGCTCTATCTTCCCCTAAGGCGAACCAAAGGGTTTGGCGGACCGCCTGCCCAACTCTCGCCGGGACTCAAACATACACCTCAAGTAAAAATGAAAATAAGACCACAAGAACAAGTGTAACAATAATTTCAAACTTAAAACATATACTTATATACATTTCAATCTCAAAAGGAATACAACTCAATTATATAAAAGTTCTCAATTCTTCATACATCCAACCCTTGCCAAGCGCTAGGGCGAGAACCATCACAAAAATTCAAAAAAACTAGACTAAGATAGTCTATACAGATCTCTCGTCCTTGCACGCATCCCCTGTTAAGGAAAACAAAACTAACGGAATGAGTTAAAAACTCAGTGAGGTTCCAGACACATAATAAAAACATTAAGTCCAAGGCATAAATCATAGATAACAAATAATCCAAGAAACATTTACAAGATAGAAGCACCAATAACACATTCATTAAAATGATACATGCTCACGTGGAGCCTTTCTTCTTTCCTTTTCCTTTCATTTCCTTATTCCTCCAATATTTAAAATTTCATTTGTAATTGAAAACCTCCTTTCGTTCATTCTTTTCATTTCTCCCCCTTCTGGACATTGGCCAGACTCCACCCGATAACGTGGTAATACTCGAATATACCAAACTTTCACCCAGGGTCACCAAATCGCCCGACCAAGTCTGCTTCTGCCTCGAGTCGATCGGCAACGAAGGCAAGGGTCCAGTTCAGCCAAAAGGCTTGCATTCATGCACAACTAACATTTAATCACTTAAACATTGAAAATTTCACATTTCATTTAGGTCGAGTGCGATAAAGTACACACTCGCCTAGGAAAAGTCATTTTTAACAAACATTTATCATTTAATGAACTATCCACAACAAATCATATAGTTAATGGAAACATAACAAACAAAGAACACTCACCTATTTACGCAAAATAACGTCCAAAGTAACCCTCCGGGTAATACCCTCAATCACCGATGAATCCTAAAATTAATCAAGACCATATATTACAGTTCATCTAGCAAAAGTTAGGTGAATCGAAGAAATCCGAAGTACAATGTATATACATGGTTGTTGGGATGAAAAAAGTACCTTTAGACTCAAAGACATGAGTAACTAAGAGTTTTTCAAATCAAACACAAAACTAAATTCAGAAAGTTTGAGAAAGAAATGAGTAACCATTTGAAGTTCAAAACTGGATATTTGTAACTATGCATCATGTTTGAAAACGGTTAAAACGGTCACCACTTTCATTATACGACAGTATAAAAGTTTAAAAAAACATGTAACTTATCTAACACCCTTCGAGAGGACCAAAGTAGTACTAAACGAAATAAGTCCAACTCAGTACAAAATCACATTTCCAAATCTCACTTTTCTCATTCAACCTTCAAGAAACTAAACAGACAGCATTTCCCTTGAATTCTTTCACTTTCCACCCTACAATCAAATGCCAGTTCTCATAGCAATCAACCACAATCACACATACACATTATAAACTATTAAACCCCCTTAAAATACAACCACTTAGCATCTCATAATAGAAATCCTAAACTGAGATTGAGGCACAAAAGCTGGAAATTCTTTTAGGCACAATAAACTAACACTAAAACACTAGTTATTCCACATATCAAAACTAGTAAATCATGGCTAGCCTTTAAACTCCATATATGGGCAGAAAATTCACTATAAAACTGAAAATTCACATATCACCACTTCAATCCCAGAAATCTTGCATAAAGCTACCAAAGTGGCGACCACAAGCCACTAATTTCTAACTATTAGAAGCAAAGAGAGATGTTCTTAGCAAAATACCTTAGAACCTCAAAGAAAATGGTAGCTTAGTCTTTCCTCCTCCAAAATCACTCCACCAAAGTCTTTATTCCTCCTTAGTGTACACTTGTACGGAGTAGTTTGTGATTTCACCGGTTAAAACTCAAGATTTGATCAAGATTAGAAGCTAGAAAATGAAGAAGTCTCTCTTGTTTTTCCTCTCTAGAGAGCCGGTCAAGAAGGAACAAAAATGAAGACATCTCAGCCAAGAAACAAGATAAGAATGAAGGAAAAACAGCCAGTCAAAGTTGGCTGCCGGAGGTGACACGTCACAATCCGGCCAGATTTAGGGCAGTGACGAAATCCATTTTTTTTTTCAAAACCCACCAACAATCCAGCCAAGAACTGGCCGGATTTGGTACTAACTTTTCCATCAAAAATTTTCTTTTTCCCCCTAGTTCAAACGCCGCGCTCGTCTGTCCTTCCAACACAGAGAAGTACAACTACGCACAATTACACTTGATATACACAACACACACTCATATATATCGAATGAAACCCCTCCTTATAAAATTGGATAGCAAATTTATATATAAAAGGGGAACTGAGAAATAAAATAATGCCGAGAAAATGTGAAAATTTTCAGGTTCTCACAAAGATAATATTAAAAATTTGAAGATGTTCAATAGCTGTCTAAACTACTTCTAGAAGGACAGGTTGACCATAAAAAAGTGTCGGATATGTTGACCCCAAAAATTATAATTGTCAAACCCCTGATGGGGTCTTATTTGACCCAAGCTACTATGGACACTATGAGTATGATTCCCTAAAACCCTTGTAAAAGTGATAAATTTCAGACAAGCATATATAAATAGATAGAATCTTTGAAAAATAAATAGATTCTTTAAAGTTTTGAAATAGATTTTTATCATTCCAATAGTCTAAGTAGTTGTGCCTCGACTATCTTTGTAGTAGCCTAAGTAGTTGTAGCTTGACTATTTCTGAGATAGCATCTTTTGTGTGAGGTTTGGGAAGATTACTATCTTGAATTTTCTTCCATTTTCTTTCTCTTAAAAGTTGTATTACAAATTCACTCCACCTAAGTGTAGCCATTTCAAAAAATTTGAGTATACTATTTTTGAATGTCCTCTTAAATCTCAAAAGGTTTTACTTCCTAAAGTTTGAAAGCAAGATCAAGAGACTATAAATGTTGCTATATAAAATAGCAAGTAGCAAGGTGGAATTAAAGTTCAAGTAGCTGAAATAGGAAAGAAACTTATCCAAAAATCGGACTTTATTCATTGGAGGTTGTTTCAGTTGATAATGGGAGACGAGTTCAACATATCAAAGAAAAAAGAACAATTTAGTAGAGATGATTTTGCATTCAAGCTTCGTGCTTAAATCTGAAAACCCCTTTTAGGAAGACAAACACAAGTTTTTCATCATTAAACACAAGCCTTATAAGGAATTTGCTAAAAGGAAAATGTATTGTTAGGACACTCGCACCTCCCTAGAGTTGCCATATATGGCTAGAAGATGAGGATATGATTGAATCAATATAAGATTAGAGATTCTCTTAGTTTATGGGTTTTGTAAAGGTTACAGATGATTCTGCCCTTGCAAACTCCTCTCATCTTTGTACAAAAAAAAAAAATCCTTGCACTAAGCAAGACTAAAAGAAGACACAATTCTACGTAAGGGCGGCAATTTCAGACATGATGATGAGCGCAGGGTATGCTTACAAAATTAAGTTCAATTCACAATCAAATTTTACATTTATAAATTCTTAAATACCCCACAGACGATTTTCTATAAGTGTACTGGTCCTGATTAAATACAGGGTATTAAGGATCAAACCCACAAAAAATAATAGACAACTATTAGCATTACTAAAGTTCCTCTGTTATTTAGACGATTCACAAATTGAAGAAAATAAAACTAAGCTAAAATTTGCAAGAAAATAGCAAATGAAAACTCCATAGATCATGGTATCCCTAATTACCCATGAAAGTACAGTTGTTGCATCATTGCTACTATTTTGGTTAGTTATGGCGAATTTTTCTTATTTATGTAAAACCTATTCTCGTTGTAAATCAACTATACCCTAACTAATCTATACCTACTCTCATGGTTATAAAATTAGCTCCAAGCTCATTACCTCTTTGAAATTGCATGGAACAAAGCCACAAAAGTCACAAAGGCGTACCTCTATTTTTGTAAGTGTACTCCTTAAATTTAGCACTTCATTGAATTAGTATTAAATTCTAATTCTCATTGCAAATCTAATACTTTAAGATTATCACAATCAATAGCTGGATAATCATGATTGATACGTAAAAATGCTAAATAACTTGTTCAAAATAATAGCATCAAATAGCCAAAATCAATACAATACAATTATAGAAAGTTCAACCAAAACCCAAGGCATAAACTTTAGAAAGACATAATAAACATAAAATCCAAAACTTGTATATTAACCAAATATAAGAATCCAATACAAAAGATAAAGAGTTGGAAAAGAGAGAACTCTTGTCACATAAACTTCATCCCCTCTTTCATCTCCATTTTCATCCTAATCTAGCCAATGTATAAGAGTTGACGACAATTGAGACACTATACTATCTAAACTATACTATACTAATGTAAAACTAAGAAAATATAAGAGCTACATTTTTGTAATGTGTTCTTGCACTCTCCCAGTTCTCCCTAAATAAGAAGGCACACGCTTGTATTCATAGAGAAATCTTTATCCCTCTTTTTGTCTTCAAGTGTGCACATTGATTTCAAATATCAATTTTTGTGACTTCAAAGCTAAAACACATAATTATTGAAGAAATAAGGTTAAGAATTACTACTAGAATCTCCACTTTATAGCTACAAATTTTCTATAAGATGTCCCTCAAATGGTGTGAAATAATGAATTTGAAATCAAGTTGCAAAAGTTGTAACCACAATGTTTGACCAGAATCCCTCCGGCAATTTTTTCAGAATTCCAGCCGGATTCTTGGAGAGATTGCTCCTCTATTTCACCAAAAATTTCTACGTCAAATCCCTCCAACAATCCCTACAAGGATTTTTTTTGACAAGTTTCATCATTTTCTTTCCATCATCGCAAACTTTAGGAGTTCAATTAAAATAATACAAATTTATTTCTTATCCAAAATGAAGTCTATTTCCAATTCCTACAAAAAAAATAACCAAAAATATGTGAGTAAAAGGGACAAAAATCTCATTTAAGCACTAAGTAGCATTTAGAATCAATTCTAGCAAAAATGGACCTCTTTGGCTTATGACATTGCAAAAGTGACTAAAAATAACATCAAATGTCATCCAAATAAAGCACAAAATATTCACTTATAACTCTCCGCACTTGAATAATTGTTTCCCCTTAAGCAATCCACATATTATCACTAATAATGACTAATGTGCTGAAACACTATATGCACTTTTTCAAATTCAATTCCTCATAATTCAAAACTAATCATTAGACAATCATTCAATTTACACTAAATACTCATAATATCAGGTAAAGGAGAGACTATTATAACATAATTAAAACAAGTTTTACTTAATCTCTCACCCTAATCTAATTTTTCAAGCAAGCAAATCATATAGTCCAAAAATTAGCTATGACTCTCCTACAATCATTTTTTCCCTCAAATTTCACATTTAAGAGGGACTTATTCATTCTAATTTTTACTCAAATAGTGGAAATTTCTTTTAATGTGAAGATCAATATTTTTAGGTGAAAATACCTAGTTACTCAACACTTTACTTATTCAAGTTGCTATACATACTTTTAATTCAAGTACCTTTTATTATGACTGTCGACGTTTGTAGATGCCAACCCCTGGTTACCCGATATAAGAATCATTGGAGTAAAACCAAAACCTCATACTCTTTCTCTTTTTTTTTTCTTTCCTCTTCTTTTATTTTGAAATACAATAAATAAACCATCCTTCTTAACAAATATTAACTATATCAATCATTCATTTGTAAAATTAAGTAAAGAGGAGAAATCTCATTAGACATGTAAAATATAAGCATAACTCTCCTCATTTTACAAGATATACTTTACAAAATGCAAAAATTCTAATTGCATAATAACCATTTTCAAGTCAAATGAGAACGATTTTAAAAAAAATATATATAAAGTTGTAGGAGCATCAGAATGTTTAAAGTTGGAACAAATTGGTCCTTTTAAAACAAAATTAAATAAATGTCAAAACTTTTTTGCCATAGTGAAATTTTGAAAAAGATTTTGAAAAAATTTTGACAGAGTTTTCTCTTGTAATTGGATGAAACTTCCTACCAGTAATCCAATTTTTCAAGAAAATTTCTATATGGCAATTTTTTCAAGTACAATTCTAACATTTCTAATGCATTTAAATCCACAAAACATCATCACATGATACAAAATAGCAAGTCCAAGTATTTTCCTTCCCCACACTTAAACTTCATATTGTCATCAATGTGAGAAAAGGAAAATAAAAAAAAGTGTAATAGATAATACTCCTATAGCAACTTGTGCAATCCAAATCTAGTGCCATATGATGAATTCTCAACCTTATTTGAGAGTATACTCAAAGGAGAATTCAATTAATGCATCACTTCAAATGATAAAGCCAAAATAAAAAACACTACAAATGGCAACTAAAAATAGATTCATGCAACCATCAAAAAGTAAACTTGCAAGTCAAGAAAAATTGGGAAAATAGGTTAAATAAGTGGAACCAACAAAATGTTCAACGATGATAAAAACATGAAACTAGCTAACTTCATATAGCAAGTATTTGCATAAATATCATGACAAAATATAAGCTAATTTCACAAAATATGCCAATAATCATGAACAAAGTGAGTTCTATTAATATATTTTGTTCTTAAGATACAATTTACCAAAATTCCCTACAAATACAAAAGTAATCCCAAAATAGAAGCAAACGCACCAAATCAAAATATAAATGGAATTTTTTTATTATTTATGAAGTGCTAATAACCATTGAACCATAAATAGCACAAGTGCATTCATCAATTTTGCCAATTGAAGTTCATTTTTCAGTTAACCTTAACTTCTACAATTATCTAATAATTCAACGAATGCATATTCTCATACATATTCTCATAATTCAATGAATGCATATTCTCAAATGAATATCATAAAACTCCCACAAAACTAACTAAAATGCTACATTGGCCATTTAATATTCAAAAATTTTCACCAAGCCAAATTAAGCATTAAATTAGCTAAAATTCACCAAATTAATCAAATATTCATAAATTCATGATTCATTCAACATCAATAATCATTAACAACATGAACAAGTGTAGTAAAAGTCACAAAACTTCACAAAGATGAGAAATTCAAAATTGCCAAAAATATGAAAAATATTCACAAATGGCAATAATTAAAAGACAAAGTTTAATGAAAATTTGGTACTTCAAACTTGTTGGGTGCTGATTAGAGATGCACATGGTGTGTAAAACCTCCAGGAAACTCAATTCAATTTGGCCTCAATAGAGCAATTCAAGAATGTGAAACGCTAGCTCTTATGAAGTTTTAATCCAAATTTGGAGTTATTTTTGAAAGATTTTTAACCAAGAAAACTACTCTAGAGGGTATTGGAAATGATTTAGTGAAGTTTGTTTGAGGATTAAATGGTGAAAAGTGGAGTGTTGTAAGTAGTGTTTGTTTTTGGTGTGAGTGTGTGCAAGGTTTCAAAGGAGGAGGAAGAAATTAGGAAATCTATTCGTGAATTCCCTTCAAAAACAAACTTCCAGCCAAATCCGATTGCAGATTGCTGGTAGGATTTCGGTAACAACTAGAATAAAATTTTTTCTTGCCTTGTATTTTCGGCCTTGAATCCCATTGAAAATTGGCTAGATTTATTGCAAAAGACTGTAATTTTCTACAATTTACCTATTTTAAGTGACTCATAAATATTATTTTGAATGTGTGTCACTTGAGTTCACACTAAATAAGATACCACGAGGATTTCTTGGGCAATAACCCGATCAAAACAATTAGGTGTCACATTAGCTAACTTTTCAATAATAACTCACAAGGTTTTCTACATTCATCAGCTATTCTTTCAATAGCTAATTCCCATATGGTCTAGATTTGTATTGAAAAAATTTGGATTTGTAATCATAAAAATATGAAGAATCACCTATAATTATATTGATTATCCCAACCGTAAGTATAAGAATTACTCCATTTAGAACCATATTGATCAAAACAAAAATTACAATGCTCAAATTCATCATAATAATTCATATTTTGTACTTACATACAAGTATAAGTAGCATGATAACTTCTACATAAGTTATAAATTACATTATTAGAATTAAAAACATTAACATTCTTCTTTTGTTCAAGTATTTGCATAATGGTGTCCAATTGAGTTTTTAACATTATATAATCAAATTTAGCCTTTAAACTCCTTAACCTATCTTCAAAAGACATATTCGTGATACTTTCTCTGTTCCCTCTATTCATGGAGCTTCGCATATGATAAGAGTCTATAGCCGAACTTCCATTTCTCATGTGTTATCCACCCATGTTTACTACTCTTCTTGAATATCTAGACATGCCTTCAAAGAAACTCAAAAATAAGTTTAGTCAAGAAGAATATGTGATTCAACATATAGGAAAACACACAAACAAAGACGCTACAAAACTACAAGAGAAGTAGACACAACAAACACAAGAAAACAAATAAAACATCTAAACTAATAAAGTTGTTCTTCACACAGATATTGTCACAAATCTTCCTCGATAATAGCACCATAAACTTGACGAGTGCAGGGCACACATATAAAATTAAGTTCAATTCATAGTCAAGTTTTACATTTATACATTCCTAAATGCCTCATACGTAATTTTTCGCAAGTATACAGGTTGTGATTAAGTATTGGGTATTAAAAATAAAACCCACAGGGAAGAATGGACAACTATCGGCACTACTAAAACTCCTCTATTATTTAGATCATCAACAAATTAAAGAAAATAAAACTAAGCTAAAATTTGTAAAAAAATAGCAAATGAAAGCTCCCTAGATCATGGTATCCCAAACTACTCAAGCAAGTGCAATTTTTGGATTATGGAGCACTACTACCTTGGCTAGTTTTGGCGTAGTTCCTTATATTTCTGAAACCTACTCTTGTAATGAATCAACTATATCTATAACTAGTCCATACCTACTCTTGCGGTTATGAAATTAGCTGCAAGTTTATTACCTCTATGAAATTACATGGAACAAAGTCACAAATGCCACGAAGGTGTACCTCTACTCTTGCAAGTGTACTCCTTAGATTTAGTAATTTCTTGAACTAGTATTAAATTCTAATTCTCATTACAAATCTAACACCTTAAAATTGTCATAATTAATGGCCAGTTAATAGCAATTGGATACACAAAAATGCTAAATAACTTGTTCAAAATAATAGTATCAAATAACCAAGAAATCAATACAATACAATCATAGAAGGTACAACCAAAATCCAAAAAATAAATTTTAGAAAGACATAATAAACATAAAATCCAAAACTTACATATTAACTACACATAAGAATCTAATACAATAGATAAAGAGTCGGAGAAGAGAGAATTTTTATGACATGAGTTTCATCCCCTTATCGTTCATCTCCATCTTCATCCTAGTCGAACCAATATATAACAGTTGATGACACACTATACTACCTAAACTATACCCTTACTAATGTAAAGTTAAGAAAATATAAGAGTTACATTTTTGTAGTGTGTTTCTGCACTCTCCAATCTCTTCCTAAGTAAGAAAACACAAGCTCCTATCCATAGAGAAATGTTCATCACTCTTTTTGTCTTAAGTGTGAACATTGTTTTCGAATGTCAATTTTTGTGGCTTCAAAGCTAAAGCACATAATTATTGAAGAAATAAGGACAATAATTATTGTTAAAATCTCCATTTTATAGCTACAAATCTTTTATAAAATATCCCTCAAATGGTGTGAAATTGAAGAGGTTCTACCATGCACCAAATTTTAATAAAACCTAAATATCCTATTTTCTACAAGTATACAGATCGTTTATCGAGTATAGGGATATTAGGTGCCAATCCCACAGAAAATATCATCAATTACTGATGATTTTCGAACTCTTTTATTATTTAGACTATCATAAATGCAAGAGATTATTATCTTGGCTAGTTATAATGTAATTTTCTAATATATGTGAAACATACTCTCGTAGTGAATGAACTATACTTTGTAGTTAAACCATACTTATTATCATGGTTAAAAAATTAGTTACAAGGTTATTTCTTTTATGAAGTTACATGGGACATACCACTAAAGCCACAAAGGTACACCTCTACTTTTATGAGTGTATTCCCTAGATTTAGCACTTTCTTGAACCAATGTCAAATCCCAATTTTTATTATACACTTAACACCTTAAGATTATCACAATTAATGACCAGTTAATCATGATTAGATAAGCAAAAGCACTAAATAACTTACTCAAAATAATATCATCAAATAACCGATTAAACTTCACTCACAAGATATAGAAAGTTCATCCATAACTCTAGGCATGAATTTTAGCAAAACATGAAGAGAATGAAAGGAAAGGCCATACTTGTATTATAACTAAATATGAACTTAAATACAAAAGAGAAAGTGATAGGAGAGAAATCACTGTTATCACATGAGTTCCAAACTCTCCATCTTACTCCTTAATTCTTCATCCAAATCTAACTACAAGTACAAGATGGATAAACTACATTAACTATATTATACTAATGAACTAAGAAAAATTAGAGAAAACTACACTTTGGTAGTGTCTTTAGTCTCCCAAAGTTATCAAACAAATTCAACAAAGACCCTATTTATAGAGAATTAAAGCTCCAAGCAATCTTGTTTCAAGTTGTGCAAATTGTGTCTTGAGATTCCCAAAAGTTATTCCTCCAAATTTCTAAGATGCTTTTTGCACTTTTCAGTTCAAATTTGTTCAGAAAATTGGTCTAAAAGTAGTAGGAAAGAGCTGAAGTTGAATCACAACTGGTTACAACTGCAAAGCAGCCAAAATATGAATACACGCTCTCAAAACATGGGTTAAGGTCACGTATTGTTCTCAAAACATGGGTTAAGAGTCAACTAGCCGTTAGTGCTGTCGGACGTCCGATATTCAGTTTTTATGCGTCCGAACGAGGTCAATGAATTAGAGAAATCTTCTTGAACCTCATAGGACGTCCGATCCCCTATCACCATGCGTCCGAGGGTAAGATGCAGATTTGGAGGTTCCTTTTCAATTCCTTCGGACGGCCGATGCGTCCAATGTGTTGTGTCCGAAGTGCAGCAACGCTTGTCGGACGTCCGATGCTCAAGTGTTGAGCGTCCGATCGTGATCAGTAATCGTAGAAACCCTGGCTTGTCTTCTTCGGACGTCCGAGTTTGAGTTCTTCATACGTCCGAAGTTACTCAATGGATGTCGGACGTCCGATACTCTCCTTTTGTGCGTTCGACATCTTCCTCAACACTTTTCACCTTTTTTTATCTTCTTTTTGTTCCAAGTCCACAGACCTGTTTAGTGTCATTTCTGAAAAGGGTCTCTACAAAAAGTATTAGTAACAACCGTTTGTTTTGTAATCATCAAAAGATATGAATTGAGATAAACACTTGCCAACTTGCTTGGCTTTTTATTTCTTCTCCATTCTTGATGGGACATAAAGGGATGAAGTGCAGTTGTATTGAGGGGTTCTAGAATCTTCTCTTATTGACCTTTTGGCTCCAAAAAGCAAGACTAAGAATATATAGTACTTAGTTCTTCTAGTTTTAAGAAGCTTTAGTTTTAGTTAGTTTGAGATAAAAGAAGAACAGCCAAAGCGTTGTGTCTTGCCAATCCCTTATCAAATGTAGTTCTCTTCATTTCTTCTTGTTTTAGTGTAAAATAGTACAGTATATTCTAGTTTGTGTTTATCCATTCTCATATTAGTTCAACAAGAAGACCAAAGGAGATGAAGAAGGAGACGCTCAAAAGACTCTAGTGATAAGGGTTTTCTTCTATCCACCTCTTGATCTTTGTATTGACTTCTAAGTTTTGTTAATACAAGGATTGGATCTTATGTTTGTTATGTTACTTTAAAATTTATGCCTTGGATTTTGGTTGAACCATCCATGAATGATTGATGCTATTATCTTGATTGAGTTATTTGGAACTTTTGTTTTTATAATCATGATTAATTGGCCATTGATTGTGATCATTTCAAGGTGTTAGATTTCTAATAAGAATTGAAATTTGACACCAGTTCATGAAAGTGTTAAACCTAGATTGTACATTCATGAAAGTAGAGATACACTTTTGTGCCTTTGTTACATATAAGAGTAAATGAGTTTATGGTTGATTTCATATTCCTAAAAGTAGGTATGAATTAACTATAAGTATAGTCGGTACACTAATGAAAGTGGATATTATGAACATTAGGAAATTACACCATTACTTAGTCAAGGTTTTGGTATTCATTTAATTAAGGAGTTGTACTAGCATGAGTAGATAAAGATTCCAAAACTTGGAGAGTTTTCATTTGAATTTCTCTACCTTTTTGCAGCTTAGATTATTTTTCTTAATTTTTTGAGATTCTAGATAATAAAGAAGTTTTAGTAGTGTTAGCATTTGACTGTCTTCCCTATGGGTTTGACTTTTAATACCCTATGCTTGCTCATGACTCGTATACTTGTGAAAAATAGCGCGTGGAGTATTTGAAAATTTATAAATATAAAATTTGACTCTGGATTGAATTTATTATTATGTGCATACCCCTAACTTAAGTTATCAGTGCCATTGTTGGGGATGATTTGTAACAATATTGGTATGAAGAGTGACTTTATTAGTTTAGATATTTTACTCACTTTTCTTGTGAATTTGTTGAGTCTAGTTTCTTGTGTGTTTGTTGGGTCTAGTTTCTTGTGTGTGCGTGTGTTGAGTTTTATGGATCTTGTGAGATATTGTCTATTGTTTTTGAGTTTAGATTGTGTATGTGTCGATTTACCTATTCTTGTTGACTACATTTGCTTTTGAGTGTTTGAAAGCATTTTTAGGTAATAAGAAGGATAGATCAATTGGGCAATCAATGCTTGAGAGAAGCAAGCTCAACAACCATTCCTCCGTGCTTTCAAAGCATCAACAATAGAGAAAAGTGATGAGTGCAAGGTGTACATACAACAATTAGCACATTCACTATCAAATTTTACATTTATAAAGTCCTAAATACCCCACACATAATTTTTTTTCGCAAGTATACGAGTCGAAATTGAGTATAGGGTATTAAGGGTCAAACCCACAGAGAAGATTGTTAGTTATCGATGTTTTTCGAATTTTTTTATTATTTAGACTATCACAAATGCAAAATATTAAATCTATGCTACAAACATGGAATAAAAGTAATAAAAATAACAATAAAAACCTCCTAGAGGTATGGAATTCCTTACTACTTTTGCAAATGAAATTATCAGTTAATTGAATGTTATTATTTTGGCTAGTTAAGGCGTAATTTCCTAATGCATGTGAAACCTACTCTCGTAGTGAATCAACTATACTTGTAACTAACCTACACCCACTCTCGTGGTTATGAAATTAACTATAAGTTTATTTCTTTTACAAATTACATGAAACAAGTCACTAAAATCATATAGGTGCACCTCTATTCTCGTGAGTGTACTCCCTAGGTTTATCACTTCCTTGAACTAGTATTAAATTTCAATTTTCATTACAAACTTAACACCTTAAGATTATCACAATTAATGGTTAGTTAATCATGATTAGATAAATAAAAGTGATAAATAACTTACTCAAAATAATATCATCAAATAACCAAGTAAACATGACTAATAAGATATAGAAAATTCATCCGTAACTCAAGGTATAAGCTTTAGCTAAACATGAAAAACAAGATCCAAACTTGTATTATAGTTAAACATGAATTCAAATACAAAACAAAAAGTGATAGGAGAGAAGTCACCCTTGTCACATGAGATCCAACTCTCAATCTTTACTCTTCAAATCTTCATCCAAATCTAACTACAAATACAAGAAAGATGAACTATACTATATTAATGAACTAAGAAAAACTAGTGAAGACTACATTTTTGTGGAGTTTCTCAGGCCTTCTAAAGTTGTGAAATTGTTCTCCAAAGGCCTCTACTTATAGGGAATTCAAGAGCCAAATGAGTTGTTTCTAGTTGGCACTTTTTACTCTTGAAACTCCCAAAAGTTGTTTCTACAAATTTCACACTCTTCTTGATCAGATACAGCCGAAATTACTTGCTGGAATTGAGTTGGAAAGTTGTGCGAATAGGGCACAAGTTGCAGAGCAAGTTGCAACTGAAAATGATGAATACGTGACCTCCAAAACGTGACATGAGTTTGCATATTGTACCCACATATTGCTCTTTTGTAGGTTTGCTCATTCTAGGCAGATTTCATCATTGCTCTGTTTTTGCACCAAAATCTCTTGATATTTTCTTGATGATGAAAGCTGACCCAACTCTTGTATAAAATCTGAAATTGTAACTCTTTGAGTTAGCTTTCCAATGCATCAAGAATCATCCAATTTGGTACTCTTTAGACTAAGATATGGCCAACATACCCTCAAATGGTCAGAACCTTGTTTCAGCTTTCGAGAATGAAAATGCACTTCTATATTTTGACATTTTGACAAGGAAAATGACTGAACTGGATTTCAACATCTGCATACCAAATATAAATCTATCTCTTAGATTCAAAATGATATAAGAATCACCTCAATCCAATACTTGTAACTTAAGATATAGCCAAAATACCACAAGGTGTCAAAGTTGTAAAACTTACATTTCATCCGTTGAACATTTTCCACTTCATGTCTTCTTTAAATTACTTCAAATCATCAATAATCATCCAATTATCTTCTCAACACTCTAATTGATGATTGAATAATTAAACCTCAAAAAATATGAAGTTTTCACCATTAAAATCCATAGTTTGCAATTTTTACCACTTCAATCATAAAATGCATATTTTCACTAGAATTCTAACTAATTAGTTATAAAACTAAATAAAATACACCAAAACTGACAAATAAAACACATTTAAAACATATCAAATACACATTTATCAAACTTCCCCGCACTTGAACCATTGCTTGTCCTCAAGTAATAAGAAATACAAACCAACAATAATCCAAAATTTTGAAAATAAACACGTGCACAATTCAACTTCATTTTCTCAAAACAAGGTAAATAACTATTATGCAATTATTCAATTAAACTCAAGTACTCATAATATCAAGTAAAGAAGAGCCAATTATACCATAGTTTTAACTAATTTAACTCAATTTCTCATCCTTATCCAATTTCACAAGCAAGTAACTCATATGGTCAATAAAAATGTTAACTAAGCCCATGGTGATCCCTCTTCTTAAGTTCAACAAAGGATTTTATTCATATAACATAGCTAAATATTGCTCAAGTGAAAGTGGTTTTTGATGTGAAGATCGATGTTTTTAAATGAAAATCCCCAGTTACTGAACACTTCACATTCTCAAGTTGCTTTGTATGCTCTTAATTCAAGTGACATTTTACACGAAAGTCGACATTTGTAGACGAAGACTCCTGGTTACTAAGTACAAGAACCATTGAAATAAAACAACTTTTATTCTCTTTTTATCTTCTTTTTCTTTTCTACTTCTTTTTTTTCTTTTTTTTATTCTTTTCAAAGTAAAGATAATAATCATTCACTCAAAATAATAATCATGAGAAAAGAGAAGAAATGATAAAATTAGCTCATCCACAGTTAAATTTTACAATTATAAAGTGCTAAATACCCCAACAATGATTTTTTGTAAGTATACGAGTCATAATTGAGTATAGGGTATTAAGGGTCGAACCCACAAAGAAGATTGTCAATTATCGATATTTTTTGAACTTCTTTACTATTTAGATTATCACAAATACAAAATATTAAATCTATACTACAAACATAGAATGAAAGTAATAAAAATAACAATAAAAAGTTCCTAGAGGTATGGAATTCCTTACTACTCTTGCAAATGAAATTATTAGTTAAGTGAATGTTATTATCTTGGCTAGTTATGGTGCAATTCCTTAATGTATGTGAAACCTATTCTCGTAGTGAATCAACTATACTTGCAACTAAACCATACCTATTTTTGTGGTTATGAAATTAACTACAAATTCATTTTTTCTATAAAATTACATGAAACAAGTTACTAAAGCCACATAGGTGCATCTCTACTCTCGTGAGTTTACTCGCTAGATTTACCATTTCCTTGAACTAGTGTTAACTTTTAATTCTCATTACAAACTTAACATCTTAAGATTATCACAATTAATGGCTGGTTAATCATGATTAGAAAAGCAAAAGTGATAAATAACTTGCTCAAAATAATATCATCAATTAACCAAACAAATATAAAAAAACAAGATATAGAAAGTTTGTGACGCCCCCACTTCTCCCAAGGGCGAATCCAAGGGTATCCGCGGAACGCCTGCCCAACTTTCACCAGGACTTGATACAATTTTAATTCAAACTTAGGATAAACAACTAATGAATGATAGTCGAAATAAGAAAAGTCACTTCCTTAAACAAATTTTCAAGTGTCACAACTCAAATTCTCAAAAGTACATCACTTTCCCTAAAATATAGTCTCCCAAAAGTCATCTAATCAATTACATTAAAATTCTAATCAAAAGGGCCGTCAAGTTGACCTCTCCATAATTCCTTCCATTTCGGCTCCTGTTAAGGAAAACAAAACTAATGGGATGAGCTGACACTCAGTGAGGCCAAGAAAATCATGCAAGCACGTAATTCAAGTAGCAATAAAACTTGCACGAGAAATAAAGCTATAACATTTAAGTAATTCGTGAATATTCACAAAACAGCTCATTTCCACTTGCTTTGCCAAAATTCAATCTAGTATCTCCTCGTGATGACACTCTGTCACTCGAGTTGGTAATTAAGTCCGTAGAACTTTAATTATTTCATTTATGATTCTGAGTCGACATGAGATGTACCTCCTATCCGAATTGATGTGGTACTTACTATCGTCCAGGGAATTGATAGGTTGCAATTTTATCATTTATTTTATTATTAATGTCCTCTATTACCTAACCCGATGTGAATTAATTATTAGATTCTGCTCACTTTTAGTATTTTGCATTTATTTCAGGGAGTAGAACGAAAATATGATAACAGGTGCCAATTTGTCAGGAAAGGAGCCCAAGTCACAGAGCTTAGCCCAAGGGCATTGTTGGCAAAGGAAAAAAATCTTTTGCCCTTTCTTTTGGCAACGGCTGAACTGAAGAGGGGTTGTTCCTTTCCCTTGGGGAGTCGCCGCACAAGGCAGAAGCAATAGTTAGGAACTAGAATAAGAATTGCAGGGGAGGAGCACTATCTTTTTGGTCTTCTTTAGTTTTTCGTCTTGTAGCGTAGCATGGAGCTTTTGACTTTTCTTTCTTTTTAACTTTTAGTAGTTTCTTGTCTTCCTTCGTATGTCAGACAAGAGTAAAAGTAATCAATCAACTCCTATAGCTTACTTTTCTTATTGATTAGAGCGAATTGAATTTGCCCAATTCATGGATACGAAGGCCGTAACTATTGCCGCAATTTTGCGTGGATTTTGTTCATCAAACATGAGCTAATTTCACCACTCTAGTCAAGAAACAACGGATGCTTTGGGTCGCCTAAAAATTGTGAGATCGATTTAATTTTATCTTTTTCTCTATTTATTGGTATTCGCATATTCCTTGGTTGCAGTGCTTATGATTGTTTAATTAATTGATTGTCTTGGATCCGAATAATTAGTTAATTTGATAATCTATTGTCAATTGGGACGTTGAATCCGTAATTGTTTAATTGTTTTAAAATAGTGGCAACTGGCATGATTAGATTTGTGTCAGGGGGATACGCGGGCTAACCTAAAATAACCCTGGTAGTGCGTTATTTGGTTAGAATAGGGCTCCTCTAATACGTAAGGCAATTGGGGAATTAAATCTTACGGGCGTACCTAAGATTATCTCTCAATTAGGGCAGTGATTAACGGGCGTACCTTAATCATCGACACAGTAAGGAGGGGTTGACTGTCATCGCTTGTTTGACAGTTATAATCTATTTGTTAGTAAATAATTGGAATTGGCTTTGCATCGATGATCAATTAGGTGAACCATTGTTGAAGTTATTTCTTGGCTAGATCCTTAATTATCACTCATTTTATTTTAGTAATTTGTTATTTAATTTTTAGTAGCTTCCTAGATTTTATTTGAATCTCTTTGATTGTCACATTCTGCACAAAAACACCCCCATTGTTACTGTGAATTTGAAAAGAAACAGTTACACCCAATCCCTGTGGATTCGACCCTGCTTACCACTATCTACAGAAATTAACTTTAGTTGAACAGGTTTTTATTATTGCACAGGCTGACAACCTGTCAATTTTTACTTTAGTTGTGGTACTTACTATCGTCCAGGGAATCGATTATATGTTTATGGTTCTGAATTAACATGAGAGGTACCTCCTACCCAAATTGGTGTGGTACTTGCTATCGCTCAGTGGTCGATGAGACATCGCTCCAATCGACTTAGAATGGTTTGTGGTTCTGAGACGACATGAGAGGTACCTCCCATCCAAATTGATGTGGTACTTACTATCTCTCAGAGAACTGATCATTTATTTAGGGTTTTGAGCCGACATAAGAGTTACCTCCCACCTGAATAGGTGTGGTACATGCTATCGCTCAGAAACCTAATTATACGATTATAATTATAATGGTTGATGACATTCAGTCCAATCGACAAATACCGTTATAGGCCGATGAGCGCACTCCAATCGGCAGTCATACAATTCAATTATGGGTCGAGGAGATTCACTCCAACGACATATGCAGCCATAGCATATGATGCACAAGCAATTCAATTACAATTCATTTAAATGAGAACGCGTTTGATAAAGTACACACTTGGCTCAACAGTTATAAACCATCCATTTCATAATGAGCAATTCACATAATTTTCAAATATTCATGCACTTGACACTCATCTAGTCAAAATAAGAGAGTGGTGCACAATCAAGTATTTAAGCATCCGCTATGAGGTCCTCTTGAAGGTCCCCTTGAGTGCCTGAGTAAAAATAATCGGTGATTACACTCTACCACTTAAAAACCCCTAGCTATCGGAGAAGATTGTACCCTTGTACAATACTTAAGAAAATATCGTGAAAAGAGTCTAAATTACTCGTAAATCGAGACTCAAAAGTGGGGTTTAATCAAGCAAGGTAAAACTATTTTCCCTCAAGAAATCAAGTCTAAAACAGTCATTTAATATCGACGGGAAATGGAGAGTTTTTAAAACTCAATCCCCTTCAAGTTCAGAAATTTCAGTTTCGAGGAGCAATTTTTGGAAACTCATAACTTACACTCTGCAGATCCAAAATTGGAAAACTTAGTACCGTTGAAAACTAGTTCCAAAGTACTAAAAATTCCTAGAAAATACTTTTCCATGATTCTAAATGGAAGACACTCAATTTTCGGTTTAAAGTTGTTGACTTACACTTCCAAGACAGATTCGGGGTTGGTTTTTGGCAAATTTTGAAAATTCGGCAAAATTCACAGAATGTGAACTAGCCTTTGAAATTTGAAACTCAATTAGAGTTACAATCAAAGTTTAAAACACAACAAATGAAACAAGAATTGGAGTTTTGAGCGCCAAGATATAGCAGCTCAAAATTGGTTCAAAATGACAACCATTGGGCAATTTTCCAGATTTGAAACACAAACTTTGGGACTTCAGTTGGCATCGAAATGGACTTGGAATGGCACCAAATTTGGTATGATTACACTACCATATAAGGGTTACTCCTCTATCAAATTTCATGTAAAAATTTGTACGGGAAGTCAGTTAACAAGACCACTAAAGTTTCAGGAATTTCCAAGGCAATTCTGCCTTATGCTTCCGTTTTCCCTTTTTTTCGAACCTTTTGCCAATGAAATCATCTCAAACATGGTTCATTTATGAAGAAAAGGTCTAAAAAATATCCAACATACATTTGGTAGGTGATTGACACCAAAAGTTTCAAAATAACAAGTCCCAAGTCGAGGCTAACCAAAATTAGGATTTTTTATCACTGATGCAGTTCTGTAATTTAGCCACAACTCACTCAATTCAACTTGGAATTAAGTATGGTTGATGGCGTTGGAAACTAAATTCATAGAGCTACAATTCATCAGAAGAAACTATTTTGAAATTAAGTCCATAGCTAGCTCAAATTTAAGCAACAAATCCCAACACATCATTGACTCTCTAGCACAGGAGTGAAACAGGATAGGTAAATTTGAAGAACTGGTACGGCTCACTCAAGTCAAATCATAGGATGCATTTTATACCGTTAGAAAACTGGAAGTGTTTAGTTTCAAATGCCAGAAACGGCACTCAATTTTGACATCGGAGCAAGGAGTTATGATCATTCAAGGTTCGCTGCCAGGTAACCCCTGTTACCCGTTTCCAACTTTGAAGGATTTTTGAAAATGCAACTTTTACCTAACCAAATCAAGTGATTTTTGGTGAAAACTTTCCACACAACCTATACAACATATCTATATCAAAATTAAGGCAATTTTATCACAAAAAAATCGCACCAAGTGCTCTGCAAAAACAGGGCAGAATCGGCCCTTCTTAGCTTTCAACTTTCCTTTATTTTCTTTCCACTTTTTCAACTTATATCCACTAGTTTAACACTTAATTTGCATAAACAACATCCAAAATCATCATATTAGTCCAACATGTTCATTGTGGGATTTCATAGAGCTCACTCAAATGATTTCCAACAAAATAAAGATACCCACATGAAGCTACAAGCTTCCAAGTGAAATCTAACTCACTAGAATCAAGTTTCAAAGGTTGGATCATTTACTACCTCTTGGTTGATGAAACTCAGAAATTTTCGGTCACTTTGAGCTCCAAGAAACCGTGGATAAGTTGCTCTCTTCCTAGTCCAAGTGAAGCTCCAAGTTGTTGTGAGTTTGAGTGATAAATTTGGAGTGAAATGGTGCAAAATTTTGGAGTGAAATGAGATGAAATTTTTCCTTCTTCTTCCTTAGCTAGTCTTGGCCACAATGAGAGAAAAGAGAGAGAGAGTGTAGCAGCTGGTAAAGCTTCTTGGAGAAGCTTGGTAGGTGTGGCTTTAATGTGCACAAAAGTCAACTCTCAATAGTGCGCGTACGCTCGCGTTTCATGCCCGTTTCCTCTCGGGTTTGTTTCACTTGTGCACTAAACCTCTAATGCACTTCATTTATCACTATTATTATTCACTCTTAGTAGTCTAAAAATAAATGTCCAAAGTTCCTCAATTAGTCACGCGTGCGAAAACGCGAACTTCCGACTCGCGCGCGATAAAGCGAAATTTCTAAGAAATTCTTGCAACAATAGTATAACTAACTAATACTTGAGTAATTAATCATAAAAATACCTATTTTAAGACTAACGCATGAGTCCTCCAATCTCCAAGGTCACTGTACTTTCAAATCGACTATTGCCTCCAAACGCGATTTCATTAAATCTAGCTAAACGAGTTTCTAAAATTTAAATTTATTAACGGGACATTTTAAAAATATACGCAAGTCATAGTTCCATGTAAATGGTTCCAAAAGGGGTTGAAATAAATTATTTGAAGAAAATGGGTGGATAATTATTTAAATAAGAAAGTAATAGAAGTTTTAATTAAGTAAATTTTGGGTTCTCACAAAGTTCATCCATAACTCTAGGCATAAACTTTAGCAAAACATGAAAACAAACACCAAACTTGTATTATAACTAAATATAAACTCAAATACAAAAGAGAAAGTGATAGGAGAGAATTCACCCTTGTTACATGAGATCTAACTCTCCATCTTTGCTCCTCAATCTTCATCCAAATCTAGCTACAAACACAAGAAGGATAAACTACTTTAACTATACTTTGTTAATGAACTAAGAAAAACTAGTAAAGACAATATTTTTATGGAGTTTCTCTAACCTTCCAAAGTTGTGAAAATGTTTTCCAATGCCTCTATTTATAGAGAATTCAAGGTCCAAATAAGTTGTTTCTAGTTGGCATTTGTTATCTCTTGAAACTTCCAAAAGTTTTTCTATAAGATTCTATACTTGCTTGCTCATTTCCAACCAGAATTCTTGCAGAAAAAGTGGTCAAAAAGCTTGTATGAATAGAGCACAAGCTGCAAAGTAAGTTGTAGCCAAAATTGAAGAATACGTGACCTAGAAAACGTGACCTGAGGTTACATATTGACCCCACATTTTGTCTTTTTACGGGTTTGCTCATTTTTGGTCAGTCTTCATCCTTATTCTATTTTACACCAACTTCAACTAATATTTTCTCGATGATGGATATTGAACTAACTCTTGTACAAAACATGAAATTATAGCTCTTTGAGTTAACTTATGAATGCATCAAGAATCATTCAATTTGGAGTTCTATGAACCGAGGAATGACCAAAATACGCTTGATTGGTCAAAACTCTATTTTAACTTTTGACAACAAAATTACACTTCTGTATTTTGACATTTTGACTAGGAAAATGCATAAACTAGACTTCGAGGTCTTCATAACAAATATAGAGCTATTATTAGCTTTAAAATGGCACAAGAATAATCTCAATCCGATACTTGAAACTCAAGATATAGCCAAAATACTAACTAGTGTCAAAGCTGAAAAACTCCCTTAATTGCATTTCATCTCTTGCATTTCATATTATCTTTAAAACCACTTCAAATCATCAACAATTGTCCAAATATCTTTGCAACTCACTCCATTTGATGATTGAATTATTAAGCCTACAAAAACATGAAATTTTCACCATTAAAATCCATAGAAATACAATATTTGATACTTAAACTACAAAATGTATATTTTCACTGGAAACCTAGTTAATTAGCTATAAAAGTAAATAAAACACACAGAAACTAAGTAATAGAACACACTAAAAACACATAAAAATATGCACTTATCACAAGTTCCCACCTTGTAGTGAATTGGAATTTACGGATGACAGTCAATATCATCACAATTGCTCCTTTGGCGTTTTTGTTGCAAGATTAAAGATATAATGAGTGAATCAAAGTACTTGTTAGGGTTTAAGAAAAAGATGATTTGGGGCAAAAAATAAAGAAGATTTTTAGTTGATTACTATGTTTGTGACCAACAAGACTTTTTTGTTAAGAAAGAAAATTTAAAAAAAGTTTGAGTTATCTGTTTTAATTGGTTTTGAGTAAACTTGTCAACCGATTATTATCGATTTTTTTGAGTTTGGGTTATCAAAAAGCTAGAGGCAATGTGGTATCTATATAAAGAAGGGACAGAGGGGACAAAAACTAATTTAGGGATAGAAGATTTGAAGCAGTTTAAAAGTGCATGTTATAGAAGAAAATACTTGTAAGAGAGAGAGTATGTGTGTTTACACTTATGAGAGAGAGACTGTGTGTGTGTTTGACAGGAGTTTGATCACGTGAGTATGTTTAAAAGTGCATGTTATAGAATAGAATACTTACAGGAGAGAGAGTATGTGTTTTTACATGTGTGAGAGAGAAATTGTGTATGTGTTTGTGTGTATATTTGAAGTACAAGTGTGTGTAAGAGAGAGTGTGTGTGCATGTGTATCCGTGTATGTGTAAAAGTGTTTGGAACTATGTGTGTGTGATAAAGAGAGAGACAGTGTGTGTGTGTGAGAAAATATGTATACATATGTGTGAAAGTGTGTGTGAGATAATTTTTTTGAGTGAATATATTATACTAGTTCAACAATTCAACCAATTACACGATACAACTTTTACTTAAAATTTTGCTTAAAAGTTAAGTGGGTCTAAATATATTAAAGTGTAAGCAAATTATGTCATCAAGCAATGTTAATAGAAAAGAACTTTTTAAAAAATATATTAAAATTTATTTTTTAACGCTCCCAATCCCTTCCCCCTCACGCCTTTTCTATCCCCAATTACTAGGGTCAAAATTAGAAAAGCTCTTAATACATTAATTTTAAGCACTTAATGGGGTTATCAAACACCCCATTTGTCCTTCTATTCTTGCAATTGGAATCACTTAACCCTGCCCCCTAAAATTTTTAGGGTCCACTTGGATGGTATTTTTTAACGTGTTTGTTTAAAAAATTAGGGTAAAATACAAGGAACCCCCTTGTGGTTTCGCGAAAAGATACCTTACCCCATATCGTTTAGAAACCTGCACATAAACACCATAAACTTTATAATTAAATTGGAAATTGACCTATAACCAGATGTGAAACCCAGAGGATCGGGAGAATTGCATGATATCACTAGAGGTGGTCCACACACACCCTTGTTTCCTGCACAATTAAATCCAATATTTCCGTCTTAATTTTCGTATATACAACTGCAAAATTTGTACCAGTGCTCTAGGAAATGCACGCACGCACGCTATGCATATGTACACAGCAACATGGATAGATAGTACATGCGATGAAGCTTGGATCCATTTTGGCTAGACTAGATGGTATCGGACCCTGGAGTTGATTGTTTGACACGTTAAGCACCTTGAGACTTGGCTTGAGATCTGGAATGGGCCCTGTAAATTGGTTGTTCTCCAGCCTCAGTTCTAAAAGCCTAGGGGTGGCTAGCGTTACAGGAATATTGCCCGTAAACCTGTTATTTGCCAGATAAACTTTCTTCAAAGAAGCCATGCCCTTGAAAGCATCCGGGGGGATCTGTCCAGAGAAATGGTTGTTGGACAAGAAGAGCGACTTGAGAGCGCCGAGTTTCTTCCATTCAGGCATCGAACCCTCAAAGCTGTTGTTCATCAAACTGATGGTGCGTAAGGAACGCAAGGGAACCAGCGCATTCACGTCAATCTGTCCGGTAAGCTGAGGTTTTTGAGCTACAGACCCCAAACGACGCCGTTAGAGCATAAGTGACTGAGTTGATGATGAAATTAGCACGCACCATAATACCTTATTAAGACACAAAGAAAGATGAAAATAGGAGGTGCTCAACTAGTCAACACAATTGAATTTGTAAAACTTTTGGATTGTGTCATTTCCAAGAGTTATTTGAGGTGCACCCACCAAAAGCTGTACCAATGTCCAACCAAGAAACAAGTCCAGCGACTGGATGACGATCCAAACATATTCGAAGTAACAAACCGAGGCGACCACACTTGCCATCTATCATCCACGACCCTATCTGTACTGCCACCGCTGCCGGTGGAACGAAGAGAAGCTCATAGTATGATGCAATAAGCCACGACAGCTGCCATCCATCCTCTTCCGAATCCAACCACCTCCATCGCCTTGTCCATGAGCCAATGGCTAACCATTAGTGACTTTGGCCTTGCTGTTGCCGGTGGAGGCGTAGTAGGGTCCACTAGTAGCACCGTCAACATGGGTAGCAGTACGAGTGGTGGCGCAATAGCCGGTCCATCCACCTCCCGCTATGGGAGGGATGTTGACTACCCCGTCGTAGATATGGCGGACGTCATGTTTAACTCCGGTAGCAGTAGTAGCACTAGCATAGACCTCATCTTCTCTTCCATGGATGACAAATGGCCGGATTTAGGAGACAAGAAAAATTAATCATTAACTCATTGAGGAGGAGTAGTGTAGAGAATGAGAGAGAGAGTCAGTTCTTGATTCTCTTTCCCTCTCTATTATAAATGAGGGTATTGTGGGTATTCGACCTGCTGCCAGTAACTCAGCCTGTTCAGAAGGTAATTTCCACTTTAGTTATGAAGTTTAGAGTGTTTATGTGCAGGTTTCTAAACGATAGGGGGGTAAGGTGTCTTTTCGCAAAGCCACAAGGGGGTTTTTTGTATTTTACCCAAAAAATTACTATAATTTATTGTATTTTTTTTAAGAAAAATCTTGGTATTTATCCAAAACACCTAAAAGCAGTATAATTTTTTCAAAAAGAAAAACTTTCTTGCTGCCGTACTACAAAAGAAAAACTTCCTTGCTGCCCTACTACCTGCAGCCTCTGCCATTTGCCATGAACAATCAGCTCCATCATTAATACCCTATTCAATGTATTTTTTATATTTTTATTAAAAATTGTAGGTAGGACTTGAGCCGTGACCGATTCGACAGTCTGTTGAACTAGAACTAGATTTTAGAAATCAAAATCAAAATCATAACCATGACTAAAGGTTCAGGTTTAGATTCACCAAAATTTTGAACTGGAACCCGAATCGCTAGTTTATGACTCACTCAAACCGTCTTAAAAAACATTTGCTATCTAAACATATTAAGTCAATTTAGAGTTTAATATCAATAGTCAACACCAAATGCCAACAATTCTAATTCTAACCTAACAACCCATTGTCCCATTTTATTAGTAAGTCTATACCCCATGACTAAATCAAATTTAAGATCAATATAATCTAATCAACAGTAAGAAATTTTTTTCATAGAATTTGCATCATTTTTTCTTTTTCATTGCACATGATAATACAATAAAGTTCTTTTTTTAATATTCATTGTCATATTTTCTTTAAATCAATTTGATAGCAATAAGTGTTTAAACATAACTAAAAAAAATTGAAAAAACAAGACACTAAACACAAAACAAATGACTAAACAAGACACTAAACACAACAATTAAGAGACTAGACACGACAAAAACAAGAAAAATAAGTAAAAATGTCTAAACTAATAATGTAGTTCTTAGCACTGAAATTGTGCAAATCTTCCCAACAACGGCGCCAAAACTTGATGAGCGTGGGGTATACATATAATAATTAACTCATCCACAATCAAAGTATATATTTATAACATCCTAAATACCCCACACATGATTTTTCACAAGCATACGAGAAATTGAATATAGGGTATTAAAGGTCAAACCCACAGAGAAGATTGTCAATTACCGATGATATTCAACTTTCTTTATTATTTAGACTACCACAAGTGTAAGAAATTAAATCTACACTATAAACATGAGATAAAAGTAACATAAATAACAATAAAAGCTTCTAGAGCTATGTAATTCCATACTACTCTTGCAAATAAAATTACCGGTTAATTGAATGTTATTATCTTGGTTAGTTATGGCGTAATTTCCTAACATATGTTAAATCTACTCGTAGTGAACCAACTATACTTGTAGTTATGCCATATCTACTATCGTGGGTATGAAATTAACTACAAGCTCATTCCATCTATGAAATTACATAAAACAAATCACTAAAGCCACATAGGTGCACCTCTATTCTCATGAGTGTACTCCCTAGGTTTATCACCTCTTTGAACTAGTGTTAAATTTCAATTTTCATTGCAAACTTAACACCTTAATATTATCACAATTAACGGCCAATTAATCATGATTAGATAAGCAAAAGTGATAAATAACTTGCTCAAAATAATATCATCAAATAACCAAGTAAACATCACTAACAAGTTATAGAAAGTTCATCCATAACTCTAGGTATAAACTTTAGCTAAACATGAAGAACAAGATCCAAACTTGTATTATAGCTAAACATGAATTCAAATACAAAATAAAAGTGCTAGGAGAGAAGTCACTCTTGTCACATAAGATCCAACTCTCCATCTTTACTCTTCAAATCTTCATCTAAATCTAACTACAAATACAAGAAGGATGAACTATTATAATTACACTATACTAAAAAACTAAGAAAACTAGTGAAGACTACATTTTTGTGGAGTTTCTCTAACCTTCCGAAATTGTGAAAATGTTTTCCAAAAGCCTATATTTATAGAGAATTCAAGAGTCAAATGAGTTGTTCTAGTTGGCATTTTGACTCTTGAAACTCCCAAAAGTTGTTTCCCCAAGATTCCACACTCTTTTTGACCTGATACAGCCGAAATTACTTGTTGGAATTGAGCTGGAAAGCTGTGTGAACAGAACAAAAGTTGCAGCTCAAAATGATGAATACGCGCCTCGAAAACGCAACCTAGGGTCGCATATTGTACCCACGTATTACTCTTTGCAGGTTTGCTCATTCTGGACAAATTTCATCATTGCTTTGTTTTTGCACTAAAATTTTATGATATTTTCTTCATGATGGAGGCTGAAGCATCTCTTGTGTAAAATAGGAAAGTTGTAATTCTTTGAATTAGCTTTCCAATGCATCAAGAATCATCCAATTTGAAGCTCTGTAGACCGATAAATGACCAAAATATTCTCGAATAGTCAAAACCATGTTTCAGCTTTCGACAATGAAAATGCACTTCTGTATTTTGACAAGGAAAATGAATGAACTGGACTTCGATGTCTTCATACGAAATGTAGAATATCTCTTAGCTTCAAATGTGTAAGAATCATCTCAATCCAAAACTTGTAACTCAAGATATAACCAAAATACCACAAGGTGTCAAAGTTGTAAAACTTGCATTTCATCCTTTAAACATTTTGTATTTCATGTCTTCTTTAAATTCCTTCAAATCATCAATAATCATCCAATTATCTTCTCAAATTATTCCAATTGATGATTGAATCATTACACTTACAAAAACATGAAGTTTTCACCATTAAAATCCATAGAAATGCAATTTTTACCACTTAAACCACAAAATATATATTTTTACTAGAATCCTAGCTAATTAGCTATAAAACTAAATAAAACACACCAAAATTGACTAATAAAACACACTTAAAACATGTAAAATACATACTTATTAGAAAGAAAGGAACTACCACAGGTATACCTTTTGATGATAGTATTAGAGCGTTAAATACTAAATTGGATAATGTAATATATGTAATAGAGCAAAATACGATGGCTAATATTTGTGAATAAAATTGAGTCAAGCCAAGATGGGTGTCCGGCTTAAGACCCATCATATGAACCGTCATATTCTAGTTTGTGTTTTGCTTGCGGAGTGACAAAGATGGGTAGTGATCATTGAACCCAACATAGCTAAATATTGCCAAACATCAATCTAGCGAAATAACTAAGAAACATTGCCAAACATCAATCACTCGAGAGATTCTACACAAACCTCCCACAATTTCTGAGAAATCCTTGCCAACTTGCTTGACTTTTTGTTTCTTCTCTATTATTTATGGGATATAAAGGGATGAAATGCAGCTGTATTGAGGGGTTCTAGGAACTTCTATTTTTGACCCTTTGGCTCCAAAAAACAAGACCAGGAATATATTGTACTTAGTTCTTCCAATTTTGAGAAGCATTAGTTTTAGTTAGCTTGAGAGAAATGAGGGAGTTTGGAGCAAAGAAGAGCAACCAAAGGGTTGTGTCTTGTCCTTGGAGGCAAGACGCAAGTTCTCATCAAATGTAGCTCTATTTATTTCTTCTTTTTTTAGGGTGGGATAGTGTAGTGTCATCTAGTTTGTATTCATCCATTCTAGTATTGGTTCAACAAGGAGGCTAGAAGAGATGAAGAAGGAGAGGCTCAAAAGGCTCTAGCGATCAGGGTTTTCTTTTTTCCATCTCTTGATCTTTGTATTGACTTCTAAATTTTGTTAATGTAAGAATTGGATCTTATGTTTGTAATGTTACTTTAAAGTTTTTGCCTTGGGTTTTGGCTAAATTATCCATGAGTGCTATGTGTTAATTACTTGAGTAATTGATGCTATTTTCTTGATTGAGTTATTTAATACTTTTGTTCTTATAATCATGATTAACTGCCTATTGATTATGATCATCTTAAAGTATTAGATTTGTAATGAGAATTGAAATTTTATACTAATTTATGGAAGCGTTAAACCTAAGTTTAAGGTATATACTCATAGAAGAAAAGGTGCACTTTTGTGGCTTTGTTCCATGTAATTTCATAAAAATGAATGAGCTTGTAGTTGATCTTGTAACTGTGAAAGTAGGTGGATTAGCTATAGGTATAGTTGATATACTAGTAAAAGTGAACATCATGAATATTAGAAAATTATGCCATAATTTGGCCAAAGTTTTGGTACTCATTTAGTTGGGGAGTTGTATTAGTATGATCAAATAGGGATTCCAATGCCCAGGAAGCTTTCATTTGCATTTTCTACCCGTTTGTAGCCTAAATTATTTTTTCTTAATTTGAGTCTAAATAATAGGGAAACTTCAATAGTATCAATAGTTGACCGTTTTTCTTGTAAATTCAACTCTTAACACCCTATATTCGCTCACGATGCGCATACTTGCAAAAAATCACGTGTAGGTTGTGAGGAGCCAAAAATTTTCTTATTTTTATCTTACTTTACTGGCTTATTTAATTATTTATTCACCTGTTTTCTCCGAATAATTTATTTCAACCATTTTACATCCATTTACATGGAACAACGCCTTAATTATATTTTAAAAACGTTCCGTTAGCAAATTTAATTTTTCTGTGCCTTGTCTAGTAAGAAATACGAATACACGTTTTTCGAGGTAAATTTTGATTCAAGAGTGCAATAATCTTGAAAAATTAAGAATGTTCAGTAGTAAACTAAGAAAGGTCAATTAAGGGATTAGAGGTGAGTGAGTTCAAATTTTTGCTTTATCGCACGCGCGTTGATAGTTTTCCGAAAGACGCGCCAATACAAACTAATTGGAGATTTGAGGAATTAATACGAGACTCGTGTGAGGACTCATGTCTTTATTTCTAAAATAGTTATTTTTATGATTTTTTACCCTAGTATTAGTTAGTTATATTATCATTACAAGAATTTCTTTTAAGTTTCGCTTTATTTCTCGCGAATCCGAAGTTCGCGCATTTCGAGTCAGAAAGATTAAATGGAGATTTAAGAAATTTATACTAGACTACTAAGAGTGAATAATTATAGTGTTAAAGGAATTACATTGGAGGTTTAGTGCACAAGTATGACAAACGAGAGAGAAAACAGTGGTACGGTACTCGCGCGCGCACTATTCCTGGTTGACTTTTGCACCAATTTTGGCCACAAATCCCTCAATCTTCCAAAGGAAGATTCACACAACAAACCTCTCTTTTCTCTCTCATCTTGGCTGGCCAAAAACATCAAGGGAAGAAGGAAGAAAGCTCACCATTTTTACTCCAAATTCTTGCTACCATTTCACCTCAAATTTCTCATACAACTCACATATTACTTGGAGAGCAACTTAAGCTTGGAGGAAGACACCTTCTTGCGGTTTTCTTGGGAGATTTTTGGTAAAAAATTTTTAGTTTCTTCCAAAGCTAATAGGTAGCCTTCATCAACCTTGAACTTTTCCATTTTCTTCAAAGATTAGAGCTTTATTTGCAAGGGTTTGAACCCTAAGCATGGATTAGACTAGCGGACTTGAGGTGTTTAATTTCTTGCTTTAAATGTTAGGCTAGTGGTCTTGTGGTGACCTCCAGGTAGCTGCCTTGAGGATTAAATGCTTGTTTAATGTTGTTTTTATGTTAAGCGAGTTGATTATGGTTAGAAAAGTGAAAGGAAAATCAAAGGAAGTGAGGAACTAGAACTGGCCGAATCTGTCCAGTGATTTTCGTACCTGCCTTTCGAATTTTTTGTGGGTTGTTTTGCTGTGAAATTGGTTGATATATGTTATATATGGTGTGTAGAAAGTTTCTACCAAAAATCATTTGAATTGGTTGAGCAAAACTTGAAATTTTGAAATTTGAAAAAAACTAGAAAATGTGTTCAGGCAGTCTGAACAGTACCATTTTGATCAAACATATCTCTTTGTACAAAAATCAAAATTGAGTGCCGTTTATGGCATTTGAAACTAGATATTTGTAGATTTCCAACGGTTTAAAATTCACTTTCTAGTTCGAAATGAGTGAGCCGTAGTGACTCGGCAAAGTTTGCTGTCCTGTTCTGATGGTCTATCTGAGAGAAAGGTAGAAGCTGCACTTTGTGGCTCCATTTGCTCTCACTTATGAACTGATTTTGAAAACAATTTGTTCTGATGAAATGTAGAGTTTTGAGTCTAGTTTCCAACGCCACCAACCATTCTCAATTTCAAGTTGTATTGAGTGAGATATGGTTCAATTTACAAACTGTGCCAAAGCTGGAAATCTGGAAAAACTCTTTCTTCTTGTTAGCCGACTGGTTAGGTTTGATTTGGGACGATTTGTGTCAAAAATCTTGATGTCCATTGCTTTTCAAATGCTTATTAAGTATTCCTAGAGCCTCGGTTTAAAAAATGGATAGGATTGGAGTTGATTTCATTGGGCAAAATATTTGAAAAAGGAAAAGAAAGCAAGACAGATTTGCTTTAAGAATTTCCTACACTTTGGTAGTTTTGTTAACTACCTTCCCGTATGAGTTTTTACTTGAAATTTGATAGAGTAGTGTTCATATGGAAGTTGAATTGTACCAAATTTGGTGCTATTCTAAGACCATTTTAATACCCAAATGATGTCCCAAAGTTTACTTTCAAATCTGAAAAATTCACTGTTTAGTAGTAGAAATTTACTGACTTTCAACTACTAAATCTTGATACTCAAAACTCTGAATTTAGTTCTGTTTGTTGTGTTCGAAACCCTGTTTAGAGCTCTTGTTGTGCTATAAATTTCAGAGGCCAGTTCACTTTCTGTGAATTTTTCCGAATTTCCAAAGTTTGCTGAAGAACATGACCAAAACTGTCTTGTATGCTCAAGTCAGCCACTTTGAGCTGAAGTTTGAATGTCTTCAGTTTAGAATCTTAGAAAAGTGTCTTCTATGAACTTTTAGTATTCTAAACCAAGATTCCAACGGTTTCCAATTTTGGACCTACTGAGTGCATGTGACAGCCCCACCTCCCCCTAAGGCGAACCAAAGGGTTCAGTGGACCGCCTGCCCAGCTCTCGCCGAGACTCAGTCGTTCCCTCAAACAAATAAAAAATATAACTACTAGAAAGAGCAAAACTAGGATCCAAAAACTTAAAACAAAACTTATATACATTGCTATCTCAGAAAGAAGTACAACCGACGAGTATACAAAAGTTCTCTAGTCACCATACAACCAACCCGTGCCAAGCATTAGGGCGAGAACCATAACAAAACCAAAAAAAAAAACTAGACCCAGCTAGTCTATATAGAGCTCTCGTCCTTGCTCGCCTTCCCCTGATAAGGAAAACAAAACTAAAGGGATGAGTTAAAAGCTCAGTGAGGTTCCGAATATAGAATCAAGTCATAAATCAAACAATAAGTCAAGAAACAGTTACAACATTTACAATAAACCATACATGAAAATGATACGTTCGTTCGTTCATTCGTTCGTTCGTTCGTTCTCCTGTCATTCCCCTTTCCTTCATTCATTTGAAAATGCATTTTTCGTTTATACATAAAACCCTCGTTCGTTCGTTCGTTCGTTCATTTCATTCACCCTCTCCTGGACATTGGTCAGGCTCCACCAACCTCCACCAACCTACAAGGTAATACTCGAGTATACCATACGTTCACCCAGGTCACCAAATCGCCCGACCGAGTCCGCTTCTGGCTCGAGTCGATCAGTAACAAGGGGCAGGGCCCAGTTCAGCCAAAAGGCTTATATTCATGCACAAGTAACATTCCAATTGTTCAATCTTTGAAAATTTCACATTTATTTAGGTCGAGTACGATAAAGTACACACTCGCCTAGAAAACTCGTTTTGGAAATCAATAAAAGCACTTAACACGTTATCAAACAATAATACAAGTCATGAAGTCAAGCAAAAACAATAAACAAGGAACACTCACCTAATTATGCAAAATAACGTCCAAAATGTCCTACCGGATCTTACCCTTGGTCGCCGAGAAAACCTAAGATGCAACGAGAAAGAATATTACAAGTCATCTAGCAAAACAAATAAGTGACATCCAAAGAAAACCGGCAAATGATAAGTAAAACATATAAAGACGCCTTTATAGTGAAAAGGGGATATTTGGATCGGAGGACGGAAATAACTAGGGATTCATAACCAAACGCAAAACTAACTTAAACGGGTTATAAAATGTCCGGCGGAAAACACTTGGACCAAAGACAACTCGGACTCCAACGAGATAGTCTAAAAATATTGTTTTCGGAATCGTTTAGATAGTTCAAAATCAACTCATACCCAAGCAGCTAGTATAGACTAAACGTCATGATAAAAAAATCGTGTGAAAAGGAGGACAATACTACCTTACGTTCACACTTAAAACCCCACTTAAAAGTGGTTCACTTGTGGCCGAGAAAACCCTAAATCATACCTCTATATTTTGGGAAGGAGTAAGTAGCATTTGAAGTTTTAAACTAAAGAGGTATCATGTTTTAAAAATGGAAAACCGGTCATGGTATTGGCCAAACAAAAGTATACAAGTTCAAATCGAAACTTAGCCCTCGAACAAAAATTTGGGCAGCACGCCCTTTGTATTTACCTATTTTCCAGCCATTTATGGCTTCATTATTTTCCTCATTCAAACCCAAAGACACACACATAACAATCTAATTTCAATAGCCATTCAATAGGCTCAAGACAATACAAGGAAAAAATCAAGCTAATAACAAGTGCGGAAATGAAGTTTAGTGTGGAAAACAAAAGACAGTTTTAACGTTACGAAGCGGAACAGACGTAACAGGAGCTACACTTATCGGATTACAATTGTAATTTACACCGTTTCGAAGCTAAGAGAAAGGGCTGCAATGTTGAAGAACGCCATTCAGTCCAGTTTGCAATGTATCTAGGTCAAATTTACCAAAACAACCCCAGATTTCCAGTTCGCAGTTTACTGTGGCAGTCCTGATTCATTCGGTCATATCTCAGCATCTACAAGTCCAATTCAAGTGATTCCAAATCCATATGAAAGCTAAGATACAAGGCTCTAAGTCTTAATAAGACATCGACAACCAAATAAGTAGTATTCCTGGTCAAAACAACCAATTACAGAAGCGGGTTATCAGTTTCAGACAGAAACAGGGTAGCAGGGGTATTTCGGTCTTTTCATAAGTTACATTGCTCGGATCGAGCTGAAATTTTGTAGGCAACTATAAAATATCATTCTATACAACTTTCATGTTTTGTCCTAATACTATTTCGGCCTCTAACCTGCTCAAATAAATTCAGACAGAACAGGCCTGTGTGAAACCCTAACCTGGAAGTTTTGCCCCAAACCAGAATTTTTGCACAAGCAATCACATCCAACATATATCAACTTCATTTTACACTATAACTAACCAACAATCCATGACTAACCAACACCAAACATATGAAATCAGAAAAATCAAGCATAAAATAAAAATTCATCAATCTTCACCCAAAATCATAAAGTCTTCCACTAAAACATCTCTTTAGCCCTCACAAGTCATCAATTTAACACTAACATGAACAAAGGAAGAATCTCTTGGTCACTTACCTTGGAAACTCAAGAAAAGAAGTAACTTAGCACCTTTCCTTCTCAAACCACTTCACCAATCACCTTAATCCTACCAAGAAAAAGGTTTTTATGGAGCAAATCCAAGTTTTAACGGTTGGTTTGTGAGATTCAAGCAAGAAATTGAAGAAAAATTGAAGAAGCTTTCTCACCTCTTTTCCCTCTATTGGTTTGGCCAAGGAGCATGGAAAATGAAGATGAATTGTAGTCAAAATTTTGATTTAGTAAAGGTAAGAAGAAAGAGGTCAAAGTCCACCTTCAAGTAGGAACATGACACATGGCATCTCTAATAGTTATCTTATTCCCTTATCTTCCAATACTAATTAATCTAGCTAACCTCTAATTATCTCATAACACCTTATAAAATAATATCACTTAACCAAACTCCAACAAGTTGTCAAAAAATATATCGCACTTACCGCACTAGCGGGTCCAACGTCCATAATACGCACTTCAAATTTAACGTGGACTAACTTGTACCAAGGAAATGACTTGAAAAATATATGCACTTATAAACATGTATAGAAAATTAATATATGGAAGAAAAGTAAGAAGTTATAGACAAGGAAATAAAATAATGTCTAAAAAACTTATAAAAGTTTTTTTTTTTTTCGGGTTCTCACAGTGCAAGTACTGATTTTTCTAAATTTGATGCGCAAAACTGAAATTTTCCGACTTGATGGGAAATGAGTTTTTGGAAACTCTTCCCTATCCTTTGATATTGATTGACCGTTTTAAACTTGATTTCATGAAGGAAATCAATTTTTCTTGTGTTATTAAACACCACTTTTGAGTCTCGATTTTCGAGTAATTAAGGCTCTCTTTTATGACATTTTCTTAGTATTGTACAAGTGTACAATCTTCCTTGTTAGCAAGGGGTTTATAAGTAATAGTGTGTGATAGTCAATTATTATTTGCTCAGACGCTCAAGGGGACCTTCAAGAAGATCTCGAAGTGGATGCCTAAAAGCTTGTTTGAGCACCTACTCCCTTATTTTGATTGGTGAGTGTCAAGTGCATGATTTGTTGCAATTATGTGAATTGCTTCTTATGGACTGAATGGTTTATAACTGTTGAGTCGAATGTGTACTTTATCGCACTCGCTCTCTTTTAACTGATTGAACAACTGAACTGAACTGCTTTGTAATTGAACTGTATTTGAACTGTTTGCATGTCGTTGGAGTGAATCTCCTCGACTTATAACTGAACTGTCTGTATGTCGTTGGAGTGAATCTCCTCGACTTATAACTGAACTGTGGGGACGCCTAAATCTCAATTGGCTGACCTTGCGACTCGATTCAGCAAGAGCTTGGTCGAGAAACTTGGTGAACCATGAGATAACTGTAAAGTTGATCTATTGAGAGATCTTGCTTGGCCTACTCGCATAGTAGTGCCTTTTATTGATGTTCGGGTCCGGTGCAGTGTATGGTGGACGGAACTGTGAAGTAAGTGGAGTTCTACGGACTTAAATGCTGATCCGGTTGACGGAGTGTCATCGTGAGAAAGTATTCGATCGAGACTTGGCGAAGCAAGTGGAACATAGCTCCTGAGAGCTCCTATATCCTCATTGAATGTGTTTAATTGAAAATTGTGAATTGCTTGAATGTTACACTTTAATTCTTGCTTAAATGCCATTGCTACTTGGACTATGTGTTTTGCATATTTTCTTGGCCTCACTGAGCGTTAGCTTATCCCATTAGATTTGTTTTCCTTAACAGGAACCGAAATGGAAGGAGTGATGGAGAAGCCGACTTGAGGCACTCTTGTATTAGGGTTTTGATTGTAATCGACTAGACATATTTTGGAAGTTGTGTATTTTGGGAAAGTGATTGTATTTTGAACTTGTGTTGTAAGATTGAATAATTGTGTATGGGAATGACTTCGTGCCTTTATTCCGATTTCATTGTTAGTATTGTACTTTAAATTTGAACTGGAATTGTATTGAGTCCTGGCGAGAGTTGGGCAGACGTCCCGCCGATACCCTTTGGTTCCCCTTAGGGAGAAGTGGGGGCGTCACATAGGTTACTTAGAAATTTATAAATGTAAAGTTTAACTGAGATTGAGTTTATTTTTGGGATAATTTCAAAAACCTCCCCTAAGGTTTCTAACAATTTCACAAAGCTCCCCTTAATATTTCAAAATTACGCATACCTCCCCTATTGTTGCAAAAGTACTCTACTACCCTTATATAGGATAATTAATGACTTTTTTTTTGGAAAATTTCAGAAATTCCAAGAAAAACCAAAATTTACTTATTCTCTCTCTCTCTCTCCCCTTTATACCTTACTCTTTCTTCCATTTCCTTTTTTGCTAAATTCCTATTACCCATTCCTCTTTGCCTAATATTCTTCCTCCAATTCAAGACTAAATTCTATTTATCATCCCTTGCTTATTTTTATCCCCCTCCTTCACTTCTTCTTTTTTTTTTATCTCTATTCTCATCTCTTTTTTGCAAATATGATTAGTTTCATCCTTTTTATCCTTTTAATTCTAAGTGTAATGGGTTTGATTTTTCTGTGGCCATTTATTTTATCCAATGTTGATTGATTATGGGTGATAAAACTTAGTGATGTCAAAAGTCAAGAATTTGAGGGATGGATGGGCTTTAGAAAAAATAAATAAAGGATGCTACAAAGAGAGGAAGACAAAAGAGCTGCGCCATTGATTGTTGATGAAGTGTTAGTTTTGGGTAAAATTTGAGGTCAAGTTTTATCCAATTTAGCACCAAATGATGAATTTAATTGACTTGTGTAGTAAATGTAGGGGTTGGGGCTACTGGACATAAATTAGGTTGTAGTGTTTTGAGTGCTAGAATTATTGGAATTTATTTTGATTTAAATTGGGATGTTTGCTTGGTTTTTGTGGTGGCATTGCTTGGAAGAAGGCAATAATCATAGTTGAAATTTTTTTTCCAAACTTATATTTTTGGTAGAAAGAGTTTGTTGGCTTTGGTGTTGGAAGAAAGGTAATCAACAGAACTCTTTTTATTTTTTTATTTTTATCTTTTTGACAAAAAGGGTAGTTTAGGATATTTGAAGAAATTGGTAGCCTATTGGGCCTCTTTTGAAGCATAAATAGTGAAAGCAAGGGAGGTGAGTGTAATTTTTGAAACCTAAAGAGAACTTCCTGAAATTGTTAGAGATGTCAAGGGAGGTTTATGAAATTATCCCTTTATTTTTATATGCATGCCTTGCACTCATCATATGCCAACTATTTTTCATGCTCACCTAAATTTATCTTGATAATAGTTTATACTGCTATTTCCCTCCAAAATAGAGTATTGATGCCAAATGTCTTGTATCTATTTAAACTTCGAAGTCTTTTCCAAACTCAATGAGAAATAATTTAATTCCTCCTAAAATGATTATTAAAAACAAATTTGTTTGGAGGCTTCTTGAATTTACTAAGTGACAATAGATTCATTCCCTCCTAAATATGATATACAAGGCAAAGTTTAATGAAAAAGGCTCTTTAAAATTCAACTCAAGTTTCAAAAAGGAATAGATTTTCGAGTTCTCTCCTAGTGATTGCTTGGAATCTGAAGTATGCTGCTTGATGTTTAATTAGTAGTTTTAATATTTTGTGGTGTTTTATTAGTTAATTTTAACTAAAAAATTAAGTGGGTTAAATGAATTATGACATAACAAAACATGTTAATAAATAGGTTATGATATGAATACGATATGAAAACTTAACGTGTTGTATATAAATTTGTACCCATTTGACACAAACACGATCATAAAGAGAACATGAAAATGACATGACATAACTCATTTATAGCCCTAATCATGAGGAAGGACAGTTTCTAAACCAATGCAAACAAGAAGACAAAAGCTACTCTTCGCAGAAACAAGCTGAGTCCGATGCGCAACTATTGGATCCAATAATATTTAGTCCATTGGGTCATGATAAAAACACCAAGGTTCCATCCAAAAGAAGGGCAAGTCTGAGGGCATGATAAAGGCCCATTAAAGGCCCCTTGAGTCTTAATAAAAGAAAACTATTAGTTTTTGAGTAAATCTTATATATATTCACAGCATATATATTATCATAATTGGATTAATGACATGCATATAAAAGTTTAATTTTAAATTTAAATTTTACATAATTATCATTTTTTCAACGCTGGCAGTGTATATAGTGTCAGTATAGAAAAGATTAATTCTTAATTTTTTTTTCTTTTTTGTTGAGAGAAATGCAGTTTTAGTCCCTGAAATCCCTTGGAAAGTGATTAGTTTCACACATGTATCTTCAAACTAGTTCCTTTAAAGTTCTAAAATAGACTAGTTCCTTTAAAGTTCTAAAATAGATTTTTATCTTTGCAGTAATCACACTAGTTCTAGCTTGACAAGTTCTAAGATAACATATCTCGTGTCAGATTTGTGAAGATTATTGTCACACTTTTTCTTCCACTTTCTTTCTCTTAATAGTTACTCCATACGCTTGCACACCAGATTTGAACCTTTATTAAGCACCTTGCAGTATTCCAAGTCCCAAACTGTTTAGAAGTACTGTAATCGGATTATTATTACAAATTATTATTAGCCCAATCCAAGAAAGCTGGTTGTGACATTTCTCCAAGTTGCGAAGCAAGGCAACAGATATAGCAAATTGAAATTAACAACACATTATGCAACAGATGCAGCAAATTGAAGTTAAACGACACATTACTAATAATCAGGACAAGATGTTAATGAATAAATCGTTTACTAGCTCTAATGACGAACCCAAAACACTTGCCCACCCAGCATTTAAATTGAATCTAATCAATAATTTCTTGCACGAGCCAGAACCGGTTTTCATAATTGTTTTTCCAAGCTAACAAACACTCATTTTTTAGTTCATAGCAAAGAACCCTACAAACCCTTTGTCGAGAATATTAAAACAAAACCAAGATTCTATCCTCTTAAGCCCAAAAAAGAAAGAAAAGATTTTTAATTTTACCTGATTGAGGAAATCTGAAATTAACAAAACTTGGGCTGGAGCAGTGGCGATTCCTGAGCCAGGGAAGTGATTATCCCCAGTTTACAATTGGTCATTCCATTAAAAACCAAGGCCGCTCATCATTTTCATGAACTAGGCTAGGTGTGTGCGCCATACGGCTTCCCTAATTCTCCACAATGTAAGCAGAGTAGCAGACTGCTGATTCCGTTTCACGTACTTCTAATGGAAAATAGAAATTAATTAGTATTTTGATTGTTAATTATTGTTTGAAACCACTCAAATTGTACATATTGTCCTTTAGGTATCAATGATGTTTTCAACTAGGAAATTCCAGCAAAAGACTTTGATTCCTTCTGTAATGAGCTAACTTTTGCAAGTTCTTTCTTTCTTGATAGTTGAAGTTTCTTCCTAGAAAGTTATACATTGAGTTTTTACTACAACAAAGATGCCCAAACAACATTATTTAATTAGAATTTGATACAAATGAAATTCAGAAACAACTTTTTGCTTCAATTATCTTCTTGTTGGAGATATCAAGCTTTCGACTTTATTGTTTTTCATGCATCGAAACCTTGATGTACTCGCTTGAATTAACTCTCCATGGAAGTGGTGCTGCACAACTGATACTAACAGCATGGGTCAAGAAAAATTTTGCAGTCTTTTGGCAAAAAGTTTAAACAACTACAAATTTACGTACTTTTTAGTGCACATCTTTTCATTATTAGCAGCATTGTACAAGGTCAAGTTGGTTGTGTATTCATGCTAAGAACGTCTCCAAGCATGCATGGAGCATAGAGATATTGTGCAACCAAGGTACATGTTATTATGTGCCCATAACTCAGAACTAGCAGAATACTGAAAACTTTATTTGCTATATAATCTTCTTTAGTATATAATATGACGGAAAATTTATTTTGGAATTATTTGCTCAAACAAACAAAGCATTTTAACAATTTTTTCTGTACTAGGAATGGATGTAATATACTTCTATGGCACGTACAAGCGCAGCTAAGCTACTGAACACCGGAAATAAAGATTGATGTTTATTATGCTACTGAGCATACTTGATCTCAACCCAGCATTTAGGTCGTTGACACTTTCCTTAGGTAGCAGCAAAACCTGTGCTTCATTCACAAAATTCATTTTGGTCTCCCGATATCTGCACAGCCCTGAAATCCTGTTCCTGTCTGAGCGATCATAACTCTGCTCACCAGGGCGCCTTAGTAAAGTGCAATGTCGACCAACAGTGCTCGATAGTTGACCCCATGATCCAATCCAAGTCAACCTAATTTACAGTTGGGCAAATTGAGTATAACCCCTTTAAATGAAAATCTAACACCAAGCCACTAAAAAACTGTCCAACCAGCCAATCGCCAAATTCGGTGCATTTTGAAAATAGGGTAAATTATATATAAACCCCTTGTAATTTTACATAATGCTAGATGACACTCCTAATTTCAAAATAGCCACATAAACTCCTTGTAATTTTTTGTAAAGTGAAAAATGGGTGGAATAAAAGATTGGTTATGGAGATTGAACCTAAAGCGCTCCAAAAGTACATGTGCTAGAATCATAATATCTAGTTAATTTCCCTATAATTTACATGAAATCCACTTTATCCCCTATAATTTTCATAGTTATCCACATAATTCCTTTATAATTTATGTAAGGTAGTTAGGTTGTTTGATTTAGTATTTAAATTGGAATTTTAATTATCAACATTGCAAAGGCTATTCTCTGTCTAATTTTTACTTTAGATGAAACCATAAAAAGGGTAAAATGGATATTTTGAAACATTAGAGAAGTCATGTGGCAGTAGGTAAAACCATATGGGGATTATGTATAATTTACCCTTGAAAATATTAAACCCATGGTTTGCTCATAACTGAAGTATATAACGTGCTGGTCATCTTGAAAGTTTTTTTAAAAAAAAATTTTTAATAGGAAAAGGATGGAATTTAAGAAATAGAGAGGGGAAAGAGAGGTTAGAAGCCAGGACTTATAAGTCCAAGGCCTTGAAGGTCAACTCGCAAGTTGAACATATAACTAGTTAATGCTTGCAGAGTTGCTGTATCTAATCTTTCATTGCTTTATGCCGCTAAATGAGTTCGTTTAAAGTAGCGAGATCAGGTGTTTAGAGCAAAATCCTTCGGTGTGTATAATTTTGCTCATTTCCTCTTCAAAATTCCATTCCTTGTAGATGAAAGAATTGGAAATTTGGGGCTCCAATAAAGTGAAGGGTTTTAAGTGTAGTTAAAATGGCTTTTAATTTTTATATATTGATTTGTAATGTTACCATATATGCCGGAAGAAAAAATGTAAGCATATATGCAAATATCTCTCTATATGTAAAGCATGAGCAACTTTTCGTGTCAAAATTTTGAGTTAATTCATAAAATTCCAAAAATACACTGGCTTCCTATTTTTTTTCCTCCTACCCACTTCCCCTTTTCTCTCACGATGACATTCAATAAAAATGACATTATTACTGAAATTAATTTTCTTCAAAATTGATTTTAAACTTAACTACAGAACTAATTATATATATTGCCAATGCCACTTACCATAAGTATTGTAACTATCAGGTTAACTAGAGGGTATCGGGAACAACAGTTAAAAGACCAAAACCTTTTTTAATGGTAAAAAGGTTATGTACAAATAATTCTTTTTTATTCCTAAATGACACACGCATCAATTGTGCTCTTAACGCTAGTATTGTTTATGTTGTTAGTAAATTGTAGAAGTTAATAGTTACATTGTTGTTCTTCTTGACAAGAGGTAGGCAGACGTTTTTATCGAGTTTTCTGAGTAAGAATTCAATTATGGCATGATATTATCATCCTCTTATGTGTTTTACTTAAGCTGTGATTTGTTAGAGCCTGAATTTGTTGATCAGACAAGAAACAGACATGATGCTTTTATTAAATATTGATAATCGAAGTCTTCATTAACCAGATTAATTTAACTCCAAAATCACCTGTTGGTCTCGTCTGATGCTTAGTCCATCTATCTGGTGTATGGGGCACATTTTTGCAGGGTCGAGTTGGTAAAGAGGAGTCTTAAGTATTAGTTTTTCGGAAAAATGAAGCTAAATCTAAACAGTGTTTAAATGCAAATTGGATAATAAATCTGAATATAAGCAGAAGTTAGTACGTTACAATCAGATGTATGAACCTTGCAGCAGTGTCCACTGTAAAAAAATCCAACTATATAATGTATCTCTCGATTTTTTATTTTTATTTTTTGTTTTCCCAACCGGTTACAACAATCAAAAACCGTTTAACAGATACTCCTAGTTAGGTTATTTCATGCATTAATTATCCATGTCGTCATATTATTTAAGATACCTAAGAATTAGAAATTTTAGATTCAAATCTCCTTTTTTCAATTTCAGTTTCTTGAATCCCACTCCTTTCCTTTTAGGAAAAAAGAGTTTTAAAAAAATTATGCATATAAAATAGTGTATGAGCGGACAAGATTTGGGTTGCCGACGTACAACTCGAGCCGAGACTTGCAACAGAAGATCACATAGCAAGACTATCCCCCAATGCCTAAATAAGCAAGAATGACAAGAGGCCAAGGTGTTCAGAGAAGCGGACTGGTAGAAGTTGCTCAGCAATGTTAGCCGTAGGCCTGTCACAGTACAGCATTAGACGGCACAAATCACATTAATCAAATCAATAGCGCATTCCTTCCCGAGTTCTTCTGGGGAATCATCTGGTGATTTTGATTTTGAGAGAACTCGGGTGCTATGTCGGGTTTGAGAGAACTCGAGGTGGTGTCGGCCGAGGTTCCCTCATTGTATTGTTTGGTATTTGAGTTTTTTTGTCAAGTTTGTCTGTTATAAGTTTTTTAAAAACTTTAATTATAATAACCTTAACAAACTTCTACAATACGTTATAATAAAGTTTTAGATAAACGCTCAAAAAATTCATTTGCCAAACAGGGCTCATGACAGAGTAACATATGCACCTAGACTTTAAACAAGTGCACAAATTCTGAGTATACTCGGTCAAGCATGCAGTGAAAACAATCAAAAAGTCCAAAGGATTCGTACACATGCTTTCATGCTATCAATCTATATGGGTGGCTTGACTTGTCTTAATTTTTCACAAGGTTCGAAATACCAAAATGGATTAGGTAGTGAACAAAGGAAGAAATTTTGAGAGTAGCTGATAATAGAAGTTTCTCATTTGTCCAATTCAGGACTTGACTAATCAAATCAAAGCTTTATAAAAAGAAAACGGCAACCATTCTGATAATAGAAGTTTCTCATTTGTCCATTTCAGGAGTTGACTAATCAAATCAATGCTTTACAAAAAGAAAACGGTAACTATTTTAGTCTGGTAATTGCCACACGAAAGGGTGATACGAAAGAGCACCTTCAAGTCAAATAAAAAATATTCGTTAAAATGTTTTAACCAACCAAGTATGAAATTTCTAACATTGATAATCTTCTTTTATTTTTTCCAATTTGTTGTTTTCTTGTCTTTTTTGGTCAGCTTATTGCAGAAGCAACATTTTAGGCTCATATTGCTTTTTATTACCCAACTTAGATAGCAGTTCTATATTATAAAAAAAAAAAAAAAGATAACAGTTCTATTTTTTTTTTTTTTTTTGTATTTCTTTTGTTTGTTTTACAATAGTTTAAGAGCCACCAAAGATGAATCATAATATCCCCTTACTAATCCATCTGTAACTATATGATAGTTAAAAGTACTTGACGAACTTCATAGTAACTTAGTAGAGACTAATTTCTTACGAAGTTCTTATACTACCATAGGACTCGTACAAAAACTTAAGTTTCCATCAAAAGGACTTGTGATTTGATCCTTGACAAAACTTATGGACCAAAATCAATTTGAATTGAAACCATCAAGAAAGAAAAAAGTTAAACTAAAAACTTAGAGACTAGATAATTTTCTTAGTTTATAAATGTGTCAGGAGTACTAAGGAAATTATTCACCCAAAATGTTTTCAAGACCCTAAAATATATCAAGTTTTGAATTAAATTAGAAAAGTAATAGGCAAAAGTGGTTAGAGGGCTATGTGGTCAATAGTTTCTCAGAAATTAAATGAATTTGAACATGTCGATTTAAAGTAATAGTCCAAAAAAAATTGTCAATTTCAAGAAAGAAATAGATTCATTCAATAAAAGCTACAGCTGATGATTGTCACAACATTCGCTATTAAAACTCACGAGTGAAGGCTTTTTATTCTTTACATTAGACCTTGTGCACTTAATTTTGTCTATCTTACACTTCCACAGCTATCAAACGCCAAAAAATTCTACAATGATTTGCTTCAGCACGAAACACAAAAACTAAAGCAAAAATTTCCATGTTGATCTTTTTAAAAAAGGAAGGATAAAGAAATTCTTGATCTATTGGGTAAAAACAAAATCTAAAAAAATGAAATGCTTAAAAAAAAAGAAAAAAGAGGAAGAAGAAAGGAAATTTACGCGTTGATTATGTATTGACTAAATGCCGATAATTTAATGAATATTTTCACGTCGGTTTTGAATGAGGCATGTGCACTTGGATTACCGATACAACAATTAATGTAATTAATATAGTGAGAGTGGTTGGCAAAAGATTAAAAAAAAAAAAAACTACTCTACCATTTAATCTTTTTTCAAAATATTTCAGTTTGTTATCTGAATTCAATATTTTCCTAGATTCCCCTTTAAAGCAACATAAACTCGATTTACACTTTTCATTTGAAGCAAATTTTGATTAAGTAATTAGCTTTCAATCATTTATGTGACCTAACTGTCGTCCTACTGTTTAGTCTTTCAAATACATTGATGGTTTGGGAAGGGGAGAGTTGTATTGGGTGACAAAAATGGAGAAATTGTAAGTAAGAGATTCTAAATTCAAGACATCCCACTTAAACAAAAAAAAAAATGATAGTCAAAATGGCTATTTTTTAGATTCATTTGGGCAAAGTAAAATTATTATCCATTTCAGGGGTGTCAGTGTAATTAACCCTATCTCAAAGCCTTACAATCAAAAGACCCCAATTCTCCTCCAAGTCATCTCTTCCCTTTTAAACCCTCCAATAAAGATGCAATATTGTCATGGTCAAGTGATTAATTCAAGCTGTAGAAACCGACATTTGAGATATGAATATTGGTGATGTGCTTATAATAGAAAAGTTTCTCTGAAGATCATGGATTCAAAGAAGCCAACTAAAGGATGCTCCATTTTTATTTTTTTGGCAAAATATCTACTGATTTTTACTCATGGTGTGTAATCATGTTGGTAGGGAAGGTAGCAATTGATATGAAACCCCAACTATGGATCATGGCATGTAGAAGGATGTCTAAAACATCGTGTTCTAATGAATGCTAGTTTAGAGAAGCTGTAGAAAGTACCGTTAAGATTATGAAATCAGAAACTTTAATGGCACTCCCTTATTTGCTAATATCACACATAAATTAAATATAGTTGCTTAAACATGGCCAACAAATTATTGCTCTTTCAAAGATTTAACTTTTTAATGAGCTTTAGTGCTAGACCACGTAGAAAAAAAAAGGGAATAATATTAGATCTTTGAAGAAATACAAAATTAACTACTAAATATACAACTCACTTGAACTACAAAAATGTACACCCCCATAGAATTTTCATAATACATACCAATCACAAGTAGACTTTGAGGAATCCAAGTTTTGATACAAAAAAATGAATTTCACCGATATTGTTGGACTTAATTAGATCTTAATTTATCAATATTTTTCTACTAGAGAATTTGTCTTCCATGGTCGATTTGGAAAGCCTTAGTTATTTTTCTTCTTTTTTTTTGTAGAAAAGAAGAAAATAAAGCGGCTGTGTTTGAATAGGTTACATTGTTGCTCCAATCTGTGAAGTTTTGTTTTAGGGAGGCCAATCTACCGACATGGAAAAGGAAACAAATAAAAATAAAACAGGGCATTATAATCTCCTATAATAAGAAAGATGGGCCATTGGGAGTGTCAGCAATAAAAAGGGTAGTGCCATTATAATTCTCCTTTCTCTAATATGAGTGCAAAATTTTTCTTTATTTTTTCTATGGACCAAGGACATCATCATTAAAAAGATCCCTCTTTCTTGAAATCGAGATAGGGTTATGAAAACATTTTTGTAAAAGTAGTTTTATATATAATACTGTAACACTTTTTATAATATGATATATCTAAAATTAAAAGGATAACAAAAATAAAAAAGATAACAAACTTTTCCAAAAGACTAATCCAAACAAAGTCCGTCCAAGTTTCTCACCCATTCATTCTCCAAGCCTTCATAATCTGTTTAAATTAACTTGAAGCATGCTTGTAATAAGATTTGCATAACCAACATTTCTTAAAAAGGATTTTTCTAATGGGTGACTATTCCATTAGTAAAGTTGAATCAGACATAACTTAATATATGGATATAAAATATTACAATTATTGCATTCCCTACACTTAGACACTTTCTCAATTAATTATACTTTTCTAAAAATGATGTGTCTGGATTACTAAGTTATTCTAAATAATATTTCGTGTACATCATAAATATATTTTTCAATTCACATTTTTATATCACATACATTATATTACAAAAAATGCTACAATAACTTTTCTAAATAATATTTTAAATAATACTCTACCCAAACACATTCTAACGAGTGTACATAGAACCCCTTTCAATGAGTGTACATAGGGTACTCATTAATTAACCATTATTCAAATGTTATAGCACACCATCAAGAATAAGTCCTAGTCATTTAAATACCATATACCAAGAAAATTGATATAAGCTATTGATATGTCGTACTCATCTGTAATCAAGATCTTGAAACACCAATGTACTGGTAATATAATCATCAACAACACCTCCTACATTTGTTCCAGTTAACGTCAAATCTATTATCAATCAATCCGTCGATGATAGAATACGAGAATTCATCCTATATCGTATTTTCTTGTGTCTTCTTTGGTCAAATCTTTTATTTCTCTTTGTCTTTATTATCCAACCTAAATAGCAGTTTCAAAGCTTTTATGTCTCTATGTATTTATTTCGTCTGTTTCTCAATAGTTTAAGGGCCACTATAGATGAATAATAACTGCCCCTGCTAATCAATTTCAACCTTTAAAGGGGTCTCCTCGTACTGTTAATGTAGAGATTTTTTTTGTGGGTGAAATGAAGTTTTGGTGCTTAATATTTGGTTTATGTGTCAAATTGGTCCCCCAATGTTTCGGTTAAAATAAATCTAGTCAACAAAATTTGTGATTTTAGCTAATCTTCAGTCTCACGTAATAATTAAACTGGATCATGATATAAACAAATCTTCATGGTAGATAGCATAAAAATAAAAGATTAATCTAAAATTGAATAGCCGCATGAATCGACCATACATTTTGTTCTCTTCAATCTCTTAAAAAAAAAAAATTTGTTGAAGCAGTAATCTCTGAACTTCGACCCTTTAGAAATAGTTAATGATCAACAAATCTAGCCAAACTGCGCCATTTAAAACTAAAATTCTTCCCAGTCTTATATTTGAAAAGTTATTGTAATTACCTACTCTGCTTGATAGTAAAATGCTAAAACCTTTTGAACGATAATCATCTTCAAATAAAATCTTTTTTCACAAATGATGTTTTCTCAGTATATTAAACGACCTTAAACGTTATCTGTTCCCTCAACTTTTCATTTCCTTGTTTTAACCTAAAAAATCTGATTATCTAATCAATTTAAAGCTTATACTTTTCTGGCAAATAAAATAGGTCAACCAAGCAGAATTAAAGATGTTTTCTGACAGTAGTTTGATCCATGCGCAGCTAATTACATTCCTTCAACAAAGTAGATATTTTTTACTAAAACAGACTACCTATATGATAGTTGTAAAATACTTAATAGACTCCGTAGTAACTAATTAGTATAGAATGCTTCTTACAAAATTATTACACCAGCTAATGACTCGTACAAAATTTGAGTTTCCATGAAAAGGACTTGTAATTTGAACTTGGACAAAACTTTGGGGACCAAAATCCATTGAAATTGAAAGCATTAATAATTAAAATAAAGTAAAAGCTTGGAGACTAAATAATTCTTCTGATAAAAATTTCAGGACTAAGGAAATACTCACCCAAAGATGTTTTTAAAACCTAACCATATCAACTTTTTAATTAAATTAGAAGGGATAATTCCAAAAACCTCCCCTAAGCTTTCTGACAATTTCACTCATCTCCATTTAGGTTTGAATAATTACACTAACCTCCCTTCATATAGTAACATGACTATAATATCCTTCACTTATAAATAATTCCTTAAAAAAAAACTCTACAACTCCAACTAGTTTTTCATTTTAAAACAACGGTTACCACACAAAATAAACTCTTATTCTCTCTCTCTGACTCTCTTTCCTACCTTCTTTCTCCTCGCAAATGCTATCTACACAATCATCTAATATATCTCGAATCCTCATTATTATAAAAAGGGTAAACAACAAAAAAGCCCCTTGTAGTTAAGCAATCATACATAAAAGCCCCCTGTGGTTTCATATCATACCAGTCGATACCCCGTGGTTTGAATTAACCTGAAAAGTGGACGGAAATCATCAAATATTCGGCGTGTGTCTTAAACGAACTGCAAAAGCGCGTGCATATGCGAAAAACAGATTTCCACCACAAACTTTCACCTGATAAGCCTACTTTATCCTTCACTCTTTAATAATAAGAGACCAGCTTCCAAGTCTTCCGAGTCTTCATGTTCGGCCAAAATTGAAGATTGAAGGCAGCATTCGAAGCTTGTGCAAGTAATCAATCAAGCAGAGCTTGCAGGCTAGCAAAGGAATTGCAGGAAACAAAGCCTTAAGGTAAAAATGTGAACTGTATCTGTATATATTCGGTCTGCAAATTCTGAAGGAAAAGTGCAGAAAGTACCCCAAGATGTCTTCCTCAAGCTCTCGACCAACAAGCGGGGGAAATGGAGGCAGAGGTCTTCGATACCAGTACAAGGTATGTAATTGTCGAAGGAAGGCAAAACTAAAGATTGTTGAGTCGGAAAAGCCATCGAAAAGATTGTTATATTTTGTGTGTGAAAAAGATGAATGTGGGTTCTTTTCATGGTGTAACCCAATTTACAGAGACGAGCCAGATCGAGATGCACCTATTCCCGTAGTGAGCCAACCTGGTCAAGAAAATGCGTATTTGGGTGGCATGCTCTCAAAACTAGAAAATTTGGACAATGAAATGAAGAATTTGAAATTGCTAGTTGGAGGTTGTGTTATGGTATCTATCTTTTCTATTTTACTGTTGTTGATGTCTACCAGATAAGATAATGGTAGGCTGTTGTTGATGATGTAGTTCTTCATCTATCAAATTGCTAGTTGGTAGGCTGCTGGTGATGTATGGAGTTTTGTTGCAGTGAAATTGAGCAAAATTGGTAATCGACATCTTGGAGTTTTGTTTTGGTAATCTGCATTTTGAAAACACCAAAAAATGAACGAAATAAGCTAGCTGGAGTTTTGTTTGCACATTAGTAGTCTTAGCTCAACTAGCTGCATTTCAGCAGGTAGTCTTAGCTCAACTAGTTGTGGAGTTTTGTTTGGTGTCTACCCCAACTGAATAATGGTCAGATTTGTTCTGGTGTTTCCACTACGGGTAAGAAATATACCTGCTGAAAATTGGACAACAACCGATACAGAAGACAAACAAAAAAAGATTGGACAGCAAGTGAAATAGAAGACAAAATTGAATCTAGTTGCCAGTTGCCATTCCGCATAACATTCATCTCAACTTGCCCAAGAACATAGATTCAGAACTATTTCCAGAACAAAGAGTGTAACTACAAAATCTGTTTCCAAAATATTCAGTAACTACAAAATTTGGTTGCCATTTCAGGGAACCAAAATCTAGTACCCAAGAACTTCATTCAGTCACCACAAAAATAGTAAATACATAAGCTAAGTGTATGCAGAACATAGATTCCATCACTGTTTCAAGAGTCATTCAGTAACTACAAAATCAGCTTGCTATTTCACACAACCAAAATCTGGTACTCAAGAACTTCATCTAGTCACCACAAAAATAGTAAATACATAAGCTAAGTGTATGCAGAACATAGGTTCCATCACTGTTTCAAGAGTCATTCAATAACTACAAAATCAGCTTGCTATTTCACACAACCAAAATCTGGTACTCAAGAACTTCATCCAGTCACCACAAAAATAGTAAATACATAAGCTAAGTGTATGCAGAACATAGATTCCATCACTGTTTCAAGAGTCATTCAGTAACTACAAAATCTGGTTGCCATTTCACACAACCAAAATCTGGTACCCAAGAACTTCATCCAGTCACCACAAAAATAGTAAATACATAACCTAACAGTATGCAGATCAGTAGACATTACATTTTCATCGATAACCAATCATTGTACATTCCAGATAGTTGCAGACATCATTGCAACTACATGTAATATTCCAAAATGAAGGTCTAACTACAGCTAGACAACTATTAGGCAGGTAATTAAGGCTGGATAGCTTTTGATCTCTTTGGCCTTAACTTGCGCAAGACATCAGTAATAGTTGGAGTTGTGGCTGTGGTTGCTGTTGCAGTGGTGGCATCAACACTGTTACCCCCACTCATATTCGTACCATGCACAGGCTGCAATTACATACATAAAGAGAACTTAGATGTATATCAGAACTCCGTTTGTTTTTATGAAACTCATTAAATCAATGTAAAAGCTTGGTTAAGTGTACACCTTCCTAGCCTGTTTGCTAGTCATTGTGGTACTTCGTGCAGCAGTCACTCCTTTACTAGTTGATTGTGGTTGAGTGGACGACTCAGCAATTGGTTCAGCTGCGCTTGCTTCAGGTGCCTATAAGAATGATATTTAACATTATTAATACATACAGATGCTATACAAATGACATTTAAGTGTACAAGGAAAATTACCTTATAAAATTTGGAGTTAGGGTGAATGAGATTATTGCACGTCCGTGAGTTATGCCTCGGCTGAAAACATCTCTTGCAATGTACCACAAGCCCCTTTCTAGTTGATACTTGACCCTTCTTAGGTTCATCTTGTGCTCTTTGGCGTAGTTTCTTTGGTCTACCAGGCATTCTCCTAACCGCAGGGGGGTTTATGGACTCTTCTTCAGCTGTTATCCAGTAAATATCACTTGGAACAGGTGTGATAGTATATGCATATGTTTTCAGATATTCTGCTCTAGTGTAGCAAGGCATGCACATAATTTTTAATAGGCAATCTACACACTCCTATCGCCGCACATGCATGGGCACAAGGATAACCTGTTAATTGAAAATATCCACAGGTACATGTCCACTCACGCAAGTCTACTACCACACATTTTCTCACACAACAGTCGACCTCATACTTGTGACCACCGTCCCAGGTCGCATCAAATGTCCTACTCAACCTCTGATTCTTATCGATCTTTTCTGCTATATTAGGACAAATCTCTCCTTGAAACTTTTGCATTCCAGATCTCTTTGTTTGAATTCTCTGCATCAATCTCCTCCTTATCCATTCAAGCATCCCAATGATAGGTAACTCTCTTGCTTCTAATATATAGTTGTTGAATGACTCATTCAGGTTGTTTACCAGAATGTCACATTTACTATAACCTGTAAAATGTGATCTACTCCAAAGAGCTGGTGGAATTCTGCTCAACCATTCAGCAGCTTCTTTGTTTGCCTTTTTTAGTTCAATCATTGCCATTTTCCATTCCCTTTCATTGCCAGCACTTGTAGCAGCCCAAAACATGTCTTTCATTTCCTTTCCTTTGCACTTTTGGTTAAAATTCTGGTACATATGCCTCAAGCAAAATCTATGCTCTGAATTTGGAAACAGTTCATTCACAGCATGCACAAGCCCTTTTCTGTCTATCTGAGATAAAGGTCCAAGGAGTGTTATCTCTTTCCATGCCCAAATCAGCCATTAGCAACTCCAAAAACCATTTTCAAGAGTCATACAGCTCTACCTCTACCACTGCAAATGCTATTGGCACCATGTTGTCGTTGCCATCTCTGCCAAGTGCTGATAATAATTGACCACCAAATGTTGTCTTAAGGAAACAGCCATCTAGACCAATTGTTGGTCTACAACCATCAAGAAAACCCTTCTTGCAGGCATATAAACAATAATATAACCTTTGAAATGTACCCCTTGAACCATCAGGAGGCTTGTCAATCTGCATTTTTACAGTACTTCCAGCATTTGTGTCTCGGACTGTGGCTGCATAACTCCAGAGTTTTTGATACTGCTCCATGTCCGTGCCTAGCATCATATCCTTTGCCTTACGTTTAGCTCTACCAACCTTAGCAATTGAGACATTGATCATTAAATCTCTTCTGATGTCATTCTTCAACCCTTGACACATTGATCATTAAATATCTTCTGATGTCATTCTTCAACCCCATCAAATCAACTTTTGGATTATCCCTGATCTTCTCTTGATATTTGTTGCTCAGATATGAGGCTGTTGCATGCTTATTTTGATATTCTCGAGCACACACATGCTCACCCTTCAGTGACTTTATTTGGAAGGTCGATTCATTTTGAATTGGTGTTGCCCGAATCCTCCAACTACAACCTTTTACACAGATAGCAATAATTTTTTTGGAGTAGTTTTTCACCCAAGTAACTTCATAACCCTCTCTTACTAGCCATTCACACAACACAGATCTAAACACTCTAAAATTAGTAAACTTCTGCCCCACTTTCAGCTCAAAGTGTGGCTTCCCAAACTCAACTTCATGATTGAAGTCAAGGCAGTCGTCTTCTTCTCCACTACCAGATCCAAATCTATCCAGCAAATCTTCATCTGGAACCACAGGTTCTTGCCAATCCTCTTCAGTCACCTCAGTATTCCCTACCCTTTCATCTTCTTCTCTCAAATCTGATTCTCTAAATGTTGCAGAAGATTTTTTGATGTTTGCAGCTTCATCTTCTGATGGCCCTTGAGATGAAACAGGTCCTTTTTCAATGCTTACATCTTCAACATCTGATGGCCTTTGAGATGAAACAGGGGGGTCAATTTGCCGAATCACATCTGGCCCTCTAGATTGTGAAGTTTTGCTGGCCCTTTTCTTTCTCACAGAACCCCTTTTGGGAGAACTTTTTTCATCTGTCTTTCCACCAAATGAGAATACATGCACTGGCAATTTTTTTATGTCTCCATCTGCCCCTGCCCCACCTTTTTTTGTTATAGTTGCTGTGTCCAGCAGTATCTTTCTTGGGGCTAAAGATGTCTTCATCTTCTATTGTTTCCAACCCATCTTTTAACCATTCTAGCTCTTCATCATCTTCACATGCACCTGTCCCCGTAGTGTTAGTGACCCACCATCTTCATGTCCACAGGTTGTATCAGGGCATTCATTTTTTATTCCATTACTGACCCCACCATCTTCTGGCTCCTTTTCAAATGGCTCATCCCCACTACAAGCATAAATTAGCCTTTCCGTTGGCAAGTTCCATTAGCACTGCTTCATTAAATTAATATCATTATTGTCCCTAATTGGGTGTAGACCACCTTCTAAATCAACATCTGGGACACAAAACCAAAACGTTACTTTATTTGCTCCTTCATCTACTTTTTTAAACATTCTGCACAGGCTCACTATCGATAACTGATCTTCAATTCTGTCTTTGAAAATAGCCATGTGGGTTCCTGTGTAGTGGAGCCTTGGTTTTTCTTTAAATCTCCCACCAAAATACATGTGTACGTCAACTTTGTCCTCAGATTTCTCCTCTGTGATACCATGACAAGCAATAAAGTTCTCAGAGTCTTTTACAAGTACACAAAAACCTAACATAATACAATCAGAACAAACAATTGGGGACCACATTGGACCACAACATGTCTCGATATAAGCCATATTAAGATAATGATAGATTACAGAAATTAGCATGCTTGACAAGTCATGGCATTTAATAGTAGTAATTGCTCAATAGAAGTAATACTGCACTTTGATAGTATAACTGCAAGCCAAAAAGACGGACTATCAGACTCAACAATTGAGTCTGACCAAAAACAAGGGATGACCAGATTAGGACCTGAAACACGTAGCCTTATCATCCCAAACAACTGAGGCATTGGAACCAAAGCTGCTAAACGCGTTTTTGGAGGGACCTCTTCTATAAAACTGTCTCTTTTTAAGCTTTCAAAAATTATCAAAACTTTACCAATTTGAAAGGGACGCTTAAACTATCTGTCTATGCAGCTAGGTTTGCTGGCCATACGTCAAAAACCTTCATCTTCATTAACAACATTCGTAAATACATCAAAAAAGCTATCTTTGTTAAATAATGGCCTCCCAATTTAATCTGAAATCAGTAAATAACAATTTTTCTTGTACAACATACCCCAAAACCCGAATCGAAATAGATGAGAGATGATACACTAACCCATTTTTCTTTGATTTTTTACTGCAAATCTTAACTTCCTTGTATTCTCCGTCGATCTTGATATTTGATTGAAATAACAATCGAAAATTTTGCTAAAAATTGGCTAGAAAAGGGGTTGCTCTATCTCTCTCTTCGTTGGTTTCGATAGAATGAAAGTGCAAAATTACTTCTGCAATTTTCGCTTATATCAAAAGGGTATTTTCGTCTATTCACTCAGCTCCATCTGTTTTGACGATTTTCGTCCACTTTTCAGGTTAATTCAAACCACGAGGTTTCGACTGGTATGATATGAAACCACAGGGGGCTTTTATGTATGATTGCTTAACCACATGGGGCCTTTTTGTTGTTTACCCTTATAAAAATAGATCCTCTCTCCCTTTTTTGTTTTACTTTTTTAATAAGTATAATTGAATTGAAATTGCGAAATGACAAGTTGTCAGATCAGATTTGTTGTAAAACTATATGAAGGTGAAAAGGATGACGATGATACAGAGTACAGACAAAAAAATAAAAAGTAATAGCTATAAAGGGAACATGGATTGAAGAAGATTACATTATTATGTCAATTGTGCAAAAAAGAATGTTGGGATATAAAAACTGCAATCAGATTTGCCTAAAGACATGGGATGTGGTCTCTAGTATTGCTTTTGGTTGCTCTGTATTAGTATTCTTGGTGGGTTAGATTATTTTAGTATCAACAAAGTTGCAACCATTTATATTGAATTTGGATAGTGACATCGGTCAATTCAAACACTGAATTTAGGCAAAAAAAGAGGCTAAAGATTAGGTTGAGTACAAACTTTAATTGTCACAGTTGATTTCATAGGAAGCTTTGGGGCAGCAATGGACTGTCAAAATTATGAGAATATGGGGATTAAATTGAAGTTATTATTAAGTTCATTAGGGTGATGGTTTGTCATTTACAATAGTTGTATCGTGGAAGAACTTTATTAGTGAGTTTTCCCCTTTCTAAGTAACAAAGGGGTATTTTAGGATTTTGAGGACAAATTTAGCATAATGGGTCTATATTGTGATTGAAATGCTAATCATAGGGGAAGTAAGTGTAATTTTTTAAACTAGAGGGGAGCTTCTTGAAATAGTTAGTTTTTGAAATTATCCCAAATTAGAAAAGTAATAGGCCAAGGTGGTTAAAAGGCTACATAGTCAACAGTTTGTCAAAAATGAAATGAATTTGAATATGTGAATATGAAGTACTAGGCCAAAAAAAATGACAACTTCAGCAAAGAAATAGGATCATTCACTAAAAGCTAAAGCTAATAAGTGCCACAATACAATCTTTTGTCAAGCAATACAATCAATTATCGTTTCGAAAAAAAAAAAAAGTGCCGCAACAGTCGCTATTAAAACTCACGAGTGATGGCTCTGAATTTGATGTTTTACGTTAGACGTCGTATACTTTATTTTGTCTATCTTACGCTTTGATAGCTATCAAATGTCCAAAAAATCTGCAATGATTTGCGTCAGAACGAAAAACAATACCAAAAGGAAAAATTCCATGTTGATCATTTCAACAAAAAAAAAAAAAGAAAAAGAAAATTTCTGCATTGATTAGGTAAAGGGCAAAATCCAGAAAATTAAATCACATAAAAAAGAGGAGTATTTCCAGGTTGTTTAGGTATTGGACAAAACACTAACAATTGAATCAATATTTTCACTTTGGTATGTAATGTGTCATGTGCACTTCGATTAATTAAGATTACCGATACAATAGTGTAATTAAAATGGTAAGAGTGGTGGCTAAAGGAAAAAAAAAACTACTTTGCCATTTAATGTTTTTCATAATTTTTCAGTTTGTTGTCTGAATTCAAATTTTCCTAGAATTCCACTTAAGGCAAAAACTAAACTCGAATTACTTGAGTTCGCATAGAAGTAAATTTCGATTAAGTAATCGAATTTCAATCATTCACATCACCTAACCGTTGTCCTGCTGTTTAATGCTTAAACAGCAAAGTAAATTTATTGCCCACTTTTGGGGTTGTTTTCTTTTCTTTTTTTTTTTTTGGGGGGGGAGGGTGGTGGTGGGGGCAGGGAGGGTGGTTGGTGTAATTAACCCTATGTATAAGCCCTACAACCAAAGGACCCCCATTCCCCTTCATGTCATCTCTCTTTTTTTTTCAGTTTCTGAACCCTTTTCACATTTACCCACTTAATCACACTCCAAGAAAGGTGCAATATTGTCATGGTCAAGTAATGGATTAACCAAGACGATGTCAATAGTGCTGATGTGCTTATAAGCGAAAAGTTGCTTTGAAGATCGTGGATTCGGAGAAGCCAACCAGAGGGACAACCCTTTTTCTTTGTGACAAAAATCTTGTGATTTTTATGAATAATGATGCTATTAGACAAGGTCGTAATTGATTTGAAAGCTCTACTATGGATGATCAATGATGGCACATAGAAGGATGCCCAATGTATCGTGTTCATAAAAAAGTAGTAATTTTAGGTTAAAAAATTATCAAAAAATTAGGTTGGAATCACATTTTGCTAATTTGAATTTATAAGAAATATAAAATTAATATTTTAAAAGTGAAGGATGAAAAAAATTTATTTGACAAAATATAAGGGATGTTTTGAATGATTTTCCCATATTAAAATTATGAGATGAAAAATGTAATGGCACTTCCGTAAGTATCAATCTCACTTATTTACTTATGTAAAGCGATAAAAATGTTCATACTTTTCATTTTTTCATACTAATTAGGGTGAACTATTAGAGAGCCCTTAAATTATTTCGATTATGTTAAATTGGCCCTTTATCTATTTTAAGTCTCAAATTGATCCGTTAACAATAAAAATATCAAAATTTGATCCTTTAGTTTATTTTCACTATTAGATCCATCAAATTTTGTCTTAGAGCCAGGGGTTTGAAAGTTGGAAATTGACTGAAGGATTAAAATTTGGCACTTTTTATTATTAAGGGGTCAATTTGAAACTTGAACTATATTAGGGGTCAATTTGAGATAATTGGAATAGTTTAAGGGTTTCTCAGCTAGTTTAACCTTCTAATTTCAATTTCAAAGAACGGGCTGGTTGTAAATTCAATGAACTATAGGTATAAATCCTTTTAAAAAAAAAAAAAAAAATCTTTGTCTAATGGACATGATCAAGATATCCAAAGGAGTGAGATTAACTGACGAGGCAGTTTTTGCAGAAAGGCAATTTCACTAGCATTTCCATTGAATCATTTATTTTAGCATAAGGACATTTTTGACTGGCAGAGAAGCTTTAAGAATAGAATTTGCCTATAATTAGAAAAGTTGGAAATTAAGGTATACTAGTACTATTATTAGCCGCTTTTTTGCCTGTATCTGCATGCTTTGTCAGAACCAGCGAATTGCCAGGCACCGTCAATCTCGCGTTGTAGATTAAGAGTACAACTCGTGTTTTTGGTCCCTCCCTTTTTGCATCTTTGACTCGAATTTGTTCCCACCCAACAAGCGGCTTTATGCATGCATTTGGCCTTCTAAAAGTCAGTGGAGAGGCTTGATTTATGGGCAAAATACACTTTGATCCTTGTGATTAGGGGTGGCAATTTTTGACACGACCTGAAAACACGACACGAACCTAATACGAAATTAATGGGTTTGGGTTGAGGTTTCGGGGATTCGGGTCAGAATCGGGTTGGACCCGATGAACCCGAAAAGAAAACAGGTCGATTTCGGGTCAACCCGTGGTGACCTGATATGACCCGATATGACCCGTTTACGAATTAAAAATAATTTAATAAACATAAAAATAATTTTATCTAACTAAACTAAGTTATTCTTTTTTTCAAAGGCATTAATTACTTAATCCTAAATGAATTTATTTAATTTGTGTGAAATTGAAATTATTATATTATATTTTGGACAAATTATTTGGACAAATAATATATTATATTATTTTTTACTTTTATATTATTTTAATTTATTTTGTATTTTGTTTGGGATAAAACACTTTTACGGTGTTTAATTTATTTTAGATTTGGTTTGGAATTATTTATTTAAATTTTTATTACTTGATTATGTAATTAGTTTTGTGAGAAATTGATTTTATTAGAAATTACAGTGATAAATTAATAAATTAAAATTAAGTTTCGGGTCATTTCGGGTCGACCCGCCAACCCGTCAACCTGAAATTTTCGGGTTCGGGTCAGCATACCTGACCCGTCACGGGTTGGCGGGTCGGGTTCGGGTCAACAGATTTTCTGACGGGTTGACCCGGACCCGACCCGCCAACCTGATTTGGACCCGAATTGCCATCCCTACTTGTGATTTAGCATTTTTTCACGTAACCTTCTTAAGATTTTTAAAACTATACATAGCCTCTTAATGATTTAAATTAAAGTGCCAAAATAATGAAATTTTTGCATTCCATAACGGAGTCAACTAAAATGTCAAAAGTACCTCTATGTAAAATTAAAAATTATTTGTTAGCCACATCAGGTTTTATATATATATATATATATATTAAAAATCATAAAAGGGTTATATGGTAAAACACTAAATCATAAGGAGATTACATGGTGAGGCATAAAATCATATGGAGTTAAAGTGACATGCATATGATGTTTATATATTTTAGTCACTGTAGCCATTTTAGTTTTTAAACAAGAATAATTTCGACATTTTCATTAGTTCTATCACAAATGGTTATTTTCGTCATTTTGACACTTTAACCCAAACTATAAGGAGGTTATATATATAGATTTTGAGACTATAAAAGGTTATATAAAAAATTGCTAAATCATAGAGGGCAAAGTGTATTTTGCCCTTGATTTATCCAAGAAAGGGCCTTCTACATAACCCAAAAAAAGGGAAAAGAAAAAAGCTTGTTAATTTTTTTATCACGCCCGATAATTCTCGAATTCCTCAAGTTGATTAAATCTAGCACTTCTAATTAATATATCAACTATCTTTGACTCTAAAAATATTAAATAATAATCAAGTGTATATATTCTTGGTTTTTTTTTTTTTGGACAATAAATCCTGCCCACATAGTGTAGGATTTGGCATGAGTCTTTCTTTCGTGGAACTTACTAGGGTTGGAAGCAAATCATAAAAGTCTTGCTTCCTTATAGGACACAGTCATTGTTCTCAATAGAAATGAGGGGTAGTACTATCTAGAAAGAGTAATCACGTTTTTCCTCCCCACCTAATTCTTAATTTATAACAAATAAATACATCTAGATAATCAACTAATGCATGGGAAAAGAATCATTTCGACGAGTTATCTTTTCCTCATACAGTGCTTTGTTCATTAAATTGTTGACTAAGGTATTTGAAAGTAACCAAAAAAGGAATCAAAACACAGGATATATAATTAAATTAACACTTCAAAACTGACCATGAAACTTTTCTAAATTGTTACTACAATTGCTAGTACAGCACTATAGTCAAAAGGTCATCTTATAAAATACCCTGAGGTAATAGGAGAATTGTCAATTAGATTAACGGGAAAGCAGACGGGTTTACCAAGTCAAAGCTTTAACGACACCCGCATATGCTCCTTTCCTTGAAGTAGCTTCTACAGAAAAGAAAAAAAATACTTGAGATTTCTTCACTTTTAATGCAGATTTTTTTTTTTTTGTTTTTGAAAAAGAATGCTCTTTCCTGAAATCTAGAATCCATACGGAAGGTGTTCTTAAAAGGTAATTATATGAAATAGTAGTGTGACACTTTCTAAAACGTAATATATGTGAATCAATAAGGTGATCTGAAAAGGTTGTTAGAAAGTATTCTTGGAAAGTTTTTCAAAAAATTAGTAAGATACACAGAGTTTAATCTCTCACCGACCGGTTTCTTTTCTAGGGCTTCACAATCTATTTGAACTGTAGAGCATACTTGTGGAACTTTAATGTTTACACGACTTGTAAAATCAAGAACTATCTTAGTCACTTCTATACCGTATAACCTCCGGGAAAAGTGACCTTAAATACTAATAAGTCACATTCATTTCTAATCAAGATCTTGAAACACGACATTCACAAAGATACATAATAATCATTATAAATTCATCAAAAATACCTACTACATTTCTTATAGTTGACCTCAAATTAATCTATCAGTCCATCTATGAGAGAATAAGAGAATTGTTCCTACATACTACCAAGATTAAGAGAAAAGTAAAAGGCTCTGCATGGAAGAATCTTCAAAATAAGATGAACCAGTCAGCTTCTTAGCTGTTAAGATCTGATTAACGCGTTACATGGAAATCTCGGCAGCCGATATCGGCCCGTAGATTTCCACACTACACATTGCCATAATGTAACTATAAATTGAGTGACTCTCTAAGCTCTATGAATCATCCATAGTTGGGGAAAAAAAACCCTTTTCCCTCTTCATTTCTCTTCCTCCGAAAATTTTGCAAGGCATCAATTTCTTCAAGATATTCTTGAAACAAGTAATGGCTGTGAACAAATTTTTTGGTGCAATTTCTGCACTATCTCTACTTCTTCTTCTTTCTAGCTTTGGTTGTGAAGCACAACTATCACCTACATTTTATGATACTACTTGCCCTAATGCTCTCACTACAATCCGTACCACTATCCGGTCAGCAATATCGCGTGAACGGAGGATGGCTGCATCGTTGATTCGACTCCATTTCCATGATTGCTTCGTTCAGGTTAATTCATAATTATAAATCTTTTATTGTTTTGCATGGGTTATTTCCAAATTGAAGTATAAGTAGATGTAATCCTTATAGTTAACGATTACTAGCATTGGTTGTTATGTGCTTAATCAAATGTGGTTCTATCGCTCTTTTACAGGGTTGTGACGGATCAGTATTGCTTGATGAGACCCCTACAATTCAAAGTGAGAAGACATCATTGGCAAATAGACAATCTGCTAGAGGTTTCAATGTTATAGAGGATGCTAAAACCGCAGTCGAGAAAATATGCCCCGGAGTTGTTTCTTGTGCAGATATTCTTGCAGTTGCTGCAAGAGATTCATCAGCTGCTGTAAGTAAAAATTTTAAGTAGTTAACCATTTTTTGAAGCCTTAAAACACAGATGGAAACAACAATAACATGCATAACAATGGATTATTCATTTTAATCTTTAGCAATATGTAGCGATTTCTATGCATTATGAATAATTATTTATTCTCAAAGATTTTACATGGAGATGCACAAATTAGGGCAGGAAAATTGATGGCATTGAAACTAAATCTATAATGGTTTTGCTGTTAAAGCTACTGAGGGGTTGTTCTCCAGCGTTGCAGATTTTGCAAAAGCAAACTAATATGAAATAGTAAAATCTACTTTTGGGTAAATTGCAAATTATAGCTTTTTGTGTCTCGAAAAATCTCAAATTTAGGCCAACCAAAAAAAAAAAAAGGAAATGAGAACATAAAAAAAAAGAGAAGAAAACCCTATTTTTTCAAAATCAGAATGAAAGATCATGTAAAATGATTAAACCAGAACACCCTACAATTTTTCTTTAACCTAAAAAACATCATTTGCAGGACCTTTGATAGTAGAAAGTAGGACAAGATAAATGAGACGAATCATTGGAATGTGAAAACATAAGTACTAGATTGTGGTTCATCATTTCCTTCACCTCTTAATACTTGCAATTGCCATAATATCAGGTGGGTGGCCCATCGTGGACCGTAAAGCTTGGAAGAAGAGATTCTACCACTGCCAGTCGTTCCCTAGCAGACAGTGATCTTCCTGCTCCCTTTCACCAGCTTAGTACACTTATTTCCCTATTTTCAAACAAGGGTTTTACTCCGAGGGAAATGGTTGCCCTATCAGGTAATAACTGTGTTTCTTTTCATTTTCACTTTTGGAACCATATGCAAAACCTAATTCTAGTTAATTTTGGTTGGGGGAACGGATTAGGTTAAAAGACTAAAAGCCATTATTAATCTCACCATTTTTGACACGAAAATTCAGGTGTCAGAGATCAAGCATATTTTTATCTTTTCACGTAATTCAAAAAAATCATAAAAAGATGATATATGAAACTAAAAGTAGAGTTTATGATTTACAGCCCTTCAGAAAAAGCAATCCATAATATTTTAGAATACAAACGTGAACACTGGTTTATATTTTCCATTTTTTATTTTCATATTGAATTTGTATAGTTTTGATCCTGATAATGAATATGGAATCGAAATTGAAATGCAGGAGCCCACACGGTAGGCCAGGCACAATGCCGTACATTCCGTGGAAGGATATACAGCAACGGTGCTGATATTGATGCCGGTTTTGCTAGCACCCGTCAGCGCCAGTGCCCATCAACCGGTGGAGACAGCAATTTGGCACCACTTGATTTGGTGACACCAAATCAATTCGACAACAACTACTACAAGAATCTTGTGCAGAAGAAAGGCCTTTTGATATCAGACCAAACCCTTTTCAATGGATCGTCAACTGATACATTTGTTACCGAATATAGCCAAAATCCTCAAACTTTCTCGTCCGATTTTGGTGCAGCAATGGTTAAAATGGGCGATTTAAGCCCCCTTACAGGTCAAGATGGGATCATTAGACGTGTTTGCAGTGCTATAAACTAGAGAGACAACATCATTTTGGCGAAGATTGATCCGATTCAGTTTTGTTTTTAGTATCACAAAATTTGTTGAGTTTCTATATGGTGCAATTGTATATGAAGTCTGATTGAAGTTTCTTTTGTACTCATGAGTTTGTTTTTGTATTCTTTCAAGTTGTAAGTGTTGAAAATTTTGAATAAAAGCAAAAAATGCAATTATTTTAGTGATTTTTCATTTTTCATTTACTTTATTCTATTAATTATTTGAAGTCAATGTAATCAAAGGGAAAAGAAAGAAAAAAATAGAAAAAACTTGTGACAACTTTGAAATTGTCACTCAGCTGTTTCTAGCAAAGAAAGATGAAAACACTTGTGCTTGTATTGGAGGAACACAGTAATCTGCATGAATACAGATATTCACTTTTAAGTGTTTGACAACAATAAATAATGCTATCACATAAGGTATACATTTAAGGTTAAAATTCTTTTGCGCCCTTCCATCTCTTTCTGTTGGGAGTTACCGGGTTGCAAATGCCACAACAGGCAGCGAAAAGCATCCCCAATTTGTTGAACATATAAGGAGCTTAAGTAAGACAAAAATCTAGCAACTAACGGAAGATAAATCAACCTACAAACACAAAAGAAACAACCAAAAGAATACACAATAGATTACAACTTTCAACAAGTACACAATTGAGATATGGTGGTAAACATTCAACAAAGTCACCAAATCCCAAATAAAGAACTAAGGTTGCGAAAAACTTTACCAAAAAACAGCAGCATTCCAAAATTTATAACTAAAGATTGAACCATTGAAATCCAATCTCCACCATTCAAAACATAGAACTGGATGTTCTCTGCATTCAATCAAAATTTCAGGCTGCTAAGACATCATTTTGCTATGTCAATCAGGCAATTTACAACAACTGCTCAAACCAGAAACTTGCTGAAATTTCTTTGCAGAATTTTTTACGTTTTCCCATTTTTTTGCTACTGGAATAAACCTAATTTGACCTATAAATAGGTAAGACAACTCCTTAATGGACCTAGACAATTACCCATTAATCTTAAACTTTTTCACATATGTTGGGAGTTTAAAAACCCAACAAATCTCCTCCTTCCTGACTATGTGGAGAAACTTGCCATCCTGACAAGTGAGCAAAATACTTCAATCTTCCATCTTGATAATGACTTGGTCATCATATCAATAACATTGTCATCCGTATGTACCTTTTCAAGTTCAATTAACTTCTCATCTAATACATCACGCAATCAATGATATCTTACATCACTATGTTAGATTTGGAATGAAAAGTTGGATGTGTTCCAAAATGAATTGCACTTTGACTGTCACAAAGCAACCCATACCTCTCTTGAGAACAACCAAGTTCCCTTAGAAAATTCTTTAACCATAGCAACTCCTTGCATGCTTCAGTAGTTGCAATAAATTCTGCTGTAATGATTGACAATCTAACTCATTTTTGCATCTTCGATTGCCAAGAAACTGCTCCCCCTACAAAGTTAATCAAGTAACATGAAGTACATTTTTTTGTATGAACATCTCCAGCCATATCAGCATCAATATAACTAGTGAGGACTAATTTTCCACTTTCAAAACAAAGTTTCACATTTGAAGTACCACGAAAATATCTCAAAATCCACTTCATAGAATTCCAATGTTCTCTCCCAAGTTTTGAGAGAAATCAGCTCACGGTACTGACTGCATGTGTGATATCTAGTTCGAAAATGAATTGTGAAAGTAGTGTCGGATTGGGGCCCTAAATTCATGTTTAGATTTTTGGTTGACCTACCAAGAGATTATTGGGATTGATACTTAAGACTAAATACTACCTTCCACCGCCAAATGAATGGATAGTCAGAAATGATCGTATATCATTGGAGGACATGCTAAGAGCTTGTTTTCTAGACTTCTTGGATAGTTGGGATAGATTGGTGAACCTAATGGAGTTCTCGTACAATAATAGCTATCATAGTAGTATAGGTATGGCACCGTTTGAAGTGTTGTATGGGCGAAAGTGTAGATCTCTCTTATATTGGGATGAAGTAAGTGAGAAATTAATCACTGATCTCGATTTGGTGGAACGAACTTTGGAAAAGATTAAGATTATTCGGGAAAGATTAAAAGTAACTCAGGACCAAAACAAGAGTTGGGCGGATTTAAAGAGAAGGCCTTTAGAATTTCAAATGGGAGAAAAAGTATATTTGAAAGTATCCCCCACCAAGGGAGTGATGAGATTTGGAAGAAGTAGTAAGTCAAATCCGAGGTATGTAGGACCTTACAAAATACTGGAGAGAGAGTTGGACCTTTAGCGTATCAACTGATCCTTTCACCGGCTCTACTGAGGATGCATAATGTTTTTCATGTCTCCCAATTGAGAATGTAGGTATTAGACCCGAGCCATATCTTGGAGGGTCAACCCATCGAAGTGAGGGAGAAGTTATCAGTGGAGGAAGTTCCTTTAAGAATCGTAAATCGAAAGGACCAAGTTCTAAGGAGAAGGACTATACTCTACGTGAAGGTGCAATGGACGAATCATACACCGCGAGAGGTAACGTGGGAGCTAGAATAAGACATGCGGAATAGATATCCCGATATTTTTATCAAGGTACGTAAGTTTCGAGGACGAAACTTTTTGTAAGGGGGGTAGAATGTAAAACCCACGATTTTTGGCACCGATTTTGTTATTTTATTTCCCCAATTAATTAAATAGATAAATTTACTAAGTAAAAGAAAAATAAAATAAAAATAACTGTAGGATAGGATAAGGGGTCTAATAAATTAAAACTCTGGCCCAAGCCACCTACTAGTAAGTAGGGCTAGGTTTAGGTTTGATCAAAACTCTAGACAGGAAAATAACCCCAACCTTACCTTTTTTTCGTCTGCCTCCCTAGAGCAAGAGCCGTTAGAGAGAAGAGAAAGAGAAGCAGGCGACACCGTCAATCGATCCGACGACTAGGCATCTAAGCCTGTAAGTCTCGAGTTCACGCAAGAAAACTTTTCTTTTAAGTTGTAGTTGTTATATTAATGGGTCTAGAAATTTTATGGGCATGTATTGTTGTTATATAGGCATAGATATATATATGTTTTGATAAGATTCGTATATGGGTTAATAGATAGGGGGGTTGATTTTTAATCTGGTGATTATAGGGCGAGTGAATCTGTTTTTTTAAAAAAAAAAAAAAAGGGGCTGCTCTGTCTTGCCGCTACTCTGTCTTGGTGCGGCTGCCATTTCTGGCGGCAAAGAAAAGAGCTTCAAGGGTTGGCAAGACAGCCACAAAAAAAAAAAAAGAAAGTTGTCGCCAGCACTTGCTGGCGACATTGGAGTGAATTCATGGTTGGCCGAAAGGCCAACCAATTGAGGGTCTGGGCCGCCAGACCTTCTGGCGGCCAACCATGGGTCCCACCCGACGGTAAAAAAAAAAATAATAATAATAAATAAAATAAAACAAAACATATATATATGGTAATAAATAAAAAAATAAAGGGAAGCAATTTAAATTTGGGCCAAACGATAGTATAAAATTTAGTAAACGTTTAGTCAATAAATTTTATATATAACTAGCCCATTTTTATAGTATATTGTGAATATTAGAAAATTCAAGACCCGATTTAAAGTAATTGTTAGAATTGAATTATTGGTCATGTAAAACTTATATTTAATTAATTACGTCTAAGATATTTAAAGAAAAATCTAGGATATCTTAATTTAGCCTTATGAGGTTGATGTAGATGAGGTGAGATAAATTTTAAATTGTTAAACGAAACGTTTAAAATAATAATAATAATAATAATAATAAATAATAATGCTGACGATAACACTAATATTAATAATAATCATAATCATAATAATAATAGTAAATAATAATTAATAAACAGTAATAGTAAGGATAATAACAATTTGGGCATGGAGGAAGTAAATTAAGGATATAAACAAAGATACAAATATAATACGAGTGGAATAAACTAAGACAATAATAATTATAATAGGTCAATATATATAGATATATATATATATATATGTACATGTATACATAAATAATAATAACACCTATACACGCCTAAAAGTGGAAATAAAGGGAAAGGTAATAGTAACTATCTAACATATATATAAGTGATAATAAAATAAATTAGCTACGACGAGGATGGTAATAATAATAATGGATAATCATAAATTATAAGTAAATATAGTAAGATAGTAGTGAGGATAATAAACAGGATCGTGAATAATTATTTTCTTCTAAATTAGGAAACTTTACGAAATGAACACTTTCCAAATTAAGAAACTTTCTAAAAATAGAAACTTTCTAAATTAGGAAACTTTCCAAAAAAAATAGAAATCATCCGATTGGAGGAAAATGCTATTAGAGTCCATACAATGGTCTAGATATGAATCTTGTACTTACTTAGAGGTTGTATATTTATGCACCTATAGGAAGTAACAACTAATTAGGGAACTCATGCATTTGATAGGTACGGTACAAGGATTTAAGGTAGTTCCACTCGAGCAGTCAAACAGAGGTAGGTGGTACTTACCCTTCTGAGATTTCAAATGTGCAAATGAGATTCTTGTTTTCAATACTATTTTGTTGTGTTGACTCGAAAGGTGTTTGATTAAATGCTTTACTTAGATATTTATGAAAGCTATATTTTCCTATACAAAAATGGACCGTGTGACTTATCTGAAAAGTTTTGATATGCTCTTATATACAAAATGAGCCGAATCTTTTATGAAAACAAAGATTTATGTATATGATATATGAAATGAATTTTGACAAGTAAAGCTCAAAGCAGTCATGGAATAGACGGTAGGGGCTATAGTCCTGCCTAATCGCCATGGTAGCCTGGTATAGAGTCCGGCCGATTGGTAAGGTCATGGTAGCCTGGTATAGAGTCCGGCAATAGAGTCCGGCCGATTGACAAGGTCATGGTAGCCTGGTATAGAGTCCGGCCGATTGACCCAAATATGAATGAGACCAATCGGTAGTCATGAAACTTATTGGTCGCCCACCTAGTAGGGGTTTAATCTCTAGACTGAGTACTCAGTAGCCGGTCATTACATGTACTTGTTATGAGTTGACCTCAAAGAATGATTTACGAGCCGATATGAAATGATTTATGAACTGATTTGAAATGAGACTTATGAACTGATATGAGTTGATTTACGAATGGATATAAGGGGATTTATGACTTTACAATTTCTCATGTACAATAATCAATAAGATGCTTCTAAATTGCTTGTCCTTATTTACTGCTGATTGCTTTACAAATGACGTTACTTTCAAAATTACGGATGTGAATGATATGCAAACGATTTGAGTTATACTTATATTTGTATATGTTTCTATAAAACTAAGAGTGCATGGTCCAACAGAGGGGTAAATATTACCTACTGAGCGATGTGTCGCTCAACCCACTTCTTAATATTTTTGCAGATTTTGAAGAGTATGAATTGGTTTACGTAGAAGACTCTGAGGATGACTTTTATTAGCATTAGGTGAATAAAAGTTGGCAGGCTAACTACCTCTAGTTGCTAGTCTTATTTACTTTTGTTTCTGCTGTTTCAATAAATGTACGAACATCTTGAATATTCGTAGACTTCCTTTTATATGTAATTTGAACCGCACTTTATTTGTTTAAATTATTTAGTACTGTCAAGTTAAATTAGTTAGGGTAGCCTTGTATTCCTGAGTTGGACTTGGGAGTACGGCGAATGTCATGTGACGGGCATGTGCGGGCTCGAGGCGTGACAGCATGAGTTATAACAGGCCTTGTAGACACCATTGCATGTAGGAGACTGCAAACCTTAGATGAATAAGGAACCTTCCTCATATATTCCTTATCTTTATTAGCAGAGGGACATTGTCAGATGCTCAACTTCATAGGCATTGCAGAAGGAGTGCTAATGGGTTTAGACTTCTCCATTCGAAACCTTTGAAGAGCCTTTTCAATGTACTTTTCCTGTAATAGCCAATTTTTCCTTACTTTCCTGTCACACAATATTCTTACACCAAAATTTGCTTTACTGGTCCTAAGTCTTTGATCGACGAATTCCTGCAAGCGCACAAGATCGATCGTAGTAATAAATTACCTGGAGTATTCTAGGGTCAAACCCATAGGAACGAGTTAATTTTCTACTTTAAATATTCTAACAAAATAATAAAATTCAAATTCAAGAATTGTATTTTCTAACTAAGTAATAAATTATCAATGCAAATAAAGTAATGGTGTGAAAACGATAGATGCGAGTCTAGGGTTTCAGATTTTAATCCAGAATTTGAATCAATTATCTAGTTAATTTCTTAATAAATTATGAATGAATTACACAATTGTATTTGAGACCACCTCTCGATGCATTTAAAGTGTATTTAATTAAATCTTATGCCTCTCTCGATGGTCAAAAGATTCAATTAAACCATTAAGATTCTCAGTGACATAGGTGCATCACACATACCCCAGCCTACTCTTGTGATTATTCTATGTATGTTTATCTATCTAGTGCATAGCTGTATTTCCTTTCACAATTTGACACAAATCCAACATTCATGTTCATGGTGATCAGGCATAAACACACATTAAAATGAGATAAATAAATCATAGTAAAAAATAAGGAATTAAACTAAAAGAATGAATCAAATTCTTTCATAAAAACCCTAACCCTAGAACAATTTAGTTCAACATGATTCGGAAATTATAGCCATGAATTCAAAAAATTGCCACAAAGATAAGAGAAAGAGTAAGAAAACTTCTCAGTTGCTCGCTCCAATCTTCTCTTCTTGCACTCTCCTTGAATCACCTCTATTTGATCTTGATCTCTCAAGAAGAAAGAAAAGATATTAAAACTTGCCTAGACTAATGTTTTCCACCCTAAAAACAACCTAAAGAATCCTTATTTATATATAGTTTCTTGAAGATATATCCTAACTAGAGTAGGAATAGGCTTTATTAGATTCAAAAAATCATGTTTCCACACTTTTTCTTGATGAAGACCGACCTAATGTCTACCACCAGTCTTTGGGCCAAGCAAGAAACATAAAAGAATTTGGCATAGCACTAGTCTTTGGGCCAAGCAAGAAACATAAAAGAATTTGGCAATGTTTGGTGCAAAGTCCAGCACCAAGTCGAGCACTGGTCTTTGAAGCCTCAAAACTCTATGAAATAGGCCGAATCAGTTCTTATTGAAAACACGAAAGTTATAGTCCTTTGAGCAAGCTTTCCAATACCATAAGAATCAAGTCATTTGGAGGTCTGAACGCTGAGATATACCTAAAATACTGAGACTTAGTTGCAAGAACATTGTAGCACAACTATATTTCAGTAATTTGGATTTTTTGCCATAACAACATGAGAACCAAACTTTGAGGTCTCATGAAATTATAGAGAATTTTCTTAGCTTCAAATTGAATCAAGAATCATCTTAATTCGATTTATGTAGCTCAAGTTATTGCTAAAAAACTGAAACATGCCATTCCTACAAAACCTCTTTCTCTTGACTTTTTCCTCTTTCATTGCTTCTTCACACCACATTTTTAGTCTATTTTCAATCTAATTGAGCTTTTCACCTATGAGAACAATATAAGAGCAATTAAATAGTTTCTACTTAAAATGAAGCTCAAATGACATGGTTAACAAGCAATTTATACCTATAAATGCACTACAATTTACACCCTATCAAACTCCCCCACACTTAGCCCGTGCTTGTCCTTAAGGATAAGAACAAAACCCGTTAAATACAAACAATGGCTATATTCAGGCTATTATTATTAGAGCAACCATTCTAAATAAGAGTCAAGTACTAATACTGGAAACCAAAAGAGATACTTTTTCGGTTAGCTGTTAACACCATCGACCCTTTCAATTATGACTAACTAAATTAGGGATATAAAATATTTAACAAGCATTTCCTTGCAAATGACCCAAGAATTAAACAAAATCTCAAACATATAGAAACATGGATCCGTAGGCTATTATTATTATCCATTTTTCCCTTTTATTTCTTTATTTTTCTTTTTTATTTTCAAATTCCCCCCACACATAATCTTTTGTCGCATTTTAGCAAGGGGAGTACACTTAATTCTTAGCTGTTCAAGTTTTTGATACGAACTCCAACATCTTCTAAATAAAAGAGTCTGGTTACTCAACTTTTCACTGTTAAATAATTACATACTCATAGCTATCGTCACTTTTTCATCCAAAAGTCGACATTTTTAGGTGAAAACCCCTGATTACTAAGTAATGACAACCAGTGGAGTATAGTTCAACTAAATAAAATAAGTATATAACACCATAAGAACATAAAAGTCTGCTTCATATCCCAATAATATGGAGAACTAAAATTAATGATTAGGCCAAATTCACAAGAAAAATGCTAGAAAAATATTTACAATGCCTAGAAAAATTAGCTAAAAATAGAAAAAGTCACAAAATACCAAATATTCACCAAAGAAGCACTCTAAAACAACACCTTTTAACACTTAACACATTCATACACATATTGCTTTAACAATAATAATACTCGAACTACAAGCCATTGCTTTATCAGGGAATCAACAATAAAAAATTGAAAAATTTTAGCCCGAAAATTCAAAATTTTCACTTCACCCATTTACTTCTCCCCTACACTTAAGACAACAATATCCTCAATTTTGGGGAAAAAATAAGGAAATAACAATAGGAAAAGAGATGAAAGTGAAACTCCCCTGATAACAAAAATTCTGAATCCAATCACCTTGAAAAACTATAAACCAATCAGTCTGTGTAGTGTCTTGTAAAAAATCATCTCAAAAATTTTGGCAAACAGACTGAAACCTGTTCTTGACAAGTGCATTTGTAAAAATCAATCTGTATTCATACCCAATAGACAAATCCTAGATAATGTGATCATTGCTCAGGAATATATGCAATATTTGAAAAACAAAAGGCATGGGAAAGAAGGGTATATGGCCATTAAGTTAGATATGGCTAAAGCTTATGATAGAGTTGAGTGGCACTTTGTTTGTGACATGATGACAAGAATGGGCTTCTGTGCTAAATGGATAAACTGGGTGTCATGATGCTTGGAAACTGTCCATACTCTTTTAACTGCAATGGGGAAGTCAAAGGATTTGTGAAGCCAAGAAGAGGAATAAGGCAGGGAGACCCCCCTCTCACCTTACCTGTTTTTTATTTGCTCAGAAGGCTTCTCAAATCTACTCCAAAGATCAGCAGAAAGCAAGAATCTGAAAGGCATAAAGATCAATATACAAGGTCCAAGTATTACTCACCTCTTTTTTGCGGATGATTCGCTCATATTTTGTAGAGCTGATGTGCAACAAGCGAAGGAAATCTTGAAGATTCTTCAAGAGTATGAGCAGGCTTCAAGTTAGTTAATCAATCTAGAGAAATCATCAGTGTTCTTCAGCAAAAATTTGACAAGTACCCAGAAACAAAAGATTTGTAGTGCTCTAGGAGGAATGGCAGAGGTGAAGCAAGGGAAATATCTGGGCCTTCCTATGGTTATATCAAGAACAAAGGAGCAACGTTTTGGATACATAAGAGATAATATCAAGCGAAGACTGGAAAGTTGGAAGAATAAATTGCTAAGTCCTACTGGAAAGGAAGTCATGCTCAAAGTAGTTACGATGGCCATGCCAACCTATGTTATGTCTTGTTTCAAATTGCCTAGGAAACTCCTCAAGTATATCAACTCAGCTATGGCCAACTACTGGTGGGGTGAAATGAATGGCAAAAACAAGATTCACTGGATATCTTGGAAAAGGATGGCTGAGGACCGACAGGAAGGTGGTTTGGGATTTATGGATCTAGAAGCTTTCAACAAAGCTCTACTAGGAAAACAGGTTTGGAGAGTAATCACCAAACCCAATCTCCTAGTTAGTAAAGTTTTGAAAGCCAAGTACTTCCCCAAGGAGTCAATCTTCACTTGTAAAGCTCAGGGTAATGCTTCATGGTTTTGGAAAGGAATAATGGAAGTCAGAGGGACAGTGGAAGAAGGAGTAAGGAGAAGAATTGGAAATGGTAGAGGCACAAAGATATGGGAGCATTAATGGATTCCAGATTCTTCATCAGGCTATTCTATGACTCCAAGATCTCTAAATTGTGAAATTGTATCTGTCCAACAGCTAATCAACCAAACCAGATGGAACACAAATGTAGTCTTCAAATTGTTCAACAAAACTGATGTGGAAAGGATTCTCAGGATCCCAATTAGTCTTGCAGGTAGACCAGACTCCAACTACTAGAAGCACAGTAATAGAGGCGAGTATACAGTGAGATTTGGTTATAAGAGGTTCTTGGCTGAAAGATCAAGCAGCAACAAAAGACAAGAATATGCTGGAACTAGTTTTGAGGCAGGCAGCAAGCAAAGCAGGCAGATTTGGAGTACACTGTAGAAGCTTAACATCAAACACAAAGTTAAGGTATTTATCTGGAAGTGTGTTAACGGAGCGCTGCCAGTCAGAGAAGCAATCCACAGGAAAGCTGCAATTGGGGATCCAATTTGCAAGGGTTGTGGAGAAGGACCAGAAACGATAGAACATACACTCTTGCAATGTCCCCTAGCAAATGAGGTATGGGAAGTAGCTCCAGTAAGGTGGGATGGAGCAAAAAATCAGAGGTGCAATTTCACAAGGTGGTAGGGAAGGATCACAGAAGCTAAAACTAGACAAGAGGGCAACAACCATATTGGCCTCACTGCAAACATCTTATGGCAAATATGGAAAGAAAGGAACAAGAGGGAATTTGAGAACCATGATAACCACCAACCGTGCAAAGTGATCCAAAAAGCACATAAAGAATGGCTGGAGATTGAGGAAGTAAATAGGCAAGAATCTGATCAGAGCACAACAGAAACAATGCCAGACCTGGAGGGTGAACATCCGGAACAAGAGGACCAGGACTTGATATGACTGAACGTGACAACAACTAGCTCAGTGAGACCTGCCGTGCTAGGTATTGGGGTTGCTATCAATTCAAGGTCACATGCTGCAACAAAATACTGGGCTCTTAAGGACAGAAGTCATGGAAACAAGAACATGGATATAGCTTCAGCCGTCAGATTAGTGTTGTGCAAAGCACTGGGAAAAGGATGGCACAATATCAAAGTACAGATCCAAAACAAAGAAGTGCTGAGACAAAATTAAGCATGGCACAGCATCTGATGGTAGATTGACAATGATCCTAGACGATATATTTTGCTTAAAGTCATTGTTTTGAATTGCTCTTTTTGCTTAGATAGGAATGATAATAGTATTACAAATGCTAATGTTAGCTCATATGCCTTAGGCATTTGGTTGGATGAGGAAGCATCTTTTCCTCTGTGTTGTTGAACACAAGTTGTACAAGTCAACGAGCCGTTGCTCAAATTGTAAAGTTACCTTTTAGATCAATGCAAGTCTTCTAAGGTTTCGAAAAAAAAAATAACAAAAATGTTGGGCTAGCTTCCAACTAGCACTTTTATATATAGTCGTTGGCTCGACTCAAAAGATTTGACTCATTAAGTTGAAAAAAAGCCATCCAAAAGATATGTGAGTCCTTTGGGGACGATTTCCCCTGCTAAGTAGAGTTTTAATCTTTGTCCGTTGACCTTGAATCAATCATTTCTTATATTAACCGCCTTAACGGCCCCATAAGAAAAGACTTGAGTGACTTCAACAAATGATCCCGACCATCTTGATTTGAGTTTTTCGAGAAATAATCTAAAACGTGAATTGTATAAGAGAACTTTTTACCCCACTTCAAATTGTTTAGGTATAAGATGCTTATCATGCTAATATTTGATTTTATCTTTGTAAATCTTAACATTCTCATAAGCATGTAACCGGTGTTCCTCGAGTTCCCTCAACTCAAGTAGTCTTCCTCCACCTGCAACATTAAAATCCATATTAATTGATTTAATAGCCTAATATGCCTTATGTTTAATCTCTACAGGTAAATGACAAGTTTTTTCATATACTAATTGATACGGAGACATCCGCAAAGGTGTCTTAAATGCAGTCCGATAAGCCCGCAGTGAGCCGTCGAGTTTTCTTGTGTGAGGACTTGCATTTTTATTCTTAATTTCACCTATTTTAATTTATTTGCATTGGCATGACATTTAATTTTATCATTTTACATAAACTTTACTTAAATTACATCTTTATTGCTCGCGTCAAAAAGGAAAAAATTTTGGCAAAGTCGCACCGGCGCATTTAATTGGGGATTTAGAGAGTTAATCTTGGACTAGTAAGGGTGAGTATTAGTGGTGTAAGAAAAACCATTTTGGTAGATTAGTATATAAGAGTAAGAAACATGAAGGAAACTAGTGAGTGCATGGCACTATTTACCACTATTCCTAGTTGATTTTCTAAACAACAAAAAGGCCAACTTTCACTTCATTTCAAATCACCAACCAAACCTTCATCTCGTCTCCTTTTCTCTCTCTTTGCCCAATCCCTTGAGGCTGCAAGAGAAGGGAAAAAACTCCTTCTTCAACTACAAATCTTGCTCCAAAAATCTCTCCAAAAATCTTCACACCTTTAGAAGTTGTTCAAGTTTAAAGAAAGGTCTTGTCTTGTAGTGATTCTTGGTGGATTTGGTGGTGCAAAGCTTGGACTTAGCTAGGGTTGAAGAAGGTTGGAAGAGGTATTTAACTCTACTCTACTTGATCTTTGATTCCATGCAAGTATTAGTTGTAGATGTTGGATTGCTTTGAAAGGGTTTCTTGAGCCCTAAAAATTTAGGCTAGATGACTTGAGGATCTTTCATATTTTGTGATGGAATCTATGGTAGATTTTGATGCTAAAAGACTGGATGTATGTTGATTTACGTTTATTATGGAAATCTCATGCATTGGATGAATTTTGGATGTGATTTGTTGAAGGACAAGATTCCAGAAATTTTCCCTGTGTGGTTGCTGATATGTGCAGCTGGTTTCTAGCCTTAATTTTCGAAATTTTCGGGTGAAATTTAGCTCAATAGTCTTTGTTAGATGTTAAGCTATGAATGTGTGAGTAGGTTGAGCAAAAATTTTAGACTTAAGAAGCCAAGAGAGAAAGATGCACACTGCCCTGTTTTTCTGAAAAATTCTCGAAGGTGTGGCTGACCAGTTTTAGGAAAATTTCTATATCTTGGCGTAGAAAAATCCAAATCGAGTTCTGTTTGTGGTGTTAGAAACTAGACATAGAATTCTTCAACTTTGTAAATTTCAGATTTTTACTTAAATTCTAGAAGTGCCAGGAATTTTACAAAAATGATTGAAATTCAAAGACTGATTTGCTCTTTAACTTGGTAAAGCTGTAATTTGATGCCAAAATTTGACCTATTGTGGATTGAATCTTACAAAAGTCTCTTTGAGATAATTGTAGTATATTGAATCTAGTTTGCAACGGCATAAAACTTTCAATTTTTGGACTTACAGAACTCAAGATATGATTTTTCAATTAGCATCGCGCAGAGCTGCATTTTCTGGTTTAAAACAAAAATGTTTTTTTAAAAACTTCCAACTTTCCTTTGAGATTATTAGTCCATTTTAAGTTTGATTTCATGGATGGATACAAGGTCTCTTGTGAGTTTAAACCTTCATTTTGAATCTTGGTTTTCAAAGGATTTAAACCTCTCTTGATTTATTGTCTTAGTTGATTAAGCAAATGAATTTTCCTCCTTGTGTGCTAAGTAACTTAGGGTGTACGTGAGTGATGGTTTAAGAGCGGGGATTGGTCTAAAGGTGATTTGCATTTAGTGATGGTTGGTTGATAGCACTTCAAGTATCCAAGAGGATTTCGAAAGGAATCCCAGCGCGGAACAGTAGGCTTGCTAGCTCGTTTGCTTGTGGCTTGTAGTGAGTTCTAACGAGTTAGGCAGGCGGCCCGCCGAAAGCCTAGGGTTCACTCTAAGGAGAAGTGGAACCGTCACATCTTGCCCAATCTTTTCTTGATTTATTCACCATTTTCTCCAAGATGAGTTTAATCTCTCGTTTGGCTAACTCCGCTTGTTCGTTTGCTTGAGGATAGTGTGGAAGTGATGTATTGTGCTTACAACCATACTTAAACAATAAAGAATCAAGTTGTTTATTATAAAAGTGCTTTCTTCATAGCTTACTATGGCCTTAGGGATACCGAATCTAGTAAAAATATTCTTTTTAAAAAATCGAGGTACCACCTTAGTATCATTAGTAGGTAAAGCGATTGTCTCAACCCATTTAGAAACATAATCTACAACTACTAAGATATACTTATTATTAAAAGAACTAGAAAGTGGTCCCATAAAATTCATATCCAGCATATCAAATAACTCGACTTTTAAGAAAGTAGTTAAGGACATTTTATTTTTTGTAGAGATATTTCCGATTCTTTGACATGCATCACAGTTTTTAACATACTCTCTAATATCTTGGTACATGGTGGGCCAATAAAATCCCAATTGCCACACCTTAGTTAAGATTTTAGAAGTGGTAAAATGACCATCCGTTTCTAAATTATGACAATAAGATAAAATATCATGTACCTCATCTTCAAAAATACATCTATGAATCATACTATCGGCACAATACTTATGGAGTATGGTTCCGCTCAAAAATAAGTTTTAACATCATGTAAGAAATTCTTCTTTTTATGAAAATTAAAACTCTTCGGAAGCACTACACTTATCAAATAATTAGCAAAGTCTGCATACCATGGAGAATTGATAAGTGCTAGAATAAATTCATTCGAAAAATTCTCTTTAATTGAAATTTGGTCATTTGTCGGGATATACTCGAGTTTCGAAAGGTGATTTTCCATAAGGTTATCCAATCCTTTTTTATCCTTAATTTAAATATTAAATTCCTGCAATAAAAGAATCCACCGGATTAGATGAAGTTTTTGCATTTTTCTTATGCAGTAAGTATTTCACAGTTGCATGGTCCATATAAATAATAACTTTATATCCTATTAAATAGGATCTAAATTTATCTAGGGCAAATATCACAGCCAATAGCTCCTTTTCTATAGTTGCATAATTGAGTTGTGCCTCATTTAGTAATTTGCTAGCATAATAGATAACATGCATCATTCCTTCTTTCTTTTGCCCTAGAACTGCTCCAACTGCGTAGTTGCTTGCATCACACATCAATTCAAAGGGTAGCGATCAATCCAATGAAGTTATAATGGGTGCAAAAATCAATTTCTTCTTCAAACTATCAAATGCAATAAAACACTCATCATTAAAGTAAAAAGGGGTATCTTTATATAATAAATCACACAATAGTTTTACTATCTTAGAAAAATCTTTAATAAAACGTCTATAAAAACCTACGTGTCCAAGAAAATTTCTTATCCCTTTGACATTAGTTGGAGGTGGCATTAGCTCAATAACTTCTATTTTTGCTTTGTCCACCTCAAATCCTTTAGAGAAAATCTTGTACCATAAAAATAATTCCTTTACGAACCATAAAATGACATTTCTCCCAATTTAGCAGATAATTTGTCTCGTCGCATCTTTGCAAAATTAAATCTAAATTATGAAGACAATGATCAAAAGATGAACCAAAAACTAAAAAATTATCCATAAAAATCTCCATAATTTTCTCAATATAATTTGAAAATATGGCCATCATGCAATGTTAAAATACAGCAGGGGCATTGCATAAGTCAAATGGCATCCTTCTAAAGGCAAAGGTGTCATCGAGACAAGTAAATGTGGTCTTTTCTTGATCTTCAGGAACTATAACTATTTGATTATAATTTGAAAATCTATCAAAGAAACAATAAAATTCATAATAAGCTATAGTTCTAATAATTGATCAAGAAAGAGTAAAGAAAAGTGATCCTTTCTAGTGACTGCATTCAATTTCCTATAATCAATGCACACACTCTCCACCCAATCACAAGTCATGATGGAATCGTTTTGTCGTTTTTCCCCATTATTGTTATGATTTCACTCTTTTTAGGGACAGTATGAATTGGGCTAATCCAAATACTATTAGAGATAGGAAAGATTATACCTGCATCAAGCCACTTGAGAATTTCATTTCTTACTACCTCTTTAATATTTGGATAGAGTCTCCTTTGCATTTCTACCACTGGTTTGCAATTGTCCTCTAACAAAATGCGATGCATACATATAGGACTTATATCTTTTATATCCGAGATTGTCCACCCAATTGCCCTCTTGTATTTTCTTAGAACTCTTAGCAGTTCCGTACATTGTTTCTCATCTAAGTGAGCACTTACAATCACCGGTAGAGTGCTATTTTCTCCAATGAATTTATACCTTGATAGTTAGAAAGCGGCTTGAATTCTAATTTTAGCGGTTCAATCTTCGAAGGTGGGGGAAGTCCTTTTCCTTGATCAAGAATCTCATAAACATTACCTCTTTTATAAGGTGCTTGAAATTTCAAATACTTAACCAATGCTTCAATTTCTTTAGCCTTTCCCTCTTACATCTCTACACTTGTTAAACAACGCTCAAGAGGATCGACGTCAAGATTCACTTGACTCAACTCTTGGTTAGCATTTCAATAATGCCAATGGAACAATCATGATAGGTAAAAGAAGGGTATTTTTTCATTTCATTCAAATTAAATACTATCTCTTTTTCACCTACTTGAAGCTTAAGTTTGCCATTTTTGACATCAATAATAACACCCGTAGTTGCTAAGCATTGTCCCGACATGGCCGCTTTTTATGCTTCTCTTGTCTCTCTTCGGAAGTCGGATTTGTTCAGGTTGGTGAAGTGGTTGAGGCCGATATCGGGTCACCTTAAACTCAACACAGATGGCTGCTCTAGAGGCAACCCTGGACGGGCTGGAGGGGGTGGTGTGTTGCATAATAGTGATGGGCGGCTCCTGTTCGCTTTCTCCACATTCCTTGGACATTGTACTAGTATCCAAGCTGAGGCGAATGCCCTTCTATTTGGGGTTAACTTGTGCATTTCATGTGGATATGTGAGAGTACAACTTGAAGTGGACTCTTTGGTGCTCGTTCAAGTCCTGCAGCAAGCAACTCGTTGCCCATGGAGTATTGACACGGAAATTCGGTCCCTCATTCAGCTGTCATCCCATTTTGTTAGCATCTCCCATTGTTTTCGGGAAAGTAATCAAGTGGCGGCTGGCTTATCTAACATTGGCTGTGATGAAGGTTGTACCAGAACCTATCATCAGTTCTCGGAACTTCCTACTCAATCTCGAAGGGCCTTTAGGCTGGACAAGATTGGCCTCCCCTCCCTTTGAAAGTGCTAAGGTACCTTGTTGCTTGGGAGTAGAACTTCCATCCCCACCCAAGTAGCTTAATATATACGTTGTACTCCTGAGAGGAATTTATCGCTGCTGGAGAAAGAGTTAGAATGTAGCAAGTGCCATGCGAAATTTTTCTTATATTTGGATTTGTTGGCAGGGAGTTTCATCCATTTATAAGGGGAAACTCTGCCAAAATTTTTTTAAAATAAATAAAATACTTATTTATAAAAAAAAAATTGCTAAGCATTGTTTATCACTCTTTGTCATGATGGTGTATATTCTAGCCAACAACAATCAATCTTGTCAGTTTTAGACTTTCATATTTTAATGAATTTTAGCATTTTTTGAAATTCAAAATCTAGGTAATAGTTGTTTGTAAAAACTTATATAGCATTTAGAAATTAATAAAAAAACAATGAGGAGATAAATAAAGAAAGTGTTATCTTTTCATTAGCATCCATTATGCATATGAAATTGTAGTTGGAGTTGTTCTTAAGGAACTATAACCGGAAAAATTGGTCCTTGCCAAGCTAGAAAAGTAAAATAGATTATAAAACTAACTTGGATATATTCAACTTGTATTTAATATGCACTTCTAAATAATCATAGTTACATGAATATAATTAATGTAATTGGGGTGTAAGTAACAATAAGAATGCCAAGATTACACGGTAGAGCGAGGATTTGGAAGCGATTGGATCGTATCTTACTGAATGAGGCATGTATGGATTTACATGTTTCTGTCACAGTTGATCATTTGGCGCGACACCCTTCGGATCACGCCCCGTTGCTCATGGCGGTTTCTACCCGGTTGGATAGCAAACCTCGGTGTTTTAGGTTCATTAACGCCTGGGCTGACCATGAGGAGTTCTTGGGGGTGGTGAAGCAGTCTTGGGAGCAGGAGTGTCAGGGACCCCCGTTGCACGTCCTTTGTTCAAAGTTACAACGTGTAAGGAGGAGTATTCAAGCGTGGAATAGAGAGAGAGTTGGGAATTTCTCTGACAATGTTAGGAAGGCAGAGGCGGAAGTGGCTAGATTGGACCAATGTATGTTAGGAGGGGGTTCTGAGAATGATCAACTGCAGTTACATCAGGCCCAGGCTCGGCTTAGTCGTGCGATGGCCATGGAGGAGGCCCTGTGGAAGCAAAGGTCTAGAGTCAAATGGTTGCAGTTGAGGGATAGGAACACCAGTTTTTTCCACTCGGTAGTGAAGCAACGGCGCATGCAAGCAGTGATTCATGGGGTCCATGATGCCAATCAAGAGTGGGTGACTGAGGATGCGCGTATTGGGGCTGAAGCAATTAAGTATTTCTCCTCTCTTTTTTCGATGGAGGAGGCTCCAGTAAACTCAGAGGTACTTGGGGTCATCCCAAAGTTATTGGCGGAGGATGAAAATGAGCAGTTGCAGAATATTCCATCCTTTGAGGAAGTGCGGGACGTGGTCTTTGCGATGGACGGGGATAGTGCCGCCGGGCCGGATGGGTTCACTGGGAAATTCTTTACCTCTTCCTGGGATATAATTGGCAGAGATGTGTATAGGGCGGTGCAAAGCTTTTTCTGTGGTGAGGTGCTTCCACGACGGGTTACTGCTACCTCCATAATTCTATTGGCCAAGGTAGCACGTCCAAAGTGTTTTTCTGAGTTTCGCCCGATCAGTTTGTGTAACTTTGTGAACAAGATTTTGTCTAAGATTCTAGCGGCTCGACTTGCGCCTATCCTTCCCAAGATAATTTCTACGAATCAAAGTGGTTTTGTTCGGGGGCGGTTAATTTCGGATAATTATCTGCTAGCTCAGGAATTAATGTCTAATATGGGTAGCAAGGTAAGGGGAGGGAATGTGGCATTGAAGTTGGACATGATGAAAGCTTATGACCGGGTAGTATGGCCTTTTTTGATCAATGTGCTTAGGGCTTTTGGGTTTGGAGAGCAGTGGATTGATATGGTTTGGCGGCTCATTTCGAATGTCTGGTTTTCAGTGGTTGTCAATGGGGCTTTGTTTGGCTTCTTTAAGTCAGCCCGGGGGTTACGCCAAGGGGATCCGCTCTCCCCTGCTTTGTTTATCATTGGAGCCGAGGTGTTGTCGAGGTCGCTGAATAGTTTGCCGTGTTTCCGAGGGTTTCAGGGGTTTTCCGTTCCAAGGGGTTGCCCTCGAGTGACTCACTTAGGATATGCGGATGATGTGCTTGTTTTCTCCAGTGCGACTGCGAGATCCTTAAAGTTAGTGAAGCGGGTTTTGACAATCTATGAGGCTGTTTCTGGGCAACGGATCAATGCGGGGAAAAGTTGTTTCTTGGTGCACCCAAAGGTAGGCCTATCCAGGAAGATGGCCATTCAGAGGTTAACTGGTTTCATGTATAAGCCTTTCCCGATTAAATATCTAGGGTTCCCCCTTTATTGCGGGCGCCGGAAGAAAGAGTATTTTGGGGGTTTGTGTCAAGCAGTCCTTCTTCGTATTCAGTCCTGGCAGAACAGGGTGTTGTCTCAGGGAGGGAAGATAGTGTTGTTGAAACATGTCCTATCATCTATGCCGATTCATCTGTTAATGGCGGCTTCTCCTCCCAAAGCTATTTTCCAAGAGCTTGAGGGCATGTTTGCTAATTTCCTTTGGGGAGCTTCAGAGGGGGGTCCCAAGTATCATTGGATTCGCTGGCAGGACCTGTGTGTGTCACAAGAAGTAGGGGGGGTTGGCCTGCGCCAATTGGAGGATGTCTACAAAGCTTTCTCTATCAAGTTGTGGTGGAATTTTCGGGCAAAAACATCCTTGTGGGCTGAGTTCATGCAAGCTAAGTTCTGTCGGGCGGTGCACCCGAATCTGGTGTTTGATGGCAAAGGTTCAGAGGTGTGGACACGGATGGTGAAGGTGCGGAATATTGCTGAGAGGCATATCGGATGGATTGTTCGTTCCGGGAGTTCTAATTTTTGGTTCGACAATTGGCTTGGTTCAGGAGGTTTGTCAGACCGGCTGGAGAGCGTCTCCGACCATAAGGTTGTGGATTTTGTGCAACAGGCTACCTGGGATGTCAGAAGTATTGCACAATGGGTGCCTTCGGAGATAGTCGCTGAGATTGTTTGAGTTGACCCACCTGCCGGGCAGTTGCCTGACCTCATGGTTTGGAGACCAGAGCATTCGGGATGTTTCACAATAAAGTCAGCTTTCAACTTGGTCCGACGTCAGTCCTCCCCCTCGCCGCTATTCAAACGTATTTGGCATCGAAGTGTGCCATTGAGAATTTCATTCTTCCTGTTACGCCTGCTGCGGGATCGTCTCCCCTTAGACGGGACCTTATGGAAGTTGGGGATTCATGGACCGTCGCGATGTGTGTGTTGTTCTTCACCTGAGGTCGAAACTGCGGAGCATGTGTTTGCTACTGGGGATATGGCGCGACAAGTGTGGCACTTCTTTGGGGATTCGGTTGGAGTTGCCTGGACTGGGCTTGCCTTTCGCGTATGTATGGCGGCCTGGTGGCAGGGGAAGCGAGGAAATAAGTTTCTGAAGTTTATTCATCTTGTGACGCCCTTGTTGATTTGCTGGCACATATGGAAGGCTAGGAATGGCATGAAATATGATGGTCAGAAGATCGAGGGGGTCCAGCTATGTCATGGTATTGTTGTCGATCTTTTACAGTTGTTTAGGGTACAGTTTCCGGAGTGCAGGGTCTCGTCAGTATCTTGGGTAGAATTTTATCTGGAGGTTTCTAGTTGGAATGCAGCCAGGTCTTACATGCTGGTTAAATGGGTACGACCCTCTCATGGGGGCCTCAAGCTCAACACAGACGGGTGTTCCAAGGGTAACCCTGGGGAGAGTGGGGGTGGGGGGTGCTTCGGGACGCTAGTGGTAGGCTGGTCCTGGCGTTTTCGTGTAATTTTGGGATAGCTTCAAGTATGCAGGCTGTGGCCAGGGCTCTACTATTTGGGGTCAGGTTATGCCTCCAGCGGGGTTTTGATTCATTTGATGTTGAGCTGGATTCCTTGGTGTTAGTACAGGTTTTAAATCGGACATCTTGTTGCCCTTGGAGTATTTATAAGGAGGTTTATCAGTTGTTTGGTTTGTTGCATCATTTTCCACGAGTTCGCCACTGTTATCGCCAGGCTAACCAGGTGGCAGATATATTGGCCAGTGAAGGGTGTCGGCATGGCCGGGAGGAGATCTACTTGGCAGCTTCAGCCTTACCCCAAATTGCGAGAGGAGCATTTCATTTAGATAGGTTAGGAGTTGCGGCTCTTCGCCGGTTGGAATGATCTAATGTAAGGGAGTAGTACTCCTTATTTATATTTGTTTAACACAGAATAAATAAAATGCAGCTATTTAAAAAAAAAAAAAAAAAGAATGCCAAGATTACTATTGAGAAGCTTATTGTATATTAAGATGCTGTGTTATGGTATCCACTGAAATTTTGAGACTTGGGAACAAAATGGATATATTTCCAAATGTATTCAGCAATTAAATCTGGTGATGTTGAAGATTAAATTACTGTTTTGGTGAGAGGATAACTGTTGATGGTTTTCAAGTTTTCAAATATATGTTTTAATTATACATGTCGCTTAGCAGGGTGTTAGGAAATTGTTTAATTTTTTTAGGCAAGTTTCTTGTTTTGTGCGCAAATAACTAGTTTCTTAATTTTTTTAGTTACTTGAACTAGTTGTCAAGTTATTTGTTATGTGTATGAGTTCAGGGATTAGAAGTTATTGCTTATTATATTTGAGATTAGCAATTAGAAATTATTTCATGTTATTACTTAGGTGTTAGTAAAGAAATTTAAATTATAAATAGGTGGGTATTGACATAATACGAGTGGCATATAAGAGCGATATGTAACCTTATACATGGGGTGAGAAAAAGCATTCGGGAGATGAGAGATGATATGCAAGAGTTTGGGTTTGGATTCAAATTGTATTATTGTATAAGGCCTTTCTCTCATAATAAATAACGGATTTTCTCTCTATGGATGTAGGCTCAATGATAATGTCGAACTCGTTTAAATCTTATGTGTTGTTTATCTTTTTCTGCTTGTGGCTTGTTTGTCATTAAATTATTGTATTCTTGATGTCTCATTAGTTATTTGTTCCATGTTTGGATCCCAACAAACTAGTATCCGAGCGAGATTCGTAGCTTGGTCCTAGTTGACTATTGAGATCAAGTAGGTTGTTGGATATTACCTATTGAACAATTTAATGGGTGATATATTTGTTTCAAGAGTTTGGTAAGAAGTATTGAAGGTGAAGAATGAAAAGTGGGAAAACATAGAGATACTTGATGGTAAATCTAAATAGGTGATTCAAGGATCAAGAAAAAGGTGAAATCCAATGTTGATTTTTGGACACGAATCGGTGGAAACTTTCTCACAACTCTAACAATTGATACTTCATCGAAATGGTTTTAGATTAAGGTTATATTCTTCGAGTGGTGTAGCATGTGTCCCAAAGAAATAAAGAGATCTAATTTTCAAGTGTCAAAAAACTCTAATAGCTACAAGTTTTATATTGAAGGTGGAGTTTTGGAAATCACAGATGGCGAGACAGTCTTGAAGATGAGAAAAATATGATGATTTTACCACTTAGTTACCTCAATAGTTACAAATAAAGAAGGGAATTCTGATATTGCAAATGGTAATAAAAAAAAATCCTATGAAGGAAGATGGTGAATTGAGACACCTTCTCGTGAGTTAATAGGAAGTTAGACTCAAGGTACACATGTTTATTTGTCGATTAAATCAATTGAGTGTCAGGATTGTATTGATTCTGATGTATAGTTCGGTACCATATTATTTAGTAGTTGAAGGCAAGTGGTTGTCAAATGGAATATTCGCCAAAGTGAATATTTGTTAGGAAATTGATTTAATTTCTTTTCAATAGGTTTTTTATTTTGTGTGCAAATAACTAGTTTTCTAATTGTTTAGTTATTTGGAGTAGTTGTCAAGTTATTTTCTATTTGTATGAGTTTAGAAATTATTTTCTATTCTGTATGAGAATAAGAATTAGCAATTATTTCCTATTATTATTTGGGTGTTGGCCAAGTAATGTAAATCATAAATAGATGAGGGTTGGCATACTACAAAATTGTACACAAGGATAACATATAGCCTTATACCTGGGATAAGAGAGAAATCTTGAGAGATGAGAGATGGTATACAAGAATTTGGGTTTGGATTCAAATTGTGTTTTTATATAGGGCTTTCCTCTTATAATTAAGAACGAATTTTCTCTCTGTGGACATAGGCTTAATGATGGAGTCGAACCACGTTAAATTTTATGTGTCGTTTATCTTTTATACTTGTAATTTATTTGTCATTAAATTATTATATTCTTGATACCTCAATAGTCATATGTTTTGTGCTTAGATCCCAACAGCGGTCTAGGCTAACTCATAAGATCCAATAGCTAGAACCACTAAACTTTTTGAAATGGGTTTTGGTAGTCAATAGGTATCTATGATACTTTCATAATGTTTACTTGCAAATTGTCAGTTAAATTTATGGTTTATGTGACAATAAGTACACAATAAATCAAAAATAAATTTGATTAAAAAGTTCAATTAACATTTTCAAACAAGAAATAAACATTGAAGAATTTCACATTTGAGACTTAAAAACTGTATTGCCAGGGAGAGGGGTTGGGTTGGGTGGTTCAAGGAAATGGAATATAAGTGAGAGGTCCGGATTCAAACCCCCATGCTTACACTCAAAAGAAAAAAAACAGAAGTTGCTGTGCCAATTAATTATATTTTGTCCAAAACCTTCATCTACATCCAATATTTAAGCTTGAGTGTTTCAAATTTCTCCACTTTCTAACTACTCTAAGGGCCTGCTGAGTAGTTAACATGCATTTGGAATTCTAAAACGCTATTAGCAGTCAGTGGACTATTTTGATTTCCCTTAGAAAGAGCCTTCTTTAAAAAAAAAAAAAAGGCCTTAATTAAGCTTTTATCACTCTTTGGCTCATTCCACACCAAACAGTTCTCGAATTTGTTGAAATGATCATTGAATCTAAGACTGGCAATTAATATCACCAACCTTTGACTCTTAAAAGATAATAAAAATCAACTAATCTTTTTCCCTTATCTTTTTTTGACAAAGTCATCCTTTGTTCCTTATACAAAACAATAATTATGCTCCACAGAGATGATTGTGACAGTAATATCTTTATCAATCCTTTGTAGGACTTGGCATGTGTGTTTCCTTGCTAAACACGTAGAGTGGGAAGCAAATCGTAGAAGTCTTTGGTCCTTATAGAAAACAAAAATTATGCTCCACAGAGATGATTGTGACAGTAATATCTAGAAAGAGCAACCACGTCTTCTCCTTTCCACCTAATCCTTAAAATATTGTACTCCTGCTGACAAAAAAAATTGAATGTTGTACTCTTATATTTAAATACTTATACAGTTAATTATACATTTTTTTTTAACAATTAACAACTAAAACTCCTCTTAACAGGTATCCATGTGGACACCATGTTAGTTAAACCGTTGTTGAAATGGCAAAGTGCACCATCAAGAATAAATCTCTGTCATTTAAATATCGTATATCGTACAAAAAACTGATATCAGTCGTATTCACCTGTAATCAAGATCTTGAAACACATATGTACGTTTCTTTCAATTAACGTCAAATCCATCATGTCAATCAATCCGAGAATGCGTAAACCCACAAGTCAAAAAATATTTATCCAAATGCTTTCACCAACTCAGTTTGAAATTACCTAAAAAAAATGAGTGTGAAGAACTTTATCCAAGTTAGGAATTTCACACTAAGTTTTTTTTTTAAATTACGTATTTTCTTCTGTCCTCTTTGGCCAAATTCTTGCCCAAGCAACAATTTAGTCTCATATTTATTTTTGTATTTATTTCATCTGTTTCCCAATAGTTTAAGGGCCACGACAGATGAATAATAACTTCCCCTGCTAATCAATTTCTACATTTAAAGAGGCCTCCTCGTGCTGTTAATGTAGAGATTTTTTATGGAAAAATGTAATTTGGTTTTCAATATTTGGTTTATGTGCCAAATTGATCTCTAATATTTCGGTTAAAATAAATTTAATCCTCAAAGGTTGTGATTTTAGCACACTAATCTTCATTCTCATGTAATAATTAAATTTGTTGGCATATTAAATCAACTAGGTTACCCCTGTTTGCTTTCTCTGCCTTTTTTGGGGACACTACGTGTTTGCGTGCGGAGGCTGGAGCCCTTCAAATGGGTCTTCAAATGTGTGCTCAAAGGGGCTTTGATAATATATGTGTGCAATCGGATTCATTGGTCTTGGTTGGGATTCTTCACCGGCGCATTCAGTGTCCATGGCATATCCGACGAGAAGTGAGGCAGATCAGGCACTTAGTTGAGGATCCTGTTCGATTTTTGCATTGCTACAGGGAGGCTAACAAAGTCGCTGATGTGTTGGCCAATGTGGGGATAACTCATCCTGAGCAGCAGGTCAAGGTCTATGACTGCTTTCGTATGCTTCCGCGGCGGGCTAAAGGGGAAGTCCGGCTGGATAGGATAGGAATGCCTTCGGTTAGGAAAGTTAGGCGTATGTAAAAGAGACTTTTAGATTATGTCGTTGCAATAAAATAAAAAAGTAAGATTTAAAAAAAAAAATCATATATTTGCGGTCGCATGATCCTCTTTTGGTTTGTGAACTTCTAGGTATAACAACAAGGTATTTCCAGTGCAAGCGGTTGACACATTAAAGCATCGATTTTGGATTTCCACTCTTCTTGATTATCAGGTACTGGGCTTGTAGCTGGTGCTATGGATCCTTGCTCAGCGCATACTCCAAGAGTTGAATTTGTTATTTTCTCCAGCCTTTTTTTCCCAACCATATGTAAGTCTGTTAGTTACTTTAGTTGAACTATCTATTCTATGTTTTTTACTGCTGTTAAACATTCATATTATAAGCATTTGGCCTATGCCTCTTGAGTGATCATGATCTGAGAGGGGCAAATTTATTTTCGTTCCTTTTGCGAAGACAAAATGTCTACTAAAAAAAAAAAATCAAAGCTCAAAATTAGAAATTTTCATATTATTATTTAGTAGTGTTTTCGTTAAGTTAGAGTTTTAGTAATTTTATTGGAGTTAAATTATGGTAGTTTTACTATTTAGGAATTATTATCTTATTAGAAAATTTCTTGTAGTGTAAGACTTGTTTATCAAGTAATTTAGTCTATAAATAGAGAGTCATATTATTGTATTTAGTTGAGAAAAGTGAAACATTTGAGAGCCTTGTTCTTATGATGTAATTAATAAATTATTAGTGATATTATTCCTTTTCTCCCACACATATTTTTATGTGTGTAAATTGTCTCCCCTCATATTGGTTTTGTCAAATATATTCTCCCCATATTTTTTTGGTTCTACAAAACTGAATCATGGTTGAGATAAACAAATCTTCACGGCAGACAATGTAAAGTACAAAATTAATCCCAAAATTGAACTGCCACATGAAGCAACCAAGCTGCGCCATTTAAAACTAAAATTCAACCCAGCCTTGTATTTGAAAAATTATTGTAATTTTCTGTTCTGCTGGATCAAAAAATTATAACCATTAGCACTTTTATTGTATAACTATCATATCATCTCCTAAAATATTAAAACATTTTGAATGATAGTCATCTTCAAATAAATCTTTTTCACGAATGATGTTTCCTCAGTTTAAAAAAAAAAAAATGTTTCCTCAATACAACTGGGTAAACGACCTAAAAAGTTGTCTATTCTTCAACATTTGATTTCCTTCTTTTATCCCTTAAAAATCAGATTCTCTGGTCAATTTAATGCTTAAACTTTCCTGGGAAATAAAATAGGTACAGCTATTTACATTCCTTCAGTAAACTTGAGCTTTTTTACTAAAACAAATTCACTATATGATAATTGCAAAATACTTAATGAACTTCATTGAATAACTTCTAACAAAATTATTACACTATATTAGAATAGGGGTTTCCACGAAAAGGACTTGTAATTTGAACCATGGACAAAAGTTTAAGGAGCAAAATCAATTGAAAATGAAAGTATTAATAATTAAAATAAACTAAAAGCTTGTAGACTAAATAAATCTTCCGATAACCATTTCACGATTAAAGAAACATTCACCAAAAAATGTTTTTAAAACCCTACACTATATCAACTTTTTAATTAAATTAGAAAAGTAATAGGCCAAAGTGGTTAAAGGGCTACGTGTGGTCAATGGTTTGTCAAAAATGAAATGAATTTGAACATGCCAATTTAAAGTACTAGGCCAAAAAAACTTGCCAATTTCTACAAAGAAATAGAATAATTCAATATTAGCTAAAGCTGATTGAGTGAATGGTTTTGACGGTTTACATTAGACCTTGTATACTTAATTTTGTCTATCTTACACTTCTGTAGCTATCCAATGCTGAAAATTTCTATGATGACTTTCTCCAGAACAAAACACAGAAACAGAAACAAAAAAGTCCACGTTGACCTTTTCAAAGAAAAAGAAGAAAGAAAACTTCTACCTGAGTAGGTAAAGGGCAAAATCCAGAAAAAGAAAACACAAAAAGTAGGAAAATTTCCACAATGGTTAGGTCTTGAATCAATATTTTCAATTTGGTATGTGATGTAGAGTATGCGCCTGAAATAGTCTTAAATACCGATTTTGAGATCTCGTCTTAACTACTGATACAACTGTGTGATTAAAATGGCAAGAGAGGTGGAAAAAGAGAACAAACTTCTATGCCATTTAATCTTTTGCATAATTTCCAATTTGTTATCTGAATTCAATTTTTTCCTAGATTTCCATCTAAAGCAAAACAGTAAACTCGATGTACATGACTTGAGTTCGTATTAGAAGCAACTTTTGATTAAGTAATTAACTTTCAATCATTCTTAGGACCTAACTGTTGTCCTTTACTGTTTAAAATACATTGATGGTCAAGGTGCCAATTGTTTGGATTCAATGGGAAAAAGTAAAATTACTACACACTTTTGTTGGTTAAAGTGATTTTAATACTATCTAAAAGCCCTACAACCGAAAGACACCTATTCTCCTCAAGTCTCTCCATTCTTGAACCCTTAGCACATTTACCCACTTAAACACACGCAAATGGTGCCAATTAAAGGATACTCGATTCTTTTGGTGACAAAAATCTTGTGATTTTTATGAATGGTGTAATGATGTTAGTAGGGAAGGTAGCAATTGATATGAAAACCTAAATATGGATGATGGCATATAGAAGGATGTCCAGAACATCGTGCTCGAATGACTGCTAGGTTCGAGAAGTTGTTCAAAGTAATGTTGAGATCATAAAAAGCGAAATGTTAATACCGCTTTCTTATTTGTTAATGTTTTTGTCATTTGCTCATGTGGAACGAATAAAATGCTTCTGCTTTTCATTTTAATTACAATTTTTTCCAAAAAAAAAAAAAAAGGGTGCAACATGTAAAATCAATGAACGATTTTTTTTTTGGGTGTAATTCACATGATCAAAATATCAAGAGTGATATTAACAAAATAGTGGAGTTTCATTAACACTTCCGTTTTGAAATTTATGAAATTTTTAGCATACAGGCCGCCAGAGAAATTTAAGAATGGAATTTGCTTGTAAAAGGCTAATTGGATAAACTGGAAATTAAGTTAGACCATTATTTGGTGCTATTTTGCTTGAAGTTGAACGTCTCATCAGAACCTAGGAATTTCTTCGCAACATGAATTTGAACGTTTTATCAGAACCTAGGAATTCCTCCCAATTCATGTTAATGTCAATTGTTTTGGCAATTCTTTGACTTGAATTTCACTACTCTGACGGCCTGCTGCGTGGTTAGCGTGAATGCATGTAGGCATGTGAATGGATCGAATCTTAATCAAATCAAATCCAGCCCCAATATAGTTAAATAGTGTTTGGATTTAATTTCTCAAAGATATAATCTTCTTCTTCTTTTTGTTTTTTTGACAAAGTCATCCTATGTAGGATTTGGTACGAGTCTCTATCTAAATGATTATAATCCAACAGAGCTCAAGTCTGTCACCCATTTATTCTGCGAGCCTTAAAAATCTATTTAAACTGTGCAACATTTCTTAATTTTTATAAGACTTGCAGAACCAACATTTCTTAAACTGGCATAGAGTACAATCAACTGCTAAAACGACATTCACAAACATTTTCTCAACTGCTAGAACCAACATTCTCTCACCCATTTCTATTCTAAGACTTCACAATCTCTTTAAATTGTAAAGCATACTTATGGAACTTTAATGTCTGTACGACTTGTAAAATCAAGAATTATCTATACACTTCAATGCCGTGTGCGTACCAAAAAAATTGATTCTAACTGCTAAAACGACATTCACAAACATACATAATCGTTACGCTGTGATATATTAATGCCTTACATGGAAATCTCGGCAATACCTACTTCATTTCTTACAGTTGACTTCAAATTAATCTATCAATCCATCTCTGATACAATAAGAGAATTGGTCCTATATAAAGCCGTGCGTTGAAAAGTGAGAAGCCTTGCGTTGAAGAATCTTCAATACCAAAAGGAACAAGTCAGCTTCTTACATGTTACGCTGTGATGTATCAATGCGTTACATTTCCACACTACACAGAGCCATAATGCAACTATATAAATTGTGTGAGTCTCTAAGCTCTATGAATCATCCATACGTGGAAAAGAAAAAAAGAAAAACACTTTTTCCTCTTCTCTTAAAAATTTTGCAAGGTGTAATTTTCTTCAAGATTCTTGAAAATGGTGATGGCTGTGAACAAATTTTTTGGTGCAATTTCTGCACTATCTCTACTGCTTCTTCTTTCGAGCTTTGGTTGTAAAGCACAACTTTCACCTACATTTTATGATTATACTTGCCCTAATGCTCTCACTACAATCCGTTCCACTGTCCGGTCAGCGATATCGTGTGAACGGAGGATGGCCGCGTCGTTGATTCGCCTCCATTTCCATGATTGCTTCGTGCAGGTTAGTCCATAACTAAACATATTTGATAGTTTACGGTTATTTCTCAAAAAATGATTTAAGTTACACAACATTTTCATGTAGTACAGTTTACACATACATCAACTTAACTTGCTTGGTGAGTTTAGGTTTGGGTTTGTTAGTGCAAGCAATACATTTCATGCACTAAAAATAAATTTCATCCTTTATCTAATCTTGTAAGTCCATTTCAACTTGTACGCTTCATAATGCTGCCTAGCTACTCATAGGGCACTGTTGGAATTCAGATCCGCCCAGGCACTTTAAAGTTCTCTTTCCTTTGGGTCGAATTTTTTAGGACGGATCCGAATGCCAGCATTTCTTATTCACACATGATGAGGACGACATGATGGGCACGCTTGAATAATGATAAATACAATAATTTTTGTTTTCTCACCTCTCAAAATTTGAAACAAGTCTATTTTGTTGTTACTGATTTGCACCCAAAACCTTCTAAAGCTTGTATACTCCACTATTCAACTTGTACTGTTTTCGGTGGCCGCCAATGTTTACATGGGCATGGGTACGTCTTTAATTGTTCAGAAAGGTGGAAGCCCTCTTACACATGGTGCATACTGCACAATAAGTATTGTATACTTGACCAGGTCTAAGGCAGAATAAAAGCATTATGAAGAATCTAAAAACAAAATTGGTCTACTCAAATTCAAATTATATTAAAGGATAACTAGATCTAATCCTTATAGTTAATCATTGCTAGCTCTGGTTGTGTGTGCTTAATCAAATTTGGTTCTGCTCTTTTACAGGGTTGTGATGGATCAGTTTTGCTTGATGAGACCCCTACAATTCAAAGTGAGAAGACATCAAAGGCGAATAACGATTCTGCGAGAGGTTTCAATGTTATAGAGGATGCTAAGACCGCAGTGGAGAAAATATGCCCAGGAGTTGTTTCTTGTGCAGATATTCTTGCAGTTGCTGCAAGAGATTCATCCGCTGCTGTAAGTAAAAATTTAAGTATTTAACCATTTGTGAAGTCTTAGAACACAAAAGGAAACCAAAATAACATGCATAAGAGTAGATTATTCACTTTAATCTTTAGCAGTATATGGAGATTTCTGTGCATTATTAAAAATTATTTATTCTCAAAGATTTTACATGGAGAAGCACAAATAAAGGCAGGAAAATTCGTGACAGTGAAACTAAAGCTATAAAGGTTTTTTTATAAAAGCTAATGAGCGGTTGTTCTCCATCGTTTACAGATTCTGCGAAAAATTAATTAATCCGAAATGGTAAAATCTACTTTTTGGTAGAATGCAAATTGTAACCTTTTCCCTCTTAAAAAATCTAAAATTTAGGCCAAAAAAAAAAAAAAAAGCAACTGAGAACATGTAAAAAAAAAGCTGGATTTTAAAAATCAGAATGTAAGATCATGTAAAATAATTAAACCAGAAGACCCTTCAGTTTTTCTCCAACTTAAAAAACATAATTTATGGGAAATTTGACAATAGAAAGCAGAACAAGATAAATGAGATGAGATTATTGGATAATTACACTGTGAAAAAAATAAACATTAGATTGTGGTTCATCATTTCCTTCACCCTTAATACTTACGATTGACAAAATATCAGGTGGGTGGTCCTTCGTGGACTGTAAAGCTTGGAAGAAGAGATTCTACCACTGCCAGTCGTTCCCTAGCAGACAGTGATCTTCCTGCTCCCTTTCACCAGCTTAATACACTTATTTCCCTATTTTCAAACAAGGGTTTTACTCCGAGGGAAATGGTTGCCCTATCAGGTAATAACTGTGTTTCTTTTCATTTTCACTTTTGGAACCATATGCAAAATCCGATTTTTACTTTGAGGGCATATGAAATGGTTCGGAATGAGCATATGAAATGGTTGCACAAAATCAAATTTGCAAAAATTGGTAGAATATTCTTTTAGAATATTTTCCAGATGCTCATTCCGAACCACTTCTATCATTTGTACATGCAAAATAAAAACTTAGCAACCAAACGGCGTATGATTTTATTTTTCCAAAAGATTACAGGATTTATAAACTAAATTTTTAGTTTTATTGATTGCTCCTTTATGTTTGTTAGGTTAAAAGACCAAAAACCCTTTATTCATTTAACCATTTTGATAATGTTAGATATCAAGGGTATTTTAGTCTTTTTACACAAGTTAAAAAACCGTAAGAAAGATGATATATGAAACCAAAAGTAGAGTGTATATATATATATATATATATATATATTACAGCTCTTTGGAAATTGCATTCCATAATTTTTTAGGATACAAAAGTAAATAATAGTTTACATTTTCCATTTTTCTATATGCATATTGAATTTTACAATTATCTTTTTCTTCTAATCCTAAAAGTCTTATTTGTTTATTTGTAAATTTATCTTTAAATTTATTGTTTGTTAAAAAGGTATTATATGGTAAAAAATGTTCTCTAAGGAATGTTAATCCTGTTCTAGTAAGAAAAATCAGAAAACAAAACTATCATGGATAATATATATTTAGAAGAAATGAAAGAAGATTTTAAAATGTTAGAAGACTTAGAACTAGTTGAAGTAGAGTGTATCCATAAATGGGAACATAGAAAAGGAAATTATAGTAAACCATGTTATAACTGTAATAAATATCCGTCAATAGAATTAAGGTTTCAATGTCAGCTATGTTATATAGAAGGATGCAAATACTGTTTAGAAAAGTCTGCACAGGAATATGTTTTAATAGAAAATATTAAAAAAGAAAAAACTGAAGAAAATCTGCCTTTAGAACATTATTTAGAAAGAAGGATAAGAATTTTAGAAAATAAAGTTGAACATTTAGAGCAAAAAATAGAAAAATTAAATAAGGGAAAAATAATAGAAAGCGAAGTATCTATTGAAAACATAGATCTAGAAATCTTTCCAGAAATAGAAGAAATAAAACATAATTATGATTTAGAATTATTACAAGCAGGAACATCAAATATAACATCAATAGAAGTAAAAACTCGAATAAAAATAGGAGATTTTGAAACACAATTATTAGCAGTAATAGACACAGGAGCTAGTAATATAGTAATCCAACAAGAACTAATTCCAGAAAAATATTATGAAAAAGCATACCATATTAGAACGGCTAGACAAATGGATGGAAGTACATATACATATGACACAGCATTACATAATTCTTTATTATTTTTTGAAATAGATAGCATGCACTGTACACAACCATATCCGGTAACAGAAATATATATTAGGAGTTTTCCTTATCAAATGATATTAGGACTATCATTTATTTTACAGGCATACCATGGCATGATTCTTACTAGAACAGGATTAACATTCCTTAGAGAACATTTTTTACCATATAATACCTTTTTAACAAACAATAAATTTAAAGATAAATTTACAAATAAACAAATAAGACTTTTAGGATTAGAAGAAAAAGATAATTGTAAATGTGGTATAAAAGGTAGCTGTAAGAATGATTCAACCCAGGAATATAGGGGGAAGAATCAGAAAATAAATTCTTTTGACAATATGGAGATGACTGGAGAAAGGCCTTTATATTCGTCACAAAGAATTCAAAACTGTTTAGAAGACAAAGAATTTGAAGAATATTTAGAGATAGAAAATTATGACATAATAGAAACTATTTTAAATAATGAAAAATTATATGATCTGTTAGAAACGGGACATAGAGGTAAATAATAGTTTACATTTTCCATTTTTCTATATGCATATTGAATATATATAGTTTTGATCCTGATAGCGATTATGGACTGGAAATTGAAATGCAGGGGCCCATACGGTAGGCCAGGCACAATGCCGTACATTCCGTGGAAGGATATACAGCAACGGTGCTGATATTGATGCCGGCTTTGCTAGCACCCGTCAGCGCCAGTGCCCATCAACCGGTGGAGACAGCAATTTGGCACCACTTGATTTGGTGACACCAAATCAATTCGACAACAACTACTACAAGAATCTTGTGCAGAAGAAAGGCCTTTTGATATCAGACCAAACCCTTTTCAATGGATCGTCAACTGATACATTTGTTACCGAATATAGCCAAAATCCTCAAACTTTCTCGTCCGATTTTGGTGCAGCAATGGTTAAAATGGGCGATTTAAGCCCCCTTACAGGTCAAGATGGGATCATTAGACGTGTTTGCAGTGCTATAAACTAGAGAGTCAACATCATTTTGGTTATGATTGATCCGATTCAGTTTTGTTTTCAGTATCACAAAATTTGTTGACTCTCTATATGGTATGATTGTATATGAAGTCTGATTAACGTTTCTTTTGTACTCATGAGTTTTGTTTTTTTATTCTTTCATGTTGTAAGTGTTCAAAATTTTGAATAAAAGCAAAAATGCAATTATTTTAGTGATTTTTTCTTTTTTCATTTGCTTTACTCTAGTAATTATTCGAAGTCAATGTAACCAAAGAGGGGAAACAATAAAAAAAAAAACTTGTGACAACTTTGGAATTGCCACTCAGCTATTCTTTATGAGGTCTAGCAAAGAAAAATAAAAACACTTGCGCTTGTATTGGAGGCACACACTAATCTGTATGGATTCAGCTGTTCATTTTAAGTCTTTCATGACAATAAATAATGTTATCACATAAGGCATACTTTTAAGGTTAAAACACAGTTTCATTTTCCTTTGCCCTTCCACCCTTCTCACGTCCTATTCACTCTTAATTGTTGGTCAAAATTCGAATTCTGAATTCGATAGCAAAGAGAACTCTAAAAATCTTTTCTTGACCACTGGGTCAACACCAGTGGTTAAAGTACGTACAGTAATCTACCCCCTAAAATCTCAAATTCTCCCACTTTGCTACCCTACTCTATTTATTTGTAACATTTAACCTCATTCTGTTTTCGAATTATTTCATTTCTACTTCATATCTGTATACAGTTTGTGTCATCTGATTGAACACAAACTTGGCCTGACAATCAAAATTAGTACTCTCTTGTGCCTTTCCTTTTTTAATTGACGATCTAGCAAAGAAAATTAAAATCACTTGCTTAAGCTTCTGTTGGAGGTCTTTATCAACCTCGATAGTTTTCTAGCAATGTCATAATCTAATGTTCTTTTTTTTTTGGGGACTTTTTTGGCCAAATTTTCGAAAAATAATAGGCAATGGAATAGGTAATCAAATGGTTTTGACTTCATGGCCAATTGTGGCAATACAAACTTGCTAGTGTTGCCTGTTTGACAAACTAATAGTGAACTAGGCAGGCCAGTTAACTAACAGTTTTGAGCACTAAATTAAGGGTTTGTTTGGCCAGCCCACTTTTGCATTTTTAAAATATAAAGTTTATCCAAACATCGACAAGTTTGAATAAAAATATTAAAAAAATACATTAAATAGGATATTAATGGTGGATGACAGAGGATGCTAGTGGTGGATTGCAAGTGGTGGGATGGCAAGGAAGGTTTTTCTTTTTTCTTTTTTTTTTTGAAATATTATGATGTCTCTAGGTGTTTTGGATAAACACCAAGATTTTCCTAAAAGACTACAATAAATTATAGTAAAATTTTAAACAAACTTGCCAAAAAATACCATCGAAGCGGACCCTAAATTTTAGGAGGAGTTAAGTGATTTCAATTATAAGAATAGGAGGACTGATAAGTGACTAATTTACGCTATATTTGAATGATATTTTATGTTATTTTTAGTCACTTTGGCAATATTGTAGGAAGAAAATGGATCATTGTGGCTATAATTGGTGTAAAATGCTCTTAAGTGATTAAATGAGATTCATGTCACTTTTTACTTGCATTTTGTCCATAATTTGTATAGGAGTTGGAAATATACTCCATTTGGATGAAACGGAAAGTTGACAGTTTTGACACATCTTCGTATTTCTGCTATAACTTGAGTTACAATGATCGGATTGCGATGATTCTTGAGCCATTTTGAAAATAAGAGATAGATATACAAATCTTATGAAGACATCGAAATCCAGCTTGAAGGTTTTCCAGGCCAAAAAGCCGAATTACAGTAGCTAATTTTCTATGGTCGAAGCTGAGACAAGGCAGTGAGCAGTCAAGGTATTTCTGTCATTTCTTGGCCTACACAAATCCAAATCAGGTGATTCTTGATTCATTGGAAAGCTAACTCAAAGGACTACAAGTTTCATGTTTTTGTCAAGAGTTAATTCAGCTTCTATCATCAAGAAAAGTTCAGTTTAAATTGAGGCAGAGTTGGAGCAACATTGAAGACTGGACAGAAATTGCTAAGAATGGCAGGGGAGCAATGCGGCCGACAATGCGGCCTGATTATGGCCGGATTCTTGGCCGGATTCTGGTCAGAAAAGGCTGCTCTCCACTTGTACAACTTGTTTCCTTCTCCAATAATTCACAGCTATTGATGGACGTTGACAACCACTTTGCAGCTGTAAAAAGGGATGTTTGAAGCCTCATTTCTTGACTAAATCATCTATAAATAGCCATGGACTTTCAAGATTAGAGAGAGCTTGGAGAGTGCAAGAATACTACCAAAAATGTAGTCACATTTTTTTAGTGTTAGGTTAGTATAGTATAGGATAGTTTAGCTAGTTAGTTCATCCTTCTTGTTTATTAGCTAGATGAAGAAGAGGTTGGAGGATGAAGAAGGCAAGGAGATGAACTCATGTGACAAGGGTTACATTCCTTTCCAACTCTTTATCTTTTGTACTTGATTCCAAGTTTAGTTAATATACAAGTTATGGATTTATATATTATTATGTGTTTCTAAAGTTTATGCCTTGGGTTTAGTTGAACTTTCTATGATTGTTAGTGTTTATTATTTGGCTATTTGATGCTATTATGTTGAGCAAGTTACTTAGCACTTTAGCTCTTTAAATCATGATTAACTTGGTACCATTAATTATGATTATCTAAAGGTATTGTTTCGTCAATGAAAATTGAGATTTAACACTAGTTCAAGAAGTGCTAAACCTAGGGAGTACACTCACGAGAGTAGAGGTGCACCTTTGTAGTTTTAGTGATTCATTTCATGTAATTTCATAGAGGTAATTAACTTGTAACTAATTTCATAACCATGAGAGTAGGTATGGATTCGTTATAAGTATAGTTGATTCACTACAAGAGTAGGTTTCACATGCATAAGGAAATTACGTCATAGCTAGCCAAGATAGTGGGAATCAATGATCCAAAAATAGCATTTGCATGAGTAGTTAGGGATACCATAGCCTAAGGAGCTTTTATTTACTATTATCTTGCATAAGTTTAGCATAGTTTTATTTCTTTTAATTCATTGATCGTCTAAATAATAGAGAAACTTTAGTAGTGCCGGTAATTGTCCAATTTTCCTCGTGGGATCGACCCGATAGTCTTTAGGTGTTTTGGATAAACACCAAGATTTTCCTAAAAGACTACAATAAATTATAGTAAAATTTTAAACAAACATGCCAAAAAATACCATCGAAGTGGACCATAAATTTTATGAGGAGTTAAGTGATTTCAATTATAAGAATAGGAGGACACATAAAGCATCAAAGAGAAAAATCTAGATCACTGCACCCATAGCATGTTGAAGTTAATAGGCAGATAATTTTGTGGGATTGAATATTCACATGGTTCTAATTCTTTTTCAGGCAAGTGACTTGCATGCATAGCAAATTCCAAGGTAAAAACCTTCTAGCATTGTTACATCAAAAGTTTGTCAAGATGTTTACAGTAACCCTAGCAAATTGCCATGTTTGCACTTCTTGGTGTAATGAAGTTGTTGGAGTGCCTTGGGCAATGAATGTGTACAAAGATGGTGATTGAATTCATACAATGAATTTTGATATTTTGTTGACATATTTACATTTAGCTAACCTACACCTGAGCCCCATTACAACCCCTAGTAAAGATGCTTTGATTTTTGCATTTAAATTCACTATCTAGTGGTGGAGATATGAAATATTTGCAAGTCTAAGGTAATGTCAGTCCATTGTATTGATTTTACAGTTAATTAATCCCTAAACACTTTTAAGTGTTGAGTACATATATAATAAAATCCTTGTGAGGGTTGTTAACTCTTATGCCTCTTGATTTTGAAGAAATTCTGAAAGAGATGTGGTACTTGTGTTAGTTGAATATACTATGAAGTGCTTGCTATTTTGATTATGAATTTTAGGTTAGTAATGCTTGCGAACAAGCATTGTTTAGGTGTGGGGGAATTTGATAGTATACTAAATTGTTATATATTTTGTGTCAATTCTCCTTTCATTTTAGTAGATTATTTCATTATTGTGTGGATTCAACTTAAATTTTGTGTTTTGTTGATTTTTTAAGAATTGGAATAAAAGATTTTAAAAAGAGTCGCTAAGAAGATTATTTGATGTTAAACACAGATGCATCTTAAAGAGGTTCCGGAATTTAGAAGTGCAGAAGAGACTAATGTCAGAAAATCGATCGATTATTTTCTGCAACTCTGGAAAAAGAGTCAAAGAGTCCTATTTGTCTTTGGAAAGCTCTATTTTTATTTAAGATAATTAGTTAGGACTATTATTCTGGCTTTAGCTTTATGAAAGGAATAATTTATTTTTTCCTGGATAATTTCTAGGCTTTTAGGGGATATCTTTTTGAAGGTTGACGAGATTCAACCATGCACCAAACTTTAGTAAAATCTAAATACCCCATTGATACGAATCAAACTATACTATCGAACAAGATTCAAGTTCCAATAGGCCCAATTACATGAGCTCGAGAATAAGAAACTATGTGAAGCACTAAAAGTCAAGAAGTTGTCAAAAAGGGCACGGAAGGACTTGAGCATGAAGATTTGAAGCTTGATCACGATTGACCTCTCTCCTAGTTCGAGTATTTGTTTTAGCCATCTAGTTAGTCACTTTGGAGTCTTGTTTAGTCATTTCCTTTCAAGGAATAATTCGGCCAGCTTGCTAAAATGTAGGAGCCGATTCTAGGTTCCTATATTGTAGGAACCTTGCCATGTTTAGCCTTTTCCGTTTTGCTTTAGGTTTAGTCTTTTCTATTGCACTTTAGGTCTTCTATTTGTATGGCTATAAATAGCCTACCTTGGGTCATGTTTTATTTATTCAATCAATACAATAAAATGTGAAAGTTTTCTTGGTTTCTCCAAGACTTCTTGAATATCTTAGAATTTCTCTAAGTATTCGTGACTTATTAATCTAGAATCACACTAGATTGTGGCGTCTTCTACCAATATCGAGGTTCGTTAACCACGTGATTAACAGGTTGAGGTCATCCGCTCCAAGCTTAGTATCCTCTTGTCGATCCTGAGTCTAATCTCTCACGGGTTTCATCACAAGATTGGCGACGTTCGTATCACCCATGATGTGTACGGGGTATGCATATAGTAATAAAGATCAATCCATAGTCAAATTTTATATTTATAATTTCCTAAACTACGCCACACATGATTTTCGGCAAATATACGAGTCGTGAGTGAGTATAGGGTAATTAGGATCAAACCCATAGGGAAGACGGGCAACTACCGACATTACTATACTTTCTCTATTATTTAGACTCTTGACAAACTAGAACTAATAAATCTAAACTACTAATGGGAAGAAAACTGCAAATAAAAGCTTTTCGAGTAATGGAATACCTATCTACTCATGCTAGTGCAACTTTCTGATTAAATTAGTACTAAAACCTCGGCTAAATCATGGCGTAATTTTCTTGTGTACGTGATATCCATTTTCACTGATGTACCAACCATATCTATAGCTAATCCATACTTACTTTCGTGGTTATTAAATCAACTATAAATTCATTTATTTCTATGAAATTACTACAAAACAAGCCACAAAGGTGCACCTCTACTTTCGTTAGTGTATTCCCTAGGTTTAACACTTCTATAAAGCAGTGTCGAATTCCAATTTTCATTGCAAATCTAACACCTTGAGATTACCACAATTAATGGCTAGTTAATCATGATTTTGAAATCAAAACTGCTAAATAACTTAATCAAGATAATAGCCCAAAATAAACAAGAGATCAACACATAGCAATCATAGATAGTTCAACCAAATACCCTAGGCATAAACTTTAAATCAACAACGACAACATAGTATCCAAATGTGAGAACCCGAAAATTTTCACATTTCCTAAGCAATATTTTATTTCCTTGTCTATATTTTATACTGTCCTTTAAAATATTAAAATTTCTATGTACTTTATAGGTAAGTACAGTTTTAAAATTATTTTCCTAGTATGAGTTAGTGTACGTTAGTTTGAAGTGCGTTAACCCGCTCGTGTGATATAATTTTGGTGACTAAGTGAGGTTGGTGCTAAGTGTTATTATTTACTAGGTGTTTAGAGATAATTAGAGGTTGCCAAATGGATTAGTGTTGGAGAGACAAGAGGATAAGTTTGAAAACAAAAGGTGCCAAGTGTCGCGTTTTGGTTGGTGTTGGACTTTGACTATTTTTCCTCCACCTTTACTAAACCCAAAATTTGACTAAGATCATCTTTATTTCCTCCTAGAGCTGGCCAAAATTTGGAGAGCAAAAGAGAGAGAAAATCTTCATCTTTCACTTCAATTTCTTGCCCAAATCTTAAGTTTCAACCGATTAACTTGCAAACCACCCCATAAAACTTACTTCCCAAGTAGTTTCCAAGGTGTTTGTGGAGTTATTTTTGGAGGACAAAGCCTAAATTACCATCTTTCTTAGGGAGATAAGGTAAATTGTCAAGAAACTCCTTCTTTACTTCAATTAATGGGCAATTTGTGGTTATAGTTGTTGAATTAGTAATTTTGTGAGAGAATTATATGGGTTGAAGTAGGTTTATGAAAATTTCAGTTTCTTGGTGAATTTTCTGCCCTAATATGAAGATTAATGATTGGTTATGGTTTGATAGCTTTGATATGTGAAATAGCTAGTGTTTAGATGTTAGTTTACTTGGCCTAAAGAAATTTCTAATTTGTAAGCATAAATTCCAGCTTGGATGATAACCTGCCCTGGTTCTGCCGGGTTCTATTTCACCATGTTAGAAGCCGAAATAGCCTTATCACAAAACATGAAAGTTGTATAGAATGATGTTTTATAGTTGCCTACAAAATTTCATCTCAATCGGAGCAATATATCCTGTAAAAAGATGGAAATACCCTGACTACCATAGGATTAAAGTCAGTGAACAGTTTTGACAGTGCACCAATCTGATCGTATCTTTTCACCTTGATACATACTGAACTAGCATTTAGCCAAAACATGAAAGTTTTAGTTCTATGTCTTAGCTTTCCAACGTCTCTAGAATCACCTCGTTTGGACTTCGGTAGCCTGACTTATTGTCATTTATGCATAAGGCGGTCAACAAGCCCGAATGTGAGATGCTGGTTCTGTTATTTGAGATTTTGACTTAGATACACTACAAACTGGACTGACTGGCCTTCATCAAAGTTATAGGCCTTTGTCTTAGCTTCGAAACGGTATAAATTTTACCCCAATCCGATAAGCGTAGCTTTGGTGGTGTCCGTTACACAAAACAACGTCAAATCTGTCTTTTGTTTTCCAACTTAAACTTCATTTCCGTACATGCTCCTAGTTTGATTTTGTACTTGTATGACTTGGAGCCTATGGAATGGCTATTGAAATGAGATGATTTTGTATATGACTTTGGGTTTGATTGAGGAAAAGAATGAAACCATAAATGGTTGAAAAATAGGTAAATACAAAGGGCGTGCTGCCCAAATTTACGCTCGAGAACTAGGTCGATATACTTGCGACTTGAGTAAGGCTTGAGAGCGAATACCACGCGAACCATCTAGGGTATTTACGTTTTCTTTGCCACTTCGACTCAAATAGCGATTTTAAAGTTTTACAAGTGAGTCTAAGTTTACAAATATTTTACTTATGTCCTTTGGTTTCAATGTACTCTTTTCACTACCAAAACCATATTTATACTTTGTACTAGTACGTATTCGACTTTTCTTTGACTCACTTACATCTTTGATGGTTGAATTATAATGTGTTCGTTTGATTATATTAGGATACCTTGGTGATTGAGGGTGTATCCGGAAGGAAACTTTGGACGTTATTTTGCTTAAATAGGTGAGTGTTCCTTGTTGCTATATTTTCCTTGACTTCATGGCTTGTTGTTATTGTTTGGTAATGTGTTAATTGCTCTTAATGATTGCCAAAACGAGTTTTCTAGGCGAGTGTGTACTTTATCGCACTCGACCTAAATGATTGTGCAATTTTCAATGATTGAACGATTATATGCGCATGTATGTAAGCCTTTGGGCTGAACTGGGCCCTGCCCTTCGTTACCGATCGACTCGAACCAGAAGCGGACTCGGTCGGGCGATATGGTGACCCTGGGTGAATTTGGTATACTCGAATATTACCTTGAATTCTGGTGGAGTTTGGCCAACGTCGAGAAAGGGGGTGAACAAAATGAATGAACGAACGAGGGTTTTACTTACAAAAATACATTTTCAAATGATTTGAGGAATAAGGGGAAATGACAGGAGAACGAATGAACGAACGAATGAATGGCTCCCTGTGAGCCCGTATCCTTTTAATGAATGTGTTTATCGCTTTATGTTGTACATGTATCTTGGATTGTTGGTGATATGTAGTGAATGCATTGGATTTATTGTTTGCCTATGTGTTCGAAACCTCACTGAGCTTTTAACTCACCCATTTAGTTTTGTTTTCCTTAACAGGGGGATGCGAGCAAGGACGAGAGCCCAGTGTAGGTTAGCGTAGTCTAGTTTTTTTGGTTTGTAATGGTTCTCGCCCTAGTGCTTGGCACGGGCTGGATGTATGACGAATTGAGAACCTTTGTATATTCGATATTTGTACTCCCTTTTGAGATAGTAATGTACGTAAGTTTTGCTTTAAGTTTTGGATCGTCGTTATATTTATTCTTGTGGGTTTATTCTGGCTTTGTTTGAGGGTTGAAGTGAACAACTGAGTCCCGGCGAGAGTTGGGCAGGCGGTCCGCCGAATCCTTTGGTTCGCCTTAAGGGGATGTGGGGCTGTCACAGGTGGTATCAGAGCCTGCTTCGCGTGGTCTTTGCGCGGAGTGAGTCTGGGCTGAGTGGTGAATAAGTATGAAGGACTAAGTGCTCGTTCGAATATAAGTTATGAATTGTGAATTGTTATAAGCCTTAAATGTTCTTATGATATCTGAGGACCATAGATAGGTACGTCAGATAGGAATCTCGATTGTAGATAGTTTACTCTTGGGACTGGCCAGCTCGAGATGTGAATTATCTTATTTCGGATTCTCGTGCCCGAGTACTCCAGAGTTGAGGTGATGCTAGCTACTAGGTACTTGAGACTTGTATTTTAGAAACATGAACAGGTTTTGTCCGGCTAGAATGAGTATAAGAGGTCTGCGGACATCTAGTAAATAGAAAGTGACGTGAGAGAGTGGACGGGGTTATTTTAACTGGGACTGGGACGATATACCCCATTTTCTTTTGATTTGTCCTTATACTGTTACTCCTTGTCTTTGTTTGTGGTATGTTAACATCTACACGTGTACCATTGACCGCATTTGATTATTTGTTTAATGTGATACGTCTCCTTGATATATGGTGTGTTATGTGTGTATATGTCTTTTATGTATTTGGTATACTAGAATTTAGTTATTCTAGTCAACTCACTGCGTTTATTCACTACATTACTTTTTGGGAAAAAGAAAAGAAAAGAGAGAGGAAAAAAAATATATGGAGGGGAGACGTGGTCGTGGACGTGGTCGAGGCCGTGGAACTAAGCGGGCCCCGGAACCAAGAGAAGAAAGAGAAACTTCAGCCGAGCAAGAGCAGGGACCGAGAGTTGCAACTGGACACCAAATGGCGACGACAATGCAACAAATGACGGATAACTTGGCAAGACTGGTGGATCAACAAGGCCAAATACCCGTAAACCAAACCCAGAACCTTGAGATGGGTGAGGATAAGGCTCTTGAAAGGTTCCAGAAGTTTGCTCCTCCAAAATTTCTTGGAGGGCCCGATCCGGACGTAGTTGAACAATGGGTAGAAACCATGGTTAACATCTTCACAGCTCTAAACTACACTGAGCAAAGGCAAGTGAACTTTGCAGTGTTCCAATTTGAAGGACTGGCCCGAGCGTGGTGGAACGTTATTAAAACAAAATGGGAAAGAGAATAGACTGCATGGACATGGATAAATTTCATACGAGAGTTTAACGAGAAGTACCTCCCACCTCTAATCCAAGAGAGGAGAGAGGAGGAATTTATTGAATTGCGTCAGGGAACTCAAACTGTGGCCGAATATGAAACGAAATTTACGAAACTATCTAAGTTTGCTTCTGAATTGGTAGCCACAGAATGGCGAAGAGTAAGGCGGTTCATACAGGGATTAAATTTAGAAATCTAGGAAGCCTTAGCGGCAGTGCAAGTGAATACATTTACGGAGGCTCTTGAGAAAGCTCAAAGAATTGAGGAGGCAAAAGCACAGGTAAAAGCCTCCCAAACTCGGAAAAGGAGTGCATCGGATAGTATAGTAGGTGAATTAAATGAAACGATAGAACCTCCTAAAGTGCAGAAAGTGAACCCGTTACTCCGCCCACCATGGACCTTAGGAGCAGTAGATTAAGGGTCTACGAAAGGGAGTCAGATCGGATCCAAGGAAATTTCTCGAGAAGGTCAAACGGTAGCTCCCCGATTGGTCTGTGGATACTGTGGAAAGGCCAATCACACTGAAGGCAATTGTTGGAGGAAGGGGCAGAAATGTTTGATCTGTGGAAGCGGTGATCATCAAGTTAGCAACTATCCACGGAAACAGTCACGTGAAAGTAGTACTCAGCCACTGGAGGGCACTAAATCAAAACAAGCGAATGAAAGAGGGAACCGAACAAAAGTACCGGCAAGGGTACATGCCTTAGACAACCAACAAGTTCCTGAGTCATCTGAAGGTAAAAATTTCGAGGACGAAATTTTTTAAGGAGGAGAGAGTGTGAGAACCCGAAAATTTTCACATTTTCTAAGCAATATTTTATTTCCTTGCCTATATTTTATACTATCCTTTAAAATATTAAAATTTCTATGTACTTTATAGGTAAGTACTGTTTTAAAATTATTTTCCTAGTATGAGTTATTGTACGTTAGTTTGAAGTGCGTTATAGACGTGGAACCCGCTCGTGTGATATAATTTTGGTGACTAAGTGAGGTTGGTGCTAAGTGTTATTATTTACTAGGTGTTTAGAGATAATTAGAGGTTACCAAATGGATTAGTGTTGGAGAGACAAGAGGATAAGTTTGAAAACAAAAGGTGCCAAGTGTCGCGTTTTGGTTGGTGTTGGACTTTGACTATTTTTCCTCCACCTTTACTAAACCCAAAATTTGACTAAGATCATCTTCATTTCCTCCTAGAGCTGGCCGAAATTTGGAGAGCAAAAGAGAGAGAAAATCTTCATCTTTCACTTCAATTTCTTACCCAAATCTTGAGTTTCAACCGATTAACTTGCAAACTATCCCATAAAACTTACTTTCCAAGTAGTTTCCAAGGTGTTTGTGGAGTTATTTTTGGAGGACAAAGCCTAAGCTACCATCTTTCTTAGGGAGATAAGGTAAATTGTCAAGAAACTCCTTCTTTACTTCAATTAATGGACAATTTGTGGTTATAGTTGTTGAATTAGTAATTTTGTGAGAGAATTATGTGGGTTGAAGTAGGTTTATGAAAATTTCAGTTTCTTGGTGAATTTTCTGCCCTAATATGAAGATTAATGATTGGTTATGGTTTGATAGCTTTGATATGTGAAATAGCTAGTGTTTAGATGTTAGTTTACTTGGCCTAAAGAAATTTCTAGTTTGTAAGCATAAATTCCAGCTTGAATGATAACCTGCCCTGCTTCTGTCCGGTTCTATTTCACCATGTTAGAAGCTGAACTAGCCTTAGAACAAAACATAAAAGTTGTATAGAATGATGTTTTATAGTTTCCTGCAAAATTTCAGCTCAATCGGAGCAACATAGCCAGTGAAAAGATGGAAATACCCTGACTACCATAGGATTAAAGTCAGTGAACAGTTTTGACAGTGCACCAATCTGATCGTGTCATTTCACCTTGATACATACTGAACTAGCATTTACCCAAAACATAAAAGTTGTAGTGCTATGTCTTAGATTTTCAACGCCCCTGGAATCACCTTGTTTGGACTTCGGTAACCTGAGTTATTGTCATTTACGCATAAGGCGGTCAACAAGCCCGAATGTGAGATGCTGGTTCTGTTATTTGAGATTTTGACTTGGATACACTACAAACTGGACTGAGTGGTCTTCATCAAAGTTATAGGCCTTTGGCTTAGCTTCGAAACGGTATAAATTTCACCCCAATCCGATAAGCGTAGCTTCAGTGGTGTCCGTTACGCAAAACAACGTCAAATCTGTCTTTTGTTTTCCAACTTAAACTTCATTTCCGCACATGCTCCTAGTTTGATTTTGTACTTGTATGACTTGGAGCCTATGGAATGGCTATTGAAATGAGATGATTTTGTATATGACTTTGGGTATAATTGAGGAAAAGAATGAAGCCATAAATGGCTGAAAAATAGGTAAATACAAAAGGCGTGCTGCTCAAATTTACGCTCGAGAACTAGATCGATATACTTGCGACTTGAGTAAGGCTTGAGAGCGAATACCACGCGAACCATCTAGGGTATTTACGTTTTCTTTGCCACTTCGACTCAAATAGCAATTTTAAAGTTTTACAAGTGAGTTTACAAATATTTTACTTATGTCCTTTGGTTTCAATGTACTCTTTTCACTACCAAAACCATATTTATATTTTGTACTAGTACGTATTCGACTTTTCTTTGACTCACTTACATCTTTGATGGTTGAATTATAATGTGTTCGTTTGATTATATTAGGATACCTTGGTGATTGAGGGTGTATCCGGAAGGAAACTTTGGACGTTATTTTGCTTAAATAAGTGAGTGTTCCTTGTTGCTATATTTTCTTTGACTTCATGGCTTGTTGTTATTGTTTGGTAATGTGTTAATTGCTCTTAATGATTGCCAAAACGAGTTTTCTTGGCGAGTGTGTACTTTATCGCACTCGACCTAAATGATTGTGAAATTTTCAATGATTGAACGATTATATGCGCATGTATGTAAGCTTTTTGGCGGAACTGGGCCCTGCCCTTCGTTACCGATCGACTCAAGTCAGAAGCGGATTCGGTCGGGCGATATGGTGACCCTGGGTGAATTTGGTATACTCGAGTATTACCTTGAATTCTGGTGGAGCCTGACTAACGTCCAGGAAGGGGGTGAACGAAATAAATGAACGAACGAGGGTTTTACTTACAAAAATACATTTTCAAATGATTGGAGGAATAAGCGGAAATGACAGGAGAACAAATGAACGAACGAATGAATGGCTCCCTGTGAGCCCGTATCTTTTTAATGAATGTGTTTATCGCTTTATGTTGTACATGTATCTTGGATTATTGGTGATATGTAGTGAATGTATTGGATTTATTGTCTGCCTATGTGTTCGGAACTTCACTGAGCTTTTAGCTCACCCCTTTAGTTTTGTTTTCCTTAACAGGGGGATGCGAGCAAGGACGAGAGCCCAGTGTAGGTTAGCCTAATCTAGTTTTTTTGGTTTGTAATGGTTCTCGCCCTAGTGCTTGGCACGGGTTGTATATTCGATGTTTGTACTCTCTTTTGAGATAGTAATGTACATAAGTTTTGCTTTAAGTTTTGGATTGTCATTATATTTATTCTTGTGGGTTTATTCTAGCATTGTTTGAGGGTTGAATTGAACGACTGAGTCCCAGCGAGAGTTGAGCAGGCGGTCCGTTGAACCCTTTGGTTCGCCTTAGGGGGAGGTGGGGCTGTCACACCAAACTAGTAGATTCACTAAATAAAGAGTTAAATACAAGATAAAGAGTTTGGGGAAGAGGATAACCCTTGTCACTAGAGCCTCCCACCGTGCCCCTTCTTCATCCCAATTGATAAGTATATATTTTACATATTTTAAGTGTATTTTATTAGTTAGTTTTGGTGTATTTTAGTTACTTTTATAGCTAATTAACTAGGTCTCTAGTGAAAATACGTATTTTGTGGTTTAAAGTATAAAAATTACATTTCTATGGATTTTAATGGTGAAAACTTCATGTTTTTATAGGTTTAAGTATTCAATCATAAAATGGAGTGATTTGAGAAGATATTTGAATGATTGATGATGATTTGAAGTGGTTTAAAGAAGACATGAAGTGCAAAACATTCAAAGGAGGAAATCCAAGTTAAGAAAGCTTTGACACCTTGTGGTATTTCGGTAATATCTTAAGCGACAAGCATTAGATTGAGGTGATTCTTTTACCATTTTGAAGCTAAGGGATAGATCTACATTTGGTATGTAGACTTCAAAATCTAGTTCAATCATTTTCACAGTCAAAAAGTTGAAATATATAAGTGCAACTCTGTTGTCGAAAGCTGAAATAGAGTTCTAACCAGTTGATGGTATTTTGGTCATATCTATTTCCACAAAGGTCTAAATGAGATGATTTTGAGGCATTGGAAACCTAACTTAAAGGGCTACAACTTTCATGTTTTGCACAAGAGCTAGTTCAATCTCCATCATTGAGACAATAGTAGTTGAAGTGGTGCCAAATGCATATAAGTGAAAACGCGACTTGATGAATACATGGTTTGAAGTTGCGTATTCCTCAATTTCGGCTGCAACTTGTGTTTTTTTCACACAAGCTTTTTTGACCTATTTTCCTGCAAGAATATGGGTGGAAACAGCCTAAGACAGCTGCAAAGAAACTTTACAACTCATTTCTAGCTTGTTTGTAGGTTCAAGGCATGATTAAACACTTTGTCTCTTGCATGAATTATCTCTATAAATAGCAGCCTTTGGAGAACATTTTCACAAGTTTGGAAGGCTAGGGAAACTCCACAAAAATGTAGTCTTCACTAGAATTTCCTTAGTTCATTAGTTAAAGTAGTATAGTATAGTTAGTGTAGTTTTTCCTTCTTGTATTTGTAATTAGATTTGGATAAAGATTGAGGAGTAAAGATGGAGAGTTTGAAGCTCATGTGACAAGGGTGACTTCTCTCCTATCACTTTCTGTTTTGTATTTGATTTCATGTTTAGCTATAATACAAGTTTGGATCTTGTTTTTCATGTTTAGTTAAAGTTTATGCCTAGAATATGGATGAACTTTCTATATCTTGTTAGTGATGTTTACTTGATTATTTGATAATATTGTTTTGAGCAAGTTATTTATTACTTTTGCTTTTCTAATCATGATTCACCAGCCATTAGTTGTGATTATCTAAAGGTGTTAAGTTTAAAATGAGAATTGGAATTTAATACTAATTCAAGGAAGTGATAAAACTAGGGAGTTTACTCACGAGAGTAGAGGAGTACCTTTGTGGCTTTAGCAACTTGTTTCATGTAATTTCATAAAAAAAATGAACTTATAGTTAATTCATAACTACGAGAGTAGGTATGATTTAGCTACAAGTAGTTGATTCGCTACAAGAGTAGGTTTCACATAAATAAGAAAATTACGCCATAACTAGCCAAGATAATAGCATTCACTTAACCGGTAATTTCATTTGCAAGAGTAGTAAGAAATTCCATACATCTACGAGTTTTTTAGTGTTATTTTCATTACTTTTATGCTTATGGTAGTCTAGATAATAAAGAAGTTTGAAAATCACTGGTAATTGAAAATCTTTCCTGTGGGTTCGACCTTTAATACCCTATACTCGCTCACGACTTGTATACTTGCAGAAAAATTGCGTGTGGGGTATTTAGGAATTAAAACTTGATTGTGGATGAGCTAATTGTATATGTATACCTCGAGCATATCAAGTTTTTGGCGCCATTGCCGAGGAAGATTTGCTCAATATCGGTGCTAAGAACAACTTTATTAGTTTAGACATTTTTACTTATTTTTCTTGTTTTTATTGTGTCTAGTATCTTGTTAGTCGTATTTAGTGTCTTGTTGAGTCTTTAATTGTATGTTTTCATTTGTGTTGAGTTATCTATTCTTCTTGACTAAACTTGTTTTTAAGTTGCTTTGAAGATATGTTTAAGGATTCAAGGAGAGTAGAAAACATGAGAAGACAATGCATGAGAGAAGAAAGATCGGCAATCGATGGTTACTACGTGCAAAACTCGTTGGATAGAGATAACCAAGAAATAACCGAAGGTATGTCATTTCAAGATAGTTTAAGGTGTTTAAAGTTTAAATTTGATGTTATAACGTTAAACATTCAAATGGACACCATTATGAATTTGCTTGAGCAGAAAAGGAACGTTAATGCTTTTAATTCTTATCATATGATTTGTGATTTGTGTGAAAATTATCATGCTACTTATACATGTATGCAAGCACAAAATGTGCATTATTATGATGAATTAGGCCATTACAATCCTTGTTTTGATCAATATGATGCTAATTGGGATAATTCTTCTGCTTATGATTGTGATAATCAATGTACTTATAATGGTTCTCCATATTTTTATGATTACCAACCCGAATGTGTCCATTATGAAACAAAACCATCTTGGAAATTGGCAATAGAAAGGTTAGTTAATGCACCTTTACATTGGCAACTAGAAAGTGAACCATTAGCTAACGATTCTAAGTCATCTTCGGAATTAGCGATAGAAAAGCTAGCAAATGCAATCTCTGACCGTTTTGATAGGGTTGAGGAAAGGATAGATGAATTAGCTTCTCACTTTGGTAGAATACAAGACCAATTACACGAATTTTGTGAAGTTATTTATTCTAAGGATATGCAAAATGTTCGTAGCATGAATGATGGGAATGTTGCATGTAAAAATGAATTGCATTTTGAGAAAAATGATGCATCTAATGTGTGTTTTAATGAAGAAATATCCATTTCATATGATAATGAGTTTGGAATGAAGTTCGAACCTCAAGAGGCAAGCATAAATGATTCATATATAATCCCCCTTGAGGATTGTGTTAAGAATGTAGGTTCCAAAGTCAGTATAGCCCAAGAAGATCAAGCGGTTGTTCCTTTGGTGAATTCTCAAGTGACACACATTCAAGGTAATATCTATGAATCACTTGAGATAGGTAAGCCACTTCCATCTCTCTTATCATTTGATTATGTGGCTTTTGCTATTAAGCCACCTTTAAATGATCCGCCATGATCTAAAATGGTGAATTATTCATTGACAAAACCTTCTTGAAAAATGAGGTGAAATAGTCAAACTAATGACTATAAAGAAACGCTTGTTGGGAGGCAACCCAATATGTTGATTTTTATTTCAATTTAGTGTGATTTTAGGGTTTTGTTATGTATTGATGTTATTTGGTTTTGTTTTTTTTTGCAGGTATTGGAAATAGAAGCAAAAGCGGCCAAATGAAGTGAAAAAACGAAGTTTGATCAAGGAACTCCACCCCTCGATTTGAGTAAAAGTTGTTTTTAATTAGTTAACAAAGGGTAAAATGCATGTTTTGATCATTTTACATGTGCACGCATCGATTATTTTGACAAAAGAATAATCTAGAATGCATTTTAAGCAATTGGGGCAAAAGCATAATTTTTGAAAAGTTACAAATTTCTGCAATTTACTACAGAAATTTGAAAACGCGGCTATAATACGTGACCATTAGGTCACGTTTTCTAACATCACGTATTGCATTCTGCAGCCATAATGAAGAATATGCGGGTATCAGAAAAATGTGACTTGAGGTTGCGTATTCAGTACCTCGCGTATTGTCTTTTACACCAACAACAAAGAAAATGCGAGTAAGCAAAATGCAACTTCAGGTTGCGTTTTCCTGAAGTCACATATTGCTCCCTGGTTTTAAGAAGAAAACGCAAGTTCCATTCTTCCTTTCTTCCTTCTTCTTCATGTATTTCCTCATACGCTCATACACACTTCACCAATCTCCTCTTATACACCTTTTCCTTGCATGAAATCATCCAACTAACATCATTTGACCTTTACAAAGCCTTTTTAACCAATTAAAATTCACGAAAAACATTTGAAAAATTGGTTGAAGACTAGGGTTCTTGGTTATTAACTTCTTCAATTGGAGGTCAAATGGGGTGATTTTAATAGACTTTTTGCATCATTTGCACCACCATAGCATCACTCTACCAATTTGAGGTAAATTGTTCAACTTGGTGTTTTAAAATTCACCACTTGCATGTTTTTGAGTTTATTGATACACTTTGAATGGTGAATTTGTGATGTTATTTGTTGATGTATATAAGTTCCATTATGCTTATTTAACACTTTTAAGCATGTTTAGATGATCAAATATGGAAATATGATGATCTATGCAATGTTTCACATATGCACATTCCTATATTATGATCAATGTAATAATTACTCTTGGAATGTTGTTAAGCATAATTGGACGATTCAAATGGCTAAAATGTGACTTGTTTATGATGCTTACATGTATACATTCCTTATATGGTGACATTTTAGATAATTTGATTGCTTAATCTTCATATGGAGCATGATTGGAGGATGAATTTTGAATATGTGAAGAATTTAGCAATTTTGGTGACAATTTAGGGATAAAATTGAACATGTGCATAATGTATGTTTCTTAGATTGAGTTTTGCTGCTAATTTTGTTAATATATGGAGATATTATAATTATCTAGAGAAGGAAACATGTGTATACTTCTTATTCTAGGTAAGGAGTGTAATAATTGTGCTAAATACTCAAGGAGTGTGGGAAATGTTGTGTGCTAATGTGAGACACTTTGGTAAAGAGTTATTTGCAAAATATTTTTCATTCATTTGTCACTTTTTGTATCTTTGTCCCTTACCTAGTTTGTTTGTCATTTTGAATTTTAAGTGTAATTGCTAATGGATTTCCATGGAACTCATGAAGCTTTAAAGAAACATGAAAAATGGCTCATGAACTTCATGCTTTGACACTTCAATTGCAACATAGGGGAGTATTACTTTCTTTATCTTGATTTTCCTTTTTATATATTGAGGACAATGTGCATGTTAAGTGGTGGGGGGGCAAGAATTGAGATTATGTGAGAACCCGAATTTTTACTTATTTTTAATTCTATTTTACTAGCTTATTTAAATATTTATTCACCCGTTTTCTCCAAATAATTTATTTCAACTATTTTAAACTCATTTACATGGAACAATGTTTCACTTATATTTTTAAAAACGTCCCGTTAGCAAATTTAATTTTTTTGAGGCTCGTTTAGTAAGGAATAACGAGTACACGTTTTTTGAGACAATATTCGATTCCAGAGTGCAATAATCTTGGGGAATTAAAAATGATCAATAGTAGACTAAGAAAAGTTAATTGAGGGATTCGAGGTGAGTGAATTCCAATTAAACTTTTACCACGCGCGTGTCGATAGTTTCCCGAAAGTTACACCGTGCGACTAATTGGAGATTTGAGGAATTTATTCTAAACTAGTAAGAGGGAGTAATTACAGTGTTAAAGGAAGTACCTTGGAGGATTAGTGCATAAATGTACCAAACAAGAGAGAAAGTGATAGTGCACGACACTATTTCGGTCTATTGAGGATTGACTTTTGTGCACATTTTATGGCTACCTTTTTCATTCTTTCCCTCCAAGCAACTAAACCACAAAACCCTCCTCTCTATTACTCCATAGTCGGCCGAACTTCAAGGGGGAAGAAGGGAAAGAAAACTCCTCACTTCTAGCTTTCATTTTGCTAGTAAATCTTCATCCAATTTCCACACCTCTTGGAAATCAACTCTAGATTGAAGAAAGACAACATCTTGTGGAGTTTCTTGGAGAGTTTTGGTGGAAAAAAATCTGGTTTCATCTAGGGTTAAAGAGGTAACCCTTCATCTCCTTTAATCTTCCAAATTTCTTCAAGATTGAAGTTTAGTTTTCATGGGTTTACAACCCTAGGCAAGAAAATAGGTTAGAGAACTTGAGAAAACCATTTATCTTGCTTTAATCTCTAGGTTAGCGGTTTTGAGGAGGCTTGTAAGTAACTGAATTGAGGCTTGATTGTTTGATTATGATTGTTTATGTGATATATGAAACGATTACAGTTAGAAAGTGGAAAGAAATCAAAGAAAAGTTGGAGAGGCAAGCTAGTCGAAAATTCTGTCCATGTTGTTCTATTTTTATTTCAAAATTTTGATGCTTGATTGGCTGTGAAATTGATGGATATATGTTGTTTATTGTGTGTACGAAGTGCCTTTCAAAAATCGTATCGAATGGTTGCACAAAGCTTGAGTTTTGGTAAAGATTCAAATCTGGAAAACGTATAGTTGGGGTACTCGGACAGTGCTTCTTTGTCCAAACGTAACTCTCTGTACAAAAGTCAAAATTGAGTGCCGTTAGCGGCATTCAAAACTAAACATTCATAGCTTTTCAACAGTATAAAAATCCCCTGCTAGTCATTTTGAGGAAACCGTAGCAATTCGGCAAAGTGCACTGTCCTGCTTTGCCTATTTGTCCGAACGAAACTCGAAGCTGCATCTTGTGGCTCGATTTTGTCCCATTTGTGAAAATATTTTCAAAGCGATATCTTCTGATGAATTGTAGAATTTGGAACCTAGTTTCTAACTCCATAAACCATTCCTAATTTGGAGTTATATAGAGTTAGATATGGTTTGATTTTGAAAATGTAACAAAGCTAGAAACTGGAAGCTTTTTCCTTTCTTGTTGGCTAAATGATCAAATTTGTTTTGGAATGTTATACTTTGAAAATTTTAGTGTCAATTGAATATTAAATGTTTCTGGTACTTTGTTTTCAAAAATGGAGCAAATTGGAACTGATTTCATGGGACAAAACTTTTGAAAAAGAAAGAAAAGTAGGATGGCAGATTAGCCTTGAAATATTTCACGAACTTTGGTTGTTTCGTTAACTACCTTCCCGTGTGAGTTTTTACTTAAATTTTGGTATAGAGGTAGTCCATATATGGAGGTTTAAGTGTATCAAATTTGGTGTAATTTCAATGTCATTTCGATGCTCAAATAATGCCCAAAGATTACTCTTTAAATCTGAAAATTCACTGATCAGATTACAAAAATCAACCGATTTCAAACTGCTATATCTTGTTCCTCAAAACTCCGAAATTAGTTCCGCTAGTTGTGTTTGAAACTTTGTATGGGATTCTTATTATGTTACAAATTTCAGAGGCTGATTCACTTTTAGTGAATTTTGCCGAATTTTCAAAAATCGCCAAAAATCAAGACTGGTTCTGTCTTGCCATTTTGAATCAGCAACTTTGAACTGAAAAATGAATGCTTTCTGTTTGGAATCTTGGAAGAGTGTCTTCTAGGAACTTTTAGTATTTTAGATCTAGTTTCCAACGGTATAAAGTGTTAATCTTGGTCTCTATCTTTTGATATTTACAAAACAATTAGATGATATTCATAATTCTTTAAGAAATACTTTCAGCTATGAAACAACCTGAGTCAAAGATCAAGAGTACTCAAAAGAGATAAAAAAAGGTGAAAGCTGTCGGACGCTTGTGAAGACAAGACCGGACGTCCGATAATCATTACGCAACTTCGGACGCATGAAGAACTCCATCACCAGACGTCTGAAAGAATTAAGACATTCCCTCTAACTCACTGATTTCGATCGGACGCAAAGCATTAGAGCACCGGACGTCCGATAAACAATGCGACACTTCGGACGCAAAGCAGTAGAGGTACCGGACGTTCGAAACAACTGAAGAAGATCTCTCATATTTATCATCTACTTTCGGACGCAAGTACCGGACGTCCGATAGAATTGAAGAAGATTTTTCAAACTCACTGCCTGCTGTCGGACGCATGCTTCGAATGTACCGGACGTCCGATACTCCCAACGGCTAGTTGACTTTTCAGCTACTTTCTATCCGTTGGAAGCATTAATGAAGCACTTTCTTGGTTTCCTATGAATAGATCATGGTCAGAAATTTCAAACAATTTTTGCACACTGAAGATACAAAAGATATAGAGTAGTTTTAGTGAGAAAACATTCTCCAAGAAAGATTTGTAGTCTTGGTGATGTAAAGTTCATTGTAAACTTTTCATTTGTGAGTGAATATTTCAATAGTGTAACTCTGTGAGGGTTATCCAAGTGATAGTACTTCCAAACTTGACCAAGTGTACCTTGGGACAAGGAGGAAGTGATCATTCTTTGTACACAAAGATTGGTTGTATTTCATCAACTTGAAAAAGCTTGATTGAATTAATCTACAAGCTCAAGAGGAGATTCGTAGTCAATTGGTTTGCAATTCTTCCCTTCTTATTTACTTATTGTTATCTTGTGATCTTTAAATTGCTTATATCTTCTACTTCTCTCAAGTGATTTTGTTCATTCATTAATTGATTCATTGTGTGATCATTTAGAAAAAAGGGTAAATTTCATATTGAGCAAAAAGTGTCCATAACTTGATTAGTTTCTTAATAAACCTAATTCACCCCCCTCTTAGGTTGTTTTCGATCTTTACAATTGGTATCAGAGTTTGGTCTCCTAGAAATTAAGCTCAAGCGGCTTAGGAGTAAAAATGACAATCAACAATACCATATTTTTTTAAGGACAATCTGTAATTAGACCATCTATGTTTAATGGGTCAAATTATGTGAGTTAAAAAGAGAGAATGATTATTTTCTTGCAATCTATTGATATTGAATTGTGATTTATTGTTAAAAAAGATCCATATTTTGCCTCTATAATTGATGAAGTCACTCGTAGATCAAAACCAAAAATAAAAAATGAGTTGACTGGTGAAAATAGAACCCACCTTACTTTGAATGCCAAAGTTATGAATGTATTGTATAATACTTTAGATTTAAATGAGTCCATTAGAGTCAAGAATTGTAAGTCTGCTAAAGAAATTTGAGATAAGTTGAGAGAAATCTATGAAAAGAGTGAAAATGTACGAGAACAAAAGAAATTAATTCTAGTTGCCAAGTATGAATCATTTAAGATGGAATTTCATGAAAATATTGACAAGATATATTGTAAATTCAATGATCTCATTAAAGACTTAGAGGTGCTAGAAAAGGAATACTCTCTAGGTGAGAAAAATAGAAAAATATTGAATTTCCTGTCCAAATATTGGGAAAGTAAAGTGACTGCCATTGAAGAGACTAAAGATTTGAATTCTATACTTATTGAATCTCTTATTAATTCTCTAACATCTTATGAGATGAAACTTAAGACTAAGGTGCAAGAGGAAGATGATGCAAAAGTGAGAAGGAATATTGCTCTAAAAGTTTCTCAAGATGAAGATGACCCAGCTTCCTTGGATGGAGAAGATGTGAAAATTGATGACAATGATCTTGCTCTGATCACAAGAAGGTTCAAAAGAATTCTCAACAAAAGGAGATTTAGAAAAGGAGGACCTAGCAATGTTTTTCAAAATCAGTTCAACAATGCAAGAAATAAAGCAAAGCAAGAGGCCAATAAAAAGTAAACTGACAAATGCTATGAATGCGGCCAACTTGGACACTACATGAATGAATGTCCAATGATGAAGAAAAAAGAAAGAAAAAAATTAAGATTCAATATCTTTCAATTCACATGGAATGAGTGCAACTCTGATGGTGAAATTGAAGAGGAAGAAGAATCTGCTCAATTGGTTTTTATGGCCATTGGAGATGATAAAGTAACAACTTGTAACTCTCTATTTGAAAGTGATGATGAAACTGATGATGATCTTGAATGTTTCATTAAAAAATTGCATGATAATTTGAAAAAATCTTATGCTAAAAACAAAGAGTTAAAACAGAAAATTAATTTTTTACTTCAAGATAATGCAAATCTTTTTCAGCAAAATAAAAAATTGAAAGCTGAAAATGACTACTTCAAAAAGGGTGAGACTGCTTTACACTTTGAACTTGATACAAAAACAAAGTTTTGTGAATTGTTCAAAAAGAAACAAGGTGATTTGAAAAGAAGAATGGATAATTTAATTGAATTGCTCCAACATAAAAAATAAAATTATTTTCAAGGGAATGAATCAAAGGCGCATCTTGGCACTTATGAGAAGAAGATAAATTCTGGTGCAAATGATTTTGCTGTTTATAAGAGAAAACTAGTAAGATTTATTAAATCTGTTCATGTAAATAACTCTTTGATTATGTGTAATTTTTGTTATAAAAAAGATCACATGAAAAGTGATTATTATGTGTGGAAAAACATGAGAAGAGATATGAAATGCATGTGGATAGTTAGAACATGATGCTAATTCTCAAGGACCCAAAAATTAATGGGTACCAAATATTAGTTTTTAAACTCTTGAATAGGTGAATCTGATGAACATCATTAAGAAATCAATGTGGTTTATAGACAGTGAATGTTCAAGATACATGATCGGTGATCCATCACAATTCATCAAATTCAAACCAAACTCAAGTGGCAAAATGACATTTGGGGATGATATGAAAGCAAAAAATTGGAGTAGGAGATGTTAGTAAGAATGGTCAGATTTTTGTTTATAATGTTCTTTTGTAAATTTTCTTTTGATGTTTCTGATGTTTTGAACTGAGTTTTGCTTGATATTTTTTAATGATTAATGGATTTCGGTAGATATAAATGTTGGTCGCATTGATGTTCATTTGATGTTCCTTTGATGGTTTATTGTATCTTTTAATGTTATTTTTCTGTTATTGGCTGATGATGGTTGCCACTACTGTTATTTTTTATGGTAATTACTCTCTAATTTTATGATGACAAAAAGAGGGAGAAATTACTAAATAGATGCTAGTTTGGGATGCTATGAGTAAGGGGGAGTTTATTTGATGATATTATATGTTAGTTCTATATGGTTTTCGATACGATTAGTGAGGTGGAGTTTATGTTCAATTTTCTTTATCTCCTTCTTTCCATCTATTGTTTTGTTATCATCAAAAAGAGGGAAAATGTTAATTTTGATCCCTATCTTTCGATATTTACAAAATAATTGGATAATACTAATATTTCTTGAAGAAATACTTTCAACTATGAAGCAACTTGAGTCAAAGATCAAGAGTAATCAAAAGAGATAAAGGAACCGGTAAAGGTGTCGGACGCTTGTGAAGACAAGACCGGACGTCCAATAATCATTGCGCAACTTCGGACGTATGAAGAACTCCATCACCAGACGTCCGAAGGAATTAAGACATTCTCTCTAGCTCACTGATTTCGATCGGACGCAAAGCATTAGGACACTTGACGTCCGATAAATAATGCGACATTTCGGACGCAAAGCAGTGGAGGTACCGGACGTCCGAAAGAACTGAAGAAGATCTCTCATATTTATCATCTGCTTTCGGACACAAGCACCGGACGTCCGATAGAATTGAAAAAGATTTTTCAAACTCACTGCCTACTGTCGAACGCATCCTTCGGATGTACCGGACGTCCGATACTCCCAACGGCTAGTTAACTTTTCAGCTACTTTCTATCCGTTGAAAGTATTAATGAAGCACTTTCTTGATCTCCTATAAATAGAGTATGGTCAGAAATTTCAAACAAATTTTGCACACTGAAGATACAAAAGATATAGATTAGGTTTAGTGTGAAAATACTCTCCAATAAAGATTTATAGTTTTGGTGGTGTGAAATTCATTATAAACGTGAGTAAATACTTCAATAGTGTAACTCTATGAGGGTTATCCGAGTAATAGTAAAACTTTCTAATTTGACCAAGTGTAGTTTGGGGCAAAGAAGAAGTGATCCTTCCTTTGCACACAAAGATTGGTTCTGTTTCATCAACTTGAAAAATCTTGTTTGAATTGATCTACAAACTCAAGAGGAGTTTGGTAGTCAATTGGTTTGTAATTCGTCCCTTCTTATTTACTTATTGTTATCTTGTGATCTTTAAATTGCTTATATTTTCTCCTTCTCTCAAGTGATTTTGTTCATTCATTGATTGATTTATTGTGTGATCACTTAAAAAAGAGAGTAAATTTCATATTGAGCAAAAAGTGCCCATAATTTGATTAGTTTCTTAATAAACCTAATTCACCCCCCTGTTAGGTTGTTTTCGATCCTTACATAAAGTTTTTCATTTTTGGACGTACCGAACTCAAGATCTGATTTTACCAAGTTATCGCGCAAAGTTGAAATCTCATGATTTCTTGGGAAATTAGTTTTTGAGAACTTTTCATTATCTTTCGATATTGATCATCTATTTTAAAATTCTTTTAAGACATTATCTTAGAATTTCGCAAGTGTACATTCTTCCTTATTTGACAAAGGGTTTGTAAGTATTTGTGAATGATAGTTAATTGTTATTTTTTCAGCCGCTCAAGAGGATCTTGAAGAGAATCTTGGGACCGATCACTAAAGATCTTATTTGCACTTACTCACTTATTTTGAATTGGTGAGTGTCAAGTGCATGAATAGTTGTCAATTATATGAATTGCTTCTTATTGATTAAGTGATTTACAACTGTTGAGTCGAGTGTGTACTTTATCGCACTCGTTCTCTTTTATTGATTACACAATTGAATCGCTCATAGTTGCATTATAATTGTGGTTGAATATGCCGATTGGATAGAATCTCATCGGCTTATAATTGTATTTGTCGATTGGAGTGAATCTCGTCGACTTATACTCATAATCGAAGGGGACACCCAAATTCATTGGCCGACCTTGCGATTCGAGCCAGCACGGGTTTGGTCGAGAAGCTTGGTAAGCCTTGAGAAAATTGTAAGGTTGATCTATTAAGAGATCTCACTTGGCATACTCGTGAAGTAGTACCTTTCATGAAAGAAGAGCGGACCCGGGACAGGGGGTGTAATAATGAACGGGAATTGTGAAGTAAGTAGAGTTCTACCGACTTAATACCAATACGATTGACGGAGTGTCATCCCGTGGAGGTATTCGATCGAGTCTTGACGCAGCAAGTGAAATTTAGCTCCTGAAAGCTCTTGTATCCTTATTGAATGTGTGTTATTATTATTTATGAATTACTTGAACTTTTTATTTTAATTCTCGTAAATGCCATGGTTATGTGAATTATGTGTTCACATGTTTTCTTGATCTCACTGAGCGTTTCGCTCACCCCATTAGTTTTGTTTTCCTTAATAGGAGTTTGGAATGGAAAGAATTTTGGAAAATACGACTTGATTACTTTTGATTAAAATCCTGGGATGTAGTTGACTAGTTGACTTCTAGTGATTGTATTTGGGAAAAGTGATGTACTTTTAAGAACTTGACTTGTAAAATTTGAAAGTATATTTAAGGAAGTGACTTTTCTTACTTCGACTGTTATTCTTTGGTTGTTTATTTTTAAGTTTGAATTGGATTTGTATCGAGTTCTGGCGAGAGTTGAGTATGCGTTCCGCAGATACTCTTGGGTTCGCCCTTGGAAAAAGTGGGAGCGTCACGGATTATATATATTGGTTGTGATTAAAATGATTTGGACTTGATATTGGAAATATTTCTTATACTTTAATTCGTTCGAACATGGTTTTGCTGGAAGGGAGTTTAGTGCATTTATAAAGGGAAACTCTGCCAAAAGTTTTTCAAAATTGTAAATTTGCCCCAAAAGATTTCAATTTCATCCAACGGGTAACAAGTTCCTTACCATTAGTTGTGAGGACTTGCAAAATTCTTCATATTTGCTTACAAATTTCCTTTTATTTTGAATCAATTACTTTGTAATAGTTTTACTACTCATTTACTCGCTCAATAGTTGGAATAAAGAATAGAATTAAGAGTTTTTCCTTTACTTTTATAGTTAAGGTAAACTAGAATTTTTGCGTATTTTGGTAGTGTGATTAATCGGTAAGGAATGTGTACTAAATTTGGTGGTTAAGAGTGAGTTTTGTATAAGAGAAAGTGTGTGATTAGAAGTGCTATTAATAAGTTATCGAACTATCAGTCAAAACACAAGTACGCGAGAGTTGAGAAAAAATGGTTTGAACCGACGTGCACCATTTGCTACCGTGTGAGTACACCACTTGAACACTACTTTATTACCTTAATCTTCTTATTTTTATTTCAGTAAAATTAGCCCCAAAATATATCTCAAAGCAACCAAAATTTTGGACTAAATAAAAGGGGAGAAAAGAAAAAATTTTGAAATTTAACTTTAGGTGACACTTGGCGGAAATCAAACCAACTTTGACTAAACAAATTTCCTTCCTTCTTTTTTCAAATTGGCTTCTTTTCTCCATTTTTTTCTTGTTGGTCGAGAGTGAGGAGAGGAAAAAGAGAGGAGAAAGTTTGCAACTCCAACCTTGAATCCATCTTTGTTTGAGTGAAATCAACAAAATCAAACCAATTAAACTTACCTCTTAGTGCTTGAAAAGTTTGGTGTGGTGAAATTTTTGAAAGATAGTGGTTTGTTTCTTACTTGCAAGAAGCTTTTGGAAGGTATAAGGCTTAAACTTCCTTTTCTCTTGCTTAATCTTGCTAATTTTGGTATAGAAACTTGTAATCTTGGTTTGCTATGGTTGATTTTCTAGTTTTTGATGGTGTAGTAGTATTTTCAGTTAGGGTTTGCCTTTTTCAGTTTTGATTAGTGTTGTTTAACTAGTAAATGATGTTATTAAGCTTGGAAATGGAACTTGTGAAGTGATTATGGGCTTGAGTGTAACTTTGTAGAGTTAAAAGTTGAATTTTCGGCAATTGGAAGTGAATTTTAGTTCTGCCTTGTTTTTAGTATCAAATTGGGCTGCTAATTTCTCTATATTTTAGACTGAATCAACTTTTGGATAAAACATAAAAGTTATAGGGTTTTGAGTTAACTTTCTATCTGCAAAATTTTAGATAAATCGGACCATTTTAGTTTAGGATTTGGCCAGAGCACTCCTGACTGCGAAAAAAACTCAAATTTTTTTTGACCTGTTTTTTCATGTGCTTCCGACCATCCCTTTTTGATCTTGAACATACGAGAACTGGGTGACGATATCCTCATAGGAAATGTAGGTTATGTCTTAGTTTCAAAATGCCATAAAATTTACTTTGATCCGATATACCTAACTGCAATTATGATCAAAACACCGAAGGATGACAAATCTGTCACTTCTAATTTCTTCTTTAAAACTGGGTTTCAGCTTTGATCTTGATGGTTTCATTGCTAGAATTGACTTGTATTTGGATAATATTGAACCTAGTTGAAGGGTTAAGCGAGTGAACTTGAGACTTGAACGACTATTTGAAGTCGAAGTGAACTTGGATTGTCTATGATAGTCAAGTTACCGTTATTAGAGGTATATGAGCTGAATTTGGCCAAAACTCGTACCCTTTAAAAGGTGAAGGTAACAATAAATAGAAATACGTTTTCCTCGTCTTTTAGACTCAAATACGAATTCCAAAGTTTTAATCGCTTCTTTAGTAATACCAGAAGAGCGAGCATGAATTTTCTAGAGTTTGATAAGTAACATGAATACTACCTAAATGAGTTTCAGTTACTTGATTTTCTTTAAGCGAAACTCTTAAGTTTCGATCCCTAGTTGATTTCAAACTCTTAAATGATGTTTTATTACAAATTTGGACTTCAAACAAGGAGTTGTACCTGAGCGTGATCCTAAGAAGCACCGAGTCTTTGGTGAGTGCTTCCAAATATATGATTGAACTTGATACTTGTTTTAAATGCTTGACCAACGTGGTCGGATGAGATTTGATTGGTTTGGCCGGACAAGGGTGTACTTTATCGCACTTGCTCTAATGTGGATATAATCTTGTTCATTGGTTGAAATTGACTTGATATACATGCATATGATTCGCATCCTATCTGAATTTTCAGAAACCCTGTGGCTAGTTAATCGAGTCGAGTCGGCAAGGGCCTGATCAATTAAATAACGAACCCTGGGTCTCTAGTTTTGTCGAGTGGAATGATATCTATTCGACAAATCGGTATACTCGAGTATTACCGCACGTGTTTATCAGGACGTTCGGACCCGGTAAGGGGGTCGAATGGTGGATGGAGATTGGTGTTAAGTGGGGCACTATTGGACTGATTACTTTACTTGAAAGTTGACAGAGTGTCAACTACTCCTTGATCAAGTTATGGCGGAGCTATTTTGTAATAGCAGCTGTATCCTTTTACTTGACATGTTCAATATCCAGCGATTGGCTTTACGAAGTGTTATTACTCATTTTCTTGACTTGTTATACTCGATACTTTGTTATTTTGATACTTTTACTTTTAATTAATGGTCAACTTGCTATTTGGAATCTCATTGAATTTTAGCTCACTCTATTAGATTTATTTTCCTTACAGGGGGTACGAGAGAGGGCGTGAGATTGGTACAAGTTAGCATAGTTTAGTTTTTTAAATTTTGCGATTGTACTCGCGCTAGTGTTCGATTAGGGTTGAATGTGTCTGAAACTCATATCCTTTATTATATTTGGGATTGTAAGAATGCTCGAGATAGAAATGAATGTAAATGTACGTTCCAAACTTGGGAACGGTTATTTCATTGACGTTGAGGTTGTTAACTATTTTATTTGATGTAAGTGAGAGTGAGTTCTGGCGAGAGTTGGGCAGGCGGTCCGCTAAACCCTGGGGTACGTCCTAGAGGGAGATGGAATCGTCACAGGTGGTATCAGAACTTAGGTTTGAATTGATCTGGGTAGATTGATCGATTTATACCTGATATAGCTTGGTTATGATTGCCTAAGTGTGAAACCCTAGTGAATAGGGTGCTTAGCCTAGTTTTATTTGTCTAAATAGCTTACACTTGTGATGTTACTTGTAATGTAGGCTATGGAGGTTAATGGTGCGAGTGGGAGTGCCAAGCCATCTCGACCCGTACCTACCTGCTAGGAGTACCTTGAGGGGCCTATATGTCGCGTACTTACTTATCAGGAGCATTCTAGTGGGTCTGTATGTTGGTGGTCTCCAGCACGTGTGATCCGACACTACGACTGCTAGAGGACTTACTCCTACCCCGATAGGGTCGTACTCACGATTGCTGACAAGAGGAGACGATTGGATAGCACCAATCGTGGGTGCCAGATGGAGATAGAGCGTATGTAGGCAGTTCTACGAGTACATGGTGCTAGGATTTGAGAGTTTGAGACTTCAGTTCTCGAGGAGAAGGAGCAAACAAATGCCTTCCGAGAGCAGGCTCAGAAGACTAATGGTCGTCTTGTTCAGGTAGTTAGGGACGTGAGAGACTGGACCGATAATATTTTAACTGAATGTGGGGCCTTGTTAGAGGATGTTGTGCAGGACTTGGCCGAGGAGGGTCAAAGGAACGCAGTTCCTATTGATCTTGAGGAGGATCCTGAAGAGGACCTAGAGGAGGAGCCGACGGCACCCGCGAAGGAGGCAAAGCCGGTCGGGTCAGTGATTGACTGGATTAAGGATCTAGGGGTTCGAGATATTTTGTGAGGTAATTAGGGATATAGTGGGATGACACGTCACCTTTTGTTTTTGATATTGATGTGTTAAGGTTGATGTACATAGTGATTGCTTTTGTTCTATGCCCCTTGGCTTGTACAATACTTTCTAACTTGTTATGTGACTTATTTTGCTATATATATAAAACGGAATGTTTATTTTAAATGTGTTTTAGTGTCTTTCCTTTACGATTGAAAAATATTTTATTTGAGCTTGATAGCTATTTTATACTTTATTTTGTTTATATTTATATGGTTTATTATTCAAGAAGCATGAAAGGTAGAAAAAGTCAGGACGGTGGAACTATCCGAGGGCGCGGTTCTAGCCGTGGCCGTGGGGCTAGACAGTCATAGGAACTGGTGCAAGAACCGAGAGAGGAAAGAGGTGCAATGGTTGAGCTGCAACCTGGACCCCGAGCTGAAGGGGGTATCAGGTGGCAACGATAATCTAGCAAATGACCAATATTCTTGCTCGACTGGTAGAGCAGCAGGATCAAACCCCTGTTTAGCAATCTAGAGATCTTGAAATGGGACAAGATAGGGCCCTAGAGAGATTCCAAAAGTTTTCTCCTCCTAAGTTTCTGGGAGGACCGGACCCTGAGGTAGCGGAGAGGTGGTTAGAAATGATGATCAATGTTTTCGCTGTTTTAAACTATACGGAGGATAGACAAGTGTATTTTGATATCTTTCAGTTTGAGGGACCAGGCAGAGCCTGGTGAAATGTAGTTAGGGCTAAGTGGGAGAGAGAGAGGGAACCGCATGGACCTGGTTAAACTTTGTGCGTGAATTTAATAAAAAATATCTCCCATCGATAGTCCAGGAGATGAGAGAAGACGATTTCATTAAGTTTCGTTAGGGAACCCTAAGTGTAGCTGAGTATGAAACTCAGTTTACTAAGCTATCCAAGTTTGCTCTGGAGTTGATAGTTACGGAGCAAAGAAGGGTAAGGAGGTTTGTACAGGGACTCAATATAGAAATACAGGATGCCTTGGCGGCGGCACAAATTCATACTTTTATGGAAGTTTTGGAGAAGACCCAGAGAATAGAAATTGTCAGAGCACAGGTAAGGATTTTTCATGCAAAAAGGAGAGGTGCACATAGTAAAAATCAGGGACAGGTACATAGTGATCGGAACATTCCACCTCCTAAAGTCGGTCGAGGAGCTGGAAGTGGAAGGTTTACGGGTACATCTAGGGGAGTTACTCCGAGAGAAGCCCCAGGTGGAAGGGGACAGGCGAGAGGTGCCTCGCAGGGAGGCCAGGCATCCGCCCCCGAGTATCTTGTGGGTAGTGTGGGAAATCCAACCATACCGAGGATAATTACTGGAAAAAGGCTCGAAAGTGCTTAAAATGTGGAAGTACTGAGCATTAGATCGCCAATTACCCACAGATTAGTGATGCCCAGTCGGCTGGCAAATCAAACCCTAAACCAACTAATGTAGGAGGGACCAGGTCAAGGGTGCCAGATAGAGTGTACTCTTTAGACCATCAATCGGTACTTGAACCATCGGAGGTAGTGGAAGGTACAATTCCTGTTTTCCATCATTTGGCCAAAATTTTGATAAATCCTGGTGCAACCCATTTATTTGTTAGCCCCAAATTTATGTTTGGAATTGATGTGAAAGTCGAGAGGCTACCATATGACTTAGAAGTGAAAACACCTATGGGTAACCAATCTTTACTTGCCAATAAGGTGTATAGAAACTGCGATATTTGGATTGATGAGCGAAAATTGGTAGTTAATCTTATAAACCTAGCCATTAAGGGGTATGATGTCATTATAGGAATGGATTGGCTATCTCATTATCATGCTCAGGTAGATTGTCGAACAAAGGTGGTCGAGTTTTACCTACCTGGTGAGGCAACTTTAAAATTACACGTAAAGGGTATTCTAGTCTCATCCGCCCTTATTTCGGGAATTAGGGTTAGGAAATTGTTAAGTAATGAGGCACGAGGGTATCTAGCATTTATAGTTATCACCCCAGGAGAAAAGGGTAAACTAGAAGAGATGCTGGTGATAAGTGAATATTCATATGTGTTCCCGGATGAATTGGTGTCATTGCCACTCGAGAGAGGAATCGAGTTTAAGATTGATTTAGCACCTGGAACTAATCCCATCTTAAAAACACATTATCGGATGGCGCTCGCAAAACTTAAGGAGTTAAAATTTTAATTGCAAGACTTGCTATACATGAGAGCGAGTCACCTTGGAGCGCTCCAGTGCTCTTTGTCAAAAAGAAGGACGGGAGTTTGAGGTTATGCATTGATTATCGAGGGTTGAATGCCGTGACCATTTAGAATAAATATCCTTTACCCCACATTGACGAGTTATTCGACCAGCTACAAGGAGCTGTAGTATTTTCTAAATTAGATCTCCGACAAAGATATTATCAATTGAGAATTAGGAAGGAGGATGTGCTAAAAATTGCCTTTAACACTTGATATAGGCATTTCAAATTTGCAGTAATGCCTTTTGTCTGAACCAATGTCCCAACTGCATTTATGGATTTAACGTATCAGGTGTTTAAATCTTATTTGGATAGGTTTGTGATGGTATTTATTGATGATATTCTGGTGTATTTTAAGACAAAGGAGGAACATGAGCAACACTTGAGAATAGTATTGTAAATCCTGAGAGAACACCAGTTGTTTGCTAAATTTAGTAATTGTGAATTTTGGTTAGAGAAAGTATCATTTCTAGACCATATAATTTCAAAGGATGAACCTACTGTAGATCTGACTAAAGTGGAAGTTGTTGCCAAATGAAAACGGCCGAAAAATCCTACTGAAGTTCGAAGCTTTTTGAGACTAGTGGGGTATTACCGCCGGTTTATAAAGAATTTCTCCAGAATTACGGGACCCCTAACGAATTTGACAAAGAAATAAGGGAAATATATTTAGGATGCTAAGTGTGAGACGAACTTCCAAGAGTTTAAGAAGCAATTAACCATGGCTCCAGTATTAACTTTGTCAAATGGGAAGGATAATTATACGGTGTATACTGATGCTTCGAGAGAAGGATTAAGGTGTGTTTTAATGCAAAATAGGAATGTCATTGCCTATGCTTCTCGGAAATTAAAATCTCATGAGCAAAATTATCCAACCCATGATTTAGAACTCGCAGCTGTGGTATTTACTTTGAAAAAATGGTGGCATTATTTGTATGGGGTGACATTTGAGATATACACAGACCATAAGAGTCTTAAGTACTTATTTTCTCAGAAGGAGCTAAATCTGAGACAACGTCGTCGGTGGGTGGAGTTCTTAAAAGACTATGATTATACCATTAATTACCATTCAGGAAAGGTCAATGTTGTAGCATATGCTTTAAGTCGAAAGACTCAATTAGCAGGTTTAATGGTGGGAGAATGAAACTTGTTAGAGGATGTCTGTGAATGAAAACCCCGTTTTGAACCAAAGAAAGTGATTTTTGAAAATATTGAGGTGAAGTCGACAATGTTGGACCGAATTAAAGAGGGTCAAAAGAAAGAGCCAATGACACAAAAGTGGGTAGAAAGAGTGATGAAAGGAGAATTACCTGATTTTAACCTAGATTCTGATGGGATTCTAAGATTTCGTAATTGCGTCATTGTACCCAAGGATGAAGAATTGAATAAGGAGATTTTGGAGGAATCTCATCGTTCTAGGTACACGGTGCATCCAGGTAGTGGCAAGATGTACCAGGATCTCAAAAGTCTGTATTGGTGGGATAATATGAAGGCGGAGATTGCTCAATTTGTACAAAATGTGCCTTACGTGTCAACAAGTGAAAGCTGAGTATCAAAGACCGTCGGATCTGTTACAGCCTTTAGAGATACCTAAATGAAAATAGAAACACATAACAATGAATTTGTATTAGGGTTGCCACGAACTCAAAGAGGTCATGATGCGATTTGGGTGATAGTGGACCGATTAAATAAGACTGCACATTTCCTGCCAATTAATATGAAATACTCTTTAGAGAAACTTGTCAAATTTTATATGGATGAAGTTGTGAGGTTACACGGGGTACCAGTAAGTATAGTATCAAACAGAGACCCTAGATTTGTATCCCGTTTTTTGTAAAAATTGCAAGAAGCGCTAGGAACTAAATTGAACTATAGTACGGCCTATCATCCTCAAATCGACAGACAGTCAGAGAGAACCATTCAAACTCTTGAGGATATGTTAAGAGCCTGTATTATAGATTTTGGAGGGAATTGGAGCCAATACCTAACCTTGGCGGAGTTCGCATATAATAATAGTTATCACTCTTCTATTCAAATGGCCCCATATGAAGCACTTTACGGATGAAAATGTCGATCGCCGATTCATTGGGATGAAATAGAAAAGAGAAAGATTATAGATCCGGCAACAATACCATGGATTGAGAAAACCTACGAAAGGGTAAAAGTGATACGTCAGAGGTTTCAAACTGCTCAAAGTCAACAAAAGAGTTATGCTGACCATCGAAGAAAGGATTTAGAGTTTGAAGTAGGGGATATGGTATTTCTTAAGGTTACTCCACTGAAAGGAAAGATTAAGGCAGGAAAGGGGAAGAAATTGCAACCAAAATACAGAGGACATTTTAGCATACTCCAATGGATAGGAAATGTGGTTTATCGACTAGAGTTACCAGTTAGTTTATCTCGGATCCATGATGTTTTTCATGTTTCTTTGCTTAAGCAATATCACCCGGATCTGACTCAAATTTTGCTACCAGAAGATATTGAACTTATGAGGACTCGTGTTTTATTTCTAAAATAATTATTTTTTTAATGATTATTTACCCTAGTATTAGTTAAATATATTATCATTACAAGAATTTCTTTTAAATTTCGCTTTATCGCGTGTGAATCGGAGGTTCGCGTATATCGAGCCGGAACGGTTAAATGGAGACTTAAGCCATTTATTTTAGACCACTAAGAATAAATAATAATAGTATTAAATGAGTTACATTGGAGATTTAGTACACAAGTGAAACAAAAACGAGAGAAAACGGATAGGAAACGCGCGCGCGAACACTATTCCTAGTTGACTTTTGGAGGAATTTTGACCACAAATCACACAAGCTTCTCCAAGAAGCTTCATTCACCAACTCACTCTCTCTCTCCTCCCTCTCAAGCTCGGCCGAAACATTCCCAAGGAAAAAGAAATTTCATCCCATTTCACTTCCATTCTTGCAACATTTTCACTTCAAATATTTCACACAACACCTAAACAACTTGGAGAGCAACTTAATCTTAGTGGAGGACATCTTTCTTGCGGTTTTCTTGGAGCTTTGGTGATCGAAAAATTCTAGTTCTTCAAGAGGTATAAGATACACTTCATCCTTTCCATTTAAAACAAGATCTATGGTTAGATTTGTAAGGGTTTGTAACCCAAATCTTGATCTAGATAGAGGATTTGAGGAAATTTATTTTCTTGCTCTTAAATGCTAGGCTAGCTGACTTGAGGAGAACATTAGGTAACTATCTTGAGGATCTAATGTGCTATTTGTGTTGTTTGTGTGCCAAACTAGAGGATATGGGTTAGAAAAGTGGAAAGAAAATCGAAAGAGAGCTACGCATGGACTTGTCCGAAATCTGTCCTGTTTTTGCTGTGCCTTTAGTTCAAATTTTTGATACTCAAATGACTTTGAAACTGATGTATATATGTTGTATATGGTGTGTAAAAAGTTTTTACCAAAAATTATTTGAATTGGTTGAGTAAAATTTGAGTTTTGGGCAAGAACAAATCTAGAAAATCGTATAGCAGAGGTCCAATGGCAGTGTTCTTTGAATGAACATATCCCTGTGTACAGAAGTCGGAATTGAGTGCCGTCAGTGGCATTCAAAACTAAACATCCGTAGTTTTCTAACGGTGGAAAATAAACTTTCTAATTCAAACAAAGTCATCTGTAGTGATTGATCAAATTCTCTTGTTCTGTTCTACTATTCTGCTCGAATGGCAGTGTGAAGCTGCAACTTGTGGCTTGAATTTGAACTACTTTCAACCTGATTTTTAAAATGACTTGTTCTAATGAATGTTAGCCTTATGAATCTAGTTTTCAATGCCACTGACCATTCTCAATTTCAAGTTGTATCAAGTGAGATATGGTCCAATTCCCGAACTGCACCAAAGCTAGAAAACCCTAATTTTGCTAGCCGACTGGCCTAGTTTGATTTGGGACATATTGTTTTGAAACTTTTGGGTGCCAATCACCTACCAAATGTATATTAAATGTTTCTTGGACCTTGGTTTCACAAATGAACCAAAATGGGACTGAATTCATGGTGCAAAGTGTTTGAAAAAGGGAAATAAAGCAAAAAGACAGATTTGCTTTGGGAAATTTTCTAAATTTTGGTAATTTTGTTAACCACCTTTTTGTATGCGTTTTTGGGTAAAATTTGATAGGGGAGTAGTACTCATATGGAAGTTAAATTGTACCAAATTTGGTGTTAATCTAAGACCATTTCGATATACAAATGATGTGCCAAATTTGTTCTTCAAATCTAGAAAATTAACCAAACATTCTTCATTTTGGGCCAACTTTAAGCTACTATATCCTTATGCTCAAAACTCCGAATTTAGTTCTATGTATCCTGTTTGAAACTTTGTTAGGAATTCATATTGTGTTACAAATTTCAAAGGTTAGTTCACTTTCTATGAATTTTGCATAATTTTCAAAGTTTGCCGAAAAACATAGCTAAAACTGTCTTGTATGCTCAAATCAGCCACTTTGAGCTGAAATTTGAATGTCTTCTGCTTAGAATCTTGGAAAAGTGTCTTCTAGGAATTTTTAGTATTTTGGATCTAGTTTCCAACGAAATAAAATTTTCCAATTTTTGACCTACTGAGTGAAAGATCTGATTTTTCAAAGATTACCCCTTAAAACTGAATTTTTCCAATTGGTAAGGAAATGAGTTTTTGGAAACTCTTCCCTTTCCTTCGATGTTGATTGACCGTTTTAAACTTGATTACCGTGGAGAAAAATCAGTTTTTCGTGTATTATTAAACCCCACCTTTGAGTCTCGATTACCGAGTAACTAAGACTCTATTCATGACATTTTCTTAGTATTGTACAAGTGTATAATCTTCCTTGTTAATAAGGGGTTTATAAGCAATAGTGTGTGATAGCCAATTATTGTTTGTTCAGGCGCTCAAGGGGACCTTCAAGAGGATTTCAAAGCGAACGTCTAAAGGCTTGCTTCAGCACTTGCTCCCTTGTTTTGTGTGGTGAGTGTCAAGTGCACGATTTGTTGCAATTATGTGAAATGCTTCTTATGGATTGAATGGTTTATAAATGTTGAGTCAAGTGTGTACTTTATCACACTCGTTCTCTTTTAACTGATTGAACAACTGAACTGAACTGCTCTTGACTGAACTGTAACTGAATTGTATGGATGTCGTTGGAGTGAATCTCCTCGACTTATAACTGAATTGTATGGACGTCGTTGGAATGAATCTCCTCGACCTATAACTGAATTGGGGGACTCCCAAACTCATCGGACAATCTTGCGACTCGAGCCGGCAAGGGCTTGGTCGGGAAGGTTGGAGAACCATGAGAAAAACTGTAAGTTTGATCTATTGGAGAGATCTCGCTTGGCCTACTCGAGTAGTAGCGCCTTTTATAGAAGTTCGGGCCCGGTGCGGTGCATGGTGGACGGAATTGTGAAGTAAGTGGAGTTCTAATGACTTAAAATACCGATCCGATTGATGGAGTGTCATCGCGGGGAGGTAATTGAACGAGGCTTGGCGAAACAAGTGGAACCTAGCTCCTGAGTGCTCCCGTATCCTCCATGATTGTGTTTAATTGAAATTTGTGAATTACTTGAATGTTACCGTTTCATTTCTTACCTAATTGCAATTGCTACTTGAACTATGTGTTTTGCATGCTTTCTTGGCCTCACTGAGCGTTAGCTCATCCCATTAGATTTGTTTTCCTTAACAGGAATCGAAATGGAAGGAGTTATGGAAAAACCGACTTGAGGCACTTTTGTATTAGGGTTTTTGATTGTACTCGACTAGACATATTTTGAAAGTTGTATATTTTAAAAAAATTGATGTATTTTGAAACTTGTGATGTAAGGTTGAATATTCATGTATGGAAATAACTTATTGCCTCTATTCCGACTTTCATTGTTAGTATTACACTTTAACTTGAAATGAAATTGTACTGGATCCTGGCGAGAGTTGGGCAGGCGTCCCGCCGATACTCTTTGGTTCGCCTTAGGGAGAAGTGGGGGCGTCACAGTTGGTATCAGAGCACTAGGTTAGAGATTTATTCAGGAGATATGGTAGAGATTTTACCCTTAAGAATAGGAATGAGATAGTTCAGTTATACCTTAAGTGATATTTGAGCGAGTTAGTGACTTTAAATTCCTAACCCGAAAATTGTGGTTGTTTTGCAGGGATGGAGAATGGAAATGGGAAACCTGCTGTTAATGATAATGGTCATGCTAATGGCCATGTGGTGCCACCTAGGCCTATTTACTATCGAACTCTTGGTAGTAGAGCTCGTGTGCGTTACTCGCCATCTACTAGGGCCCTTCGATGTTCTTGTAGGGTGACGTACGCGTACCCTAATGACCTGGTACTATCTCTTGACGATGAGTGTCGACAATTGGTGAATACCAACCAAGCGCTATTGCAGGAGGTTGAGGAGTTGAGCATTATGGTGAATGCTCAGAGTGCTAGGATTACTGAGTTAGGAAGGACTGTAGTAGACGAGATGGTTGGGGTTGAGACTGCTCGTGATGAGGTCCGAAGGGTTAGAACTCGTCTGACTAGGATAGGTGAGAAGGTCCAAGATCGGGTTTCTGATATCCTGGCAGATGCCACTATGATGATCAATGAGGTGATGGAGATTGTGCAGAGTCCAGTTCAGGAGGGCGCTGAGGAGGATCCGGAGGAGGACCCTGAGGAGGAGGTTCTACCTGATAGCCCCTGAGGACTAGACTTAGAGTGATTGACCTTTTGACTTTTGTAATTAGAAATAGTTAGGGTGATGCTAGTGCAAAGACCATTGTATTTTGCTTGATTGTGTGGTCTACTTTTGAGACACTTGGTTTTACTTTAGTCGTGTAGGACTAAAAATACTTTTGTGACATCTGTGTGCTATATTTTTATAATATCCCATGATTTGCTAATTGTATGGATTCTAAAGTGCTAATATATGTAAATTATTGTTATTTCTGATATTTTCATGATTGACTCTCATTTTAGTAATTTCGCGCGTAATTATCTTATTTCTTGCACTAGGCATAATTAGAATTATGGACGGACGAAAGAGTGGTCGAGATCATGGGCGAGAGACTAGGCAAACCCAACATCAAGGGGACAACCAGGGATCAGCAATTGGGCCGACCCAAGGACAAGAGAATGTAGAGGGTAACCAAGTGGTTACTGCCATTAATAGGATGACTGATATTCTTGAACGATTAGTTGAGAGACAGGGCCCAGGGCCATTTAACCAACTTGGGGGCCAGGACAGAGGGGAAGATAAAGTCTTGGAAAGGTTTCTGAAATTTAACCCGCCTAAATTCACTGGGGAATCTGATCTCGAGGTAGCGAAAAACTGGTTGGAGAGAATGACCAACATATTCGCCGCCTTAGACTATACCGAAGATAGGCGAGTGAACTTTGCTGCTTTCCAATTTGAGAGAGTAACACGTGCTTGGTGGGACGTGATCAAGGGAAAGTGGGAGAGAGCCCAAACCACTTGGACTTGGGAAAACATCACGAGAGAGTTTAATAAGAAGTTTTTTCCGCCTCTGATTCAAGAGAAGTGGGAGAACAAATTTATAAAGTTAAGACAAGGAACTTTTAGCGTAGTCGAGTATGAAGGGAAGTTCACTAAACTTTTTAAGTACGCTCAGAAATTGGTGACTAATGAGTGGAAAAGAATAAGACGTTTTATACAAGCGCTTAATGTGGAGAGTCAGGAGGGTCTGGCAGTAGCCCAAATCTCTATATTTACTGAAGTTTTGAAGAAAGCACAGAGAGTTGAGAGCACAAGGATGCAAGTTAAGGACTTCCATAATAAGAAAAGGAACAACTCTAATTATACCTCTGGACAAGCTAGTAAGAGTACCCCACCTTCCAAGATGGGAAGGGGAGCAGGAGGAGTAAGAACTGCAGGAGTTTCAAGAGGAGTTTTATCCAGAGGAGGTCGTAGTGGGCCCATTCAAGCGACAGGAGTGCCTTCTAGTGGCCCGGCCATAACTCCCTAAGTTAGTTGCGGCTACTGTAGCAAACCAAATCATTTGGAGAAAGATTGTTGGAGAAAGTCGGGGAAATGTTTGTTATGTGGTAGTGCTGAGTACCAACTTGCGAATTGTCCAAGTAAGCTGAAAGTAGGAGGTAGCACTCAAAGGTTAGAAAAGTCAACTTTCAAGCACACTAGTGCTGGAGGGAGTCGACCAAAGGTACCTGTTAACTCCCTAAGTTAGTTGCGGCTACTGTAGCAAACCAAATCATTTGGAGAAAGATTGTTGGAGAAAGTCGGGGAAATGTTTGTTATGTGGTAGTGCTGAGTACCAACTTGCGAATTGTCCAAGTAAGCTGAAAGTAGGAGGTAGCACTCAAAGGTTAGAAAAGTCAACTTTCAAGCACACTAGTGCTGGAGGGAGTCGACCAAAGGTACCTGTTAGGGTTTACGCGTTGGACTATCAACAGATTCCCGATGCTACTGAGGTGGTTGAAGGTATGATCCCTATTTTCCACCGTCTAGCTAAGCTTTTAATTGATCCAGGTGCGATACATTCTTTTGTGAACCCTAATTTCATGAGTGAAATAGATTTGTAGCCAATTAAGTTACCTTATGATTTGGAGATTAGAACGCCTATTGGGGATCAAAGTTTAATCACTAAATTGGTATATAAGGATTGTGAGATCTAGGTTGGGGAACGAAAATTACTGGCCGATTTGATAGGTTTAGCAATTAAGGGATATGATGTGATCCTAGGAATGGATTGGTTAGCCCGTTACAATATCCAGTTGAACTGTAAGACGAAAATTGTAGAATTGTACATCCCAGGAGAGGCCACCCTGAAACTGGATATAAAGGGCAGATTAGACTCATCTGCACTTATCTCAGGAATTCGAGTTAGGAAAATATTAAATAAGGGAGTTCAGGAATATTTGACTTTTCTTATTAATACTCCTAGTGATAAAGTGAGATTAGAAAACATGCCTGTAGTAAAGGAGTATCCGGATGTCTTTCCTGAAGTGATAGCAACTCGAGTAGGGACCGACCAATGTCAAGTAAAGAGCTAGTGGTTCCGCGAGGTCCAATTACAAGGAGTCGGGCTAAGAAACTTCAAGAGGCTATGCAAGCCCTAGTTCATCAAGTTCAAGTGCAAGATGGAGGGTCAAGTGAAGCTCAAGGGCTCATAGCTGATGATCTTAAACTTTGAACACTTGTTCAAGTGATTGAAGCCGAAAATAAAGAAGCTTAGTTCTATTTAAGGTTGTTGTTAACTCGGCCAATCATTGGTTCCATTATGGCCGAATGGTTTTGTTATATTTCCTAATTTATTTAAGTTAGTTTTGAGTCTTCAATTCAGGCAGCTTAAGCTTTAGGGTTTCTTTGTAAAGGCTATAAATAGTCTTTCTTCTCAAAGAGAACATGGATACGATCAGAATTTTACTCCCATTTTTTCACTTGTGTGATAACAACTCTCTTTCTAAGAGATTCTTCTTTGAATACTTGAGAATTTACTTGGGTGTTCATTGGACTTATCAATCAAGAATCACACTTGATTGTGGCGTCTTCTACTTTGTTCCTAGGTTCACTTATTCAAACTCTTGTGGGTTGAGATTAAATTCTAGGTTCGCAAGTTGTTCGTCTAGTGGAGTTAAGGAATTCCGCCCTTAACTTGATATCATCATCTAGATCCGGGACTAATGGGATACGAGTTCAGGCCTTCTTGGTGGGTTCGAATCAGTTGGTATCAGAGCTAGTTGACGTCATCAAGTATACCCAGTTGAGTCTTGTAAGTTTTCTCTCGTTTCGTGTATTTCTCAAATTTGGTCGTCTTGTTGTGTCTTCCAAATATCCATCGTGTCTTGTCCTTTGTGTTTTACTGTGTCAAATATTGTCCTTAGGTAATTGTGCAAATCTGAATCTGGTTGCTGGTTTTTTTTTCTTTTTCTCGTTAGTTGTTCACTCATTAGATATATCCTTGCCGTTTATGCTTGTTTAATCCGCACCTTGTGATTGTCCAAATCGTTATTGCATCGCGTCTTATTGTCGTTTGTGGCTGTCCGAAGTCTTGTCCTTGCATCAAACCTGGAGTGTTGAATCTCCCTCTTGTTCTTGTGTTTATTCGTTAATAGCCGTCTAGGATCAAAAAAAAAAAAAACTCAGGTCGAATCTGTTTTGCAATTTTTGGAAACCTTGAAAGGCTTACCTTTGTTTTGGAAAATCTTGATTTCTTGATCTATTTCTCTGTGAATCTCGAAAGTCTTTATATAAATTGCTGGGGGTTCACCGAATCTTGGTGGTAGTCTAGATTGGCACAAGTATCAATCCACTCTTGCTCTTGAAATCTTGAAGCCAGGGTTGACCACCACTTGAACCAACCTCTTGTTGTGCGGCTGCCTTGAAAACTTGTTGTCTTGGACACAAGGCAGCCTTGGAACTTGCGGTTGTCTTGCCCAATCATTGAAACCTTGCTCACAAGGCTGACCACCGCTTGAGACATTGAAACCATTGTCAAAAAAAAAAAAAGGATCTTGCTGGCCGAAACTTATTCCAGGTTGGCAATCTTGTCTTGTGCTATTGATAAAGCCGTGACTGTTATTGGTAGATTGTGGGAACTTGAAGTCTGATTTGTTGTGGCCTTGGAGTTTGTGAGTTGATAAGGAGTTCTTATCTACTTGTTCTTGAACTCTCGAGAAGGAAGTTAGCTCTTGAAACAATATCCTCGAAGCTTGAAACGGAACGACGGTGCGTGCCCTTGGATTGGTTCAACCGCACCGAGCTATTTCCTTCTGACCTGAATTGCTGAATTTCTTGCAGCCTACGTCAAAAAAAAAAAAAAAAAAAGAGAACAGAAGCTGCAAGGACCTACTCCAAGTCGAATTACCTCAATTGTTACCCAAACAGATTTGGAAGTTCTTGGAGGCCACTTTCCAAAACAGTTTCGGAACACTTCAGGCTGCTACCATTGACGCTGAACTACCTTTCCAATTGCCAAATTGAGTTCTAATCCAGGCCATAAACAACTCAAAAGAGACTTACCCTTTCCAAACGTCAACCTTCCTAACCCAAACCCACGAGCTTCCTTAAATGTCGGATCTAATGATCTCATTAGAGTTGCATTGTTCCTAGTCATTGTCGGTTCTTTGTGTCAGTCATCCACATCTCTTTCTTGCATTCTGTCCGTGTCTTCTTAATTCTCTTCTTGTACAATAAAAAAAAAAACCAACTGCAAGTGAACCGCTCCTCTACACCACATTCTTGTGAGATTATTGGTGGTAAGTCCTCAAACCTCTTGAGGAAATTCTGATTTCTTCAAGGAAGGAAATCAAGGGTTTAGAGAGTTGCTTGGCGAGATCATTAGAGTGATTTAGACATTCGAGTGAAACACGAGAGTGAGTGAAACACGTGAGGGAGCGAGTGAGGTACCTTACTTGTTTACTACTAACCATTTTGCAGGAACACCATGGCTCAAGAAGAGGAATTAACTATTGCTCAATTAGCCTTTCAAATGAAGGCTATGTTTGGAGACCAAGAGCAGAAATTGCGCCGAACCATTGAGGAAATACATGAGCGTATAGATAACATGGAGGGATCAAAAAGTGTATTCAATACAACTCGAGCAAGACATCAAGTGGTTGAGTCCAATGGTTCTAACGGTGAGATTGATTTTGGGGAAGAAAGGGGCGGCCAAGGCTATGAACACCCTCCAAGAAAAAACCAAACTGAATTGGTACGTGAGGATGACATCCCTAAAGGAGTTAAATTAACCATTCCTTCTTTTCAGGGCAAGGCAGACCTCGACGCATACCTAGAATGAGAGAGTCGAATGGAGAAGCTCTTTGATTGCCACCACTACACGGAGAACCAAAAGGTGAAGCTAGCAGTCCTAGAGTTCACCAACTATGCCTCCACTTGGTGGGATCAACTCCACATGAGGCAAAGAAGGAATGAAGGGCCCGTGATCGCTACTTGGAATGAACTCAAAAGGGTCATGCGACAAAGGTTCATACCTAGCTACTACCATAGAGATTTGCACCACAAACTGCAAACTCTAACTCAAGGTAGCATGTCGGTTGAAGAGTACTATAAGGAGATGGAGATGGCCATGATCAAAGCTGATGTACGTGAAGACCCCGAGGCTACTATGGCACGATTCGTGTGAGGGTTGAAGCTCGAAATTGCTGATATTGTGGAGCTTCAACACTACCTTGAAATTCATGAGTTATTGGACAAAGCAATCAAGGTGGAAAGGAGGTTCAAGAGGAGGGGTAACAATCGGCCAAACACTAACCTCCAAGGGGAAGGTTGGCGAAATCAACCACCAAAGAAAGAGGAGAGAGGATCGGAACCTTCCAATTGGAACAAGCCTGCCATGGCTTCACATGGTCTCTCCAAGCCCGGTGCAAATCCCTCAAAGCCGAATGGAGCTCCTTCAAGATCAAATGCAAGAGGCAATCCAGACCCTAACTCGGGTGTTTCCAAAGTTAGGAACCGAGATGTGAGGTGTTTCAAATGTCAAGCATTCGGCCATATTGCATCACAATGTCCAAATCAACGAGTGATGTTTGTGAAAAATGGAGAAGCTGTGACCGATGACGAAGAGGATGATTGCAAGGGAATGCCACATCTTATGAGAGATGAAGAGGAGATCATTGAACAACCAACTCTTGATAGACTCGGTCATACATTAGTTGCTCGAAGGGCATTGTCTACTCAAGCTAGTGTAGATGAACTTCAAAGAGAAAACATCTTTTACACTAGATGTTATATCCAAGAGAAGGTTCATAATTTGGTGATTGACCCTGAAAGTTGTACAAATGTGGCAAGTGCTCTCATGGTGGCAAAGCTGAATTTGCCAACTACCAACCATCCACATCCATACAAGCTTCAATGGCTCAACAATAGTGGAGAGGTACGTGTACTTAAACAAGTACTAGTTCCTTTTCGCATTGGTAGATTTGTAGATGAAGTTTTATGTGATGTAGTGCCTATGCAAGCTGCACATATTATCCTTAGGCGTCCTTGGCAGTTTGATAGGAGGGTTAGTTGGGATGGTGTTACCAATCGTTATTCCTTCTCTCATTGTAACAAAAAGGTGATACTTGTACCTCTTACACCCCAACAAGTGCATGAGGATCAAGCTAGCCTTCAAAGGGAGTTTGAACTAGCTAATAAGAAATAGAAAGAACAAAAGAGCCGTGATTTGGATACCACCTGAGAGGTAAAAAGAAAGGGTAAAACCGAATCCAACTCTCTGAAAGGGGCTGAAGGTAATTCGGTCAAGGAAGGGAACAACAGAGTGTTACTTGCTAAGGCTAAGCATGTGCGCAAAGCCTTATTGTCTAATCAACCAGTTTTCCTTCTTATGTGTAAGGTTGTGCTTACTTCTACTAACCAACTCGATGTTTCCTTGCCTAGTGTCTTCACTAAACTTTTACAGGACTATCGGGATGTGTTTCCTGAGGATATTCCTAGTGGTCTACCACCGGTGAGGGGAATTGAGCACCAAATAGATCTCATTTCTGGGGCTTCCTTGCCCAATAAACCACCATATAGGACTAATCCTGAGGAGACTAAGGAATTGGAGAGGCAAGTAGCTGCTTTGTTAGAGAAAGGTTGGGTGAAGGAGTCACTTAGCCCATGTGCGGTACCCGTATTACTTGTCCCCGAAAAGAATGGAACGTGGAGGATGTGCACCGATTGTCGTGCCACTAATGCCATCACGGTAAAGTATCACCATCCTATACCACGTTTAGATGACATGCTTGATGAACTTCATGGTGCCGTTATTTTCACTAAAATTGATCTTAAAAGTGGTTATCATCAAATTAGGATAAAAGAAGGAGATGAATGGAAAACTGTATTTAAGACTAAACATGATTTGTATGAGTGGTTAGTCATGCCATTTGGCCTGACTAATACCCCTAGTACCTTCATGCGTTTGATGAACCATGTCTTACGTGCTTTCTTGGACAAATTTGTGGTAGTCTACTTCGATGATATCCTCATTTATAGTAAAAGTTTAGATGAGCATGTTGAGCATGTTAAAGCTATTTTAGAGGTTCTTCGAAGGGAACACTTGTATGCTAATCTTCAAAAGTGTATCTTTTGCACTAATGAGGTTGTGTTCCTAGGATATGTTGTAAGTGCGCAGGGTATACATGTTGACCAAAGCAAAGTGAAGGCCATCATGGAGTGGCCGACCCCTACAAGTGTTAGTGAGGTAAGGAGCTTCCACGGGTTGGCAAGCTTCTATAGACGTTTTGTCAAGGACTTTTTAACCATTGCCACGCCTCTTACATCCATTGTGAAGAAGAACCAACCATTTTATTGGGGAGATGAACAAGCTAAGTCTTTCCAATTACTTAAACACAAACTCACACATGCACCTGTACTTAGTTTACCTAACTTTGAAAGAACTTTTGAAGTTGAGTGTGATGCTTCTGGTATAGGTGTTGGGGCCGTGTTACTTCAAGAAGGGAAGCCAATTGCCTACTTTAGTGAAAAGCTCAATGGTGCTTCGTTGAATTACTCAACATATGATAAGGAGCTTTATGCACTTGTTCGAGCATTGTAAACTTGGTAGCACTACTTGAAGCCTAAGGAGTTTGTTCTACACACTGATCATGAGTTGCTTAAACATCTCAAGTCTCAAAACAAGCTGAGTAAGTGACATGCACGTTGGATCGCTTTCATTAACACTTTTCCATTTGTGATCAGGTACAAAACCGGCAAGAGCAATGTAGTGGCTGATGCATTGTCAAGGAGGTATACTCTAATCACTACTCTTGATGCAAAATTGCTTGGTTTTGAGTTGATTAAAGAGGCATACCCTGATGATTCTGATTTTGGTAAGGAATATTCAAATTTTCCTAAGTGTAGCCGAGAGGGTTATTCTATGTCCCATGGGTTTTTGTACTTTAAAGATAAACTGTGCATCCCTAGTTGTTCTTTGCGTGAATTACTTGTTAGGGAAGCACATGGTGGCGAATTAATGTGCCACTTTGGAGTGTCTAAGTCACTTTCTATACTCCACGAGCACTTCTATTGACCAAAGATGAGGCGAGACGTGGAACGTGTTATCCAAAGGTGTGTCACTTGTCATCTTGCCAAATCCAAGGTACACCCGTATGGACTCTATACTCCATTACCTATTCCTGCCGTTCCTTGGGTTGATTTGTCTATGAATTTTGTACTTGGTTTGCCTAGGACTCGGTATGGTCATAATTCCATTTATGTGGTTGTTGATTGTTTTTCAAAAATGGCACACTTCATTCCTTGTCACAAAACGGATGATGCTAGGCATGTTTCTCACTTATTCTTTAGAGAGATTGTTTATTTGCATGGTATGCCACGTACAATTGTTTCTGATAGAGACGTTAAGTTCCTTAGTTACTTTTGGAAATCTTTGTGGGGAAGGTTAGGAACTAAACTCTTGTTTTCTACTTCTAGTCATCCTCAAATGGATGGGCAAACTGAGGTAGTTAATAGGACACTCTCTACTTTGTTACGTTCACTTACAAAGAACAATTTAAAGACTTGGGAAGATTGTTTGCCACATGTAGAGTTTGCATACAACTGCACCGTTCATAGTGCTACACACTACTCACCCTTTGAAGTTGTGTATGGGTTTAATCCACTCACACCACTAGATTTATCTCCATTGTCTACTTCTCAACATACTAACATGGATGGTTTGAAACGGGCTGAGTATGTTCGAGATTTGCATGCAAAGATAAGAGTTAATATTGAAAAGAGGACCCTACAATATGTTCAAGGAGCTAATAAAGGTCGTCAAAAGGTTGTATTTGAACCAGGTGATTGGGTATGGTTTCATTTGCGCAAGGAAAGATTTCCCATGCATAGGCGCAACAAGCTCATGCCTAGGGGAGATGGGCCTTTCCAAGTTGTGGAGCGCATTAATGACAATGCATACAAGTTGGACTTACCAGGTGAGTACGGGGTACATGCCACTTTTAATGTGTCTGACTTGCAACCTTATCTTGCAGGAGATGAGTTTGATTTGGGGACAAATCGCCTTCAAGAGGAGGGGAATGATAGCAACTCGAGTAGGGACCGACCAATGTCAAGTAAAGAGCTAGTGGTTCCGTGAGGTCCAATTACAAGGAGTCGGGCTAAGAAACTTCAAGAGGCTATGCAAGCCCTAGTTCGTCAAGTTCAAGTGCAAGATGGAGGGTCAAGTGAAGCTCAAGGGCTCATAGCTGATGATCTTAAACTTTGCACACTTGTTCAAGTGATTGAAGCAGAAAATAAAGAAGCTTAGTTCTATTTAAGGTTGTTGTTAACTCGGCCAATCATTGGTTCCATTATGGCCGAATGGTTTTGTTATATTTCCTAATTTATTTAAGTTAGTTTTGAGTCTTCAATTCAGGCAGCTTAAGTTTTAGGGTTTCTTTGTAAAGGCTATAAATAGTCTTTCTTCTCAAAGAGAACATGGATACGATCAGAATTTTACTCCCGTTTTTTTCACTTGTGTGATAACAACTCTCTTTCTAAGAGATTCTTCTTTGAATACTTGAGAATTTACTTGGGTGTTCATTGGACTTATCAATCAAGAATCACACTTGATTGTGGCGTCTTCTACCTTGTTCCTAGGTTCACTTATTCAAACTCTTGTGGGTTGAGATTAAATTCTAGGTTCGCAAGTTGTTCGTCTAGTGGAGTTAAGGAATTCCGCCCTTAACTTGATATCATCATCTAGATCCGGGACTAATGGGATACGAGTTCAGGCCTTCTTGGTGGGTTCGTATCATAAAGAGTTAGAGTGCTTACCCCTAGAAAGGGAGATAGTTTTTAAGGTTGATGTGACTCCAGGGGTAGTACCTATCTCTAAAACGCCGTATAGAATGGCTCCGGCCGAATTGAAGGAGTTGAAACTACAATTACAAGATTTATTAGAATGGGGCTTTATAAAGGAAAGTGATTCACCATGGAGAGCCTCGATATTGTTTGTTAAAAAGAAAGATGGGAGTCTGAGACTGTGTATAGACTATTGAGGTTTGAACGATGTTACCATCAAGAATAAATACCCTTTGCCTCACATTGATGAATTGTTTGATCAATTACAAGGGACAGTAGTATTCTCGAAGTTAGATCTCAGGCAGGGTTACTACTAGTTTAGGATTTTGAAAAAGGATATACCCAAAACTGCTTTTAACTCGAGGTACGGACATTTCGAGTTCGCAGTAATGCCCTTTGGATTGACTAATGCGCCTGCGAATTTTATGGATTTGATGCATAGAATCTTTAAGCCTTATCTATATCAGTTTGTAGTAGTGTTCATCGATGATATATTGGTGTACTCTAAGACCTTGGAGGACCATGAGAAACATCTGAAAATTAGTTTGCAAACCCTGAGAAAACATCAATTGTATGCTAAGTTTAGCAAGTGTGAGTTTTGGTTGAAAAAAGTGACATTCTTAGGTCACATAATTTCCAAGAACGGGATTAAAGTAGATCCAACCAAAATTGAAACAGTTGTAAAATGGAAGCAACCGGAAAATTCTATTGAAATTCGAAGTTTTTAGAGTTAGTAGGGTATTATCGGAGATTTATCAAAGATTTTTCTAAAATTGCTGGACCCATGACTGAGTTAACTAAGAAAAGTGGGAAGTTTATATGGAGTTTTAAGTATGAAGAAAGTTTTCAAGAGTTGAAGAGACGTTTGACAAGAGTACCGGTATTAGTTTTGCCAAATGGAAAAGATAGTTTTGTGGTCTACACAGATGCTTCAAAGGAAGGTTTGGGATGTGTATTGATGCAAAATAATAAGGTAATAGCGTATGCCTCTAGGAAGTTAAAGTCCCACGAGAGGAATTACCCAACTCATGACTTAGAGTTAGTGGCTGTGGTGTTTGCATTAAAGAAGTGGAGACATTACCTCTATGGGGTAACATTTGAAGTTTTCACCAACCACAAAAGCCTTAAGTATTTGTTTTCCCAAAAGGAGCTAAACTTGAGACAACGTAGGTGGATGGAATTTCTGGAAGATTATTATTGCATGATAAAGTACCATCCAGGAAAAGCCAACGTAGTGACCGACACTTTAAGTCGTCAAGTGCAAGTGGCAAGATTGATGATTAAAGAATTGCACTTGTTGGAAGAGATCAGTTATTGGAACCCTCGACTTGAACTGAGAAAAGTGATCTTTCGGAATATCGTCGTGAAATCCACTTTGTTGGAACGTATCAAGGAAACTCAGGAAAAGGACATTGAAGTGTAAAAGTGGTTGGAAAAAATCAAAAAGGGAGAAAAGTCGAATTTTAATTTGGGAGTAAATGGTGTGTTGAGGTTTTGGAACCGGATAGTGGTGCCAAAGGATGAAGGGATTAAGAATGAAATTTTGGAAGAACCACACAGATCTAAGTATACGGTACATCCTGAAGGGAACAAAATGTACCAAAACTTGAAGAGTTTGTACTAGTGGGAGAGCATGAAAAGGGAAATTGCTCAATTTGTCCAGACCTGTCTAATTTGCGAACAGGTTAAAGTTGAACATCAGAAATCATCAGGTCTTTTGCAACCCTTAGAGATACCTGAGTGAAAATGGAAAAATATCACCATGGATTTTGTATCTGGATTACCTAGGACACAAAGAGATTATGACGCCATTTGGGTAACAGTGGATAGATTGATCAAATCGGCTCACTTTTTGCCGATAAGTATGAAATACTCACTGGAGAAGTTGGCGAAATTGTATTTGGATGAGATCACAAGGTTAAACGGGATACCTGTAAGTATTGTGTCCGATCGAGACCCTAGATTTGTCTCGCAATTCTGGCAAAAGATACAAGAAGTGTTGGGGACTAAGTTGAATCTTAGCACCACATATCATCCTCAGACCGATAGACAGTCTGAGAGGACGATCCAAATTCTTGAGGACATGTTGAGGACCTGTGTTTTGGATTTTGAAAAAAGTTGGATTAAGTACTTAACTTTGGTAGAATTTGCTTATAACAATAGTTTCCACTCTTCCATTCAAATGGCTCCGTACGAAGTACTTTATGGTCGGAAGTGTAGGTTTCCGATTTGTTGGGATGAAGTAGGTGAACCGAAAATCTTGGACCCGACTACAGTATCTTGGATTGAGGAGGCGAATGAAAAAGTAAAGTTGGTACGCCAGAGAATTCAAATTGCACAGAGTCGCCAGAAGAGTTATGCAGATAACAGAAGGAAGACTTAGAATTTGCAGTTGGAGATCAAGTTTTCCTTAATATTACTCATCTGAAAGCGAGTTTGATAGCAGGAAGAGGAAAGAAGTTGCAACAGAGATTTGTAAGGCCTTATAGGGTTATCCAACGCGTGGGAAACATAGCGTATAAATTGGAATTGCCACCGAGTCTATCTCAAATTCATGATATTTTTCACGTGTCCATGCTCAAGAAATATCATCTAGATCCATCACATATCCTGCAACCAGAGAATGTTGAAATTGATGAAGCACTGACTTATGAGGGAAAACCGATAAAGTTTCTAGATAGTAAGGTGAAAGAGTTGAGGAACAAGCAGATTCCATTGGTAAAAGTCCTATGGAGGAACCACGGACTGGAGGAAGCAACCTGGAAGGTTGAAGAAGAAATTCGAGAAAAGTATCCATACCTGTTCTCAAATCAAGATATAATTTCGAGAACGAAATTTTCTTAAGGGGGAGAGGATGTGAGAACTCGTGTTTTATTTCTAAAATAATTATTTTTTTTATGATTATTTACCCTAGTATTAGTTAAATATATTATCGTTACAAGAATTTCTTTTAAGTTTCGCTTTATCGCGCGCGAATCGGAAGTTTGCATATATCGAGCCAGAACGATTAAATGGAGACTTAAGAAATTTATTTTAAACCACTAAGAGTGAATAATAATAGTATTAAAGGAGTTACATTGGAGGTTTAGTACACAAGTGAAACAAAATCGAGAGAAAACGGATACGAAACGCCCGCGCGAACACTATTCCTAGTTGACTTTTGGAGGAATTTTGGCCACAAATCACACAAGCTTCTCCAAGAAGCTTCATTCACCAACTCACACTCTCACTCCTCCCTCTCAAGCTCGGCCGAAACACTCCCAAGGAAGAGGAAGAAAGTTCATCCCATTTCACTTCCATTCTTGCAACTTTTTCATTTCAAATCTTTCACACAACACCTAAACAACTTGAAGAGTAACTTAATCTCGGTGGAGGACATCTTTCTTGCGGTTTTCTTGGAGCTTTGGTGACCGAAAATTCTGGTTCTTCAAGAGGTATAAGATACACTTCACTCTTTCCATTTAAAACAAGATCTATGGTTGGATTTGCAAGGGTTTGTAACCCAAAACTTGATCTAGGTAGATGACTTGAAGAAATTTATTTTCTTGCTCTTAAATGTTAGGCTAGATGACTTGAGGAGAACATTAGATAGCTGTCTTCAGGATCTAATGTGTCATTTGTGTTGTTTATGTGCTAAACTAGACGATATGGGTTAGAAAAGTTGAAGGAAAATAGAAGGAGAGTTGCGCATGGATTTGGCCAAAATCTGTCCTATTTTTGCCGTGCCTTTAGTTCAAATTTTTTATGCTCAAATAACTTTGAAACTGATGTATATATGTTGTGTAGAAAGTTTCTACCAAAAATTATTTGAATTGGTTGAGTAAAATTTGAGTTTTGGGCAAGAACAAATCTGGAAAATCGTATAGTAGAGGTCCAATGGTAGTCTTCTTTGAATGAACATATCTCTATCTACGGAAGTCGGAATTGAGTGCTGTCAATGGCATTCAAAACTAGACATCCGTAGTTTTCTAACGGTGTAAAATTCACCTTCTAATTCGAACCGAGGCATCTGTAGTGACTGATCAAAGTCTCATGTTTTGTTCTGCTATTCTGATCGAATGATAGTGTGAAGCTGCAAATTGTGGCTTGAATTTGAACTACTTGCAACCTTATTTTTAAAATGACCTATTTTGATGAAAGTTAACCTTATGAATCTAGTTTTCAACGCCACTAACCATTCTCAAATTCAAGTTGTATCAAGTGAGATATGGTCTAATTCCCGAACTGCACCAAAGCTGGAAAACCCTAATTTTGCTAGCCGACTGGCCTAGTTTGACTTGGGACATGTTGTTTTGAAAATTTTGGGTGTCAATCACCTACCACATATATATTAAATGTTTCTTGGACCTTAGTTTCATAAATGAACCAAAATGGGGCTGATTTCATGGTGCAAAGTTTTTGAAAAGGGAAATAAAGCAAAAAGACAGATTTGCTTTGGGAAATTTCCTAAACTTTGGTAATTTTGTTAACCACCTTTTCGTATGAGTTTTTGAGTGAAAATTGATAGGAGAGTAGTAATCATATGGAAGTTGAATTGTACCAATTTTGGTGTCAATCTAAGACCATTTCGATATACAAATGATGTGCCAAAGTTGTTCTTCAAATCTGAAAAATTAACCAAACATTCTTCATTTTGGGCCAACTTTAACCTACTATATCTTTTTGCTCAAAACTCTGAATTTAGTTCTGTGTGTCCTGTTTGCAACTTTGTTAGGAACTCATACTGTGTTACAAATTTCAAAAGCTAGTTCACTTTTTGTGAATTTTGCCGAATTTCCAAAATTTGCCGAAAAACATGGCTAAAACTGTCTTGTATGCTCAAATCAGCCACTTTGAGTTGAAATTTGAATGTCTTCCGTTTAAAATCTTGGAAAAGTGTCTTCTGAGAACTTTTAGTACTTTGGATCTAGTTTCCAACGGTACAAAGTTTTCCAATTTTAGACCTATTGAGTGAAAGATCTGGTTTTTCAAATATTACCCCTTAAAACTGAATTTTTTCGATTGGTAAGGAAATGAGTTTTTTGGAAACTCTTCCCTTTCCTTCGATGTTGATTGACCGTTTTAAACTTGATTGCCGTGGAGGAAAATCAGTTTTCCTTTTATTATTAAACCCCACCTTTGAGTTTCAATTATCGAGTAACTAAGGCTCTTTTCATGATATTTTCTTAGTATTGTACAAGTGTACAATCTTCTTTGTTAACAAGGGATTTATAAGCAATAGTGTGCGATAGCCAATTATTGTTTGCTCAAACGCTCAAGGGGACCTTTAAAAGAATCTCGAAATGGACGCCTAAAGGCTTGCTTGAGCACTTGCTCCCTTGTTTTGTGTGGTGAGTGTCAAGTGCATGATTTGTTGCAATTATGTGAATTGCTTCTTATGGATTGAATGGTTTATAAATGTTGATCACACTCATTCTCTTTTAACTGATTGAACAACTGAGCTAAACTGCTCTTGACTGAACTGTAACTGAATTGTATGGATGTCATTGGAGTGAATCTCCTCGACTTATAACTGAATTGTATGAACGTCATTGGAGTGAATCTTCTCGACCTATAACTGAATTAGGGGACGCCCAAACTCATCGACCGACCTTGCGACTCGAGCCGGCAAGGGCTTGGTCGGAAGGTTGGTGAGCCATGAGAAAAACTGTAAGTTTGATCTATTGAAGAGATCTCGCTTGGCCTACTCGAGTAGTAGCGCCTTTTATTGAAGTTCGGGCTCGGTGCGGTGCATGGTGGACGGAACTGTGAAATAAGTGGAGTTCTACGGACTTAAAATACCGACCCGATTGACGGAGTGTCATCGCGGGGAGGTAATTGAATGAGGCTTGGCGAAACAAGTGGAACCTAACTCCTGAGAGCTCCCGTATCCTCCAAGATTGTGTTTAATTGAAATTTGTGAATTACTTGAATGTTACCGTTTCATTTCTTGCCTAATTGCAATTGCTATTTGAACTATGTGTTTTGCATGCTTTCTTGGCCTCACTGAGCGTTAGCTCATCCCATTAGATTTATTTTCCTTAACAGGAACCGAAATGGAAGGAGATACGGACAAGCCGACTTGAGGCACTTTTGTATTAGGATTTTCGATTATATTCGACTAGACATATTTTGGAAGTTGTATATTTTGAAAAAATTGATGTATTTTGAAACTTGTGATGTAAGGTTGAATATTCATGTATGGAAATAACTTATTGCCTCTATTCCAACTTTCATTGTTAGTATTACACTTTAAGCTTGAAATGGAATTGTGTAGAGTCCTGGCGAAAGTTAGGCAAGCGTCCCACCGATATCCTTTAGTTTGCCTTAGGAAGAAGTGGGGGCGTCACAGAACTGGACGATTCTTTAGCCTATGAGGAACGACCCATTCGAGTACCGGATAGGAAGGTGAAGGACTTGAAAAATAAGCAGATTTCACTGGTTAAGATTCTATGGAAACACCATGAGGTGGAGGAGGTAACCTGGGAGGTGGAGAAAAACATGCAAGAGAAGTACTCTGAGCTATTTACGAATAAAAAGGTATGAATTTCGAGGTCGAAATTCTTTTAAGGGGGAGAGAGTGTGAGGACTTGAAAAATTCCCTTTTATTTTAAATCAATTACTTTATAATAGTTTTACTACTCATTTACTCCCTCAATAGTTGGAATGAAGAATAGAATTAAGAGTTTTCCCTTTACTTTTATAGTTAGAGTAAACTAGGATTTTTACGTATTTTGGTAGTATGATTAATCGGTAAGGAGTGGGTACTAAATTTGGTGGTTAAGAGTGAGTTTTATATAAGAGAAAGTATGTGATTAGAAGTGCTATTAATAAATTAGTGAACTATTAGTCAAAACACAAGTACGCGAGAGTTGAGGAAAAACGACTTGAACCAACGTGCACCGTTTGCTACCGAGTGAGTACACCATTTGAACACTACTTTATTACCTTAATCTCCTTACTTTTATTTCAGCAAAATTAGCCCCAAAATATCCCTCAAGGCAGCCGAAATTTTGGACTAAATAAAAGGGGAGAAAAGAAAAAATTTTGAAATTTAACCATGAAGCGACATTTGGCGGAAATCAAACCAACTTTGACTAAGCAAATTTCCTTCCTTCTTATCTTCAAATTAGCTTCTTTTCTCCTTCATTTTTTTCTTGTTGGTCGAGAGTGAGGAGAGGAAAAAGAGAGGAGAAAGTTTGCAACTCTAACCTTGAATCCATCTTTGTTTGAGTGAAATCAACAAAACCAAACCGATTAAATTTGCCTATTGGTGCATGGAAAACTTGGTGTGGTGAAATTTTTGGAAGATAGTGATTTGTTTCTCACTTGCAAGAAGTTTTTGGAAGGTATAAGGCTTAAACTTCCTTTTCTCTTGCTTGATCTTGCTAATTTTGGTATAGAAACTTTTAATCTTGACTTGCTATAGTTGATTTTCTAGTTTTGGTGGTGTAGTAGAATTTTCAGTTAGGGTTTACCTTTTTCAGTTTTGATTAGTGTTGTTTAACTAGTAAATGATGTTATTGAGCTTGGAAATGGAACTTGTGAAGTGATTATGGGTTTGAGTGTGACTTTGTAGAGTTAAAAGTTGAATTTCCAGTAATTGGTAGTGAATTTCAGTTCTGCCCTGTTTTTAGTATCAACTTGGGCTGCCAATCTCTCTATGTTTTAGACTGAATCACCTTTTGGACAAAACATGAAAGTTATAGGGTTTTGAGTTAAATTTCTACCTGCAAAATTTCAGATCAATTAGATCATTTGAGCTTAGGATTTAGCCAGAGCACTCCTGACTGCATAAAAAATTCAAATTTTTCCTAACCTGTTTTTCATGTGCTTCTGACCATCCCTTTTTGACCTTGAACATATGAGAACTGAGTAACGATGTCTTTATAGGAAATGTAAGTTTATGTCTTAGCTTCGAAACGCCATAAAATTTACGCTGATCCGATATCCCTAACTGCAGTTATGATCAAAACACCGAAGGATAACAAATCTGCCACTTCTAATTTCTTCTTTAAAACTGGTTTCCAGCTTTGATCTTGATAGTTTCATTGCTAGAATTGACTTGTAGTTGGATGATATTGAGCCTAGTTGAAGAGCTATTTTGTTAAGATTACTTATGTGTTGAATTTGGGTTGAGTTGAGAAAAATAATGAAGTCATAAGTGGCTGGAAAAAGCGAAATACAAAGGGCATGCTGCCCAAATTTTCGCTCAAGGGTTAGGCGAGTGAACTTGAGACTTGAGCGATGATTTGAAGTCGAAGTGAATTTGGATTGTTTATGGTAGTCAAGTTACAGTTAGTAGATGTATATGAGCTAAATTTGGCCAAAAGTCGTACCCTTTAAAAGGTGAAGGCAGCAATCAATAGAAATACGTTTTCCTCGTCTTTTAGACTCAAATGCAAATTCCAAAGTTTTAATTGCTTCTTTAGCAACACCAAAAGAGCGAACATGAATTTTCTAGAGTTTGATAAGTAACATGAATACTACCTAAATGAGTTTCAGTTACTTGATTTTCTTTAAGTGAAACTCTTAAGTTTCGAACTCTAGTTGATTTCAAACTCTTAAATGATGTTTTATCGTACATTTGAACTTCAAATAAGGAGTTGTACCTAAGCGTGATCCTAAGAAGCACCAAGTCTTTGGTGAGTGCTTCCAAATACCTGATTGAACTTGACACTTGTTTTAAATGCTTGACCAACGTGGTCGGATGAGATTTGATTGATTTGGTCGGACAAGAGTGTACTTTATCACACTTGCCCTAATGTGATATATTCTTGTTCATTGGTTGCAATTGACTTGATATACATGCATATGATTCGCATCCTGTCTGGAATTCCAGAAATTCTGTGGCTAGTTAATCGAGTCGAGCCGGCAAGAGCCTGGTCGATTAGATGATGAACCCTGGGTCTCTAGTTTTGTCGAGTGGAGTGATATCTTCTCGACTAATCGGTATATTCGAATATTACCACACGTGTTTATCTGGACGTTCGGGCCCGGTAAGGGGGTTGAATGGTGGACGGAGATTGGTGTTAAGTAGGGCACTACTGGATTGATTACTTTACTTGAAAGTTGACGGAGTGTCAACTATTCCTTGATCAAGCTATGGTGGAGCTATTTTGCAATAGCAGTTGTATCATTTTACTTGACATGTTCAATATCCAGCGATTGGCTTTATGAAGTATTATTACTCATTTTCTTGACTTGTTAAGCTCGCTACTTTGCTACTTTGATACTTTCAATTTTAATTAATGGTCAACTTGCTATTTGGAACCTCATTGAGTTTCAACTCACTCTATTAGATTTGTTTTCTTTACAGGAGGTACGAGCGAGGGCGTGAGGCTGGTATAGGCTGACATAGTCTAGTTTTTGAAAATTTGCGATTGTACTCACGCTAGTGCTCGATTAGGACTGAATGTGTCTGGAACTCATATCTTTTGTTATATTTGGGATTGTAAGAATGCTCGAGACAGAAATGAATGTAAATGTACGTTCCAACCTTGGGAACGGTTATTTCATTGACTTTTGAGGTTGTGAACTATTTTATTTGATGTAAGTGAGAGTGAGTTCTGGCGAGAGTTGGGCAGGCGGTCCGCTAAACTCTGGGATACACCATAGGGGGAGGTAGGGTCGTCACATTAGTAATTCAAATTCCTTCTATTGTTGAGATAAATATATATGACTTGAAAATTTCTTATTTCGTTTACTTGGAAATGACCATTATGTGATTATAATTTGTGCATTCATAGAAAAATATATCATGTAAAGTGGAGATAATTATGCATGCATTTTACATATTTGATGAAATTTCTTCTCTTTACTTGATTTTACATAGTTACGTGATGAATATGGTCACTAAGTATAACACTCTTCTCATGATTAAGCTTTTGAGGGACTTGCTTTGAAAAAAAATGAAAAAAAGGAAAAAAAGGAGAATAAGAAGCTGTTTTACTCCAATGGTTTTTGTACTTAATAACCGGGAGTCTTCATCTACAAATGTTGACTTTCGCGTAAACGGTACTTGAATTAAGAGTATGCAAAACAACTTGAGTATGTGAAATGTTGAGTAACCGGGGATCTTCATCTAAAATTGTCGAGCTTCGCATCAAAAGGCACTTTCACAACTTGAGCAATATTTAGCTATATTATATTAATAAATCCCTCTCTAAGTTGAATAAGAAAATGATCATGGGATTAGAAAGGATTTTTGTTGGCCATATGAGTTACTTGCTTGTGAAATTGGGTAAGGATGAGAAATTTATTTGAACTAATTACAATTGTGGTATAATTAGCTCTCCTTTACTTGATATTATGAGTACGTAAGGATTAATGAATGACTACATAATGGTTGTTTACCTTGTTTTTGAGAAAATGAAATTGAATGGTGCACATATATTTATTTTTAAAATTTTGGATTATTATTGATGTGTATTTCTAATTGCTTGAGGACAAACAATGGTTCAAGTGTGGGGATATTTGATAAGTATATATTTTACGTATTTTAAGTGTGTTTTATTAGTTAGTTTTGGTGTGTTTTAGTTATTTTTATAGCTAATTAACTAGGTTTCTAGTGAAAATATGCATTTTTGTGGTTTAAAGTGTAAAAATTACATTTCTATGAATTTTAATGGTGAAAACTTCATGCTTTTATAGGTTTAAGAATTCAATCATCAAATGGAGTGATTTGAGAAGATATTTAGATGATTGATGATGATTTAAAGTGGTTTAAAAAAGACATGAAGTGCAAAACATTCAAAGGAGGAAACGCAAGTTAAGATAGCTTTGATACCTTGTGGTATTTCGGCTATATATTGAGTTACAAGTATTAGATTGAGGTAATTCTTGTACCATTTTGAAGCTAAGACATAGATCTACATTTTCTATGAAGACATCGAAATCTAGTTTAGTTGTTTTCATAGTCAAAAGGTTGAAATATAGAAGTACAACTCAGTTGTCGAAAGCTGAAACAGAGCTCTAACAATTTGATAGTGTGTTGGTCATATCTCAGCCCACAGACCTCCAAATGGGATGATTCTTGAGGCATTCAAAACCTAACTAAAAGGGCTACAACTTCGATGTTCTGCACAAGAGTTAGTTCGGCCTCCATCATTGAGAAAATAGCAGTTGAAATGGTGCCAAATGCACAGAAATGAAAATGTGACTTGATGAATACGTGATTTGAAGTCGCGTATTCCTCAATTTCGGCTGCAACTTGCTCTACAACTTGTGTTTTTTTCACACAAGCATTTTTTACCCATTTTCCTGCAAGAATATCGGTGGAAACAGCCCAAGACAACTGCAAAAGAAGCTTTACAACTCATTTCTAGCTTGTTTGTGGGCTCAAGGTAAGATTAAACACTTTGTCTCTTGCATGAATTCTCTCTATAAATAGTATTCTTCGGAGAACATTTTCAAAACTTTGGAAGGTTAGAGAAACTCCACAAAAATGTAGTATTCACTAGAATTTTCTTAGTTCATTAGTTAGAGTATTATAGTATAGTTAGTGTAGTTTTTCCTTCTTGTTTTTGTAGTTAGATTTGGATGAAAATTGAGGAGCAAAGATAGAGAGTTTGAAGCTCATGTGACAAGGGTGACTTCTCTCCTATCACTTTCTGTTTTGTATTTGATTTCATGTTTAGCTATAATACAAGTTTGGATCTTGTTTTTCATGTTTAGTTAAAGTTTATGCCCAGAGTATGGATGAACTTTCTATATTTTGTTAGTGATGTTTACTTGATTATTTGATGATATTGTTTTGAGTAAGTTATTTATCACTTTTGCTTTTCTAATCATGATTAACTGGCCATTAGTTGTGATTATCTTAAGGTGTTAAGTTTGCAATGAGAATTGGAATTTAACACTAGTTCAAGGAAGTGATAAACCTAGGAAGTTTACTCGCGAGAGTAGAGGAGCACCTTTGTGGCTTTAGCGACTTGTTTCATGTAATTTCATAGAAGAAATGAACTTATAGTTAATTCATAACCACGAGAGTATGTTTGATTTAGCTACAAATATAGTTGATTTGCCACGAGAGTAGGTTTCACATAAATGAGAAAATTACGCCATAACTAACCAAGATAATAACGTTCACTTCACCGGTAACTTCATTTGCAAGGTAGTAAGGAATTCCATATCTCTAGAAGTTTTCTAGTGTTATTTTCATGACTTTTATGCTTATGGTAGTCTAGATAATAAAGAAGTTCGAAAATCACCGGTAATTGAAAATCTTCCTTGTGGGTTCGACTCTTAATACCCTATACTCGCTCACAACCTGTATACTTGCAGAAAAATCGCGTGTGGGGTATTTAGGAATTATAAATGTAAAACTTGATTGTGGATGAGCTAATTATATATGTATACCCCGCGCATGTCACCAATCTTTTTCCTTGTTCAGCTTTTACTTGAATAGATACATAATACAAGTTCTAATCTAATCCTACAAACTAATAAAAATGGAAAAGCTATGAATGTGGTGGGTTTGTGTCTTGCCTCAAAGGGCAAGACACAACCCATTTTTTCTTTCTCTTTTTGCTCCAAAGCTCTCTTTCTCTCTCAAACTAATTACTAAAAACTAAAGCCTCTAAAGCTCCAGAAAGCTCCCTCTATTTATAATCTTCAAGTTCCCTTGAATCTTTCACAAGAAGCTTGGTTTGGTCTTGAAGAGTCAAAAGCTTACAATAGAGTGACATAAAGTTGACAAAAGTTGATGTGTTGGGCCCAAAAGTGATTGCCAGAGTGTCATGGATGCCGTAAGAAAGAAGGATGAAAAGATGGCTGCAAGTTGTGCAAGTTGAGCAACTTGCAAAAGTTTCTCGCTCAAGTATACGACACGGCATCCGAAGCGAATTTCACTATCCGGCGCCGTATACTGTTAAATACACTTTGTCGAAAAATCCTCTGACGATTAACTGGCTTCACTTCTTCAATCCGATGTCGTATGCTACTCAACACTCTTTCTCTTGCAAAACCTTCTAATGGGTATCCGATTTGGTATCTGACTTGAAATTTACTATCTGGCCCAGTATACTCTCATCCAATCCGGTGATGACTTTTTGTAAATGACCCCGTATTGTCCTTGCTCATCCATCCCTACCAAAATTGACAAACTTTAACAAGTAAAAGGTCACAAGTTTTCCCAAAGTTATTTAAGAACATCAAATATTGTCAAAATAGTCACTCCCGTTGCCTTAGGAGCTCAATTTAATTACAAATGAACTAAAATATACACAAATTATTAGGTAAAATAGACACTTGTCACCTTATTTACTGCAAGTATACAGATCGTTTGTCGAGTATAGGGATATTAGGTGTAGATCCCACAGGGAAGATTGTCAATTACCGATTATTTTCGAATTCCTTTATTATTTAGACTCTTACAAGTGCAAGAAGTTAAATCTACACTACGAACATGAAATAAAAGAAATAAAAATAACAATAAAAAGCTCTTAGGGCTATGGAATTCCTCACTACTCTTGTAAGTGAAATTGTTGGTTAATTGAATGTTATTATTTTGGCTAATTATGGTATAATTTTCTAATATATTTGAAACCTATTTTTGTACTGAATCAGTTATACTTGTAACTAAACCATACCTACTCTCGTGGTTATGAAATTAACTATAAGTTCATTACCTTTGTGAAATTACAAGAAATAAATTACTAAAATCACAAAGGTGTACCTCCACTCTCGTGAGTGTACTCCCTAGGTTTAGCACTTTTTTGAACTAGTGTTAAATATCAATTCTCATTGCAAATTTAATACCTTAAAGTTATCACAATTAATGGCCAGTTAATCATGATTAGAAAAGAAAAAATGGTAAATTACTTGTTCAAAATAATATCATCAATTAACCAAGCAAATATCACAAACAAAATATAGAAAGGTTATCCATAACTGTAGGCATAAACTTTAGCTAAACATGAAGAGAATGAAAGAAGAGACTATACTTGTATTTTAGCTAAATATGAACTCAAATATAAAAGAAAAAGTGATAGGAGAGAAGTCACTTTTGTCACATGAGTTCCAAGCTCTCCATCTTGCTCCTCAATTCTTCATTCAAATCTAACTATAAGTATAAGAAGGATAAGCTACACTAACTATACTATACTAATGAACTAAGAAAAACTAGTGAAAACTACATTTTTGATAGTTGATAAGTACAATTTTGTGTGTTTTATTAATATTTTTTGGTGTGTTTTGTTTACTTTTATGGTTAATTAACTAAGATTCTAGTGAAAATATGCATTTTTGTGATTTAAATGTAAAAGTTACATTTCTATAGATTTTAATGGTGAAAACTTCATGTTTTTGTAGGTCTAAAGATTCAATCATCAAATGACATGAATTGAGAAGATAATTGGATGATTAATGATGGTTTGGAGTGATAGAAAGAGATTATGAAGTGCAAAAGATGAAATGCAACTTAATATACGAGAAGGGAGTTTTCCAGTTTTGACACCTTGTGGTATTTCGGCTATTTCTTGTGCTACAAGTATTGGATTGAGATAATTCTTATACCATTTTGAAGTTCACAGATAGATCTACATTTGGCATGAGACATCGAAGTCCAGTTCAGTCATTTTCATTGTCAAAATGTTGAAATACAGAAGTGCATTTTCATTGTCGAAAGCTAAAATAGAGTTTTGACCAGTAGAGGGTATTTTGGTCATTTCTCAATCTACACAGCTCCAAATTGGATGATTTTTAATGCATTGGAAAGCTAACTCAAATATCTACAACTTTCATACAAGAGCTATTTTAGCATCTATAATTGAGAAAATATTAGTTGAAGTTGGACCAAAAACAGAGCAAAGAGAAAATTGACCAGAAATGAGCAAACCTGCAAAAGAGCAATAGTTGGGGTACAATATACAACCTAAGGTTGCGTTTTTGAGGTCACGTATTTGTCTTTTGTGGCTACAACTTGTGCTTTGTTCACACAACCTTTTTGATCAACTTTTCTGCAAAGATTCCTGTTGGAAATGAGCAGATGAGCATGGAAACTTTGAGAAGAAACCTTTGAGAGTTTCAAGAGTCAAAAATGCCAACTAAAAACAACTCATCTTGAACTTGAATCTCTCTATAAATAGCAGCCTTGGAGGACACTTTCACAACTTTGAAAGGTTAGAGAAACTCCACAAAAATATAGTTTTTAATAGAATCTCCTTAGTTCATTAATTAGGGTAGTATAGTATAGCTCGTATAGTTTATCCTTCTTGTATTTGTAGTTGGATTTGGATAAAGATTTGAGGAGCAAAGATGGAGAGCTTGAAGTTCATGTGACAAGGATGACTTCTTTCCTATCACTTTCTCTTTTGTATTTAAATTCATGTTTAGCTATAATACAAATTTAGATCTTGTTTTCATTTTTTTTCATAATTTGCTAAAGTTTATACCTAGAATTATGGATGAACTTGCTATATCTTGTTTGTGATATTTATTTGGTTATTTGATAATATTATTTTGACCAAGTTATTTATCACTTTTGCTCATCTAATCATGATTAATCGCCCATTAATTGTGATAATCTTAAGGTACTACATTTGCAATGAGAATTGGAATTTAACACTAGTTCAAGGAAGTAATAAACCTAAGGAGTACAGTCACAAGAGTAGAGGTGTACTTATGCGGTTTTAGTGACTTGTTTCATGTAATTTCGTAGAATAAATAAGCTTGTAGTTAATTTCATAACCACGAGAGTACGTATGGCTTAGCTACAAGTATAGTTGATTCACTACGAGAGTAGGTTTCAAATACATTAGGAAATTACGCCATAATTAGTTAAGATAATAGCATTCACTTAACCGGTAATTTTATTTGCAAGAGTAGTGAGGAATTCCATACCTCTAGGAGCTATATATTGTTATTTATATTACTTTTATCTCATGTTTATAGTGTAGAGTTGATTTCTTACTTTTGTGATAGTCTAAATAATAAAGGAGTTCGAAAAAAATCGTAATTGACAATCTTCTTTGTGGGGTCAACCTTTTATATCCTATACTTGCTCTTGACTAGTATACTTGCAAAAAATTGCATATGGAGTATTTAGAATTTATAAATGCAAAAATTGATTGTGAAATGAGTTTATTGTTATATATATATCCCATGCTCATCAAGTTTTGGGCGCCGTTGCTGGGGAAAATTTGCTCAATATCGGTGCTAAGAACTACTTTATTAATTTAGACAATTTTACTTATTTTTGTTGTGTCTAGTGTCTTGTTGAGTCATTTGTTTTGTGTTTAATATCTTGTTTTTGTAAGTGTTGAGTCACTTATTCTTCTTGACTAAATTTGTTTTTGATTTACTTTGAAAACATGTTTAGGGACTCACAGAGAGTAGGAAACAAGGGCGAACAATGCTTGACAAATGGAAGATCGGCAATGGATAGTTACCATGTGCAAAACTCTGTGGATAGAGGTAACCAAGAAATTACCAAAGGTATGTCCTTTGAAGACGGTTTAAGGAGTTTAAAGGCTAAATTTGATTATATAACGTTGGACACCATTATGCATGAGATTGAACAAAAGTAGAATGTTAATAATTTTAATTCTAATCATATGCTTTGTGACTTATGTGGAGATTATCATGCTACTCATACAGGTATACAAGTACAAAATATGGATTATTATGATGAATTGGGGCATTGTAATCCTTGTTTTGATCAAAATGGTCCTAATTGGAACAATTCTTATGTTATGGTTGGGATAATCAATGTACTTATAGTGATTCTCAATGTTATCATAATTACCCACCCAAGTGTATTCAGTATGAATCTAAGCCATCTTGATAATTAGCTATAGAAAATCTAGCAAATACAACCTTGGATCGTTTTGATAGGGTTGAAAAATGATTAGATGAATTAGCTTCTCACTTTGGTAGAATACAAGGTCATTTACATGTTTTGTGTGAAGTTATTTCCTCTAATCATATGCGATATGACCCTAACATGGATGGTGAGCATGTTGCATGTGAAAAGGGATTGCATTTTGATGAAAATGATGCATCTAATGTGTGTTTCAATGAAAAAATATCCATTTCACATGATAATGCCTTTGGAATGAAGTTTGAATCTCAAGAGGCAAGCATGAATGATGTATACATAACCCCTCTTGAGGAGTGTTTTACAAATGAAGGTTCCAAGGTCATTATCGCTCAAGAAGGTTATATGGACGTTCCTTTGGTGAGTACTCAAGTAACGCATATTCAAGGTAATATCTATGAATCACTTTAGTTAGGTAAACCACTTCCACCTCCTATATAATTTGAATATGTGGCTTTTGCTATTAAACCACCTTTTAATGATCCACCACACCCTCTAATGGCGGATTATTCATTGAAAAAATCTCCTTGAAAAATGAGGTTATATATTCGAGTCAACAACTATAAGCAAAAGCGCTAATTGGGAGGCAATCCAATATCTTGGTAATTTATATTAATTTGGTGTGATTTTATATTTAAATTATGTGTTTAAGTTATTTTATTATCTTTCTTTTGTAGGTTTGGAAAATAGAAGCAAAGATGACCAAATGAGATGAAAAAAGTGAAATTTGATCAAGAAACTCCACTCCTCCATTTGAGTAAAAGTCGTTTTTGATTTGTTAAAAAGGAGTAAAATACATGTTTTGACCATTTTACATGTGCACGCATTGATTATTTTGACAAAAAATGATTTAGAATGCATTTTGAGCAATTGGGGTAAAAGTGTAATTTTTAGAAAGTTAGAAATTTCTGCAAAAAAACTGCAGAATGAAGAAAATGCGGGCTCAAAACGCGACCTAAGGTCACATTTTTACATGTCGCGTTTTGTCTTCTACAATTTTGAATAGAAAATGCGAGCATCAAAATGCGACTTCGGGTTGCATTTTCCTAAAGTCACGTATTCCATTCTGCAACTTTATACCAGAACATGCGCGCTAAAAAAACGTGAATTCAAGGCCATGTTTTCAAAGTCGTGTTTTCACCTCTTGTTTTGAAAGAAGAAAACGCGGCTGCAGTCTTTATTTCTTCTCTTCATCTTTACCTCACGTATTTCTCACACTCTTACCCACACTTCACAAATTCTTATTTTTACATCTTTTCCTTACAAGAAATTATCCAACAAACATCATTTGACCTTCATAGAGTCTTTTTAACCAATTAAAATCCAAGAAAAATATCTCAAAAATCGATTGAAGGCTAGGGTTCATATTTTCTAATTTCTTCAGTTAGAGGTCAAATGGGATGATTTTCATAGGGGTTTTGCATTATTTGCATCACCAAACATCACTTTACCAATTTGAGGTAAATTTCTTGAACTTAATTTGATATTTTAAAATTCAACATTTGCATATCTTTTGAGTTTATTAATACACTTTAAATAGTGAATTTGTGATATTATTTGTTGATGTATATAATTTCCATTATGCTTATTTAACATTTTTAAGCATGTTTAAATGATCAAATACGGGAATATGATTATCTATGCAATGTTTTATGATCAATGTGGTTCTTGGTCTGAGAATGTTGTTAAGCATAATTGGATGGTTCAAATTATTAAAATGTGACTTGTTATGATTCTTACATGTTTACATTTCTTATATGGTGACATTTTAGACAATTTGATTGCTTGATCTTCATATAGAGTATGGTTGGATGATGAATTTTGAATATGTGAATAATTTAGCAATTTTAATGATATTTTATAGATGAAATTGAACATGTGCATAATGTCTGTTTCTTAGATTGTGTTTTGCTCCTAATTTTATTGTTATATGGTGATGTTATGATTATCGAGAAGAAAACATGCTTATATTTCATTCTAGGTAAAGAGGGTGATAATTTAAGGAAAATGTTGTGTGATGTTGTGGGAAATTTTGGCAAAAAGTTATTTACAAAAACTCTTCATGTCTTTATCACTTTTGCATCTTTTAACCCTTACCTAGTTTGTTTGTCATTTTGTATTTTAGGTTTTAATACTAATGGTTACAAATGGAACTCATGAAGTTTCCTTTTTGTAGAATTGCGCCAAATGGATCATAAACTTCATACTGGATTGTGAACCTTGATATTCGCGCACTTCAATCACATTAATTTGGGAGTATTCCTTTCTTTATCTTGGTTTCCCTTTTTACACATTGAGAACAATGTGTATTTTAAGTGTGAAAGGAAGGGGAGAATTGAGATTATGTATATTGGTTGTGATTGAAATGATTTGGACTTGCCTTGAAAATATTTGTTGTGCTTAGAAATTGTTTAAACTTGGGTTTGTTGGCAGAGAGTTTAGTCCATTTATAAGGGCTAACTCTGTCAAAATTTTTTCAAAATTGCAAAATTATCCCAAAAAGTTTCAATTTTTTTTTCTTTATCCGAGAGGTAACAAGTTCTATACCATTAGTAATTCAAATTCCTTCTACTTTTGAGATAAATATATGTTATTTGAAAACTTTTTTTCTTATTTAACTTGAAAATGAATATTATGTGATTATAATTTGTGCATTTATGGGAAAATATATCTTGAAAAGTGGAGAAAATTATGCCTAAATTTTGCATTTTGATGAAATTTCTTCTCTTTACTTGATTTTATACAGTTAAATGATAACTATGGTCAATAAATGCAATATTCTTCTCATGATTATTCTTTTGAATGAATGTTATTATTTTTGCGTTTAAAGAAAAGAAGAAGGAAAAAAAAAGAGAAAAAGAAAAAGAAGTAACCGGGAGTTTTCATGCAATGTCAACTTTCCCGTAAAATGGTACTAGAATTAAGAGTATGCAAGACAACTTAAGAATGTGAAGTGTTGAGTAACAAGGAATGTTCATTTAAATATGTCGATCTTCGCATCAAAAGGCACTTTCACAATTTAAGTAAATATTTAGCTATATTTTTTGTATAAATCCCTCTTTAAATTGAATAAGAAGATGAACATGAGTTTAGGAAATATTTTATTGACCATATGAGTTACTTGTTTATGAAATTTGGTAAGGACAAGGAATGGAATTGACCATATGAGTTACTTCCTTTAAAATCTATACTTTAAACACATTTCTCAAATAAAGAGAAGAAATTTCATCAAAATTGTAAAATTTAGACATAATTTTCTCCACTTTACACAATATACTTTCCTACAGATGTACAAATTATAATTACATAATAGTCATTTTCAAATTAAATGAGAAAAGAAATTTTCAAACCACATATATTTGTCTCAAAAGTAGAAGGAATTTGAGTTACTAATGGCATGTAACTTGTTACCCCTTGGATAAAATTGAAAAAAAAAATAAAAAACTTTTTGGGACAATTTTGTTATTTTGGACAAGATTTTGAAAAAATTTTAGCAGAATTTGTCCTTATAAATGGACTAAACTCCCTGCCAACAAATCCAATTTTTGAAAATTTTTAAGCACAAGTCCAATATTTGCAACCAACAAGTCACATTGTCCTCAATGTGTGAAAAAGAAAACCAAGATAAAGAAAGGTATACTTCTCTATTGTTGTGATTGAAGTGCACGAATATGAAATGTCACAAACTGTTGTCCGCTTATTGCCAAAACTTCATGAGTTCTATTGGATAACCATTAATAATAGAAACCTAAAAATTGAAATTGAGAAACAAAGGTGATCACCAAGGCATTAATAAACATAAAACGGCGATCCGTAATTTCGTGCCTTTGTTTTGGTGATGAATACATGAGGTGAAGAAAAAGAAGAACATGAAATAGGAAACTCACATTTTGCTTCTTATGTGAACTGAGCTGCAGAAAATGCGGGTAGAAAATACGCGACTTGACATCGCATTTTCATCAGAGTCGTGTTTCCTGCCTTAAATTTACAAAAATGAATACGCGGCTTCAAGTAATACGTGACCTCAAGTCTACTTTGCCCCATGGCCTGGCCACTGGCCACAGTTTACTTTGCCGATTCACTACGGTTTACTCAAAACGAACTACCAGGGGATTCTTATACCGTTTGAAAGCTCTGAATGTCTAGTTTTGAATGTCGTAAACAGCACTCAATTTTGACTTTTGGTACAAAGAGTTATGTTCAAACAAAGAACCACTGGTTGGCTACCCTGCTAGCAAATTTCCAGATTTCGAACTTTTCCAAAACTCAAGTATTTTTGAAAGACACTTTCTACACACATAATACAACATATATCAAGCAATTTAGCAGCCATATAATTAACAAAAATTTGAAATCCATGCAAGACATCAAAACAGAAATTTCAGCTAGCTCCCTCTCACGGCTTCCTTCAAATTTCTCTCCACTATCCAACCGTAATCAAGCTATAAATCACATAAACAACAACAATCAAGCAATATCCTCAAGTCAGCTACCTCATAGGCCACCTCAAGACCGCTAGCCTAGAATAGAAAGCAAGATAAATGTTTCCTCAAGTCCGCTAGCCTATAAACTCGATTAGGGTTTCAAACCCATGAAAACTAACCTTTAATTTTGGTATAAATCGAAAGATTAAAGGAGATGAAGTGGTTATCCTTTAAACCCTAAATGAAGACCAGATTTTTCCACCAAAATCTCTTCAAGAAACTCCACAAGATGGCACCTTTCTTCAAGCTAGAGTGGAATTCCAAGTGATTTGTGAGTTGGATGAAGAAAAGTAAGCAAACTTGGAGCTAGAAGATGAAGTTTCTCTTCCCCTTGTTCTTCCTTGAGGTTCGGCCAAGAGAGGTGAGAGAGTGAGGAGGGTTTGCTGTGTGAGTCTTGAAGAGGAAGAAAGAAGAAAAGGCTAGTTATAGGTTTGTGCAAAAAGTCAACTTTCAATAATGCTCAATAGTGCATTGTACTACCACTTTCTCTCTTGTTTGTTACACTTATGCACTAATCCTCCAAGGTAATTCCTCTAATATTGTAATTATTCACACTTACTACTCTAATATTAAATCCTCAAATCTCCAATTAGTCACGCGGTGTGACTTTCGAAAAACTTTCAACGCGCGCGGGGTAAAAACTTAATTTAACTCACTCACATCTAATCCCTCAATTAACTTTTCTTAGTCTACTATTGATCATTCTTAATTCTTCAAGGTTATTGCACTCTCGGACCGAATATCGTTTCAAAAAACGTGTATTCGCTATTCTTTACTAAACGAGCCGCAGAAAATTAAATTTACTAACGAGATGTTTTAAAAATATAAATGAGGCATTGTTCCATGTAAATGGATTTAAAATGGTTGAAATAAATTATTCGGAGTAAACGGTTGAATAAATAATTAAATAAGTCAGTAAAATAAAATAAAAGTAAGAAAAATTGGGTTTTCACATCCTTCCCTTCTTAAAAGGAATTTCATCCTCGAAATTCACACCTAGGATAACATCATACCCCTTAATAGTTAAGTTTATCAAATCGATCAACAACTTATTTCATCCTCGAAATTCACACCTAGGATAACATCATACCCCTTAATAGTTAGGTTTATCAAATCGATCAACAACTTACACTCTCCAACCCATATCTCATAATTTCTATTTACCCAATTAGCAATTAAACTTTGATCCCCAATAGGTGTTTTAACTTCCAAGTCATAGGGTAATTTAATCGGTCTCACGTCTACCCCACTCATGAATTTAGAATTTGCAAAAGAGTGTGTGGTACCATAGTCACTTAGAATCTTAGCTAAGCAAATTCCACCAATGTCAAGTACTTACTCCAACTTTCTCCAAAATCCAACATACATGATCTCAACATGTCCCCAAGGGTCTGAATTGTCCTCTCTGACTGTCCATCAGTCTGTGGGTGGTAGGTAGTGCTAAAACTCAATTTAGTTCCTAGCATTTCTTGCATCTTCTGCCAAAACCAAGAAACAAACCGAGGGTCTCGATCAGATACAATACTTACTGGTATCCCATGTAACCTTATAATCTCATCCAAATATAGCTTAGCTAGTTTCTCCAGTGGGTATTCATACTAATCAGCAGAAATGAACAAATTTAGTCAATCAATCTACTATCACCCAAACGGCGCCGTGACCTCTTTCAACAAGTGTAATTCTTTGATCATTAATCCTGCTACTAGCACTTGACGAATTAAAGTATCGGCTACCACATTGGCTTTCCTTGGGTGATAATTAATCGTGTAATCATAATCCTCTAAACTCCACCCATCTACGTTGTCTCAAATTTAACTCTTTTGGGAAAACAAGTACTTAAAGTTCTTGTGGTCAGTAAAACCTCAAACGTCACCCCATATAGGTGATGTCTCCACTTCTTCAATGCAAATATCACAGCCGCTAACTCCAAATCATGAGTTGGATCATTTCTCTCGTGAGGTTTTAATTTTCTAGAGCCATATGCAATCACCTTATCATGTTGTATCAATACACATCCTAAACCATCCTTTGAAGTATTTGTATAAACCACAAAACCATCTTCTCCGCTCAGTAAGGCTAACATAGGAGCCTTGGTTAAACACTTTTCACTCTTGAAATCCTTCCTCACATTTAGAATCCCAAATAAACTTACCATGCTTCTAGTCAACTTAGTTAAGGGTCTTGCAGTCTTAGAAAAGTTCTTGATAAACCGATGGTAATATCGGACTAACCCTAAGAAACTCCGAATTTCGGTAGGGTTTCTGGTCGTTTCTACTTAAAACAGCTTCCACCTTACCTGAATCCGTAGTAATTCCTTCCTTAGACATTGTTTAACCTAGAAAGGCTACTTCTTCCAACCAAAACTCACATTCATAGAATTTAACAAAAATTGGTGCTCTCTCGGGGATTGTAAAGCTATCCTCAGGTGCCGTTCATGATCTTATTACAAGTCTAAAGGTATGGGACAATAAATTAAATATACATATAAGCCGTAAAATCAAATAAAACAAGGTAAAATTTTATAAGTCATAAAAGATTATAATAGTTACACCAAATGAAGATAATTGATCAAATCATTTCAAAAGAAAGGGGATACAAACAAAATCATAGAAAAACGTGCTAAGTCACAAATGTACAAAACAACAAAAGGACTTTATTCCCTACACAAAAGATTACAACCTCTAAAAGTGCCAGTTTAGATTAGGATAAAACTACATCCTCAATCGCTCGAGTGGAGTCAGATCCATCCCTACTCGCAGAGCTTTTACTACTTGGATCCCTCTTCCCGATCCTCCATGATATCCGCCCTCAACATGAGTATCTCTATTTCCTTGTGGTAGTCCTCGACACTCCGAGCTCCTTGATTAATAGTTTAAAACTTTTGGTACAAGTCACGGTAGTAATGACTTGGTACGAAACGCTTCCTCATTAAACGCCTCAGTTCGGTCCATGTTTCTATGGCGGGTTCCCCACTCCTCCTTCGACTAGTGGAGACTTGATCCCACCAAACAACGGCGTGGTCGGTAAATTCGACCACGGCTAGCTTTACATTTTGCTCCTCCGAGTAGGTATTTCAATCAAAGACGAGCTCGATCCGTTTCTCCCATTCCAAATATGCATCGGGGTCCGATCGTCCTTGAAAGGGTGGAATTTTCATTTTTATGCCTTTGATGGTGTCACTTAATGGCCAAGCATCCTTCTTGGTTCTCCTTTGCTTAGGTTCATAGTCGTCATCCGAATTAGAGTTTCTAGACTCATGCACGTAAGTCTTTCCACGGCTGCCTTTAGAACTCCCTTGTGACATCTCCAAGGTGTCAATTCGTTGGTGCATCACCTCTAGCTTTTGGTCCATCATTCATTCCAATTCACCTTTTATTGCTTCTGTCAAAAGTTTAAAATCAAAAGCTTGGGAGTTCACTCCTCCCTCGTTAGTCATGGTGAAGTGTAAGTTATGAATTTAGAAGAGGAAAGAAGTAATTTACCTCACACTTTCCCTCACGTGTATGCCCTCGCTCTCGTGTTTTCACACTCCAACCTCTCTAATGATCTCACCAATTTAGTTTTGCAAGGCCCCTCGGTCAACTCCTTGAAGAAGTTAAAACTCCTTCTAGTGTTGTTCAACTCACCAACCGAGATCACAAGATTGTAGCAACGGAGAGAAAGAGAAAGATGTGACTGACCAAGACAAGATGAATGACTCAAAACTGAATTTTCAAATAGTCTAGACAAGACTCTATCGAAGGAATGACTCTTGTTTTGCTGGAAATTTTTGGATCGCTGCTTTCTTGGTGTTTCGGGCAGTTTATTGCGAGGTATTTGGTCTTTTTGGGATGCTCAAATGGCACGTCTTTCAGCCCTTGAAGGTCAACTAATTCGGTTTACAATGGTGTTGCAACCATTTTAGGAATCAAGTGCTACAAGGTGGCGGTTTTAGGAAACGGGTTTGGTTGTTTTGGAAACAAGGATTTGGAAAGGTTGTATGGATCTGATGTGGGAAGGGTTACGGTGTTTTGGAAAGACTTGGTTATGGTCTCTTGGCTTTTTCTTGGCTGACTACTATCCCAAAAGCTCTAGGATTAGAAGTAGCTCAAGATTGGGACTTGTTCACAATTAGGAAACTTGAGCCGTCACCTTTCTTTTCCTTTTGTCTTTTTTTTTTCATTTCTTTCTTTGTGGCTCTCTCTAAATCTTTTCAAGAAACTCAGATTTAGTCCCAACAACTTGAATTCAGATCAAGGTTCAAGATTCGCCAAGAAAGTTGAAGGTTTTTTTTTCTTCCAAGATTCAAGAAACCCTCGATGTTTGGACAAGAAATTCAAGAATTCCCAAATCAGTTTTGGTTGATCCAAGAACTTCAAGAATTTCATTCAAGAATCTCAAGAACTTCCCAAAATATGTTTTGATATCCAAGGTTTGCAAGAAACAACACAAATTTTCAGAGATCAATGACTGACAAATTCGGTCAGCCCCCCAAGAAATTTTTCCAGCAATAAACTCAAGAACAATTGGTACGCGAGACTCTCTTTTTTTTTGAAACTTGTGCTGGGTTGTTTTCACAACCAAAACGACACAACCACACAAGTATCACACTACAATCTAGACAAAAATTGATAGGCAGTAGCGACTAAGGTTTTCGGACAGCTTGCAACACAATAACACAAGACCACTAGAACACGACAAGAAAGAACAAGGAAGCCCTAGCGGCTGCAATTTTTTTGTTTTTTTGTTTTCTGGACAAGACACGACTAACCACAACAATTAACAACAATTAGACACAAAAATATGATACGACAAATTTGGACAACTGCGAACAGCAACCTAAAACACAAAAACAGAATTTTTTTGGACTTGCTAGAATAAACCCTAACGATAAACTTGACTCAAAATAAGAAAAGGAATATAACGTGATACCTCTTAACTAGCTCTGATTACCAACTAATACGAACATCATCAACCGTGTGACGAAACCCGTAAAAGACAAGCTCAGGATCGATAATTAGAATCAAGTTTGGAAGCGGAAGACCTTAACCCGTTAATCACGTGATTAACGAACTTTAGTATGAAGGTAGTAGACACCACAATCAAACGCGATCTTTGATTGATAAGTCGTGAACACTTAAAGAAAGCTCTAAGATGTTCAAGAAGCCTTGGAGAAACCAAGAAAACTCTCAAAATCTGATGTCTTATTCGATGATCCAAAACATGACCCTAGGTAGGCTATTTATAGCCTTACAAGTAGAAAACCTAATGTGAAATGGAAAAGCTAAAACATGACAAAGTTTCCTAAATAATAGGACACTTAAAATCAGCTCTCAAGGGCATGCAAGCTGGCCGAATTATTTCCCTAATTGAAATGACTAAAACATGACTAGAAAAAACTCCAAATAACTAACTAAACAACTAAACATCACTATGGGTTCGATGACAAACACTTGAGCTAGGTTTAGGTCATTTATGATCCTCCTTCACTTGAACAACATGGACAACCTTCAAACCTTCATGCTCAAGTCTCTCAATAACTTTTGGGACAATTTCTTGACCTTGTACCTCGCGAACTAGCCCTTGAAATTCCTCTCACAGCTTCTTAGCTCGAGCTCCCGTCACGGGCCCTAGAGGGACTCGAACCATGTCCAATGGTACCTCTTGATTCGTATCAGGTTGTGTGATTCGGAAGAATCCCTGCCCCGCAATGTTAGAGCAGTGATTAGGCAGGACAAGTTATCTCTTCCTTCGATTAGGCTCCAATATGGGAAGAATAATGTATCTTTTGATGCTTCGCTATCTTGATGAACAAATTTACAGGAGCGTTCCCCTATTTCTAAAAACAAAAATTCATTTTGTTTTATTATCCAACCTAAATACTGTTACAAAGCTTTATTTCTCTGGGTATTCATTGCGTCTATTTCCCAATAGTTTTAAGGGCCAATACAGATGAATAATAACTCCCCGTGCTAATCAATTTCTACCTTTAAAGAGGCCTCCTCCTACTATCAATGTCGAGATTTTTTATGGGAGAAATGCAGTTTTGGCTTTTAATATTTGGCTTATGTGTCAAATTGATCTTTAATGTTTCAGTTGAAATACATTTAGTTTCCAAAATTTGTGATTTTAGCACACTAATCTTTAGTCTCATGTAATAATTAAACTGAATCAACCATACATTTTGTTGAAGCACTAATCTCTAAAGTTACATGATCAACAAATCTAGCCAAGTTGTGCCATTTAGAACTAAAATTCCTCCCAGTCTCATATTTGAATTGTTAATGTAATTACCTGTTCTGCTCGATCAAAAAAATATAACCATTAGCTTTTTTTATTGTATAACTATCGTATCATCTCCTAAAATACTAAGACCTTTCGAAGGATAATCATCTTCAAGAGAACTATGAAGCAAACTTAGGATCTTAGAGGGTACGTTGCGGAATTGACGGAGTTGAACCCGAACTTGGACCACTCAAGAACGAATCCAACGGTAGAGTTTTTCTGATGAACTGTACTGCTATAGTATGATGAACAGTACTGCTACAGTGTGAACAGTACCTCCGTGAATAGTTCTGAATTTTTTTTTCCATACCTTGTGTTTGTTTCTTGTTGTTCTTGCTTCTTGTAGTTGGCTTGGTAATTTCTTGAAGTTCTTGGATTGCATAATGGGTTCTTGAAAAAAAAATCTTGATACTTTGAAAACCCTAAAAGTCATCCTCTTGAGTCTTGAAGTGCGGCTACCTTGTTTTCTTGAATTGGCAAGTTAAAAATAAAGGGAAGAAAGAAGGAAAAAAAAAGGTAGCCTTGCGTTGGATTTGGAAACTGAAAGGAATTTGGAATCTTATTTTCACATTCTTGATTTCTAATTCTTGTTAGACTTGATTCATATTATCAGCTGCCAAAATCCAAAAATACACTTAGAAAACCTTCTCAAAATAGCAATTTGCTTTCCAAAAGTGAATCCAAGAATCAACCAAACTGAACTTCCAAATTCTAGCCAAGTACAATTGGGTGAAGATATTCTTTGACAAATGGAGCATGTGCAATGGTTCGTGTTCATAATCAAGTTGAGTTGGCGACATGCTTCTTCAATTACATATATCAAGACATTCTTCGAGTTACTCCTTTGTACGCAATCACTCGATTTGAGGACAAATCGTCTTTCAAGAGGAGGGGAATGATGAAAACATGAAGATCGGGCTCAAGAATCATTGAAAATCTGAACTTGTGTCATGATTATTTCTTGTTATTTATTTAATTAAGTTTTCAGCAATAATTGACTTAGATTAGGTTAGTTTTTAGCAAATCTTGGATGGAGTCGCATCCAAGATTTGCAAGAAACAACACAAATATTCAAGGGGCAAAGGGCAAACAGGTTCGGCAGCCACCAAAAAGAACAAATTCCAGCCACGGTTCACAACAGCAATAAGGTACGCAACACTTTTTTTTTTGTGATTTTTGCTAGGTTGTTTACATGACCCAAACACACAACCAACCAAATTAGACAACAATCCAACAGCAAACAACGGAGAACACAATGTGGACAGATTTGCGGCACAAGACAACCTAATGCAAGATGCGACAAGAAGGGAGGAAATACCTACGCATGAGGAGATTGGATGCTTAGTGGTTCAAAAGGTCCTCACTACCCGCGCCAAGGAGGAAGACAATTATGAATAAAAATTGAGAGTTTTCTCTTGTTCCTTGGGGAACGTCCCTTGATACAAAGTGAGTCGAATCTCCTTTGTTCAAGTTTTGGCTTATCAATTCATGACCATGTTGAATTGTGGCGCTATTCTACCGTTCTAAACAATCTCAAGCTGTCCTTGATTTGTTTAGAATCCGTCTCTTGTATCCATAACTTGGTCAAGATAGATCCTTCTGTTGCCTGGTCGATTCGATTTCTTCTCGAGTGGTCCTTGAAGAACCGGGTTCACATCATCTGGTATGGCAGATGATGCAAACCCTAATAAAGCTTGGAAAATAACTTGGGGCTATTTACAGCCTTGTCTAAAAGCTAATAAAGCTTGGAAAATCGCAAAGGAAATTCGGCCAGCCCATTGCTTTCTCTTGGCCGAAATTTAACCTACTAATTAACTAACTTAATAACTAACTATTGGACCTAAGGCCCACATGGCCGAAACTACGCTCAACATGAACTTGCATAATCTCGGCCCAATCGTCAATGGAAGCTTGATCACTTGCACCTTCAATTGTAAGCAACATTTTGGTAGTCTTGCAAGGATCTTCCAAGTCAAACCCTTCAATGCATGGTTGCTCTTGGGCTTGAACGGCATGAACTAAGGCTTGAAGTGACTCTTTGAATCTCTTAACTCGTGCACGTGTCATTGGGCCTTGAGGGACCTTCACGGGGCCTTGAGGTACGCGATGAGCTCGCTACAAAAGGGCCAATGTGAGGAATCAGCAGCCGAAACCAGGCTAACCAACACTCTGGAATCCACCACACAATTTCGAAGGTTCCTTGGGTGGCAGAGTTGCAAACCTTCTAACAGCGTCAAAGCCTCTACCGTTAGAACATCCTGGTCCCCAAGCTTTTTGTGAAACGTGAATACAAGATCCCCTTCTACCTAGCGAAGCACCCCTCCACCAGAGGCACCCATGGACGAGACACTGGCATCTGTATTCAGCTTATAACCACCCCGTGGCGGCTTAACCCAAGTGATCACCTGAGGTTGAAGCCTCCGCCTTGTGGCCTGGGCACTTTTTTCCCATACACAATCCGTATCACCTTTAAAGTGTTGTGGCTGCAAGAGTTGACTCACGCCCATTTGGCCAACAAAAGTGCAAACCTAAGAGATGATTTGGTTCACCAACAGGGGTGAACCCTCGTATCGAGCTTGATTGCGAGCCTTCCAAATAAACCACAGGCTCAAAAGTGGAAGAATAACCCGAATATGGTTCCGTCCTACAAAGCGATGTGAGAAGAACCATGAAACCAACTTGGTAGCTACCCCATTCGCCCATTCTAGGATTCCAAACAAATTGTCGAAGTACTGCCATACCGCTGAAGCCACCGACCCCAACACGAATTGGTGGTTACTTGTCTCCACGTCCGTCCCACAGCAACAACACCGGGAAGCTAGCACTACTCCCTTCCGTTGGAGGTGACAGTCCAGAGGCACCCAACCTTGTAACAAACGCCACGTGAAAAAGGAAACCTTGAGCTGGACCCCCGAGCTCTAGATCCAAGAGTAGACACAGGACAGCGCCCTTTTGCAACGCACATGGGCCCATGATGATGCCACCAAAAACTTACCCGTCGAAGAAGCATCCCACACCATCATATCTTGGAGCCCAGGGAAAATCCGGAGCTTTAGAATTTGTGCCACAATGTGGCCAGGGAGGAGCTGTCGAAGACGGGGCTCATCCCAACCACTAGCTGTATAAAACTCCCCTACCAGCATATAGGGTCAGGCCGAGCCTAGAACCAAAGCAGCCAGAGGGACATCCGTGCACCACCTATCATGCCAGAAGTCGACGAGCCCATCAGCAAACTTGGACCGCTTATTCCGGTCCAAGTTTGCTTCTGTCCTTATCAAGAGAACTATCAAGGATAATCATCAGAAGCCAAGTTGATTCTTTCCGCGTCTGTATGGCAGCCTGGTGGCATGGGCGGCACCGAAATAAGCGGCTAGAGTTTGTCCATCAGGTTCTCCCTTTGTTGATTTGTTGGCATCTATGGAAGGCTCGGAACATAATGAAATACGATGGCAAGAGGATTGTGGGGGCCCAGGTATGTTATTCTATCTTCTCCGAGCTACTTGAGTTGTTCAGGATTCAGTTCCCGGAATGCCGGGGTTCGTCGTTGTCTTGGACTCAATTTTATTTGGCCATCTCGACGTGGCAATCGGCAGTTTCACATAGGTTGATTAAATGGGTACGACCCTCCCACGGAGTCCTAAAACTCAATACGGACGGCTGTTCTAAGGGTAACCCTAGTTTGAGTGGGGGAAGGGGGTGCTTCGAGATTCGGGTGGTAGGCTGGTGCTGGCGTTTTCATGCAGTTTTGGTTTGGCTTCGAGTATGCAGGCTGAGGCTCGCGCTCTGCTTTTTGGGGTCAGGTTGTGTCTCCAGAGGGGGTTCGGTACCTTTGACGTTGAACTGGATTCATTCGTGTTAGTCCGCATCTTGAATCGGTCAGTACTTTGCCCTTGGGGTATCTACACGGAGGTGCAGCAGTTGGTGGGGTTGGCATCCCACTTTCCACGTCTTCTTCACTGTTATCGTCAGGCTAACCAGGTAGCAGATAGTTTGGCCAATGTTGGGTGCCAGCGTGCCCGGGAAGACATCTATCTGGCAGCTTCATATTTGCCCCAATTAGCAAGAGGAGCATTATTTCTAGATAGGGTAGGAGTTCCATCTCTCCGCCAGGTTAGGGTGATGTGAGGGAGTAGTACCCCTGAGCTATTGTGCTTGTAACCTTGTTCCTGATTTAATAAGATTTCCTATTCGTTAAAAAAAAAAAATCATCTTCAAATAAAATCTTTTTCGCAAATGATGTTTACTCAGTATAACCAGGTCAACGACCTTACAAGTTATCTATTCCTCAACTTTTGATTCTATGCTCAATGTAATGCTTAGACTTTCCTGGCAAGTCGACCAAGCCGAATTGATCCATGCACAGCTATTTACATTCCTTCAGTAAACTTGAGCATTTTTACTAAAACAAATTCACTATATGACAGTTGTAAAATACTTAACATAGAATAACTTCTCACAAAATTACTACATTAGCTTAGAATATGGGTTTCCATAAAAAGGACCAGTAATTTGAACCGTGACAAAACTTTAAGGACCAAAATCAATTCACAACAAAAGCATTAATAATTAAAATAAACTAAGAGCTTGGAGACTAAATAAATCTCCGGATAAAAGTATCAGGACTAAGGAAATGTTCACTGAAAGATGTTTCTAAAATCCTAAACTACATCAACTTTTTAATTAAATTAGAAAAGTAATAGGCCAAAGTGGTTAAAGGGCTACGCGGTCAATAGTTTGCCAGAAATGAATTGAATTTGAACATGTCAATTTAAAGTAATAGGTTAGAAAAAATGCCAATTTCAACAATGAAATAGAATCATTCAATAATAGATAAATCTGATTGAGTATCCCAACATTCGCTATTAAAACTCACGAGTAAAGGTTTTTGATGCTTTACATTAGACCTTGTATACTTAATTTTGTCTGTCTTACACTTCCATAGCTATCAAATGCCAAAAAATTCAACGATAATTCATTAATATGCTCCAAAACGAAACACAGTAACGAAACAAAAATTTCCCCGTTGATCTTATCAAAAAAACAGAAAGAAACAGAAAACTCTTACATTGATTAGGTAAAGGGCAAAATCCAGAAAAATGAAATTTCCACGTTGATTAGATAGTGGACTAAAAACCAGATAATTGAATCAATCTTTTCACTATGGTATGTGATGTGGCATATGTACTTGGATTAGTCTTACTTACCGATACAACTATGTGATTAAAATGGCAAGAGTGGTTGCAAAAGAGAAAAACCTATCATGCCATCTAATCTTTCTCATAATTTCCAATTTGTTATCTGAATTCAATTTTCTCCTAGATTTCCATTTAAACTAACGCACTAAACTCGATGCACACTTGATTTTGTATTAGACGAAAATTTTGATTAAGCAATTGACTTTCAATCAATCTGATGACCTAACTGTTGTCCTCCTGTTTAGTGTTCAAAATACAATGTTGGTCAAACTGCCTATTGTTTGGATTCAAGGGTGCAAAGTAAAATTACCACCTACTTTCGGGGGTGTTACTGTAATTAATACAGTCTAAGAGCCCTACAACCAAAAGACCCCTATTCTCCCTCAAGTCGTCTCCCTTTCGGAACCCATAGCACATTTACCCACTTAATCACATTCAAATGGAGCCAATTAAAGGATGCTCCATTTTTTTGGTGACAAAAATCTCGTGATTTTTATGAATGGTGTAATGATGTTAGTAGGGAAGGTAGTAATTAATATGAAACCCCATCTGTGGATGATGGCATGCAGAAGGATGTCCAGACCATCGTGTTCTAAAGGTTCGAGAAGTTGTTCAGAGTAATGTTAAGATCATAAAAAGTAAAATGCCACTTTCATATTTGTTAATGTCTTCATTTACTCATGTGCAACGAATATAATGCTTTAAATTACAGTTTTTTTTTTTTTACAAAAAAGGTACAATTGTAAATTCAATGAATAATGGCCCCTTTTTTTTGGTCTAATTCACATGTTAAAATTATCAGAAGTGATATTAATAGATAGGGGAGTTTCACTAACATATCCATTTTGAAATTTATTAAATGTATTTTAGCACATGGGCCATCAGAGAAACTTTAAAAGTAGGATTTGCTTGTAAAAGTCTAATTGGATAATTTGGAAATTAAGTGGGACCATTATTGGCTGCTATTTAGCTTGAATTTGCACAGTTTATCAGAACCTGTTGTAGATTAGCTCACAAGTTAATGTCATTTCGTTTTGGCTTTTTTTGACTTGAATTTCATTCCCGTCTAACTACTCCGACGGCCTGCTGCGTGATTAATGTGCATGCATGCGTTTGGTATTCTAAAATGCTACCAATAGTCAGTGGGCATATTTGTTTTCTTGTATATATAAAGGGCCTTCTGAATAAAAACAAAAAAAAAAATAAAGAAAGAAAGAAGACAAGAAAGCCTTTATTAGTCTTTCATCACCTTGTTTGCATTTTCCACACCAGATGGTTCTCAAATTTCTTCAAGTGATTATTCAACCTAAGACTTGTAACCATACATGACTATGAAAAGATACAAGTAATTATCTTTTCTTTTTTTTTTCTTTTTGAAAAAGTCATGCTGTGTAGGATTTGGTACGAGTCTTGATTTTGCTAAACTTGTAGAGTTGGAAGCAAATCATAGAGGACTTTTGTTGCAAGGCAAATCCTTTTGGAAGCAATACAAAAAATTATGTTCAATAGAGATGATTTTAGCAGCAGCATCTAAAAAGAGTAATCAGGTTCTTGCTAGTCCAACTAATTCTTAAATTATTACAAATAAATATATCTAAATAATCGACTAATTGCATGGGAAAGGATTCATTGTATTCAAAAGTAACCAAAAAAGTTATCAAAGCTTAAGATGAAAATTTTAATTTACACTTCCTAGAGACCAAATTATTAAACTTTACTTAAATTTGTTTCACTTTGCTAGCATCGTCTAAATGTCATCTTACAAAATACCTAGTGGTATGTTCATTATAGAAGAATTGTCAACTAATTTAAGTACACGTGCATACGCTACTTGTCTTCAAAGTACTGCCTAAACGTCATGTTATATACCAAGTCAAAACTTGAAGTACACTTGCACATGCTATTTGTCTTCAAGGTAGTTTCCACAGGGGAAAAAAAAAGAAACGCTTTTTATAATTTCTCTTATTTGAGTGCAGAAATTTTCTTTTAAGTATTTTTTGATCGCTCTTTCCTGAAATCAAGACTCTATTCGGAAGGCATTCTTCTGAAAATAATTTTGTATATAATAGTATAATATTTTTTCGAATGTTATATGTGTAAATTTAAAACATGACTGAACAAAGTGAAAACTTTTTTGTATGATATTAATCCAAACAGGCCCAGGTCTTTGAACCATTTATTCTCCAAGCCTTAAAAATCTATTCAACTATATTGCATGCTTGTGAGAACTTAATTTTTATAAGACTTGCAGAACCAACATTTGTTAAAATGGCATAGAGTACAATCAAGAATAAATCTTAGTAAAACAGCTTCTAGACCCCTAAGGACCAGAAACCTGCACCAGTGTACGTCAGCGTTCATGGCAGCCCTTCAGCCTTCGGCTGAGGGGCAAAAACTTTCTCCTACAACAAAAAAATCCTTTTCCCAGCTCTTTTCACAGCCGGTTACATCTCCAATCCAGATTCGACAGGCTTCAGTTTACAAGGGTGAAGCTGCGGTTGTTTTTTCCAAAGTAGATGCGGACAGACTTGCAGTGCCATTTAGATGGACATTGGTTGGCAAATTTTCTCACGGACGACCTTCCTTGGAAGATACTCGAAAGTTTTTTGCTTCTTTAAACCTCAAAGACCAAGTTTCCATTGGATTATTGGATTATAGGCATGTTCTTATTAAGTGCTCCGCCGAAGTAGATTTCAACCGAATTTGGACTAGAGGAATTTGGCAATTGGGTAACTATCCAATGCGTGTGTTTCGATGGACCAGGGAATTTCATGTGCAAAGAGAGTCATCTCTAGTACCGGTTTGGGTAACTCTTCCGTCTCTGCCTATTCATTATTTTGATAAACACTCTTTGTTTTCCATTCTATCTCCAGTAGGAAGACCTTTGTTCCTAGATTCGGCAACTGCTGCTGGGACTCGTCCTAGTATGGCCAGGGTGTGTGTGGAGATAGATGTAGCGAAGCTTGTAGTGCCAAGAGTTTGGATTGCTGTCGAAGGGGAATCTGGTTTCTGGCAACGTATTGTGCCAGAAAATATCCCTCCATATTGTTCTATTTGCTCGCGTTTAGGACATTCTCATGTGGAGTGCAAAAAGAATTTGGATAAGGTTGGGTCTTGGCAACAGCCCATGAAGATGCAGCAGGACTCACAGTTAGCTGGAAATCAGGTTATTATTCTTCAACCTGTTAATAACTCAGCTGGTAATACGAATGAAACAACAGATACTGTGGTTTCTTCTCATGAAAAGCGTATTACTGCTACGCTGGATGGAAGGAAAAATTTCCCAGGTGCAACGGACAAGGCTTCTGGATCTGTTTTGCAAGATGAGGAAGGGGACGTTCAGCAAGACTTCGGTGTTCACACTACTGTAGTTGAAGAAGAAACCCAGCCTGAATCATCTAATGTAAATGGATACATGGAGAATGCGGCAATGCATGGGGGACAAGCGGTAATGGGAAACCAGCTGGAGGAGCACCTTGGTCTTCAAAGTGAAGGGACCCAGCCTCTTAAGCAGAAATCTTTGACTAGTGAACAAGAGCAGCTGGCCGAAATTAATGCTTTAAGCATTGAACAACAGAATCTGTCCGACAACAATGATATCGATGGAAATGAATTGCTGGCCGTCAAAAAAGATTTGCAGCACCTCTATGTTGAATTACATGGGGTAGAAGATGTATCTTCCACACAACATGGGGAAAATTTGCCTATCTTGACTAATATTGCAGGAAATTTGTCTCCACGAATAGGGGTCCCACAAGAAAAGATGCAGGAATCGTCAATACACGCTCTAAATATTGATCAATCCGAGGAGCTTCATTGTGATTTTCAACAAATGCGGAAGAAGGGTGTGCGGGCTCCTTTCCCATCTGACAGACAGTTACGGTCAAATATATCATCCAAAAACTCATTCCAGGTTCTTTCTCATGATTAATGGATTATTTTGGAATATTAGAGGGGTAGCTAAACTTCCTAATCTAAGAAGATTGATTAAATTAATACGGATACATCACCCTCAATTTGTTGTCATTTGTGAGCCAAAACTAGACGTATCTAAAATTGAGTCCATTCGCTTACGTCTACTCTTTGATTATGTGTTTGTTAATTGCTCAAGTGATATTTGGATATTCTATAGTAGTCCTTTTGTTTGCTCTATCGTTGGTAGTTCGGATCAGCATATTTCTCTAGATATTCATAGTCCATTGCTTCCTAGTAAATTTGTCATGTCCTTTGTTCATGCAAAGTGTTCAGTGGAGGAGCGCAAAGATTTATGGTGTTCATTATTACATGATAAGCCTAGTTTACTTCCTTGGTGCATTGGGGGTGATTTTAACGTAATTTTGGCACCTCATGAAAAACGGGGAGGCCGTCCATTTGCTATAGCTGAGGGGGCGGATTTCATGTCTTTCATGGAGGAGGCTGAGGTCTTCGATTTAGGCTTCTCAGGAGCTAGTTTTACATGGTCTAATAATCGGCGGGGTAGAGCTCGAATTTCAAAAAGGTTGGACAGATTTTTAATCAATGGATCTTTCTTGGATCTCTCTAACAAAATCTCTGTGCTTCACCTGGCAAGACATCCCTCGGATCATGCACCATTGAAGATTACGTTTGCGACCCGATCGGATAATAAACCTCGGCCATTCCGCTTCTTAAATGTCTGGACTACAAAAGCACAATTCCTGGAGGTGATTCGCCAGGCTTGGAATCAAGATGTAGAGGGATCTCCATTGCGCGTTTTATGCTCCAAATTATTGGCCACGAGAAGGGCTATTCAAACATGGAACAAGCAACATTTTGGGAATGTTATTGATGCTGTTCGTTATGCGGAAATGGCGGTCCATAGAGCAGAGGAGGTTGCGGATCAAGATTATTCAGAAGAGTGTCAGATTGAACTCAATAAGGCACAGGCAGAGTTTCGGCATGCAATGTCAATTGAAGAGCAATTTTGGAGGCAAAAGGCAAGGGTTAAATGGCTTCGTCATGGAGATAGAAATTCAAAGTACTTTCATGCGGTAGTAAGGCAGAGACGTGTTCAAGGAATGATACACCGTATAAAAAAGTCCAACGGCGTTTGGGTAGACACGGATGATGATATATCAACTGAGGCAACAGAATATTTCAATAATCTCTTCACAGGTTCTTTGGAGTCATCTTCTGATATGCTACACCTAATTCCGCCGATGATTTCGGGAGAGGATAATAAGAGGCTGGAAGCAGTGCCTACGATCAAGGAAGTGTACGAAGTCGTCAAGTTAATGGATGGAGAAAGTGCTGCTGGTCCAGATGGTTTCACAGGAAAATTTTTTACATTTGCTTGGGAGGTGATCGGCCAAGATGTCTACAATGCGGTACTCAGTTTTTTCTGTGGGGCGGATTTGCCCCGTTTCATCACCTCTACTTCAATCGTCCTAATTCCAAAGAAGCCAAATCCTCAGGAATTTTCTCATTTTAGGCCCATCAGTCTATGTAATTTTTTCAATAAATTATTATCCCGGATTTTGGCGGACAGGGTGGCTGTTTTATTGCCACAAATTATTTCCCCCCAGCAGACAGGTTTTGTGAAGGGCCGCAATATAACTGAAAATTTTCTCCTAGCTCAAGAGGTGGTATCGAGTATGGGAAAAAAGAATAGAGGTGGGAATGTTTTAATGAAACTCGACATGTCCAAGGCGTATGACCGGGTGTCTTGGGGTCATATTATTAATGTTCTGAGGAAGTTTGGATTCGGGGAAATATTTATTGACCTAGTATGGAGATTGCTTTCTAATGTCTGGTTCTCAATCATTATAAATGGATCCTCCTACGGTTTCTTTAAATCTTCGAGAGGGCTTCGTCAGGGTGACCCTTTATCACTTGCATTATTCATTATCGGGGCCGAGGTGTTGTCTAGAGGATTAAACAATCTCATCATGCAGTCGGGCTTCGTGGGATTCAAAGTTCCATATGGGTGTCCTTCTATAACTCATTTGGCGTTCGCGGATGATGTTCTCATATTTGCAAATGGCTCTTCCTTTTCTCTGAAGGCTATTATGCAGGTGTTAGAGGCATATCAAAGGTGTTCGGGGCAGCTGATAAATGTGCAAAAAAGCTGCTACTTGGTACATCCATCGATGCCACTGGCGAGAAGAAGGCAAATTGAACGTATCACCAGGTTTACCTGGCACTCATTTCCGATACGTTATTTAGGGTTCCCGCTATACTTTGGAAGATGTAAATCATCATACTATGGAGGAGTTTGTCAGTCTATTCTAGGGAGGATTTTGTCGTGGAAATCAAGATTACTTTCCTTTGGAGGCAAAATAGTTCTAATCAAACATGTGTTGGCATCAATGCCATTGCATTTGATGTCGGCTGCAGTGCTCCCGGGTAAGTTGTTCAAAACTATAGAAAAGACCTGCTCAGCCTTCCTGTGGGGGTCCTCACCCGCGGACTCGAAGTACCATTGGATACGATGGTCTCATTTGTGTTATCCAGTTGATGAGGGAGGAGTTGGATTTCGGAGACTATGGGACGTATACAAAGCTTTTTCATGCAAGCTTTGGTGGAATTTCCGAACAGGATCATCGTTGTGGGCAATGTTCTTGAAAGCAAAGTATTGCAAAAGCCTCCATCCTTGTCAGGTAGAACTCAAATCAACGGACTCGGCAATCTGGCGGAGGATGGTCAACGTCAGTCGACAAGTGGAGCTCTCAATGTTATGGGACGGGTCGTGTCACTTTTGGTACGACAACTGGTTGGGAAGTGGTGCGTTGTTCCTACAAGCACAAGTTATCCCAAATTTGACTTTCCGCAATTTCGTCATCAATGGTCACTGGGATTTGAATTCCTTAGGTCTTACAATACCAAAGGAGAAAATGTCCTCCATTGTGAAACACATACCACCGGAAGAAGGGAGTGAAGTTGAAGTCATTTGGATGCCCACCACATCTGGTAGATTCTCTCTACAATCGGCTTTCGAAGACATCAGGCAGGCCCGCAACAAGTCGATGGTTTTTGCTTCGATTTGGCATCCTCGGATTCCTTGGAAAGTCTCATTCTTCATGTTGCGACTATTTCTAGGAAGACTACCGCTACCAGATAGGTTATGTAAACTTGGTTTTCATTTACCGTCAAAGTGCTTGTGTTGTTCTTCGGCATCTGCAGAGTCTATCGAACATTTATTTGCCAATGGACAAATAGCATCGGAAGTTTGGAACTATTTTGGAGGTTTATGTGGATTTAGCTGTTCAGGGTCTTCTCTGCGGTCCTGCATAGTAGGGTGGTGGTTGCGGTTACATGATACTGAGACACGACAGCTTATTGACCGCATTCTACCTAATATAGTTTGCTGGCAGATTTGGAAGGCAAGGAATAAAGCAATGTTTGAGGGTGTCCAGATGCGATCGTCTGTTATTTGTCATCTCATTTTCTCGGAAATTCAGTCCATCGTGGGGATCCACTTCAAACAAGTTTTTCGATTCCAATCTTTTTGTCATTTGTATGATCGATCGAATGTGTCTGTCGGTACGGTTGCATACAAATTTGTTCGATGGGAGACAAAGGAGATAGGACGGCTCATACTTAATACGGATGGATGTTCTAAGGGTAATCCAGGAGTGGGTGGAGGTGGAGGAGTTCTTCGGGATCCAACTGGTTCACCACTGATTGCCTTTTCGGCTTATTTTGGAGAAACTACATCTCTCCGTGCAGAAGCTTGGGCTCTCCTTATCGGTCTTCAAACGTGTAAACATAGGGGATTCGAAAATATAAGTGTGCAATCAGATTCGCTACTCTTAGTTGGGATCATTCAACGAAGCACTCAATGTCCGTGGCAGATTCGAAGGGAGATCAGGCAGATTTGGAAGCTCCTGCAGGAACCTATTCATTTTTCACACTGCTATCGAGAGGCTAACACAGTTGCTGATGCGTTGTCTAATGTGGGCGTTTCCCACCCACATCAAAAGGTCAAGGTATATGACAGCTTTACTATGTTCCCAAGGGAAGCTCGTGGGGCAATTCGCCTTGACAAATTAGGTTTACCTTCAATTCGGAAAATAAGACGTATGTAACACGAGTTTATGCTTTGTAATTTTCTCTCATCAATAAAATAAAAAAGTTATTAAAAAAAAAAAAAAAAAAAAAAAATCTTAGTCACTTCAATATCATAACCATACCAAAAAATGATGTTAAATACTAATAAATCATATTGAACATCTCTAACCAACTAACTTTGACTCTAAAGAATTACAAATACTAATCAACTAGTTTTTTTTTTTTTTTTGGACAAAGTCATTTTGCCTGGAACGAGTCTTTCTTTTGCTTAAATTATAAGAGTTGGAAGCAATTTATAAAAGTCTTGCGTCCTTATAAAACACGGTTATTACATTCAATAGAAAGAGTAACATAACCTGGCAGTAGTATTTAGAAAAGGTGAAGTTTTTCCTGTCCACGTAATTCTTAGTTTTGGACAAAGTACTACTTAGAAAAGTAAGTTTATGAAATAGTAGAATAACACTTTTTGAGATGTAATACATCTGATTAGGAATGGTGACTGGAAAAAAAGGTGATCATATTTCCTAAAAAATTTTGCATAAATTTCTAATAGAAACAGAGCTTATAATTCTCCAATCCATTTCAGTTCTAAGCCTTCACAGTCTCTAGTAAAGCGCAGCTGGTGGAACTTTAATGTTTGTATGACTTGTAAAATCAAGCATTATCTACACATTTCACTACCATATTAAAAACTATTAAGTCATATTCATCTCTAATCAAGATCTTAAAAAACGACTACTCATTCTAAATTCAATAGCAATACAGTTGACTTCAAATTAATCTATCAATCCGTCTATGATACAATAAGAGAATTGGTCCTATATAGAGCCGTGCATTGAAAAGTGAAAAGCCTTGCATTGAAGAATCTTCAAAACAAAAAGAACAAGTTAGCTTCTTAGATGTTGCGCTGTGATATATCAATCCGCTACCGGGAAATCTCAGCAGCCGATAATAACGGCCGACACATTTCCATAGTGCACAGTGCCATAATGCAACTATAAATTGAGTGACCCTCTAAGCTCTATCAATCATCCATAGTTGGAAAAAGAAAACTTCCTTTGAAAATTTTGCAAGGCATAAATTTCTTCAAGATTCTTGAAACTGATAATGGCTGTGAACAAATTTTTTGGTGCAATTTCAGCACTATCTCTACTGCTTCTTCTTTCTAGCTTTGGTTGTGAAGCACACCTTTCACGTACATTTTATGATTATACTTGCCCTAATGCTCTCACTAAAATCCGTTCCACTATCCGGTCAGCGATATCGCATGAACGGAGGATGGCCGCGTCGTTGATTCGCCTCCATTTCCATGATTGCTTCGTGCAGGCAAGTCCATAACTAAACATATTTGAGAGTTTACACGGTTATTTCTCAAAAAATGATTTAAGCTACACAACATTTTCATACAGTACAGTTTACAAACACATCAACTTGACTTGTTTGGTGAGTTTAGGTTTGGGATTTATCAGTGCAAGCAATACATTTCATGCACTAAAAATAAATCTCATCCTTTATCTAACCTTGCAAGTCCTTTTGAATTTCTACAGTTTGTAATGCAGCCTAGCTAACCATAGGTCACTGTTGCGATTTGGATCCGCCCATCCACCTTTAAGGTTCTCTTTCCCTTGGGTCGAGTTTTCGTGGACAGATCTGAATTTCAGCATCTTTCACCCACACATGACGAGGGTGACATTATGGGCATGCTTGAATAACGATAAATACCATAAATTTTGTTTTCTGACCATAAAAAAATTTGAAACAAGTCTTTTTTGTAGACTGTAGTAAATGATTTGCGCCCAAAAATCTTCTAAAGCTTGTATACTCCACTATTCAACTTGTACTGTCTTTGGTGGCCGCCTACGTTTACATGGGCATGGGTACGTCTCTAACTGTTCCAAAAGGTGAATACCCTCTCACACGTAGTGCATTCCGCAAAATATGTATTGTGCATTTTAGTTCTTGGAATGTACACTACTTGACCAAGTCTAAGGCAGAAGGCAGTAAAAGCATTCATAAAGAATGTACAAAAACAATATTGGTCCACACAAATTCGAATTCGAGGATATGGATAACTGGATCTAATCCTTATAGTTAATCATTGCTAGCATTGGTTGTGTGTGCTTAACCAAATTTGATTCTATTACCCTTTACAGGGTTGTGATGGATCAGTATTGCTTGATGAGACACCTACAATTCAAAGTGAGAAGACATCAAAGGCGAATAACCATTCTGCGAGAGGTTTCAATGTCATAGAGAATGCCAAAACCGCAGTCGAGAAAATATGTCCTGGAGTTGTTTCTTGTGCAGATATTCTAGCAGTTGCTGCAAGAGATTCATCAGTTGCTGTAAGTAAAAATTTAAGTAATTAACTATTTTTGAAGTCGTAGAACAGAGAAGGAAACATAAATAACATGCATAAGAATGGATTATTCATTTTAATCTTTAGCAGTATATAGAGATTTCTATGCATTATGAAAATTTTTTTATTCTCAAAGATTTAATATGAACAAGCACAAATAAGGGTAGGAAAGTTCAAAACAGTTAAAACTAAATCTGTGATGGTTTTGCTATAAATGATTTTTAGTAGATTAGTCATTCGATTCCACTTATCTTGTTAATTTGTGTTTAGATACCAAAATTATCCTCAAAGCCTAAATTAAAAAGGACAAAAAGTTGATAGCTAGAGACCACATGTGCTAGCTGTAGATTGGAAAGTCACATAAAAGCTATAGAGGGGTTGTTCTCCATTATTACAGATCTTGCAAAAGAATAACTAATCAGAAACAGTAAAATCTACTTTTGCGTAGATTTGTAAATTATAACTTTTTGGCTATTGAAAAATCTAAAATTTAGGCAAAAAATAAAATAAAATCAAATGAGAACATAAAAAAGGAAAAAAAAAACTTGTTTTCCAAAAATCAGAATGTAAGAGCTTGTAAAATAATTAAATCAGAGCACGGTACAATTTTTCTTTAACCTAAAAAACATCATTTATAGGAGATTTGATAATAGAAAGTAGGACAAGATCAAAAAGATGATATTATTGGGTAAATTTTCTTTTTCTGTTAGAATGTGAAAATATAAGTTCTAGATCGTGCTTCATTATTCCTTCACCTCTTAATTCTTATAATTGCCATAATATCAGGTTGGGGGTCCGTCATGGACTGTAAAGCTGGGAAGAAGAGATTCTACCACTGCTAGTCGTTCCCTAGCAGACAGTGATCTTCCTGCCCCTTTTGACCATCTTGATAGACTTATTACCCTATTTTCAAACAAGGGTTTTACTCCCAGGGAAATGGTTGCCTTATCAGGTAATACTTGTGTTTCTTTTGATTCACTTTTGGAACAGTATGCCAAGTCTGATTTTTATTTATTTTTGCTTGGGGGTGTGCACAAAATTAAATTTACAAAAAGTGCTAGAATATTCTTTTAGAATATTTTTCAGATGCCCATCCCTAACCACTTCCATCATTTGTACATGCAAACTTAAAAATTTGCAACCAATCGGTGTATGATTTTTTCTTTCTCAAAAGAGTACAAGATTTATAAACTAATTAAAGTTTTAGTTTTATTCATTACTCCTTTATGTTTGTTAGTTTAAAAGACTAAAAACCCTTATTCGTCTCCATTCTGATATGAAAATTTCAGGTGTCAAAAATCAAGCGTATTTTTGTCTTCTCACATAATTAAAAAAAGGGAAAAAAATGATATATATATATATATATATATATATGAAACTGAAAGTAGAGTATATAATTTACAACCCTTTCGAAAATGCAATCCATAATTTTTTTACATTTTCCATTTTTCTATATGCACATTGAATATATATAGTTTTGATCCTGATGGCGATTATGGACTCGAAATTGAAATGCAGGAGCCCACACGGTAGGCCAGGCACAATGCTTTACATTCCAGCAAAGGATATATAGCAACGGAGCAGATATTAATGCAGGCTTTGCCAGCGCCCGCCGTCGCCGGTGCCCGCGAACCGGCAGAAATAGCAATTTGGCACCACTTGATTTGGTGACACCAAATCAATTCGACAACAACTACTACAAGAATCTTGTGCGGAAGAAAGGCCTTCTGATATCAGACCAAACCCTTTTCAATGGATCATCAACTGATACTATTGTTAAAGAATATAGCAAAAATCCTCGAACTTTCTCGTCTGATTTTAGTGCAGCAATGGTTAAAATGGGTGATTTAAGCCCCCTTACAGGTCAAGATGGGATCATTAGACGGGTTTGCAGTTCCATAAACTAGAGAGCCAGCATCATTTTCCTGGAAGACTGATCAAGTTCAGTATTTTCCTTTTTTATTCCAAATTTGTTGTGTTTTCGGTGTCTTCAAGTGTACATGAAGTCAGATTGGCTTTTCTTTCGTACTCTTAGTTAATTTGTGCCATTCTTTCTAAGTTGTAAGTGTTGAAGGATTTGAATAAAAGCATAAATGCATCTAACTTACTGATCTTTCTTTTTTCATTTGCTTTATTCTAGTAAAAATTCGGACAATATGTCACCTAACTGGAAAAAAACAAACCACTGCTGAGAAGATTAGAATTGCTACTCAGCTATTCATTCTAATTCAAGAAATCCAAGAGTTTGACTCCTCCTAATTGCCCTGAAAAACAGCGAGTTTTCTTAAGCATCTAACTATATACATCGCAAGATACGATATTACATGAGCCATAGTATTCCATACTTATAATACTATGGTAATCCCAAAGTGTAAGGGTCACTTGCACTACTATTCTGAAGACCTTAATCCATTAGCAACTAAATGCGAGATGGAAGGGAGAAATGTGGTAACACTAATGTGCACTGAAAGAAATGAAGGGTCTCCTGATTTGGATCTCTTAAAGAAGGATCTTTCATCTTTTCCTTTGAGGCTTTAATTACACAATTTGAAATTGTATCACTAAGCCACAAAAAAATTAAGCAAATTTGCTAATCATATACATACGAAAGCCTTTGTATTCTGATAGAATGACCTCGAGCAAATTAGGCTTTTTCAGTGATACGATACATTGTATCAACGTATCAAAATTGGAAAATTACTACCATCTCTTTTGCGTACTGTATCAATGATTATAAACCAATTATATTTTGCACATCTAATGATTTAAACTCTTGAAATTATCTAAGGGTTTGTAACTCTTATTCCAAATCTAACGGTAAATTTTAATTTTATCAGTATAGTATCCAAAAAAGACTGTAGTACTCTAATCGAAATTAATGGCTCATCCGGAAGTTGTATTACAAATTGACTCACCTAATTGTAGCCATTTTAGAAAATTTAAGCATACTCCTTTCAAATGTCCTCTTAAACCTCAAAAGGTCTGGGTTCCTAATGGTTTAAAGCAAGATCTGAAGACTATAAATGTTGCTATACAAAATAGGAAGCAGCAGGAATTAAAGTTAAAGTAGCAAAAATATGAAAGGAACTTATCCAAAAATCAAACTCTGTTCATTGGAGGTTGCTTCAGTTGATAATGGGAGATGAGTTCAACATATCAAAGAGAAAGAACAATTTAGTGGAGATGGTCGTGGGTTCAAGCTTCGAGCTTAGATCTGAAAACTCCTTTTAGGAAGATAAACACAAGTTTTCATCATTAAGCACAAATTTTACAAGGAATCTGCTCAAAAGAAAATGCATTGTGGTAAGGGCTAATTTTGTGATATTTTTGAAGATGTTTCATATTGTTTTGCAGTCAATTTGTGAAGTTAAATGCTATAAATTGCTTGATGCGAGGTAGAGTTTGTATGGGCTGTCCATTGAAGCTCAAGCAGGCCAAATTTTAATGTCAAGTTGTTAGCAGTATGCTGCTGGATATTTTAGTTAAATTAGTAGGAATAAATTAAAGTCGATCCAAGATCTCATGTTGAGCTGTATCCGAATTAGATGGTTAGGCCATATTTAGTGAGCCGGATTGTTTAGTTTGGAAGGGGTTAGTTTTGGCCAGCCTTATGGCTTCCCTTAGGTCTGAAATTAAGTCCATATTAGAGTAGTTCATTGGGTCAAGTCTTAGTCCAACCTATCTTGCATATTAGTAGGGTTATTTATAGTTGTATTTTCTTTCATTCAAGAAAGGATAGAGATTTGAGAAATTTCCAGCAAATTTGCTATTGGGCGTTGCCCTCTTCCATGGCTTGCAAAAGCTAAATTTGACATCTTAGTGCTATTCCTAAGGTGATCAAAGACTGATTGATTAAGAAACGCATTCAATCATGACGTCTTTCTACCGTTGGTTCGATACTCAAGTGGTTCCTTGTGTCGTTCTCAACTCTATCTTTCCAATATATTACCAATCAATCTTCTAGGTTCTAGTCTCGTATAGAGTTCATCAGTCAGTATCAGAGTTAGTTGAAGAGCTATCATGTATACCCCTTGTTTTTTCTGTTTTGTTTTAGTGTCTAGGGTTTCTTGTTTCTTCATGTGTTAATCCTTGTTAATTCCTATTTGGTATTTCTTGATTCATTTTTAATCTTCTAGTTTTGATTCTTGTTAAAAAAAAACTGGTGGTACATCCAAAGTGTCTTTAGGGTTCTTGGAGTTTTGTTGTCGAATTCTTGAATTGTGTAGGCTGTTTGAATCTGATTTGCATTGTTTCTTGAATTCTTGAATCAAGTTCTTGGATTTTTTGAGTTTCTTGCTTGATAAAACAGCAATCCTGAAGTTCTTGAAGCCATAAACTAGTTCTTGAAAGAAAACTTGGAAATTCATAGTTGTCCGTGTGTTTCTTGAAGAAACTATTGAACATTCTTGACCGTGCTTGAAATTCTTGATTAAAACAAAAAATTTCTCGAAAATCTTGAATATCTTGCTGCGTTTCTTGGGTTTTTGAACAAAAATTCATCAAAGAAAGTCAAACCCTAATCGGGTTACTTGACAGAACCCCAGTCGCCAAAATTTTCCTTGTATCATCATTAGTTTCTTGTTGCTTTTTTTTAAAAAAAAAAAATTGTGACAACAAAATTCAGTTGAAAACATCCTAAAAATTTCCAGATTTTGGTTGCCAATTAAAGGGGAGTACACGGCCGCATTAAAGAAAAGGAATCCAGCAGTTTATTATTTCCTAATTCGAATTGGATTCCTTATCATTTGTTTCTGATGATCTTGATTCCGGTTTTTTTATGCTTACAAAATAATTGAATAATACTAATATGTTTTCAATGATAAAGCTTTTCAGCTCTAAAGAAATTTGATTCAAAAAGCAATTGAAAGAAAAAAAAGGAAGTCAAAAGCTGTCAGACGCTCACAATGGCAATATCGGACGTCCGATAGACAAGGCAGACACAGAAAAATCATATCGGACGAAGAACATCATCATTGGACGTCCGAAAGAATTGAAATGACTCTTCAAACTCTTTGTCCACTTTCGGACCCAAGCATCGGAAATACTGGACGTCCGAAAGAATTGAAAAGATTTTTCAAACTCTCTGCCTGCTTTCGGACGCAAGCATCGGAAGTATTGGATGTCCGATACTCCCAACGGCTAGTTGACTCTTCAGCTAGCTTCTATCCATTGGAAGTTTCAATGAAGCACTTTCTTGGTCTCCTATAAGTAGAGTATGATCAAAAACTTCAAAATAACTTTTGCACACTGAAAATACAAAAGATCAAAAGTAGTTTTAGTGAGAAAATATTCTTCAACGAACATTTGTATTCTTTGTGGAGTAAGATTCTTTGTAAGCTTTTCATTTGTGAGTGAATACTTCAATAGTGTAGCTCTGTGAGGGTTATCTTGAGGGATTGTAAAACTTCCTAACTTGACCGAGTGACGCTTAGGGCAAGAAGGAAGTGAGCTTTCCTTTGTACACAAGATTGGTTGTATTTCATCAACTTGAAGAAGCTTGTTTTGTGAATTGATTTTCGAGTTCAAGAGGTGTTTGGTAGTCAATTGGTTTGCAATTCTTCTTTTTTTATTTATCATCTTGTGAACCTTGAATTGCATATCTCTTCTACTTCTCTTAAGTGATATTGCTCCTTTATTGATTGATTCATTGTGTGATCGCTTAAAAAATAGGGTAAATTTCATATTGAGCAAAAAGTGCCCATAACCTGAGTAGTTTCTTTAATCAACCTAATTCACCCCCCTCTTAGGTTATTTTCGGGGCTAAAAATTGGTATCAGAACTTGGTCTCCTAGCGATTAAACTCAAGAGGCTTAGGAGCGAAGATAACAACCAACAATGTCATGTTTTTTGAACGGCAATCTGTAACTAGACCTCCAATGTTTAATGGGTTAAATTATGTGAGTTGGAAAAAGAGAATAGTTATTTTCTTGCAGTCAATTGACATTGAACTGTGATTTATTGTTAATGAAGGTCCATATGATGTCTCAATAGAAGATGAAAATACTCATAGACCAAACCAAAAACAAGAAATGAATTGACTGCAGAGAATAGAGCTCATCTCATCTTAAATGCAAAAGTTATGAATGTGTTATATAGTACTTTAGACTCAAATGAATCTATTAGGGTCAAAAACTGTAAGTTTGCTAAAGAGATTTGGGACAAATTGAGAGAAATTCATGAAGACAGTGAGAATGTTAGAGAACAAAAGAAATCTATCTTGATTACTAAATATGAGTCGTTTAAAATGGAACCTCGTGAAAATATTGATAAAATGTATTGTAGATTTAATGATTTTATTAAGGATTTAGAGGTTCTGGAAAAGGAATACTTAGGAGAAAAAAATAGAAAAATCTTAAATACTTTGTCTAAAGATTGGGAGAGTAAAGTGACTGCTATTGAAGAGGCGAAAAATTTGAATTCAATGCCTAATGAATCTCTTATAAACTTTTTAATTTCTTATGAGTTGAAACTTAAGACCAAGGTACAAGAAGAAAAAGATGCAAACGTAAAAAGGAGTTTTGCTCTAAAAGCATCCCAAGATGAAGATGACTCGATTTCATTGGATGGTGAAGATATGGATGTTGATGACAATGACCTTGCTCTCATCACAAAAAGTTTTAAGAGAATTTTCAACAAAAGGAGATTCACAAAAGGAGTATCTAGCAATTCAAATTCCAATCAATTCAACAATGCAAGAAACAAAGGAAAGCAAGAGGCCAACAAAAAGTAAGGTGACAAATGCTATGAATGCGGCCAATTTGGACATTACATGAGTGAGTATCCAATGAAGAAGAAGAAAAAGGAAGAGTTGAAAGAAAACCAAAATTCAACAACTTCCAATTCACATGGAATTAGTGCAACTCCGATGTTGAAATAGAAGAGGAAGAAAAATCTGCTCAAATGGCTTTTATGGCAATGGAAAATAATGAGGTAACAACTTGTACCCCTCAACTTGAAAGTGATGATGAAACTGATGATGATCTTGAATCCTTCATTGAAAAATTGCATGATAGTTTGAAAGAATCTTATACTCGAAACAAGGAATTAAAACACAAAATTAGTTTTCTTCTTCAAGACAATGCACATCTTTTTCAAGAAAATAAAAAGCTAAAAATTGAAAATAATTATTTGAAAAAGGGTGAGATTGATCTACAAAATAAGCTTGATAGAAAAACAGGACTTTGTGAAATGTTCAAAGAGAAACAAGGTGATTTGAACAGAAGAATGAACAATCTAAATGAGTTTCTCTAACATAAAAAATAAAACTGTTTTCAATGAAATAGATCAAAATTTCATTTTGGCACTCATGAAAAGAAGTTAAATTCTGGTGCAAATGAATTTACTATTCATAAGAGAAGAGAAGTACGATCTATTAAACTTTTTCATGTAAATAACTTTTTGATTATGTGTAGTTTATGTTGTCAAAAAGGTCACATGAAAAGTGATTGCTATGTGAAGAAGAACATGAGAAGATGCATAAAATACATGTGGATAGTTAGACATGATGCTAATTCTCAAGAACTCAAAACTCTTGGTTGAGAATGGTTTTAAAAAGTGGATAGTTTTTGGGTTGAGAATGATTTTAAAAAAGGTATTGTGGATACCACTCTTTTCACTAAACAAAACTCTAATGATCTTCTTATCGTGCAAATATATGTGGATGATATTATTTTTCATGCTACTAATGAATGTTTATGCAAGAATTTTTTCACTATTATGCAAAATGAATTTGAAATGAGTATGATGGAAGAGTTAAATTTCTTCCTTGGGTTCCGAGTGTTTCAAACTCAAGAGGGTACATTCATTAATCAAGCAAAGTATACAAAGGAACTTCTTAAAAGATTCGGAATGGTGGATTCGAAACAAGTTGGAACGCCTATGTGTGCATTCACCAAACTTGACAAAGATGAAGAAGGTACGAAAATTGATGAGAAAAAATATACAAGTATGATTGGTAGCTTATTTTATTTAACCACAAGTAGACCCAATATTATGTTTGCCGTTTGCTTGTGTGCTCGTTTTCAATCTTGCCCTAAAGAATCTCATTTAAATGCTGTTAAAAGAATTTTTAGATATTTGATGGGAACCTTGAATTATGGTCTTTGATATCATAAATATCATGAATTTGCCTTATGTAATTTTTGGATGCTGATTTTAGTGGGTGTAAGATAGATAGAAAAAGTACTAGTGGTACATGTCATTTTTTTAGTAATTGCTTGGATGAAACATACCTTAAATGACTTTGGACTAGTGTATGACTGTGTACCTATGTATTGTGATAACACGAGTGCCATAAATTTGACAAAGAGTCCCATTCAACACTCTAGGATAAAGCACATAGACATAAAGTATCATTTCATTCGTGATCCTATCCAATAGGATGAAATTTGTGTAAAATATATTTGTTCGAAAGATCAAATTGCTGATATTCTTACAAAATCTTTACTTTTGGATCAGTTTATATTTTTAAGGACAAAATTGGGCATTTTGAAAAAGACTATCTGAAATTTTTTTTTTCAATCAAGATTTACCGGACGTCCAGTATTTGATGAACGGGCATCCGACAGTACTCTAGGGTCTTTTGCACTTCATGTTAGGATGCATTTTCAGTTTTTCTTTTGTAATATTTTTTGATGTTCAGTACTGTGTTTTTTTTGACGTTTTTGAATGTTACCATTAATGAATTTTGATTGATATGAATGTTGATATCATTGATGTTCATTGATATCTTTTGATATTATTTTTCTGTTGATATTAGCTGGTGATGGTTGCCATTGATTGATTTTGATGTTAGCTGATGATGTTACTTTTGATGGCAATTATTTTCTGATTTTATGATGATAAAAAGGAGGAGAAATTACTGAATGATGTTAAATTAGTTATGGATACTATGTGTAAGGGGGAGTTTTTGATGGAAATTACTTTGCTCATGGCTTTACTCATATTGGTACTGAAGGACTTTGATTTGGTTATGGATGCTATGTGTAAGGGAGAGTTTTTTACTCAAATTTTTTTAGAACATCATCCATTATTTTGTCATCATCAAAAAGGGGAAGAAAGATGATCTTGACGTGAGGACCCGAAAATTTTCTTATTTTTATAGAATATTACTGGAATATTTAAATGATTATTCACTCATTTTCTTCGAATTATTTATTTCGACCATTTTAAATCCATTTATATGGAATGACGACTCTTTGTATTTTTAAAGCGTTTTATTGAAAAATTCGCTTTTCGAAAAATTGTTTAGTCCGGAATGATGGGTGCACGTTTTTCTAGGCTATACTTGAATCGGGAGTGTATTAATATTGGAGAATTAAGAACGATCAATAATAGATTAAGAAAGGTTAATGGAGGAATTAATACTCAATTCACGTGAGGACTCGTAAAATTATTATTTTTAAAACCCTAATATTGGCTCAATTAATTATCTATTTGGATTTTTGCCCCGAATATTATTTTCTATTCTTATTAGACCTAAGTACATGGTTTTATAGCTTCGTTATATTTTTAAAGTATCTCGTTTCAAAAATTATTTTCTTAGAAGCTTGTTTAGTGAAAAAGTGAAAACGTGTCTAAACACTTTAGCCAATTGGGAGTACACTAAGCTCGAAAATTTGGGGACATGTATAATGGTCCTAAAATAGGTAAATTTAGGTTTAAGTACTCAAGTGATAGTTAGTGGTACGATCGTTACAAGAATTTCTCAAAGGTTTCATTTTATTGCGCCTAAATTGGAAATACGTGTTTTCACGTGCGCGCTTAATTGAGGGACTTTGGACCATTATTTTGGGACAATTAAAAATGAATAATATTTATATGAATGTAAGTGCCCTAGAGGTTTAGTGCACTAGTGCAACAAACTTAAGAGAAATCGAACACAAAACGCGCGCTTAGGCGCACTAGTTGCAATTGAATTTTACGTACTTAAAATATTAGACGGCAAGCTTCATTTGTACGCAAAGGAATCAGAACCACATTTCATTTCTTCAAGCTTCACGGTCGGCTAGCAGCTGCAGAGAAACAACCGAAAGCTTTTCACCATCTCCTCTACAAAGCTCAATAAAATCACCATCAAACCTCCACCAAATTCAACCAAATTTCACCTACACTTAGCCCTTCACTTGGACAATCACTTGGACAAAGAAGGAGCTGCACATTCACGGATTTTCTTGAGGCTTTTGGGACATCAAAATCTGACATTTTAGCACACAAGTAAGGTAACCATGATCCACTCTTCAATTCTTGTTCAATGAAGGTCAACTCACACTTAAGAGTTTGATTATGCTTATGGGTAGCTTATTATTGTTGGAAATTGTTAAATGTGGGCTCTATGAACTCCCACTTTGAGTTGATGGCTGTGATGATGTTTGATGATGGTTTTATTGTTGAATTAGTGCTTAAGGAAGTAGATTAAAGGTGCATTATTGCAGAAACTTCATTGAGCTCTTGAAGCAAAAAGTTCCGATTTTGCCCCTGCTTTGTTCGGCCACCTTAATGCAGAAATTTGAGGATTTAATGCCTTGATTGTGTTTTTTACATGTTGTAGTAGTTGTGTAAAAATTTTCATTGAAAAATACTGAGTTTTGGTTGGTCAAACGAATTTATTCCCAAAGCTAGTAATCTGGAAAACGGTTTCGTCGTAACCAGACCAGTGTTCGTATTTCGTCCATAACTCCATACTTCGACGTCGAAATCAAGTGCCGTTAGCGGCATTTGAAACTAGACGTTCCCATCTTTCCAACGGTATAAAACGAACGTTCTGGTTCCATGTGTGTGAACCGTACCACTCTTCTGAATCCAGCTGTTCTGTTTCTCCGTTCTGCCGAAATGATTTGATGATGCTGCAACTTTAGGCTTAATTTCGAGCCAGTTGCATGCTGAAACTTAAAACGATTTCTTCTGTGAAATTCTATCCTTATGAATTTATTTTCTAGCGGTACCAACCATGCTCAAATCCGAGTTAAATTGAGTGAGTTATGATCAAAATACGATGACTGTCTTGTTCTTGAAAGCCTTGGGATTTGGCCAGATTTGACATGACATTTGTTGTGGTCTTACTAAATGAATTTCTTGGTGCTAAACACCTACCAAATGTACCCTGGATGTTCCTTAGACTTTTATTGCACAAATGAACCATGTTTGGAGGTTTTCCTTAGCCAAATGTTTGGAAACGGAAAGAAAGAGAGCTAAAGGCAGTTTGGCCTTAGTAATTTCAAACTTTGGTTGATTGGTTAACCACCTTCCCGAAGGTATTTTTTCACAAAATTTGATAGAGAAATACCCTTCATATAGGAGTGCCATACTGAAAAATTTGGTGTCAATCCAAGTCCGTTTCGATAGTTAACAAAAGGTCCAAAGTCGGAACCAAATCTGGAAATTTTGTAACAGTCTTGAATTTTTCCCAATTTTGAGCTACCATATCTTGGTGCTCGAAACTCCGATTCTCGATCCGCTTGTTCTAACTTAAACCTTACTTGCACCTCTAATTGAGCTATAAATTTCAAGGTCTGGTTTGCAACGAGTGAATTCTTCCGAATTTCCAAATTTAGCGAAAAACCAACCCTGGCTCAATCCTGGGTGATTTGGAACTGCAACTTTAAGCTCATTTTTGAATACCTTCCATTTAGATTCATGGGACAGTGTCTTCTAAGAACTTTTAGTACTTTAAAAGACGATTCCAACGGTACCAAGTTTATCAATTTTTGACTGTAGAAAAAAAAGTTATGATTTTTCAAAGATTTTACCAAAAATCAAAAATTCTGGAATTTCAAAAGAAACCCGCGCGGGAAGGATTCTTCTAGAATCCGGCCTTGAATCCGGCCAGTTTCTGGCCGGATAGGCGGCCGGATTGTAGTTGGGATTTGAAAAAAAATGAGGACGGCTACTGCCTCCAATCCGGCCGGATTGTGACGTGGCCAGTCCACTTTCAACTTCGGTCGTTCGTTTTGAGATTTATTCGCACGTACTCGTTTCCATCCAATGATTTCAAGAATAATAATCCGATATTACTCGAGTCTCGTACCTTTTTGCGAATCCAACTTCAAAGACAAACTCAAACGAAATTTCTAAAATATTTCCAGACCACATTTGTGTTCGATCTCCTCGTCTCTTAGGGGCCTATAGTAATGGTCTTCTATTCGATGTTCAGGCATGCACGAGGACCTCCAAGAGGACCCTACCGTGGAAGTTTGAACACTCAATCCAACCTGCTTGCTTGCGTAACTTGGTGAGTGTCAAGTGTATGACTACTTGAACTCTATGGACTTGATTCATGTTTGGCTTACCTGATTACATGCTTAGCCTACTTGGTTTTGAAAAATGGAGTCGAGTGTGTACTTTATCGCACTCGTTCTCATTTGAAACAAATGACTCATGCTTAACATGATTTGCCTGGTCTACATGACCTGAAATACATGCTTAAACCTGTCAAATGCTTGAATTCATGACATAGTATGCTATGATTGCATACGTCGTTGGAGTGAATCTCCTCGACACTTACATGATACATGGGGGACGCCCAAACTCATAGGCCGACCTTGGAACTCGAGCCGGCATGGGCCTGGTCGGGAACCTTGGTGAGCCATGAGAATTACATGATAAGCTTGATCTATTTGAGAGATCTTGCTTGGCATACTCGTGAGTATAGCCTTCTAAATGTCGTGCAGGCCCGAAGCGGTGTATCGTGGACGGATGAGAAGTAAGTGGTGAACTACGGATATGAAATATCAACCCGGTTGACGGAGAGTCATCGCGGGGAGGTATACGAATGACATCGGCAAAATGTGGAACTTAGCTTCTGAGAGCTACCATATCCTTGAATTGTTTTTGGTTACATTTTGCTAGTATTATTAATTACTTGCAATTTATTACTTGAATTGTTACTGGGACTTGTTACCTGAATTATGTGCCTGCATGTGTGTTCTTGGTCTCACGAGCGTTTTGCTCACCCTGTAGATTTGTTTTCCTTAACAGGATTGAACTTGGCGAGGTATCGAAGAAACCTTCCTGATACGTTTTTGTTTAGGGTTTCTATTACTTTTGACTATGTTTTGGCTTTTGGACTGTATTTTGGAATCCGAATGTAACTCTTGGGGCATGATGTATATTTGATATTTATAATGGTTGTTGAACACCCGATGTGCGGGTTGGATAACGGATGACTTTTATTAAACTTGAACGCTTCCGCATCTCTTGTATCTAAGTTATTGACCGTTTTGTGTGGTCCGGTAATAAGTTTGAATGGAATTGCTTGAGTCCTGGCGAGAGCTAGGCAGGCGTTCCGCGGATAGCCTTTGGTTCGCCTTAGGGAGAAGTGGGGGCGTCACAGTTGGTATCAGAGCCATATGCCGACAGTTGGGACTTTAAGTCCTTCGTCTGGAAAAGCCCCGAGCCTCTCGTTCGTGAAGAGTTACGAAGCGAAACTCTCCGTAGGGGATGCCCACGTGCGGGTGGCAAGTTGATAGGTACCCCGTGATGTGACCCTGAGAACTGTCACAGTTGGTATCAGAGCATAGGCTTTAGATCTTGTAGTGTATCTTAGGCTTAAAATTTAGGATGCCTGACTGTGGGATTAATTTGAATATTATGTGAACTAGAGGGTCTATTGTATCCTACGGGTTAAAGAAATTGGTTACTTGAGAGTTTCTTACTTGGGACTTGTAGAAATAAAAATTGAGGAATTAGCTGATGTTATATTGAAGGAAAATATGGGATGAGAGATTAGTAGTGAAAGATTGGACGAATTTGAATTATTATTATACTTGTAAGTGTGGAAAGAAGTGAGACAATTATTAGTGCTGGCTAAAGCGGATAAGAGACCGAGATTTGATGGTCAAACTCCATGTATCGTGATTGTGAACCCAGATGAAAGAGTTTCAAAGGAATAAAATGCATTTTCCTGCTCATTTACCTCCTAGAGAATTTATACTTTGAAATTCTAAAGGAAAAATGAGGATGTACTAGTTTTATTTTCAAACGATGATTGGAAATAATATATATATATGCTTTAAATATGTGTAATTCTTCGATTTTGGTAAATATGTGAATTTTGCTTGAATTTCAATTTAAAAATTTGTGAATAACTGATGAGTTTGTTGAAATTTTGTATGTGATGGGCTGATACAAGGTTAAAATTTTCTAAACTAGATTTTCCCCCTTGATTGTATACTGGTGTATTCTCACACTTGAATTCATCTATGCTTTACAAAAATAATAATAATAATAATAATAATAATAATAATAAAAATATCTTGAATTTTCGGAAGAATGACGAACTTATGTTTTTATAATAAAAATCTTGAACTTGATAAGATTTTTGTTACTTTAAATACTCTTCTTATTCTTAGTTTTCAAGAAGGGTGAGCCTATCTTTAGGTGTACGGATTGAGGGAACTTTGAGATATAGAGTAACCGCATTCAAGAACACACAGTTAGTGTGAATTGACTTGGTTTCCATTTGACACGTAAGTTAGCAAGTTGTACTTAATTCTTGGGTTTGAACTTGGAGCTTGAGGCTTTAACTATAAAATCCTAAAACTAGTTATTCTTGGAGATGATGGTGCTTTGGTTGGTGGCTTGCTTATTAAAGATTTTGAACTTCGAATGGATAACCTTTGGTTTCCGCTTGTGTTATGGTTTGATTGGATCTAATTTCGTAAAGGCGTGTGATCTGACTGGAATTAGTGATATTCGGACCCATTGGTTTAATTAAGGACTTAGGAAGGGTGGTGCACGCCGTGAGACCTTTTGTATCTCACTTGCATATACTTCTACATTTTGTGACCCTTAATTGCCTATATACAGTATTTGACATATTGGGCTTGTTTTGTGACTTCTTAACTCGTACTATAACTTTCGATACATGTAAAGAATCATGTTTTAATTCTAAATATTTTTGCAACTTGTATATGCATTAAGTTCTTTTATGATTAATTATTCATTTTCTTGCGCTTATAGACTCCTATTAAGTATGGTAGCAGGAATAGGAAAAAGGGGTCGTGGCCGAGGACTTAGACAACCCTGTACTCGTGAGAAAAATTGATGGATAGTCTTATATAATTTAATGAGATCCTAGTACTGAATATGAATCGAGAATAAACCAGAAGATTAGATCTACCAGTGTATAATGGATTAACCTAGTTGGGAACTTAGTGAGATTTTCCTGTGTGAAATTTTAATAGCTGCTTTATACGTATATTATGATTGGTCCTGTGGCCATATTTCAACTTTTGTGAAAGTTTGAACTCCAAAAGTATTTCGTGGGTTTGGTGAGATGACTTGAACTCATTACCAATTTGTTCTACTTGAACAAAAGCGCTTTCAATTTTACTTGACTAATACTATACCCAGATTCACTTGTTTTACTTTTCACAAAATTTATATATATATATATATATATATATATATATATATATATATGTATACACATTTTGAACTCGTTTGAGACTCGAAATCAGATAGAGTTCAAGTTCGAATCTTTCTTAGGAACATGAATGCCTATTTGTTATGAATCAGATATTAGAAATGATCGGGTTTTATGTACCAGTAGAGTTAACTCTTGGTTGGATAAAAGGGTGGTAAAGGTATTGGATCACAGGTTATGCGAATATGAACCTACATGTTTACCTATCTTTCTTAAAGGTATTTTCTAAAATATACGCCTTACTCGAACATAGATTTAACTCGAAACTTTGAGGAAAACTGTCGGAACACCCTCCATGTATATGTTATGATTATTATGTATATGTTTTAAAAATCATGCATTAAGTTGCATGATTAGTATTCTTAAATCTATTTGAGAGATTTTGAATATGTATTGATGATTGTGGTTAAACATTATTTGAAATCTCTTACTAAGAAAATTTAGTTTTGGGTCGTGAAGAAAAATTTGTATCTTTAACTCTAATTTTGAAAATTTTGAATCGCATTTTGCCACAGATACATTCAAAATACATCAAAAGTCTTGACCTTATCTTGTAAGTCATGATTGGTTTGATTTAGACAAAATTTTGAGGAAAGGGATTTTGGTCCTGCTAGTGCGTAACAGTTTTTTTTTTTGTTAGGATTTGGAACTTATTTCATATGGCGTGTAATTTATGGTTTCACTACATACGGGAGTAAGACCTTAGAATAGAAGTACATATCATTATATCAAGAGGTATTACTTTAGTCGTGTGTGTGGATTTTCTTAAGTATCATTCGAGGAGAGGGAAGAGTAAATATACCTGGATGACTTAGATGCGTGAGAATTTACAGGTTGTGGATAGTTGAGTTTCAAATTCTGATTTGCTACTTATTTAGATGCTTGAGCAGTTGATAGACTAATAGTCAGGATTAAGAAAATGGATGAATGAAAAGTTTGGAAGAGATGCGTATAGAAATAGAAGTTCTTTACAAGGAGTTGGAATTCCAAACTAAATTGGCTGAATTCTGGGAAGAAAAAAAAAGGTCGAGAACTTAGGGTTGAAGATGGGATCCAATGTTTGATCGCCAACTTGAGATATTAAAAGTTGTGAGATTTGGGTGAGTGAAAGGAAATATTTGATGGCTTGAATGAGCCTAACGATTAAGGACTGGATGTTATATTTGGAATGGACGCTTGAGGCTATATACACATAGATTATTGAGATTTGAACGATGAGACTATTAAGAACAAATACTCCATAGCCTCACATAAATGAGAATTATAATCAAGGGTCAAGAGCAGCGAATAAGGGATTTAAAGTAAAGTTACTACCAACCGGGAATCCTAGAAACTGATGTACTTAACCACTTCCAATTCAAGATGGGGATGCTTGAATTTTCAGTTATGCTAATTGGGTTGACTAATGTATTAGCAGCAATTATTGCATTAATGCATCAAGGTTTTAAATCATAATAGGATTAATCTGTGATGGCATTTATTGATGATGTATTGATATACCCTAAAGTTTGAGAAGATCATGAAAAAATACCTGATGGTAGTTTTACAAACCCCGAGAGAACGCTAACTTTTGTTAAGTCCAATAAATGTGAGTTCAATGGGAAGAAATAGCCTTTCTAAGTTATATAATATCTAAGGAAGAAATTGTTGTTAACTCAACTTAAGTGGAAGCTGTTTAAGAGGAAATGACTAGAAAATCCTACCGAAATTTGGAGTTCTTAGAGGTAGTCGAATATTTCTTGGTTTGATCAGGGGCTTCTAAGGATACGAGACTTGGCAAGTTATTTGAGATTCTAAATGTGAGGAAGAATTTGAAGGTGAAAATCGTTTAATCAGTGCACTTGTGTTGGCTTTACCGAGCGGATGAGGTGATTTTATGATTTATACAGATGGTTCAAAGGATGGTTTAGAATGTATATTAATAATATATGATGAGGTGATTGTATATGCCTTCTGAAAGTTAAAATTTTCCGGAAGAAAGTAATCAACTCATGATTTGGAGTGAGTTGGAAAATGTAAGTCAATGATTGATCTGATAGGCTTAACCATGAAGGGAATGATATTGTTCTAAATATGAATTTCGAGGACGAAATTCCTTTCAAGAAGGGGAGGATGTGAGAACTCGAAAATTTTCTTATTTTTATAGAATATTACTGGAATATTTAAATGATTATTCACTCATTTTCTTCGAATTATTTATTTCGACCATTTTAAATCCATTTATATGGAATGACGACTCTTTATATTTTTAAAGCGTTTTGTTGAAAAATTCGCTTTTCGAAAATTTGTTTAGTCCGGAATGATGGGTGCACGTTTTTCTAGGCTATACTTGAATCGGGAGTGTATTAATATTGGAGAATTAAGAACGATCAATAATAGATTAAGAAAGGTTAATGGAGGAATTAATACTCAATTCACGTGAGGACTCGTAAAATTATTATTTTTAAAACCTTAATTTTGGCTCAATTAATTATCTATTTGGATTTTTGCCCCGAATATTATTTTCTATCCTTATTAGACCTAAGTACATGGTTTTATAGTTTCGTTATATTTTTAAAGTATCTCGTTTCAAAAATTATTTTCTTAGAAGCTTGTTTAGTGAAAAAGTGAAAACGTGTCTAAACACTTTAGCCAATTGGGAGTACACTAAGCTCGAAAATTTGGGGACATGTACAATGGTCCTAAAATAGGTAAATTTAGGTTTAAGTACTCAAGTGATAGTTAGTGGTACGATCGTTACAAGAATTTCTCAAAGGTTTCATTTTATTGCGCCTAAATTGGAAATACGTGTTTTCACGTGCGCGCTTAATTGAGGGACTTTGGACCATTATTTTGGGACAATTAAGAATGAATAATATTTATATGAATGTAAGTGCCCTAGAGGTTTAGTGCACTAGTGCAACAAACTAAAGAGAAATCGAACACAAAACGCGCGCTTATGCGCACTAGTTGCAATTGAATTTTACGTACTTAAAATATTAGACGGCAAGCTTCATTTGTACGCAAAGGAATCAGAACCACATTTCATTTCTTCAAGCTTCACGGTCGGCTAGCAGCTGCAGAGAAACAACCGAAAGCTTTTCACCATCTCCTCTACAAAGCTCAATAAAATCACCATCAAACCTCCACCAAATTCAACCAAATTTCACCTACACTTAGCCCTTCACTTGGACAATCACTTGGACAAAGAAGGAGCTGCACATTCACGGATTTTCTTGGGGCTTTTGGGACATCAAAATCTGACATTTTAGCACACAAGTAAGGTAACCATGATCCACTCTTCAATTCTTGTTCAATGAAGGTCAACTCACACTTAAGAGTTTGATTATGCTTATGGGTAGCTTATTATTGTTGGAAATTGTTAAATGTGGGCTCTATGAACTCCCACTTTGAGTTGATGGCTGTGATGATGTTTGATGATGGTTTTATTGTTGAATTAGTGCTTAAGGAAGTAGATTAAAGGTGCATTATTGCAGAAACTTCATTGAGCTCTTGAAGCAAAAAGTTCCGATTTTGCCCCTGCTTTGTTCGGCCACCTTAATGCAGAAATTTGAGGATTTAATGCCTTGATTGTGTTTTTTACATGTTGTAGTAGTTGTGTAAAAATTTTCATTGAAAAATACTGAGTTTTGGTTGGTCAAACGAATTTATTCCCAAAGCTAGTAATCTGGAAAACGGTTTCGTCGTAACTAGACCAGTGTTCGTATTTCGTCCATAACTCCATACTTCGACGTCAAAATCAAGTGCCGTTAGCGGCATTTGAAACTAGACGTTCCCATCTTTCCAACGGTATAAAATGAACGTTCTGGTTCCATGTGTGTGAACCGTACCACTCTTCTGAATCCAGCTGTTCTGTTTCTCCGTTCTGCCGAAATGATTTGATGATGCTGCAACTTTAGGCTTAATTTCGAGCCAGTTGCATGCTGAAACTTAGAACGATTTCTTCTGTGAAATTCTAGCCTTATGAATTTATTTTCTAGCGGTACCAACCATGCTCAAATCCGAGTTAAATTGAGTGAGTTATGATCAAAATACGATGACTGTCTTGTTCTTGAAAGCCTTGGGATTTGGCCAGATTTGACATGACATTTGTTGTGGTCTTACTAAATGAATTTCTTGGTGCTAAACACCTACCAAATGTACCCTGGATGTTCCTTAGACTTTTCTTGCACAAATGAACCATGTTTGGAGGTTTTCCTTAGCCAAATGTTTGGAAACGGAAAGAAAGAGAGCTAAAGGCAGTTTGGCCTTAGTAATTTCAAACTTTGGTTGATTGGTTAACCACCTTCCCGAAGGTATTTTTTCACAAAATTTGATAGAGAGATACCCTTCATATAGGAGTGCCATACTGAAAAATTTGGTGTCAATCTAAGTCCGTTTCGACAGTTAACAAAAGGTCCAAAGTCGGAACCAAATCTGGAAATTTTGTAACAGTCTTGAATTTTTCCCAATTTTGAGCTACCATATCTTGGTGCTCGAAACTCCGATTCTCGATCCGCTTGTTCTAACTTAAACCTTACTTGCACCTCTAATTGAGCTATAAATTTCAAGGGCTGGTTTGCAACGAGTGAATTCTTCCGAATTTCCAAATTTAGCGAAAAACCAACCCCGGCTCAATCCTGGGTGATTTGGAACTGCAACTTTAAGCTCATTTTTGAATACCTTCCATTTAGATTCATGGGACAGTGTCTTCTAAGAACTTTTAGTACTTTCAAAGATGATTCCAACGGTACCAAGTTTATCAATTTTTGACTGTAGAAAAAAGAGTTATGATTTTTCAAAAATTTTACCAAAAATCAAAAATTCTGGAATTTCAAAAGAAACCCGCGCGGGAAGGATTCTTCTAGAATCAGGCCTTGAATCCGGCCAGTTTCTGGCCGGATAGGCGGCCGGATTGTAGTTGGGATTTGAAAAAAAATGAGGATGGCTACTGCCTCCAATCCGGCCGGATTGTGACGTGGCCAGTCCACTTTCAACTTCGGTCGTTCGTTTTGAGATTTATTCGCACGTACTCGTTTCCATCCAATGATTTCAAGAATAATAATCCGATATTACTCGAGTCTCGTACCTTTTTGCGAATCCAACTTCAAAGACAAACTCAAACGAAATTTCCAAAATATTTCCAGACCACATTTGTGTTCGATCTCCTCGTCTCTTAGGGGCCTATAGTAATGGTCTTCTATTCGATGTTCAGGCATGCACGAGGACCTCCAAGAGGACCCTACCGTGGAAGTTTGAACACTCAATCCAACCTGCTTGCTTGCATAACTTGGTGAGTGTCAAGTGTATGACTACTTGAACTCTATGGACTTGATTCATGTTTGGCTTACCTGATTACATGCTTAGCCTACTTGGTTTTGAAAAATGGAGTCGAGTGTGTACTTTATCGCACTCGTTCTCATTTGAAACAAATGACTCATGCTTAACATGATTTGCCTGGTCTACATGACCTGAAATACATGCTTAAACCTGTCAAATGCTTGAATTCATAACATAGTATGCTATGATTGCATACGTCGTTGGAGTGAATCTCCTCGACACTTACATGATACATGGGGGACGCCCAAACTCATAGGCCGACCTTGGAACTCGGGCCGGCATGGGCCTGGTCGGGAACCTTGGTGAGCCATGAGAATTACATGATAAGCTTGATCTATTTGAGAGATCTTGCTTGGCATACTCGTGAGTATAGCCTTTTAAATGTCGTGCAGGCCCGAAGCGGTGTATGGTGGACGGATGAGAAGTAAGTGGTGAACTACGGATATGAAATATCAACCCGGTTGACGGAGAGTCATCGCCAGGAGGTATACGAATGACATCGGCAAAATGTGGAACTTAGCTCCTGAGAGCTACCATATCCTTGAATTATTTTTTGTTACATTTTGCTAGTATTATTAATTACTTGCAATTTATTACTTGAATTGTTACTGGGACTTGTTACCTGAATTATGTGCCTGCATGTGTGTTCTTGGCCTCACGAGCATTTTGCTCACCCTGTAGATTTGTTTTCCTTAACAGGATTGAACTTGGCGAGGTATCGAAGAAACCTTCCTGATACGTTTTTGTTTAGGGTTTCTATTACTTTTGACTATGTTTTGGCTTTTGGATTGTATTTTGGAATCCGAATGTAACTCTTGGGGCATGATGTATATTTGGAATTTATAATGGTTGTTGAACACCCGATGTGCGGGTTGGATAACGGATGACTTTTATTAAACTTGAACGCTTCCGCATCTCTTGTATCTAAGTTATTGACCGTTTTGTGTGGTCCGGTAATAAGTTTGAATGGAATTGCTTGAGTCCTGGTGAGAGTTAGGCAGGCGTTCCGCGGATACCCTTTGGTTCTCCTTAGGGAAAAGTGGGGGCGTCACACTTGATCCCGATTTTTTGATACTTACAAAACAATTGGATAATACTAATATGTTTTCAATGAGAAAGCTTTTCAACTCTGAAAATTTTGATTCAAAAAGCAATTGAAAGAAGAAAAAAGAAATTGAAAGCTGTTGGACGCTCACAATAGTAATATCAGACGTCCGATAGACAGGGCAGACATAGAAAAATCATATCGGACGAAGAGCATCATCATCGGACATCTAAAAGAATTGAAATGACTCTTCAGAATCGGGCCAAACCCGATAGACCCGAAAAGAAAACGGGTCGAATTCGGGTCAACCAGTGGGTGACCTGATATGACCCGATAACCAGTTTATGAATTAAAAATAATTTAAAAAACATAAAAATTATTTTATCTAACTAAACTAAGTTATTCTTTTTTTTCAAAGGCATTAATCACTTAATCCTAAATGAATTTATTTAACTTGTGTGAAATTGAAATTATTATATTTGGACAAATAATGTATTATATTATTTTTTACTTTTATACTGTTTTAATTTACTTTATATTTGATTTGGGATAAAACACTTTTACGGTGTTTTAATTTAATTTAGATTTGGTTTGGGATGTTTATTTAAATTTTTATTACTTGATTATGTAATTAGTCTTGTACGAAATTGGTTTTATTAGAAATTATAGTGGTAAATTAATAAATTAAAATTAAGTTTCGGGTCATTTTGGGTCGACCCGCCAACCAGAAATTTTCGGGTTCGAGTCAGGTATCCTGACCCGTTTCGGGTTGACGGGTCAGGTTCGGATTAGCGGGTTTTCTGTTATACCCGGGTCTCAACCCGACCCGTCAACCCGAAACGGACCCGATTGCCATAATTCTAAGTACCATTCAGCAACCTTTTTAACTGTTTAGTGACGTGACAATCAATTATTGAAATGGTGAGAGAATAATTCCCATAATAACATTAAAAGGTCTTTAGAATTGTGAAGTATTAAAAATGCACTATAAGTTTGTTGATATTTTGATTAACATTAAGTTCGTATCAGATAAAGTTGTTCTAACCATTTTTCCTTTTACTAAAATATAAAGTTGCTTTGACAGCTCAATCATGAACCAATATTGTAAGTCTTGAAAGGGAAACAAAAAGTTTTCATTATTACTCCCATTCTGCACTGTAACTATCCCACAACTATATACGATGTTGCTTTTATCTCACTATATATATATAGACAAACACACATACATGTGTGTATATTATTATGTATGTATGTATCTATGTATGTATTCCTCAATTGAATTGGTTTTCTTCTTTCTTCTCATTTAACTTGTTGCCTAAATTGGTTTTTGTCAGGTGTTATACCTCATGGGATTGGTGACCTTTCAAAATTGGAGATGCTATACTTGAGTGAAAATAGTTTAAGAGATTCCCTCCCACAGGAGCTCTTCAACATTTCAGCTCTTAGAGAAATATCCATAGAAGGTAATGGCTTTTCGGGCATTCTTCCTTCCACTTTAGGTGTTACTTTACCCAATCTTCAAGCGCTTTATCTTGGGAACAACAAATTCACTGGAATAATATTGCCAACTCTTTCCAATGCCTCTAAATTGAAGAGTCTAGACTTGTCAGGGAATAAATTTATTGGTGCAATTCCTGATTCTCTTGGTAACCTAAGGTTCCTAGAACTCTTAGATCTTGCAGGAAACAAATTTACTGTGTCTGGAGACATGAGCTTCTTCAGTTTTATAGGAAATTGCAGGTATTTGAGATTGTTGTGGCTAGATGAAAATCCACTGAATGGAAATCTTCCAGTGTCTATTGGAAATCTTTCCAAATCTCTTGAAGAAATTCATATGTTTCATTATGGAATTGGAGGTGAAATTCCAAAGTCACTAGGCAACTTGAGCAACTTGGATTACGTAAACTTAGGAAGCAATGGCTTGACAGGATCAATCCCAAGTTCCATCTCAAGTTTACTAAATATTCAGTGGATAAGTTTTAGAGATAACAAGATACAAGGACCAATTCCAAGTGAGTTTTGTCATATTCCCAACTTAGCATACTTAATTTTGGCAAGCAATAGGCTGTCTAGCAAAGTGCCCGACTGCATAGGGAGCATTTCTTCATTGAGATATCTTTATTTAAACTCCAACAATCTAACATCTAGCGTACCTATCACTCGTTAGCCATATCAAATTGAAGATACAACATTTCATAACGCTTTTATTCTGAATATGAAAACATTATAATCTTTATCAAACAGCTATTTTTTTCCTTGATGCCATGCTAATGTGAATTTCAATATTCGTGACAGAGCATGGACTAGAAGGACTAGTATCAACTAGGTGCGATATATACAGTTTTGGCATTACCATGATTGAAGCATTCACTGGAAAACGACCTAAGGATGAGATGTTCACAGAAGAGCTAAGCATAAGGTGTTGGATTCAAGAAACATTACCAGGTTCTATAGATCAAGTTATCGATGTGAAATTACTTCATCAAGAAGACGAGCACGCTAAGGAAGACATTGCTTGTGTATCATCTATCTTGCAGCTTGCTTTAAGCTGCACTTCAGATATCCCAAAGAATAGGATCAACATAAAAGATGCCCTCGCAGCACTTGAGAAGAGCAAAATTCAGTTTTTACAAAGAAATAAGAAGGGCCGAAGCATTCAAGAATTTTGAAATGATGTGCATTGATATTTATGAATATGGAGGTTAGATTGTCTTTCTTGTTTTTATTATTGACTGAATTGTTCTTGTTCATTTGTATATGTTGTTTGCAAGAATGAAACAATTATATGACAATTACACTCTGTATTGATCAAAATCAATTTTAATATGACAAACATGGTATAATAAGCATTATGAAGTTTAGCAGGGTGCAAGGAATTTTATTGATTTGTGAAGCTTTGATAATTTCATTTATTGTAGATCTTGTGATGTTAGCACAGGAGGACAAAAGTAGTTAGCAGTTAAGGACATCTAAACAAATCATTTGGATTGATTTAGGACAATTACTTTTCAGCTTTAAATTTGCATGAAACTGAAACATCTATTCCTGAGTTTTAGGTCAGCCTCTGTATTATCTTAGCATGGGCCACTAACTATCTTCAATCTTACTAACTTTTTTCTCTATTGCATCTAAAATTGAATTTTTAGAAGTTATTCTTTCTTACTATCTCTTGAGTTGGTCTTGTATTCAGTCGCTTTTGTATCTTCCTCGCTAATCTTTATTTTACTCATTTACTTATATTCAAAAGAAAAAAGGGTTATCAAAAAACCTCCTCCAAGAATACAATTTTATCACTTTGTCCCACGAACATTAAATTGCATCAATCTCCACCTCCCCCCTTTTATGGTAGTCAAATTTCCGAATCAAATACAAACGGCAAATGAGTGCAAATTCCCTTCCATTTCTTCAAATGACATGCACATCCAACCAGCAAAGAGATTAAATAACCACCTAAATATTTTGGGGGGCAAAGTGGAGATTGTTGTAAATGAATATTTGGGGAGCAAAGTATTGCAATTTGTAAGTTTATAGGTTTTTTTTTAATTAACTGAAAGGAAATATTATACTCCTTTCGTCCCATATATTTAGTCATGTTTGGGGATATGTGCTTTTTATGCATAATACACTCCATAAAAAGTTAAAGTAGAAAACACCAGAATCAAAAATTCAAAGTCAATGAAACTAGAGGGACTAAAGTTGCAACTTCATAAGTTCTGCCAGTTTTTTTCCTCCTGGCTGGCAACTTCATAAGTTGGAAGTTGGATCATCTCCTTCACACAAATTGTCGTTCTCTATTACACATTAAAACCGTTAAATTCCGCTTCCTTGAATCAAAAATTCAAGGGTAAAAATTGCAGGGTAAAAAGTTCTAAAACAAAGTTGAGGGTAAAAAGTTAAATTAGAAAACACCAGAATCAAAAATTCAAAGTCAATGAAACTAGAGGGACTAAAGTTGCAACTTCATAAGTTCTACCATTTGTTTTCCTCCTGGCTGCCAACTTCATAAGTTGGAAGTTGGATCGTCTCCTTCACACAAATTGTGGTTCTCTATTACACATCAAAACCATTAAATCCCACTTCGTTGATTTTTAGCTTTCGTTTCTCATTGGAGCCTTTTATCAGAAAAAAAAATGACTAAGCAATTCCTGTGCGAGCGACTGCAGCTCTGTATCTTGCCCGGTTTCTCTTCATCTTATTTTCCTTATGCTTTTCCATTTTGGCGTACATGCCATGTTGTATGTTAAATCAATGCGTGAGTGGACAGGGATGACAAGAAAAGTCAAGGGAGTTTTGAGCAATCTTGTGTGAAGAGAAGAAAATTGTGATCGATGTGTGAAGTGGCTCCCATTAAAAAAATGATCAATGTTCGCCTCTTCTAGGAAGAGCCAAAATAAATGATAAACTAGGATAGTGTTTTTTTTTTCAGGTAGCAATATTTGTATAACCTAATCTATCTTATTCTACTGTGTAAGGGATTAGTAGGTATACTAGGAGAGGTAAACCGCGCTTCGCGCAGTGGAATATAAAATGTGAATGCCCATGAAGGATTAAAATTGTGTAAATAGTAGTTGGCTTTGTTGATAAGTAATATTAGATCAGAAGTAATATTAGAGGTATATGTATTGGTTAACAATCCAAAATGTTGGAGAAATGTAAGAAGCTAATCTGGTAATGGATGCGATATACTAATTTGGCAATCAAAGCTACTAATATATTAAAGTTGAAATATATGATGCCATGGATACATGATTTCTATGCCGTCGATTCCGAAAATTAAAACAGCAAGGGATGTACGGGACTGGGGTATGAATAGAAGTATTTCTCCTTGTTGAAGACCATGATCGTCAACAAATGTGTTCCAGTTTTGGTGAAATCTGTTGTCGGTCATTCGAATGATATAATTTTTAGTTCCGCTTGTGAGGACCATAGTCGGGGTTCTTGATTCATGTAATCTTGGATGAGCATGTTTGGGAACTTCCTGGAAAAGAAACAAATTTGTGTAACAAAGATAAATAAAGGAGGAGTGGATTAGAAAACCATGGATATGTTTAGCAGGAGAAAGTGCACACCAGCGCATGCTCAGCATCGGAAGAAAAAATTTGGTAAAAAGCATCTAATGCCATAAGATCATGAGAAAAGAACCGATTGATTGATGACGTGACCAAAGTTGCACTCGGTTGGCTTTTGATATTTTCTATAACGAAAGGAAAGGCTGTGTGAGTGCATATATAATTTAGGAATACTGTATAAGAGCAATAGAACTGTAGCTTCCTTGTGAAACGAAGAATTCGTAAGGGATCATTGATAAGGGCAAGGTCCAGCGTGTCCAGATTTGTAGGCGATTGGTCGAGAAAGGCAGTACATCATATATGAAGTTTGCTCTTTTTCGCAAGAAAAACATGTCATTTAGGTCAATATAGTTGTGCTTGCAAAAAAATTTCCATTCGCCTCCAAAACAATGATCCGTGATTTTTAGACTCCACTCAGCAAGGCCGTGTTTAACTGTAATGGTCTGTCCCTCTGCAAAGTTAAACATTTCCACAGGAATTTTCTACTAACAGAATAGATTTGTAAATATATGATAAACGTAATCCAAGAGTAAGAATTGGTTATTAAGAGCACCTGTTTCTCCATATCTATGCAAAAGAGTACATAGCACCAAGGCTGTCCATTTAATATTCGGGAAATCTTTGGAGGTTCTATGGGAAAAAGAAAACAATAAGAATTTCATGTATTTTATAACAGAGGCATAATCAGGAAAGGATACTTGCCTTGGGGTACGAATGCCTGTGAAGAAATAAGGATAATATTTTGTAACCATTGTTTAACCGATGCAAGTGAAAATAATGATGGTTCACCCATGTACGTAAATACCATGGGGAAAGGCTCTGCAAATTTTTTTTTCGACAGAGTATATTATTTTTCCCTCCTAGCTTTTAACACCAGTTGCCGCATGGATCTTTTTACGATCAAATGTGCGAAGATAAAACTTGACTTTGTCGGCAACTCGAACTAACTCCCATCTTTTAAAAGGATTTTTTGTCCCATTCATTTTTACTGCTAAGTAATTATGGGGAAAGGTTAGAAAGAAACAGTACGTAGAAAGGCTTGGAGAAATTTTCTATTGTAAAAATAGGTGTGTCTAAATTGTTTGTTTGGATATATTTGCAGTGGAGTTGCACATTTGGCCGCCTTGTTATGTAGAAAAAGGCTTCAAGAGGGGAGGAGCAGCTGGAAGCAAAGGAGAACATAAATAGTGCATGAACAAGTATGAGTGCCAATGCGACTGTGTAGCATTTTTAAACAATCAGTTGAGAGAGAGAGAGAGAGAGAGGGAGAGAGAGGCATTTAATATAAATGAGCTACTATTGGCTGAAATTCCTGAATGTAGGTGGGCGTTGGATGCAGCATTGGCTGAAATGCAAGTGTGCATCAATGAAAATAGTTGTTGTGTTTGCATTAATTGGAATTGGGCATCTAGATGTTAAAAGCTGTCAAGCTATGGACAAAAGGCATCCAATTAATATATATAGAATTGCAACAGATAATGTAATGTCTAATAAGGGATAGCAATACTCCTCAGACATTTGTTTAGATAAAACTAAGGATTCAAAAAGGTTGGTTATAAGTTCGAGATATAGCTTCAAAAGATGCAGCAAAATGAATGCTTTAAGCATTACCAAAAGACACAGACATCTGGTTTCATAGCTAGAAAGCTAAAGAACGAAAAGGCAATCAATTTTTCTTTGCCTTTTTGCTGCTGGGTGGCTCCTCATCTTTGGATGTATTGTCATTTGCATCTTCAGATTGATCAAACTTTGTATCAAGACGAATTCGCACCTTTGATGAAGAAACTTGGTTTTCTAAACAGCAATTTATTGAGAAACATCAGCGAACGTAATAAAGTGAGTATTTATAGGTGCAAAATATTTTTTCTAATACATACAAACCTGGTGCTGCATTTGTTGGGACAGTAGTGCCAATTTCCTGAGAAATAGTCTGGACATCAGGATCCGCAGACTTGTTAGCAGATTCTTCAGAGCTTGCATCCTTAAAACAGTAGACAATAGTATAACGCTGATGACCTCCCCTATCCCTGGTAGCCGTTGGCTTTAACTTTAGTATGAACATCTTTGATTGTAGTTCTTGATGGACCTTTTCCAGCAGCAATTCTGCATTCTATATATAAAAGCAATAAAAAGACACCTACTTGTTCAAAAATTCTGTAAAACTTTTTATGGATATCTATCAAACCTTTTCGTGATAATTCATTGCTTCAAGTGCAGTCAATGTGAGCAAAGTTTTAGCTAAGTCACCAAACACAGATGCAGTGAGTGTATCAGTGTGGTCGGTGAGGTCTACATCAAAACGACACCTGCATGTAATAAAGCTTGAGTTAAGCTTAGAGAATACATTGGTTTTGAGCAAAAGGCTGTAACTTCACATAAAGCAATTAGTTGCATGTAGAGATCGCTTTCCTGGGAGAATCTTCTTGTTTCTCACTACAGTGATTGCAAGTAAACGTAGTTCCAAAGTTTGCAGCAGTCATGTAGTGGCATTTTACGCAACCCATGTAATAATATTTTTGAATGATGTGCTGGAAAAAAACCTGTGCCTTAACCCATGAAACCTGAAAATTATCGAAAATGAAAGAGGCAGGTTATTTTTTTACTGCATACTGGAAAATGGGAAAAAATATAAAATGGGTACAAATGTAAACCTTTTGCGTTGGAACAACATCAATGATAGAAATAATTTTCTGCTGTGATTGGTGAAATAGCTGAGGACTTTGTTTAGCATGCATGTTATCCTCAAGAAGGCCCGCAAAGCTTTTTTCATTTCTGGCAGCCCTGTTGAGAAACATGAACGCAAATGGTAAAACGAAATGATAAGTAATGGCATATGAGAAGATATGGAAAAAATCTTAGGAAGAAAGAGAAAAAAACCAATGCTTTAGCTGATTAGCTTCTCTGACTGGTGGATTGACAAGAATAACTGAGTCATTCCTGGTTGACAAAGCAATTCCTAGCAGGCAAAAATAGCCAGACAAAGTATTAATACAAAGGTAGGTGAGCATAACATATAATTAAGCATGATGATCTGCAATTATTCCACTTATCATTGTACATAACAACATTGAGCCTGCGGCATATTAAAACAGGATGCTTGTCTTTCAGTCTAGTGATAGATTTTCCTTCATTTTCAGTGAACTCATTCCAAAGAGACAGCAGAATAGGATTCATTCTATGTAATAGCAAGAATAGAGAAATGACTGTTATTTTTATAATAACGAGGTAATTGTGTCAACAGTTTCATGATTCATAATTAAGCAAAGAAAGAACAAGAAAAGAGTTTACTCTTCATTCACAAGCCAAAATTTTTGCAACAGTGAAAAATTCAGCAATGCAAGGAAAGGCAAAACAGAAAGCATAAAAAAAATGCAATCCATGGAAGGAAAATGCAGGATAATAGGCAGAGGAAAACAACTTATGAATTCATCAGTGTCAGCCACAAAATGAAACGATTCAAATGAGCGGAGATGGAAATAAAATGGAAGCATTGGTCCGCCCTCATCAGTAACTTCCTCGACAGTAGTCTTGTTGTTGATAACCCAATAGAATCGATATATTCCTGGTGGAGTAGACTCTGGAATCTCACAAATCTCCACGGTTGATATGTAATACTTCTTGAACGGAAGCAGAAGACCATCCACATGCGAAATGTCATCATCATAGACAACTGCAGAAACCGTAATACCCTGGAGGGGGAAAAAATAGGCCAAGCTAAGCAAGATACAATTGAGCGGTTCCAAAGAAAACACTTGCTAACTAAAATAAATGGCAGAGTGCAAAACCTGGGAATCACCAAATTCAAAGCGACGGAATGCCTTTGAAGCACCATCCATTTGAACGACCCTGGCACGATGAGACTCAAGAACCTGGACCAAAGTCTTCCAATTGACCATAGTTTCATTAACCTCAGATATGCGAACAACTCGGGGTACAGCAGCAACGGGCAAAGCCATTGTTCAATTTACACAACTAAGTAAAAGCATAAGACAACATAAGTATATAGACGGGGAAAAAAGGAATAACACAAGAGGGGGGGAACAGAATAAACAAATACCAAAGGCATAAAAGCGCAAAGGAAGAACACAGGTCCAGTAATAAAGCTTAAAGGGGGAAGGCAATAAAATTAACAGCTCCATCTTCAAAGGGGGGAAAAGGGGGGGAACAGTGAAGAACACAGACAGAGGTAACAAAACAAAGTAAAGAGGCAAAAGGGGAAAAACACGAGGAATAACATCAGTGTATACACGGGAAAAAAAGGAATAACACAAGAGAGGGGGGAAGAAACAGGTACCAAAGTCATAAGAGCGTAAAGGAAAAACAATATTTACAAGCAACAACCAAGATAAGAGAACAAGGGGAAAAAACAGCTCCAGCAATAAAGGTTAATAAAAAGGGAAGGCGATAAAATTAGCATCTCCATCTTGATAGCAAATGGGGAAGGGAGGGAATGAAGAACACAGATTGAGGTAGCAAAACAAAGCAACGACTCAAAAGGGAAAAAGAAGGGAACAAACTAAAACCCAGATTCAGCAATAAAACACTAACGCAGAATGCAATAAAATCAGTATCTCTATGCTAACATCTGAAAGTGAAAAGGAAGAAACGAAGCAAAAAAAGGGGCAAAATCACCTCAAGACCGACAACGTCGACCGAGACGGATCTGCGTTGGGGGAAAAGGCTGTGGAGAAGCTTTCCCGAGCCCAGTTCAAAACATAAGTCGCTTGAAGATTGGTGAAATCGGCCAAGAGAAAGCAAACCAGCAGGGAGAAAGAAAGCGGGGAAAAAAGAGGGAATGAGCGCAGCTGGAAGAATGAACAGTAAACGCGTCAAACGGAAAATGGTCAAGCATATGAGAAAAAAAAAAGACCAGAAAAGGCGAACTCGAGCAAGCCACCTGAAGATCGGAGAGCTCGAGCAAGTCACCTGAAGTCACGTGAAGATCGGCGAGCTCAAGCAAGACGAAACTCCGGTAAGGATAGGAGTCTGGAAAAGTCACCCGAGGAAGTGTTTCGCAAGGCCAGCTCAAAATAAAAGGCACCTGAAGGAGACATGTGAAACCAGCCAATAGAAGGCAACACAGCAGCAAGATATCCAGCGGACAAAAGAGAAGTAAAGCATAGGGACATGACCGGAAGACACGAAACTCCATTAAGGAAATGAAGCTGGAAAAGTTTTTCGCAGGCCATTGAGATGCGAAGACGATACACAAAAGAGGAAAAAAGAGGACAGATAAAAAATATAAACCAGCTAACGAAGTAAGCCGCGTGGTGTCGTAATTTGGCTCTTAGAATGTTATGTTATAAAATAATAAAAAAGGCACGCTTCTGGCACGTGATACCGACGGCGAAAAAGCAAATGAATAGTAACGCCTTTGGCTCTTAGAGTGTTATGTTAATAAATCTAACTAAATCAAAGCGGTGCTCTGATATCTCCTTTGAATTTTTCTTGTCATCCCTGTTAACTACAATAGTGATTAGCCAGGGAAAAATATTAAAACATTGGTGTTTGCACTGTTACCAATGAATGTATTTTTACTATTCATAAAAATTAAATGGGACTTGGAAAATACTTCCTCCATTCCATTGACAATGTAATGCTTTTCGTGTTGACATATTCCAAAGTATTTGCCATTTTACTAAAATCAAAGTTACTTTCAATCTATTCTTTCAATGTTATTCCCATTTTTATCTGTATTTCATATTAATTGAAATTTAAAATTTGAATTTTCGAATATAACTTTGAAAACAAATCCACTAACATTATCATCAAATCACCATTTTTAAAATGTTAGAATTTCAAAGCGTAACAAACAATTTGAGACTGAAGAACTATTTTAACCTGTAGTCTGATTGGCCAGAACAAAGAAAAGCACCCTCATGGTACTTTTAGTCCATTGACAATGTAATGCTTTTCGTGTTGACATATTCCAAAGTATTTGCCATTTTACTAAAATCAAAGTTACTTTCAATCTATTCTTTCGATGTTATTCCCATTTTTATCTGTATTTCATATTAATTGAAATTTAAAATTTGAATTTTCGAATATAACTTTGAAAACAAATCCACTAACATTATCATCAAATCACCATTTTTAAAATGATAGAATTTCAAAGCGTAACAAACAATTTGAGACTGAAGAACTATTTTAACCTGTAGTCTGATTGGCCAGAACAAAGAAAAGCACCCTCATGGTACTTTTAGTCAATAATGAATTTTCCTGGACAAAGCAATGGGAATGAAACAAAATTTTCGTCTGCACGCTTGGACTAAGCATTTAGAGCCAAGTGACCAACTCATCTTCCAAGAAATCTGCCAATGACATCTTTAATCACTGACGAGGTTTTAACTTTATATCAAATTTTAAAAACCTAAATATTCCGTATTCTACAAATATACAGGTCATTTTATTAAGTATAAAGATATTACGTGCCATTCTCATCGGAAAATTTATCATTGTGCTTGGATTGTAAATTATCTAAGATAATTTTATAAAAAAAGTACTGTAGTATTTTTTTGATATGATATATGTGAGATAAAAAAATGATTGAAAAATGTATTGATAATACAAACAAATTAATATTTATAAATAAAGTGTAAGTTTTTACGATCTAAACACACAATGCATTGATATTCGAACTTCTTTATTAGTTACTATGTGGTTCTGATGCATTTTGGTCATAAGACAATCCTTTGCAACTGAGAACGAACAAATTACTTATCCCCACTTTTAAGTGGATTGTGATACTTCTTTTTTTTTTTGACGAAATGATAAATTTTTCCATTCAGTAATAGGGATGTACATGTGTGAGCAAAGGCCCGAAAAGCTTTACAGCTAGTGCTCAATTGAACTGAGGAAAATACCATTCCTCGTCCAAAAGAATGCCTAAGGCATAATAACTTAAACTTTTACATCTTGTCATATTTTCTTCACTAACTAACTCAAAAGAGCACATGTGAAACAACTTCTGCAATCCAATAATGTCATCAATCAGTGTTGTTAAGCAACTGTCTGAGGAACTTGGATGCTTAAGCTGTTTCAGTAATTCCTTGTTATTGGAGCTGATTTTGATTTTGTTCCAATGCTGCTCCATAGCTTTACATAAAACTAGTTTGACTGCTGCTGCATCATCAAGGATCTTGCTTCCAATTGTTCTCTCCTTTAGTGCCCATTCAGCAATCCTTTCTTGCGAGTAACTTCTTGCTATAACTCCAATTCCAAGTGAAAGTTGCCTTTGCTGGCTTGTAGTATTCACTTCAAGGATTATCCTTGCCTCCCTTTCTAGCTCCTGTTGATGCACTGATTGGGTAGAAACTGTTTCTCCTGTGCTCGTTCCCACCTTTGTTTTCTTTTGTTCCTCTTGTTCCATCCACTCATTCTGAGCCTTGTTCATGGTCTTCACTGGTGGAGTTCTACATTGATTTTCGAAAGCCTGTTTATTTCTTTTTTTCCACACTTGCCATAGGATATTTGCTATCAGTCCAATATGTTGTGCTCCTTCTGGTCTTATCTTTGTCTCTGATATTTTGCACCACCATCGTTTGAAGTACCCTTGCTGGTCTCTAGCTCCATCCCATTGAATAGGGGCCAACTTCCAAATCTCCACGGTGTGTGAACAGTTTAAGAGTAGATGTTCCACTGTTTCCCGGCTCTCCCCACAAGCTCTACATACTGGATCTCCTACTCCTGTCCTTTTAAAAATTGCTTCCCTGACTGGTAATGCCCCTTTAATGTACTTCCATATAAACAGCTTTATCTTATGCTTTATGTTTAGCTTCCAAAGAGTATTCCACATCTGTTTCAGTTGCTTACTTCCTTCCATAATGCTTGGACCAGCTTCTCCTGCTTTTGCTTTCTCAGTACTGCCGCTTTCCTCCATCAGTAGTATGTATCTAGATTTTACAGAATAGCTACCTCTCCCATTATGTTGCCAAAAGTAGCTATCCTCCCTGCCTATTAAGCTCATAGGAATGCTCAAAATCCTCTCTGCATCTTCTTGGTTGAAAGTTCTGAAAATGTTGTTTCTATCCCAGCGTTTATGCCTGATAAGCTCATGCACCATCTTCAATGAACTGTTCGAAGGTGTTGGGGTATTAGGCTTACCAGAGGATGATCCTGGGATCCATTTATGCTCCCATTTGTTTGTGCTTCTCCCATTCCCAATCCTCCTGATTACACATTTTTCAATTAAGCTTCTGGCTCCTAAAAGACTTTGCCAAATCCAAGAAGCATTATTATGTGCTTTACACTTAAAGATGGAATCCTTGGGGAAATACTTAGCTCTCAGGACTTTACTGATAAGTAGATTTGGTTTGGTTAATACCCTCCAAATCTGTTTCCCCATCAAGGCCTTGTTAAAAGCCTCAATATCCTTGAAACCCAAACCACCTTCAGGTCTATCCAGGGCCATTTTTTTCCATGACAGCTAGTGTATTTTGCTTTTTTCCAACTGTTATAAGTGCAGTGATGTCTTTACACATTTTCCTTGGTAGTTTAAAACAAGACATGGCATAGGTAGGCATTGCCATAGAGACAGCCTTCAACATCACCTCCTTGCCCGCACTACTGAGCAACTTGTTTTTCCAGTTCTGAATTTTCCCTCGTATGTTGTCTCTGATAAACCCAAAAACCTGATCCTTTGTTCTTGTTACCACCATTGGAAGGCCTAGATACTTTCCTTGTGTCATTTCCACCATTCCACCTAAAGCACTGCATACTTCCTTCCTTAGCTCCACAGTCATGTTTTTGCTGAAAAACACAGCTGATTTGTCTAGATTAATCAACTGCCCTGATGCCTCTTCATACATTTTGAGGATCTTCATGATTGCATTGGCTTGTTGAGTGCTGGCTTTACAAAAAATGAGTGAATCATCAGCAAAAAATAGGTGTGTAATGAGTGGTCCTTGCTTACTGATTCTCAGTCCCTTTATCTCATTCCTTCCTTCAGCTTTTCTCAATAAGCTTGAGAAACCTTCTGAGCAAAGTAAGAAAAGGTAGGGAGACAAGGGATCTCCCTGTCTTATTACCCTCCTTGGCGTAACATAACCTTTAGTTTCCCCATTACAGTTGAAGGAGTAAGTAACTGTCTGCATACAACTAGTAATCCAATTGATCTATCGTGGACAGAATCCCATCTGCTGCATGATTGCCTGCAAAAAATGCCACTCCACCCTATCATAGGTTTTAGCCATATCCAACTTGATTGTCATATATCCATCTATTCCTTGCCTTTTATTCTTGAGGTAGTGCATGTACTCATGGGCAAGGATCATATTGTCTAGAATCTGCCTATCAGGAATGAAAGCTGATTGTGTATTACTAATGCAGATGTCTAGCACAGGCTTTAGCCTATTAGCCAAAATTTTAGAGATCATTTTGTAAATCACACTGCACAGCCTAATAGGCCTAAAGTTTTTCAGGCAAGTTGGATTCAAAATTTTAGGAATGAGGGAGATGACAGTGTGGTTAATAGATTTGAGCATATGACCAGTGTTAAAAAAAATGTGAATAGCAGGGATGACATCTCCTTTTATCAGATTCTAGAATCTTTGGAAGAAAAGGGGGGACATGCCATCCTGTCCTGGAGCTTTATCAGGCTGCATGGAAAAGAGTGCAGCTCTGATCTCTTTCTCCTCAATTGGTTTAGTCAGATTAGCATTCATCTCTTGAGATATAGAATAGGGAATACCCTCTAGAACCTCTGACATATCACTCCTTCCTCCACTAGTAAACAGCTTCCTAAAGTAATCTGAGATTTCTAAAACTACTTACTCCTCATTTTCAGTCCATGATCCATTTTCCTTCTGCAACTTCCTGATTCTATTGCTTGTTCTCCTCCCCTTTACATGAGCATGGAAAAACTTAGTATTCCTGTCTCCTTCTCTCAGCCAATTGATCCTGACTTTTTGACTCTAGAAATTTTCTTTCTCATTGTAGGCTACTCTTAGCTGTGTTTTGAGCTCAGATATTTCCTCTTTTCTGTTCCACAGTTTGAGTATTTCATAGTTTCCAGCTTCTCCTTAATCTCCTCAATCTTACTTTAGGAGTTGGCTTTGAACGTATTTTTCCACTTCCGGAGTTCAATCCTACAGTTTCTAATCTTCTTTGTAACTTTGAACATACGTGAACAAATTTTCTCTTTTTGCCAAGCTCTTTCCACCACTTGGTGTACCTCTTCCCTTTGGAGCCACCTTTTGTCAAAATAGAATCTCTTCTTCCTTTTTTCCTTTTCTGGACATGTGTTTAAGCACAAAATACTGTGATCAGAGGCAAAAGTGTCAATGTGTTGACACCTTGCCTTATCAAACGTCTGGTACCATTCAAAACTTCCCAAGCATCTGTCCAGTCTTTGCCTAATCTCACCTGCATTGCCCCAATGGTTACTCCAGGTCCAAGGGTGACCTTCGAAACCTATGTCTGCCAAGTTATTTTGATCCAGGAAATCCTTAAAATCTCTAAAGCTCCTCTCTTCTCTGGCTAAGCCTCCCCATTTTTCCTCATTAGACAAAGTATCATTGAAATGCCCAGTTATCATAAACCTGTTTCCCCACAGTTTTCTTCTCTCCTTAAGCACTTTCCATTGGTTCTTCCTAATCTGAGCATCACAGCTCGCATACACACCTATGAACCACCAAGTACAATTGAACTCTATATCTTCTATCTTAGCTTCAATGGTAAAGGCAGTCTGATGAACTTCCACAATCTGAGTGTCAGTCTTCCACAGTAAAGCCATCCCACCCGTCTTATTCATAGCCTCCACCACTGCACTATTCTCAAATCTCAGGCCCCTAACTATCCTATCTACTACCTGTTTCCTATTCTTAGTTTCACATAAGAAGATTAGGTTGGGGGAGAGGAGGTTATTTACCTCCCTCAGATGGAAAACTGTCAAGGGGCTCCCCACTTCTTGACAATTTCACACCAAAACTCTCATGTTTGCATGAGGGCCCCATTTAGGATGGACCCCCCCTCCTCCTCACCTATATTTGCTGTCTGGATAGCCCCTAACATCGCTTTGGCCTTTTTACAAACAAACTCTAGCTTCTGTAGGTCCTCCATCTCCTCATCACAAGACAAATTCTTCATTTTTTCATTTCCACCTAGGCTTAATTCCTGATCATTTATCTCCTTTAAAGGCTTTCTAGTTATAACAGGATTCTTTAGTTTCCTATATGACCTTGTTGTCTGCCTCCTAACCATCTCCTGGACCTTACCACTCCTAAGAGACTCTTCCTGAAATTCTGTCTCCTTTACACTATGCTCCTGTGTCCTATTTTCCTGATCCATCCTTGGATCCCGCTTGTCACTATCCTCCTCCATAACTTCCATCCCTGCCCGGCTTGGTCTCTCTTTCTCTATGGCTTGATCTGTCAGAAGAGGTCCATGCTTTTCCAAGGTCCTATGTTGGTTAACATCCTCCAAACCTTTATCTTCTTTACTACTGTCTAGACTATCTAATGGCCTAGTGTCATGGTTCCCCCAACTCTTTTCTTCCCTCTCCTTATCTAGGAGTTGTTGACTTCTAAATTCCTTATCTGCATTCTCAAGGAACTCCACTAACCTTTCCCCTGTTTGCATCCTATTCCTTTCCCTCTCCACCAACTCTCCATCCTAAAATTTTCAATATCTTTTGTCCTTATGCAGTTTAGTTCTCAGGGGTCTTTCCTTGCTAGGACTCTTGGTGCTTCCTGCTCGCATCCAGGGGCCATATTGGTTCTCTGAGAGCTTAGCCATCGTAACTCTCTGTTCCTTACATGACCTTTCACTATGTCCTACAACACCGCAATTATAACAAAAGTCTGCACATCTTTCATACCTGAACACTACCCACTTAAACGTTCTTGCTGTTTGCACCACTATTCCTCTAAGGAGGGGTGTAGAAAGGTCTACAAGGGCCAGAATTTTGATGTGTCTACCCTCTTTTCCTCCAGATTGAGGGATAATAACCTCTTTCACTTCCTTAAACACTGCTCCAATTTTCCTACCAACCTCTTTAGTCAACCAATGCACTGGCAAGTTCCATAGTTGCACCCACAATGGTGCTGTAACAAAAGCTCTATAATTATCTTCAACCCCTTCTGACCACCTTCTAAGGACTAGCACTTGGTTATCTATCAACCACGGTCCCCCTTTCACAATTCTTTCTTTTTCTTCCGGATTAGGAATGTTAAACTGATACAAATTTGGCCCTAATTCCATTACTGTCAAATTTTTGGGGTAACTCCATGCCACAGCAACGAAGTTCTTTATCCCTGTAAAGTTAGCAACTTTTTCCCCCATGATTCTACCAATCAAACTTCCTTCGCATTCTCTAATACCACTGTTTAGGTCCTCTATGTTTAGTGAAGCTCCAGAGAGCTCATTTCCAGCTAAAGAAAATTTCGTAAGAAGTTCAGTCAGCTCACCCTCCATAGATGCTATCAGAGGTTCTAGAGGGTAAGACCCTTCCTCCCTGCACAAGATGAGGGCTTTCTGTGTGCAAGCTGGAGAAAGACTAATTCAAACACACGTCAAGAGTGAAGAAAAAGAGGAAGAGAAAATGGCTAAAAAGGAAAAAACACTATTGGAACAACACTACCTCCATAAAAGCAAGAAACAAAAGAAATAGGGATATCAAGTTACCAAGCTTCAGTTTACCAGGGGTCGTGGCGTTTATGGTGCTTTATGCTTCCTTTGATCAGACATCCTGCATACCCTAGCATTAATTGATAGTGCTGTATTAACTTTGCATTAGATTCGGACACTATGTGTTCTAATGTTGGATTGATTGCTTGAGTGGAAAGATGCGGGAAAAACTGTGTTTGAAAAAGTTTGAGTTTTGCTGAAAGTCCCACCACTGGGGGGAAGAGGCTCTAATCCCAAGAGAGAGAGTTTCCTCTACACGTGGGTTGTGATACACTTGCCCCTTTTTTGCAGTCAAGCATATTTTTCCAGTACAAAGCACTTAGATGATCTAAATTCTATGTGGGCTCCACAAGTTTTAGTCTATTCAATACTGTGTGTCCTTGCTTCACACTTGACAAGATATGATTGATATCTGTTTACCGTTTTAGACCTACTTACCAAACTGATATCATTGATGTCATTGTTTATCATTTTAGACCTGCTTACCTTTTTTTTTGTCAAGAGATAGACAATTAATTAGATTAGAAACACTCAAAGTTAACGGCTAAATGACCCAGTTAAGAGTGATCTAAGGGAAACTCACAAGAAACCCACATCCAACCAATTGGTGACAGGAGAAGACTCCTATGGACCTTAAACCTAAGTTAAAGAACCCACATCCAATCGATGTGGGAGGGATGACCCCCCCCCCCGGGCACAGCCTCACCAAGTAATGGTTTATTTCTGTCAAGAGATAGACAATTAATTAAATTAGAAACACTCGAGAGTTAACAGCTAAATGACCCAGTTAAGAATGATCTAAGGGGGAACCATAAGAAACCCACATGAAACCCACATCCAACCAATTGGTCACAGGAGAAGGCTCCTATGACCTTAAACCTAAGTTAAAGAACCCACATCCAACCGATGTGAGAGGGATAGACCTGCTTACCAAACTGATAAACAATGACATCTTGTCAAGTGTAAAGGAAAGACAAACGGTAATGACTAGGCTAAAACCAGTGGAGCCGACATGGAATTTAGATCATCTAAGTGCTTTGCATTGGAAAAATATGCTTGACTGTTGAAAAGGAATAAATACACCACAACCCACGTCAAAGTTAGGATAAGTAATTTGGGCGTTCTCATCACCGAGGATTCTCTTGTGACCAAAATGCACCAGAAATTTGTATATACCTATATATACATAGACACACACACACATGCATATGCATGTATATATATGTATATATGTGTGTGTCTATAGCATTATGAAACGGAGCAAAGTATTAAGCAAAGTATTATAAAGCAAGCAAAAAATGAAATAGGAAAGGAGAGGATTCAAGAGGGTCTACTAGATATCAAAAATTGTTGAAAAAAGCTTACAAAAAATAGAATTCATAAAAATGGATTGGTTCAGATATGTTATGTATATGTAATTGAATGACTATAAATAAGTAAACCCTTGTAGATGTTTCGACAATCGATAATTCGATTGAGTCTAAGATGGGTGCCTGATTTACATTATGGAATAAAGCCATGTATATGTGATATTAGATATTAACTAGATATATATATATGAAATAAAGCTATTTCATATGCCATACTTCTATGAATTTAGGTGAGGATTTGAATATAAGCCCTTCCATCTCTGTCTCTTTTTAACTGTGAATTGAATGAATAAATAATTGAAATTGAGAGAAACATGGATGATAAATGAAAAATAAGTAAACTTCATTTCTTTTTTTTGATAATGTTTTTGAAAAATGAACTTCATTAAGTGATTCAGAACACTCGCCTTTGACAATATTTATCCATACTTTCATTTCAAAGTTCGAAGAGAGAAGAAATCACTCAATTTCTTGGATGATAGGATATATATTTTTGTAGATTAAATATTGTGCAAATACTTTCTATACTAATAGAACTTTATTCTATTTATTTTAATATCTTATCCAATTTGAAAATTTTTATAAAAGCTCTATTTAATCAATAAAACCCCTCTTGTTTGGTAAGATCTAGTGAGGATTGTACATAGATGGTAACTGCTTGATCAAATTGATCAGGTCACATAGGAACAAGGTTCAAGTCTACTGATCTATATGGATGTCTCAATTGCATACATCACTATAGTTATTACCTTGACACCAAAGAAAAGTTCGATCCAATGCTTCATTTCTGTCCTAGTTGATCCCAATTTGACATTAAAAGTATATTGATTTTCTTCAATAACCGAATATTTTTGTTTGTAAATACTGCATATTTGATTCCATCTATAAATTTATTTTCTTCCCTATGAGTTTTAGTCTCGATAAGAATGCTAGTTCTTACTGTTCATATATTATGATATGAATATACCAATTTGACATTTTCTTAGCAATCCAGACGGCGGAACAGAGAGTGCTTGATGCCGAGATATCACATGACAATCATTCGTTGGACGAATTACTAGTGAATCTACAAGAGGCCCGTGCTCGTTTGAGGAATGCTTTGGTGGTGGAAGAAGAGTTCTGGAGGCAGAAGGCTCGTGTTAAATGGCTGTGCGATGGGGATAGGAATACGAAGTTTTTTCAGGCTGTAGTGACTGAAAGGAGAAGGAAGTCGGTTATTCATCGTATTAGGAAATCAGATGGTGTCTGGATAGATGATGAGTCAAGCATCTGTACTGAGGCTGTTGATTTCTTTCGGGCTCTGTTTACAGAAGAGGGAGGAATGACGTCGAGTGATATGCTAGAGGTGATCCCAAGGCTCCTCACTGAAACTGACAATGAGATGTTGACTAGGGCTCCATCATTGCAGGAAGTTAAGGAGGTTATCTTCTCAATGGACGGCGAGAGTGCGGAGGGCCCGGATGGCTTCACCGAGAGTTTTTTCACAGCCGCCTGGGAGGTGATCGAGGAGGATGTATACAGGGCTATATTGAGTTTCTTTTGTGGTGCAATGTTACTTAGGAGTATCACCGCGACTGCAATTGTATTGCTTCCCAAGGTCCCCTGTCCACAAGACTTCATACAATTCCGGCCGATAAGCTTATGTAACTTTGTTAACAAGGTTATTTCCAAGGTTCTCTTTTCCGGCTTGGCTCGGGTCCTTCCCTGTATTATCCCCCCGCAGCAGAGCGATTTTGTGCCAGGGCAGTAGATGGCGGATAATTTTCTATTGGCTCAAGAGATGTTGAGTGATATCAAAAGACCCAATTGAGGAGGGAATGTGGTAGTCAAGCTAGACATGATAAAGGCATATGACAGGGTTTCTTGGCTTTTCTTGCTCCAGGTGCTGAGACGGTTTGGGTTTAGCGAAGTGTGGATTGATATGATTTAGCGTCTAATCTCGAATGTCTGGTTCTCCGTGATTGTGAATGGTTTGCCACACGGGTTCTTTAAGTCCACACGGGGTCTACAGCAGGGCGATCCACTCTCTCCAGCATTATTCATTATTGGAGCGGAGGTCCTTTCTCGGTCGCTGAATGCTCTGGCGGAGCATAGGAAATTTAAGCCATTTAGAACTCCCGGTGGATGCCCTATGGTCACTCATTTGGCTTTCGCTGATTATGTCGTGATCTTTACAAGCTGCTTGAAGGCCACTATACAGTTGGTCAAGAAAGTGGTGGATGGATATTGTTTAGGTTCGGGGCAGCGGGTTAATTGTCAGAAAAGCTATTTTTTAGGGCAACCCCAAAATGCCACCGCGGCGCCGAGCTCTGATCGGGTTGATAATGGGTTTCTCATATAAGCAATTCCCGATCAAATATCTTAGTTGTCCCTTATACGTTGGAAGGCGACGGATGAGTTATTTTACAGATATCTGCTCTATGGTTACCTCTCGTATATTGTCCTGGAAGCATAGGGTGCTGTCTACGGGGGGCAAAGTGGTATTGTTGAAAAGCGTCTTGTCGTTAGTGCCTATCCACTTGTTAGCAGCAGCGTCCCCTCCAAAGGGAGTTTTCGCGTCACTGGAAAAAGTGATGGCCGACTTCTTGTGAAGTTCACAGGGGGATGGCCGTAGGCACCACTGGATAAGCTGGGGGGATTTGTGCAGGCCGCAAACGGTGGGGGGGATTGGAGTTCGCAGCATGGCAACGGTGTTCGATGCCTTCTCCGTTAAGCTCTGGTGGAACTTTTGGCAGAAGAAGTCTCTATGGGCGGAATTTCTACACGCTAAATATTGCAAGGGGGTCCACCCTTGCCTGGCAGAAGAGGGCGCAGCCCAATCTCACATCTGGCGGAGGTTGTGTTCAGTCCAGCGCTTAGCGGAGGAGCACATTGGCTGGATTCTAGGGGAGGGTTCAATGGACTTCTAGCATGACAATTGGTTGGGTTTAGGTGCTTTATGTCAGGAGGTGGAGATTTTTCAGGAGCACAGGGTGTCGGATTTTGTCTCTCAGGCACAGTGGAATTTTCGATTACTTCACCAGGTTCTGGGGCCGGGGCTGATTGAGCGCGTGACGAAGGTTCCTCCCCCCTCCCCTCGAAGGTTCGATAGGATGGTGTGGACCTTAGCATCTGATGGAGCCTTTTTGGTATCCTCGGCTTGTTCACTTGTTGCGCAGGAGGAGAACTGCTCGTGGGTGTTCTCGCAGGTTTGGCTCGAAGGTTGCCCAATCAAGATATCCTTCTTCATGTTAAGACTGTTGCGGCTCCGCATTTCCCTGATGGGTCTCCTTCGACACATTGGGGTACAGGGCCCCTCGAAGTGTCATTGTTGCTCTGAGCCAGAGAGGGGGAGGTTAATCACGTTTTTTGTACCGGGGAACTAGCCCACGCAGATTGGGGTATATTCCAGTGTAGCTTAGGGGAGCCCATGGTGTCCTCATTTAGACATATGGTGATCAGGTGGTGGCTGCAACAGGGGCAAAATCAGTATGTTAAGTTCGTTTATCGCCTCCTATCGATGCTGGTCTGTTGGGAGTTATGGAAAACGAGAAATAGGGCAATTTTCGATGGGAGAAAGATGGGGTGTACAGAGGTGGTGGACCAGGTACTTCAACAGCTCCAGGTATTATTCCATTGCCACTTCCCAGGGATACCGTAGTCCTTTGGTTCTTGGGATGATTTTCATTCTACTGTGTTTGGGCTGAGATGTAGGGTTTCAATTCTTGTTGGGTGGCCCCTATGGCAGGGTTTAAGCTGAACTCAAATGGCTGTGCTAGGGGAAACCCGGGGACAAGCGGGGATGGGGGCGTGGTTCGAGACAGCGATGGGCAGGTCGTCCTGGGCTACTCATGTTTCTTCGGTTGTTTGACGAGTTTACATGCGGAACTTAAAGCCATGCTTTTTGGAGTCAGGTTATGTGTTGCTCGGGGCTTGCAGGGGTTGCAGATTGAGACTGGCTCGCTCAACTTGGTGAGAATTACGCAGGGGCGACAGGTAGTCCGTGGAGGCTGCAGCGGGAGGTGGATGAGTTGCTAAGCTATCAGCAGCATTTTCGGGAGATTACTCACTGTTACAGAGAAGCGAACAAATCCGCGGACTTCTTAGCCAACTGGGGGGCAGATGCGGGGCATGACAGAATTTTTAACCGCAAAGACGACTTGCCGACCGTTGTCCGTGGGGAGATTTTCTTGGATCGATTGGGTTGCCCTAATTTTCGTAGGAGATTTGTATGAATTTATGGTTTTCCTTTTTGATCAATAAAAAAAGATAATTTGATAAAAAAAGAAGAAGAATATACCAATTCATTATGTATGAATGATGACATTCCAGTGATACAGAACTAATTCCAATAGACCTATGTCCTCTTGGCGTGCATCCAGTAGGAATTGAACCTATGAATTTGCCAGTTATGAGTTGGGTGCTTTAACCACTCAGCCATGGATGCTTAGCCGGGATTCTCGTATATGGTGAATAACCAAATTTCAATTGAAATGAAATCTTTAGGATCAATTAATGCAATTTAGGTGGAATCGGTGAAAGGACACAATTCAAATCCCCACATCAAAGTGAAATATAGTGTTTTTTGTTCTTTTTTCTTTCATTTAGTGTCTATTGGGGTTCCAAAGTGCCTTTCCAGAGTCCTAGAGAGCAAGATGCATCTTGGATTGACGTATAGTGTGACTTGTCAGACATATTAGGTGATAAGTGACTAATTTACGTAATAATTGTATGACATTTTATATTATTTTTAGTCACTTTGGCTATATTTTTGGAAGAAAATGAATCATTTTGGCTATAATTAGTGAAATATGCTTTTAAGTGATTAAATGAGGTTTTTATCACTTTTTACTTGTATTTTGTGTATTTTGACAGTTTTGACACATTTTCGTATTTCGGCTATAACTTGAGATACAATGATCGGATTAAGATGATTTTTGAACCAATTTGAAGATAAGAGATAGATCTACAACTTTGGTGAAAACATCAAAATCCAGTTCGAAGGTGGTCCAGGTCAAAAAGCCGAATTACAGTAGCTAATTTCTATTGGTCGAAGCTGAAACAGGGCAATGAGCAGGCAAGGGCATTTCGGTTATTTCTCAGCCTACACAGATCCAAATGAGGTGATTCTTGATGCATTGAAAATCTAACGCAAAGGGCTACAAGTTTTATGTTTTGGTCAAGAGCTAAATCAGCTTTTATCATCAAGAAAAGTTCAGTTGAAGTTGACGCAAAATCGGATCAGAGCTGGAAATTGAACAAAAGTGCACTAAAATGTCACTGTAGCAATCCGGCCGGATTTCTGGCCGGATTGTGGTCAGAGAAGGCTGCTCTTTACATGAAAAACTTATTTTCACCTCCAACAACTCACATGCAATGCCAGACATGTGAGAACTACTTTGCAGCTGTAAAAGGGTGGTGTAGGTCTCATTTTCTTGACTTCTTTCATCTTTATATAGTCAAAACTTACAAGATTGAAGGGAGAATAGAGAGACATACGGGAGAACTTGGAGAGTGCAAAAATGTAGCTCTTTCATCTTCTGAGTAGTAGGTTAGCTTAGTGTAGAGTAGCATAGTTCATCCATTCTTGTATCTTGGCTAGATTAGGATGAAGATGGAGATGAAGAAGGAGGAGTGAAACTCATGTGACAAGGGTTATCTCTTCTCCAACTCTTTATCTTTTGTATCAGATTCTTAAGTATGGTTAATATGCAAGTTCTGGATTTTATGTTTATTATGTGTTTCTAAAGTTTATGCCTTGGGTTTGGTTGAACTTCCTATGATTGTTAGTGTTTATTATTTGGCTATTTGATTGCTATGTTTTGAGCAAGTTATTTAGCACTTTGGCTCTTTAAATCATGATTAATCTGGTACCATTAATTGTGATTATCTAAGGTGTTGCTTCTGCAATAAAAATTGAGATTTAACACTGGTTCAAGAAGTGCTAAACATAGGGAATACACTCAAGAAAGTAGAGGTGCACCTATGTGGTTTTTAGTGATTCTTTTCATGTAATTTCATTGAAGAAATGAACTTGTAACTAATTTCATAACCATGAGAATAGGTATGGATTAGTTATGAGTATAATTGATTCACTACGAAAGTAGGATTCAAATGCATAAGAAAATTACACCATAACTAGCCTAGATGTAGTACTCAATTATCCAAATATAGCACTTACATGAGTAGTTAGGGATACCATAACATAAGGAGCTTTCATTTGTTATTTTGTATAAATTCAGTAGGTTTAATTTGTTATAATTCATTGATAGTCTAAATAATAGAGAACCTTTAGTAATACCGGTAATTGTTTACTCTTCCTTGTGGGATTGACCCGATATATACCCTAAACTACTAGTTGACCTGTATACTTGCAGTGAACGGGTGTAATTCGGTTTTTTAACTTGTACGTATACTAAAATCCCGTCATTAGGTCCTATGGGATTTCCCCATTTCTCCGTTGATTGAGATATTCTCCATTTCACCCAAGAAAGATTCATTGAATCAACCAAAATTTTGGAGTGTGAAATGCAATTTGATCCATTTTGGGGATTAATATTAGTTTGAATAATTTATGATTGGTTTGGTTGGACTAAATAGAAAAGAAAAAATGAAATATCTAGGCTCTATTTCGAAAAACCCCTCAATATTTTTTCATTAGCAACAAAATATTTTCTTTGTGGGTCGATTAAAAAATGCTTTTTTGGGGGGAAAGATACTATATATCTCTGTGTGTGTGTGCGCGCGCATATATATATGTGTATGTATGCATGTATGTACACACACACATATATATATACAGTAAAATCTCTATAAATTAGTACTTGATAAATTTATAACCTCTATTAAATAATAATTTTTTTCCAATTTTGACGTGGGCAAATAACCTAAATTAATAATTTTGATAAAATAATGAGATAATAATTTTTTAAAAAACTTTACATAACTCGTTGGTCCTATTCATATCATAAATTAATAATTCACTAAAATTATATATCATATTATCCTAAAATATGAGTCTATTATTGTTTGTTTTTCTTAAAATTTAAATCTGCTTGAATCTTATCCCCAATTTTTCTTATTGCATCTGAAAGTGCTAGATTTGATTTCTCATATTGCAATAAGAAATTATGAAGAATGACTACTTTAAATTCCTTAAATTTTTAGCCTCTTTTTATTAATAGAAAAATTCATCTTTTTATAAAATAAAATAAAAATTTAGCTGATTAAATGAGTGTTTCTTTAATTTGTAAGTACACTCGATAAATTAATAAATTATTAATTTATCGATTAGTTAATGCCTCTTTAAATTAATAGAATTTGTATGATCTAAAGATTATTAATTTATAGAGATTTTACTATACATAATAGGGGTAGACAAAAACACCTGCTGATTTGAAATCCCATCAAATTCGATTCAATCCATTCCAAAAAATAGGATACCCGATCTACATTGTTTGATCGAGTTAAAAGAGGATCGAGTACTCTTTATATGCGGGGCGGGTTAGGGTCAGAGGATTAAAGACCTATGAGTATCCAACTCGCCATGCATATATTTTTTAAATTTTAAATTATTATATCGATATACAAAATATTAGTTTTAGAGCTAACTAAGTAATTCTATTGAGCAAATTGTATCCCAAATATGATATCTATAATTTGTTTATGCGATTCATTTGTAAAAATTATGATCTTATATTTTTAAAAAAAAAATTAATTGATGTAGAATATATATGAAAAAGGGCAATGCTTATAACAAATTCATTAGTTTTGGGTTCTTTTTTTCTTTTTCTTGTATTTTTTTTTTTTTTTTGTAAATAGGAGGGATTATATTCAAGCCCACCTATTTACAATCCCTCCCTACTTACTACCCAGCCCAGCCCTCTCCACTTTCTTTTTCTTTTACTCTCTTTGTATGTTTGTTTCTTAGCATTAGACCTTTTTTCTGGATAAAATCTATGTTGAATATGCAAAATATAAAAATAAATTAGTATACATTATTTCAAAAAAATTAAGTAATGAGAATGGCGGGGCACATACCTACAAATCCGACTCTCTTCTAACAGGTATCCAATCACATCAGGTACGAGTTGATATGTGGGCGGTTAAAGGTTAGAAAATGGTTAATTCGTAAGATGCGGGTTAGATCAATCAAATGCCCCATAGGATGGTCTCCGACCAATGCCCACCTTTAGTGTTTTATCTATATATATATATATATATATATATATATACATGTTTGCCTATAATTTCAGATGTATTTGGAATGATATTATTTGCACAAAAATTATTTACTTGCATCACTAATACATTTTTTAAACTGAAAAATTATTTTCCTTACCACTTTTTTTTTTAATTTCACGTACAAGTGCTACAGTAGTTACTATTTCAAATAAACTTCTGTCCAAAGACACTCTTCATCTGAATATATACATTACACGTACTATATCTAAAAGATAACTCCGTGTCCAAGTCTCTTCTTTGGAGAAAAGATGATACGTACTATTGACTAGACTTCAACTTTTCTCCTATTTAACTGTTCATTGTCACATCTGTAAAATCAAAGTAGCCCCACAACACAAAGTAACAAAACTGGAGGTCTTTCTCTCTGCTTTCTCTCTTGTTTTTCAGTTTTTTTGTTTTATTCTCTGGGTCAAAAAGAGGCATTCTCTTTCTCACTATCCGGTTCAGTACAAGAAAATTGTCTAAGCCTAACAATCATGTATGTCATAACCTTCGAAAGGAAAAAAAATTAATTTAGTGATTCAATATGCACGTACTATATAGTTTTTTTTTAAAATTTTTTTATCCAAATAAAAACGCTTTATTGAACTTGAGAGCAGGCGAAAGAAAGCATACAACACTCATCTACCCCACCTCCTACGAAAATTAGGAAACCCTACGCGCTCCAAAGCCAGTTCCCCCTGAACATTACAAGGCAAAGCAGAAAGGCTAGTAAAGACCCTCTCCTGCTCCGAATCTGCTCCCATGTTAGCCAGGCAATCAGCAGGCTTGTTTGCCTCTCGATAGCAATGCGTGATCTCCGTGAAGTACGGCTTATAGTTGATCAACTCGGACATCTCCTGTTGGAGTCGCCACGGGCAGCTTTGACTCCCTTGCAGAATCCGCACCAAGCTGAGCGAATCCGACTCGATATGCAACCCATGCAAACCCTGAGCGACACATAACCGCACCCCAAACAGCATTGCCCTAAGCTCCGCATGCAAACTCGTCAAAGAACCAAAGAAACAAGAATAGCCGAAAATGAGCTTCCCGTCCCTATCACACACCACACCTCCACCTCCACTAATCCCCGGATTCCCTCTAGAGCATCCATCTGAATTCAATTTATACCCTCGTGTAGGAGCCACCCGTGCCACCTGAATAATAGAAACCCTCCGCCTCATACCCACCAATGCCGAGTGAAAAGCATCCCATGACCCAAAAGAGCCATCTATCTCCGGGAAACGGCAATGAAATAAAGCACACAATTGTAGAAATACCTGACGCACCACCTCCGTACTCACCACTCTCCTCCCCTCAAATACCCCTGTGTTTCGCGCTTTCCACAACTCCCAACAGACCAGCATTGGGAGTAATCGATATACGAACTTGAGGTACACATTATGTCCCCGGCGCAACCACCACCGCACAACCAGATGACACACCGTGGAAACCCTAGCCAACTCCCCCTGACATTCCTCAAAGCTAGCCCAAACAGCCTTTGCTAATCCCCCCATGCAGAAGGTGTGCTGGATCCCTTCCTCACCCGGCTCAGAGCAACACCGACACCTAGACGGGCCCTGAACCCCAAATTTCAGTAGCATGTCCATAAGGGGAAGGCGCGACCGCAACAGCCGGAGCATGAAGAAGGAAATCTTAAAAGGGCAACCCTGCAGCCAAACTTGTGAAGCAACCCAAGAACAAGTAGCCGACTTTGTAACAACGGAGTAAGCCGAGGCTACCGAGAACGTCCCATCAGCCGTTAACGCCCAAACCATCCTATCCGCACCTCTAGAGGCCGGAGGAGATACCTGCACCACTTGCCTCACCAGCTCCGGCGCCAATATCTGATTAAGGAGTCGCCAGTTCCATTGTGCCTGAAAGACAAGATCCGCCACCCTATGCTCATGAAAAATATCTACCCGATGGCACAACGCTCCTGTACCCATCCAATTATCATGCCAGAAATCCATGGAACCCTCACCAAGGACCCAGCCGATATGCTCCTCCGCCAAATCCTGAACTGACCTCAATCTCCGCCAAGTGTAGGACTGTGAAGAGACCTCTTCTGCCAAACAAGGATGCACTCCTTTACAATATTTCGCTGACAGAAATTGCGCCCATAGCGACTTTTGCTGCCGAAAATTCCACCAAAGCTTAATGGAGAGTGCGTCATACACCTCAGCAATACTACGAAATTCGACCCCACCTGCCTCCGGAGGCCAGCATAGCTCCCCCCAACTTATCCACTGCCACCTAGGACCAATCTCTGATGAGCCCCACAAAAAGGCTGCCATCACCTTCTCAAGGGACACAAACACTGCCTTTGGCGGTGATGTCGCCGCTAACAAGTGGATCGGGATTGAAGATAGCACGCTTCTGAGCAAAACTAGTTTGCCCCCAGACGATAGGACCCGATTTTTCCATGATAAAATCCTAGCCGTTACCGCACTGCAGACATCTGCAAAATAATACACTTGTCTCCTCCCAATGTACAGAGGACATCCAAGGTATTTGATAGGAAATGACTTGTGCGAGAAGCCCGTAACCGTCCTGATCATTGCTCGTCGTTGCGGAGGCACCCTGGGGTGCACCAAAAAACAACTCTTCTGACAGTTAACTCGCTGCCCCGACAGAGAACAATACCCATCGACTACCTGCTTGACCAACTGCACTGAGGCCTTGATGTCGCTGGTGAAAATGATCACATCGTCTGCATATGCCAAGTGCGTGACCATAGGGCATCCACTCGGAACTTTGAAGGGATGGAAACGCCTATGCACCGCCAAGGCATTCAGAGAACGCAAAAGCACCTCCGCTCCAATGACAAACAAAGCCGGCGATATCGGATCACCCTGGCGCAAACCTCGGGTGGACTTGAAAAACCCCTTCAGCGAGCCATTCACAATGACAGAAAACCACACATTTGAGACCAGCCTCCACACCATATCAATCCACAGCTCGCTAAACCCAAACCGCCAAAGGACTTGTATTAAAAACAGCCACGATACCCTATCGTAGGCCTTCATCATATCCAACTTGAGCACCACATTCCCTCCCCGGTTGGGTTTCCTAATATCGCTCAACAACTCCTGAGCTAAGAGAAAGTTATCCGCCATTTGTCGTCCTGGCACGAAACCACTCTTCTGCGGCGAGATAATCCGCGGAAGGACCCTAACCAGTCGGACGGATAAGAGTTTAGAGATGACCTTATTGACAAAGTTGCATAAACTTATCGGTTTGAATTGTGTAAAATCGTGTGGGCAGAGAACCTTAGGCAACAAAACAATGGCAGTAGCGGTGACACATCTCGGCAACTCCGCGCCACAAAAGAAGCTCTCTATGGCTCGGTGAACATCCTCAGCAACCACCTCCCAAGCAGCCGTGAAAAACTTCCCTGTAAAGCCATCCGGACCCGCGGCACTGTCCCCATCCATTGAAAACAGGACCTCCTTCACTTCGTCCATAGAAGGGATCTCCGTCAGCCCGCTGTTATCCTGATCATTAATAACCCTCGGAATGAACTCCAACATGTCACTAGAGGCTCTTCTTACCTCCTCTGTAAACAAACCCTGAAAGAAAGAGACGGCCTCATTACAAATACTTGCCTCATCGTCCACCCAGTCGCCATTTGTCCTCCGAATCCGATGAATAACCGACTTTCTCCGCCTCTCCGTCACAACAGAATGAAAGAAAGCCGTATTCTGGTCACCGTCCGCCAGCCACTTAACCCGAGCTTTCTGCTTCCAATACTCTTCTTCAACCACCAAAGCATTGCGCAACCGAGCTCGTGCCTTGTGTAGTTGTATCAGTAATTCCTCGGAAGGGTTGTCATCATGGGCTAGTTCAGCCTCTGCTACCTTTTGCTCCGCCGACCGAATCTCCAAGAATATATCCCCAAAAGAACTCCTAGACCATTGGCGAAGCGCTTGTTTTGTCTTTCGGAGCTTCTCCGATAAAACCTTGAGAGACGAACCAGGAAGGGAGCCAGACCAACACTGTTTAACGACATCCAGGCAAAAATCCAATCCAGCATCCAAAAATGCCTCCATTTATTTTATGTAACACAAACAGTACCAACACATATTAAATCATCTATCTCTAATAAAAGCTTAAGTTCCTCAACTTCTCCCTCTCCAGGGACGAAACCTAGGGGGATAGCAGGGGCTCCTTCCCTCCCCCAAATTTTAGAAAATTCAATTTTTATCCCTTATAAAATTAGAAAATTTCAGTACAGCAGAAGCTTTAAAATGTTTTATCTTAAACATATAAGTTTAGGTATATTCAAGTTCGCCACTATAAGATGAATTTTCTAGTTCTGTTTATGTCTCTCTGGCTTCTAGAATGCTTCTCTTCAATCAAGAAGCAACGAAGAAAAAAGCTAATCTAGTCATCTATCCCCTATTCCTTGAACCTAAAAAAGATTTTAGCTCACATTAAATCCACAAATAAAAGATGACTAAAATTGGATTGTTAAAATTGCATGCAGATATACTCAAATCCCCACACGTCTCATATGTGGCTGTGAAGTTGCTCCATATCTCGTATTCCATGACTCAGAAATTCGTTCATGTCAAGAGCTTTCTATAAGGTAGTTGTATGCAAGGTTAATAAATAGAGTAAACTTTCTAGGGAGCTTCTAAACTATTTTTATTATCAATTTTTGGCCCCTCGTCTATTTCAAGTCTTAACTTGGCTCATCAATAATAAAAATTATTAAATTTTATTTTATTTTCTCTATTTCCATATTTAGATTCATCAAATTGCCCTCAGATTTGTCAGCTTTAATGTAGAAATAGACTGAATAATTAAAATTTTGCGCTATTTATTTTTGAGGGGATAATGTGAAACTTGAAATATATAAAATCTCAAAAGTTGACGATACGAATGGTTTAAATACTCCTCAGATAGTTTAACCTATTATACAAGCTGATAGGTCACATTTGCAAGGTCTACATTGCCACCATCATTCTGTATTATTCTTCGGTGACTATCAGGCAAACCCTAACTGACCTCACTATCACAAGGTCCTCTTCTCCAGAGACCAATATAATAATAATAATAAAATAGGGTTGTTGTACTTGAATCTATATTTATATGTTCCTTATGGCAATACAAGTATATGTCCAGATTCTGGAAAAGAAATTAAATATGGAGAAAGCTTATTTCCTCTTCCTTGTAACCTTGGTTGCAGGCCTGGGCACAGCTTCCTCAAGTATCACTAACGTTGTTGCCCATAACAACAGCCGTGATCATGATCTAGATGCTCTTCTTGCCCTCAAGGCCACCATTTCCGATCCCCAGAACATCCTTCCAATCAATTGGTCCATTTCTACCTCTGTTTGCAACTGGATAGGAATCACTTGTAACACTCGCCATCGAAGAGTCGCTGCCATACAACTTCCTACAATGGGCTTAGTCGGAACCATACCTCCACAGTTGGGGAATCTCTCATTCTTAGTCTGGCTGAACCTTCAAAACAATAGCTTCCATGGAAATCTTCCAACTCAGCTGGGTCATTTGCGTCGACTCAAGTCCATCAACTTGGCATTCAATAGCTTTGATGGTGAATTTCCATCATGGTTGGGAGCTTTATCTCGACTTCGTTATCTTTTGTTCCATAGTAACAGAATTTCAGGTTCATTGCCACCAACGCTGTCTAATGCAACAACGTTAGAGACCATAAGGTTGGGTCTGAACCTCATAACTGGAAATTTGCCTCAAGACTGGAGTGCTTTACAAAACTTGGAGGACCTTGACATGTAAACCAATAGACTTGATGGCTCCTTGCCTCGGTCTTTATTTAACCTCTCGTCATTGCAGCACTTTAGTTTTTCGAATAATAGCTTATCCGGTTACCTTCCGGCACCTATCTGTGATCATCTGCCACAACTCCAAGGGATTTATCTGTCGAGGAACGAGTTTAACGGCGAAGTTCTGGCTGGTATTGGAGGTTGTCCGAGTCTTCAAATCTTGTCCTTGTCATACAATAATCTGGTAGGAAATATCCCAAAAGAAATTTGGAATCTAACTACGCTTAGGGGGCTAGCTCTAGGAGAAAACGATATTCAAGGTACAATTAGATAGTAATTCCTTGATTTTGAGTCACTATTTCTTCCGGAAAAATTGCAATTTATCCCATTCTAATTTAGCGCTTTCTAACATAACTCTCTTATGACTTCAAATATATACAACTTTCTCATGATTTGGAACTAGTTTAAATGTCAAAATTACCTTTGTTTAGAAACTAAAATTATTGAAATGGCCATGATTATAAGTTTAGTATGCATTACAATTTAGCCTCCCATTGTTTATCATTTTTTAACAAAACTCTCTTATGATTTTCAAAACTAATACATAAATTTCTTATCATTAATAAGTAATTTTCATTTTCACATTGAAGTACTTTTGACATTTTAGTCAATTTTATTATAAAAGAAGAGATCCGTCACTATGACATTTTAATTCGAACTATAAGAGGTTTATGTACAAGTAAAATAGTGTTAAATCACAGAAAAATAATGTGTAATTCACCCGTTTCCTCTTATATGGGTTATGGGATTTGTTATTAGATCTATTTTGAATCATATTTTAAAGTAATACGCATCTCGTTATTTAAATTCAATCAGTCCACAAAACTGTGCCTAAGACACGATGTAGTAGGATCACTATTAACTCACACGATATAATAACTAGACTAGAAGATGGACCACGGTTTGGCATGATCACTATAGCTGTGATGGTTCCAAACAAGTTACAACCAAGATTGGCCATAAGTTAAATTTAATAAAATGTATGGATGTCATTATATGAAGTATATGCCTTTCTCGTGGTGGACCCGCCTGACCAAATTATATCTTAGAATTAGCTTCGTTAGCTTAATAATCAAAACAGTCCATAAAAACTTCCCCTTTTCTCAGTTACATACATAAATTTGAACTTAAATTTTGAACACATGTAAATCATTTTAGTTTGCTAACTACTTACAACCCTTCTCAGTAGCTTAAGATATTTTTCTTAAAACAATTGCCTGCATATATACATGTATATTTTTTTAAGCAATTATGTAAGTATTATGCTTGATCTTTTCTGCAGGTCAAATCCCGGCAGATATTGGCAATACTACTAATTTGGAGATCCTAGGCATAGAGGATGCTAATCTCATAGGTAACAACGAGATACTTAGTGATGTTTTCTTATTCTGTCATACGCTGTTTAAATCAAGATTTTGAAACCCAACCATAACCCAAAAACAAATTATTAGGTTAAGGGTCACTATTCACTCGTTGGCCGAACTATAATTAGACCACAATTGCTGCCTTGTGACATCATAAATATATTATAAATTGATTTATATTTATTACTTACCTGAATTGAAGTACGCATACAAACTTCCTTCTATTTCTACAGTAAATTACTTTAATCTTTATTTAAACTAAATAAGCGGTACTTCTGAGTTGTCTCAATAAAATCATGGGAAAAGAATTCTTAAACTATTAATAGTTAAGAGTAGTAATTGCTAACATAAACAACTTAATGCTTCTAAATTTTTGTTGACAATAAAAATATTATACAGATAAAAAATTTATTATTTTGAAGAAGGAATACAAGGACAAAGAAAAGAATTACTTTACTAAATTTAAAAAGTCAAATTTACACAAACTTATATAGTATTTTATTGATCTAGAGAAGATACAGAGGGAAGTAGATGCATAAATAAATATTTGTGTTTTTAATGGAAAAATGGAAAGGACAGAAAGCGGCTAAGTGATATTATTGACGGGTATTTTACATACGTACAAGTTAAAAAACCGAATTACACCCGTTCACTGCAAGTATACAGGTCAACTAGTAGTTTAGGGTATATATCGGGTCGATCCCACAGGGAAGAGTGAACAATTACCGGTATTACTAAAACTTCTCTATTATTCAGACTATCAATAAATTATAAGAAATTTAACCTACTGAAATTATACAAAATAACAAATGAAAGCTCCTTGGGTTGTGATATCCCTAACTACTCATGCAAGTGCTATATTTGGATCATTAAGTACTACATCTAGGCTAATTATGGTGTAATTTCCTTATGCATTTGAATCCTACTTTCGTAGTGAATCAATTATACTTATAACTAATCCATACCTATTCTCATGGTTATGAAATTAGCTACAAGTTCATTTCTTCAGTGAAATTACATGAAATGAATCACTAAAAACCACATAGGTGCACCTCTACTTTCGTGAGTGTACTCCCTATGTTTAGCACTTCTTGAACTAATGTTAAATCTCAATTTTCATTGCAGAAATAACACTTTAGATAATCACAATTAATGGTACCAGATTAATCATGATTTAAAGAGTTAAAGTACTAAATAATTTGCTCAAATCATAGCAGTCAAATAGCCAAACAATAAGCACTAAAAATCATAGAAAGTTCAACCAAACCCAAGGTATAAACTTTAAAGACACATCTTGAACACAAAATCCAGATCTTGTATATTAACCAAACTTGGAATCAAATATAAAAGATAAAGAGTTTGGAAGGATTACAACCCTTGTCACATGAGCTTTCTTCCTTGCCTTCTTCATCCTCCATCTTCATCCTAATCTAGATAATAAACAAGAATGGATGAACTATACTACTCTATACTAAGCTAAACTAATACTAAGAGAATGAAAAAACTACATTTCTGCACTTTTCAAGCTTCTCTCGTATGATCCTCTCCAATCTCTCAATCCCAGAATGTCTCTGCATATAAACTGATGAAGAGCTCCATTTTTCCAAGTCAAATTCCACATTTTGATTCCCAAATCTCAACTTTGTTAGGATAGTCAATAACAAATGTTTTTGACTTGAAAATAAGCCACCTTGTCTGCCCTTTTGTCTTCTGAAGCATGTGCACCGAATTCTCTTGCAACTTATAGCTGGAAAGTGGTATGAACACAAGAGAATTGACTGAGCAAATTGCAGAATTTCGGCCAGAAAACGCGCCTTTACAAAACGCGTCTACAACTCGCGTTTTGTGCACTCGTGTTTTCACTTTGTCCTTACTTCAACTGCGATTTTCTCCATGATGCAGGCCGAACTAGCTTTTGTGCAAAACACCAAAGTTGTAGATCTTTGAGTTAGCTTTCCAATGCTTCAAGAATCATCCAAATCGGAGCTTTGTAGACTGATATATGATCAGAATACTAAACACTGGTCGGAACTCTATTTTCCACTTTGGACAGCTGAGTTGAATTTCGGTATTTCAACTTTTGGACTATGAAAACGGCTGAATTGGACTTTGATGTCTTCATACCAAATGTAGATCTCTTTCTTAGCTTTAAAGTGGCACCAAGATCACCTTGATCCGATCTGTGTAGCTCTAGATATAGTCAAAATACCAAAACGTGTCAGAGTTGTCAAACCTGACTTTTCTTGATTCAAATTGCATTTTTCCTTTTACACTTCATATTTTATTTTCACCACTTTAATTCACCTTCAATCATCCAAATATCTTCTCAATGCACTTCATTTGATGATTGAATCATTAATCCTACAAAATATGAAGTTTTTACCATAAAAATCCATAAAATGCAATGTTTAGCCACTTTAACATAAAATGTAGTTTTTTACCAAAACCTTAATTATTTTAGTTATAAAACTAAATAATCAAACCAGAATTAACTAATAAAACACACTAAAAATACGTAAAATAAACCCTTGTCAAATACCCCCACACTTGAATCATTGCTTGTGCTCAAGCAATAAGAAATACAAACCAACAATGATCCAAAAGTTGAAAATAAACATATGTAGCATTTCAACTTCATTTCCTCAAAACAAAGTAAATAACCATTATGCAATTATTCAATTAAGTTCAAGTACTCATAATATCAAGTAAAGAAGAGCCAATTATACCGTAATTATAACAAGTTCAAATCAATTTTTCATCCTTACCCAATCTTACAAGTAAGTAACTCATATGGTCAATAATATGCTTCCTAAACCCATGATCATCTTCTTATTTAACTTAAAGAGGGATTTATTTATATAATATAGCTAAATATTACTTAAGTTATGAAAGTATCTTTTTACGCGAGTGTCGACATTTGTAGATGCCAACCCCCGGTTACTCAACACTTCACATACTCAAGTTGCTTTGCATACTCTTAATTCAAGTACCTTTTTACGCGAATGTTGACATTTGTAGATGCCAACCCCCGGTTACTCGGTACGAGAATCATTGGAGTAGAACAATTGTTTATTATTTAAACAAGATTTTTTTTCCCTCATATAATTGAAAGCATAATCACGAGAAGAGTATTGCAATTATTGACCATATTTATCACTTAACTTATAAAATCAAATAAAGCGAAGAAATTTCATCAAATATGCAAAAAAATATAGGCATAATTTTCTCCACTTTAAAAGATATACTTTCCTACAAATGCAAAAATTATAATCACATAATAGTCATTTCCAAGTTAAATGAGAAAAGAAGTGCTTAAATCACATATATTTATCTCAAATGTAGAAGAAATTTGAACTACTAATGGTATGAAACTTGTTACCCCTTGGATAAAATTGAAAAAATATGAAACTTTTTGGGGCAAGTTTGCAATTTTGGACAAGATTTTAGAAAAATTTTGAATTTTAACACAAGTCCAATATTTGCAACTAATAATTCAATCACATACAATGTATATAATCTCAATTCTTCCCCCCACACTTAACATGCACATTGTCCTCAATGTGTAAAAAGGAAAATCGAGATAAAGAAAAGTAATACTCCCCTATTGTTGTGATTGAATATGAAGCTTCAAGGTATGTTGTTTGCCTGTCTTCATCACTTCAAGAGTTCCATTTGATAACCATTAGTGATATAAACCTAAAAATGGAAAATGAGAAACAAAAGTGATAACAAAGGTTTAATAAAACTAAACGGCGATCCGTAACTTCAATCCTTTGTTTTGATGGTGTACCTATAGAAAATCCACAATAAGCCACTCAAGGTACAAGAAAATATATGAGGAAAAGAAGAAAAAAAAAGAGAATCAAGGAACCTGCATTTTTTTCTTTCAAAAAAAAAAAATGCTCAGAAAACGTGAGTAGAAACGCGCCTTTAACTCGCGTTTTTGAAGGCGCGTTTCTTCCCAAAAGTTGCAGTACTGAAAACGCGGTTATGTGAGAAAACGCGACTTCAAGTCGCGTTTTCACTGGCGCGTTTTCATCTTTGATCAAGGCAACAAAACGCGACTTCCTTCAATGGCGCGTTTTCTGTTCTGCAGGTGCAGAATTGAAAACGCGATTCTGTGAACACGCGACTCAGAGGCGCGTTTTCTTGAGAAACGCGTTTTCTGCTGCGAATTTTAGCAGAAATTCAACTTTTGAAAATTTACAAATAATACCCCAATCACTCAAAATGCATCATAAATCATTTGTTTGTACAATTTATCAATGTGCACACATGTAAAACATTAAAAACATGCATTTTAGCCCCTTTTAACGGATCAAAAACAACAATTACTCAAATCGAGGGGTTGAGTTCCTTGATCAAATTTCGTCTTTTTCACCTCATTTGGTCACTTTTGCTTCCAATTCCAATACCTACAAATGAAAAATAACAAAATAACTCAAACACATACTTTAAATATAAAATCACACCAAAATAACATAAATAGCCAAAACATTGGGTTGCCTCCCAATAAGCGCTTCTTTAAAGTCAATAGCTTGACTATTGAACCTCATTTTTCAAGGAGGTTTGGTGAGCGAATAATCCACCATTTTAGGCTGTGGTAGATCATTAAATGGTGACTTTATAGTAAAAGTCACATGTTCTAATGATATGAGAAATAGAAGTGACTTACCTATCCCAAGTGTTTCATAGATATTACCTTGAATATGCGCCACTTGAGAACTTACCAAATAAAATGCCATGAGAGTATCTTGGGCAGCAATACCCTTAGAACCTACACTTTCAATGCACTCCTCAAGAGGGGTGAAAAATGAGTCATTAAAACTCACCTCTTGAGGTTCAAAGTTAGTTCCAAAGATATTATCATGTGAAATAGACATTTGCTCATTGAAACACAATTGAGATTCATCATATTCATCAAAATGCAATCCATTTTCACATACAACATTCCTACCATTCATGCTAGGATCATTTTGCAATTTATTAGAGAAAATAACTTCACACAATGCATTCAATTGCTCATGTATTCTACCAAAGTGAGAAGCTAATTCATCTATTCTTTCCTCAATCCTATCAAAACGGTCGGAAGTTGCATTAGCTAATTTTTCTAAAGCTAACTCCCAAGATGGCTTAGAATCATTAGCTACCATTTCAATTGCCAACTCCCAAGATGGTTTTGATTCATATTGGACACATTCAGGTTGGTAATCGTAAAAATATGAGGAATTATTATAAGTACATTGATTATCCCAACCATAAACAGGAGAATTGTTCCAATTAGCACTATCTTGATCAAAACAAGGATTGTAATGCTCCAATTCATCATAATAATCAACATTTTGTGCTTGCATACATGTGTTAGTAGCATGATAACCTCCACACAAGTCACAAATCAAATGATAAGAATTAAAAGCATTAACATTCCTCCCTTGCTCAATTTCATGTATAATTGTGTCCATTTGAACTTGTAACATTATAACATCAAATTTAGCCTTTAAGCACCTTAATCCATCTTCAAAAGACATACATTCAGTAAATTCTTGGTTACCTCTGTTGATGGAGCTTTGCACTTGGTAACCATCCATTGTCATGCTTCCACTTCTCAAGCATTGTCCTCCAAATTGACCTATCCTCCTCATTATCTAAAATTGCTTTTAAACAACTTAAGAGCAAAATTAGTAAGAAGACTAGGTGATAAAATACATACACATATAAAACACAGAAAATAACATACACAGTATAACTAATAATATGTCTAAACTAATAAAGTTACTCTTCACACCGATATTGCCAAATCTTCCCCGGCAACGGCGCTAAAAACTTGACGGGTATTTTACATACGTACAAGTTAAAAAACCGAATTACACCCGTTCACTGCAAGTATACAGGTCAACTAGTAGTTTAGGGTATATATCGGGTCGATCCCACAGGGAAGAGTGAACAATTACCGGTATTACTAAAGCTTCTCTATTATTTAGACTATTAATAAATTATAAGAAATTTAACCTACTGAAATTATACAAAATGACAAATGAAAGCTCCTTGGGTTGTGATATCCCTAACTACTCATGCAAGTGCTATATTTGGATCATTAAGTACTACATCTAGGCTAATTATGGTGTAATTTCCTTATGCATTTGAATCCTACTTTCGTAGTGAATCAATTATACTTATAACTAATCCATACCTATTCTCATGGTTATGAAATTAGCTACAAGTTCATTTCTTCAGTGAAATTACATGAAATGAATCACTCAAAACCACATAGGTGCACCTCTACTTTCGTGAGTGTACTCCCTATGTTTAGCACTTCTTGAACTAATGTTAAATCTCAATTTTCATTGCAGAAATAACACCTTAGATAATCACAATTAATGGTACCAGATTAATCATGATTTAAAGAGTTAAAGTACTAAATAATTTGCTCAAATCATAGCAGTCAAATAGCCAAATAATAAGCACTAAAAATCATAGAAAGTTCAACCAAACCCAAGGTATAAACTTTAAAGACACATCTTGAACACAAAATCCAGATCTTGTATATTAACCAAACTTGGAATCAAATATAAAAGATAAAGAGTTTGGAAAGATTACAACCCTTGTCACATGAGCTTTCTTCCTTGCCTTCTTCATCCTCCATCTTCATCCTAATCTAGATAATAAACAAGAATGGATGAACTATACTACTCTATACTAAGCTAAACTAATACTAAGAGAATGAAAAAACTACATTTCTGCACTTTTCAAGCTTCTCCCGTATGATCCTCTCCAATCTCTCAATCCCAGAATGTCTCTGCATATAAACTGATGAAGAGCTCCATTTTTCCAAGTCAAATTCCACATTTTGATTCCCAAATCTCAACTTTGTTAGGATAGTCAATAACAAATGTTTTTGACTTGAAAATAAGCCACCTTGTCTGCCCTTTTGTCTTCTGAAGCATGTGCACCGAATTCTCTTGCAACTTATAGCTGGAAAGTGGTATGAACACAAGAGAATTGACTGAGCAAATTACAGAATTTCGGCCAGAAAACGCGCCTTTACAAAACGCGTCTACAACTCGCGTTTTGTGCACTCGCGTTTTCACTTTGTCCTTACTTCAACTACGATTTTCTCCATGATGCAGGCCGAACTAGCTTTTGTGCAAAACACCAAAGTTGTAGAGCTTTGAGTTAGCTTTCCAATGCTTCAAGTATCCTTCAAATCGGAGCTTTGTAGACTGAGATATGATCAGAATACTAAACACTGGTCGGAACTCTATTTTCCACTTTGGACAGCTGAGTTGAATTTCGGTATTTCAACTTTTGGACTATGAAAACGGCTGAATTGGACTTTGATGTCTTCATACCAAATGTAGATCTCTTTCTTAGCTTTAAAGTGGTACCAAGATCACCTTGATCCGATCTATGTAGCTCCAAATATAGTCAAAATACCAAAACGTGTCAGAGTTGTCAAACCTGACTTTTCTTGATTCAAATTGCATTTTTCCTTTTACACTTCATATTTTATTTTCACCACTTTAATTCACCTTCAATCATCCAAATATCTTCTCAATGCACTTCATTTGATGATTGAATCATTAAACCTACAAAATATGAAGTTTTTACCATAAAAATCCATAAAATGCAATGTTTAGCCACTTTAACATAAAATGTAGTTTTTTACCAAAACCTTAGTTATTTTAGTTATAAAACTAAATAATCAAACCAGAATTAACTAATAAAATACACTAAAAATACGTAAAATAAACCCTTGTCAATTATCAGAGTGATAATCTTCTTGGCAGTGCAATATTTTCTCAAATGCGAAGAATACCCTCAATCAGTCAATTATGCTCACTGATTTTCCTAAGGCTCATTATACATTAATTACTCTTCTTTTCTCTCTATAAATAAGTTTTTAGGGTTAGGGTCTCTCAATCTTACCCTTATTATCATCAACTTCTTCTCTAACTCTCTATGTTAGATTAATTGATCTATTATTTTATGATTTACAAACTTGATTTTGATTTTAATATTTTTTTATATACTAATTTTTTTCTCAATATGCTGTCCTTTTGCAAATAAAACATAATTTGATTCAAACAAGTAATACTAGCCTTACTTTCCCTATATACATAGGATATACAATCTAATGCAATTTAAACTTACTCTCATCTAGTTATTAGCGAATACTAATGCTTGATAGGAAGTCGAAATGACGGGTATTTTACATACGTACAAGTTAAAAAACCGAATTACACCCGTTCACTGCAAGTATACAGGTCAACTAGTAGTTTAGGGTATATATCGGGTCGATCCCACAGGGAAGAGTGAACAATTACCGGTATTACTAAAGCTTCTCTATTATTTAGACTATCAATGAATTATAACAAATTTAACCTACTGAAATTATACAAAATAACAAATAAAAGCTTCTTAGGTTGTGGTATCCCTAACTACTCATGCAAGTGCTATATTTGGATAATTGAATACTACATCTAGGCTAGTTATGGTGTAATTTCCTTAAACATGTGAAACCTACTTTCGTAGTGAATCAACTATACTCATAACTAATCCATACCTATTCTCATGGTTATGAAATAAGCTACAAGTTTATTTTTTCAATGAAATTACATGAAATTAATCACTAAAAACCACATAGGTGCACCTCTACTTTCGTGAGTGTACTCCCTATGTTTAGCACTTCTTGAACTAATGTTAAATCTCAATTTTCATTGCAGAAATAACACCTTAGATAATCACAATTAATGGTACCAGATTAATCATGATTTAAAGAGCTAAAATGCTAAATAACTTGCTCAAATTATAGCAGTCAAGTAGCCAAATAATAAGCACTAACAATCATAGAAAGTTCAACCAAACCCAAGGTATAAACTTTAAAGACACATATTAAATATAAAATCCAGAACTTGCATATTAACTAAATTTGGAATCAAGTACAAAAGATAAAGAGTTGAAAAGGAATGTAACCCATGGCACTTGAGCTCATCACCTTGCCTTCTTCATCTCCATCTTAATCCTAGTCTAGCAATATACAAGAGTGGATGAACTACACTAGCTAAACTATCCTACACTAAGGAAATGGAAGAACTACATTTCTGCACTCTTCAAGCTTCTCCCGTATGATCCTCTAATCAATTGCAGACCTCCCCAAATGTCTCTGCATATAAACTACTCAAAGGCTCTCTTTTTCCAAGTCAAATTCCAACTTTTGATTTCCAAATCTAACTTTGTTAGGATAGTCAATAACAAATGTTTTTGACTTGAAAATAAGCCACCTTGTCTGCCCTTTTGTCTTCTGAAGCATGTGCACCGAATTCTCTTGTAGATTGTAGCTGGAAAGTAGTTTGAACATAAGAGAATTGACTGAGCAAATTGCAGAATTGCGGCCAGAAAACGCGCCTACACAAAACGCGGTTACAAGTCACGTTTTGTGTACTCGCGTATTCACTTTGGCCTTACTTCATCTGCGATTTTCTCTATTATAAAGGTCGAACTGGCTTTTGTGCAAAACATAAAAATTGTAGCCCTTTGAGTTAGCTTTTCAATGCTTCAAGAATCATCCAAATCGGAGTTGTATAGCCTGAGATATGATCAAAATACTAAACACTGGTCAGAGCTCTGTTTTCCACTTTGGACAGCTGAGTTGAATTTCGGTATTTCAACTTTTGGACTATGAAAACGGCTGAATTGAACTTTGATGTCTTCATACCAAATGTAGATCTCTTTCTTAGCTTTAAAATGGTATAAAGATCACCTTGATCCGATCTGTGTAGCTCCAGATATAGTCAAAATACCAAAATATGTCAGAGTTGTCAAACCTGACTTTTCTTGCATTTTTCCTTTTATACTTCATATTTTATTTTCACCACTTTAATCCATCTTCAATCATCCAAATATCTTCCCAATGCACTTCATTTGATGATTGAATCATTAAACCTACAAAATATGAAGTTTTTACCATAAAAATCCATAAAATGCAATGTTTAGCCATTTTAACATAAAATGTAGTTTTTTACCAAAACCTTAGTTATTTTAGTTATAAAACTAAATAATCAAACCAAAATTAACTAATAAAACACACTAAAAAATACGTAAAATATATTCTTATCACGAAACCTGCAGGACAATTATAAAAGAGGAAAGGATGGTAAAGTTCTTAACAAGATCAGCTACAAAAGCACACGATAAACAAGTAGAATTCAAATAAATAAAGTATGTTGCATGCCAAAACTAAATGAAATATATATCAAAGCATTGAGTTACAATGATATCATCATAGCAATCATTTTAAACCAAAATTTGTTGGAATTAAATCATGTTGCACTTGCAAAAATAAATTTTTAAATAAAAGTATCGGAATGCAAAAAAAAGTGCGTTTAAGCAAAAGCATTATTATACAAAAAAAGGTTAAGACAGAAACTAAACGAGTAAATCATGAAAGTAATTAATGAATCAACGTGTGTCAATGTGTGTGGTGAGAGAGAGAAAAATTTATTAGAGAAGAAGAGTAGTAATTAGTGCTTAATAGACCCTAGTAAATTCCATACAAATATATGGAGTTGACTGGTTGATAATAAACTTAGCGTATGAGCACATATTGCTTTAGCAAAAAGATTATTTTTTTTGGCAATATCACCAGCCATAGAGAAATAGTCAAATAAAACAATTATATAGATGTATAACATTTGTTTCCAGCATTAATTTTCTCCATAATATTACTTTTTAGTTACTTTGCCCCCAGTCAAACTTAACGGAGTTTATTAATTCAACTGAAAAGACATGTTTGGGCTTAAAATTATTATCACTTTATCTTCGTAAACTATAGTCTTATTATCAGTTTACTCCATAAAGTTATTTTTTAGACAATTTATTCCACCATTAAACTAGTTTAGCAAGTTAAAAAAACTCTAAAAGAAAGTACCCTTCTCTTTTTATAATAAAAAATTTAGTGTGGCTCTTTTCCTTTTTAGTATCAAGAAAAAATCTTATCAATATTAAAAAAAATAGAAAGATAGGGGAAGAGAGAGAAAGAGAGAGAGAGAGAGCCCAATTCTTTTTCAAAAAAAATACAAATAAGAAAGAATTCGATATTTTAATTATTTTACTTTCCTATTTATCACTCAATTCTAATCCTAATCTTGATGATATTAAAGTAATACAATAACATTAGATTCTTCTTATTTTGTTTTTTTTTTTTTTTGCAAAATCTAATTTTCTATCTCTTTCTCTCCTATCTCTTTTTCTTTTCCTAGTATTAATAAGTGTGAAAAAAAAGAAATTTAGGAAAATCCTTTTATTTTTATGTTTTTGGAACTCTTAGAGTGAAGAAAAAGAAAAAGAAAAAATAACCATTCCAATTTTTTTACTTTTGATTATATTAAAAAAAGGTAAATCCATTAAAAGTTTTTTGAACATACTAATTAGGTTAATGATGGGATAAATACCCAAAAAATAATGTTAGGGAGTAAAGCAATTGTATCACTATAATTTAAAGGGACAAAGTGGTAATAACAATATAGTAATGCGATAAAATAAAGGATATTTTTATCCAAAACTTGTTAACATACCGATTTGAATTGCCTATAGGGGTAAAGTAACTAAAATACAATATTAGGAGGTAAATTGATAGTAATGATATAATTTAAGGGTGTAAAGTGAGAATAATCCAAATTCTTTAATCACATAACATCTATAAACCACATTATCAGGACAAGTTTATGACCCTCACATGGCTCCCCTAGAATTTAATCCATAAATTCATAGTTCTTCCTAATTTTCCAAGAAATAGAGATTTTACGTTCTCACCTTTTCTCTGTCTTTCTCACATTTTTCTGAATTTTGTAAGAAGAAAACGGCTTAAGGTCTAACCATTAGGTATATTTATAGATGTCACACAAGTACAGTCCCTGTAAGACTAGGCTTCCTTTAACTTTTTGGTTCGTACCAGACTACATGGCCTTCTCTACTTCTAATATCTCCCTTTTTTTTTTATCCAAATTCCTTCTCTTTATGTCCAGAAAATTTCTCCCCTTTTTTTCCAGCCGAATTATATGTTTATTTTTACATAAGTTAGCTGACCAAAACTTAAAGGCCCGACAACCCTAACTAGCTTCTTTTCATGAAACAATTTCAGCCCATTCATATGTGTGTGTGTATACATGTGTATGCGTATTATTAATATGCATGTGTTCCTCAATGGAATTGGTTTTTCTTCTCATTTGACTTGTTGCCTAGTTGGTTTTTGATCAGGTGTTATACCTCGTGAGATTGGTAACCTACACAAATTGGAGGTACTATACTTGGGCAAAAATAGGTTAAGAAATCCTATCCCACATGAGCTATTCAACATTTCAACTCTTGGGGCATTGTGCATACCAGATAATGATTTTTTGGGCATTCTTCCTTCCACTTTAGGTGTTAATTTACCCAATCTTGAGGTGCTTAATCTTGGGAGCAACAAATTCACTGGAATTATACTACCAACACTCTCCAATGCCTCCAAATTGATGAGTCTAGACTTGACAGTAAATGAATTTTTTGGTGCAATTCCTGACTCTCTTGGCAGCCTAACATTCCTAGAAGCCTTGGATCTTTCGGAAAACAATTTTACTCTATCTAGAGATATGACCTTCTTCAATTCTATAGGAAATTGCAGGTCTTTGATTAGGTTGTCGCTAGACGAAAATCCACTGAATGGAAATCTTCCAGTGTCTATTGGAAATCTTTCCAACTCTCTTGAATCAATTGATGTGTCTTATTGTGGAATTGGAGGTGAAATTCCAAGGTCACTAGGCAACTTGAGCGACTTGGCGTATTTGAACATAGCAAGCAATGGCTTGACAGGAACAATCCCAAGTTCCATCTCAGGTTTACTAAAACTTCAGTGGATAAGTCTTGAAGATAACAAGATACATGGACCAATTCCAAGTGAGTTTTGTCATATTCCCAACTTAGCATACTTAATTTTGGCAAGAAATAGGCTATCTGGCAAAGTGCCCAATTGCATAGGGAGCATTTCTTCATTGAGATATCTTTATTTAAACTCCAACAATCTAACATCTAGCGTACCATCAAGCTTGTGGAGCCTTAAGGATCTGTTGGAGCTTGACTTGTCCATGAATTATCTCAATGGGTCTTTGTCCTCCCAAGTTGGAGGTATGAAGGCGTTGATCAAACTGAACCTATCAGTTAATCAGTTATCTGCTGATATTCCTAGCACAATTGGGGCGCTACAGAATTTACAGGCACTTTCCTTAGGGCATAATAACCTACAAGGGTTAATTCCAGAGTCCATCAAGAATATGTTTGTTTTGCAGTACTTGGATCTGTCATTCAACAGTTTAACTGGTACGATACCTAAATCACTGGAGGCACTCTTGGATCTTCAGTATTTGAATGTTTCCTTCAACAATCTACAAGGACCGATTCCTCAAGGAGGACCTTTTAAGAACTTCACACTCCTATCCTTTCTTGCTAATGAAGCATTATGTGGTACTCCTTGGTTCCAACCTTGTCAAACTTCTCAACATGGATCAAAGAAAAAGATGCTCTTGCTTGTGTCCCTGCCAACAGGATCTGCTGTCCTAGCCTTGGCCGTTTCACTTTTGTTGCTGAAAAGGTTGACAAGAAATAAAACTACGGCTCCCGTTCATGATATTTTTCCAGAAACAACACATCAAAGGGTTCCCTACCATGAACTTCAACGAATAACAAATGGTTTCAGCGAGAATAACTTGCTTGGATCTGGGACGTTTGGTTCAGTTTACAAAGGGGTGTCTGCAAATGGGATGATTTGGGCTATAAAGGTATTTGATATGCAGCTTGAGGGCATATTGAAAGCTTTTGACACAGAATGCGAAGTCTTATGCCGCCTTCGTCATAGAAATTTGATCAAAGTAATCAGTGCTTGCTCTAATCAGGACTTTAAAGCTTTGATACTAGAATTCATGCCTAATGGAAGTCTGGACAAATGGCTTCATCTTGGCCACCATGTCCTGAGTATCATGCAAAGATTGGACATCATGATTGATGTGGCTCACGGGTTGGAATATCTTCATTATGGGTATTCATTTCCAATAATTCATTGCGATTTGAAACCTAGCAACATTTTACTAGATGAAGATATGGTAGGTCCTGTTAGTGACTTTGGGATTGCTAAATTGCTGGGAGATGAAGAAAGCCATGTTCAAACAAACACTCTGGCCACAATTGGGTACATCGCTCCAGGTTATTATTCTTGGCTGTAAACCTAAAATTTTGGCTTTTTATTGGTTTGGAAATTTTTTCAAAAACTGTTTTTGTATTTGCAGTCTATAGCAACATTATAAAATCAATTCTAAAAATACACACAATCTCAAATACAACTCATAAAAATGAGTAAATCTTATATACATTGAAGTATAATATTTACGATAAGGTTGAAGAATTATTATATGATTTATTCAAAAAGGATGAAATAGAAAATCTTTCCCCATTATTGGGAAAAAAAAAGATTGCCAATAGACTGAGAGATCTGGATTAAATTCTCTCAATGATGGAGTATCTTTGAGCCCAGATTTTAGCCGGAAATATACATCTCAAAGGATACCCATGGTGGATAAAATAATTAATGAGCACTTTGAATACAATTCTCTTATGAGAGAATTATATACCTTACAAAATACAGAAACATATTATATAGATTTCATAGTGATCTATTCTCGAATAAATTGTGTGCAAATACCCTATTATCATTTGATTCATGACACATGTATAAAACTTGGAGTTTAAATCCAAATTTTGTTATTGGTCATTCATCTAAAATTAATAATATATACACTTTTAGTGTATAAATAATAATCTTATATAAATACCAAAAAAATAAAAAAAAAATAAAAAACAAACCCTTTCACATCTTCTTCTTCGATCCACAACCACAACCACTCCACCACCACCCCTATCCCCTCCTGCTCTTTTCTCCCTGCCATCCACCTTCTCCCTTTTCCCTTTCGTCCCCTCCACTCCCCTCCCCTTAATCTAGCCATAACCAGATGCCCGATCTGGTCACGACTAGAGGCTATGACGAGGTTGTGGCCAAATTTGGGAGGTAGGAAGGAAGGGAACAGCAAGGGGTGGCACGGGAAGGGCAAGAAGAGGAGGAGGAAGAAAGTGGAGGAAGACGGAGAGGGAGGAGAGAGGAGAAGGGGTTGGTGGCGGTGACGGTGACGGTGGGTGGTGGTGGTGGGGGTTTTATTTTTTATTTTTTATTTTTTAAAAATATCCTAAAAATTATAAATTCTAAAAGCATCTAAAAATACATCTCTAGGAACACCTCCAAAATTACCTCAAAAATACCTAACAATCTACAATAAAAGTTTTTTTTTTTATATACACTGTTACAATAAATTTTTTTAAAAACACTACAAAAACACCTAATTCATATGGAGCCTTTAAGTTTTGTCTTTTGGTAAAACAATCTGGTAGGTGCTTTCATAAAACTCATTAAAACACTTAAAAACATCTAACTAATTATGTGAATACACACATTTACATATATTATTTACCTGCACTTAGAGACTTTCTTAAATTAGTTTTACTCTCGTCAAAATTATCTTGGTAAGTGTCCCTGGCACTCATTGGCCAAACCAAATTTAAGATGAAATATGTTATAACACTTTTATTTTGAATATGAAAACATTATAATCTTTTTAAAACTACTATATTTTTCGCTGTAGCAATGTTAATGTGAATTTCAATATTCATGACAGAGCATGGACTAGAAGGACTAGTGTCAACTAGGTGCGATGTATACAGTTTTGGCATTACCATGATTGAAGCGTTCACTGGAAAGCGACCAAAGGATGAGATGTTCAAGGAAGAGCTAAGCATTAGGCGTTGGATCCAAGAATTATTGCCAGGTTTTGTAGATCAAGTTATCGATGTGAAATTACTTCATCTAGAGGACAAACAAGCCGAGGAAAACAAAGCTTGTGTATCATCTATCTTGCAGCTTGCTTTAAGATGCACTTCAGATGTCCCAGAGAACAGGATCAACATAAAAGATGCCGTCACAACACTTGAGAAGATCAAAACTCAGTTTTTCCCAAGAAATTAGAAGGACTGAAGCATTCAAGAATATGGAATGATATACATTGATAATTATGAATATGTTGGTTAGACTGCCTATCTTATTTTTATTGTTGGCGCTGACTTGGTCTCATGCATCTGCATATGTTGTTTGCAAGAAGTAAACAATTCAATAGATAATTTTGAAAATCTCTCTAGCATATATGACAATTATACTCAATATTTGGTCAAAATCAATTTTTAGTGTGACAAAGACGATATAATAACATGATGAGGTTTAGCAGGTTGCAAGGTATTTTGTTGATTTGTGAAGCTTTGGACAAAAGCAGTTAGCAGGTAAGGACATATTTAAAAAGTCATTTGGATTGGTGTAGGGCAATTACTTTTCAGCCTTAAAATTGCATGAAACTAAAATATCAACTCCTTGAGTTTTAGGTCAACCTCCGTATTATTTTAGCATGGGCTAGTAAATATCTTGACTATTATTAAAATAGAAGTCCCTAATACATCTAAAATTGAATTTGTGAAATTTATTCTTTCTTACTATCTCTTAAGTTGGTCTTCTATTTTGTCGATTTTGTATCTTCCTCAATAATCTTTCTTTTGCTCATTTACTTATCTTCAAAAAGAAAAAGGTTAATTCAAAAAAACCTCCTCCAAGAATACAATTTTATCACATTGTCCCGCGAACATTGAATTGCTTCAGTCTCCAACTCCCGCCTCTTATGGTAGTCAAATTTTCTTAATCAAATAGAAACAGCAAATATGTGCCAATTTCCCTTTCATTTCTTCAAATGACATGCACATCCTACCGGCAAAAGACTAACAGGGTGTTTGGTTCAAGTCTGGCAATCGGAATTGTAATTGAATTCATTTTTAAAAATTTAGTCTGGGCTTTGGTGGAAGGTATTATTACGCTTTGATAAAAACTTATGTGAAATGAGTTTTACATTAAAATATGTATATCTTAAAAATATTTTAATATCTTTTTCATTTTAAATTGTATTTTCTTCTTCCCTTCTCCTCTCTTATACCTTATTGAAGCATTCTTGACCGTTCACCACCTGCAATTATGGTTGGGACTTCAATATCATTCGATTAGATCTCTAAATGCCAGAAACAAAACCGAAGAATTTGCCAAAAAGATTCACCAGTGAGAGCAAAGAGAAGAGGGAGGTTTGCAACTACCCACTCCACTTTTACCTCCATCATCTCCACCAGTATAGTTCTAGAAAAATTTAACACCACCACTAGAAAGATTATTAGCCCCAAAATAGAAGAAAATTTGCCAGAAATTGGGCGGCAAATAGGGATGAGATCTTTAGCAAATAGAAATTTCTCCATAATTCTTAGCTCCTTGTTGGAAAGAAATTAAAGAGCAGTGCCTACATCACCATGGAAGAAAAGATTTAGCAGATGAGACGGAGTGGAGAATGGATAGGGGGTTGAATTATAGGTGTGGAAAGGGATGGAGAAAAGTGGCCTGCAACTCCATGAAGAAAAAGGAATAGTAGATGGGAGGGAGTAGAGGAGGGATAGGGTGGTCGGCTATGGGGAAGAGATGAGGGAGAGTGGAGGAGGAGGCGGTTGGTCGGTTACGGGTGTAAAAGAAGAAGTAGGGGTAGTGGTGGCCTGTTGTGAAGAAGAAAAGAAAGAAAGAAACCCAAGAGATGGAATAATTAAAAAATGTTTAATTAAATCTCCTTATGAATTAAATAAGGGAATTCACAAAACCTTCCAATCCAAGATTTAAAACCCCATACCTTTCATCCAAACGCTAATTATAGATTTAATTCCAATTCTCGATTCTCATGCCGTCTTGCTGAACGACACCTAAATAACCACCTGAATATTTTAGGCCTAGTTTCATTTTTAAAATACCCGTTTGTAATAGACTTTCATGCTCAAACCTCTTGTACATATCACCAAGGAGAGTTGTGTGCATGTATATGTCCGTTATACATAAGGATAATTTTGGAAATAAAATTAAACCTGAATTATTTGGGAATGATTAGTCTTTTTACTAGTGACATATGCATGTCATGTAAGAAGATGAATCAGGAAATCTGTATTTAAAAAATTTAGAAACCACAAACTGAATATAGTCCTCTAAAATTTCATTTGGTAGTTTTTTCTTTTATTTCCTTTTTCTTTTTTCGTAATCGTTGATTTTAATTTCAATATTAAAGGTGAATCTGACGCTTTAGGAGTTTCTAGACCCGGGGCTGGAACGGTTGCTTCTGCAACCGTTCCTGAGGATTATGTTCATTTTGCACACAGCGTAACTCTATTTGCACACGATGTAATTTACTTTCAACAAGACGTAACTTTAGAACAAAATTTTGTGAATTCCACACATATTATTAAAAACGAGGTATAAGATGAAATATGGACCTTACAAATTTTTTTTGACTAAATCTTGGCCGTAAATTGCCAGGGACGGTTGCTACCTACAACCGTCTGTGCCCCTCATCCGGAGTTTCTTGGTGGCATCATCAATAAGTGTGAGAGGAAAACCAGTTGGGTAAACCGGTTAAAACCAGAGTGAATGAATGCTCTTTAGTGCTTAGTAAAGGCTCACATGTTCCCTCTCCCTGCGTCCCACAACGTTTGTTGAGTACCATTTAAGTTCCATAGGTGTCCATAGGTGCAAGAGTCAGCAATTGCCTTTTGGTTGTATCTTGTGAGGTTAATTTAAATGTTGTTTATGAACTTCTTGTCAAAAAGAAAAAAAATACCTGTTGGTGAGGTTAAAACCAGAGTGAGTGAGTGCTCTTTAGTACTTAGTAAAGGGTCACATGTTCCCTCTCCCTGCGCCCCACATCATTTGTTGAGTGTGTGCGTGAGTACCACTTAAGTTCCATGGGTGCAAGAGTCAGCAATTGCCTTTTGGTTGTATCTTGTGAGGTTAATTTAAATATTGTTTATAAACTTCTTGTCAAAAAGAAAAAAAAGACCTGTTGATGAAGTTAAAACTAGAGTGAGTGAGTGCTCTTTAGTGCTTAGTAAAGGCTCTCATGTTCCCTCTCCCTGCGTCCCACATCGTTTGTTGAGTGTGTGCATGAGTACCACTTAAGTTCCATGGGTGCAACCAAGAGTCAGCAATTGCCTTTTGGTTATATTTTGTGGGGTTAATTTAAGTGTTGTTTATGAACTTCTTGTCAAAAAAAAAAATTCGGATTATGGTTTGATCTTTCCACTGGTGGGGGGTTTATTGGGTTCGGAAGGTATATGTAAGAGAGAAATGCAGGACAAAATAACCAAAATTGACAAAAGAGGGATTGCTTGGGATTTGTTATCAAGAAGCGAGGAAGAAGGCTGTGTTTTGATGGGGATTGAGACAATAAAATAAGAAGAAAGAAGGTTGTTTACTTCTGAAGGTGGCGTGGATCGAGAACTGGGGGAATGGGTGGTAACTGATTAGAGCTTCTTGCGGGGCTAACTCTTTGTTCAACTGCCTAATGTTTACCATCGATGGACAAACCTAATTATAACTCCGGCAGAATCACTAGCACAAATAAATTGCTTCCAAGAACGGAAGATTGGGTTGGTTGTAGAAGATGTGAATCTACTTGTCCAATGTATTTCTTGTATTTATGAGTCTTTTTTTTAAAAATTATTTTATAAGTAAGGAGATTTGAATTTGAGATCTCTTACTTATAACCTTTTCCAAAGATTTGAATTTGGGATCTCTTACTTATAACCTTTTCCACTTTACCACTTAACCCAACCTTCCCCATTATGAGTCTAGCTTACTAATACACTAGCGTGAATACCCGTGCTACACACAGTGCTCACGTTATTGAAATAAATTAAAAGATTATACCAACATAATTTAAAAAAAGTTAAAAATTTATACTAACATAATTAAAATTTAAAATTTATCTAACCATAGTTCAAAGTATGACAAAATTTGTAGATCATTCAAGAATTGCGTTTATGCAGAAAATGGATTTAAAATAATAATAAAAATTTATATTAGAAAATGAATGATATATGGATAGAAATAAATGTAATTGCATATTTTATTTGATTTCAAAATGAAATACTTACAAACATTATGCATTCGATTTGATAATCTTCTACAAAAGTGCAAACATTTTTTACACCAATCAACTTTTAGTATGAAAATTAATATTGGTGGTTTAATTAATTCTAGAGTTCATACTACAAAAAATGTTCAGCGAAACTTGTATTTCTTAGACGTGAACTTGCTGAACTTTTTAAAAATATTTCATTGGGATCACTATGGTGTGAGATTCGTTTTGTGATCAGTTGTTTTTTTCTTTGTAATCTTGCAGGTTTGGAATTAAGACGTCATTGAAATCAATGATGGAACTAATGGGGGCTAATAGGGGCCATAACCCTCCTTCCCAAGTTTTACAAATTTTAATTCACATTATGTAAATATTTGTGTAAAATAAAGTTGGCCCTCCTAATTTTTTACAATTTTAGTTTATATTATGAGAATATATAAGTGTGTATATATGTGTGCGTGTGTGCGTGAATTAACTACATTTAAATTAATTTTTTTACTTAAAAAAGTTATTTATTTTTTACATCCCTTTATAATTAAAGTTAATAATTGATATTTTTAGATGTCATATATTTAAATAGATGAAAATTATTTCAAAATGAAATACTTACAAACATTATGCATTCAGTTTGATAATTTTGTACAAAGATGCGAACATTTTTTACATCAATTAACTTTTAGTATGAAAATCAATATTGGTGGTTTAATTAACTCTGTTGAGTTTTGTGGAGTTGATACTATAAAAAAATGTCCAGTGATACCTGTATTTTTTAGAAGTAAACTTGTTGAACATTTTTAAAATATTTCAATGAAATCACCATAGTGTAAAATTCGTTTTGTGATTAGTTATTTTCTCTTTTGTAATCTTGCAGGTTTGAAATTAAGATGCCATTGAAATCAATGATGGAACCAATGGGGGCTAATGGTAGCTCCCCCCCTCCCCCAACTTTTAAAATTTTTAATTCATATTGTGTAAATATTTGTGTAAAACATAGTTAGTTCTCCTAATTTTTTATAATTTTAGTTTATATTATGAGAATATATATATGTATATATGTGTGCATGTGTGTGTGAATTAACTACTTTTGAATTAATTTTTTCTTAAAAATTTATTTATTTTTTACATCCCTTTATAATTAAAATTAAAATTTGATTTTTCTAAATGTCATATATTTAAATAAATAAAAATTATTTTGAACAAAACACATATAAATAATTTCGTGATACTAAAAAAAAATGTTCAGTGAGACTTGTATTTTTTAGAAGTAAACTTGTTGAATCTTCTTAAAATATTTGAGTGGAATCACCATAGTGTAAAATTCGTTTTGTGATTAGTTGTTTTCTCCTTTGTAATCTTGCAGATTTGGAATTAAACGCCATTGAAATCAATGATGGAACTAATAGGGGCTAATGGGGGCCATATCTCCCCTCTCCCCCAAGTTTTAAAAATTTTAATTCATACTGTGTAAATATTTGTGTAAAACAAAGTTAGCCTTCCTAATTTTTTACAATTTTAGTTTATATTATGAGAATATATATATATATATATATATATATATATATATATATATATATGTGTGTGTGTGTGTGTACACGCACGCGCGTGTGTGTGAGTTAACTACCTTCGAATTAATTTTTTATTAAAAAGGTTATTTATTTTTTACATCTCTTAATAATTAAAATTAAAATTTGATATTTTTAGATGTCATATATTTAAATAGATGAAAATTATTTTAAACATACCACATAAAAACAATTATGTTAGGAAAAATTTTAGCCCGTCTAGAAAAAAAAATCTTGGTTTCGTCACTAATTGAAGTGCTTGTAAGTGAGATTTATCCATGGTGAAAGTATGATACATAATTTTTTGTCACTGTATTTAATTTAAATGATGACAAATGAAATAGGTAAGTTGGATTAGTGATCATCAGTTTTGCGAATGATTATGAGAGTAAAATATATTATGACAATAAGATACGATGAATTGTGAAAATTGTAATTTAAGTAGGTTCCTAAATTTTGGATATGTGACTTTGGTAGCTGCGAATTTCTTAAATTAACAGTTAGTTATTATTATCAGTAATATGGTAAGTGTCAGTAGTAAATGCGAGACGTGAATTGAAATTTGTAAATATCATTTTACATAGGTGGTTATTATCTGTTAGTTAAAATTTGGGTTATTATCACTTTACTCTCTTAAACTATATCACTACTATCAGTTTACCCCCTAACGTTATCTTTTAGTCACTTCACCCCCATAAGTAATTCAACTCAACATGTTAAGAAATTTTGGACAAAAATACCCTTTTATTCTATAGCATTACTGCACTGTTATTATTACTTTATTCCTTTAAATTATAGTGATATAATCGATTTAATTCCTAATATTATTTTATTGGCATTTTATTTCATCGTTAATCTAAATACTATGGTCAAAAAATTTTAAATATATTTACCCTTATATATATAATTAAAAATAAAAATTTAGAATGATTATTCTTCCTTTTTTTCACTTTAAGAAATAAAAAAAAAATTTTCTCAAATTTCTTTTTTCACACTTATTAATACTATGAAAAGAAAAAGAGATAGGAAAGAAGGAGACAGAAAATTAGATTTTGCAAAGAAAAAAAAGTCTAACATTATCGTATTAATTTAAGGTTGTTGGGATTAGAATTAAAATATAGTGGTAAACAGTAAAGTGAAATAATTTTAAAATAATAAAATTATTTAATTCTTTGTTATTTGTATTTTCTAAAAAATGAATTGAGCTCTCTCTCTCTCTCTCTATCTTTGTCCCTCCCCCTTCCAATCTTTCCATTTTTTTTAATATTAATAAGATTGTCAAGAAAAAAGAAATTAATACATTGACATTTTTTTTATACTAAAAAGGAGAAGAGCCACTCTAAATTTTTTATTGTTTTTATTATACAAAGAGGAGGGTACTTTCTTCTAAAGTTTTTTAACTTGCTAAGTTCGTTTAATTGGTGAGATAAATTGCCTAAAAATAACTCGGGATAAATTAATAACTATAGTTTATGGGGGTAAAATGATAGTAATAACTTTAAGGGCTAAACTTGTCTTTTTACTTTAATTAACAAACTCCGTTAAGTTTGACCATTAATCTTGGGGGTAAAGTGACTAAAACATAACATTAAGGAGAAAATTGATAGTAGTATTGAATGTTAAGAGAGCAAAGTAATAATAACCCTTAAAATTTAGGAGTTCTAATTTTATGGGTTAATGGGAAAAAAGTGGGGAAAATGTGAGAAAAACGTGGGTATGATTATAGGATTTGTAGGAGCGGTTATAGGATTAATTAAGAAATAAACATTTCTTAATTATAAAAATATAAAATTCTATTAAAATACCATTCAGACTTTTGACAATTTTGGAAGCTCCTTATCCAAAACCTCCTCTGCAATACATATAGATATAAATTTGAGAAAATTTTACTCAAATTCATTTAATTTATTTGACTAACAAAACTCATGCACAAAGGATTTTAAACATGAAGTTTTCTAGTTCAAATCTATTTGCCTTCAACGTCAATTATTTTTTATCCTTTTGCTCGTGAAAGGTACTTTGATAGCGTGACATTATCATTCGGCCGACTAGCATTAAAAAAAAAAAAAAGGGGAGATGGGAGATGGGAGATGAGCTCTATTGTCTATCGAAAAAGAGTCAAATTCTCATTAGAATTGTCAATAAGACTAGGAGAGTTTGAGCCTGACCATTTGACCCGTTTAAAATGCGTTGAGGTTCAATTTAATTAGATGTGGCTAAGTTTAGGTTTTTAATTTAGAGCCTATTAAATTATAAGCTGAGTTTGAACAAAACTAGGCACAATCCCAAATAGAGGCTAACCCATTTATAAATCTGCACAAATATAATTCAAATGTTTAATGTTAGCCTATGTTTAAAGTTAGTAAACTTTTATCAAATAATTGTGCATTTTTAGCTATATTTCTGTATTGGTGTACTAATGTTTATTTGCAATAACTATTACTCGCATTGACTTTTGACTATCAAACAATTTTTCGTCATAAATTAGCTATTAAACTAACTAATCAGCACAACCTTGGCTATTTCATGGATTTTGCCTCTTAATCTATAAAATAATTAGAACACCAATAGGTATTTCTGTCCACCACAAACTCAACCCTATTCCCTTGCTTCATTAAATTCCAGCAAAACGGTCCTTTTAATTTTCTTGATAGCAACAAATGCACCCTTCCTCTCTCCAAATAAATAGTTTTAAATATATGTGTTTTCACCAATTCCAAAATTCATCCAATATATTTAATACTTAGTGGTGGACAAAAATACCCCTAGGCATTCTAATTATTTTGTAGATTAAAATCCAAAATCCACGAAATGGCCACAATTATACTGAATAGTTAGTTTAGTGATGAACTTTTGACAAAAAATTATTTCATAGTCAAAAATCGATTCAAATAATAATTTAATAATAGTTGAGATTTTTTGCCCAAAAGTATATATATAAGCTTTCAACAAAACTTCGAGTTCTCTCAATCTCAGCCCAAGGCTCATATAAAAGAATGGGCAAGCGTGGGCCTAATTTGAGCTTTGTACAATCCGTGCTTGGGCAAACAAAAATGGTTTCTGATTTGGGCTGAGCTTAGGCTTTCAACGCCAAACTCATTAGATCCTATTAATACCCTTAGTTGTCATGTTCAGCAAGAAATTGGGATTTCTTGTATGACTTCGCATGATAGCCTCATATGGTTCGAATGTTGGGAACACATCCTTTGGGCTAGATTGTGGAGTGAGGAAGTTAATTGTGGGCCTTTTGTAATTGAACTTCCTACACCCAGAATTTGGAGATAGAAAGAGGTGAATTCAAAGATAAAATACACACATTTAATTTTTAATCGTATAATTTTTTTGTATTTAAAATTTTAATTAAGAAGTAAAAGTTTTAATTTTTATTATTAATAACATAAATTTATTGAATAAATAAAATATAGTATGTCTGAAGCATGCAATAAAAAATGCATAAAGATAATGCCTATAATACAAGGCTACATGTTAAACTACAAAAATTATACATTTAGTATGATGCTACATATGATTAAGAGAATGAAGTAATCCTTTGTCAACAAATTGTTAACACAAGGTACCATAATAATCAATAAAGATTAGTTTAAATTAAAGGAACATGCGGACAGGGGGAAGAAAGTTTAACAAAATTTTTGGGAGGGCAAAATTAGAAGTTAAAGGCAAATTCTATAAAATGTTAGGTAATAAATGGGATTTCTCAAAAGTTAAGGTGAGCATGTCGCCAGTCACCCTTCTCTGCCATGCGTCTATCTAGTACTATCAATAGGGGTTCTTTGGTGGCTGGCAAACTTCCTTGGGCTGATCAATGGTGAAAAACTAGGGGGACCACTCAAGAAAGTCCGGCTTGCTCTTTTGTAGCTCCTTTATAGTTAAGTAGGAATTGGCTATTACTAGTGAATTTGAGGATATTGAAGAAAGATTTGAGGGGTGGAGGAATGCCATAGTTGGTTTTGTTCTTGGTGCATCAAATCTTTCTTTATATCATGACGAGCTATGCTAAGGAGAAATGGAGGGAATTAGGCAAAATCTATTGAATTATGCTAATGTCTAGAACATTTATCTTAATTTCTGAATCTAAGGAGGCTAAGAAAAAGATGATTGACCAATCTCCTTGGCCATTTCAAAGTAAGATGCTATTTGTGAAGGCTTGGTCTCCTGATTTGGATATCTCAAAAGGGGATCTTTCATCTGTTCCTATGTGGGTTAAGTTACACAATTTGAAATTGTATTACTACACTATAAAAGGATTAATCATATTTGCTAGTTATATATGTGCAAAAGCCTTTTTATTTTGATAGAATGACCTCCAAGCAATCTACGTTTTCTTTTATGATACATTGTATTAAAATTGATATGAATTGCTCCTTTCCTGATAAGATCCCACATGTGAATGAAGTGGGGTAGATGGCTTATCTAGAAGTGGTATTACGAATTGACTCCACATAAGTGTAGGCATGGCAGAAAATTTAGGCATACTACTTTCGAATGCTCTCTAACCTTGAAAGGTTTGGGTTCCTAAAGATTGAAAGCAAGATCAGAAAACTATAAATGTTTTTTATTTTTGGGTGAAAATTAAATATTGATTGGTGATTAGCGATCACCTTACATCGTAGTAAATCCTTACATTCTACAATATCTCCCTATCTACTACTCTATATATCAGTAATCTACCAAAACTACTACGAAAAAATCTCAGGACTAAAATTCCATTCTAAGCTCAGTTCCCAATTTGCTTTGGTTCTTAGGATGGTTTTCCAACCTAACACAATGCTCCTAATCACCTGCACTATCCCTTGCATCCCCATTTCTACTGTTGTAGATAAGGATGCCAACGGGGCGGGGTTGGGGCGAGGGGCCCTTCCCTGCCCCGCTACCTACTAATTCCCCTCGCCCTCACCGCGTGTCCCGTGCCTTGTCCCACTCCACTTTACGAGACTAATAAAAATTTGTTATATAATTTTATTATAGTTAAATTTTAGCAAATAATCAAGTATTAAAATATCAACACATCACCAAGTTGTTATTCATTGTAATTTCACAATTCAAACTCATAAAAACAATCAAACAAAAGTTATTTGAATACAATCTAACATGACGAAATAAATACAACTAAAGTAGTCAAGTTTTCACTTTTGGTACAAATACAATCACAAATTCATTATTTTGCTTGTGCTTTTTTTTTTTGAGAAAAAAGTGTTATTGTATTAAGTGTAATTAGGAATTTAGTATAAATGTATTAGTAAATTTAGTATGACTAATAATAATTTCTATTAGTAGACATATATAATTATTAGTATAACTGATAATATCAATAATATCATTACATATACTAATATACATTATACTAATATAGTATAATACATTATTATCATTATATAATATACATTATCATAAAATACATTATATAATATCATTATATGTATTATATAATATACATTATATAATACATATAACTAATAATATCATTATCATAAATTTGTAACTAATTAAATTAAATATTATGTGGCGGCCCCACTTCCCCCTAAGGCGAACCAGAGGGTTGGCGGATCGCCTGCCTAACTCTCGCCAGGACTCACGCAAGGAAACCGACTAAATCCTTTCCACGTACAGCTTTAATCAAAACAAAATTCTTCACCCGAACAAGCCAATCCCTTAAACATCCAAAATACTAGAAATACATTAACTTCAGAGATAACATGGCCACTGGCGTCTGAACATTCACTCTTAAACACATCTCCAACCAGCTTAACACATAACTACAAAAATGTATTACAAACCACACAGCGAATTCATAACGTTCAAATACATTCATACAAGCCAAAATTTAGGGTTTGCACTTTTCCACCTTCAAGTGGCAACCCAAAACAAAAGATACATAGTCGTTTCAACACAACAGTTACAAAAGCTAAAAGCAGACTTCAAATCTCTCGAATGCCAAAACCTGTTAAGGAAAACAAATATCGTGTGGTGAGCTAAAGCTCAGTGGTGCCCAAAACATGCAATCATATAACACAAATAGTAAATAATAACTTCAAGCTTAAATTCAGCAAGTAGAAAAGCATATAACAGCACAGGGTAGGATACAGGGCTCTCAGGAGCCATTTCCACGAACTTGATCAAAATTAATCACAGTTGACCCTCCGTCAACTCTCACTATCTAAAGTCCATGTAGATTTTTTTTTTCTTAACACGCTCCAACCAACTTACTCCCACCGGGCCCGCAAACCTCACGAGAGAGTTTGGTATTACTCGAGTATACCTTTTTATAAACTAGTCGAGAGATTCACCCAACGACGTCACAACAAGTGGTTACCAGGTCAGGATAAGAGGCCCTCCTACCCTAAGGTGTGGTACGTTCTCCTGCCTGGTAGATTAGTTGACGAGTCCACGCTCCAGTCAACAAATTCAAGGTTTTAGTACTTGAGATAGGATAAGAGACCCTCCCACCCTAAGGTGTGGTACGTTCCCCCACTCAGTACTTAACTAGTGCAAGCAAGATATTCGAGAAAACATTTCAAACAAGTCACAACTCGAAAGGGCTAGTGCGATAAAGTACACATTGCCCACTTCGATGGATCAGAAAAAACCACTTTCCAAATATCACATAACAAATCAAGAAAGCACTTTAACAAGTTAATCATAGAACAAGCACGGACACTCATCAACAGTGAAGCTCAAAAGTCAAGCTGAGAATCGAAGTCCACGCCCTCGCTAAATCCTAGAAATCCAAATTTTAAAAAAAACTATAAGTTTTACTAAACAAACTCTTGGTTTATATACAAAAGATTATCTTGTATAAAACTAATTTATTTACTCGGGACAAATCAATAAATCTCTTAGAATTAAAGCTAGAAAAGTAATAAAATATTTTGCATGGTTTCTTTAAAGCTACTTTTCTTTCTAGAGGTGCAACTAAAACCAATTTAATTCAAACAAGTTTTCTTGCTGAACAAGTTTTCTAAGCCCTTTTTTTAAAAAAAAATTATTAAACTCTCACACTTTTAACAATTTTCCTCAAAACAACTAGCCAAGGATAATTTTACGAAAAACTTAAAGTTTGGAAATTAATACAATTACTTCTTAAAGGTAATAAAGCTAATTTGAGCAAAGAAAAGACTTAACTAGTTGTCAAGGTTTTAAAAAAATCCCGACATTTACTTTAATATTAACGTACTATACTCAACTTATATAACTCGATATTAAGATAAGATATTTCAATAAAACTTGATCAGAAATACTCGAATTCAAAAGACCAAAACGGACTTCACGATTCCAACTCATTTGCACTTTGAATTCCAAGTCACCAATATAGTAAAATCACAATCCAAACATCAATTTCACTAAGGCTTCATCAATCATTAGCCCTAGGTCTCAACAGATTCAATTCCAAACAAAATTCAACAAAGGAAGTCCAAAGTATCAAACAATCCCAAATCACAAACCATGGACCTTCCAAGTACATTTTAGCCAACTACTTGAACAAATTCACCAAAAATTAACTCTTGCGAAAATTACTCAAATGGCCAAGAGCTTCATCAATCATTAGCTCTTGGCATCAAACAAATATTTCTTACAACAAGTCAACTAGAACTTTAACTCAAACATAAAAGAAATTCACGGTTAACTTCCCAAATTCCCTTAGAAATTCAGATTTTCATTTCTTGTTTCGACAATCAAGAAAAAAATTCCAGCAATTGCCAAATCCAAATGTCCATTAAATCTCCATCTTTTATTTGCTTGAAACACCAAATATATAGCTCATAATCCATCCAACCAAAACCAAAACAAGTAACACACAATTCCAGAAAATAACCTCCCCAAAAGTCTCAACTAGTACGGCTAGTAACCATGTACAAATCCAGCAAATGTAACAGTTTACTTATAGTGCTTTGCCCTTAATTTTCTTAAATTTTTACTTCAACTCAACATGCAAAAGGTGATTAGCAGGCTACAAACTAGTCTTAAACATCCAATACAAGAATCTTAGCTAAAATTCGAAGGAAAACTAGTCAAGTGCTCAACTCCTTTCCCTCGGCCATGCTGGAAAATATTTTCCTTCAATAATTACTTCAGTTCATGTTCCAATTCACCAGCTTTTCAAGTGTTAAAATTAATAAGATAAAAATGAAAACTAGAACAAGATGTTATAAGACGTTTTACTTAGGATTATAGCCAATTATCATGGAATTTTCGAAATTAACAAGAGAGTTTCAGCCTTCACTCTCTCGGCCAACAAAACAGATTTTCCAGCAAGTTACTTCGAAATTTTCAACAAGGTTTCCATCCAGAAAATTCAGCATGCAATATTAGATATAGGTCGTATAGGGCATACCACAGAATTTTCCAGCTTCAATTCACCAAAACATCCCTTAAAACTCAAAGGAACCACCATCGGCTAAGCTGGAATTTTTTTTTTCCAGCGGCCATGCAGTCCTCCAAACAAGAATTCCAGCAACAAAACTCAAGCTTGTCACCATAAAACTTACATGCATCACCAAATAAAGAGCTATCTATCAGATTTGATCCAAAACCAAGTTCGAATGTCATCAAAAGTCACCATCTAACCAGAAATTCATCCAAATCCTCTCGGTTGACATGCATGCAACCAGATTTTTTGTATTCCTTAAATTTTCTTGCTTTCTCACAGCTAATTAACTTCATGCAAAGCTTGATCATCCAATTTTTGGTTAGTTAAATACACATCTAAGCTCAGCTTATCACAGATTGGCCAATTAAAGCTGTAAATTTCCAGCTTACTCATTCGGCAACTCCAATTCTTTCGAAACCAGTTTTCTTGTGACTTAATCCTTCATCCAACCACACAACCACCACATGCAAGCTTATAATCAACATCATCTACCCCTAAACGACTAGTCTAGGTCCAGAAATTACCTAAGCTTGGAGTTCACACACACGGCTAGCAGCAGAAATATTTCCCTCCTCTCGGCAGTCCAGAAATTGCAGCCCGCTAGCTCTCTCTCTCCCTTGCTCAAGCTTGCGACTAGGATGGAGGAAATTTGGCTCTCAATCTCTTCACCAGTTCACGGATGGAAGGAAGAATGAACCGTAAGTCTCTCTCTTCCCTCTCTAGTTTACGGACAGAAAGGAAAAAGAATAATAGGCTCGGCTCTTTCTCTCTTGCTCTCCACTCTCGGCTCACGGCAGAAAAGAAAATGGAAGTTTAATGTTGTGGTGGATTGGAAATGGTATAAGAGAGTGTGGTAGTGGAGGATATATAATGAAGTGTTTTAAGTGGATTGAGTCGGCATTAATGATGGTGGGTGCTGGAATGAAAAGTGGAAACAAAAAAAATGGAACCGGCAGAAATTGGAAGTGTTTGGAATGGAAGCTTGTTCACGAATTGTTCCATGGCTGCATGGTAAATTTTGAGATGGAGGAAGGCTATTTCGGTCTTTTAACAACTTGTTCGCCCTTCCACTTAAGCTCTCATTCATAAACTAACTCCAAGATTTCACCCTAAATGAAATTTGATAGCCTACTAACATACTCGTTTCGCAAAAATTAAACTATCGAGATTCAACGTCCTAAGCGTAATTATAAAAAGTTTTGACTTAAAACGATTCCGTCTTAATTCTGGGTTCCCGTTAACACCTAACGTTATTAACACTTACGTCAAGAAGCAATAACACACTCTACGTCAAGAAATATTAACTTAACTTGGCAAAAATTTAAATAATCTAATATTTTGCACAATTAACTTATTTGCGACTTTAAATTTATTTTTACATACTTATCTAAGAACCAACAATAATAAAATTTATTCAAAGTCTAAAATGTACAAGCAACAAGTATAAATATATGTAAGTATATATTTATTTACTATTATATTTTTTTTTCAAGGTTCTCACATCCTCCCCCCCTTAAAATGAATTTTGTCCTCAAAATTCTCACCTTCTAATGAAATAACTCAGGGTATTTCCTCTGCATAGCTTTTTCCAGTTCCCAAGTTACTTCCTCTATTTCATGATTTTTCCATAGAATCTTCACCAAAGGAATTTTCTTATTTCGCAATTCCTTCACTTCTCTTTCCAAAATCTTAACTGGTCTTTCCTCATAAGTTAATGACTCATCCACTTCAATACCTTCTAATTGCAACACGTGGCTTGGATCGGGATGATATTTCTTGAGCATAGAAACATGAAATACATTGTGAATCTTGGCCATGCTCGAAGGCAATTGCAGTTGATACGCCACTTTTCCGATTCGTTTCAAAATTTCAAAAGGTCCAATATACCTCGGCTTTAACTTTTTACCCTTTTTGGACCCTACTCCGCCCTTCACGGGTTTAACTCTTAGGAACACTTTGTCTCCTACTTCAAATTCCAGATCTTTCCTCCTTGTGTCGGCGTAGCTCTTTTGTCGACTCTGGGCAGTTTGAAGCCTTTCCCTAATCAGTTTCACTTTCTCATGAGTTTCTTCCATCCAAGGTATAACCGTTGGATCTAAAATTTTCTTCTCTCCTACTTCATCCCAATGAATCGGAGATCGACACCTTATCCCATACAATGCTTCATAAGGTGCCATTTGAATTGAAGCGTGATAGCTGTTATTATAGGCAAATTCTACTAAGGCCATATACTAACTCCATTTACCTCCAAAATCCAATATACACGATCTCAGCATATCTTCCAACGTCTGAATTGTCCTTTCTGACTGCCCGTCTGTTTGGGGATGATAAGCGGTACTAAACTTCAATTTGGTTCCCAATGTCTCTTGAAATTTTTGCCAAAAATGTGAAACAAACCTTGGACCTTGGTCGGACACTATGCTTATAGGAATACCATGCAACCTCATGATCTCTTCTGTGTACAACTTGGCCAATTTTTTCAAAGAAAAGCTCATACTCACAGGTAGGAAATGTGCGGACTTGGTAAGCCGGTCAACTAGCACCCAAACCGCATCAAAACCTTTTTGACTTCGAGGTAATCCCGTTACAAAATCCATGGTTATGTGTTCCCACTTCCATTCAGGGATTTCTAGTGGCTGCAATAAACCAGAAGGTTTCTGATATTCAGCTTTTACTTGCTGGCATATCAGACATTTTTGTACAAATTTTGCCACGTTCTTTTTCAAACTGTCCCACCAGTATAATTCCTTCACATCGTGATACATTTTGTTCACTCCTGAGTGTATAATATACTTTGATCGATGTGATTCTTCTAGAATCTCTCTCCTTAATTCTTCATCAACTGGAACCACAATCCGATCTCGAAACCTTAACACTCCTTCAGACCCTAATTTAAAGTCTAGGGTTTCTCCTTTTCGCAACTTCTCTAGTTGGTTCTGGATTATAGGGTCCGTTTTCTGTGCCTCTTTAATATGCTCCAACAACGCTGATTTCAACGTCAGGTTCCCAAATAAAATCTTCAATCTCTCCAAGCGAGAGTTCCAACTACTAACCTCTTCTAACATGTCCCATTCTTTTACCATGAACCCCGCTACTTGAGCCTTTCTACTTAAAGCATCTGCTACCACGTTGGCTTTTCCTGGGTGGTAGTTTATTGAGCAATCATAATCCTCCAAAAATTCTACTCATCGCCTTTGTCTCAAATTCAATTCCTTTTGAGAAAACAAGTACTTAAAGCTCTTGTGGTCCGTATAAACCTCAAAGGTCACACCGTACAAGTAATGTCTCCATTTCTTTAGGGCAAAGACCACTGCGGCCAGTTCTAGATCATGCGTTGGGTAATTTTGTTCGTGAGACTTCAATTTTCTAGAGGCATAGGTAACTACCTTACCTTTTTGCATTAGCACGCATCCTAGACCTTCCCTAGAGGCATCAGAATATACGACATAACCTTCTGCTCCGATAGGCAATGCCAACATAGAAGCTGATGTTAAGCGCCTTTTTAACTCCTGAAAACTTGATTCGCACTTTGGAGTCCAAATGAACTTATTATTTTTCTTTGTCAACTCTGTCATAAGTCCAGCAATCTTCGAGAAGTCCTTAATGAATCGCCTGTAGTAACCTGCTAGACCCAAGAAACTTCTAACCTCTGTTGGAGTTTCTGGTTGTTTCCACATTGTGACTGCCTCAACTTTTCCCGGATCTACGGCAATTCCATCTTTAGAAACTTTGTGCCCCAGAAAAGAAATCTCATCCAGCCAAAACTCATACTTACTAAATTTAGCATACAATTTATGCTCTCTTAAGATCTGCAGAACCACTTTCAAGTGTCGAGCATGTTTTTCTCGAGTTTTAGAATATATTAGGATATCATCAATAAAAACTACTACAAACTGATCCAAGTATTTTTTAAAAACTCTCTGCATTAAGTCCATGAAGGCAGCTGGTGCATTGGTTAACCCAAATGGCATGACTGCGAACTCAAAATGTCCATATCTTGTATTAAAAGCAGTTTTAGGTATGTCTTCCTTCTTAATTTTCAACTGATAATACCCTTGTCTCAAGTCCAGTTTGGAGAAAACTACTGATCCTTGTAGCTGATCAAATAAGCTGTCAATCAATGGTAGAGGATATTTATTTTTAATTGTACCCTCATTTAATCCTCGATAATCAATACACAACCTCAAACTTCCATCCTTTTTCTTAACAAATAGAATAGGTGCGCCCCATGGCGAATCACTTTCTCTAACAAAACCTCTCTCCAATAGATCCTGTAATTGTATTTTCAATTCTTTTAGCTCTGCAGGAGCCATTCGGTACGGAGTCTTAGAAATCGGGGCCATCCCCGACACTAGTTCAATCTTAAACTCCACTTCTCTCTCCGGAGGTAATGTTTTTAATTTTTCGGGAAACACATCTGGAAATTCCCTTACCACTGGTACATCCTCCAACTTTACTTGGTCACTGGGAGCGTTAATCAGGAAAGCTAAGAACCCTTGCGCTCCGTTATACAACATTTTTCTTGCCCGAACTCCCAAAATCATAGCAGATGATGCTAACCTACCTTTCACATTCAATTTCAGGGTTGCTTCTTCAGGAATCCAAAATTCTACCACTTTTGCTCTACAATCAAGCTTAGCATGGTAATGAGTTAGGAAATCCATTCCTATGATAACATCATACCCTTTTATGTCCAAACTGACTAGGTCTACTAGCATCTTACGCTCTCCAACCCAGAACTCGCAGTTCTTATAGACCAGGTTAGTAATTATACTCTTGTTACCCATAGGTGTCCTAACTTCAAGATCAAAGGGTAGTTTAACAGGTTGTACATCAATTTCGAACATAAAAATTGGATTCACAAATGAATGAGTTGCGCCAGGGTCAATTAGTACTCTAGCTAATCGGTGAAAGATTGGAAGAGTACCTTCCACAACCTCCGAGGAATCAAGTACAGGTTGATCGTCCATAGCATACACCCTGGCAGGAACTTTCGGCCTATTTCCTCCAGAAGTGGCTTGTCTAGCACTTGGAGTACCACCTTCTTGTATTTTTGGACAACCGGCAATCTGGTGTTCACTGCTTCCGCACCTCAAGCACTTCCCTTCTTTCCTCCAGCATCCGTCCTCAGTATGGCCAGTCCTCCTGCAATGTCCACAAGTTACCTGAGGGGTGGTCACACGACCACTTTGCGGAGCGTTCCTAGTTTGATTCCTTCCACTTGGTACTCCTCTAGTACCGATATCTCTTCTTCCGGTACCTCTTGCCCCAGTTCCTCTTGCTAGAGTGCCTCGTGGTGCTCCAGAACTATTTGCTCCACCTATTCCTCGACCCACTTTGGCCGGTGGAGCACTTGCATAAGTCGGCTCCCGACTGCTGCTAGGGCCAAATCTTTTCTTGGCCTGGAAGGATTTTACTTGAGCTCTAGCAACTTCCACCCTCTGAGCTCTCTCAACAGCATCAGCAAACGTGTCTATCCGAACAGCAGCTAATCCCTCCTGGATCTCCACATTTAGTCCCTGCACAAACCTCCTTACACGTCTTTGCTCCGTGGCTACCAATTCAGGAGCAAAACGAGACAATTTCGTGAATTGGATCTCATATTCGGCGACACTCACCGCCCCCTGCCTACACTTGATAAAATCATCCTCTCTTTTCTCTTGGATGAGAGGGGGTAGAAACTTGGCATTGAACTCTCGTGTGAAGTTTGCCCAGGTTCTAGGAATATGGTTCCTGTCCCAATTAACCCTAATTAGGTTCCACCAGGAACGAGCAGCTCCCTCAAACTGGAATGTTGCAAAAGTCACTTGTCTCTCCTCCGTATAATTTAAAGCTGCAAAAATGTCAGAGATCCTCTCCCACCAACCTTCTGCTATCTCAGGTTCTGGGCCTCCATAGAACTTAGGAGGTCCAAAATTCAAGAATCTCTCTAATACCCGATCCTCAGTATCGATGGGGCCTCCTTGATGATGCACCGCCCCCGGGGCTTGGTGCTCAGTAATGCGCTCTAGAACATCGGTTATTCTATTGATTGCGGTGGCCACTGGGTCTCCGGCCTCATTTCCCTGGCCATGGTCTTGTTTGACCTCAAGTTCTCTATCACCGCCACCCTCGGGGTGTTGCCTAGTTGATCTCCCACGTTCTCTACCTCTAACTCGTCGATCCATAGCCTAGTTATGCCTATATGTAAATAGGGTAATTAATCGAAACTATTGCTATTTATTTACTTATTATCATTATTATTATTATATATATTTTTCTTTTGTAAGTAAAATCAACGCGAATATTAAGGAAAGGAAAATAGAACACTTAACACATATATTCACATACCAAAGTTCATACAACTAGCAGGTTAGGGTGTCTTCCAAAAGTAGGGCATCTAACTAGACAAAATGCTATGACCTAAACTAGTGTCCCCCTAACTAACCCTAGATATGTAGATACAAACAGATCAAACCTAGTCTAACCCTCAACAGGGCTACTAGGAGTAACGTCCTCTTCAGGGTCCTCCTCCGGATCCTCTTCCGGGTCCTCCTCCACACCTACCTGAGCAGTACCCTGTATGATCCCCATGACCTCATCTATCATCATAGTGGCGTCGGCCCTAATACCCGCACTCCTATCTCGTACCTCCTCAGCTACTCGAGTCAATCGAGACTTCTGTCTCCCTAACTCCTCACGAGCAGCCTCTAACCTAACCCTCTCGGCTGCTAACCTCTGCTCGAGCTCAGCTATACGATCCATCTGAGTATCAACCATGATACTCAATTCCTCGACATCCTAGGTCAAAATGTGATTAGCGTCCCTCAACTGGCGACGCTCGTCGTCTAAGGACAACACTAACTCATTAGGGTAAGCATATGTGACCCTACACTCACATCGGGGATACCTATCAGCTGGTGTATAACGTATATGATGTCCTCTGTCTCGTGGCCTATAGGATATAGACCTAAGAGGCTCTACATGTCCATTAGCCACTCCGTTACCATTAGCATGTCCACTTCCGTTTTCCATACCTGCAAAATAACCAAAATTCAAAGGTTAATACTTGAATAGCTAACTCGCTCAAGTACTACTTAGAATGCGTCTAATTATCTCGCTTCTTAATTCTAAAAAGGTTCAGGGTTTCTAGCATATCTAATATATCTTCCAAATAATTTTTCTAACCTAGGCTCTGATACCACCTGTGGCGGTCCCACTTCTCCCTAAGGCGAACCAGAGGGTTGGCGGGTCGCCTGCCTAACTCTCGCCAGGACTCACTCAAGGAAACCGACTAAATCCTTTCCACGTACAGCTTTAATCAAAACAAAATCTTCACCCGAACAAGCCAATCCCTTAAACATCCAAAATACTAGAAACACATTAACTTCAGAGATAACATAGCCACTGGCGTCTGAACATTCACTCTTAAACACATCTCCAACCAGCTTAACACATAACTACAAAAATGTATTACAAACCACACAGCGAATTCATAACGTTCAAATACATTCATACAAGTCAAAACTTAGGGTTTGCACTTTTCCAATTTCAAGTGGCAACCCAAAACAAAAGATACATAGTCGTTTCAACACAACAGTTACAAAAGCTAAAAGCAGACTTCAAATCTCTCGAATGCCAAAACCTGTTAAGGAAAACAAATATCGTGTGGTGAGCTAAAGCTCAGTGGTGCCCAAAACATGCAATCATATAACACAAATAGTAAATAATAACTTCAAACTTAAATTCAGCAAGTAGAAAAGCATATAACAGCACAGGGAAGGATACAGGGCTCTCAGGAGCCATTTCCACGAACTTGATCAAAATTAATCGCAGTTGACCCTCCGTCAACTCTCACTATCTAAAGTCCATGTAGATTTATTATTTTTTTTTCTTAACACGCTCCAACCAACTTACTCCCACAGGGCCCGCACACCTCACGAGAGAGTTTGGTATTACTCGAGTATACCTTTTTATAAACTAGTCAAGGGATTCACCCAATGACATCACAACAAGTGGTTACCAGGTCAGGATAAGAGGCCCTCCCACCCTAAGGTGTGGTACGTTCCCCTGCCTGGTAGATTAGTTGACGAGTCCACGCTCCAGTCAACAAATTCAAGGTTTTAGTACTTGAGACAGGATAAGAGGCCCTCCCACGTTAAGGTGTGGTACGTTCCCCCACTCAGTATTTAACTAGTGCAAGCAAGATATTCGAGAAAATATTTCAAGCAAATCACCACTCGAAAGGGCAAGTGCGATAAAGTACACACTGCCCACTTCGATGGATCAGGAAAAACCACTTTCCAAATATCGCATAACAAATCAAGAAAGCACTTTAACAAGTTAATCATAGAACAAGCACGGACACTCACCAACAGTGAAGCTCAAAAGTCAAGCTAAGAATCAAAGTCCACGCTCTCGCTAAACCCTAGAAATCCAAGTTTTAAAAAAAACTATAAGTTTTACTAAACAAACTCTTGGTTTATATACAAAAGATTATCTTGTATAAAACTAATTTATTTACTCGGGACAAATCAATAAATCTCTTAGAATTAAAGCTAGAAAAGTAATAAAATATTTCGTATGGTTTCTTTAAAGCTACTTTTCTTTCTAGAGGTGCAACTAAAACCAATTTAATTCAAACAAGTTTTCTTGCTGAACAAGTTTTCTAAGCCCTTTTTTTTTAAATTATTAAACTCTCACACTTTTAACAATTTTCCTCAAAACAACTAGCCAAGGATAATTTTACGAAAAACTTAAAATTTGGAAATTAATACAATTACTTCTTAAAGGTAATAAAGCTAGTTTGAGCAAAGAAAAGACTTAACTAGTGGTTAAGGTTTTAAAAAAATCCCGACATTTACTTTAATATTAACGTACTATACTCAACTTATATAACTCGATATTAAGATAAGATATTTCAATAAAGCTTGATCAGAAATACTCGAATTCAAAAGACCAAAACGGATTTCACGATTCCAACTCATTTGCACTTTGAATTCCAAGTCACCAATATAGTAAAATCACAATCCAAACATCAATTTCACCAGAGCTTCATCAATCATTAGCCCTAAGTCTCAACAGATTCAATTCCAAACAAAATTCAACAAAGGAAGTCCAAAATATCAAACAATCCCAAATCACAAACCATGGACCTTCCAAGTACATTTCAGCCAACTACTTGAACAAATTCACCAAAAATTAACTCTTGCGAAAATTACTCAAATGGTCAAGAGTTTCATCAATCATTAGCTCTTGGCATCAAACAAATATTTCTTACAACAAGTCAACTAGAACTTTAACTCAAACATAAAAGAAATTCACGATTAGCTTACTCACAAATTCCCTTAGAAATTCAGATTTTCATTTCTTGTTTCGACAATCAAGAAAAAAATTCCAGCAATTGCCAAATCCAAATGTCCATTAAATCTCCATCTTTTATTTGCTTGAAACACCAAATATATAGCTCATAATCCATCCAACCAAAACCAAAACAAGTAACACACAATTCCAGAAAATAACCTCCCCAAAAGTCTCAACTAGTACGGCTAGTAACCATTTACAAATCCAGCAAATGTAACAGTTTACTTATAATGTTTTGCCCTTAATTTTCTTAAATTTTTACTTCAACTCAACATGCTAAAGGTGATTAGCAAGCTACAAACTAGTCTTAAACATCCAATACAAGAATCTTAGCTAAAATTCGAAGGAAAACTAGTCAAGTGCTCAACTCCTTTCCCTCGGCCATGCTGGAAAATATTTTCCTTCAATAATTACTTCAGTTCATGTTCCAATTCACCAGCTTTTCAAGTGTTAAAATTAATAAGATAAACATGAAAACTAGAACAAGATGTTATAAGACGTTTTACTTAGGATTATAGCCAATTATCATGGAATTTTCGAAATTAACAAGAGAGTTTCAGCCTTCACTCTCTCGGCCAACAAAACAGATTTTCCAGCAAGTTACTTCGAAATTTTCAACAAGGTTTCCATCCAGAAAATTCAGCATGCAATATTAGATATAGGTCGTATAGGGCATACCACAGAATTTTCTAGCTTCAATTCACCAAAACATCCCTTAAAACTCAAAGGAACCACCATCGGCTAAGCTGGAATTTTTTTTTTCCAACGGCCATGCAGTCCTCCAAACAAGAATTCTAGCAACAAAACTCAAGCTTGTCACCATAAAACTTACTTGCATCACCAAATAAAGAGCTATCTATCAGATTTGATCCAAAACCAAGTTCGAATGTCATCAAAAGTCACCATCTAACCAGAAATTCATCCAAATCCTCTCGGTTGACATGCATGCAACCAGATTTTTTGTATTCCTTAAATTTTCTTGCTTTCTCACAGCTAATTAACTTCATGCAAAGCTTGATCATCCAATTTTTGGTTAGTTAAATACACATCTAAGCTCAGCTTATCACAGATTGGCCAATTAAAGCTGTAAATTTCCAGCTTACTCATTCGGCAACTCCAATTCTTTCGAAACCAGTTTTCTTGTGACTTAATCCTTCATCCAACCACACAACCACCACATGCAAGCTTATAATCAACATCATCTACCCCTAAACGACTAGTCTACGTCCAAAAATTACCTCAGCTTGGAGTTCACACACACGGCTAGCAACAGAAATATTTCCCTCATCTCGGCAGTCCAGAAATTGCAGCCCGCTAGCTCTCTCTCTCCCTTGCTCAAGCTTGCGACTAGGATGGAGGAAATTTGGCTCTCAATCTCTTCACCAGTTCACGGATGGAAGGAAGAATGAACCGCAAGTCTCTCTCTTCCCTCTCTAGTTTACGGACAGAAAGGAAAAAGAATAAAAGGCTCGGCTCTTTCTCTCTTGCTCTCCACTCTCGGCTCACGGCAGAAAAGAAAATGGAAGGTTAATGTTGTGGTGGATTGGAAATGGTATAAGAGAGTGTGGTAGTGGAGGATATATAATGAAGTGTTTTAAGTGGATTGAGTCGGCATTAATGATGGTGGGTGCTGGAATGAAAAGTGGAAACAAAAAAAATGGAACCGGCAGAAATTGGAAGTGTTTGGAATGGAAGCTTGTTCACGAATTGTTCCATGGCTGCATGGTAAATTTTGAGATGGAGGAAGGCTATTTCGGTCTTTTAACAACTGGTTCGCCCTTCCACTTAAGCTCTCATTCGTAAACTAACTCCAAGATTTCACCCTAAATGAAATTTGATAGCCTACTAACATACTCGTCTCGCAAAAATTAAACTATCGAGATTCAACGTCCTAAGCGTAATTATAAAAAGTTTTGACTTAAAACGATTCCGTCTTAATTCTGGGTTCCCGTTAACACCTAACGTTATTAACACTTACAATTAGCTATTGAAATTCAAGGAATTAATATTAAAACAATAACACACTCTACGTCAAGAAATATTAACTTAACTTGGCAAAAATTCAAATAATCTAATATTTTGCACAATTAACTTATTTGCGACTTTAAACTTATTTTTACATTTTTTTTGGAATATTAATTGCATAGTAGAGGCTCAAATGGTCACAAACATTGTCTTTTTTTTTTTAATAACTTCTTTTATTTATTCTGTGTTAAATAAATATAAATGAGAAGTACTACTCCCTTACATTAGCTCATCTCAACCGACGAAGAGACGCAACTCCTAACCTATCTAAGTGAAATGCTCCTCTCGCGATTTGGGGTAAGGTTGAAGCTGCCAAGTAGATCTCCTCCCGGTCATGCCGACAACCTTCATTGGCCAATATATCTGCCACCTGGTTAGCCTGGCGATAACAGTGATGAACTCGTGGAAAATGATGCAACAAACCAACCAACTGATAAATCTCCTTATAAATACTCCATGGGCAACAAGATGTCCGATTTAAAATTTGCACTAACACGAAGGAATCCAGTTCAACATCAAATGAATCAAAACCCCGCTGAAGGCATAACCTGACCCCAAATAGCAAAGCCCGGGCCTCAACCTGCATACTCGAAACTATACCAAAATTACACGAAAACGCCAGGACCAGCCTACCACTAGCCTCCCGAAGCACACCCCCACCCCCACTCTCCCCAGGGTTACCCTTGGAGCACCCGCCCGTGTTGAGTTTTAGGCCCCTGTGTGAGGGCCGTACCCATTTAACCAGCATGTAAGACCTGGCTGTATTCCAACAACTTATTTTTACATACTTATCTAAGAACCAACAATAATAAAATTTATTCAAAGTCTAAAATGTACAAGCAACAAGTATAAATATATGTAAGTATATATTTATTTACTATTATATTTTTTTTTCAAGGTTCTCACATATTATATATAATTATATGCATATATTTATTTATTTATACATTTATTTTTTTAGTAGGTTGCGGGGTGGGGGTATACTCCCCTACACTTCGACCCGTTTCAAAACGGCGGGAAAAAATTCCCTCCCCCCACCCCAATCCTTGCCTTATTAGCCCCCGCGGGGCGGGTGGCCGCGCCATTGCCATCTTTAGTTGTAGATTTTGCTCTGAAGACTTTTCTATTCCTTTCTCTCCATAACCTATACACAACAACTGACATTGCAATTTTCCTTACCCTATTCAAGAAAGAATCATTTGTAATATTCCGTATCCACCATTCTATTTCCTGATTTCATCCATACTTTCCTGTATAAAGAAGGCATGGTTGCTGGATTCTACTCCATACATAGGCTGAATAGTCACAAGAAAAAACAGATGTTCTATTGATTCCCTGACATAGAAACGTAATGGACACCAATTTTTTGAAATAATTCCCCATCTCATTAATCTACCTCTTGTAGCCTACCTGTTTTTACATACTAGTCATATAATGAAGGGCAAATTATCCATTTGATCCTTCAACTTTTTGTCTAAGTAAAATTAAGCCCCTCAACTATTTTTTCTGATTTTGAGCCCTCGAACTTGTAACATTGGGCACCCGTGACCCTTTTGGCCAGTTTATCCGGTTTTGCAACCGGAAGGCCAATTCACACGAATGCCACTGTGCTTTGAAGAAGGGCATTTTTGTCCGCATATTCTAAGAAAAAAGGAAACAACTCCTCCTTCTTCCTTTCATTTTCCTAACACGAATGATTAGAGTGGAGTGCTAGGAGCTATTTTGGAATGCAACTATCATGGCCAAAGAAAAACATGAAATACAATTTTGCAGTAACAATTGGCCAAAAAAAAATTAAATTCAATGAAAAGAAACCCCCCATTCACAATTTACCGAACTTATTGCAACAATCAAACTGAGATGCTAAACCCACAAACAAGGAAAGTAAGAAACAAAGAAACAAATAATAGCTCTAACGAATCAAAAATGAACGACAAATAAAGCAGAGATAAATAAAAAGATATTTATCCCAAAAAAAAAGGAAGAAGGAATCACCAAAATTCCACCATTCAATCATTCAAAGAGTCGAGGAAAGTTTGACAAGAAATGAAACCCAAAAAAACTCACATCAGGTGATGCACATAGATATGCACAAAACAACCGAGTCATCCACCTAGCAGATTCGAATTGGAAATTGAACCAAATAAATAAAAACGAAGATAAATCTTCAAGAAGAAAGATCAAAGATAAACAAGTAAAAGACTGACCCACAACACTGGATCCTCCTGAGCCAAGCATCATTGGTAAAGATAGCTTATAAAGCTTGTTCAGTCGCTGATGGATGATTTTGTGAAGAGATCGATTTTGTTCAGTCGCTGATGGATGGTTAGGAAAATGGAGGGAAGAAGAAGGAGTTGTTCCCTTTTAGAATATGCGGACAAAAATGCCCTTTTTCAAAGCACACTGGCATTCGTGTGATTGGTCTTCCGGTTGCAAAACCGGATAAACTGGCCAAAAGGGTCACGGGTGCCCAATTTTACAAGTTCGAGGGCTCAAAGTCAACCAAACATAGTTAAGGGGCTTAATTTTACTTAGACAAAAAGTTAAAGGGCCAAATGGATAATTTGCCCTATAATGAATGCATGACAAGGTATATAACCTTAAACCATGTTGCAGTTTGATTACTGCTTCTCAACAATTGTACTACTAATCTAGTTGTATATATTCTTGCTATGTCCGTGACCCTCCCACTGCCCCCTAAGGTGAACCAAAGGGCTTAGCGGAGTGCCTGCCCAACTCTCACTAGGACTCATGCACTCACTTGAACCCAATCAAGATTTTCAAGCCAAACAATTTCTTAAAACCAAGAAAGTACTTGAATAACACAGCCACAATCCTTAGGCAATAGCATTAACTATTCCACCATAACATTTCAAATACAAATGAAATATACACTTTCAAATGTCCAAAAGTCGCTCAGGGAATTACACCAGCTCTAAACAAAAGCTGGCTAGTCTCGGGCCTCCAATTCTTCACTTCAAATTCCTATTAAGGAATAACAAACCTAAAGAGATGAGCGGACGCTAAGTGAGGCCAAAAAGCAAGCAAGCAAGTAAAGCAAGTACCATAATTCAACTCAAGTAGCACATGTACAGAATAACAATGATAGTTTCATGTGAAGCCACAAAAGGACTAAAACACGTTCATTAAGAGGATACAGGAGCTCTCAGGAGCATTTCATGATCTTGGATATCATTTTCTTTTGTTGACACTCCGCCAACCACGCAAATAACAAGTCCGTAGAATTCACTTGACATGAATCCCCATCCACCTTTTCACCCTCTATCGGTCCCAAACGTCCACAAAGGTTTTGATAAAACTCGAGTATACCCACGCAAGAATAAGTGTGGTCGATGAGATAACTTTTCAATCGATTTAATCAAGATAAAGGTATTGAAACGGGAATGAGAAGCACCTTCCACTCGGATTAAGTGTGGTACATGCTGCTGCTCAGTACTAGGGTTGATGAGATAACTCTCCAATCGACTTAATCAAGATAAAAGTACTGAGGCGGGAATGAGAGGCACCTCCCACTCGGATTAAGTGTGATACATGCTGTTGCTCAGCACTTACAAGTCAAGCACAAGCACAAGCACAAGTACAAATCAATCAAGTTCAAGCAAGTACATGATCATTCAAGAAGGGGATGACGAGTGTGATAAAATACACCCTCACCTCATCAAGTTCAATATTCAAACACGTAACATGTAGCAACATGTATTATTCAAATCAAGATATCAAGAAACATGCACTTGACACTCACCAATAGTCAAGTAAGTAAGACAAGAGAAAGCTTTTACAAGTTCTCCTCGGGGATTTCCTCGAATTCCTCTTGAATACCTGAGACATGCACAATCAACGATTACCTATAATCGTTCAACCAAGGCCAAACAATTTCCCCTTAACCCTTCACTCAAGCATGCTCAATTTCTTGTCAAATTAAGAGAGAAACTCTCTTCACTTAACCACTAAGATAACACTCATGGGAAGATTCAAAAGTGCTCCATTTGTAAGTCAAAATGTGGCAAGAGTTATCATTTCAAAAGTTAGCCAAATTGCTCAAGAGTTTAACAAAACACAAGTGGGAGGGAAAACCATTTTCACTTCCTTAACTCCTAATCTTTTGCTCAAGTCTTGATATATAAATGAGTGTTCAAGTTTACTAAAACTTATGAAGTCAAAACTTCACCAAAACCACCATTTATTTCTCAGCAAAGACACCAACAAATCCTTCAAGTTTTGAACATCAAGGAAGTGAAATTTTTCCACAAAATTCTTGGCTTGACGCTCCACTTTTCACCCCTTTTTAATTCAAACTGTTGCTCCTTTTAGAAGCACATTCGAGAGCAATTGATTACCAAGCTATGTTGAGCAAAATTTTACTTTAAAGCTAGAGGAAACGAGACAAATTTGAATCAAAGATTTGGCCAAAACCTTCCAAAATTTCCAGCAAACAAGGTTCAAGAAAAACTCCTTATTTCACTTTTAAATGCAAAGTTATCACTTCCAAATCTTGAGATCAAATTTGGTGCTTGAGTGAACCATGAGAGTTGACCACTAAAAACACATTTAAAAGGGCTAATAACTTTCAAGATTTAAATCTCTAGTTCTTGATCCAAAACGTCAAGTTTTCTTGTTCAAGTCAAGAGAAAACTCATATACATAATAAATCCATGATCCAAGTATAAAATGGAGTGCAAGTAATCGAGAAAGTTAGGTTTAAAAACCAGAAAATGTTTTCAAGACCCTTCCAAGCTTTTTTGTTATTTCATAAGAAAAATTTCAGTTTTTGTAACGCTCTTTGAAAAGTCATAACTTGAGTTTCGTAAGTCCAAAAATGATAAATCTTATACTGTTAGAAAGTAAACTGAAAAGCCTACAACTCTCTAGAAGATATCTTCATAAAATTCAGCCCATAAATTAGTCAAATCTCAGCCTCAATTCACTGCTCAACTAAGTGCAAAAACAGGATAGTCTTGGATTTTCAGCCCATTTTGAATTTTTCTAGTATTTATAGAAAGTGAACCAAACCATGAATTTTATATGATTAAAAGAGCTATGAGTCTAGTTTTAAATGTAATAAATGGAACTCAATTCAGATTTTTCTACACCAAAATATAACAAATTTTCCAAGACTGCTTAGAGTTTCTTGCGGGAAAAATTTTCAGTAACACTTGACTCAATCTTCCCACTTAAGCTCATGATTTTTTGGTTCAAATCCAACTCACAATCAAAGTTTAATGTCTAACAAAGTTTATGGAGCAAGATTTCCTCCAAAATTTTTGAAAAATAAGGGTAACAGCACTCAAAAGTTTTGGCTAGCAAGAAGCTTTCAAAACAGAAATTTTCACCAAAATTTGCAACAAAATCCAACCAAAATTCAACATTTCCAAAAGATATACACAGAAGCCACAACATCAAGCTTTAAAGCACCAAAATCTACCTCAAACATTCATCATAAAGCACAAGAATGAACCTCAAGTCATCTACCTAGCTTGCCATGAAAACACAAGGAATTTTCCTCAAGCCATCCACCTAAAGCAAGGTTTCAAAGAAACCCATCAAAGATCCAATCTTTCTAACTACAAATTTACTAGAAACTTGAAGAAAGAGAGGGTTTCAAACCAACACCTTTTCTAGCAATTTCAACCAAGCAATAAGTCCAAGTTTCCTCCAAGAGTTGCCTCCAAGCAAGACTTCTTTGCCAGCTTTACTTAAGGGTTTATGGTGTAGATTAGGGTTTCTCTCTTTTCCCCTCACTAAATAAGTAAGGAATCAAGGATTGAAGTTTGTTGTTTTTCTCTCTTTTTCCCTCTAAAATTTCGTCCAGCTATAGCTCAAGAAAAAGAAATGTTTGTTGGGTGAAATGGAAGCTTAGTTATAAGAAAAGTAGTCTTGGTCTTAGTCAACCCTAGGTAGATGATCGACAAATGGCAAACAACCAACTAATGTGTATCTAATTAACCTTAAATATCTCTTTTCCACCAATCAACTCTTAACACTTCTATTTACAAAAACCTTTTTGCACAAAACTTCCTGTAATTCACCAAATTTATTGCACACAACTCACTAGTGGGCCACACTAGTATCATGCACTATGAAACTTAACATGCATCAAATTAAACATGCACCAAGGTAAATAAAGTATGTAGACACCAAAATTTCACCATTTTATTTTTATTCATTTTATTCATATTTTTGTTTATTTTTATTTATTTTGTTTCATTTTTGTATTTCTTGAGAAAAATCATTTTTTTAGAAAATCGAAAAAAAGAAGAAGAAGAAGAAAATTAGGAAGAAAGGAATTAGAAAGAAAGAAAAAAAACATAAAAAAAAAAGAGGTAGTTCACGCGCGCCAATTGTTTCCCATGGCTTCTGATACGAAGCCATGGAGAATCGTACAGAAAATGCAGCTCCACTTCATATCGTTTTTTTTTTACCATTTCTTTCCATCGTTTTTTTCACCATTGGATCATTCTAACACCACTCCACCTGGCTTTAATCCCAACATCAAGAGAATCATAGGACAATGGCCATCTAATGGCTTGTATATCATCCCAGCTTTGCCTCCAATCCGCACCATTGGATGCTAGGGTTGAGGATTTTCTTGTAGCTATAAAAGGCTGGGGAAACGCAGCTGAAGGGCAAGACAACAAGAAGAGAAAGTAAGAGGGGCGGCGGACAGAAAACAAGAGGAGAAAATGAACAAAAGAAAAAACTGAAAAACGGGAGGAGAGCTGGGGGCTGGCCGAGGAAGAAAAGGGAAAACAAAAGAAAGCAAGAGAGACCGGATAGAAAAAGGGTTTTGAGCGGAGTGAGAGGAAAATCGAGAGAAAAGAGAGGAAGAAAAAGTTACGAGCTAGGCAGGAGAAAAACAGTGGAAGAAAAGCAAAAGAGGGAGGCCTCGAGAGGAAGTTTTCAGCTGAAGTAAAGGAAAGGAAAAAGGAAGAGGGCAGCTAGGGTTGGAGGAAACCGAGAGAAAAAGAACGACGGGAGAGTAAGAAAGAGAGACCGAGAAAAGAAAAAAGAACCAGAAAACTGAGGGAAACGGGGAGCTTTAGGAGTTGGGAGAGAAAAAGCAAAGGAGAGAAAGAACAAAGAAAAGGCTGCAAGCAGAAAGGGAGCTGGAACCGGTAGCAACTACGGAACAGAGGAGGAACTCATCGCCACCATCATCGCCGATAACCTTACCAGAAACAGCACTGTAAGGTTTTCCTTTTGCCCTTTCTTATAGATAGTTTCTGTTAACAAATGATGGGACTGTGAGAATCATTGGTTTGTCAGTTTCACTTCTTCTTTCTTAGCAAAACGTTTCGGCGTTTTTGATGAATATGCGTTTGGTTTGTTGCGATTAGTCTTGGTTGGCTATAGTGAGGTTTTAGGAAATCAGTTCCGTAGGTATGAGAGGAGAGTTCAGATCAGTTCAAAACTAGTCGGAGCCTGCAAGTATAGTTTGGAAAGCTGGGATCGCTGTGTCCTTACCTTTTACCTACATTTTACAGTCCAAAGCCGTGTCCTTTTTAATATTTGTTTGCATCTTAGGAATGTTAATGCCTGTTTGCAGTCCAAATCTGTTTGGTGCTATTTCTATAATCTGCTTCTAGGCTGCAGTTAGTGGTAAAAATGCTTGCTGTGGGAAAGTGAATGATAATTACATGGGCTTTGTGGTGTGATGTTGCACGGATCATGGGTTTCCTGGGAGAGGGAGAATCCATGGTTGATGTTAAGTGGATAACACGTAATACACAAGCATGCAAAACGCACCAATCAAATAAAGCCCTAACTATTACATTTGGGGGCCCTAACTACAATCTAAAGGGGATAAAGAATGAAATAAAATAAAATAATAATCTAACTATTATAATTTTGACATTTAATTGCTTTCCAAATAATTAAAAATTAAATTAAAATAAACATACAAAGTCAAAATAATAAATAAATGAAATAAAAACATTCAAAAGAGGCATGCAATTACAAATGTAAAGTCACATAGGAGCACATAGGATCAAGTAAAAGCAATATAAAGGAGTAGAGTGTACCTCCCCTTGAATTGGTGTCTTAATGGAATAAGATTTTTCTTATTTGCCCTCCAAAAACAAAGAAAAAGTCAAGGTATCACTTTAATTAACAAATAATCACATGAAACGGAAGTAAAACACGAATTTGAATCAATCAAAACATTCAAATAAACTAAACAACGCCTATTCATCAGATTGAAACAAACAAGGATTCATTTGAAAGAATTAAAGAAGTTCGAGGGATCAATTTATTATTACAAATATTGGGGGGTCTCAATTAAAATAAGGTAAAACCTACCAATCAAATGATAAAATTCACAAAAATAAATGAAAATCAATTTGCTACGACTAAACAACAAACTTTCCCAGAATTCCACAAAAATTCTAATCAAAACTATAAATCTAGAAAAAGTTATTAAAACCCTTCAAATTCATCCTAAAACTCATTACAAATCTATCCAAGAATCATGTTAAGACAAAAATCATGTTAAGACCCTTCAAGTAGTTGGGCCATAGTAGCGTTAGACAAAAATCACGGGGCTAGAATGCAATTCTTGGAAAATTTTCATGCAAATTATTACGAAGAAAGCTTCTGCAACACAACTTGTTGCACTTTCATTTTCAAACTCAGGTTTCAGACACAAATACATAACTTTGATCAAAACTTTTCCAAACATCAAAACTTTAAACTAAGCAACAAAATACATAACTTCAACATCTGAACAAGCAAAAGACTTAGAAGGAGATTATGCAAATTCTGGAGAACTTTCATGCAAAATGGTTCAGAAACTTTCTTATTCAACCATCTGCAATTTCTCATGACCTACGATTTTAACAAGCAATACCATCCTAATCCTTTAACATGATTTGCCAAAACATCAACCAATTCATCTAGTTTTGTGAACATATATTCTGGAACAAGGATATGCAAAAGCGAGGGAATGGAGAAAGAACTTCTGCAACAGCAAAGCAAACTAGTCCACTTCCACTCTTGCCACGGGTCATTATCCAACCGAAATACATTGATGTGAATAGACTCAAACCCAACCAAATACAAAAGCAATGACTCCGAGCCCATGTTGCTAACAATCACCCAAATACAATTACCTATTTCCAACACATTCAATGATGCAACTAAACGTAAAAAATGCAGCAAAGATAAGAAAGAAAAGAAACTTGTGATGAACGTACACATAGTATACCAACTGAACACCACAGACTTCAAGCCCAAATCGAAAACCTCAACAAAACAAAAGGCTTGTCAAAACGGCTGCACACTCGTGGGTTCTTCTTAAGCATAGCAGGTCACCCAATCTCTATATAATGTCGCTAAGTATGAAACAAAAAGAAATTAAAACACTGTTTGAAATAAAAAATGATAAGCATCAGGCGCTGATTTCTTTCTCTTTATCATGTAAACATCAACCACGGATTCCCCCTCTCCCAGGAAACCCATGACCCGTGCAACATCACACCACAAAGCCCATGTAATTATCATTCAGTTTCCTACAACAAGCATTTTTACCACTAATTGCAGCCTAGAAGCAAATTATAGAAATAGCACCAAATAGATTTGGACTGTAAACAGGCATTAACATTCCTAAGATGCAAACAAATATTAAAAAGGACACGGCTTTGGACTGTAAAATGTAGGTAAAAGGCAAGGACACAGCGATCCCAGCTTTCCAAACTATACTTGCAGGCTCCGACTAGTTTTGAACTGATCTGAGCTCTCCTCTCATACCTACAGAACTGATTTCCTAAAACCTCACTATAGCCAACCAAGACTAATCGCAACAAACCAAACGCATATTCATCAAAAACGCCGAAACGTCTTGCTAAGAAAGAAGAAGTGAAACTGACAAACCAATGATTCTCACAGTCCCATCATTTGTTAACAGAAACTATCTATAAGAAAGGGCAAAAGGAAAACCTTACAGTGCTGTTTCTGGTAAGGTTATCGGCGATGATGGTGGCGATGAGTTCCTCCTCTGTTCCGTAGTTGCTGCCGGCTCCAGCTCCCTTTCCGCTTGCAGCCTTTTCTTTGTTCTTTCTCTCCTTTGCTTTTTCTCTCCCAACTCCTGAAGCACCCCGTTTCCCTCAGTTTTCTGTCAATAAATTGATCCCTCGAACTTCTTTAATTCTTTCAAATGAGTCCTTGTTTGTTTCAATCTGATGAATAGGGGTTGTTTAGTTTATTTGAATGTTTTGATTGATTCAAATTCGTGTTTTACTTCCATTTCATGTGATTATTTATTAATTAAAGTGATGTCTTGACCTTTTCTTTGTTTTTCGAGGGTAAATAAGAAAATTTTCATTCTATTAGGACACCAATTCAAGGGGAGGTACACTCTACTCCTTTATATTACTTTTACTTGATCTTATGTGCTCCTATGTGACTTTACGTGTGTAATTGCATGCCTCTTTTGAATGTTTTTATTTCATTTATTTATTTTTTTGACTTTGTATGTTTATTTTAATTTAATTTTTAATTATTTGGAAGGCAATTAAATGTCAAAATTGTAATAGTTAGGTTATTATTTTATTTTATTTCATTCTTTATCCCCTTTAGATTGTAGTTAGGGTCCCCAAATGTAATAGTTAGGGCTTTCTTTGCTTGGTGTGTTTTGCATGCTTGTGTGTTACGTATTCTCCGCTTTCTTATGGCCTTGCATCTAGATATCATGATTATGTGTTATGTGTTTATGTGATATTATGTGTTTACATGCTTTTATTATGTTTTACATGATTAGTTAGTCATAATTAATGTGTGACGTCACCACACTAGTCCAATATTAGTTGTGGCCCCTTTCTCGACTCCACACTAGTCCAACGCTAGTTGTGGCCTCTTTTTTCCGATTTTTCACTAGTCCAACGCTAGTGAGAACTTGTAGACATGGTCTAATCCAACACTAGACCCTTAGGGACCATTCACACGTTAGATCATGTTTGTGTGACTACACTACATTTTCATGCATATTTTTCACTTTCTAGGGTCTTTTATCGTTTTTGCATGATATTCCCCCTTATACGTATATCCCTTATCGTATATTTCCCCTTATATGTATATTATTTATCCCTTTGTATGAAAACATAACATTAGACTTGCATTTCATTTAAAAATTAGAGATAGGTTAGTACATTTGCTTGATTAGATTAGGAAAAACCCCTCGAGTATAGGATATGGACGAGTTTGGCTTTTTAACCTTAGCATGCTCGTATTCCCTCTATTAAAGGGAACATTGAAGTCATGAGTATTAGCCCCCCGTACCTGTTATGATGCATTCCTCTAGGTCATGTATATTTGTATAATTATTATTTTCTTTCCCTTTCTTCGAGTCTCATATTTTGCACATTCGTGACCTCTTCAAATAATCACTTTTGGGTATCATAATTAATGCGATTTGCATCAATTAAAATACGAAGAGACATGTTGATCCCGATACATTAGGTCTAGGGTTTGCATTCATATAGTACGTCCAAATGTGATAAATTTTTAGGTTAAAAATAAGAAAATTTTTGACTAAATCACGTAACTAGCCTTGGCTAGGTTGAAAGGGTGCCTTAGATTTTATCCTTACCTTCCTTTTCTTCAAATGTAACTCCCGAACACTTTTATCTAATTTTCGAAGACTTGGAGTCATTTAAAAAGGGTTTTTTTCACTTTTTCTTTAAAAATTCATTTTAGGTGACTTGGTACACCTTAATTCAATACCAAGTGGCGACTCCTATTTTTATTAAAAAACCTTTTTTAAACTATATTTTGGATAAAAAATCATCGCACTTTTAAGTCCCATTTAGGCCCATTTCTCTTTACTTATTTTTCTAAAAATAAAAATTCATCATTTACCAATCAAAACCAATCGTCAAAATCCATTTTTTCTAAACCCGTTATTTTTCTTTTAAAAATAGGGCGCGACAGTTTGGTGACTCCATTGGGGACTTTGAGAGTCCGAACATTTGATTTAGTCAATCTTTTTCTTTTTCTAACCATCCTATATATCACATTTGGAGGTTTTAGGTTGCATGTTTCTTTTTCCTTTTTCTTTTTCTCTTTTTAGGGTTTTTTTGCATCTACCACGCGCGTAATCACTCCTCGCACACCGTGTATGTGATGAATAGATTGTTTCTTTGCTTTTACTTGTATCGCGCTTGCATTGTTGGGTGAGAGGTAGTCACCCTAGAACCTTCACCCGCATTTGATGGAATTATAATCTCTCCCCTCATACGTGCATGCATTATTTTACCCTATTTTTTTCTTTTTTTCGTGGGCGCCATCCCACATCTCCTTGTCGAATTAGAATCGATTTCCTTAGGTAAGCGGATGGTGTGCTTTGCGCTCATAGCGATGCCTAAGGGATCACTCGATCCACCGACCGAAGGCCTTGGGATTGATGACCCTTCGCCTTTTGGTCTGAAGGCTTGGGAGCCTGAAGCCTGATCGAGTCTAGATGCATTAGCAAGCCAAACCTCATGCATCCATATTAGAAATTGCCTAGAGTAGAGTCAACCTTACCCAAATAGGAACACTAGGCACGAGGGGAGGGATTCCACCCCTCTTTCCTTATTTATCTTTTTTGCTTTTTATATCATTTAATTGCCCAACGTGTTATGTGATTAGGTGTTGAACTAACGTTTCTTTGTTTTCTTGTCTTTTGCATTCACAAACGCTAGAAAATAAGAGATCTGGCATGATCATCTTTTAGAACTTACCCTTTTAGATAGGCTATTGCACGTTTAAAGATTTCGATGTATTGCATTTATAGATTAATAATTGCACATCATTTTAGACCCATCCTCGCATACAAAGGGTCCTTTTAGGTCATGATTTCATTCCAAAATTGCATATTTAATTTGCTTTAATAAATTGGCATCATGCATAAATCTTAGAGGGAATGCCATGTAGGGAATCCCACGTTAGAAATAAGCCACCTTGTGTTTCGGACATATAATCCAATGAGACTTGCACGTCTATATTTCTTGTACCGTCCAAAGGGGTAGTGCACGAGATAAGGTAGGATCTGATCTTTCCCATGATAACAAAACAACTTTTGCACATTAGAATATGAGCATCTATCAATTATTTTTTGGCCATTTATCAAAATTGGTAAAAAATTTCTTGCCTAAAGGACATTAATTTGAAGAAATTCACAAATAATTTCACATTTTTTAGACGATGAATAATTCTTGATTTTAGAAAACTCATAAACTAATGCATCGCAATAATTTTTTTTTAAAAAAAAACTACCAATGGGAAGACAATTCAACCGATTTTTTGAATAAACCTTCAATTCCATTCAATCCATTTGACCAATTTATTCATCAATTTCATCCAACATATTTTATCAATTCATTCATTTTTAGGACAATCCAGTCATTTTTGAATAAATCATTAACTCCATTTGATCAATTCATTCACTTTTAGAACAATTTAGTCATTTTTGAATAAATCACTAACTCAATCCATTTATTCATTTTTAGGACAATCTAGTCAATTTTGAAATAAATCATCAATTGCATTCCAATCCATTTTACCTGTTTACCCATTTTTAGGGTGATCCGATCAATTTTCAATAAATTATCAATTTCATTCAATCCATTTGATCAGTTTACCTATTTTTTAGTGCCATCCAGTCAATTTTGAATAAATCATCAATTTTGTCCGATCCATTTGACCCATTTATTCGCTTTTAGGGTTTTAATCTAAGTATAACTGAATAAACTAGTCGAGACATTGCAATTCTTTCAAGAGTAAGCTCTTTCACACTCACTTTATGTGTTAATCAAAGTAATCAATCATTCGGACTTGGTCCTCATTTTGTTGGTATTGCATGGTACCTATCCTAGAGGATTGCATTTTCATTCTAAGCCAACCCTTGGCATAAAAGGGCTCCCCCATAGGACATGCATACCGATTTTACAATTTTACTTACTAACTCTGTGTATTTTTTCTTTTATTTTTTCCTCTCCCCTGCATTTATAAAAGATGTCTCAATAAGATAAAAAATATTTTTTCTATATCTGATAACAATTTTGATCTAATAAAGTTTGAAAATTACAAGTATTACTTGATTATTGGGCAGACCCTACAATGAAAACATGAAGGATCTATCTGGAAGTGCTAGGCTAAAGCATCTAAGAGACTTCGTAATTGTTTGTCAAAGAAAAATTCTGTTTATTTGATTTGTTAATACATTTTTGTTCCAAAAGAAAAGGAGACAAAAAGTGTGTATATGTGGAGCTCTTTAGAGATTTTTCTTTTCTCATTTGTATTATGATTGAACAAGAAATTTTGTTTCAAACTTTTCAAACAATAAAGTTTTTCATTTAGACAATTATTGTTTTGTATATATTCATGTACATTTCATTCTTTATTTTCCTTATTGGAGATTTCATGATGAATTTTAAGAAATAAGACTAAATTGAGATTTTTCAACCTCTTGCCTGAAAATTTACAAGTGTATATTTTCTAAAATCTTTGCATACGCTAGATTGGTGATCCAAACTGTACAATAAGAGTGGTCGGAAATAAAAGAAGCCACTCAAACTGATTGGTCTATCTCGAAAGACCCAATGTAATACCTTTTTCTCCTTCATTGTACAATTCATATTTTGCCCACTTCTATTAACCAAAAAAAAAAAAATCAGTCACATTGATTGATAAATTACAAATTGGGGCAATCTTTGCTTGAAAAATGTCAACTGTGTCTAATCAGATTCAATCCACATCTAAGTGAAAGAAAAAATGTACATTATTCTTGTTTGTTTTGAAAATTTGGAATGATATTTCAAGCGTTCGTTTCTCTATCTATACAGATTTTATCATTTGCTCTCCCATTTGAGCCTTTAAAAGAATAATTTCGTTTCAATTAAGTGCTTTAATGATCACTACCCTACATTGGAAAATTTTTCAAATATTAAAAGGGAATGGATTCTCAATGAGCTACTTTTTACTTTGGTTGTCATGAGGCGTAAGAATGATGCTTTGGCCACCGTTTCTGCAATTTAAACACTATTTATCTCTTGTATCCTCATTTGAGCTAAAATGGGTGGTTCCTATTCAAAAGTACTTATGATCACACCCCGCATTGGGGAAGGAGATTGGAGAATTTTTCAAGAAAAAAGAGAAAAGACAAAAATACTAAAATTAAAAAGAAGAGAGAGAACCACAAATTGGAAAAATTTGATTCTACCATTAATACCTGGGCTTCAATTTTGAAAAAAAGAAAGAGAAAAGAAAAAGGAAGAGTATTGTCCGGCGGATCACTTATGTTTCACAGATATGGATGAACAGAAGTCTTTCTCAGTCAAATAATTCAGATACATGCAAGAAATTTCGCATTAATGAAAGTTTCCTTTCAGAGTTAATGTAAGGAACGGAATGAAAATCAGGTCTTTTTCCTTTCCAATTAAACATTCTATCCCTAGTTATCCCTTTTGAACCTTCAGTATAAATTATTTCGTTTAGCAACCCTTGAGGATCGCAAATCCCACACTGGGGCAAGTTTGAGTTGAAAAAAGAGGAAAGAAAAACCTCAAGAGGTGAAAAGTGATACAGGAACAAAAGGAAAGAAAATTAAAGGAAAAAAAAACCTCAATTAAAAGTAAACTGGGGCAAATTTTGAAAAAATTTCAAAAGGTGAATGGAATGAGAGAAGAAAAAGAAAAATTAAAGAAAAGAATCTCAGTTAAGAATAAATTGAGGTAAGTTTTGATTTAACCCTAATATAGGGTTCATGCAACAATGCGATCTCAGATCACTTAAACCACTTTTGAAATTCGCTTTCAAGCCTTAACTTTTCTAAGCACCCCACCTGACCCATTACAAAAGCCCAAATGTTCTGACTTCTGTTCTTTGCAATATCTCCGTAAAGAAATTTGCTAATTAATTCACAAATGATGTTCATATACTGATGCCAGAAAATTTTTTAGATGTATTTCTAAATTGATTAGGTGTGAGGTTGACACTGCTCATTATGTGAAAACCTGCAAGGACGCCTCTAAAAAAAACCAAAAAAGCAAGAAAAATAAATGCAGAGAAAATGCAAAAAGATTCAATGCTGAAAGTCCCTGTTGAGCGATGATAAAAGTCAAACAAAGTTCAAGATCTTGGAATCCAAAATTGGGGCAATTTTTTGAAAAGAAATGCGATCTTCAGTGCAATGTCCTTGAAAATCTTATTTCTTTAATTATCGTTTTAAAGCCACATTACAAACTCATAAAGTCCATCGCTGACTTATCCTTCATGACAACTCGAAATGAGGATTATGCTCCTAAGAAATCTACCAATCACTCATGATCATAAGGTCATAACCAGTTTCCTCATGTTTAGCTATCGTTTCTATCCATATGTTACAAGCTTATAAAGCTTATATGTTGACTAAATTTTTTTAAGAAATAAGGGTGACAAACTATTTGCTTTCATTAAGATGTGATATTGAATGGGTTAGATACAATTTGGGCACAAAAATAAAACAGATCTTGACCTCTCATTTCCCTTAACCACCTCAAAATCAGAAATAATACCACTTGATTGGTCCTGAAAGATGAGCTAATAAGAAATAGTGACCCGTTATCCTAAGCACCGATACTAAAGTGAGGAAGAAATCTTTGTAATTTGATATTATTTTGAGATATTCATCATGAAATTTTCTGTATGAGTTTAAGCACGACGTTTAAATTTTTTACATTGCATGTTAGTATGTGATTATTTTCTAAATTTTAGGAAACGCAGTTTCTTACTTTATTCAAATAAATGGAGAGTCATCCGAATAAAATTTTTGCAACCAAATGGGCCCACACTGGGGCAAATTTTTATTTATGAGATTTCGCAAAATAAACCCACACTGGGGCAAATTTTTTGTAACACATTTGAGAATTTCGTACAAGAGTCAAGTAATATACTTTCGAATCAATCACGCTACTCTTTTCATGAGTAGTAGTTGCATCAATTTAAGTGCATATTGTACTTTGGTAAACCCCCCGTGCAGGTATTCATAGCTGAAATCGATAAAGAAACATAAGTCAGAATCTAGTGAATTGGAAGGTCGATACCAAAAAAAAAGAAAAAAAAGAAGAAGAAAGAAGAAAAAGACCCTACACTAGGGCAAGTTTTGAAAATTGCGATTTTAAAAGTTATCTTAAAACTATTTTATCTTGATTGGATTTGAAATTTCGATAGGTTTGGATTGTTGTATCCCACTGACCATTTCATCATGGTGGATTTGGAATCACGGCAGGCTTGGGTTGTATCCCACTGACCGTCTTATCGTGTTGAAATTGAAATTTCGACAGGCTTGGGTTGTTGTATCCTACTGACTGTTTCATCGTGGTAGATTTGGAATCACGGCAGGCTTTATATCTCACTGACCGTCTTATCGTGTTGAAATTGGAATTTCGACAGGCTTGGGTTGTTGTATCCCACTGACCATTTCATCGTGGTGGATTTGAAATCACGGCAGACTTGGGTTGTATTTCACTGACCGTCTTATCATATTGAAATTGGAATCTCGTCAGGCTTGACTTGTATCCCACTAACTGTTCTATCGTGTTGAATTTAGAACCTTGGCAGGCTTGGGTAGTATCCCACTGACCGTTTCATTGTGTTGGATTTGAAATATTCGGAACCTTGGCAGGTTTGGGTAGTATCCCACTGACCATTTTATCACGTTGGAATTGAAATTTCGACAGGTCTGGGTAGTATCCCACTGACCGTTTCATTGTGTTGTATTTGGAATATTTGGAACCTCGGCAGGATCCGGTTTGATCTCGCTGACCGTTTATATTAAGTTAGGATCGGATTTTATCCCACCAATCTCGGCAGGACCGGATTTTATTCCGCTGACCGTTTATATCCGTTAGTATCAAGTCCAACCCACTAACTTGTTTTTCTATATCCGTTAGCATCGGGTCCAACCCACTAACATGTTTTTCTATATCCGTTAACATCGGGTTCAACCAACTAACGTATTTTTTCTTTCACCGTTAGTATCGAGTTTATTTCACTAACGTGTTATTCTATCACCGTTAACATCGAGTTTATCTCACTAACGTGTTTTTTTTTCACCGTTAGTATCGAATTTATCTCACTAACGTGTTTTTTTATCGCCGTTAACATCGAATTTATCTCACTAACGCATTTTTTCTGTCATCGTTAGTATTGAATTTATCCCACTAACGTGTTTTTTTATCACTGTTAGCATCGGCTTCATCCCACTAACGTATCTTCCTACTTCTGTTAGGCTTGAATTTTATCCCACCGATCGATGTTATGGCAGGGTCGGGTTTTATCTCACTGACCTTTTTCATGTTACAGGTTTCTAATTCACGACAGAGTAACTACAGGTAGGTATTTGGTGTCTACATTTTTGTCTCAAATTTCTTCGAAACTCAGACAAAGAGGGACAAGCTGTAGACACCAAAATTTTACCATTTTATTTTTAGTCATTTTATTCATATTTTTGTTTATTTTTTATTTATTTTGTTTCATTTTTATATTTCTTGAGAAAAATAATTTTTTTGGAAAATCAAAAAAAAAAAAGAAGAAGAGGAAGAAAATTAGGAAGAAAAGAATTAGAAAGAAACAAAAAGAAACAAAAAAAAAAGAGGTAGTTGCACGCGCGCCAATTCTTTCCGATGGCTTCTGATACGAAGCCATGGAGAATCGTACAAAAAATGCAGCTCCGTTTCATATCATTTTTTTTACCATTTCTTTCCTTCATTTTTTTCACCATTGGATCATTCTAACACCACTCCACCTAGCTTTAATCCCAACATCAAGAGAATCATAGGACAATGGCCATCTAATGGCTTGTATATCATCCCAGTTTTGCCTTCAATCTGCACCATTGGATGCTAGGGTTGAGGATTTTCTTATAGCTATAAAAGGCTGGGGAAATGCAGCCTGAAGGGCAGGACAACAAGAAGAGAAAGTAAGGGGGGCGGCAGACAGAAAACAAAAGAAGAAAACGAACGAAAGAAAAATTGAAAAACGAGAGGAGAGCTGGGGGCTGGCCGAGGAAGAAAAGGAAAAACAAAAGAAAGCAAGAGAGACCGGATAGAAAAAGGGTTTTGAGCGGAGTGAGAGGAAAATCGAGAGAAAAGAGAGGAAGAGAAAGTTACGGGTTGGGCAGGAGAAAAACAGTGGAAGAAAAGCAAAAGAGGGAGGCCTCGAGAGGAGGTTTTCAGCTGAAGCAAAGGAGAGGAAAAAAAAAAGGGCGGCTAGGGTTGGAGGAAACCGAGAGAAAAAGAACGACAGAAGAGTAAGAAAGAAAGACCGAGAAAAAAAAGAACCAGAAAACTGAGGGAAACGGGGAGCTTCAGGAGTTGGGAGAGAAAAAGCAAAGGAGAGAAAGAACAAAGAAGAGGCTGCAAGCGGAAAGGGAGGTGGAGCGGGTAACAACTACGGAACAGAGGAGGAACTCATAGCCACCATCATCACCGATAACCTTACCAGAAACAGCACTGTAAGGTTTTCTTTTTGCCCTTTCTTATAGATAGTTTCTGTTAACAAATGATGGGACTGTGAGAATCATTGGTTTGTCAGTTTCACTTCTTCTTTCTTAGCATGGCGTTTCGGCGTTTTTGATGAATATGCATTTGGTTTGTTGCGATTAGTCTTGGTTGGCTATAGTGAGGTTTTAGGAAATCAGTTCCGTAGGCATGAGAGGAGAGCTCAGATCAGTTCAAAACTGGTCGAAGCCTGCGAGTATAGTTTGGAAAACTGGGATCGCTGTGTCCTTGCCTTTTACCTACATTTTACAGTCCAAAGCCGTGTCCTTTTTGATATTTGTTTGCATCTTAGGAATGTTAATGCCTGTTTATAATCCAAATCTGTTTGATGCTATTTCTATAATCTGCTTCTAGGCTGCAGTTAGTGGTAAAAATGTTTGTTGTGGGAAAGTGAATGATAATTACATGGGCTTTGTGGTGTGATGTTGCACGGGTCATGGGTTTCCTGGGAGAGGGGGAATCCGTGGTTGATGTTTACATGATAAAGAGAAAGAAATCAGCGCCTGATGCTTATCATTTTTGTTTTAAACAGCGTTTTAATTTCTTTTTGTTTCATACTTAGCGACAATATATAGAGAATGGGTGACCTGCTATGCTTAAGAAAAACCCACGAGTGTGCAGCCGTTTTGACAAGCCTTTTGTTTTGTTGAGGTTTTCGATTTGGGCTTGAAGTCTGTGGTGTTCAGTTGGTATACTATGTGTACGTTCATCACAAGTTTCTTTTCTTTCTCATCTTTGCTGCATTTTTTACGTTTATTTGCGTTATTGAATGTGTTGGAAATAGGTAATTGTATTTGGGTGATTGTTAGCAACATGGGCTCGGAGTCATTGCTTTCGTATTTGGTTGGGTTTGAGTCTATTCACATCAATGTGTTTCGGTTGGATAATGACCCGTGGCAAGAGTGGAAGTGGACTGGTTTGCTTTGCTATTGCAAAAGTTCTTTCTCCATTCCCTCGCCTTTGCATATCCTTGTTCCAGAATATATGTTCACAAAACTAGATGAATTGGTTGATGTTTTGGCAAATCATGTTAGAGGATTAGGATGGTATTGCTTGTTAAAATCATAGGTCATGAGAAATTGCAGATGGTTGAATAAGAAAGTTTCTGAACCATTTTGCATGAAAGTTCTCCAGAATTTGCATAATCTCCTTCTAAGTCTTTTGCTTGTTCAGATGTTGAAGTTATGTATTTTGTTGCTTAGTTTAAAGTTTTGATGTTCGGAAAAGTTTTGATCAAAGTTGTGTATTTGTGTCTGAAACCTGAGTTTGAAAATGAAAGTGCAGCAAGTTGTGTTGCAGAAGCTTTCTTCGTAATAATTTGCATGAAGTTTGCATGAAATTTTCCAAGAATTGCATTCTAGCCCCGTGATTTTTGTCTAACGCTACTATGGCCCAACTACTTGAATAATTTAATCAATTTTATCCCCTTAACATGTTTTTTTCTTTAATATGTCTTAACATGATTCTTGGATAGATTTGTAATGAGTTTTAGGATGAATTTGAAGGGTTTTAATAACTTTTTCTAGATTTATAGTTTTGATTAGAATTTTTGTGGAATTTTGGGAAAGTTTGTTGTTTAGTCGTAGCAAATTGATTTTCATTTATTTTTGTGAATTTTATCATTTGATTGGTAGGTTTCACCTTATTTTAGTTGAGACCCCCCAATATTTGTAATAATAAATTGATCTCTCGAACTTCTTTAATTCTTTCAAATGAGTCCTTGTTTGTTTCGATCTGATGAATAGGGGTTGTTTAGTTTATTTGAATGTTTTGATTGATTCAAATTCGTGTTTTACTTCCATTTCATGTGATTATTTGTTAATTAAAGTGATGCCTTGACCTTTTCTTTGTTTTTGGAGGGTAAATAAGAAAAATCTCATTCCATTAGGATACCAATTCAAGGGGAGGTACACTCTACTCCTTTATATTGCTTTTACTTGATCTTATGTGCTCCTATGTGACTTTACGTGTGTAATTGCATGCCTCTTTTGAATGTTTTTATTTCATTTATTTATTGTTTTGACTTTGTATGTTTATTTTAATTTAATTTTTAATTATTTGGAAGGCAATTAAATGTCAAAATTGTAATAGTTAGGTTATTATTTTATTTTATTTCATTCTTTATCCCCTTTAGATTGTAGTTAGGGCCCCCAAATGTAATAGTTAGGGCTTTATTTGTTTATTTGCTTAGTGTGTTTTGCATGCTTGTGTGTTACGTGTTATCCGCTTTCTTATGGTCTTGCATCTAAATATCATGATTATGTGTTATGTGTTTATGTGATATTATGTGTTTACATGCTTTTATTATGTTTTACATGATTAGTTAGTTATAATTAATGTATGACGTCACCACACTGGTCCAATGCTAGTTGTGGTCCCTTTCTCGACTCCACACTAGTCCAACGCTAGTTGTGGCTTCTTTTTTCTATTTCTCACTAGTCCAACGCTAGTGAAAACTCGTAGACATGGGCTAGTCTAACGCTAGACTCTTAGGGATCATTCACACGCTAGATCATGTTTGTGTGACTACACTACATTTTCATGCATATTTTTCACTTTCTAGAGTCTTTTATCGTTTTTGCATGACATTCCCCCTTATACGTATATCTCTTATCCTATATTTCCCCTTATATGTATATTCCTGACCCCTTTGTATGAAAACATAACATTAGATTTGCATTTCATTTAAGAATTAGAGATAGGTTAGTACATTTGTTTGATTAGATTAGGAAAAATCTCTCGAATATGAGATATGGACGAGTTTGGCTTTTTAACCTTAGTACGCTCGTATTCCCTCTATTAAAGGGAACATTGAAGTCATGAGTTTTAGCCCCTCGCACCCGTTATGATGCATTCCTCTAGGTCATGTATATTTGTATAATTATTATTTTCTTTCCCTTTCTTCGAGTCTCATATTTTGCACATTCGTGACCTCTTCAAATAATCACTTTTAGGTATCGTAATTAATGCGATTTGTACCAACTAAAATGCGAAGAGACATGTTGATCCCGATACATTAGGTCTAAGGTTTGCATTCATATAGTACATCCAAATGTGATAAATTTTAGGTTAAAAAAAAGAAAATTTTTGACTAAATCACGCAACTAACTTTGGCTAAGTTGAAAGGGTACCTACAATTTTATCCTTGCCTTCCATTTCTTCAAATGTGACTCCCGAACCCTTTTCTCTGATTTTCGAAAACTTGGAGCCATTTAAAAAGGGTTTTTTTCCACTTTTTCTTTAAAAATTCATTTTAGGTGACTTGGTACACCTTAACTCAATATCAAGTGGCGACTCCTATTTTTATTAAAAAACCCTTTTTAAACTATATTTTGGGTCAAAAATCGTCGCACTTTTAAGTCTCATTTAGGCCCATTTCTCTTTACTTATTTTTCTAAAAATAAAAATTCATCATTTTCCAATCAAAACCAATCGTCAAAATCCATTTTTTCTAGACCCCTTATTTTTATTATTTTTTTAAAATGGGGGCACGACAAAGTGCTAGGGTTAAAACACTCCTCAATTATCAAAGTAACCACAAATTCAAAGCATGCAAGTAAAAAAAACAAGATAAGAAATAAGAACCTAATTTGTGGGGTCTCACAATGTCTCTTGCCCATCTAAATGAGTCCTTCTCCTAAGGTAGTGGCCTGCATTCTTTAGGGATTAATGAGATCAAATCTTCCACTTTTTGGTTCCTTCTTCCTATAGACTAGTTCCATTCTCTATCCTGCATTATTGATTCTAATTTTACATTGACAGAACTACCAAACTGAGTTGCAACCTCCCTTCTATAATGCATAATTAATAGGCTATGAGGGTGCTAGTTATCACACCATAAGTAGATGTTTTGTCCATTTCCCACTATTGCATGAATTTGCTTCCAAGCAGCCTCTCTCAATTTCAATAATTTCCTCCAAAACCATGACCCATCAATAGATATATGGACTCGCCAAAAAGATCTCTACTTCAATTTTACCAAATGTACCCAAGCAATCCATGAACTATCTTTCCTACAAAAGATGTCCCAAATATGCCTAAGCATCAAGGCTTTATTCTAGATTTTCAAATGGTTTAAGCCCAATCCATCTTCATTTAAAGGTTAGCAAATTTTCTCCCATTTAACTTTGATACTAAAGATTTACCAGAACCACTCCATAGGAATCTTGACATTATCTGTTCCACCATCTTAATAACTTTCTTTGGCAGTATAAATATACTGCTCCAATAATTTTAAAGGCTTATTAAAACTGATTTCATAAGTTGTAATCTTCCTCCATAAGATAAGCTCTTTGAACTCCATCCTTGGACCTTTTTACACAATCACAACTTGACAATCACCGATCCTCGATCTAGTACTGATAAGAGGAATTCCTAAGTACCTCAAAGCTAGAGTCCCTTCTAACATTCCCATAGTTCCACATATATGTTGTTTTTGTTGTGAGCTAACACTAGCAAACAAGATTTCACTGTTTGACAAATTTGGCCTTAGTCCAGACGTTCTCCCAAAATCTTCTAATACAATCTTCAATAGTTGAATATCTTGCAATTTTTCTACTGATAACAAAAAAAGATCATCAGCAAAAATAACATGAGTTAAGTTCAGCTCCTTACAACTTGGATGAAAAATAAAACCACCCTATACCACTCTTTGATCAATTAGACTTGAAAACATTTTCATAACTATAATAAATAGGAAGGGAGAAAAAGGGTCTCCCTGTCTCAGCCCTCTCTTACTTGAAAAATAACCAACCAATACACCATTAATTTTTAAGGAAAATTTAGTAGTGGATATAGCATTTTCCACCCAATGAATAAATCTCTCATGAAGCTTCATAATTCTAAGTGTAATTAGTATAAATTCCTAGCTCATAGTATCGTAAGCCTTCAACAAATCAACTTTAATTGCACATCTTGCCTTCCATTCATTTTTGTGATAACCTCTCACAATATCATGCATTAGTAGTATATTATCAGAGATTGCTCTACTCTTCAAAAATGCAATTTGCCTATTACTAATCAGATTAGGTAGTACAACTTTTAACTTCTTTGTCAAAATCTTTGAATAACATTTGTATACCACATTACAACATGAAATTGGTCTAAACTCTTTTATGGTATGTGAATTTTGCACTTTTATAATTAGAGTTATAATAGTGTTGTTCAAAGGATTATACGTGTAACTTTCTTTAAAACAATAAGAAATAGCACTTACTACATCCTCCTTAACAAACTCCCAGTTCTTTGTGAAAAAACTCCACTAAAAAATCAGGTTTAGGAGATTTACCTATCTTCATAGCAAATAAAGCATCCTTAATCTCTGTTTCTGAAACACCCCTAACCGAATTATCACTCTGCTCCTTTGTAATAGACCTACATCCACTATCAGAAAACACCTCATGAATCTACTCTGTAGAAGTAACCTATTTCTTGAAAAGATTCTGAGATATTCCGTTGCTACTTCTTTCACTTCCTCATACTCCTCTACTCTTTTTCCCTACTCATTTTGAATAGTTAATATTCTGTTTCTAGCTTGATGACATTTTACTCTTTTGTGAAAAAATCTTGTTCTCAATCACCTTCTTTCAACCAGTCACATTTTGTTTTGTCTTTCGAGAATGATTCCTTAACTAGTAACATGTCATTATAATCCTTAATTAATCTCTTCTCCTCTTCCTTCAATTGATGACTATATGGACTACTTTACAATTGTTGCTGAGCACACTTCAAAATACTCTAATTGCTATACCCTTCCTGAGATATTATGATAATTCTTTTGATTGAACTCCTTTAGTAAATTCTTCAAATTCTTTAGCTTCAAACACAATTTTTGAACTGGATTACCCTGACATTCACTACTCCATGCACTTCTTAACACTGAGTCAAATCCATCATATCGCATCTAATAAGCATGAAACTTAAAAGGTTTAGGTCTAAAATTCACTTCTTTAAAAGTAATTAACCTAGCACAATGACCATACTCTAAAGATTGTAGAAATCCACGTCTACCTTTGGAAAATTTTCCATCCATTTCTCATTCCATAAAATCCTATCCAATTTACAATAAATTCTAGCACCATCAAATCTACCATTACACCAAGTTAACAAAAAGCCTTAGTATGGAATGAATTCTACATCAATCTCCTATATGCAATTTTTAATATCTTCCATTGCATTATAATCTCTCTCACAACTACCAGCCTTTTCAAATTGATACCATATAATGTTAAAATAACCCAAAATGAGCCAAGCTTCATTCTATATCATCGTTTTCAACTACCTTAGCTTTCTCCATAGTGGTAAACGATCTTCCTTTTCAATTACAGCATAAACCACTGACACATAAAACTCTTTCCTCTATGATAAATGTGAAACATAACATGTTACAACTTGATCATGTAAGTCTACATATGTAACTTCAACAGTATTAGGATTCCAAGTAAACTAGACTCTAGACACTTCTTGGTGTAGACAATTAACAATATACCTCCACTGATTGATACTTTTACCAGCAATATCTTTACTATTTTCATGTCTAACATTTGTTTCTAAAATCCCTAATATATCAAGATTATAAGTATTAATCATTTGTTTACAAGGCCTATTTAAGCCCTTAATGTTCTAACATTGGATATTCATGATATAATCAAATCAGGAGGCTTGCCCCTTGCTTGTTTTCTACCTCCTATTTTGCCATGAACATTTTTTTGTTTCCTCTCATACTTGAATGATTTAGTAGGTATAACCACTTGGTTTTGTCCAATCTCCATAGTTTTCTCTATCAATACAGCCCTAGTACCTGCACTACCACATTTTCTGTTTGTTTCAATATTGTATTCTCTTCTTATACAATATTGAAGAAATTTGATATAGTTGGAAAAGGTAATACCACTTCAATAGATCCTCCTTTCTTTGCTTTTCCACTACTTTCTATTCCATCCTTGTGCATAGTCAAGCCCTTATCAATTTCCTTCCCCATCTTCTCAACCATGATTTTCTTTATTTTGGGCCTGTTTGGAACCTGAGTTTTTTGAAAGTTTATCTAAAACTTTACTGTAGTACATTGTAGAAGTTTTTGAAAAAATTTTGTAGAAGTTTTTGTAAGGTGAAAAACTTTTTTGTAGAAATTTTTGTAAGGTAAAATTTTTTTTTCCTTTTCTTTCTTTTTCTCTTTCTTTTTCTTTTTCTTTCTTTCTTTTTTCTTTTCTTTTCTCTCTTCTTCTTCTTCTTCTTCCTTCTCCCTTCCCCTTCCCTCCCCTGTTACCTCTGCCTTCCCAGTTCCCAGCAGCCATGGCCCTACCATTTTTTTTCTTTTCTTTCTTTTTCTCTTTCTTTTTCTTTTTCTTTCTTTCTTTCCTTTTTCTTTTCTTTCCTCTCTTCTTCTTCCTTCCTTCCCCCTCCCTCTTCCCTCGCGGTACCAGACGAACCAGCAGCCCCTCTCCCCAAATTTTTTTTTCTTTTTCTTTTCCCATCTCCCTCTCTACTCCCCTCTCCCCCTCTACTCCCCTTCACCATCTCCCTCTCCCTCCCGAAGCAGAGAACCAGTAGCCATGGCACATACAATTTTTTTTTTTTGCTTTTTCTCTCCCCCTCTTCTCCATCTCCCTCTCCCATTCCCCTCCCCTTTCCTACTCCCCTCCCCTTTTGCCCAATCCGGTCGTTTGACCAGATCGCATTTGCGATCTGGTACCGTGCGACCAGATCGCAGCTAAGGAAGCTGGAGGGTGGCTAGGGAGGGGAGGGAAGGAGAGAGGGAAGAGGAGAGGGAGAAGGGAAAAAAAAGGGGTAGGCCGGCGCCGGAAACAGCGGCGGAGGTGGTAGTGGCCGGTGGTGGAGGGGTGGCCGGCGATGAAGGTGTGGTGGATAGGGGTGGGGGAGAAAGAAAAAGAAAAGAGGAAGTTTTTGTGTATTAGATATTTTGAAGTGTGTAGGTTAAAAAATTTGATAAGTTTTTTTGGGTTCCTGTAGTTAAAGTTGTTAAAAAACTAGTAACTAAAAACTTGGCCAAAAAACTCGGTTCCAAACAGGTCCTTTGTTTGCCACCCCAACAATTTGCTCTCTTGTATTCTCCATTTTATCCAAATTTTGCATCTCCAATTTATCAACATTTTGGTTCTTTTATGGGTTCCATTTCTGGATTTGTTTAGGCTTAAAATTTTGTTGTACGAAATAGCAAACAACAAGGTGGAATTAAAGTTAAAGTAGCAGAAATGGGAAAGGAACTTATCGAAGAACCAAATCTTATTCATTGAAGGTTATTTTAGTTGATAATTGGGACTTCAGCATTAAACACAAAATGTATTGCTGGGCAGTTAGCCCCTCCCTAAAGTTTGCTTATGACTCTTCCTAAGATGCTAGGCTAAAAAAAAGAAAACTCAAAAGAAATGTATTTCTGGGACACTGGGGCCTTTCTAAAGTTGCTATATGACCCTTAATGAGATGCTAGGCTAAAAAAAATCTATTGCTAGGAGAGGAAGACCTGATTGAATCAATGCAAGTCTAGAGTTTCTCTTAGTTTGTGAGTTTTGTAGAGTAAATTTTTATATAGTGGTAATTTTCAAAAAGAATTCTCAAATAGTGAGAGTTCTAAAACAATGCATTTAGTGATTGCGTCTTTTGAATGACACATCTATTGAATGTATTTTTTAAGAAAAAAAGGTAAATTCCACACACACCTCTTGTGGTTAAGCGCTTTTTCAAATGCATTCCTTCTGGCTCAAAGATGTCCAGTTACATCCCTTGTACTTTGGATTTGAATGGAAAATAAACGGAAATGGACTCTACTAGTAGATATATAGTTATATATGATCCAATAGTGCAATGAGTTACTTGTTTCCTTATAATGTCAAACCTTGGTTAAGTTTTTCTTTCAAAATGCCCTAAATGATCATTTGCAATCTATAAAGAAGTTCAAATGTTTCATATTGTATAATAAGGTTCAAATGCTTCAATTGTATAAAAAGGTTCAAATGATCCAATAGACGTTTTGAATTGTATAAAAAGGTTCAAATGCTTCAATTTTATGAAAAGGTCCAAATGCCCTAAATTGTGATGATTTGAATCTTTTAATAGATCACAAATGTTCATTTGAAGTATTTTCAGTAGAAAAACATTATTAAGGTCTCATATCATTGAAATCAAGAGCATATTGTATTATTGGAGTGCATATAGTTGAATCTCCATTAGTGAAGACCATTTCCATATGTTGTCCACTTGAATTCAATCCACAAGGGGTGTAAGTGGATGTTTTTAAACCACTAGTAGTGTAATTTAAAAAGTGCTTAACTGCATGGGGTGTATGTGGAATTTGCTCAAGAAAAAAATACCTAGACAAACCAACAAATGCATTCACAAAATGTGTCTTTTGAGGAAATAATGTATTCACTAAATTCATTTTTCACCGTTTAGAAAGAGATTTAAAAAACGCCACCTTTTTAGAAGTGATTTTAAAAAATTTTACTTTTTAGGAATTCATAACGGATCTTCTGTGTCACCCTGTCTCACTTCCTATCTCACTTCTAATCCTAACAAGTGTTCATTAGTAAACCAAATCCTAAAACTACTCAAACTTAAATGATTAACCAAGCAAAGAAACAAAATCTGTATAACTAAAATTGATTAAAATAAAAACCCTCACATAATCACAATTTAAGAAAAAAGAAACTCATCCCAAGATCATGATCAAGAGAGAATGAAAAAAAGAACATAAAACTCTAACAAGCTCTAGCTGTCCTGTCATCTTCTACATCACTTTCTTGTTCTAATCTTCAAAAATCACAATTTAAAAAATTGAATTGTCTAATAATGACATACTACTTAATGAATAACCTAATCCTCTTGTTTTTCTTGCAATTCTTGTTCAAACTCACTATTCAGCCCTTTCCAAATGCATTTTTTCCTCATTTCGGCAAACACTAGAAAGCCTCTTTCACGTGAAGCTGAAAGCTAGTTTCCCATCTCCTATAGTTCTTGGATGCTGCAAAATTTGCCCCTAGTAATTGGTTTAGCTTCACCCAAAATAGGCATTCAGGTGTTTGTGAAAGGAGGATGATGCTTTAGGAAAAGGATGAATTGTGAGTTTGAACAAGAATTGCAAGAGAAACAAGAGGCTTAGGTGATTCATTAAGTAGTATGTCATTATTAGACAATTTAATATTTTAAATTGTGATTTGGAAGATTAGAACGAGAAGGTGATGCAGAAGATGACAAGGCAAGTAGAGCTTGTTAGGGTTCTAGGGTTTTGTTTTTCCTTCTCTCTTGATCATGATCTTAGGATGAGTTTTTTTCCCCTTGCATTATGATTTTGTGAGGGTTTTTATTTGAAGTGGTTTTGGTCATACAAATTTTGTTTCTTTGCCCGGTTAATCAGTTAAGTCTGAGTTGTTTCAAGATTTTGTTTACTAAGGGACACTTAGCAAGATTAGAAGAAGTAAAGTAAGAAATGAGATAAGGTGGGACATAGAAGATCCGTCATGCCAGGAATTTAATTGAGTTTTATGATGTTGGAGATGGTTGTGGACTTACGGACTCCTATCATCTATGCACAAACGAAAAAAGAAAAAAGAAAAGGGATATAGGTCCCTATTGGATCTAGTTTCCAACGAGAAGACGAGCTAAGAAAGGAAAGTTACGTTTCTTCATTGCAATGATGAAATGTAAAAGAAGATCCAACAATACAAACAAGAAGACAGACGCTGTGTTGGCAAAGACAATCTTAGTCCAAGACTAGGCACAACTAATAGATCCAACAATTTTAACCCATTGGGTCATGATAAAAAGTCCGAGGTTCCAGCAAAGAACCGGGCATGTCCAAAATTCATGATAAAGCCCATTAAAGCCTCCATGAAGTTAGCATAAAGGAAATATTAGTTTCTTTTAGGAGAAATGCAACTTTAGTCCTTCAATATTTATCTTGTTTGTCAAATTAGACCCTAATAATTCAATCAAAATATATGTGGTTCTCAAACTTTCTAATTTTGAGCAGATTTAAGATAATTGATGGAAATTTAACAAACCCTAATGATCTAAAATCGAATTTCCATTAAATTTTTGACTTTATAGATTTAGTCCCTAGTGATTGGAGTTTGAACTGCTATATAGTCCCTTTAAGTTTCAAATAGTGATGTAAAAGGCTTTATACTGAAATTATGTGGGAATTGGATAAAAATTGTGTTATATGCACTGGAAATTCTAATATTGGAGAATATGTAAAAGCTAAATGTCCTTTTCTTTATTTCATTTATTCATACTACTAATTCTTATTATGTTTATTCTCTTTTGCATAGTTGGTCTCAAATACATCTAATCATAATAATGATTAACTCATAATAAATTTTATCATTTTTGTACTTATATTGATAATTAAACATCAATTAAATATCCTTTTAACGTGTAAACAACTATATGTAAGTTAAGTTGATTGAACAATAAATTTTCTTTATCTTTTTAGGACATTTCAATCGGTTATCAATTAAGTTTCAAATGAAACAAACATGTTAAATAATTGTTTGAATTATTCAATGAAATTACCAATGTAGTCGAACATAAATATAAATATAGTAAAACTTTTTTTAAAATACTTGATTTAATATGAAAGGAGGACAAGAAAACTCAAGGGGAAGTTTTTTAGAAATCCAAACTAGTACTTTCATTTAAGTAATACGTTTACTTGTTATCATAATCCTAATGCCTAACTACAACCAATTCAAGCCTATATCGACAAATCATACAACAAATTGCACAATAGAGTTTAGAATAAAGTTATATACTAAAATTAGGATTCTCTTCTTCCTACCATTTTTTCTTTTTTTTTTACATATTTAAGTATATTGTTATTCAATTGTAATTAATTTAGTATGAAAATACTCTTTAGGCTAAAAGATAGTGTTGTGCCGATTTGAAGTGCTTTTAGAGATTTTTATAAGAATTTAAGAACTCAATTGTATTTAATTTAATTCACGTTTAATCTCATTTGAAAATCTTAAACATATCTATTGAACATAAGGAACCACATTGATCAAAATTTAAAATATTAAGGATAAAAAATGCACAATCAAAACTTTTGACCGACTCTAATTTGATTTTGATTGTTAGGTATTGTAATTTTCCAATAGTTATTCTATATCTGCCTAAAATAAAAAACTTTAGGAATCACATTTGTTTTGAATAAAACATTAGAGATCACTTTAACACACAGATCAAACATGAAGAACTAAAACTGCATTCCACTCTTTTCTTTTCTCATTCATGCCATACTCATTAGTCATTCCATTGTCAGAATTTGACAAATGTGAAGCACTATCGTGACTGGTTGAACCAGTATTTGGCAACATAGTTCTTTGTAAAGACACAGCTTTTAGAAAATTAAAAAAATGTGAGAAGATAAATAGAGCGTTGTCTTTTCATTAACATCCATTAGTGTAAATGAAATTGCAGTTGGAGCTGTTCTAAAGGAAAAATAAGTTGAAAATATTGGTCCTTGCCAAGCTAGAAAATATAAACTAGATTATAAAAACAAATACATTAAACTTGTGTTGTAACATTCACCTCTAAATACTGGCATTTACCTGAATATAACTTAGGTAATTTATGTTCAAGTAAATGGTAACAATAAGAAAGTCAAGATTACGATTTGAGAAAGTTCTTGTACATTAAGATGTTGTTGTTGGCTTGTCAAACCAGCAAAAATAAAAGTTCCTACTCTAAAATATGAATTCGAGCATAGCAGTGAGTAGGGTCGTATCCACAGGGATTAGGTGATTTATTTCTTTGTGAAAAATGGGGGATTAAGAGAAATTAACCAAATAGCTCACTTGAATAAAATAAAGACGGTATCACAAAATTAAATAAAACTAAACCAAAAATAGGCAACACTCTAGTCGAAGGTTTAATTTTCACTTTGGTTCATTTAATTGATCATCGATGCAAAGGTGAAATCACTTATTCATAAATAAACTGGTTATGGTTGTCAACATGCTCTGATAACCTGCCTCGCCTTACTATTTCGATAACCACAACACGCTCTGTGGCTATTTCTCTTGCCAATTAAGCAACCCTAAACAAGCTCTTAGGATTTAACCTATTGACATCATTAATATTTAGAGAAGCTACCAATTCTAACCAACAAACACACACGCTCGGTTCATTTAAGTTAGATTATATATTCCCGTGACATAGATTCGAAAGTCTCTTTTACAATCAAATTATATCACGTGCCACAGATACTAAAACCATCAAACAATTACGGATTTGATATTTTAGATGGCAATAGACTATTTCGACAATTAAATATTGATCAGGTATTTAACTGTAGAAAATAATCATAATCATGAATGAACAGAGAATATATAAATACTCATGAATAAATGAAGCAAACAAATCAAATTAGATCTCACAGTGTTATCGAACCAAAGTTTCAATTATTCTTCAACTAGAAAAGGAATTAGCCGCTCCTCCTGGTGGATTTGCAGCCACAAAATACTAGGGTTTATTGTCTTTGAAGAGAAAAAGAGGAAAAAGAATGAGAGATAGAGGAAGAATTAGAGATGTCCCCCTGGCCGAAGGCTTCCCTCCTTCTTATACTCCTACGAGACTAATTTTATCATCATGAACCAAGGAAATTGTCTCCTAAAAGGAAAAGACTTCCTTTTCTAGTCTTATTCCTACTTAAACTAATAAAGCAATAAAAGTTCAATAGACTAATTACTTTCCAAATGGAATGCATCGCTCTACAATTGATCAGAACTTCCAATTTGTGGCTAATGTAGAATCAAGGACACGACAATTGCAATTCCGTGGATTCCGTCCTTCACTTGGTCATCTCGCGTGCCCACGTCTTATAGAGTGCAGTCTTCTGAAATTCAGCTTTAATGCCCTTTTTACTCCATTCTCATCAACAATTCCTAAAAACAACACCAAAGTTCAAATATGAGTAAAACTTATCAATCAACACCATCTTTTAGCAAAATAAAGGGGAGAATATTCACCAATTATATGCACAATTAGTCACTTAACAAATTCCCCCACACCTAAACGATGCTTGCTCTCAAGCATTCACTACTCAAAAATCACAGTCAAGATGGCAAATATTTCATAGCACAGTGTATACCAACACAAGTATCATGTCTTCTCAGCAATTTTATCAAAATCAGGATGCACAAGATTCAATAGCTCTCACACGGATAATAGTGTATACACTCTGCACTGTAGTGTTTAAGGGATATTTAGCACTCAAATCAACTCCATGAAATGACATTACCATAAGCTTGCTAATATATCATATTTCCACCACTTAAAATGAATTCAATGCAAAAATGAAAGGGTCTTTATAAGGGCTGTAACGGGGCTTGGGTTAAGGGTTGGATAAAAGGGAATTATTTAGGTGTACATATATCAAAGGAAACATCAATTATATTCTGCATGAAATCAAACTCCTTCGTCATTCACATGTATAGCTGGCTTCCAGGTGTGTCAATAACTTCACTAAACTTGGCAAGTGCAAACGCAATTTAGGCATTAGCCCAACTATCACAAAACAACACAAGTGCACTTCACAACAAAATTTTTTTTTCTTTTTCTTCTCTTTTTTCTTTCAATTTTTCTCTTTTATTTCAATATTTTTTTCTTTTTTTTGTATTTTTTTTTTCATTTCTCTCTTTTTTTTTTAAATGCACAACATAACTATCACACTTGCCAACCATAAGCGTACTTTTGGAACACACTAGAAATTTCATGCAAGAATATTAATGTATTCCTTTGATACAAGGTTCAAATGAGAAGGTTCAAACGAAAGGTTTACGGTAACAATTATGACTATTAAACAAAGAGAAGGATTGAGGCTCAAACATGGTTGACTATGGGTGAACATAATTAAGGAAGACATTTAGAAAGTCAAAAGGGTTAAACCTAATTGCCCTTGTCATTTTATTGCATCAAATTCAAGTATGGTCTTAACATGTATAACAAAGCAAGTTCTAGAATGTCAAACCATGTGTGATATCACTCAACAAAAGAAAATAGAGCACACTATAATGAATTGCTCATTAGGCTCAAAAGCTCACAAAATGATTAAAATTATGTCAAATCTAACACATCCATCATTCAAATCAATTGCAAGAAAATAACATACTCATGCTAGTAACATTACACTATTTATATTTGCATCTTGATTGCTTTTCATAAAACACAATAGAAACTCCAAAACTAGATTTGAAAAAAAAATTTATGACAAATTTTTCACTTGAAATATTCCTCCCCTACACCTAAATCAGACATTGTCCTCAATGGATGAAACTTAAGTGCAAAAAGAAGAAAAGAGGACTTCCCTGATTATTGAACTGAACATTCGGGCGGGAATAAGTTGCTTAAAAATCAATGTAGGCGAAGCACGTAGTGAGGTTCAACTTGGGATCGCAATATTGGAGGTTTTGTTGTAAGGCGTGGGCACGCTGTATAAGAAATAGTCTTCTGTCCATCCAATCGTAAAACAAACAATGCCTTCTGGACATAGAGCATGGGTACGTCTTGTAACAGATAGTTGTCAGTCCAATCCAACCTAAAACGAACAATGCCCTCTGGACATAGAGCGTGGGCACGTCTTATAACAGGAAATCTTCTGCCCAAGGAATTTTCACCCAATCAAAGCGAAACTTTCATGAGTGCGTCCACGGCCTACAACAACAAGCCTTTTGTCAAAAAGAAACGAAATAAACTTAACTTTAACACAAAAATATGAAATAAAAAACACAAAATGACTAAAAATTAAAACTCTTGGGTTGCCTCTCAAATAGCGCCTTTCTTTAACGTCTTTGGCTAGACGATACCATGTTCGATCAAGGGGGATAAAATCTTTTAGCTCGTTTCATTACTTCATCCTCGTGCCAGTAATTCTGAAGCAAACGAGCTACTTTGTTTCTCGATTCAAGATGTTTGATCATTGTAACTCCTATCTTATCCAAGCTATCCACCTCAACAACTTTTAAATCCTCACACTTAGGACGTAATTTCTGTAGCAGTACGGCAGAAGCATTTTCCTCCATACAAATTTTCTCATTGCAATTCAGCTTCTCAACTTTACTTTGTTAAACATTTTTAGAATTTCTCGTTCCTCCTCCTCTTCATTGGATCTTGTAAATTGATTAGGGAATGAAGGATGTATCACCACAGTTGGGGGTTGTTCATTAGGCTCTTTCGTTGAAGAAATTTGAGGTTGGGATCTCATTCCTTCTTTCTTAACTTCCTCTTCGACTGCATGCTTGAATCCTACTTTTTGAAACTCTTGCAGTCCTTCATCACTTCTCAGGGTAATTGCACTCATATTTTGTTTGGAGCTATCAATGGTCTGCGAGTGCAATTCTTCTGAAATTTGAGACTCCACTCGGCTCATTGCAGATGCTAGTTGACTCAATTGATTCTCCAGGTTTCGAATACGCATTCTTGTCTCCTGTTGAAATTGTTGTATATTAGTAGCTAGTGATTTAACAATTTCTTCAAGAGATATACCTGACTCAAAAGTTGGTTGTTGCTGTTGATATTGCTGTTGAAAATTTGGTGGCCTCGCTGCATAATTGAAGCTAAGGTTATCCCTCCATTCTTGAGTGTACATGTTGGAATACGAATCATACCTCATTTGAGGCGGATTTGGAAATCCTCCAACAGCATAAACTTGAGCATTCAAACCATCTTGTAATGTGGGACTCAAGTTACTTAGATGATTCGAAATATAACATATTCCACAAGTTTTTCTTTGTTGTACTTGCCCTTCAACCAACTTTTCTATAAGAAATGTTAGAAAATGTAAACGTTGATCAATAGAAGAGATACCAATATTATTAACCCTCCTGTGAATGAAATCCTATCTATCACCAAATTGTTGAGTATAGTTAGCCATAAACTAACTCCAGAATGAGAGGAAAATAAAAATAGTTCAAAGAAAATAAATCAGTAAGGCACCAGTCCCCGGCAATGACGCCAAAATTTGTTGGCTTGTCAAACCAGCAAAAATAAAAGTTCCTACTCTGAATATAACTTAGGTAATTTATGTTCAAGTAAATGGTAACAATAAGAAAGTCAAGATTACGATTTGAGAAAGTTCTTGTACATTAAGATGTTGTATTATGGTATCTATTGAATTTTCAAAACTTGGAAACAAAGAGGATGTTTCTTTGATTTGATTCTATAATGTTAGATATATTTCCAATGTAATTAGAAATTGAATCTTGTGATGTTGAAGATTAAAATTACTCCTTTGATGAATGAATAATTGTTGATAGGGGTATCAATTGGGTTTTCTGAAACAAATTTTGGCAAGTTTAAACTCAACTCACAAATTACACAGGTTTTCGAGTTTTAGACTTTTGGGCTTTGAATTCAAATTAAAAGGCTCAGTCTCAATTCACACTATTATAGGAGTTTCGGATTCAAATAGGAGTTGGCCCAAATTCTAACTTGTTAGTCAATGGGTATCCATTCAATAACATGTAAACTATAAATTAAATCAACAGCCATTTGGCCTATTGGTGACCACTCACCACCAAAAGCTCAAAGTCTTGTGTTGGGTTGTGAGATCAAGGGTTCAAACTTTGCATCCTATCACGATATATGACTTCCCCAAATCTATAGGGGACATAGTGCTCATGTCTGGTTTGTTGCTGGTTCAATCTCAATCCATTCTCTAATGCGCCCAATTAGGCCTCTCTTCCTAGAATAGGTTAGAGTAGGAGTATTAATAGAGTAGATGATGACAATGGATAAAAAAAATAAACTCTAAATTAGATTTACTATTTATATGACAACAAATCTTAATAAATCAAAAACTAAATTTGATCTATATGACAAATATAATTCAATTACCATTTTCAACTAACAAATAAATATTGAAGAATTTTATATGTAAAAATAAAGAATTGAGCATATCATACCGATTAATTATATTTCCTTCGAAACTTTCATCTGCATCTAATATTTAAGCCTAAATATTTTCAAATTCCTCCACTTTTTTCTCATTTTAATGTAGAAATAAATGTCATAATGTAATTTGAATTTCATTTATCAAAATTAATTAGTAAAAGTCAATTACAAAAGTAAAAAAAAAAATGTTAGTTTCAGGCGATTTTTCAAAAAAAATTTTTTTAATGTAACAAAACATTATAAGACAGAGATATACTAGATTGTCAATTCGTAATTAAAAGTGTTTTGTAGGTTTGGATAGGGTTTTAGTCTAGATCTAAATCTAGAATTGTCTAATATGAATCCAGCCTCATAATTCTCTTAAAGGGTCCAGATTTGAGTAAGCATGAGTTTAAAAATTTAGACCCAAAGTAATAAAATCAACGGTCATTAGATTCCATAAACCCCGATCCATTGACATGCATAATTCTCTCTAAACCTAAATTTTCCTCCTCCTCTCTAAATTTTTATTCCTTTGCAAACCAAGCATCTCCCTTCTTGGACCGCCTATGTCTTTTCGTTCTTTCTTTCTTTTTGTGTTTGTAATAAAATCTCTCCTAAGATTTTTCTAATAAGAGATTCTTCTCTACTAGGATTTCTTGGTGGGAGTTTTCTCCTCACCAAAGTTTCTTAGTGAGAGGTTTTTCTCACTTAGGGATTTTAAGTGAGAGTTTTCTATATCTCTTACTAGGTCTGAGGTTTTTTTTTTCATATTTGATTTTGAGATTTGGGATTTCTTATATGGATTTCATCAGATCTCATATTAACATTTGGATTTGAACCAGTTAATTAGTAAATTTGGCAAGTGAAAGTAGGTGGTTGGAAGTATGCACGGATATACTTGGAGAAACAAGTGATGATCTTTAGATCATCATAGTGTAATTTTTATTAATTTTTCAAATCTATGTTATCTATTCTATCTGTGTATGTATGTTGGATATAATTTCTATCATTTATGTAGATTTAATAAAATGATGACATTCTAGCTTAACTTGTATAGCTAAACTAATTAATTTTACAGGGTACTTGGTCGACTAGGTTTTCCTATGAAATCAGTTCTAGTACATTTTCTTAAATTGATAACCTAGCCCGTGAGTGTCTCAAATTGCAGCGCATTGTAGTTATGCAATTCACAGTTGCGTGACTTAAGTTGCAAACTATTGGAATAAATATTCAAATTCGGAGACTATGGTGGATTGAGACAACATAAAGTGTAAACGGATGGATATTGTGCATCCTCTTGCAATTTCAGCTTATACTTCTGCGCTTTTTGTCTTTCATAAATAGCAATAATCATTTTATTGATTTAAAACATGCATCAGACATAGTAAATGGAAGAAATATCTTTCCAAGCTGAAAAATCAACAAAAACACCCTTGAACTTCCAAATCTTCATCTTCACTTGCAAATGATCTTTGTGGGCCAACAAAAGCATGGTTGATTTTTTCGGCCCAATGAATTCGTATTTTGAATAACCGAATCTAAACTTAAACTAGAATTTTGCCCATGTATTAGTTCGGTCTTTTTTTATTTATTTCAAATTTATACAAATACAAATAATTTCAATATAAAAATTAAAAACAATCCTACATGTTCGTCTACATTAACTTTAAAAAATTAATGTATTCTAAATGTTCAATTATTTATTAATTTTTAAAATTTTGTTTACATACTTTCACTATAATATGATAGTATACATCATATCATGTACCCCATATCAAAAACTTGGTAGATATTTTTTTTCACAAATATTCTTTTAGATAATTTAAATTTGTATAATGACCATAAATATAGAACTATATATTCATATTTAATTAAGTAAAAAAATTCAGCAATTCATTTTTCTTCATCAATAAGTATTCAATTTCAAAAAATATTGATAAATCTATTGGTGTAATAGTTAATTCCTTTTCTTACACTAAGTTAATTCAAAATTAATGAAAGAAATGATAAACAATTTGAATACTAATCAATGGTATGGTGGTGAAAGGAAGTAATTTGGGATATGTAAAATTTTAATAATTGTGATTAAGGAAGTAATTTGGGATGTGTAAGGTTTTAATAATTGTGATTTGAAAAAGGTTTTACTATAGTTCTATATGTAATAATTTGATCAAAAGTAAAATCATTAGGATAAGATAAGATTAGTTGTATTTTAAAACAATATCATTAAGATAAGATTAGTTATATTTTAAAGTTATTTAAAATTAGAGATAAATTTTAAACATATAATATAATCCAATTAGGATTTAATATGGGTAAAACCCAAGTGATCGATAACCTGTTAATTCTCTTTAATTAGGTATACCGCGTAGGAATGAGAAACAACTCTGATTAAAATAACTACTTCCATATATATATATATTACTCCAAATTGGAAAAGAGGGGTTTAAATCTCACAAAGTGAAATACAAATTTGACAAAGAGCAGAGAAATCACAATCAAATCTTAGGAAAAGATTTAAGCTCCTATTTGAAAACCATAAAAGGGTGAAACTCTCGCTAAGAAACCAATGGGAGAAGAGACATGTCTAAAAAAGAGATAGGTCTCTTCCTGCAAAAGGGAAAGCATGGAGGTACTGATGGCTAGGTTTAGACAAATAGCAGAAAGAAGGGGGGTGCTCGTGGCTTTTATACCTACTCATTTTGTAATTAAATTAGATTTCTATTATTGTGTTTTTGGTAAAAGATTTCTAGAAATGGATAACAACCTTAGATTCTAATTATTGAAGCGAAAAAGGAAACAAGGAAGTGGACATAAAGCCAAAACCTTTGCGCAAATACATCACTAGACACTTTCAACAAATGTAAAAGTAAGAAACCCTTACTTATTATATTTGAGCTCAACCCTAGCAAAAACTGTACAAAAGAATGGTAGATCACTTTATTTCATTTGTCACAAAATAACTTCTCGTAAGCAATGCAATACTCCAATAAAATGTGACGGTAGAATGGTAAACTCATCTCTGTTGTTAATAGTCCAAAAAGACTTCAATTTGCGATGGATGAACCACTAGATAAAAATAAGCACTTGGATTTAGGAACAGTGTCCTTCATTCCCTATTGACATCTAGAGTGGGGGTTCACTTTTGTAATTTTGCATTTATTTACTGTGCTAGGGGAAACTATGCGTTGTGTTTTAAAATGTTGTTCAGTATGGTCCAACTCTGTGTCGCATTACAATTTTGTCTAATTAGGGCAAAAGGCAGCCAGCCTTCTAAAGGCATCAAGATGAGGGCAAACATCCATTGGAGTCACTAATTCAAGAACTTTTATCCTTCCCAATCTAAGATGGTAACCCGTTCCTCAATGGTCCTCTCTATAACTCGCCTTGGATCCAACTTTTAGTCCATGTTAAAACCAAGGTTGAGGTGTAACATTTTTCAGTTCTAGAACAGGCCAAATGCCCAAAGAGTTCCGAAACTATCTGTACACCAATATATATAAATATATATATAAAACTTACTGTCCGTGACAATTAAATAGGACTTGGGGAGATATTTGAATCTGCGGTCTCTATATGATTGTTATAAACAAAGAAAAGCACCGTCATGGTACTTTTAGTCCGGTCAAGCACCGAGTGATCAGAAGTCTGTGTGGGCTCAACTGGATTTTAGTCCAGTCAATAATAGCGTGTGCCCTTTGATTTTGCTTTCATTTTAGACCATTAAACACGGACACGGGTTAATATCAGTGGTGCTAATTTAGTATAATGATTCAATTTTATTTATTCACACTAACTTAGTGAAAAATATATCAAATCTTATAAGAATTACTTACACTAATTAGACAGAACCAGACAAATTTTTAATTAGACAGGTATATCAATGCTGTTGAATCTGCATCTGCTAAGAAACACACTTTTCAATTACAAGGACCTGCTTATCAAACTGACATATTAAGTTTTGATGGATGGGCCTGTTTTTCGTATTAAATCCAAACAAACCAGTGCATTAGCAAAATTTATTGGATGATTATCATGCAAGTTTGATTATTGGGAGCATATAAGTCCATAATTCTATCGAAAATACTTGTCGAAAATGAAAATATTTCTACATTATTCGCACGGTCGATCTAGAAAATGACTTCATGTCCAAGTCTTCTCTTAGAAGAAAAGATATACGCGCTGTTGACTAGACTTAAATTTTTCTCCTATCCAACTGTTCATTGTCACATCTACACAAATCGAAGTAGGTCCATTTCAAAAGACAGAGGTCTCTCTCTGCTTTCTCTCTTGCTTTCACCTATTCAACTGTTCATTTTGTGTGACTTGACTCTTTTTCTCACTAGCATTTTTTTTTTTTTTTTGAAAAAGACACTACTAGCTGTTTTAATGCAAGAAACTGTCCAAATCTAGCATTCACAAAGATCAATAACCTTCAAAAGAAAAAAAATTAATTTAGTGATTCAATAATACTTTCTATTATATATTTTAAAAATAAGAATGCCATGAAATTCCACATATCTATACTATATATAAAATCTGAGAAAAGGGTTAACATTTATTTTCACCTTATGAACTTCCTTTTTTATTCTTATAAAAACTACTTTTATTTTAACTACTTATAAACTATTCATTACTATTTTTACTTTTAACTATTTAAGTATATGTGTTCAACATAATTACCTCAAAAACATCATAACCACTAATATAAAGTTATTTTATGAAAATATTTAAAAGATTAAAATTTGTATCAACAATAAAAATTTTGTTTAAAATATATGACTATAAATATTATGTATTTTTTGATTGCACACACGTTGGGTGTGCGTTGAGCACTTGTACATAATAAGTGACGAGATTGATAATTTGATACAACCTTGCTCTTTTAGTAAACACCGTTAAATTTTTTTTTTTTTTTTGGTCATAACCTCTCAGCTCGTCTAGTTAATAAGGCTCGGATGGACACTCAAGGTTTTAACTTTGAGTGAAAAAAAAACCCAATTTAAGCACAAACGGCAAGAACAAATATTAAATTAAATCATCCAATCTCTATTAAAAACTCAATTTCCTCAAGTTCTCTCTCTCGCATCTAGAGGCATCTTTGATCAAAAAGCAAAGAAGAAAAAAAGGTAATCTAGTCTCTGCCTTATTCCCTAAACCTAGCAAAAATTTAGCTCACATTAATCACTACCAATCGATTGTTAAAATTGCACGCGCATATACTCAAATCCCTAGATGGCTCATATGTTGCTGTGAAGCTTCTCCGTATGTTGTATTCCATGACATAGAAATTTGTTCATGTCAATTGTTTTCTATAATATCACTTAGCTCTTTTGAAGTTTTTAAAATTTTACTTATTTCTTCTATCAATTTAACAAGACTAAATATTTCTATCTAAAGTCACAAATTAAAAAAATTACCCTTATTCTTAATAACTATTTAACCAAAAATCCAAAACAAAATAAAATTTTTAAACCAAATAATGTAAATTAAAAATTTGCTATCTAATAATGGTCCATATTTCTCTATTTGGGGTCATGATAGGATAATAAAGGATATGGATATTAGGTGGCATTTGGTAAAAGGGTTTCGGAATGGGGAATTGAAATAAACCCCATGATTCATGTTTGGTTCACTACTATCGGAATTGAAATTTTGGAATGATGTCTAAAAATTTATCATTCCACCATTCCTTAGTAAGTCGGTGGATTTTATCCAAAACCCAAGTGTGATTCCCAAATCTTATAATTACATAATATTTAGTATATATATTATATATATATTATATATTCATATTATAATATATACATATATATAATATATTATAAATTTATTAATATATTATAATAATATATTTATAATATATATGTATATTTATAAATGTATATTATATGTGCATATAATTATAATATATACATGTATATAATATTAATAACTTATATAATTACATTTTTATTTATTATTTTAAATATACTAATAACTATATTTAATATGTAATATACATTATATTTATATAAAATATTAGTATAATTAATATTTATATATTTATATTATAACATTTGTGTAATTATAATTAATTATATATAATATTTAATTTAATTAGTTACAAATTTATAATAATGATATTATTATATTATATAATTAAATATTATAATTATTTAGTTAAATATAATTATATTTATGTAATATATATTATAAATTTATTAATATTATATAATAATATATTTATAATATATATGTATATTTATAAATGTATATTATATGTGCACATAACTATAATATATATATGTATATAATATTAATAAATTATATAATAATAATAATTATTATTATTTTAAATATAATAATATAAAATAATAACTATATTTAATATGTAATATATATTATATTTATATAAAATATTAGTATAATTAATATTTGTATATATTATATAATTATAATTATATAATTATATTATAACATTTGTATATTTATATTTAATTATATATAATATTTAATTTAATTAGTTACAAACTTATAATAATAATATTATTAGTTATATGTATTATATAATATATATTAATCTATGTAATATAATTGATGATATTAATTATACTAATAATTATACATGTTTACTAATAGAAATTATTAATTAGTTATACTAAATTTACTAATACATTTATACTAATATATTTAATTAGTGAAAATTTCTTATATCCCATTTACAAAAAGCCAACGAAACAAATATCAATTATAGTAATGATATACATTCCTGGCACTGAACCAAACAAATGTATTGTAATGATTGATTCCATTCCAAATCCAGGATGAATGATTCCGAATCCGAATCCGAATCCGATTCCAACATGCGAACCAAATGCCACCTAATAAATCTAATCAAGGTCAACCACTTAGGAGGATTTTAATGAGTAATAACACCTTAAAAAATTTGTGGATAGTTATAATTAAGGAAGTCAAGAAATTTTTTTGGGAAAATATGTTTTCATACATGATATAGTTTAAGTTGTATTGAAAACTAAAATAATTTCTTTATACATGTGAATTTTTCAAGATATAAATTTTTCTTTTATTCCAATACAACTAAAATAATAGTTTAAGTTAACAAATTTAACCTTATTTTACTTTTTATTGTTGTTATAACCTTCACAAGTAGGATAGCATAAGAGTAGTATTGGAACAAAAGTTTTATCTTTTTTGCATTTCCTCCAAAGGGGCTAAAATCTTTTAAGAAATGTCAACCCAAAAGAGGTAAATAAGATCCAAAGGAGGTAAGATTGATTTAAAAAACCTCACAAGAGTTGGGTAACATTATTAAAAACCTCAAGGGAGGTTTTTGAAATTATCACTATGTTTTATGACTTGACTAAATTTTCATAAGACATTTCTCCCCGATTTTTCCTAACAGAGTAGGACGTCCTCTCTCACCAAAAAAAAAATGATTAGGATGTTCGAATTACTTAGGACCCATTTGGGTTGCGATAACTTATTAAAAAGTATTTTACTAATATAATTTTTAATAAAAGTACTTATTAAGTGTTTAAATACTTTTAAGTATATTGTTTGGAAATATAGTTTAATAAGTACTTATTATATTGGATAATATCTAATTTAAATTTTTTAAAATGTATTTATTCCTTTATTTAGTTCATAATATAGGATAAAATGATTCAATTTAACGTTTTATTTTTAAATCACAAAAATCACTCTAAAAGCACCAAATTCAAAACGTTTGCTAAAAGTGCTTTTAATATCAAAAACTTCACTTCTAATTTTATAATATGATGTTCATATTGCTTTAAAATTACTTTTAGCACTTAAAAAAAATTTTTACCATAAGAATCACAACCCTAAATGGACCCTTTTTTTTTGGATAATCTAAATGGAGCCTTAATCACGCGTCCGAATGGTTTCTGGTACTTGTCTCCCTCAGTTTTTCCAGTACAATCCACTTAGAATGAGGTCTAAAGTCTAGGTCGACTGCTCTAGTTTTGGAGGATACGGGGCAGGGACGGTCATCAGGTGGATCGTTCCTGAGCTGTTCATGATCAAGATTTGGCTCCAAAAATTTATATGATCCAGATCATTTCTTGTACCTTGTTTCTAACAAAGTATGTGGAATCCACAAAAATTTATTCTAAAGTTACACGTTGTATAAATAAAATTACGCCGTGTGAAAATAAAGTTACGCGCTGTGTAAAATGTACATACTGCAACCGTTCCTGCCCCTAGTCCGGTTTTGGAAAGGACATTAGCTATCAACATGGAGGCACCTTCCATTGGTACACTTTTTAGTTGTCACGACATTACAGGGAAATAAACGTATTTACAAGATTCTGTTGTTTATCTTCAATTCAGACTCTTTAACATAATATTTAATATCGCTCATACTAGTTTAGTGTAGTTAAATTTTATTTATTTACATCAACTTAGTGAGAAGTATATATCAAATCTTCTAAGAATTCCACTTATTAGACGGAACTAGAAAAAATTTAACTAGACATGTACAGCAATGCTCTATTGTAAGGTTTAGAGTTCTTCTTGAATAAAAAGAATTAAAAAAAAAATTGCAAAGTCTTTGAGATAATCTTACATTGCTCCCTAGAGGTTTATCATAATTACAACTGCCTCTCCTAATAATTTACTTAAGGGTCTAATGAGGACAAAAAAATTGAAGAAAATTTTGAAGTGAGACTACTAACTCACGAAATAGAAAGTTATTTGTTGCCGTGGTATAGAAAGAGTAGCACCGTTTTGTTAATTGGCCTTGCAATGTGACTTTGTATTGTTGAATGCTCAATTCCACTTTGTGCCCCCAAACTTTGGACGATTACCCACTTTAGTCCCTAAACTTCAAAATGGGACACTTAAGTCCCTAAAACTTATAAATTGGGACATTTAAGTCCCTAAACTTATAAAATGAGATACTTAAATCCCTAAACCCTTATAAAATGGGACACTTCAACCACCACGGCATTCAGGATTCTGTAAACAATTTTCCTTAATTATGAGGTATTTAGAAATGTGTTTCTACCAGAAAACCTTTAAAACTTTTACATTTTGATTTATTTGGTCCTACACAAACTGCTAGCTTAGGTGGTAAAAGATATTGCTTTGTTGTTGTTGATGATTATTCTAAATATACTTGGGTGATTTTCTTGCACACAAAGATGATACTTTCAAAAACTTTTTTCATTATTTGCAAAGGTTCAAAATCTGATTGGGTTGAAAATCATCAAGATAAAAAATGATGGCTCAAAATTTCATTTTTGTGACTTTCCAGAATTTTGTGATAACAATGAAATTACACATGAATTTTCTATTGCAAGAGTTTCTCAACAAAATGGTGTTGTTGAAAGAAAGAACAGAACACTTCAAGAGACTGCTAGAACCATGTTGAGTGAATGCAACTTGCCAAAATATTTTTGGGCAGAAGCTATAAATACAGCTTGCTATACTATGAATAGAGTTCTTTTAAGACCAATCTTGAACAAAATCTCTTATGAGTTGATGTTTGATAAAAGGCCTATTGTTGGTTATTTTAAAGTTTTTGGTTGCAAATGCTTCATTTTAAACATCAAAGAATATCTTGAAAAGTTTGATAAAAAATCTGATGAAGAAATTTTCTTGGGGTACTGTGAAAATAAAAGAGGTTTTAGAGTCTATAATCGAAGGACTCTGGTTATAGAGAAAACTATACATATTACTTTTGATGAATCTAATGGTGATATTTCCAAAAGTTGTGGTGAAGATGATGATGCAGGTGTTCAAGAAGAACTAAAGAACCTTACAATCAATGACCAAGACATTATTTCACTAGAAAATGTTTCAAAAGAAGATGATTCTCAAGTTAGTCCAGCACTGGAAGACAATGACAGGGATGTTAGTACACCCAACGATCTTCCAAGAGTTTGAAAATTTGTTCAAAACCATTCTAAGGAGGTCATAATTGGTGATCCATCCGAGAAGGTCAGAACTCGTTCCTGCACCAAATAATTGATGGATAACTTGGCCTTAGTCTCATTTTTTGAATCCAAAAATGTCATTGATGCCTTGAAAGATGAAAACTGGATTGTAACTATGAAAGAGGAATTAAATCAATTTGAAAAGAATAAGGTCTGGACATTAGTTGATAGACCTCAAGATTATCCTGTCATTGGCACAAAATGAGTGTTTAGAAACAAATTGAATGACAAAAGTGAAGTAATGAGAAACAAGAACAGACTTGTAGTTAAGGGATATACTCAAGAAGAAGGAATAGATTTTGATGAAACATTTACACCATTAGCTAGGCTAGAATCAATTAGGATGTTTTTGGTCTTTGCATGTTTCAAGAATTTTAAACTATTTTAAATGGATGTTAAAAGTGCTTTTTTAAATGGTTTTATTGATCAAGAAGTATATGTTGATCAACCTCCTGGCTTTGAAAATGAAACTTATCCAAATCATGTGTTTAAACTTTCAAAAGTTTTGTATGGATTAAAACAAGCTCCAAGAGCATGGTATGAGCGCTTAAGTGATTTTTTGGTTGAAATTGGTTTTAAAAGAGACATTGTTGATACCACTCTTTTCACTAAATATAGTTCAAGTGATCTTTTAATTGTGCAACTATATGTGAATGATATTATATTTGGTGCTACTAATGAGAGATTGTGCAAGGATTTTTTCACAATTATGTAAAAAGAGTTTGAGATGAGCATGATGGAAAAATTAAATTTCTTTCTTGGACTCCAAGTGGTTCAAACCCGAGAAGGAATGTTCATTAATCAAGGCAAATACACCAATGAACTACTCAAAAGATTTGGAATGGAAGATTCAAAGCAAGTTGGAACACCTATGTGCACATCTACCAAGCTTGACACGGATGAAAAAAGTACAAAAGTTGATGAAAAGAAGTATAGAGGTATGATTGGTAGTTTGCTTTTACTTAACTGCTAGTAGACCTGATATCACGTTTGTTGTATGCTTGTGTGCTCGTTTTCAATCTTGTCCAAAGGAATCTCACTTGAATGCGTTAAAAAGAATTCTTAGATACCTAAAAAAAACTATGAATTTTGGCCTATGGTATCCTAAGTGTCATGAATTTCCTTTATGTGGATTCTCGGCTGCTGACTTTTGTGGTTGTAGGATAGATAGAAAGAGTACAATGGGTATATGTAGCTTTCTTGAAAATTGCTTAAATCTTGGTTTAGCAAGAAACAAAATACTATTTTCTTGTCTACAACCGAAGCGGAATATGTTGCCGCCGGAGTTTGTTGTGCTCAACTATTGTGGATGAAAAATATATTGAATGATTTTGAATTAATGTATGAGAGTATGCCTATGTATTGTGATAACACCAATGCCATAAATTTGACAAAAAATTTCATTCAATATTCTAGGACAAAACACATAGACATAAAGCATCATTTCATTCGCGATCTTGTCTATAAGGGTGAAATTTGTGTTCAATATATCTGTTTAAAAGATCAAATTGTTGATATTCTCACAAAAGCCTTACTACTGGATCAATTTGTATCTTTGAGAACAAAATTGAACGTTTCAGAAAAAATATTCTAAAAATTCTCTAGTCACTCTTTATCGGGCATCCGATGTGCTAGAATGGACGTCCGACAGTGGTCTTCATCATTTTTCTAGAAAGTTCTGTTTCGGACGGTTGTGTCGGACGCTTCACTTCGTTCGGCCGTCCGGCACTCAAAAATTGCGTCTTATAAGACAGTCCCTTGCTTCAGTCAGTTCATTATTGTTACCGTTGTCTCGAACGCAATTCTTCATGTTCTCCCAATTTCAAATTCAAAATTCTTCTCTCTTCTGAACAAGTTTCAAGAAATTGATTTGTCCAAAACTATTACATTCCTTTTGTCCGTTCAATACCCCTCATAACTTTTTCTAACTACCAACTACCCCATCAATCTCAATTCTCACCCGTAATCCTAACCACTCAAACTTCACTCTCTTTGGACGATTCAAGCATTTGTTGTAGTCCATTCGCACACTAAATCACTATCATACACATTTGCATTGCACTCTGCAACATAAACATCCTGCATTTCATCATGGTAAGAATTAGAGGAGGGCCTGTTAGTACCGGACGCACCACAAGGTTCAAGTTGAGGGATGGAGACATTGAGATTGTTGAGCCATCCATGACCAAATCTCCAAAGAAAAGAACAAAAAAACATGGTGGAAAAGGAAAAAGTTCAGCTCAAAAGAAACGTTCAGAGAAATAGCCCACTACATTGCCCCCAGTCAGTGATAGTGAATAGGAACTAGAGCAGCCCACTAATGCTGATGCATCCATCACGAAATCACCCAGCAAAGTGACTGAATCTCATAACAAAAAGGGGAAACGGTCTGCTAAAAGGAAGGGGTCTGCTCAAACTAAGGAAAGGCAAACTGCTGATCCTTCTGCTGAGCAAAATACTGAAAGTCAGCAAGCTCCTGAGACTTCCACCAGAAAGTCATCAAGAACACGATCTAATAGACAGACTGATGAACCTGTTGCTCAACGAAGTGCAAAGAAGAAACGAGTTGTCAGGGAGCAACCTGAGGCTCAAACTGCAGAGGAACCTACCCTTTTACCCAAGTTCATTGATGATGATGCCAGGAAGAGATTCGAATGGATTTCACAGAAAGGGTTCATCACTCAGAGAACCATTCTTCCGTATGAATTCCGTAAGATGTATCTTGAACCTGTTCTTGAACTTTTTGCTTTCCAAAAATTGACTCATATTCTGACAATTCCCAATACCTATTACCCGAACATACTTTACCAATTCTTTGCCAATCTTAGGAAGGGTAGATCACACATTGATCTAGTCTCACGTGTCAATTCTGTTGATATAGAGTTGAACCCTAACATTGTCAATACTATTTTGAAAACCAAAATTGAAGTTAGTTTTAAAGGAAAAATTGCAAACTTCTTTTCATATGAAGAATTTCCTTCTTCCTATCATCATTTTCATGTTGCTAAACTGATGACTTATTTTCAAACTCATTTTAATACCCCTGCTGAGGCGAGATTGGAGGATCTCAATCCTCAAAATTTGATTATCTTTTCTATAATTTCGAATCTGTTGATCCCTACTAATGGTCATAAGACCGATACCAACAAAATGGAGCTTTATCTGTTCTATTGCTTTCTTGGAAAAATGAGACTGTGCAAATTCTTGCTCAAAATCAGCACTGATAGTCGTAGAAAACTTTCCTATGAAAAATTTTTGACTCCAATCTTTGCTCATCTTGAAATTTCCTTCACTGGAAAATCACCAAAAGATAGTGCATCAATTGTTTTCTCCAAGGCTTATCTTGAAAGAAAAAATCTGAAGTTTTTTTATGGTAAATGGTGCTACAAGGAAACTGTTTCGGAGTCTAGGAGGAAGAATTATCATGAAACTCCTGTCAATTCTAGAACTCCTCGAGATCAGTCCATGTTTGTTTCACTTTTGACTATCCATCCTAGAAGGTCAGCCACTAAGCCCTCTTCATCTAACTCTGAGGTCATTTCTTTGCTAGAGGATCTCAAACAACACATCCTACTTCTAGAAGATGGTCTGATGATGACCATGTCACCCAACCAACAAGCCACCTTCATTGACAAAAGGAACTTGCTTGTGCCTCTTATTCCTCAAGACAATGAGAATATTCATCAGAAAGAACCAAGAATTGAGCCAACTGAGCAAACTCCTCGTACTGAAACTACTTCAGAGGCTCGTGCTTCAAGTTCTCAGCCGCAAGACAAAGGAAAGGCTCCAATAACTGAAGAGGAAACTGAAGAGGATGATGAAAAAACTGAAAAGGAAGAAGTGGAATTTCAAAGCACTTTTGCACATTGAGACTACATCAGATTAAGAGTGATTTTAGTAGGAAAATACTTTTCAAAGAAGATTTGTAATCTTAGTTGTGTAAATTTCGATAAGTTTTTCTAATGTGATTCAATTACTTCAATAGTGTAACTTTGTGAGGGTTATCCAAGTGATAGTAAAACTTTCTTGCTTGACCAAGTGTGGCTTGGGGTTAGGAGAAAGTGATCCTTCCTTTGTACATAAAAGTTGGTTGTAAGTTGATCAATTTGAAGAACCTTGCTCATTAAAGTGACATTCAAACTCAAGAGGAGTTTGGTATTTGATTTGATATTCTATCTCTTTTACTTACTATCTTGCTATATAAATTGTTCATCTCTTCTACTCACAAACACTTGTGCTTTCTCATTAATTGCTACATTGTATGGTCTTTTAGAAAAAGAGGGCAAGTACTCAAAAAGTGACTCACAACTTGACCAGTTTTTTAAAATTACCTAATTTATCCCCCTCTTAGATTGTTTTCGATCTAACAATCATCGAGGCTTTTATTGAAACGAAAGTCTATTTTTAAAGTCTCAAATGGAAAAACAAATGACAAAATCTATATAGATAGAGAACGAAAGTCTAAAGTATCATTCCAAATTTTCAAAACAAATAAGAAGTAATGTACATTTTTGCTTTCAATCAGATGTGGATTGAATCTGGTTAGACACACTGGACATTTTCATGATAAAAATTGTCTCACTTTGAAGCTAGTCAACCAATGTGACTGACTTTGGAGATTCAATAGAAGTGGACAAAAAAATGAAAATGAAAAGTGTCGGGATTGATCTTTTATGACAAACTATCAAATTTGAGCGACTCGTTTTGTTTTCGACTATTCTTATTGAATAGTTTAGACCACAGATTTAGTGTATACAACGATTTTTGGGAATTGGACATACACTCATGAATTTTCAAACAAGAGGTTGAAAAATCTCAATTTAGTCTTATTTCTTAGAATTCATCATGAAATCTCCTAATGAGCAAATAAAGAATGAATATATACAATACAATAATTATCTAAATAAAAACTTTATTATTTAAATGTTTGAATTTTTTTTCTACTCAAATATAATACATATTAGAAAAGAAAAATCTCTAAAGAATACATTTTGAAATATATACACACTTTCTCTTTCTATCTTTTGAGACAAAATGTATTAGAAACAATGAATCAAGAGATTTTTGAGATGCTTTAGACTGGCATTTACAAATGGATTTTTCATTCATTTTTTTTATTTTTGTTTTTTTTACATTATAGAATTTGCCCAAAAATCAAGTAACACTTGTAATTTTAAAAAATTATAGACCAAAAATATTATCAGATATACGAAAATATTTTTTTACCCTATTGAAACATCTTTTATAAATGTGGAGGGGGAAAAAATAAAAATACCCAGAGTTAGTAAGTAAAACTGTGAAATCGGCATGCATGTCCTATGGGAGAGCCCTTTTATGCCAAGGGTCGGCCTAGCATGAAAAATGCAATCCTCTGGTGTAGGCACCATACAATACCTGATGGATCCGATCGACTTATTGAGATTCAATTGAAGAGCAATTTGAAAAAAAATTGGACAAATTGAAATTTTTTTTCTGGAGACGATAGATAACTAACGAAATAAGGACAAAATCCGAATGAATTGATTGCTTTGATTGACACATAAAGTACTGTTAAAAATCAATTTAGTGTGAAAAACTTATTTTTGAAAGGATTGCAATGCCTAGACTAGTTTCTTCAATCAACTATAGATCGAAACCCTAAAAGAGAATACACTGATCAAATAGATTGGATGGAATTGATGATTTATTCAAAAATTGACTGTATTGCCTTAAGAGCGAATAGATTGATCAAATAAATCAAATGAAATTGACGATTTATTCAAAATTGACTAAATTATCTTAAAGGTGAATTGATGAAATAGATCGGATGGAGTGGATGGTTTATTTTAAAAAATTGACCGGATTATCCTAAAAGCGAATAAAACTGATCAAATGAAATGGATGAAATTGAGGATTTATTCAAAAAAAAAAAATGACTGAATTATCCTAAAAATGAGTGATGAATTGGATGGAATTGACAGTTTATTTGAAAATTGACTTGATTGCCCTAGAAGTGAATAAACTAGTAAAATGGATTGGAAGAAATTGATAGTTTATTTGAGAAAAAATTGACTAGATTGACAACCTCTTTGTGATTTTCAAATTTCACAAATTTCATTACAATGCATTAGTATATGAGCCTTCTAAAATTAAGATTTGACCTCGATATATTTATCATCTCAACAATGAGGAATTATTTGTGAATTTCTTCAATTTAATGTCCTTTATGCAAGGGATTTTACCAGTTTTGACAAAATGACCAAAAATGATTATTAAATGCTCATATTCTAATGCGCAAAAACTGTTCCATTATTCTCAATGTCGTCATCATGGAAGGGATCGGATCCTACCTTACCTTGTGCACTAACTCTTTAGATGGTACAAAAATATAAACGTGTGCAAGTCTCATTGGATTATATATCCGAGACAAAATGATAATTTATTCCTAATACGGGATCCCCTAACTGGCATTCCCTCTATGGTTAATGCATGATGATAGTTTATTAAAACGAATATTGGGCAATACGATAATTAAAACAAGATCTAAAGATACCCCATTTAGATGCTAGGGTAATCCTAAAATGACATGCATACATATACATAGTATTAATGCAATAAACTGAAATTTAAGTAAGTACTACGCCAGGACTCTTGTTTCTAGAGCTTATGAATGCAATATAAGAAAATAAAACAATGGCTAGTTTAATAAACAACACATAACAGATTGGAGCAACAAAATAATACAGAAATATAAGATAAAGAAAAGAAAGAGGAATAGAATCCCTCTCCTCGTGTCTAGTGTTACTAATTGGATAATGTTGACTCTATCCTCGGTAATTTCTAATATGGATGCATGAGCTTTAGCTTACTAATGCCTCTAGACTCGATAAGATTTAGGCTCCCAAACCTTCAGACCAAGAGGCGAAGGGTCATCAATCCCAAGGCTTTCGGTCGGTGGCTCGAGTGACCCCCCAGACATTGTTACATGCACGTCGTGCCACAGCCACATGTCCAAGTGAATCGATTCTAATCCTAACAGGGAGGAGTGGTATGACAACCACTAAAAAGAAAATAAGGCATAGGGTTGTAAATAAAAAAACGTATGCACGTATGAAGTGCTCCTTTGAGGGGAGGGATTAATATTAAACGCACGTGAAGGCTCTAAGGTAATATTCCCCACCCCAAATGCAAAGCGCGATATGAATACATAAATAAACAAAAGTAAATAAATAAACCATTCATCACATACATGAAAGACAAGGAACGAATACGAATGTGAAGTGCAAAACATTCTAAAAAAGAAAAATGCAACCTAAAACATCCAAATTTGATAAATAAAAGGGTTAAAAAGAGAAAAGACAACTAAACCAAGTGTTTGGACTCTCTAGCATCCCCAGTGGAGTCGCCAAGATGTCGCGCCCCATTTTCGCGATGAAAATAAAGTATTTATAAAAGATGTGATTTTATTTAAAATAAATGAAAAGAATATGTGAAAAGGGACCAAAAATGGGACTTTAAAAAAGTCGACAATTTGGGTCCAAAAATTTAGTCAAAAGGATTTTAAAGAAAATAGGAGTCGCCACTTGGTATTGAGTTTGGATATACCAAATCACCCAAAAATATTTTTTGACAAAAATAAAATAAAATAAAACCCTTTTCGACAACTCCATGTCTTTGAAAACAAGAAAAAATAGGTTCGGGAGTCACGGTTGAAGAAAGGGAAGACAAAGGTTCGATTAACTCAAACCTAAGGCACCCTTTCAACCTAAACTAAGTTAGTTGCCAAGTTTAGTCAAAATTTTCCTAATCTAACTCTTAATTTTATCACGTTTGGATGTTTCCTACATGGATGCAAATCTAAATTTATAAATATGTCGAGAGGGACAAAATATCCATTCAAGGATTTAATTGATGCTAATCGCATTAATTGCGAAGCCAAAATAATTTCTTGAATGGGTCATGAGTATACGAATGATGAAATTTAAAAGAAAAGAAAGTTAAATTATAGATATAGGTATAAGTGGCCAAAGAATAGGGAATGCAACATAATGGGTATGAGAGGCAAAAACTCATGACATAAATTTCTTATTCGGGGATTAATGGGGTATTTAAACTAAAAAGTCATAATCACTCATTTCCTATGTTCAAAGAATAATTTTCCTAATTTAGACAAGCAAATGAACTAACTTATTTTGCAATTTCTTAAATGAGATGCAATTCTAAATGATATGATTAACACATATAGAGGATAGGGGAAAATATAATAGGCAATATCATGCAAATGAGAAAAGATTTTAAAAATAAAAATATGCATGAAAATATAATGAATATCACACAAAAATGAATCTAACGCACGAACGATCTAAGAATCTAGCGTTGGACTAGTCCACTTCTAAAAATCCTTACTAGCGTTGGACTAGCAAGTAAATGGAGAGAGAAGCCACAACTAGCGTTGGACTAGTGTGGTGACGTCATGCATTAATAATATGTGGTAAAATAAATAAGGCATAAATTAAAACAAATAAACACATAAGAGCACATAACACGTAACACGTAACACATATGCATATTATCTAGATGCAAAAATCCTAAGAAAAGCAGATAAAGCACATAACACATAAGCCATATAAACACGCAAAAACCTATCTATTATAGTGGGGAATCTAACTACAATCTAAATGGAGAAATAAAAAATCCTATCTACCCTATCTATTACAATAGGGAACCTAATTACAATCTAAAATAGGAAAAATAAAACAAATCTAGTTATCCCATCTATTACATTTGAGGTATTTAAATGCCTCTCAAATAATTATAAAAATTAACTAAACAAATATAAGAAAATTTGAATAAATATTTAAATCAAATAAATAAAGCATATAAAAATATATAAATACATAGGAACACTTAGGAGCACATAAGAGCAAGTAATTGGCATTGAAATATATATAATAATAGGGGTACCTCCCTTTTCAAGGATGACTAAATTGAGTCAAATTGCCCTATTTATATTCAAAATGAACAAAAGAATCATGACACCAATTTAATTGAAAATAATAATGATAAAATACTAAATTCACATTAATATATCAAATATAAAAAAATTTAAGAACATCTAAAAATTTCAAGTTAAATATACTCAAAAGTAACATAATTAGCTATTAAAGCAAAGAAACAATCATAACAAAGAGAGTCAAAATTCACTAGGGGCTGAATTGCAAAAATTGAAAAAAACTTTTGAGGTTAAAAATATAATTTTTCAAAGTTTAGGGGTCAAAATTAAATAAAAGATAAAGTTTAAGAACCAAAGTGCAATTAAATTAAGGACCTAATCGAAAGAAATATAAAATTTTTTGAGCCATAAAAAAATTATTCCAAAGGTTAGGGGCTAAAGTGCAAATTCTCTATTTTTTGGGGCCCAAGGCCATCCGGTCCAATCGAAAGTCCAAGCCAAAATACACAGGCCAGCCCGTCTTTTTATCATTGAAGCCAAACCAAAATTGAGAAACTAGCCCACAAAAATATAAAACATTAGCCCAATTCATTTTCCTTCTTTCTTTTCTTTCCTTTCTTTTCTTTTGGTTTTTTTTTCTTCTTCTTTCCACTTCCGTTTCTTCTTCTTCTTGTTCGGCCTACTGAAGGAGCTTCAGCTGGTGGTCATAGCAGTCGCGGGTGGCGCCACCGCCGGCAAATTTTCCGATCGCCAAATTTTCTCAAAATACACCTCTTCACTCGATTTTTCGCGTAGATTCCATTTTTGAGCTTAGCTTTTACAAAAAATGACCTGAAGGTGGCCAAAATGACAAAAAACAGCTCAGTTTTTATTTTTTCAAAACACCATGTCCTTCACCAAAAATCATAAAAATTATACTATAACACTTCTTGCAACTTCTACAATACAATTATGATTTTAATTTAACAAGAAAGCAACATAAAAGGGCTAAAATAAAGCAAAATAGCCCCTAAAATTCATTTTTCCATTTTGGCATTTTTCCAAACAGTTAACATGCATATACAAAAACCATTCTTCTTTTCCTAATTTTGTTCATGACCTATCCCAAAATTCAGCAACCCAACAACCAAGGAAACCAGCAAAAGCAAAAGAAAATTAGACATTGAAACATGGATGTAATATGATAAAAAAACTGGAAAATACCTCAATATAGGTGGTAGTCCCTTGGCCAAGATGTTTGATACAATTTCCAAACCTTGAGCGTATCTTCCTGGCTTCCTTTGGTGATTGATTTGTGTGTGGATGTGTTATGGGAATTGAGAAATTGAGAGAGCGAGAGGGAGAAAGAGCCGAGACAAAGGGAGAGTTGGAGTTTTAGTGCTTGTGTCTGTTTTTAGGGAAGAAAGGGCGAGAGATGTCTTGAGTTGGAGTGTTTGGGTGGTTCAAATGATAGTTTTTCCAAATGGCAAGAAAGGTGCATGAAAAACTATGATGAATTTTTTACCAAAATGAGAAGAAATATCAGCGAGGATGGAGTGTAAAAATGGGTTAATAGTGGTTTTGGAAAAAACAATGATTAGGATGATTTTTTATTTCTTGATTTTTTTTTGTTTTTTGTTTTATTTTTTTTCTCTTCCTAAAACAAACCTGCAAAAATGAGAAAATTACGCATTAAAATGTAAAAAAAATAAATAATTTATCAAATAGATAAAAATTCAAGAAATCCTTAAAAATTGACAAAAATTTGGTGTCTACAATCCTAATACCAAAAGTTTTGGAAGGCTTAACAGGAAAATATGGCATCGGAGAAGTAGATTCGAAGGAGTTCGAATTACTGAACAATTACAACTTGTTGCTACACTAGACTGGTTGCCACCATGCATTCTAGAAGAAATTTTAAAGTTGTCTTCTTAACAAGTAAAAGTGAACTTCCAATGGGCATGATTAATTGGGTCATTTACTTTAATTGCAATAGATGTATACTTCATTGCATGTTATAAAGTTGTGACAAATAGTGGAGGTTAATAGCAATTTTCTATGCTAATATGCATAGGACTTGATCATTAAATGCGATATATGTTTAGTTACATATCATTAAAGCATTAAAATAATGGGGGTTATTTGTTTGCCGAAAATTAATGCAAAGAATTAGATTAATTACTTGAGGATACTCAATTAAATGACATGGATCTATATTTTGAAAAAATATATATATATAAATCTCATGTGATACCATGTTATAATTGCAACTTGTGGGTGTGAATTTTAAAGTTGCAATTAAGTGCAATATTAAATGATATTGAGTATCATATTTTTTGGATTTCTTAATTCTTTGTTTGAGTTTGTGCAGATGGACACACACTCAAAAGTATGATTATAATGTGAAGGCACGTGAAGTATGTATTTCATATTTTTGCAAACAGAAATATATGGAAATTCCATGGAGATGGTAAATATGATTCCTAGTAGGTTTATAGACTACTGGCCTACTAGATGAAATTGAGAATTATTGAGAAATAAAGTAGCTCCTGGTAGTAAACTAATGGTCATCTATATTGATGATTTCTAGTGAGGCTACTGGCTACTAGGATGGAAAAAATTGAAAAATATTGAACCTTCACTGGAAGTGAATATAATTGCTTGTATGACAGTTATGTGAGAAATATTCTCACAAAATATTGGTATTATCACAGTATTATTGTGATACTTGATGAAAATAATTTGACTCGAGTGTCAATGAGATCATATGTTTGTTTATGTTTTGTGATGATAGTGAATAACTCAAACTTGAGGCAAAGATATGATAAACCATAAGAGGGATGTGAATAAAGTCCACGAATCATAAATTACATGTAAGGATACCCAACCTGATGATTGGAGATCCCAAGAGTTAGGTTCAAAGGGAAAAACAAATTACATGGTGATTTGAAATGGATATGCACAAATTTTGATAAGTATGGTTCATCCCTATGGTATATGTGCATACATCCTGTAACAAAAAAAGGTTGAGCTATATTGCTTTTAATGAAATCTATAACTCTTATGAGTGGGGTGTTTGAATTATGGGAGCACCCTTCATGGATTTCATCTATATGAGTGTTATGGGTGGGGCCGCCCTAAAGAGAATTGGAACTTGCGCTTTTTATACACTCATGAAAAAATTG